>NC_059343.1:108508328-109733328 GCF_018350155.1 Leopardus geoffroyi | reverse complement strand
CTATACTTGAATCTGTTATCATTAATAGCCTAAAATGCACAGAATCTTATCTAAAGCAAAGCTTTGCCATATAGAAATGGAATCTTTTTTTAAAAATTACTTACAGAAGAATAATTTGCCCCAAGGAGAGTAGGTAGTTTTCCTTTAACACCCATTCCCCAGCCAGCATTAATTTGGGGTTATTTCATGCCCATATTTCTTTACGAAATTATATAAAATCTTAAAAAATTTTTTTAAAAATGTTTATTTAGTTTTTTGACAGAGAGTAAGAGAGCATGAGTGCACAAGCAGGGGAGGGGCAGGGAGAGAGGGGGACAGAGGATCCAAAGCTGGCTCTGCACTGACAGTAGAGAGCCCGATATGGGGCTCGAACTCACAAACCATGAAGTCATGACCTGAGCTGAAGTCAGACGCTTAGCCTACTGAGCTGCCTAGGTGCCCCTTAAAATTTTTTTTCTTAAAAAATAAAATTAAAAGCCTACCCATGAAAACTTACATAGTACCTTCTCTGTCACATCAGGGCTCACAAAACCCAAGGACAGGGCCATCCAGGGCTGCATGGGGCCTCTTCTGTCTTTGTGGTATAACATGGTTAGTTTCCATAAAATACATCAATGCCCTCCGTTGGCTTGGTGATCTCTAGCTTACTGAAACACTGTGTGTGCTACAGGCACACCATGAAAAAGAGGGGAGAAAAGAAAGACTGGGAGTGAACGTCTAGTTCACAGAGAACTAACCTTATCTATGGGAAGGAAGTATGAAAAGAAAAATGAAAAAAACTGGAAAGCTGAGAAACAGAGGAAGGGGAAAAGGACACTTGAAAAGGTAGGATTGTTCTGAAGTCAATGGGAATCATTTAAACAGTGAGAGAGGATTAAATGTGGATTTCAATGCTAACGTGGATAATCGGGCCATAAGCAAATGATGAAGCTGTGGAATCCTTTGAGCTCTCCTACTTCTCGTAGCAGAGTCTCTGCTCTCTGTCCACTCCCCTGACTCTGGCCCTGTGTCTCCCGGCTGTCCAACGCCCATTTCGGCAACTGGTGGCTAAGCCAGTACTGGTTCTAGGCTGTTCTCACCTCTCTGAACCCAAATGTATCTGTGTTTTGCCTGTTTTAGTACACTGGCCTGAGAACATTTTCATCCTAACAGAGAATACTTGTTAAATATGGTTCTCTACTTGTACTTGCAAGTAAAGTGGGAGATTTGGGGAATAGAGGCCTCCTTGTACCCTCAAACAACAGGTGGAAAGCCAACAGCTTTTGTCCATTAGGTAACCACACTGACCATAGGTTTCTTCATCTGTAGAGTGGAGACAATAATGCCTTTTATTTATGTTACGATTGACAACACTTTCCCATACATTTACCTATTTGATCCTCATGGCCACCCTCTGAGGTAAGGATGATTTCTCCATTTGACAGGCAAGGGAACCGAAGCGCATTGAGGTGAAGTAACTTGTGGGATAAATGTGAAAGGGCCAGTGCATAAGGAGAAGACCCAGCTGGCCAAAGTAGTGAGTAGACACATGGTCACAGAAGCTGCCCAGATAGCGGTGCCTGGCACAGAAGCCACGTGGCTGTGTGGAGGCAGTGTGATATCAAGGTTACGCATATGGGCTTCGGATCACAGATCCCTAGATATGAACCCTGGCCCTGTCCCTTATTACCTGAAATCCTTTTGGCAACTCCCTTCTCTGACTCTGCATTTCCTCATTTGGAAGATTCAGATAATAATGTCTACCTTGTGGAACTGTTATGAAGCATTAAACGGAACACTGAGTAATGTGCTTCGGACAGGGCAGAGCTCCATGAGGAACAGGTGAAAGATGTAGAAGCTCTTAGAATGAGGAGCAGTAGTAATACTTGGTGCATATGCTAGCCCACAACATGGAGTCCACTGGCCCAAATGGAGAGTTAGCTACTAGAGACCAGGCCATAGGCAAACAGCGAAACGTGGTTGATGCAAGGAAAGAAAGAGGAAGCTGTGTGCTCTGCAGGCTGTCCAGGACTAGGTTGCAGTTTCCTTAGAGTAGCAGTTCTCAGGGGCACCTGAGTGGCTGAGTCTGTTAAGCGTCCGACTTCAGCTCAGGTCATGATCTCACGGTCTGTGAGTTCAAGCCCTGCATCAGGCTCTGTGCTGACAGCTCAGAGCCTGGAGACTCATTCGGATTCTGTGTGTGTGTGTGTGTGTGTGTGTGTGTGTGTGTCTACCCCTCCCCCACTCATGCTCTGTGTCTGTCTCAAAAATAAATAAACATTAAAAAAAATTTAAAAAGAAAAGAATAGCGGCTCTCAAACTTGAGCCTGGGTTAGAATCACCTGTTAAACGACAGGTGGCTGGCCCTCACTCCTAGAGTTTCTGATTCAGAAGGTCTGGGAGGGGGCCTGAGAATTTGCATTTCTTATTCATTTATATATTTGAGAAAAAGGGAGAGAGTAAGAGAAAGAGAGAGCATGTGTGTGCACACACGCGGGCAGGGGCAGAGAGAGGGAGAGAGAATCCCAGGTAGACTCTGCCCTGTCACTGTGGAGCCCTTGAACTCACCAACCGTGACATCATGACCTGAGCCGAAACCAAAAGTCAGACACTCAACTGACTGAGCCACCCAGGCGCCCCGAAAATTTGCATTTCTAATGAGATGCCTGCTGTTGCTGATTCTGCTGATCTCAGGAGCCCACTTTGAGAATCACTGTCTTAAAATAAAGAATCCCATCCAGTTCTGGGTATCAGAGTTTCCTTGCTTTTGTTCTTTTCTTCTCAGTAAAAATCCTCTTGAAAAATGCCTACACTGTTCTGGTAGAAGGAAGGGAATTGTCCGTAACTGGTCCAGGAGAGTTAGGGTGAGGAGAGGACCACTGGAAGCCAGTGATGGTGGTGTCAGTGGCTACCCAGGCTAGAAGGCTGGAAGAAGCCTTGCAGTAGAACAAAGGCCAAAACTCAGATGGGAAAGAGTCAAGAGACAGCTGTGATTCCTGAGCCTTTCCCAGCTTGGATTTTCCCTCACAAGCCTTTTCTTACTTAAGCCTTTTATCCCTTGTGTAACTACTACTATATTTGGGAGGGGGGTGGGAGAAGGACTCACCATATTTTTTTTTTGTGCTTTTCCTACTTTCTTCTTTTACTCTTTGTCATCCACAAGGCCAGTAGGAACTTTTTGGAGAGCCTGAAGCAGCATGCACAGATTATGGCAGCCTGAGTAAAAAGCTTAACAAAATTAGACATCTCTCTTAAAGTAAAATATGTGCTCTGTGCTCTGTATCATGTTACAGCAAATTTGAACACCAAAGGCTGTATTCCAAGTCACTGCCTGGCAGTTGTCAGTAACTAAGCCTCCGCTACCTGTTAAACACAGTTAATGAAGCAGTCTGTGTTTATAGATTAGAGGATTTGTCTTTGAAAATAGTAACCCAATAGAATAAGAAAGATGGATAGCCTTGTATTTAGATATCTGGATTAGAAATCATCTGTCCCATGAATTCCAAGGAAGCAAAAGAACTTGCGGCCTTACTTACCAAGAATGTATTCTTTCTAGTGCAAATCTTAGGAAACTGAAACACAAATAGGAAACTCTGCTATAATTATAAGAATGTAAGTTTCTTTAGCTCTTGAGGCAGAGACACTTTAGATTAGGGATTCCATATAAGGTGTCCGGGCCTGTTCAGTGCCTTTAAGCTATCAGGTATTTGCCTGTACCAACCTGCACACATTACATGAAAACAGGCCTCCCTCATTCTTTCAGAATTCATGGCTTCTGTCCTGAACCATTCACCCCAGCTTATCTTACACTCATTCCTAACCCTTCCTCAGTCTGTTTTAATTTCTGACCTCGTGACTCATTTTTCCTCTCACTGCCTTGCCTCACCCCAGGACCTGGCACTTGCTATTACTTCTTCCACTTGAACCTTTTGCAGTCCTTCTTGGCCAATGATCAGATTCTCCACTTGGCTAGGCTGCAGTTGGCATCCATGGATGAGTGCCCTAACCTGAGACCAACCTGTTTCTTGGGACATTTACACCGGCCTTCATGGAAGGTACCCTTGCCCAATACACCAAGTCCTGGGAGCAGAACTCAGACGTGAGAGATTTGTGGCTCCTTGATAATGCTCCCAGGAGGAACAGAAAACAAATGGAAAGGAAAGAATTTGCCCAATCGCTATCTACTGGTAAACCAACTGAATTTTTTATATTGTCTAAAGTAAAATGAGGAAGAAAAGTGGTGCTTTATAGCATACACTATTTAGTAGTTCCTTTCAGATGTGAAGAATTACTATTTATTTTTCCCTGTTCTTCGTATCTACCTGCCCCCAGTAGCCCACCCATCATCAGTTGATTGCCAAGACTTATTAATTCTACCCTCCATAATGTCTCTTGAATCCACCTGAATCTTGCCTGAGCTGTTTGCAGTTGTGTCCTCATAATTTGGCTCCCTATGGCCAGTGTCTTTTTGTCCCCATCCCATATCCTTCCATGCCTCTCATCCCCTGCCAATCCATTTTTCATAATTCCACCAAAGTAATCTTTCTAAAACACAGATCTGATCACATTACTCCTTCTCTTAACACTTTTCATTCCTGTGTATGTATCAGATTATTATTATCTATGACTCTGGTTTTCTAGAAAACAGAAATTCTAATTATGACAATAGTATTGATCTACTATAGCTGTATTGTGTTTTAGAGTGTTTTCACAGCTATTATATAATCATAAAACATTAATCCTGTGACTCAGCTAGGAGAGAGTGTAACTTTTATGTATGGTGAATGGTACATAGTATGCGGTGGATATTTACAAATTATGTATTGGATCTGTTTGGCTAAGTGAGTAGATTAGGTACTCTTAACAAAAAAGTGGAACTTTCAGTTCCAGAGAATGAATTTGTTAAATCTTATTCGGATGCTGGCAAATCTCAGTTGTTTAGAGCATGTAATTACTGAGGTCAAAGTTGGTGGTTCAATTCCCATTTGTTTAAGTTAGCCTCATTCGGTTTCATGGACATAGTTTGTAACCCTAACCTAAGCCAGCGATTTCACAATTGCAGGTCCCAATGGAACATGGGTAACAGAATATGGATAAATCTACACCGTGACTCCATCCCTGTTACTTGAAAACTCAAATACAATGCTAACTCCTTAGTGTTATAAAGAGCTTTGTATATTCAGTTATACAAAGAAGTTTTAGTAATAATCATCTAGACAAAGGGACAGTATGATTCTCCAAAATGGTACCTTGAGGACCCCAAAGAATGCTTTAAAAGTATCTCTTTCCAGTAATAGTTTCCTAATTATACAATTCCTGTCTAATACTGCTAGTGCCATCTCTACTGACGACTTGGGCAATAATTATTAATGTAGCTTCAGATAAATCCAGTAGCAATTACACATGCGATTTTCTATGTTTTCTCTTGAATGAATAAAAAAAAATATTGTACAGATTATACTAGCTCCCTCATACACAGAGATGTGATGAGCATCAGGCTCAGCCTTGTGTACACATGACATTACAAGTATGGTAGCGCTGAGGAGACCCCAACTTGAAATTTTCAGGTTCCCTCTTATTTACTCTGGGTTAAGACAAGATTCCATTGTTAAAATGCAGATATCTTGAAAAGGAGTAATAATAAATCATTGTCAGTTATTAGCACCCAGGTATAAATTAATTTATCAGATCCTTTCCATCAAATACTTAACTAAAAGAATTGTGTTAAGGAAGATACCTGACTGGTATATAGTGATAGGAATATAGTGGAGACTAAGATTCATATCCTCGAAGCTCAGACTTGGGTCAGATCCTGAGGACAGTATAAAGACACAGGATGGGACATTTGAGGATGAAGTAGGAATGTTCCTAGAAGAGAGAAGCAGAACAGTACCAGAAGACAAGCTTCTCTTGCATCCCTGTTTGGCTTTAAGCCAGCAGTAATCAGAATACTTGAGATGTTGTTATATTAACAGCATCCTGTGATGGTTAAGAAACCAAGTTCTGGCATCAGACAGACTGGGATTCAATTTATAGATCTGCCACTTTCTAGCTGTGTGGTCTTAGGCAAATTTCTAATTGTTCCAAGCCTTGATTTTCTGATCTTTAAAGGTAATAATAGTACCTACCTTACAGGGTTGTCTTGAGAATTAAATGAGATAGTTTAGGTAAACTAAATAGCACTTAGTGGAATGTCTGGGACACAGTAAGTGATTAAGAAATGTGAGCTATTACTATATAAATAAAAACTTAAGGGGCACCTGGGTAGCTCAGTTGGTTAAGGGTCTGACTCTTGATTTTGGCTCAGGTCATGATCTCATTATTCATGGGTTCGAGCCCACTGTTAGTGCAGAGCCTGCTTGGGATTCTCTCTCTTTTTTGCCCCCTCTCTGTGCCCCTCCTCTGCCCGCTCATGTGCACGCTCTCTCTCTCTCTCTCTCTCTCTCAAAATAAATAAATAAACGTTAAAAATAATTTAAAAATTTGAGGTTGCTTGTTCTCAAGCATATATAATATATTCTTAGTGGCCTACTAGTTTAGTGGATTCAGATTTATGCTATCTCAAAATAAAAACTCTAGCAAGTTTCTTTGATGCTGAAAGAAATAAACCTGAAATAATATAAGAAATAAGCCCAACAAATACATGAGAACAGAAGGGTCCCTGTATTCCAGAAGAGACCCAAAAGCCATACTCTGGACAGATGAAGTCTAATCAAATGTATACAGTTGACAACTGAATTAGTACCATGAGAACTCAGCAGTGTAGAAGGTCAACAGATGGAACAAAGCTAGAAGCAGAAGCACAGATTACCTATTCACATGAAAACTGTGTGTGATCTCTGGTCAACCTGTACAAATAAGATGTAGTTTCCTTCACAAGAACCATTTAGAGGAAGGGAATGAAAGTGCAACTCTTTTTCAAGATAGGACTTTGAGGGCAAGACATCACTGATGACTAATTCAAAGGTAATGTTTATTATTATTTGTGTAGACTTTTAATTGACAGTTCAGAGCAAATAACATTTGTGTTTGTGTCCTCCTTGGGCCTGAGGACATTTTTCTTGTTCAGAATCCACTGATTTGCTGGTATAAACAAATCTCAAATCACCAAGTCACAACTGTTGCTTTTTTAGGACATAAACAATGAGTTCTTACCTGTGTGACTAAAAGCAGGCCAAAGCACTAGGTTTGATGGAATGTTAAAAAAGTATGACTGTTCACTGTCACCTGCACAATAACCCCTGACAGCCGTTTCCTGCTTGGCAGCATAGGGGAGAATGCTGGGGAGTGTGGGTGATTGACTTGTCATCTTGACTCGTCATTATGACTTGAATAATCCCTTCTGCCTACCTATCCCACTCAAGCAACATTTTCTTTAATTATGAGAGACATAGCGTCAGTAACTGGTTCTAAGGAAAGAGCTCAGAGTTTGGTTCTGCTAGATTCGAGAAATGTGAGTTTTCAAGTCAACGGGATAACAACTGACCTTCGTATGTAGCACCTTACAGCATGTAAAGCACTTTTTCGTACATGATTTCATTTAATTCCTACAACAGATCTGTGAGGTAAGTCATAGTTATTTTTGCTCCTCCTGTGAGGAAACCGAGTTTCCATGGTGAAAAGCCTTTCCCCGGATCTCACAGCTAAGGGATGAACATTCCAGCATTGACTCCAAATTCTAGGCTCTTGACATCACAGCTAATCTTGATGAACACTATCACTATCTACCAGGGTTCCCTGTCTGACCTCTCCTTCAAATCCCGTTTTCCAATAATCGTGAGATGCTACTCATTTTACCCCCCATGATACTTCTCAGATCTATCCACTATTGAGCTTCCTGTCCCCGCTTCCATGGCCCTAGCCTGAGCTATCATTGTTTCTCACTTGTATTATTGCAGTAGTCTCCTAACTGGTCTGATCTGTCTTACCTGTTGCTGCTAACGTGGGCTATGTAAAGTTATTGACTTCTTTAAAAAGTTTATTTATTTATTTGGAGAGAGTGAGAGAGAGCACGAACAGGGGAGAGGCAGAGAAAGAGGGAGAGAGAGAATCCCCAGCAGGCTCTGCCCTGTCAGTCCAGAGCCCAATGCAGGGCCTGAACTCACAAACTGTGAGATCATGACCTGAGCCGAAATCAAGAGTCGGATGCTTAACTGACTGAGCCACCCAGGTGCCGCTAAAGTGGGCTATTTAAAAGTGCAAATCTGCATACAGAGAAAGACAGATACCATATGTTTTCACTCTTATGTGGGTCCTGAGAAACTTAACAGAAACCCATGGGGGAGGGGAAGGAAAAAAAAAAACGAGGTTAGAGTGGGAGAGAGCCAAAGCATAAGAGACTCTTAAAAACTGAGAACAAACTGAGGGTTGATGGGGGGTGGGAGGGAGGGGAGGGTGGGTGACGGGTATTGAGGAGGGCACCTTTTGGGATGAGCACTGGGTGTTGTATGGAAACCAATTTGACAATAAATTTCATATATTGGAAAAAAATAAACAAATAAAAGTGCAAATCTGGGGGCACGTGGGTGGCTCAGTCGGTTAAGCGTCTCTTGATCTCAGCTCTGGTTTTGATCTCAGGGTTGTGAGTTCAGCCCCGCATTGGGCTCCACGGTGGGCACGAAGCTTACTTAAAAAAGTACATAAATGAAAGTGCAAACCTGAACACAACACTCACTTGCTTATAAGTCCATTAATGGCTCTTCAGTGTCTTCAGAATGAGATCCTGATTCCTTAGCATGGCCCTGCCTCATCTCCCTACACACTGTATGCTCTGGATGGCCATCCTCCTTGAACCTCTTGGGGGCCTATCTTGTTTCTGTGCTTTTCATTCTGTTGGAAAGATTTTTTTTTTTCCCTCCTGTTGTCTATTATATAGGAGCAGCCTTTAACAAAGGTATTCAATGGTATATTGATGTCGTGCTCTCATTCATCTTCATTTAAACTCTTATTGTGGCATTTAATAGGTTTAGCAGTAATTACAGATTTACATGTTCATCTGATCCCCTAGACTCTGAGATAAGGGCCAAAGACTTGTTTTATGAAATACGTACCCAGCCTTCTTGCCTACCACAGCGTTTGGAACATAGTGGGGAGTAAAAAAAAATGCATATTACATGAAACTCATAAGCAATGATTAATTATCTGCCATATGCCCAACTCTGTGACACATAGAGAGGGACAGGCACAAGCCTCGCTGAAGAGAGAATCATGCAGTTTTGCTAAGGAACAACGTATGACATTTTATAATTGAGATATTGTGTGGTATCGACGGCAAGTGTATAGCAGTTCGGAAGAAGATTTGAAACTAGGGAGGCGCCTTTTTCCTTCAGAAACGATGATTACTTATGAAGGGCCAACAGCAATTGAATATTTGCCATCTGGCAACTGTCACAGTACTCCTTGTAAATCAGATTTAATAAACCCAAGTCCTTTTAAAGGTGAAGGTGTTTCGTGTTATCCAGGGAGAAATGTCATCCCTCAGGAGACTGACTCAAGGAAAGTTCTTAGAAACTGAAACCAAATTCCTCTGAGTGTCAGGAGGCAGAATTCTACGTGGCTGGGGTGTGACGTGGTTGGAATCCCTTCTTTAAGAGAATATGCATATCCGTTGTTTTCATTGAAGAGAAGAAAGCACACTTGCTTTTCATTTAACCCATCAAAGTTTGAATACACCAAGGTGGACATTCGGTGCTGCTTTTCCCAGGTCAGCACTGCCAGGTCTCCCCTTATGCTTAAACAGAATGGGATGCTGGTGGTTTTCCTGCTCGTGGCTTATACTCTCTGTGATAATGTAGCACAACCTGTAGAAATGTTCCTCTCCAATATCAGCTAGCTAGCTCCCTGGGAAGCTACATTTCTTCCCTCAAAAGTGATTTTGAACAGCCACACGTCCACCACCACAGAGAGCTGAAAGTAGTTGTTTTCCTTTATAAATGTGGGGTCTTAAGTATTTTCCCAGTGAAGTTGAAGTAAATCCGAATTGTGTTTAGAACACGGATGTGCTGTGGAGCTCTTAAATGGGAGATGTCATTCAAGAAAACCAAATCAACGAGTCTTACTGATACTGGCTATTGTAAAGCCCTGTGCTTATTGTTGTGTGGGACATGTGGGAGCATGAACCATGGTTCTTGCTCTTAAATTGTTTAATTAGGTGCCAGAGGGATCCCTTATCTGGATCAGGGATGTGAGGAGAAAGTGAAGTTGACCTTCAGTTGGCATGTGATGAAGAATTAACTGAGGCATTTTAAGAAAACTAAAAGAGCAGACAAGTTATGATAGGAGAATGTAGGCTAGGGGACAGGGATTGGCTGAAGAGTTAAGGAAAGAAAAAAGGAAGATCCAAAGCAGAGGATTCTAGATGCATGGTGGTGGGTAATGCTAGGCATAACCTCCTAAGACAGAGAAGTACTTGGGGGGGTTCATGGAGAGAGCAAGGCCTAAGTCATGGGTTGCGGAAGGGAGGTAAAACGAGGAAACATAATGCCTGGAACAGAGTAGTCAGAGTGTGTTGTGTTGTGTTGGTGATGAGGATGCAGACTGCATACAGAGAAATGAGTTGAAGCAAATGGGTTCCATCTAGGGTTCAAACAAAAAAGAACCTTATTCCTCCAGCAACCAGAGTGAGAACAAAGGTAATAGATCCACCCTGGACTGGAGAGTGGAGGTAAAGGGAACCAATCAGAACCCCATTACTCTGTGGAAAGACCTGTGGGTTAAAATGGGATGCCAGCAGATGGATCCTGAATAGATCCACCCATGGCTTACATGTATGCAAAATGAGTCACGTGAACTGTACACGGAGAAACTTGATTGGTATATAGTACATGGCTTGGAATTTCTTTCCATTAGAGGGAGACTTACTTATAAATCAAAATTACTTGTGTTGGTCCTTGGTGGACAAGGTGAAAAGAGAGGAATGCTACTGGAAAATCTGGACAGTCTGCTAAAAATGGGGAACCTATATTTCTGAATACAGAAATCCAGCCTCATCACACATAGTTTATTAAGAACCTGAGATATGCCCAAGTGGGGTAACCGTGCCTCAGGGTCTGAAATTCCCACCATTAGATTCTATCTGTCATGGCCTTGTGGGAAGCATATGCTTTAATTGAACTGAGGTATTGTTACCTGGGAGGAATAACACCTTATCTGATTCATTAATTTTGTGTCCATTCATTCAACAATTATTGAGGGCCTGGCACAAAGCTAGTGGATGCAGACATGTATAAAACTGAATCCCTTCTGGGGTGCCTGGGTGGCTCAGTCGGTTGAGCGTTTGGCTTTTAGTTTCAGCTCAGGTCATGATCTTATGGTTTCGTGAGTTCCAGGCCCGTGTTGGGTTCCATGCTGGCAGTGTGGAGCCTGCTTGGGATTTTCTGGCTCCCTCTCTCTCTGCTCCAACCCCTCTCGTGCTATCTCTATTTCTCTCAAAATAAATAAATAAACTTTAAAAAAAAAACCAAAACAAAAAACCTAATCCCTTCCTTCAAGAAGCTCATGGTTTAGCTGAGCCCGGGGCCCTATGTGACAATATAGGAACATCCATCTTATGAGAAGGTGTAGGTGTAATGAGGTTACATAGAAGAGAGAGAGAGAGAATTTGCAGGAGGGTAGAAAAAGTTGAGGGGCACCTGGGTGGCTCAGTTGGTTAAGCGTCAGACTCTTGATTTCAGCTCAGGTCATGGTCTCGAGGTTCGTGAGTTCAAGCCCCATGTTGGGCTCGCTGTGCGCTGACAGTGCAGAGTCTCCTTGAGTTTCTCACTCTCCCTCTCTCTCTCTGCCCCCACCCCTCTCTCTCAAAATAAATAAATAAACTTTAAAAAAAAAGAAAGAAAAAGCTCAGAGCCTGGAGCTCTGTGGGGTATGATAACCTAAGCACCTGGGGAGGTGGGAAAAGCCTGATAGAGAAGAGCTAGTTTGGGAGGCTGGTCATTTTGGTGGATTGGAAGACAGATAACAAAGCCTGTAAAGAAGAGAGAGGAAGAAGCCAAAAGTAGAGGAAACTAAGTTTTCTGAGTCTAAGCTTATGATGGATAGAATGTCTGTTGTTTCAATGCCTCTAGGGTGTGTGTCTTTGTGTGTGAGTGTGTGTGTGTGTGTGTGTGTGTGTGTGTGTGTGTGTGTGTGTGGCAGAAAGAGACAGACAGAGTGAGACAGAAGCAAAGAGTGACAAAGAGAGGGAGAGCTAGAGAGTGAGAGAGGAGAGAGAGCCAGAGAGAGAACGAACTTGAGATTCCATCAACCCCTTTAACCATTGGTAACAGGGTGGAGACTGTAACCACTAAAACAAAAGCAACTAGATCAGTGAGTCTAAATTGAACTTTAAAAAAGAGGAAGTGAGGAAAGTTTGTTTGTGAGCTCTGGTGGCAGGAAATCCTGTGACTAACCTTATTTCACACATCTCAAATTATTCAAAGGGATCTTAACTTTCTTAAGAACAGTAACTTAAAATGGAAGGGGTTGTCTCAGAGGCACTGATGTCTGAGAAGAGCTGACACCCTTGGTAAATAAACTAATCCAATTTGGGTTGCCCTTTACCGTGTGAAGGGACACTTTAGGGAGCATGGCCCCCTGGTATTTCCAGTCAATAGAGTAAATAGCATTAACAAATGCATTCAAATCTATTGGGAAAAAAATGCCGACATGTGGGAAACAAAATCAACAGGCGACCCTCTTTTTATTGGTAGAAATGTTTTCATAGAGCTGAAAGCAACCATTCTGTATGTGCTGTAATAATTTTAAACAGCATGGGTGGAAGGATGGGGATGATGAGGACCTGCGGGGGGCTGAAGAGTTGGCCAGAAGGGGAAAGGGTGATGGTCAGGGTTAGGCAATTACAAAGCAGCAAGCATCCGGGCATGTGGTGACTTGTGCTCCTGCAAGGGCACAGGAATGGGGACGAGCCCGTCTGCTGGGCTAGTCTGCTCCATTAGCAGGGACAGTTAGGGTTCCAACCACCTGGGGCTTTCATTTCCAGCTGAAGCTGCAAGTGTAGCCAGAAGGGGGTCTCAAACTTCTCTTTCATAACCATGCGTGAAAATGTTATCTCAGGCAAACCACAGAAGCTTTTCTACATTCCAGAAATGTATATAAAGCATGCTCAGTTTTCTGAAGGCAATAAAGGGGGAAAGTGTGAAAACTGTTTATGATATGTGTTGAGGGCTGGCATGTTTCAGGCCAAGTGACTGGATTTCCTAAATAGCCAGGGGGACCCTCATTAAGATACATCACATCACTGCTGTCCTTGATGGAGTCAACAGGATTCTGAGCCTGGTCTCCCTTTCAAATAAAATCCTCTATCTAGAGTTGCACAGACCATGTCAATACTCATCACCTCCCGTCTGGGCCATGTGTCTCTGTGGGGGTGTGCTGTGGGGCTGCATGTCTCAACAGGCAGCCGAGCCTTAGAAAAGGCCAGAATCCTTATTTACAGGCCCGACTTGCCATTTCGCTCATGGACTGAGGAGGGCAGATTTCCTTCTGTGCTGTCTGAAATCATTTGGGGGAACCTGCTGTGTTCAAATAACTCAAACAAAAGGCAGGATGAGTAAATAAGTTAGATATTTGCAGGCACTGGCTGGAAACCTGGCCTCCAGCTGACACAGACATGCTGGTGGTGACTTTTCAGGGCTCTTTGCCTCCTTATCAGGCTCACGCTGGCCAACCACCAGATCTGAGGGGCCAGGTCAAGGTTGGAGACCCCAGCTGGCTGAAGTAAGTACTCCCAGCTGGTCTGGAGAGCAGGGACTGGAGACTGGGGCTGGAATTACATCTGTACCTGGTTCAGGCAAGGTTCAGGAATCTAAGACAAGAGCCAGACAGAAGCCAAGACATGGGGGAGGGGGGTATCTCAGACCAAGGGAATACTGCGAACAAAGGCAAAGAGGCAGGAAGGCACAGCACACTTCTGAGGACTAGAAGGGGGGGGGGGGATCTATTGTTAGCGCCCAAGAACACAGGAGGACACCGAAACTTGAGGACCTAAGAATCAAGCTTCAAGACCCAGGAGAAAATGGAAAATTGTTCAGTGCTGGGGTGGTAGGGTAAGGAAAGAGCTTCTCATCATTGACTTCAGAAGGGAGAAAGCAGTTACCTCAAATCCTGGTGACTGGGTTGATTGTAGTTTCAATCTTATTTGAGGGCCTTAGGCCTGGAAACCAGTCCAAAGGAAACCTGGGACTCCGTTACATTCATTTATTAAAAGCCTACTATGTGCAAAGCATTCTGCTAGGTTCTGAACCAGGAATGTGACGGCTTGGAACTCAAAAGCCACATCAAGAGTGTAAACCATGCCAGATTTGATGCTGTCAGAAAGCCAAGTATATGGAATCTGCTGGCCTGATTGGACATATGGTATGCTGTAGACTCATTATGAATATGATAATTTATGAATCCCAGGTTAGATACGTGAGCCAGCTAAGGATTTTTTCTCATGACTGAATTTATTTACACAGTTATTATAAATTATTATAAGATTTAAACATTAAATGACATTTAGCTCTACATTTTATAATTTTGATCTTTGTTGAAAGTAATATATATGAAGAGAAATACAGCAATAAAACTGTATATGAGTGAGAAGCAAAGAAGTAAATTAAAAAATGCATATGCTTTGGAGTAGAAGACTATGATTTCAAATCCTAGCTACACCCTTTACTAGCTGTGTGACCCTGGAAGAGTCACTCAATCTTTCTGTGCCTTAGTATTTTCATGTGCAAAATGAGTATAAAAAATAATATTTTTAAGAGTTATTGTGAGGAGGGGTGCCTGGGTGGCTCAGTCGGTTAAGTGTCTGACTCTTGATTTCAGCTCAGGTCATGATTTCACGGGTTTGTGAGTTCAGGCCCCGTGTCAGGCTCCATGCTGATCATGCAGAGCCTCTTTGGGATTCTGTCTCTCTCCCTCTGTCTCTGCTCCTCCCCCACTCGTTCTCTCTCTCTCTCTCTCAAAATAAATAAGGAAACTAAAAAAAGCTTTATAAAAAAAAGAGTTATTGTGAGGATTATGTGAAATAATGTACATAAAACATTTAACAAACTGTCTACATTTAAGTGCTCAAAAACTGAGTTTGTATTTTTGTTGTTGATTTTGTCATTCATCTGTTGTTGAAGCTGATAGCATATTGTTCCATTTGTGCTTTCATTTTAAAAATGTATTCAGCTTGTACCAGAAATCTTTATCCTTAATTTTTTCAAACAACTTTTTCAAACAAGTCTTGGCAAGCATTTGTGTATTCATTTGGATTAGTCAGAGAAAGTTTACGTTTTTTAGTGATCAGAAGTGGCTTTTCCTAATCCCTTTAATTTGCCAATTTGTGAAAATGACCCTTGATCCCAACATTCCTACCTCATAGTAAAAGAATAATTTTCCACATCCCTTACATTTAGAAGATTGATATTCTCAAGAGGAAATTATTAAGTATATTGTGCTATTTGATCTTTAGTTACTCTATATATATCCCATTTGGCTAGTAAGTCCTCATTAGACTATGATTTAAGAACCAAAGGTTCATTATACAGATGACTGTGAGACACAATAGCAAAAATACTTTGGTCAAGACTCTGACTCACTCAGGGTTTTTTATCGACTGAGCCAAGGATAATCACAGAAGCTTAGCTTGGGTTCTTCAGGCATCAGACTCTGAGACACGGATTTGAATAAAATTGGTTTGTTTGGGAATTGCAGGTAACATCTGTAAGGGAATGGGATAGTTATAAAGGAAATGAAGGCAGTCAATAAATACTGTGCTGTTAAGCCAGGTACCGCAGTGGTGGTCTGACACTTAACCATACAGAGCAACTCTGGAAAATGGTGCAACACACATCACGCCTCAGAATTATCCCACTCAAGGGACCAGGAAGCTGAAGCATTTATACACCAACTTATGAGCAACATCTCACCGCTCCTGGGGTGGTGGTGTTAATTCACTGGCATTTTTTGGATTGCTGCACATGTAGACAGCATGGAGATTTGCAGTTCTGGGAAAGAGGTCTTAAGCAGTCATGCACATACTGGCAGTTGGCCTGAGCACGTGGAAAGGTCCATGGAACATTGGTGGACTTCTGATGGTACCTGTTATATCAAGAGAACCTCAAATGGGCTTTTATTCTGTGGGATGTAAGGCTACTGGGCTAAGGTTGGGGCTAAGCTCTTACTCTGCTTTTGGCTCTCTTACTCTGTTGCCTTAATCTTTTAATCTACTTCCCACTGACTGACATGTACTTTCTTGCTACAAGAGTAGTAATATCTAACAATTGAGGAGATCTTGGGGCAAAGAACAGACAGAGAAATTCAGAGAATCAGAGAAAGGGCATTTTCCTCTATACCTAGAAACACTAGCCCATCTTTCTGCACCCCTGACCTCCTCATATCACCTTACTTCATGCGAGCAATCAAGACAAAAGACATAGAGTGAGAAAGAGACAAAGAGAACAGCGCTGATAACTGCCTAACTTCATGGAAGCAAGAGATTGGCTGGAGAGGAGATCCCGAGAAAGAGGCAGACCCTCAGACTCCTAGGGCAGTGGATCGGTGTCCTGGAATGTGATGACTCTGTTTCTGTGCTACTCCTCTTCAGTATGGATGGGGGCGGGCGGTACTGGGAAAAGGGAGAAGTTGGCCAACATTTAAAAAAAAATTTTTTTTTGATGTGTATTTATTTTTGAGACAGGGGGAGACAGAGCGCGAGTGGGGGAGGGGCAGAGAGAGAGGGAGACACAGAATCCGAAACAGGCTCTAGGCTCTGAGCTGCAGGCACAGAGCCCGACGCGGGGCTGGAACCCACGAACCTCGAGATCATGATCTGAGCCGAAGTCGGACGCTCAACCGACTGAGCCACCCAGGCGCTCCTATTGGCCAACATTTATTAAGCTTTGTCTTCAGAAGGCCTGGGTTGGTAGTTTGCACACCCCAGTCCCAGATATAGTAGACAATTTTGCCATGGTTTGACTATCTAGCCTTGAATTCCTTAACAGTTCTCTAGTCTTCCTCTGAGGAACTTTCCCTTGTGTGTGGTCCTAGTGGGAGGCAGTGCTTACCTTTCACTACAGTTGCCCAAGGGCCAGTATCTTGCTGTCCACAACTCTTTGCAGCCATGGGGCAGGCACGTAACTGTCAGAAAAATCCTGGAATTCATTTCTCTTACTATGGAAGACTTGGGGCATCGGATAGCAACTGAAATGAGATCAGAGGATGAAAGGGAGACATTTATTTCCATGGGTTTTATAAGTGGAATATTTCAGAGCTAAACAGAAGGAGCTTTCTGTGGAAGGGTCATCTGAAGAGTTTCATCACACTGAGAGCAGGACATGATGATGATGCCGACGATGACGACAATGACAAAGTGGCTTTGGTGATGGTTAACACTTACCAAATGCCTCCCCTGGGACAGACACCTCACATGGGTGATATCATGTATTCTTACAATAATCCTGTGATCTAAGTGCTGTTATGTTCTCCATTTTTCAGAAAAGGAAGCTGAGGCTTGGAGAAGTTAAGTGACTTGCCAAAGATCATACAGCTAGCAAGTGATTTCAGATACAGTTCCATCGGATTCCAGGGCCTGAGCTCTTTACTGTCTTGCTAGGCTGCAGCTTCTCGTAGCCAGGAAGTCAAGTAGTTGGAACAAGCTCAGCTAGAGCTTACGAACAGGAGAGAGTCCGAGGTAGTGAGGATGCCATTAAACTAGCAGACTGGAAAGCGCCACCTAGGAAGGGAGGCTGTTGTGACCAAGTCATGTGGTCATGATTCCAAAGGAATGGAAGGTACTGAGTGATGAGGTGCTGCAGGGAGGGCCAAAAACAGACTCAGTGACTACAAGGATACTGGAGACAACATGGAAGGATGATAGCATTAGAGATGGAGAACGCCGTGTGGAAAGTGGCACGTGCTGGTCTGTGGGTTCTGCACATTTTAAGGGGCCCGCTCTTCTATCTCCTGCCATCACCTTCTACAATATTGCATTGACTTCTGATTTCACAAAACCCATCAGAGTCTTGACCTCACAGTTTTGTGCCCCTCCTGGTTATTCAAGTACAATTTACATTAAGTTTAAAATCTCTGTTTTTAAGCCTTCTCCCAAGCAGTTCTGGGTTCCACTGTGACAAAATTCAGGTAATGATTTGGGGGGTGTGTATATTTGTGCCCATGCGGCTGCCTTCTTATTTCTCTTTGGTTTCATATATCTCAGTTGATAGGGAAATTATATTCAAGAATGCTCAGTTCAAATATATGTGATATTGCATGCTTGAGGGGTTTTAATAATGATGATTTGCATATTTCAAACATGAAACAAGCGACCTTAGGGTTCTTTTTTTCCTTTTGTCTGAGAGTTTCTAAGGGTTTAGAGTACCCTGCTTCTGAGTATGGAACGAGGGCCGTGGCTTTATACCGAGTTGTGTGGGCATGCATGCACACGTGTGTGTGTACACATGCGTGTGTTCCTACATACATGCCTACTTCTACCCATCCCTGTGCTTTGTGGTGTGATATTCTCAGCATTGTGAAAAAGAAACTTGAGAAATCATGTTGAAGAAATTGTTTTCGTCTATCTGGGCCTTAGGGATCTAATAATACGGACGGCTATAAAATCCATGCAGGTGTCTGTAGCCAGCATAAATTGGAAAGGATGAGACTAGCACCCCTCCTCCACACATACTCCTTACAAACACTTCTCAGGACCCCTTGTTTACATTAGTTGTTGGGGAGATGTGCTTTCACGTGAGGGTTTCCTCCACAGGGTTGGAGGAGAAAGAGTGTGTGTTCAGGTGTCTCAACAGCTGTGTGAAGAATGTGCTTGCTTGTGGAAGTCAGTTGTTTGCCAAGGTCCGAGACCCCTACATATATCTAACTGTACCTCCCCCAACCCCTGCCGTTGTGAGATTCCATACCCCAGAGAGTGTGCCTGGCGGGGTTGCAGGCTGGCTAAGCCCCAAGTTAGAGGTTCATTATTGTTGAAAGGAACCATAGGGTTTATCCAAATTACTGAGACAAGGTCACAATGGGGACCAAATCCAATTTTCTATTTTGGGAACTTTGTGATAAGAAGGATAAGCTACCAGGAGTCTTATTTGCGTAAGGACACATAGGCCTCCTGGGATCAACGCGAAGGCTCTTGGCATAGCAGGATTAAAAATGTGAACAAAGATGGGGAGATAGACTGTTCCAACATTGGGGGTTGACCGGATGTCACTTGAAAGTACAAGTACAGTCCCTGGGCTCTTTTCTGTGACAATAGTTCGGGAGCATCGGGAAATGCATTTCATGGGACACTGGAGGGTGACTCTCATATGCCCTCCGGCCTCATCTTTTGGACCTTATTCTACAGCAAAGGGAAGAACAAAACCCAAATAGTCAGGATACCCTTCCTGATACAAGGTAGTATGCATATGAGAATAGATCACATTAGGTTGGCCCAGAGCGCGTTACTGAAAGGAAGAGATGCTCCCCACTGGGGACGCTGGTAGCAGTTGTGGTGGCAGCAACAGTGGTAATGAAGTGGTGACAAGTGCATTAACAGAGCGCAGGAAGCAGTTAGTGGTGTGCCACAAATATTAATAGTAATAACTACCACTTATCGAAGCTTCCTATGTATCAGGCCTCTTTCATACATTATGCTGATCCTATGGAGTAGGTACTAGCTTATCTCCAATTTACACACGAGACAACAGAACCAGAGAGGGTAAGCATCTGGCACAGGGTCACATCACTGCTGAGTGGCAGTCAAAATTCAAAGATTTTGACTCCAAACTGCATGCTTTAGTCATTCCTGCTACTATATAGAGCCCAGTAACAAAAAGGAAGGATCACTCTAGCAGACCCCACTGAAAGGCTGCAGTGACCCAGCAAAAGAAAGTCTCATGATGTGATCCTTACTTTTTCTGGTATCTGGTCTGTCCATGTGGGAACTGAGGTCAGGGCAGAGCAGTCGTTAAGAGGGCTAGTACTGCCCTTCAGAAGAGGTTTTAGAAATTTCTTGGGGGCATGTATGCCTTCATGTGTATTTCTGCCCAAGCCTTTGCATATAGAAATAAATATTGTTTTATATTAAATCATTTTCCCCTTTTCCCTTCATTTACATCACAGGACATTTTTTTTTAATTACATGTGTAGACAGGTTTACTCATCAGTGGTTTTTCATTTCAGGACAGTGGGAGGAGTTAACTTTTTATTGAGAAGATGCGTTGGGTTCAGCACCACTATTCTAGAAGGTTTACAACAACCCCTCCGTTTGTGATAGTCTGTGGTTCAAAATTAGTGTTGGGGGCAGTGAAGCAATGCAATGCCCAGTATCAGAAGTGTTGGGATGCCCTGACAGCGGGCCTGCCTCCCTGCCTCTCTGATATAGATGTATCTGGATTCCTGCACCCAGGGCATCTTGCAGCCAAGGTTCTGAGGCCACAGAGGTTCCTCCACAAAAGACTGCATAGCTTTGGACTTTGGCCTCTTTCCTTTTCTCTCCAGTACTAGCCTCTGTCTGCATCATGAGGCTACAGGGAGGGCTCTCTGGGCCATAGGGATGAGGTAGCGGAGGAAATCCATTAACACGAATTAGACATGTGTCTCTTGACTTCCCTCACTTTAGCTCAGGTCATGCTAATGAGGTTCGAACCACGGTGGATTTTCTCTTCTACTCACTCGGCTCCTCCCTTCCCATTCATACTGGTGGGCTGTTTCTTACTCCTGATTTAGGGGACTCTCCACCCTTTCTCTTTAGGCCAGCCCCAGCCATAACCCTTGAGTTTCAGTTAAGACTGCTCATTAGTCTGGCAGCTAAACTCAACTCCCCAGCTGTGTCCTTCCAGAGCTTCCGCTAGCATCGCTTAACAAGTCTCTCCTTAGAGCCTTTCTCTTAGCCCACCAGGGTTGTCTCCAGAAGCTACTTCCTCTTCTAAGGCCTTTCTAAACTACCCCAAACTCACTGCTTCCCTCAGTCATTCCAGCCCGAATTAAGTCCTTGATGGTGTTATATGACCTCAGTTTCTCTGCACAGCATGTTTTCTCTCTGGCATGGTGTCCACTGAGTTCACTTTTATCTTCATCATTTTGTCTCCATCATCCTCCCAAGAAGGGGGCTTCTCAGTTACCTTATTGGCAATAAATATGCTATACAGGAAGTTCCTTGAGGATAGGAACACATATGTAATATTCACTGTCATTTAACCTGATCCTACTAGCACAGATCCTGGCACCAAATGGGCACTCAATACATGTATTATAAGTCCCTGACTATGAAGTCCATCGTTCTACTTCCTGTTAAGTGTAACAGGGATCATGGTATCTGTCTGGTCCCTAAATAACTATTAAATCTCAAGATTTTCTTTTCTTTTTTTTAATGGTTTTTTTTTTTTTTTTTTTGAGAGAGAGAGAGTGAGCAGGGAAGGGGCAGAGAGAGGGAGACACAGAATCCGAAGCAGGCTCCAGGCTCTGAGCTGTCAGCACAGAGCCCAACGCGGGGCTTGAACCCATGAACTATGAGATCATGACCTGAGCTGAAGTTGGATGCTTAACTGACTGAGCCACCCAAGTGCAAGTGCCCAGAATCTCAAGATTCTCTTTAAGGAGTCATGGATACTGTTTAGCACTGAGACCCAGCCTGGTCCTCACCAGGGTCCTAAAAGTCTCATGGCCAAAATTCACAAAATCTTTGCCCTAGATCCATTTCTAGACAGTTCTACAAATCCCAAGGTAGAGTCCAGCAAGACTCATGCCAAGCATGTGCAAAAACAAAACAAAAACAAAAACAAAAACAAAACAGCTTGACTTGGAGTGGGGTAAGAAATGAGAAGGAGCACTCATCTGTTTTTATTCCTGTCTTAGGGAAGGCCAGCTTAGATCTTCATTGCCATGGTCTTTTAGAGCTGTCCATGGCTTGGGATTCAGTTTAAATAGGACTCACTAGTTAAAATTTGATTCAGTCCACACAGTGTCTTTTTCTCCTGAGAAAATGGGAAAATAATACTGGCCTGTGAGTCATACATGGAAAGTGTTCATCATGATGCTGTGAAAAATTATTTCCAAAGAGCGTCCAGATATTACTGTTGTTTCCACTGTGCCCAGGGGCCAAGGAGGATGATGTGCACCCTCTGAAGGGGACAGCAGAATTTCCTACTAGTTAGGAATTGGGGATTGGGAAGGTCTTCACTCTGCTTTCTTACAGTATACCCACAGGAAAGTTAGTGAAACCTGTGACTTTGGGCAAGGTGAGCCATGCTCTGAGCCTCAATTTCTGAATTTTTAAAACTTTTATTTTGGAGAAAGAGAGGGGGGGCAGAAGGAGAGGGAGAGAGAGAGAGATAGAGAGAGAGAGAATGGGAGAGAGAGAGAGTGTATCTCAAGCAGGCTTCACACACAGCACAGAGCCTGATGCGGGGCTCGATCCCACAAGCCTAGGATCATGACCTGAGCCAAAATCAAAAGTCAGATGCCCAACCAACTGAATCACCCAGGTGCTACTGCATTTTTGAAATAAGAGAATTGGACCTATTGAGATCTCAGGTTCCTTCAAAGAGATAATACTGAAAACATACAGGCTTTGAAATAGATAAATGCAAATTTCACTCACATCTCTGCTGCCTGTTGGCTCTGTGACTCTGAGCAAGTGAATTAACATTTCCCCACCTCAGTTTCTTTACCTGGAAAGTGGAGGTAAAACCTACTTCATTTAGTAAGGGAACGTAAGAAAACACCTAGCACAGTGTTAGCACTTGGCAATTACTGGTTTCTTTCTCGTCTCCTTTCTTTCTTCCCTGCTCTGCGTGGCCATAAATTACTGTCAATGGAGTGCCAAAAACAAGCATGGTGATGTCACTGCCCTGTGCAGTGTCTGGAGACTTACACTAAGGCTGCTTCCATTCACTGCTGAAAGGGCAAAGAACAGTGCATGCTCCAGATCACAAGGAGATTTTCTTCCGGGAGCGTCTGGCCATGGACGCAGCAGCATTAGTACGATTCCTGCCTCAATTCATTTTCCCAGATACGGTACAGTATACCCCCACTTTCTGCTGATCAAAACCGTAAGATTAGGATTTGCCTGCTCCGTCACTGGTGTTGTATCAATTTGGGAGATGAGGCCTCACTTTATTGACTAAAGGTGAAAGGTCAGAGCCTCCCTTAAATCCATGTAAGAATTTCTACCTCTGAGCCTATTCAACTAGGAAATATGGAGTGTCAGCAAATATGCTCACATAGTCTCATTATCCATGGAATGTACATTCTTGTTGCGTAGAGTAGATTATGAATGCCATCGAAACCCAGGGCTTGTTTCTATGGATTTCAGTAATTCCCCCTGGTATGTACTTTGCTACTCTTGCTAGGGAGCATATGTTGCCTGCTCAATTACTGACCATTGGGGCAGTATAATTTAATGGTTAAGAAGGCAGCTCTGGAATCAAACTTCCTGAGTTTGAATTCCTGTTCTTCCATCTTACTAGCTGTGTGACCTTAGCCAAGTTAATTCATTTGAGCCGAGTTGCTTAAACTCTGAAAGGGAGATATTAATAGAATCTGCCTTGTGTAGTCGTTGTGTGAATTAAATGAGATAATGCACGTGAATCACTGAAAACAGTGCTTGGCATAAAGTAAGCACTCAATAAATGTTAGGTATTACTAGGATTCATATTAGCATTGCCCTCACAATTATTATTACGGCCCTTTGTGAAGGTGTAACTAATTGTTAGACTCGATCCTGTTTTATAAAGTGGAGTTGTGGGGAAATGCTTTACATTTTATATTAGCAATAAAATTTTTACCAATGAAGTAACAAAAATTACACCAGAATCTTTGTTCTAGTCAAAATGAAGTTTGTAGTAGATCTTGGGCTGGTTGGCTGCTCTTCCTACCTCTGTACCAAATCCATTCAATATACATTTGATGAGCACCCACTGTAATTTTCAGGCAGATCTGTAATTTTCTATTTTATCATATAGTTACATAGTTTCCCAATATCTGGTTGTATTTCCCATCCCTTTAAATAATCAGCTTTATTTTGAACAATGTAAACACTTGTACTGGGGTTTGAGGGAATTAATAAATATCCCTGTGCTCCTATCTGAGATTAGAACCAATGGAGAGATAGAATCAGGGGTCAGGCAAATGGAAATCAAAATAATCAGCTTTACTACTCATACAGCTGATAGGAGAACATAGCTGAGGTTTGAGGACCTTACCAATGCATAACTGAAACTATCCCCTGCAATATTTAGGTCTATTCCACAGGGGCATGACTCGTGCCCACTAAGCCTAAGGGAAAGTGGAGCAAGCCGACCAGAAAGCGCCAGCCTGTACAGGCAGGCAGATCCCAAAAGAGTAGAAAGGAGAAAGCCAAGCAAAAATGCCCAGGTTATTCATGCAAGCTCACCAATTAATTAAGTCTCTTGTCCAACAGGGAGCAATGAGTAAGAGGTGAGGGAAGAAGCCAGGAGTGATTAAGAAATCTCCTCACATGAGGGGCGCCTGGGTAGCTTGTGGGTTAAGCGTCCCACTTCAGCTCAGGTCACGAACTTGCGGTTTGTGGGTTCGAGCCCCGTGTCGGGCTCTGTGCTGACAGCTTGGAGCCTGGAGCCTGCTTCAGGTTCTGTGCCTCCCTCTCTCCCTGTTCTTCCCCTGCTTGCACTCTCTCTCTCTCTCAAAAATAAATAAAGATTTAAAAAAAATCTCTTCATGTGAATGATGGGAGATTAAGTGTTCCCCCAACTTTCCCTAGCTTTTTGTTCTCTTAACCAATAAATGTATGGCCAACCAGGGATATTACTCTCCCTTTTGGGAAAGGAAGATCAGTGGCCTGTTGAGATTTTCTTCTTCATGGAGCCACTTTCCCAGTATACTTCTCACTGGGAGTAATGGTGTATAATGTCAATTGTTTTGCTTCCAGAAACAGTTACGAAGCATACGTTAATTATATGTAGCCTGAAACCTGGATCAACATGGCTGGAGAAAAATACAGATCCCTAGGGAATGATCTCACTTCATATTCATGGCAGTGAACCTCAAGTGGGTTCTTACTGCTGCTGCCAGTTATAATATGTTCCCCAGTCCATTCATTTTCCCACTCTCCTAGACAACTATTTCATACTGTTTCTTCTCAGACTCCAACATCTCCTTTCCCATCTGCACTCTCAGCTGATGGTCTTGCTTGCGATCTCACTGAGAAAATAGAAGCACTCATAAGAGATTTTGCATAGGCTGATGTCATTATACATACTCACCTACTGAGATCTGCGCTCATTATGCTATGCCTTGTTTCCTGTTAGTATGGATGCACTGCCCTGCTCCTAGTAGAGGCTAACTCCCTTGTACACTGGAGCCAGTGACCTCTCCCCCAGTTAAGGACATTACTCCAACCATTCCCCATGCTCCTACATTATCAATTTTTCTGTCTTTATTGGAGCTTTTCCATACTGAAGCATTCTCCTATCATAAAAACATAACAAAGCAAAACCTTCTCCCCACTTCCTCTTTGTACTTCTCGGTCTCTCTTTCCTGCTTACAGAAAAACTCCTTGAAAGAGTTATGCATACTCCCTCTTTCCCAATTCCTCTCCTCCTGTTTTCTCATAAGCCCATTCTAATTAGTCTTTTGCCTTTATTACTCCATCAGAATTGCACTTATCAAAACTATCAATGACTTCCTCATTGCCAGATCCAATCATTGATTATCAGTTCTCATTTCTTTGTCCTGTCAACAGCATTTGACAAAATTTATTACTTTCTCTTCCTTGAACCCTCTCTTCACTTGGCATCACATTCTGCCTCTCTAGCTCTTCTTTCTCACACATCTTGGCTATTCTCACCTTATTTTCCTGATGCCTAAACATTGGAGATTCACAGGGCTCAGTCTTGGGACCCCTTCTCTTTTGTAAGTATTAAGCTCATGCTGATAACTCTCACATTTATATCTCCAGCCTAGACCTCTCTATGGCATTCCACACTCATATATCCAGCCACTTACTAGCTATCTCCACTTGGATGTCTAATTGACAACTCAGACTTACCATGTCCAGAACTCCTGATCTACTCCCCTAAAGGCTGCTTTTCCTAGTCTCCATCTACCTTAATAATAGCAATTCCCTTCTTTTCAGTTGCTCGGGTCTTTTATACCTTGAAGTCATCTTTGATTCCTGTCTTTATCTTACAATCTTAAAAAAAAAAAAAAACAAACACTTCATCAGCAAACCCGATTGGCTCTACCTTCAAAACATATCCATAATCCAGTCACTTCTTAATGCTTCTGCTGTCACTACTCTAGTGGAAGGCACCATTATTTCTGTCCTGCATTATAGCCGATTCGCTGGTCTTTACACTTTCTCTCTTGCCCCTCCAACTGCCCCCAAAGTTTATTTTCCAAAGTGTTGTTTTAAAAGTAGTCTGTACGCGCAAAGTGGGACTTGAACTAATGACCTCCAGATCAAGAGTCACATGCTCTACTGACTGAGCCAGCCAGGTTCCCCTAAAGCGATTTTCTTAAAACTTGAGTGATGTCATGTCACACTTCTGCTCAGGCCCTCCATCACCCTCAGAACAAAAGACAAAGCCATTTCTCTACTTCAAGACCCACATGATTTGCTTTCCTGTTATCTCTCTGCCCTCACCCCTTGCTGCTCCTCCCCTGGCTCCCTTCTCTCCAACAACCAAAGACATGTTGCTGTTCCTCAAACTCTGTAGGCCTTACCTCAGCACCACTGCACTTACTGTTCCCTCTGCCAGGGCCACTCTTCTCTGAGGTATTTTCACGGCTTGCTTTCTCATCTCCTTCAGATCTTTGCTCAAGTGTTACCTACTCAGTGAGGCCTTCCCTGACCACCCTATCCAAGTTACAACCACCTCCCCCTGCGCGGCCATTTGTTATTTCTGCTTATCACATGCTACAGTCTGACTTACTATATGTTTTACTTACTTGTATTGTTTATTAACATTCTCTGTCTCCTCCTCCCATAATGTAACTTGAGGCATCAGGGCAGGGATTTTTGTCTGTTTCTTCACTGCTCTGTCCTTAATATAGGGCATATAGTAGATACTTAATAAATATGTGTTTTTTAAATGAACTCAAGGCTCAACACCCCAAGACTTGAAAACCTTAAAATCTCTTTTTCCTCCTCAAAATTTGTTTAGCCAGGTTAGGCAATGTAGTTCACCAGAGTTTCTGTGATGAGATTAAACATCAAAATGAAAAGTTGACAGCATAGAGGTGTTCTGAACCGAAATGCCAATCTTCTTCCATTTTGAAGATTATAAGACAATTAAAATCTAAAAAGTAAACATGCTTAAAAACTAAAATAAATAACAAAAAGTAAACATGCTCGTTAAAGTACAAAGAAATCAAAGTCCAGAAGAATTAGAATTCAACCTAAAATTCTCTTGCTTTTGTGAGTTAAAGTCCAAAGAAATTAGAGTTCCATGAACTATGAACTTAAACCCAATTGGGAATTCAACTTCTGATCAAGGTGGAGTAAAGGAGTTCAGATTTATCCTCCTGCTTGAAACAATTAAGATTCAATACAAAATATATGAAATAGTACTTTTCATGACACTGACTTTCAGGCAACAAAGGACGGCTATCCCTAAGATATGGGAAACAAGGTTAGCCACATGATAGCCCCAACTCACTGCCTGGGGAGAGATTACAGGTGGTGCCAGGAGAGGGAACAGGCAGAGCCTGGCAGATGCCCTGAGTTGAGGGAATGGTGCTTAGAGTCCTGGGAGACCAAGGTGGCAGGGCAGAGTACTGGAGAGGAGAGAGGTGGAGAGAGAGAGAGAGAGAGAGAGAGAGAGAGAGAGAGAGATAACATGAGCATAAATACAAACCATGGAGATCTTCAAAGGGTCTCTCTTATGTCTACAATAGAGGACCTATCAGCACATGCATATGCAGAAAATAACAAGGCCAAGAAAAGAACCACCTGAAAGGAATAGAAGTAATGGTGCTTGCCTCTCATATAGGGCCAGCTCGTGCCTGCTTCCAGACAGACTAGAAAATTTCATAATTCACAAGGCATTGAGTAGAGTACTTAGAAGGGTCTTGCCTCAACAGTGGGGAAGAATTAGCTCTAGACTAAACACTGCTTTGGGCCTGCCCAGCAAATCAAAAAGCAAGACCCCAAAGGATGAAACTGTTTCCAAGTAACTGTGTCCCAGAACAAAGTTCAAGAATATTTGTATGAACACAAAAATATACAGCTCCCAACAAGGTAAAAAGCTCACAATGTCTGGCATCCAATCAAATATTACCAGGTGTGCAAAGAAGCAGGAAAATACAACCCATAATGAGGAAAAAAAAATCCATCCGTCAAAATCAACCCAGAACTGACACTATAAAAAATGTTAAAGAATTTCCTTCAGGCAGAAGGGAAAATGATACCAGAGGGAAATATGGGTCTACACGAAGGAATGAAGAGCACCAAAAAAGTAACTAAATGGATAAATGTATGGGAGTTTTTGTTTTCTTATTTTTAAAAACTCTTTAAAAGACATTTAGTGTTTTTTCATTATTTAGTGTTATTTCATTATTAAATGAAATACTAACAATGGGGTATATAACAACGTAGAAGTGAAATGTATGACAGTCATAGCACAGAGGTCAGGAGGGGATAAATGAAAATTCAAATGGAACAATTTCCCATGATGTTAATTACGGTACTATTTTTACCTAAGATTTTGAGGATTCCAGGCGCCCCGAATTGCTAGGTTTTTCAACAGTTGCATCACCCTCCCTAGTCCTTTCTGAAAGGTTCACTTAGGTTTCTGATAGTTGGGTTTTCCTCTCAGTTTTTCCTCCTTTTTTCCTTCTCTGTATGCTGGATCTGAGTGCTGTCCTTCCTTTTACTTTCTCTTTGCATTCTGACTTAGACATTTAAAAAAGTAATTTTCTTCTAGGTTCTGTCTTGTGGGGTCTGGGTTAGTGAATTGTATGGAACATAAATTGTGGTTCTTCCAAAAGCATACACCGTGCAGAGAAATCTTTTCCACTTTTATCTCTTTAGATTGCAGAGTCCCATTCAGGAGATATTTTCCCGTCAAACCAGACTGTATTATTGCCCTGGCTGCATCCCCTTTCATATGGTTCATCTTTGCTATGCCTCTCCTTAGAGCCACAATCCCATAAATTTGGCTAGTGTGTTTCTTTGGGGTACAGACATTACTTCTTGTTGTCTCTAAAACCTGTCATCCTGAAACGTACCCAGTAATTCCTTACATATTGATGCTGATCCTCAATGTGTTTTCCTCTCAGTTCAGTCCAGATTTTCTGACATCAACCCCTACAACTGTCCTTTTCTTCAGTGGTGTCTCCCAATTCTCTTATGGTTGTCATGCAAATTGCAAGTTGCTGCAGTACTAGCAACATGCATTGCAGCTATGATAGGGTTTGTTGAGAATGTATCTTATCCTCAAAGGAGTAGCATAAGTCACAGGACCCCCTGAGCCCCCAAAACAATGGAATATCTATTCCACTGAAGGATGTGTTTCAGCACATAAGAACTGAGAGACACTTGTAGAGGAATGTCTGCTGTCATGGGTGTGTTATTTTAACCTGTGTATAGGCTTGGATAAAAGGGAGGGGTTTTTTGTTTGTTTGTTTGTTTGTTTTTAAATGTTAACAGTGAGGATTTCTGGCCCAGGAAGTGTTTTTGAGGATGTCTGAGGCTTTAGTTAGGGTGTTTGCCTACCAGCCCTGTAGGTATCCATTCTCTGGGTTTCTCTTTAAGCTAGCTCAGTCCTTTAGAACTGATTCACCTTGCTGGGTAAAGATGATGGAAGGGAGCCACCATGACTTTGGCAAACAAAGATTTGTCTCTCCTCAAAAGAGGACTCAGTAGCTAGACCCGGGTGCACATTCTTTTCCCTTTATAAATGCCTCATTTCATTTTCTCTTTCTTTTTTATTATTTATTGAGAGAGAGAGGGTGCAAGTGAGCGAGGGCAGGGAGAGAGAGAGAGAATTCCATGAGGGGCAGAGAGAGAGACAGAGAGAAAGGAGCAGGGCTCACCCAAAGTGGGCTCATGCTCACCCCATATGAGGCTCCAATTCATGAACCATAAGATCGTGACCTGAGCCGAAGTCATATGCTTAACTGACTGAGCCACCCAGGCACCCCTCATTTCAAATAAAATGAGGTTATATATAAAATTACATATAGTAATTACATACATAACATGTTTATAAATATGTGATATATATGTTAAATCTATGTTATATATAAATATATATAATATATAAATGATATGTAAAATGATATTTTTAAATAAAATGATATATATAAAACATGTAAGCAATTTATGTGTATAATATATATTTATATATGTAACATATATAAAACTATATATAAATATATAATATATAGCCTCATTTATATATATAAAACATATATATGCTATTTGTATATTACATATATTTATATAAACACATCATTTTTATATATTTATACATAAATATATAATATAAATAATATATTGCATATACAAATTATTATACATGTGTAATATATAAACAATTTGTATATAATTTATAAATAATTAAATAAGTAAGCATATGTAATATATATTATGTATAGCATATATAAGTACATATTTATATATATAAATTGTCTACCTCCAAAGATCTCAACTATTTTATTTTATTTATTAAAAAAAATTTTTTTAATGTTTGTTTATTTTTGAGAGAGAGAGACAGAGTGCAAGTGGGGGAGGGTCAGAGAGAGAGAGAGAGAGAGAGAGAGAGAGAGACACACACACACAGAATCCCAAGTAGGCTCCAGGCTCCAAGCTGTCAGCACAGAGCCCGACACAGGGCTTAAACTCATGGACCATGAGATCATGACCTGAGCTGAAGTCCGTCGCTTAACTGACTGAACCACCCAGGCACCCCATTAAAAATTTTTTTATTTGTTTTGTAAAGTGTATTTTTTATTCAGTCTTTAAAAATATTTTTTAATGTTTGTTTATTTTTCAGAGAGAGAGAGAGAGAGAAAGAGAAACTGTGAGCAGGGGAGGGGCAGAGAGAGAGACGGAGACACAGAATCTGAAGCAGCCTCCAGGCTCTGAGCTGTCAGTGCAGAACCTGGTGTGGGGCTTGAACTCATGAACCACGAGATCATGACCTGAGCCAAAGTCAGGTGCTTAACCAATTGAGCCACCCAGACCCCTCTATTCAGCCTTTTTTAAAAGACATTTTTCGTATCCTTTAACTGAAATCGGTCCATCTTTTATTTGGCTTCCATTTTTCTTTTGCTTATTTTAAGACTGAAGCATGTATTTCAGACCATGCTGGGCCCACGTTAATTTCCTAAGCAAAACTGATTTCTTTATTCCAGGCATAGGCTTTCTTTTCTCCTTTTTGTGTTGTGAATCTACTTAATTTTATTTTTGAATTGTCATACAGCAAAACTGACTTTTGCTGATGTATAGTTCTGTGAGTTTTAACAGAAGTAATTCTCATAGCTATATCTACATTTAAGATATAGAACAATTTCCCCATCCCCCCTAACTCCCTTGTGTTATCTCTTTGTAGCCACATCCTCTCCTCACCTGTAATAGCTAGAAACTACTAATCTGTTCTCTATCCCTATAGCTTTGCCTTTTCCAGAATCCAGAATGTCATATAAATGGAATCATAATGTGTATACTCTTTTGAGATTGCCTTCCACTCAACATGATACTTTGCAGTTTGTCTAAGTAGTGCATATCAATTGCTTATTTTTTTAAAATTTTTTTAACATTTATTTTTTATTATTTTTGAGAGACAGAGCACAAGCGGGGGAGGGGCAGAGAGAGAGGGAGACACAGAATCCGAAGCAGGCTCCAAGCTCTGAGCTGTCAGCACAGAGCCTGACACAGGGCTTAAACTGCCAAACTGTGAGATCATGACCTGAGCTGAAGTTGGACACTTAACCTACTGAGCCACCCGGGCGCCCCTTGCTTGTTCCTTTTAAGGGCGGAGTAGATTCCATGACACAGCTGTACTTACCACAGTTTGTTCCTCCATTCACCCACTAGAGGACATTTGAATTCTTTCCAGTTTTTGGCTATTATGAATAAACCTGCTATAAACGTTCAGGTACACGGTTGTTTGTGAACATAGGGAGTGCTAAGACATACACTGGTGCATGTTTAACTTTATGAGAAACTGCCAGACTGTTTTCCAGAGTGGTTATACCATATATATCAAAGCATTCCCACCAACAATTTTTGAGAGTTTCACTGGCTTAGCATCCTTGCCAGAATTTGGTATTAGTAATTTTAATTTGAGCCATTCTAATAGGTACATGGTAGTATCTCTTTCTTGTTTTAATTTACAGTTATTTTATGGCTAATGATGTTGGACATGTTTTCACGTGATTATTTGCCATCCTTGTAACCACAGTCTGGTTTTCTGTTTGTTTGTTTGTTTGTTTCCTTATACATTGTGGATATTTAACCCCTTATCAGATAAAAGCATTGCAAATTTTTCTCCCATTGTGTATGTTGTCCTTTCATTTTCCTGATTGTTTCTTTTGCTGTGCAGGAGCTTTTTAGTTTGATGTGTTCCCCTTTATTTTTTATTGTATTGACTGTGCTCTTTGTATCATATTCAAAAACTCATTGCCAAGAACAATATCAAGAAGCTTTATCCCTATGTTTTCTTGTAGAAGTTTTTAAAATATTTTTAAATGTTTATTTTTATTTTTGAAAAAGAGAGAGAGGCAGAGTATGAGCAGGGAGGGGCAGAGAGAGAGGGAGACATAGGATCCAAAGCAGGCTCCAGGCTCTGGACTCTCAGCACAGAGCCCGATGCAGGGCTCAAACTCACAAGCAGCAAGATCATGACCTGGGTGGAAGTTGGACGCCTAACCAACTGAGCCACCCAGGCACCCCTCTTCTAGGAGTTTTATGGTTTTATGTCTTACATTTATGCCTTTATTTTTTTTTGATGCTTATTTATTTTGAAAGAGTGTGTGAGTGTAAGCAGGGGAGGGGCAGAGAGAGAGGGAGAGAGAGAATCTCAAGCATGCTCTATGCCGACATGGGGCTCCGTCTCATGAACCATGAGATCATGACCTGAGTCAAAATCAAGAGTCACCCAGGCACCCCTTTAATCCATTTTGAGTTGATTTTTGAATATCGTGTAAGATAAGGAACCAATTTCATTCTTTTACATGTAGATATTCAGTTTTCTCAACATCACTTATTGAAGAGACTATCCTTTCCTTATTATGTATTCGTGGTGCCCTTGTCAAAGATCTGTTGACTGTATATATGTGGGTTTATTTCTGGGCTCTGTATTCCATGCCTTGGTCTATGTGTCTGTCTTTATTCCAGTACCACTCTACATTGATTACTACAGCTTTGCAGTATAGTTTGAAATTAGGAAGTGTAATGCTTCCAGCTTTGTTTTGGCTTTGGCTATTCGGGTCTTTTGTAGTTCCATATGAATTTTAGGAATTTTTTCCATTTCTGTGAAAAATTCTATTGGAATTTTGATAGGGATTGCATTGAATGTGTAGATTGCTTTGAGCAGTGTGGACATTTAACAATATTAATTCTTCTAATCCATGAACATGTAGTATATTTTCATTTATTTGTGTTTTCTTCAATTTCTTTCATCTATTTCTTTTCTTCAATTTCTTTTCGGGGTACAGATCTTTAATTTCCTTGGTTAAGTTTATTCTTAAGTATTTTATTCTTTTTGATGCTATTGCAAGTGGGATTTTTTTCTTAATTTCTATTTCATATAGTTCATTGTTAGTATGTAGAAACACAACTGAATTTTGTGCATTAATTCTGTATTCTGCAACTTGGCTGAACTTGTTTATTCTTCTCAGAATTTTTTGGTAGAGTCTTTAGGGATATCTGTATATAAAATCATGTCATCTGCAAAGACACAGTTTTACTTCTTCCTTTCTGATTTGGATGCCTTTTCTTTTTCTTGACTACTTTCTTTGACTAGGACTTGCAGTATTTTATTGAATAAAAGTTGTGAGAGGGGGCTCTCTTGTCTTGTTCCTGATCTTAGAGGAGTAACTTTTAGGTGTTCACTGTTGAGTATGATGGTAGTCATGGGCTTGTCTTTTATGACTTTTTTTTAGACTTTTTTTTTCAGTTTATTCATTTATTTTGAGAGAGAGAGAGAGCACAAGAAGGAAGGGGCAGACAGAGAGGGAGAGAGAGAGAGAATCCCAAGCAGGTTCTGTACTGTCAACAAGAAGCCCGACATGGGGCTCGAACCCACAAACTGCAAGATCATGACCTGAGCCAAAACCAAGAGTCGGACGCTCAACCCACTGAGCCACACAGGCACCACTGTCATATGTGACTTTTATTATGTTGAAGTACATTCCTTCTATGCTTAATTTGTTGACAATTTTTATCATGCAAGCATGTTGAATTTTGTCAAATGTGTTTCTGCATCTTTTGAGATGATCATGTGGTTTTGTATTTCATTATGTTAACGTGATGTATCGCATTGGTTGTTTTGCATATATTGAACTATTCTTGCATCTCAGGAATAAATCCCACTTGATGATGGTGCATGATCATTGTAATGTGCTGTTGAATTAGGTTTCCTAGTATTTTGTTGAGAAGTTTTGTAGATGTGTGGATAAACTCTCTTCAGGCAAGAGCTGGAGACTTGGTTTTATCATTGGGGCAAACTGAAGGAAGAAGATTTAGGGAATTCTCATACACCCATTTAGGCTCCCAGATGACCACTAATTGCGTGCTTCTTAAACTCCCACGTGCAGGCTAATGAGAAGTGTGATCCTCTAGCAATAGCTGTGAAAGTATGCTGTCAAACCTCTTCTGGGGAGAAGTTGGAGTTACATTCTGCCTGTTCCCTCGGTGCTAAGCCCAAGAGGATATCTGTGGGAAGTGCTCACACTTCTGTGTAAAACCTTCTCTTAGTTTAATGTGTTCCCAGGGGACTCACAAGTGCCAAGCCCCATCAGTGCTCAGAGCTAGCCATTAAAGTTGTGGTGCTCCATGTGTGGACAAGCTCCTTCTAGGGAGAAGCTGGAGGCTTGGTTTCATTGTTGGAGCAAAACAGAGGAATAAGTCAAGAAAAGTACCCATCGGCTCCTGGGAAGATCCCAGTCAGCACCCAGATGCAGGCTGATTAGAAGCTGGACCTTCACGTTGCAGTGAGAATGTATGTAGTCAGACTCCTTCTAGGAAGAAACTGGGGGGTTGGCATTTTCACCTATTTCCTCTACAGTGAGCCCAGGTGCGATTGCTATGGAAATTTCTCATGCACACATTTAAAAATTGCATCTTGGTTTAATGTGGTCCTGGGTAACTCACAAATTTCAAACGCCGTTGGCTCTCAGAGCTCGGCAGTTTGGAGACCTGTCCCCTGTATGGCAGCTGTAAACACTGGGGCAGTAGGTATGTGGACAAGCTCTTTCCAGGGAGAAGCTGAAGGCTTGGTTTCATTGTTTGTGCCAGCCAGAAGTAGAAGGCAGGGAAAGTGTCTGTAGGCTCTTTCAGGTTCCTGGAAGGATCTCCATCAGCACCTACATACAGGCTGATTAGAAGCGGGACCCTCGGACTATACCTAGGAATGTTTGTAAGTCAAACCCCTTCCAGGGAGAAATGGAGGTTGGCATTTCTCCCTCTATAATGTGCTGCGGGGATAGTTGTGGGGAGTGCTTGTGTGCCCATTTAAAAATTGTGTCTTTGTTTAATGTTTCATTTGTGAATGCCAAGCCCCATTGGCTCCGTGAGCTAGGTGATTTGGGAGCCAGTCCCTCAGGTGGCAACCTTAATAATTGGGGGTGCTAGATGTGTGGTCCAAAACCTTTGTTCTTCGGAGAGAAACTTGGAGTTGGGGGTTCACTCTCTATTGTAGGGTGCTGTTCCTGGGGTGGATTTTATAACAATAGTGTGTCTCAGCTTTTTTTACCTGTTTCAGTGTGGATATTTTCTCAGTTGCCTGATGTGCAGGAGTCACTCAACTAGTTTCTGGATTTCTGTCAGAGGGAACTGATCCATGTGTAGTTGAATATTTGGTGCATCCTGGGGGGAGGGAAGGTCAGGAGCCTCCTGCCCTGCTACCTTGCTGATGTCCAAAAATTTATTTAGATTACTGGTTTATTGTAATGGGATATAACTCAGAAATAGCCAGATGGAAGAGGTGCATAGAGCAGGGTATGTGGGAAGGTGTATGGAGCTTTCTTGCCCTCACCAGTGTGCCACTCTCCAAGGATCACCAAATATTGACTTTGTTGAAGACTATGAAAAAGATCTGACCTCAAGCACAGATGTAGTTGGAAAGAGGAATATTTTAATATGCTCTTCAGAAAACTATGGTTAGTCTCTTTAGATATAACACCAAAATTCAACAAGTGGTATTTAGTTACAATGTTGAATCTGAAGCCATATCATTGAACTTTGCAAACTCTGTTACACTGAAATCGATCGTTCTATCTTGTCCTTTTAATGGATTTTTTTTTTTTACCCATACATGATTTTGTTAACATCCTGCACTAATTTAATCACTTGAAAAAATAATGATTCCTGGGGTTATATAGATCTTCCAGATGTTGGCACATTTTAGTATACAATATCAAAAAATGTACATTAGTTAATAGTACCACCAATCTCATTACAAGTCCTTAAAAGTATTGGGCAGCTCTCATGCTCACTGTAGTGGATATCTAGTTTTACCAAATTCCACTATTTGCTTGAAACCGTGAATTTGACCATTGCCAATAAGTGCTGTCAGATGTTACCTTTGAAATGATGGGCTCTATTTGTTAATTTCTCAGAAAGTATCTGCAAAATACGCAAGTCTGAATAAACCATAGTTTTTCTCTCATTCATCCTTTCTTTTTTTTTAAAATAAGCTCCACATACAACGTGGGGCTTAAACTCACAAACCGAGATCAAGAGTCACATGCTGTACCAACTGAGTAAGCCAGGCACCCCTCCCTCGTTCTTTCAATTGGAAAATGCATTTTATGAAAAACAAGGCTAGTTTGACTTGCAACTCACACATGCACAATGCTTTCCCTTGATTCAACCATCATACCTTAATATGCATCAGAAGTACTTTAGATTTATTTCCAATTTTGTCACAGAGAGTATTAAGAAAGATGTGCATTCAAGGGTTGATATTTAATAAAATTGCTTCATCAAAGACATCCTTAAATGAAACTGACTTTTCCCCCTTCCAGTGCCTGGTGGTAAAAAATACAATAACTGGCTGGTACAGTTTGGCGCTTCTGCCGTGATGCATGCTAAGGCAGCAGCAGTTTTACCCACCATTGCTTCTGCACCATCAGTGTAAAAGTCAACACAGTGAAAGAGGAAAATGACTTTTTACTGTTATTATAAAGAGATTTTTGGACCCTGGAAAGAGTCTCGAGAACTGTCAGAGATCTGTAGACCACATTTTGAGTATCAGTACTCTAGCATTACTATTCAAAGAATAATAAAAGAATGTATAACTAACAAACCGATAACAGGGTAAATAGAAATAATTTTGAAAACACTTAAGGCAAGACAAGGGAGAGATATGAATGTACGTAGGTAGAACCCATAGTATAATTGTAGATTTAAACACTTAAGATTAGTTTTTCCCTTGGTTTCCCATACAGGTAGAACCCAACAGGTACTCCAAATCATTCTACTCCAGACAGACTTGCATCCTAGGGTGAGTGCAGTTTAGCCTTAATCTGAGACTTTTGCTTCCAATGAGCAGAACGGCAAGAACTAAGATCACTATTTACAGTCATATGAGCGACAGGGTTAAAAGGGAATATGACAGTAAATAAACAACCCCTACTTTAGTAAAGGAAGATAGCAACTCATACCAAGTTACCTAAGAATATAGATTCAACCCTGTAGATGAAGAGCTAAGATGCACACAGAGTATGTCAAAGAAAGGAAAATAATTTGAGTATGCAGTGTCTCAAGCTTCAGGAAAGTTTTGTGATTGGCATATTCATTTGTTTTCTATTTAAAAGCAAATCCAAGGACAAACAGGATGAGGTAAGGAAGCATCCTCTAAATTCCCCTTCCCAAAAGATAAAATGTCTAGTTCGTTGGACTGGACACTGTTAGGAATTCATCAATAGTATCTTCACCAGTCATCTCCATTGCACAGGTGTGTCTATCCCATTGATTGGTTGTCCATCAAATCTGAATCTAGTCTATCTCATTGACAGGTTTTGTCTCCCACAACACGCCTTCATCAGTTTGTTGAGAGGTCTTTGTCATTTATTTTGAGCTGAATCACAGATCCATCATAGAATATAATACAAAACAATTGGAAGTTACCTTTTAGTCATTTTTTTCTAACCTCCTGCCTGGTAGAGACATCTCCTTTACAGTATCCACGCCTAGGGGCCATTCAGTAGGTCTTTTCGTGCTTCTGATAACAGGGAGCTCACTAACTCGTGAAATAGGCCATTTCAGTTATATTCAGCTTTATTGATTTATTGATTTATTTATATTTTAGACAGAGTGTGTGTGAACGGGGGAGAGGGGCAGAGGGAGGGAGAGAGAGAATCTTAAGCAGGCTCCACACTCAGCGCAGAGCTCAATGCGGGGCTGTCTCCTGACTGTGAGATCATGATCTTAGCCAAAATCAAGTTTCAGATGCTTAACTGACTGAACCACCCAGGAGTCCCTATTCAGCTTAATTTCTTAGTAAATTCTTCCTTGTATCGAACCAGGACTCTTTGGTATTTTCATTTCAACCTAGGTACCTATTCTGATGTTCACAGAATAAGAATAAACTTACTGTTTTTTTCCAGATGGGCTGCTACTTTGGAATTAATATGGTAATTATTTGTTTTTGATCCTATATTCAGATTTTCTTTTGAAAACTAACCACTGATGCTTCTGGTGGGTGCCTTTGGAAGAGTCTATAGTGAGGAAGAGAGAAATGCCTGCATCTATTAAACAGTTGGATGCCTACTTAGCACCCATTCTCCCTCTTCCTGTTTTGTAACAGACCCTGGATTTTATTCAGACGTCCATCATCCACTCTCCAAGCGACTCAGGGCATGGTGGTCTTATGCTCAACTTTAAGAGTGGGTCTTGATTGTTTTGATCAATCAAGCTAATCCAAACCTCCTTGCAGGTGATTGTTTTAGAAATAAAAATTAAGTAATAAAAATTAAATTGAAGGTAAAAGGAATGGGCCTTTGTTTGTAGAGCAGTAGAATCAATTATAATTTGCACAAATTTGCACTTTGGCTATAACCCTAAGTAGGTTTTTTTTGGCCCAATGTTAAGAAAGGAAACTAGCATTTGTTGAATGCCTATTATGTGCCAGGCACTTGCTTATATGTCAAGCAATTTCATTTTCATTGTGAAGCAGGTGCAAGTTTCCAGTTTGAAAAGTGTGGCTCACTGAGGTTATAGGAATTGCCCAGGATCATACACCTAGTTAATGGTAGAGTCAGAATCTAATCTTGATCTGGTTGCCTCCAAGTCCAGTGCTCTTTCCATTACGTTCTTGGCAGACAGTTCTTTCCACGCAACTCTAGTCCCTATGCCAGAGAAAGCTGTTCAAAGTCTCGGACAAAGACTCTTCTTCTACAATGGTAGTCTTTTGTAGTGGTTAAAAGTATGGAGTATGAACTTACATAAACATTGGCTCAAATTCTGGTGCCAATTATTCAGCTTTCTTTATGTAAAATTCTTCTTTACACTGAAGCAAGCCTACACCACTTCCTATCTTTTTGACCTTGCTTGAGTTACCCTCTCTGAGCTTCAATGTTTCTCCTTTGTAAAACACAGATAATAATTGCCTCCCAGTGTGGTGAAGATTAATGAGGTAACGCTTGTAAAATTCCTGGAATATAGTGAGTGCAGTGGTGAATCAAGAGTTAGGTGGTAGAAGTGCTCTTCTGCAGAACAGAAGAATATTTTATCACTGATTTTGTTTAGAATTTTTAGGTCATGGTGATAATAAAAAGCATACCAAGTTGTAGTCAGTGTTATTTATTTTAAGTCCTCTACAGACAATTCACTCCTTTATTACTTGCACTGGGAACATACCACTCTCAAAGCCCTGCTCTTGGTAGCCTTCCAGTGAATATATGCCATTTATCATTTTTTAAAGGCCAAAATAGGAGGAATCTTACAGTAAAGATAGGAACTTCAAACAAACTTGGTCTTTGGGGTTTTAGATTAAAAGATACTCATTCCATTGGGTATAGCCTTTGGCTTAGATTATTGGTGGGATTTTTATTTTTATTTTTTTAATTTTTTTTAACGTTTATTTTTGAGACAGAGAGAGACAGAGCATGAACAGGGGAGGGGCGGAGAGAGAGGGAGACACAGAATCTGAAACAGGCTCCAGGCTCTGAGCAGTCAGCACAGAGCCCAACACGGGGCTCGAACTCACAGACCGCGAGATCATGACCTGAGCCGAAGTCAGACGCTTAACCGACCGAGCCACCCAGGCGCCCCGATTGGTGGGATTTTTAAGTTAAAAACCATATAGGGGTACAGTAGAAAGAAATTGTGTATCAAATGAGTATTACCTTACCTCTTAACCATGTGATCTTGAAGGTGAGATATGTTGGACATTCTTCAATGCTTAGGGAATGTCCTCTTATCCTATTTACAATGGCAGTCCTACTGCATGGGACACAAGAATAGTCAAGTTGCTTTATGTTGGGAACATAAATAATCTCACTGAACCTTTATGAAAACCCTGTGAAGTAATTGTTGAGGCAAGGGTATTATCTCACTTTTGCTGAGGAACAAATTGAGATTTGTGGATGAAGTTCAAGCCCTTGGCAATAGGAGAGAGGAATTTTATTTCTCTAATCTCTCGCTTTCCCAAGTAGGTGAGGGCCACTAGTTTGCTTGAAACTTAGAAATGCCTTTAAATTATATACTGATTAGAGCCAGGATGTGATTTAGATTGGCTCGCCTAACAAAGCCTGTGAGTCAAGAGTATACACTCATGAAGTGGTTGGAATAATTTCGTATTCCTAGTTCTTAGCTGTACTGCCAGCTGCCTCTACTACCCAGTAGGGAGGTCCTTCAGAGCCAAGGCCTATACTATTCATCCCTGTATTCAAATTGTTTAGTAAGGTTTAGTATGGTGTCCATAGAAACATTACTCTTTAAGTAGAAGGGGGTACTACATAGGACAACAGAAATCTTCCAGTCATACTTCAGGCCTTTATGTCCTAGAGCCTGTCTAGGCATCAATGAGAACCCCATAGAGCCTGAACTATATATTTATATACACTCAACTTCCATATCTGCTTTTGTCAGGATTGGAGTTCATGAAGAATTAGATAGAAGGGAGCAACTCTCCTAGTCTCCTAGACCAGGAGGAGGAGAGACTGGTAGAGCACTGGGTACACCTTCGTGAAAGGCTAGACCTACAGGTAAAAGGTCACATGGTCAGTGCTTAGGCTTTCACCTGGAAGTCATCTGGCCCTTCCTCATACCACACCATGGGCTTCATACAAAAATAGGCCTCTGATGACCATGCCTTTTCACTGTATTCTGAACTACATGCCCCAACCTGCCTGTCTCTGCTTGCCAACTTATTTCTGATCATCCCAGTTTCTGTCCTTATAACCTATCTTCTCAACAGAGAGGAAACTCAACAGAGTTTCATCAACATCTGATTTCAGCATCACTTCCTGAACTCTGAACTTTATTTTTTTAAAAACACTTTTAAATGTTTATTTATTTTTGAGAAAGAGAGAGACAAAATGCGAGCGGAGGAGGGGCAGAGAGAGAGGGAGACACAGAATCCAAAGCAGGCTCCAGGCTCTGAACTGTCAGCACAGAGCCTGACGCGGGGTTCAAACCCACAAACTGTGAGATCATGAACTCAGCTGATGTCAGATGCTTAACTGACTGAGCCACCCAGGCACCCCTCAACTCTGAACTTTATATTACAAGTTTGGCCATTATTTGAATTCTCCCTCTGGTTACCCTATCATTGGCTTTGGATCACAAGAGAAGAAGCTACTGGTAGTGAAGGCCATCTTAGAAATGTGAAGGCAAGACCTCATGGGATCATGAAATGAAGATTACTTGAGGCCTCTGGAAACCTAGAGATACCGTGGGATATGTTCTTCTGAAGTTTGATTTCAAAATCACATATACAGGATCATATAATCTGCAAAAGAACTAGTTTCACTTCTTTCTTTCCGATCTGTATGCCTTTTTTTTCTCTTTTTCTTGCCTAATTGCCCTAGCTAGAATGTCCACATAATGTTGAATAGATGTGGTGAGACCACATATTTTTTTTTGTCCTGTTCCTGATCTCACAGGGAAAGCTTTCACTCTTTCCATCATTAAGTATGGTGATGTGAATTTTTTGTAGATGTTCTTCTTGGGGATGAAAAACTGCCCTGACTTGTCTGTTTTATTTTATTTTATTTTATTTATTTATTTTGTGTGTGTGTGTGTGTGTGTGTGTGTGTGTGTGTGTGAGAGAGAGAGAGAGAGAGAGACAGAGAGAGAGAGAGAGGCAGAGAGAGAGAATCTTAAGCATGCTCCACACCCAGCTGAGAGTCTGATGCTGGGCTTGATATCATGACCATGAGATCATGACCTGAGGCGAAATCAAGAGTTGGATGCTTAACTGACTGAGCCACCCAGGCGCTCCTATTGATTTTTTTTTTTTTTTTAATCATGAAAGTATGCTGAGTTTTGTCAAAGCTTTTTCTGGGACCATTGAGGTGATCATGGAGTTGTTATCCATTGTGCAGTTAATATGATCTAATAGATTGATTTTTGCATATTGAAATGACCTTGCATTCCTGGGTTAAATCCCATGTAGTCATAGTGTATAATCCATTTATATGTTGGTGTATTCTGCTTGCTAGCATTTCATTAAGGAGCGTTGCATCTATATTCATAAGGGATATTGATCTGTAGTTTTCTTGTGATGTCTTTGTCTGGTTTTGGTATCAGATTGATACTGGCCTCATAGAATTCATTAGGAAGTGTTCCTTACTATTCTGTATTTTTGGAAGAGTTTGCGAAGTATTGGTGTTAATTCTTTTTTAAATATTTGCTGTAATTCCCCATTAAGCCATCTGGGCCTGGAGTAGTCTTTTTTTTTTAACTTTTAAAAATTATTTTATTTTATTTCTTAATTTAAATTTTATTTAGTTAACACGCAGTGCAATATTGGTTTCAGGAGTAGAATTCAGTGATTACTCACTTACATACAACACCCATTGTTCATCACAAGTCTGCTTCTTAATACCCATCACCCATCTAGCCCATCGCGCACCCACCTCCCTCCCTCAACCCTCAGTTCTCTATCATTAGGACTCTCTTGTGGTTTGTTTTCCTCTCCCACCGTTCCAATATGTTCATCTGTTTTGTTTCTTAAGTTCCATATATTAGTGAAATTATACAATATTTGTCTTTCTTTAAATTATTTCACTTAGCATAATACACTCTAGCTCCATTCACATTGTTGCAAATGGAAAGATTTCATTAGTTTTGATGGCTAATATTCCATCCATAATATATATATATATATATATATATATATATATATATATATATATCACATCTTCTTTATCCATTAATCAGTCAGTGGGCATTTGGGCTCTCTTCATAGTTTGGCTATTGTTGATAATGTTGCTAGAAACATTGGGGTGTATGTACCCCTTCAAATCAGCATTGTTGTATCCTTTGGATAAATATCTAATCGTGCAATTGCTGGATGACACCATAGGGTAGTTCTATTGTCTGGTTTTTTTTTGAGGAACCTCCAGAGTGGCTGCACCAATTTTCATTCCCACCAACACTGCAAGAGGGTTCCCCTTTCTCCACATCCTTGCCAACACCTGTTGTTTCTTGTGTTGTTAATTTTAGCCATTCTGACAAGTGTGAGGTGTTATGTCATCGTGATTTTTAAAAAAAATTTTTAAATGCTTATTTATTTTTGAGACAATGCGAGAGACAGAGTGCAAGCAGCGGAGGGGTAGACAGAGGGAGACACAGAATCTGAAGCATGCTCCAGGCTCTTAGCTGTCAGCCCAGAGCTGGACACGGGGCTTGAACTCAAAAACCATGAGATCATGACCTGAGCTGAAGTCAGATGCTTAACCGACTGAGCCACTGAGGCGCCCCATCGTGATTTTGATTTGTATTTCCCTGATGATGACTGATGTTGAGCATCTTTTCATGTGTCTGTTAGCCATCTAGATGTCCTCTTTAGAAAAGTGTCTATTCATGTCCTCTGCCCATTTAAATGGTTTATTTGCTTTTTAGGTGCTGAGTTCAATAAATTCTTTATAGATTTTGGATACTAACCCTTTATCAGATATATCATTTACACATATACTCTCCCGTCCCATAAGCTGCCTTTTAGTTTTGTTGATTGTTTCCTTCACTGTGCAGAAGCTTTTTATCTTGATGAAGTCCCAATAGTTCATGATTGCTTTTCTTTCCCTTGCCTCCAGAGACACGTCTAGTAAGAAGTTGCTCTGGCCAAGGTCAAAGAGGTTGCTGCCTGTGTTCTCCTCTAGGATTTTGATGGTTTCCTCTCTCACATTTAGGTCTTTCATCTATTTTGAATTTATTTTTGTGTATGGTGTAAAAAAGTGGTCCAGTTTCATTCTGTTGCCATCATTCAAATGTTGCCGTCCAGTTTGCCCAACACCATTTGTTGAAGAGACTGTCTTTTTTTCCATTAGATATTCTTTCTTGCTTTGTCAAAGATTAGGTGACCATATAGTTATGGGTCCATTTCTGGGTTTTTTATCCTGTTCCATTGATCTGTGTGTCTGGTTTTGTGCTAGTACCATATTGTCTTGATGATTATAGCTTTGTAACATAGCTTGAAATCCAGAATCGTGATGCCTCCAGTTTTGTTTTCCTTTTTAAGATTGCTTTGGCTATTTGGGGTCTTTTGTGGTTCCTTAAAAATTTTAGGATTGTTTTCTCTAGCTCTGTGAAAAATGCTGGTGGCATTTTGATAGGGATTGCTGGAGTTGTCTTTATGAAAAGTTTTTTATTACCAATTCAATCTTTTTACTTGTCATATGTCTGTTCACCTTTTCTATTTCTTCTTGAGTCAGTTTCAGTAGTTTGTGTCTTTCTAGGAGCTTGTCTATTTCATCTAAATTATTTAATTGTTTGGCATGCAGTTGTTTGTAATATTCCCTATAATTATTTGTATTTCTCTAGGTTGTTCAGTAATGTTCCCTCTTTTATTTTTGGGGTTAGTAATTTGAGTCTTCTCTCTTTTTTTTCTTGGTCAGTTAAACTAAAGTATTATCAATTTTATTGATATTTTCAAAAAACCAACTTTATTTTTGTTGATTTTATATATTTTTTCTGTTCATTTATGTCTGCTCTAATGTTTATTACATTATTCTTTTTTGAACACTTTGGATTTAGTTCTTTTTCTAGTTTCTTGGGTTGGAAGTTTGGTTATTGATTTGAGATCTTTCTTTTTTTATAATGTAGGCATTTAAAGTTATACATTTCCCTCTTACCACTGTATTAGCTTCTTTTCATAGATTTTGATATGTTGTATCTTCATTTTCATTCATCTGGAAGTATTTTTTCAAATTCTCATGACTGTTTCTTTGACCCATTGATTATTTACTAATGTGTGGTTTAATTTCAACATATTTGTGAATTTTCCAAAATTGATTTCTAGTTTAATTCCATACTTTGGAATTAAAATGGGTGAAGAACATACTTGTATGATTTCAAATCCGGAGTGACACTCCTCTTCTATAAATGGGCATTGGAGGAAAGTTGTAACCCTTGGTCTTCTCTGCTTGCCCCTCCCTGCATGAAATTTCTGCAGTTTGAGCAAGCTGGGGCAGGTAATTAGGGCCAGTATTATTAGTCTCCTATACCTAGAATAAAGCTTATACCCTATGAGTGAAGGCTGGGTAGGTGAAGGGAGACCCAGTCCTCTCTGCCATGCCTGGATGAAATAGAGGTTCTGCAACATGGTATTGTGAGGAATGAGAAACCACAGAAACCTGATCATTCTGGGTGAAACTGTATCCCCAGACTAGAAACTGGGGGAGAAGGAGCCCCTGTCTTCTTGGTTGCACATGCCCAAGATAGACCTTACATAACATGAGCTGGTGGAAGAGAGAGAGTGATAGACTGAATTGTGGCACAAATGTCACAGATACCACTGTTCTTACTGATATTTAGTAGATTTTGTTGAATAAATATTTTCCCAGTTTTTGTATGCTCTTAGGAAAATCTCCAGAAATTTGGAATGATTTTTTTAAAAATAATTTTCATGGGGCGCCTGGGTGGCGCAGTCGGTTAAGCGTCCGACTTCAGCCAGGTCACGATCTCGCGGTCCGTGAGTTCGAGCCCCGCATCAGGCTCTGGGCTGATGGTTCAGAGCCTGGAGCCTGTTTCCGATTCTGTGTCTCCCTCTCTCTCTGCCCCTCCCCCGTTCATGCTCTGTCTCTCTCTGTCCCAAAAATAAATAAACGTTGAAAAAAAAAATTAAAAAAAATAATTTTCATTACTTAAACTATTGTTTGGCTGGGGGGAGGGCAAGCTGGAAACCTTACTGCATTATTCCACAAGTCTTGCCTCTCAAATAGTATTTTTATACATAGAAACTTCTCTAGATAATCGTCTTGCACCTGTCACCTTTCCTTATTTAGGCAAAACTGAATGTGCTTAGAAGGTGTCCAAAGACTCAGGCTCCCTAGAAGTGGTCTAGAAGTTTAGAGATCATGTGGCTTGGATAACAACCTCAGAAAGTGGCTGTGTTGAGTCAGTTAGTCGTGGTATATTTCATTGTATGTTTTTCTCTTGACAAAGATCACTAAGGCACTTCGGTTGTCAGGCCTGTTTTGTTGTCAGTGTCAATTGGTATCTATATGATCATGTAAGAACTGGAAGGTGAATATATTTGTTTGGCGAGAAGGAACAGCCTGGATACCTGATCTACCCTCAGGTTGCATCTACTGCACACGTTTTAGCAATTACTACATTTACTTCCAAGTCTTGCCTTATATGACTCTGTATATAGGATCCTAGAAAAATGCGTGTTGATTTGGAAATGTTTTTAGACATGATGAAGAGAAAATTCTCCTGCATTATCAATGGGGCTGAGTTATTTATTTGATTCCCAATGTCTGTTTTCTTGAAAAATTTATATAGTGCCTTCAGGGATCTAAGGATTCTGCTAGTTTATTGACCCCAGCTCATCAAAAGCATTTCTCTTTCCTTCGAAAAAAAATAAGGCACTTCACTTCTCATAAAGGACCACTGAACTGTGGTCTCTGCATAATATTTGAGAATTCTATTTGTCTTTATTAATCTATATGGATAATCTTCATGTAACAAGGAATTTTGAAAATGTAAATATTTAAGGTCTTTGCGATGTTGCCTGTATGTTGAGATGATAAGCGCATGCTAACAAAGATAAAATAATAATTGAATGGGCTCAGTGAAATTCCTTGGCTGTTTTATCTCCAGCCAAGATTTCGTATGACGATAGACAAAGTGTTCCAGGGAATCTACAGTGAGAAACTCCCATGTACAATATATGATTATGATTCAACAATTCCATACATCACCCAGTGTTCATCACAAGTGCACTCCTTAATCCCCATCGCCTATTTCACCCATCCCCAACCCCCGCTATTGTACACCTGAAGTTAATATAACATTGCATGTTAACTATACTGGAATTTAAATTAAAAAAAAAAAAGAAACTCCCATAGAAATCACAAATGTTCATCACTTCCTGGGATTCATTTAATAGTACTGAAGGAAAACACTTCCTCCCCATTCCCCAGGCCATGAAAGGCAGAACTTCTTATCAACTATCTTTCAAAAATAGTTTAGGGAAGGAAACTTCCCCTGTGTCCATTCTTTTACTTGCTTTTGTCTAATGAAGGAAGAATATACTAATATGATTGGTGATTGCCTGACATCCATTGAACAACACTTAACAAATAGGTAAAATAACAGTGGTTCCAAAGCAGGATTAGTATTACTTTTTCTCTTTCTCCCTTTAACTGCCTTACTCATGGACAGGTAAATGTGTAAGCAGCAACCTGCTCCTGTGTGTAAGCACACATACTTGTAAGCATACTTGGGGCAGGGCCTATAGCATGCCCTCTACATAAACTTGATCTTTTTTCACTCTTGCTCTTGCTCTCACTCACTCACTCACTCACTCACATTCTCTCTCTCTCTCTCTCTCTCTCTCTCTCTCTCTCTCACACACACACACACACACACACACAAACACATACTTTTCACAGTCTTGCTGGTAACTATGGTAACTATATGGGTAAGGCGGATCTGTGGTCCTTAGAATTAGCTTTATAAGCCAGGTTCTACCCTTTAGATACAACTTTCTGCACAGACAGGTCTCAAAGTGTACTTTCAGCAAGATAATAGGAAGATGCTCTTTTGATCTCAAGATCCAGCTACATTCTCCAACCTAGCTTTGGCAAGAAAGCTGTATGTTTTAGGGTTTATTGAGCACTTGCCCTGATCACTAATAAAGCTGATACTCTGATCCCCACTTAACTATCAGTCACCATAAGTATTTTTTTCTATGGAATGGAGAAGGGGTAAGACTTAGCTCTTCCCTCAAATTTACAACACTTGCTGACAATCCATTCCATAATTCTCTGTTTTGACAGCCCTAGTAAACAACTTGCTGAAAAGAGGAAAAGACTATATGGGCCTTTGAAATGGCAACTCTTCAAGTTCCTTGACATCTTTACCTCTGCCCGGATCAACCATGATATACTGTGGCTTTGAACTCATAAAATAAAACGAATCTAGCATCATGATGGGGGCTGTTTTTATTTCACCAAAACTCTGACTCCAGCAACCTCCACTCCAGAGCCTCATTCAACCAAATCCTGTATATCTGGTAAACATACATAGTATAAGATATGATCTCATCTGGAAAGTACTGAATAATGATAAGGATGATTGTACACAGCTATACTCCCAGCAGAGAAGACCTATACCCGTGAGCCTATGGCACAACACCACCACTGTGGTCCTTTCAAAATAGTGACTAAAATCACCAAGACTTTTAGCAACCCAATATTCTAAATGATCCCTTCGAGTGACATCTTTACCAGGATCAGGAGCAGGATGCGGTGACCCTAGGGATCCTTGTACCCCTTCCTTAGCATGCTTAGAGGTCATTCTTGTTTTTATCTCCAACATGCCTTATTCACATAGTCTTGGCATTTTTCCAGCAGTGATGGATATTCTTCTCACAACACATTTAATATCTTGCATCTGTCTTCCATAGCATCTGCATTACGAGATGCTGTAACAAATTACCACAAAATTGGAGGCTTAGCAAAACAGAAATTTACTCTCTCATAGTTCTGGTTTAGCTAGAAGTCTGAAATCAAAGTGTCAGCAAAGCCACATTCCCTCCCAAGACTCTAAGGGAGAATCCTTCCTTGTCTCTTCCAACTTCTGGTGGCTACAGGCATTCCTTATCTTATCATAGCATAACTCCAGTTTCTGCCTTTCTCTTCATGTGGTCTTCTCCCCTGTGTCTCCCTGTGTCTTCTTTTCTAGTAGATTTAGGGCTCACCCTAATCCAGGATGATCTCATCTCAAAATTCTTACTTTAATTACATCTACAAAGACCCTTATTTCAGTAAGGTCACATTCTGAGGTTCCAGGTGGACATATCTTTTTGGGGGACACCATTAAACCTCCTACAGCAACCAAGCACCATTTTTGTCTTTCCAGAAACTTGTTCTATGAATGGAGCCCCTGGTTTGAACTCTGAGTTTTGAGGGTGTTCTTTCCCATTTATAGTTACACTCAACTCTGGGATCTGCCGCTTCATACTCTTTTTCTAGCTTTGATCTTTGGCTTCTGTATCAATATTCTTTTGGCTGCAAACACAGATGGCTTAAATAAGAAAGGGGGGACTTACTGGTTCATGTTAATGAAAGCCAAGGGATAATAATGGCTTCAGTTGTAGCTTGATACAGAGGCTCAAGTGATAATATTAGGGCCATTTTCTATGAATATCTTGGCACTGCTTTTTCTCTCTGCTAGCTTTTCCAGGTTGGATCCTTTTTTGGTAACAAGATGGCTGAAACAGCCCCAAGTTTCATATTCTCATACAACCAAAGTCAGTGGAAAAGAAAAGTAGTTCTACCTCTCAGAAATCTCAGTAAAGGACTCATGGCTTCTTACTGGTTCAGATTAGGTCACATACCAATCCATGAGATAATCACTATGGCTAGGGAAATGCTGATTTGCTCAGGCCAAACAAGTTCTACTCCTAGAACTGAGATTGGAGGTCAATTCCAAACCAAATAGACTGAGAGTTGGGCAATGTGGATCATCAAGCAAAAGATGAAATTATATTTCTGTAAGACTGGGGAATGAATATTGTGGGGATATCGGTGTCCCCTATAGCTTCCCTCTTAATAGTGACTTGGGTTCTCTCTTTGGCTAAGCTATCATTTGTAGTCCTGGATAAATATATCATTTCAATCCATGACTTCATGGTATCTTAAAGAGGCTGAGTCCTGAGATTTACCTAGGCTTTCTGCCAGGAGCACTGCCTATGGGCTACACAGTCAGTATGTCTTGCTTACTGCCCCAAATATCAGGCAAGTATGAAGAGGATACCTGGTAGAACTCTTCTGCTATCCTACCTTCGATAGATATCCAGAACATAGTCTGGCTTTCCTAAAAGTGAGGCTTGAGTAGATTTTCAGAGCTAGTGCTCTCTCTAGCAGTATGTCATTTGGTTTTCGTTGTGGATGTGGTTCTGGGATGAGCGCTAAAACAAAGAACTTTCTATCTGGGTTAGTATGGAACCCTAAAAACCCAAATGGATGAGCCAAGTTGAAAATCTCTGATAGAGCTAATCCTCAAAAATCAAGTACCATAATCATAGTCGTGAGACAAGATGGTTCCTCCAGGCTTTTAATGTTGCCTTATATTGTGTGAGAAATTCCTGCCTGCATCTATTTCAGCCACAAACATCCTCTATAATAAGCATACACCCAGGCGCAGGGATTCTCTTGCACAAAAGGATGGCTCACTGTGTTGTGTTGGAAGTATCTGTCTCTGTTCAGTAAGGGCAAATTCAATTAGAGTGAGTTAAGATGGGGGAAGATTTGAAGAGCATCTGAAAATACTGAAATGTCTCAATTGTTGCTGGCATCCCAAAGAGCCACATCTCCTTACTTATTTGGTTATGTGGGTGAGGGGTGACATAAATTACTGCAATAAAATAATAATTACTATTTATTATACTAAGTACTTTATATACAATGTCCCGTTGCTAATTTTTTAGCAAACCTATGAGGTGGTTATGATTACTGTTTACTAGCCTGGACTAAAAGAGACAGAGATGGGACAAAATTAAGGAAGAATGACTTCAAAGCAGAGCATGTATGCTAAGGCCAGAAAGGACAAGCCCAGTACCCCCAAAGGGCTCAGAAGCCAGAGCTGAGCCACAGAGGATTACTCTCAGGTCTGGAGACCTAATGGAATTTGCCCTACTGTGTTGTGTACTTGCCTTAGATTAGTAATCCCTTTATTCCTTTCACTTTCTCCCTTTCAGAATGAGAATATCTATCCTGTGCCTGTCCTACCATTGTATTTCAAAAGCAGATAACTTCTTCCCTAATTTCACTTCTTCCCTAATTTCACTTCCCTAATTTTGTCTCCTAATGGACCGTACCCAGAGTCTCACTCATACCTGATTTAGATGATGAGATGAGAGTCGATTTTTTTTTGAGTTGGTGATATTTGATGACATTTTGGATTGAGAGTTAATGGTGGAACTGGTTAAGACTTTTGGGGATGTTGGAAGGGATGAATATATTTTGTATGTGGGAAGGACATGAATTTTGAGGGGGAACACAGAACAGGATGTACTAGGTTGAACAGTGCCCCTCCCCCAAAATTCCTGTTCACCCAGAAACTGTGAACATGACCTTATTTGGAAATAGGGTCTTTGCAGATGTAATCAGGTTACGATGAGGTCATACTAGATGAGGGTGGGCTCTAAATCCGATATGGCTGGTGTCATTATATGAAGAGGGAAATAGGGACACAGAGTCACAGATGCACCGGGGAGAAGGCCATGTGAAGATGGAGGCAAAGATTGGAGTCGGGCATCTCTAAGCCAGAGGATACAAACAATTGCTGGCAACCACCAGGAATTAGAAGAGGTAAGAAGGTAATCTTCCCTGGAACCTTTGCAGGGAGCATGGCACTGCTGGCACTTCGGTTTTGGTCTTCTCACTTCTAGAACTGTGAGAGAATCCATTCCTCTTGTTTTCATCCACCCCGCTTTTGGCACTCTGTTAACAGCAGCCCTAGGAGACTAATACAGAAAGCGTGTACCCACTTTCCTAGGCAGAGTTCTGGGGAGGTGGCATGGATACAGAGAAGAAACGACTGCATGCTGTATCTAGGAAGAATAGCCGTTTGACACACTCACATATTTCCTTGTGCATGGGGATGGTTGCCCTGAACAAGGGAGGAGCACATAACTTGGGGAAGCATGGTGTGTTTAAAAAGTTGTGAACTTTGGATAGCACCATAGTTTCCCAACCTTGATCATCAGAACAACAAATAATTCTCAGGCATTGGAAAGGGGGAAAAAGGCAACGGCAACAGTTGCCAGATCTAGAGGGGTTTTTCCACAGGCTGGCAGTCAGCTCAGCAGAACTTGAATGACAGATGGCAAAGAACCAGATGTCAGTGATGCCAGATAATACAGAGATAGATAATACAGAAAAATGGATTTGCACTGTATCTCCCACCCTAATGGCTTTGTACACTCCTCCAAACTTGACCTTTTATAAAAGGGAAGGACATTCCAAATTAGTTCAGTTTGTGGACTAAATTTCCATTTACGTATGTATGTATTTTGGTACATGAAATATTCTAAAGGAAGGCTGCAGTGTGCCTTAAAGCATGTATAGGAGGAGTACTCATGAGATCCTACACCCCACTCCCACTCACATTATTTATAGTTCTGTGTATACTTGATCTAAAAGGCGGTATGAAACAAAGATATTGTACCATGAAAACCCCAGTTCATTGTCTCTGATTATTCAGATGGAGTGTAAATGTGTGTGATATGAGTGAGCTCAGGAAAGGGTGGAAAAAACCAGTTGGGGACTATATGTAAGGAAATGAAAAGGTGGAAGTGGAAGATGTTAAGCTTTTTAAAAGTTTATTTACTTATTTTGATGGAGAGAGAAAGAGAGCATGAGCAGGGGAGGGGCAGAGAGAGGGAGAGAGAAGATCCCCAAGCAGGCCCTGCACTGTCAGCATGGAGCCAGACATGGGGCTTGAACTCACGAACCATAGGATCATGACCTAAGCCAAAATCAAGAGTCTGATGCTTAACTGACTGAGCCACCTGGTGCCTCAAGATGTTAAGTTTTGTAACCTCCTTGACTTGGAATGGGACTGAGAGTTTCTGCAGGGTCAGATGAAGTAGACATGACAGAAAAATGAGCTTGTGTCTCTTACTTGATGGTTTACCTTGAAAAACAATGCTTAGAATGATCTTTGGTCCAATTCAGGGTCATCCTGTTAGATCTTGTAGCTCCTCCTGGAACAGACCAGTGCCTGATGTCAAAGTGGTGCTGGCTGGTACAGAAATACAGGGATGAAATTCATAATGGCTGTGAAAGAGGGGGCTCCTTGTGCACAAATGCAGGGAAATCTCTATGTTCTTCAGGTGCTGTATTTAGTTCACATGCTTCCTCAAACCCCTGCTGGATACGTAGATCTGAATTTGGTGGGCCTTAAAAGTGTACCTTTTAATCCAGGAAATTTTTATGTAGTTCAACCTGATGCAAGCCCCGATCCAAGAAGAAATAGCCTAAATATCAAAGGAATTACAAGACCTAATGAATATGTACTAGTGAGAATGAGGGTATTACATGTGGACTGAAGGACTAAGATTGGGATATGTCATAATATAAGTCTGGAAAAGAAGTATTCATTGTCCTGGAGGAATTCACCTATGCATTGGAACATTTTAAAACTTTTGTTTTGACATAATTTCAGATTTAAGAAAAGTTGAAAAACGGTACAAAGAATCTTCAGATTCCCCAAATGTTAATATCTTCCACATTTGCTTTATCATTCTCACTCCCTCCATTCTCTTCCTACTTTCCTTTTCCTCCTTCTCCCTGCCCCACTCTTCTCTCCCCATCCCTCACCCATACATACATATTCATTTTTCTCAACTCTTTGAGAGTAAATTAGAGCTATTTTGCCCTTTAACCCTAAATACTACAGTGTTTATTTCCTAAAATCAAGAAAATTCTGATACAACTTCAGTAGTTATCAAAATGAAGAAATTGTCATTAATGCATTATTTTTATCTAATTATTTTCTTAATGTTTGTTTATTTTTGAGAGAGAGTGAGAGAGACAGAGGTCGAGCAGGGGTCAGCATAGAGAGAGAGAGAGAGAGAGGGTGACACAGAATCCGAAGCAGGTTTCAGGCTCTGAGCTGTCAACACAGAGCCTGATGCGGGGCTCACACCCATGAGCCGTGAGATCATGACCTGAGCCAAAGTTGGACGCTTAACTGACTGAGCCACCCAGGCACCCTTATTTTTATCTACTCACTAGCATTGTTCAGAGTCCACCAATTGTCCTAATGATGTCCTTTATAGGGAAAGAAAATCATGGTCACATGTGGCATACAGTTGCCACATGTCTTTAATGTACTTTATTTTTGAATTCAAATTTAATGTTCTGGCAAGACTGTCTAGAGCTCTTCCTAATACTTACATGAATGCCTCCTTTGAAACCTGGTCATGTTGGTAGCCTACAATAACCAAGGTAGAGATACCTAAAGTTTCCTGGAATGCTCACAGGATTGGAATAGATTTATTTATTTACTTTTTAATGGTTAGTTTTTTTAAGTTTATTTATTTATTTTATGAGAGAGAGCAAGCAGAGGAGGGGCAGAGGGAGAGGGAGAGAGAACCTCAAGTGGCTCTCCGCTGCCAGCACAGAGCCTAGTGCGGGGCTCAAACTCACAGATAGTGACATCATGACCTGAGCCGAGATCAAGAGTCAGATGCTTAACCAACTGAGCCCCAGAATAGATTTATAACGTAAGACTTGAAAACCCATCAACTGACTTTGTACCCTAGGAGCACCAAAGGCCACTCCTGTAATAAGGGATGCACTAGTGATGGAGACACTAGTATCTTTGAGCTCGGTGATGGTTGTTATTTGTACGCTGGGTTTGACAGTGCGAGATTCTACCATGAAAACGAGCTCTATAATATCAATGTGGGAAACGAGATTCTGGAATTCTAGAAGCTAGATGGTAACTCTGAGCCACTAACCATCATCAAAATAATAGGCAACAAAAATGGAATGGTAATCGGAATGCCTTGATGCACAGAAATCTATGGCATTCAGGGCAGATCATGATGTTCCTAAGTGGGGAGCCAATGAGGCTGTTGCTTAATTTGATTATAATAAAAAAATGGAAAGCTTCAAATCAAAAGGTTGCTGTCTGGTGCCACAATGGAAAATTGTACTCCTCATACATTTTCCAGTTTTAAGTCCGTTCACAGACTTATTGATTCAAGCGATGCTGGGTCACCTCACATATAAGCAGTGACTGTTCCTTTGATGTTTCCCCAAAGAGGCCTTTAGCTATTTTCTAGGATAGTTGTACACTGGACAAAAGGGAATATTCAGATTTAAAACTGTTAAAAGATTTGAGCTGACATTCATCACAGGGTATGTAAAATATCCTCATGTTCCTGTGATTAGAGTGAAGGTTCTCAGAATCTACATAAGAAAGGGAGTTTTGGCCCAAGCCCATCTCACAGTGGGTCAGTGGGTCCACATACCTACACTGTGAGTCTTCTCTGGTCTCTGAGTATATAATTCGGCTACACATTCTTAGATGCTGGAAGACCCCTCAGTTGTTTCTCTGACCCATGGATTAAGGATCATTATAGTAGAAATGAGCAAGTGAGAACTCATCAACCTTTCCCTACAAGAAATTTAAAGCAGAAAGCTATCATATTCCTAGGGACGCTGCAGAAATTAGCGTCACCATAAAAGATTTTGAAAACGTGGTCTCTTCTCTCAATGGTCTGTGTAAAGCCACGTGGTTTATGGCTGATGACAGTGACTCCTAGAAACTTAACCAAATGGAAGCCTTGTTTGCAGTTGCTGTGCTGGACGTAGTATCTTTATGATAGAAGACCAACCTAGTTTCTAGCACTTAGTGTGCAGCTGTTGATCTGGAAGAATGCTTTCATCTTGATGCACATCAGCAGAGAGGATTGACAGCAATTTACATTTACATGGTAAAGACAGCATTTCCAACACCCTCTTACCTCAGCACTATGTTAACTCATGCTCATTGGCATAATGTAGTCCATAGGAACCTTGAATTATCTCAAAATTCCTGAGAAGCTATTCCTATCCACATCGTATTAATTGGACCTGGCAACACTCCTAGTCAACTGTGTAAGACATGGATCTGAAAGGTGGGAGATAAACCCCATGAAGATTCATGGTCTTGTCATACTGGTAAAATTATAGGATGGTCTTGATTGAACCTGCTGGCATTTTTTTTCCCAAAGACAAATTGTTGCACTTTGTACCTATACCACCAAGAGAGAAGGACATCACTTAATTTGGCCCTAATAGGAAAGTAATAGTATAGACCACCAGGACTCTGGAGGAAGACCATGACATCCATAGCTCAGAAATGCTCTGTTTAAAAATAATTTCTGATATGCTATTGGACCCTAATTGAGACTGGGCACAAGATATCAAGAGACTTTTCAAACTAGATCTACATCATGACCAGGGCATCTAATTATCTAGATTCAACAGGTTGTCAGATCCCACACGTCAAAAATTTGAGTAGTTATTACAGCTAGCCATTTCATCCCCTATAGAATAAAATAATAGGTTGGGATTGGACTCAAGTGGATCCAGAATTTGTGAATCACCTACATGGATAAGTAGCCTAAATCCTCAATTGTTGGTTGCATTACTGCCTCTTTATCAACTTACCCCAAGCAATGATAAACATTAGATTTATGCTAAAGAGGGGCGCCTGGGTGGCGCAGTCGGTTAAGCGTCCGACTTCAGCCAGGTCACGATCTCGCGGTCCGTGAGTTCGAGCCCCGCGTCGGGCTCTGGGCTGATGGCTCAGAGCCTGGAGCCTGTTTCCGATTCTGTGTCTCCCTCTCTCTCTGCCCCTCCCCCGTTCATGCTCTGTCTCTCTCTGTCCCAAAAATAAATAAACGTTGAAAAAAAAATTAAAAAAAAAAAAGATTTATGCTAAAGAGTTCAAGGCTACCAGTCAGAAATAGATTTTTAACTTTGTGACCCACATAAGACCATCATATCTGAAGGGTTTGCATAATAAACATCTTATCCTTATGAATTTTTTCATACTTTTATTATAAAATTGCTGACTCCAAAGACAGATCATTTGTATATTAATTATCCACATTTTGTGGTAAATGGTCTTGCTCTAACAAAATAAGTATTTGTAGAAAAGAGTTTTTTAGCAGTTAGAAGCAAAGTGTCTTTTTATAATATGGATACATATTGCTCTATTGAAAGTTACAATTGAGAGTCAAGTTTGATCATTGACAGAACTTAGTGACCTAATAAAAACTAAAATAACCTCTGCATTTAAACTAAAAACTATAAACAAGATATAGATTCTAGAATTCAAGTCCAATATATAATTTCAAATAATATCCACTCATATTTATTTTCTTGATAATAATTTAACATGCTTTAAGTACAGCTAATATTATCTGAAAATGGTAAAGTAATAAAAGTTCTATGTGCATTATTCTCTTGAAAGCATCAAAAGAAGAAATTACTTGAACAAAACTAGGTATTTTTATGAAATTTTATTCTTTTTTTTTTTTTTAGTTCTTTACCATTAAATGTCTTCTTCTCTGATAGCATTATTTCAAAGTATATTAGCTATTGATTTTCTTAATTTTCTTCTTTTTTTTTTGAAATTTTATTCTTGATGCCAAACTACAGTCTCTTGACCTTGATGCCAGCTTCAATGAAGGAAATACCAAAAAAAAAGAAGGAAGAAGCCTCATTTTGTCCACAAATTCCACAATCAGCCTATTTCAAAATATAAAAGTAAAATGTCAAAATCTATTTACATTGTTCTAAATTGGACACAAAATAGCATCTTTAGTTTTTTAAGTTAGAGAGAGAGAGAGAGAGAGAGAAAGAAAGTACGTGTGCGCACACATGAGAGTGGGGAAGGGACAGAGAGAGGGAGAGAGAGAATCCCAGGCAAGTTCAAGTGCTGTCAGCGCAGAGCCCGACACGGGGCTGGAACTCATGAACTGTGAGATCATGACCTGAGCCAAAACCAAGAGTCGGAAGCTTAACTGACTGAGCCACCCAAGTGCCCCAAAATAGCATCTTTAAAACAAAGATGTACTTGGGACGCCTCAGAGACTCAGTTGGTTAAGCGTCCAACTTAGCTCAGGTCGTGATGTCGTGGTTTGTGAGTTCGAGCCCTGTGTCAGGCTCTGTGCTGACAGCCTGAAGCCTGCTTTAGGTTCTATGTCTCCCTCTCTCTCTGCCCCTCCCCTGCTTGCACTCTCTCTATCTCTCTCAAAAATAAATAAACATTAAAAAAAATTTAAAAAGATGTACAATAATATATTATGGCCTTTTCAATGCTCCAGGTGACTAGTAATTTAATGAATTATGAAGACTGTGAACTAGTGAAATTATCTAAAAAATTATAGTTGAAACTGACCAATGAAGATTGTAAGAAATGTCATATTGCTTGAAGATCATTGTGTAAGAAACTAACTCTCATATGGGGCAGCTGGGTGGCCCAGTTGGTTAAGCGTCTGACTTTGGCTCAGGTCATGACCTCTGTGAGTTTGAGCCCCACTTCGGTTTCTATGATGACAGCTTGAAGCCTGGAGCCTGCTTCAGATTCTGTGTTTCCTTCTCTCTCTGCCCCTCCCCTGTTCATGCTCTGTCTCTCACTCTCAAAAATAAAATAAACACTAAAAAATTTTTTTAATAAAAAATAAAAGAAATTAACTCTCATGTATTGTAATATCTAGTATGATTGACTTACACATTTTCAAATATTTTTGTGGCTCTCTGGATATATATAATTTTTTCAATATTGGTCATTGTGAAGAATATTAGCACCTCAAAATTAACATTTATTAAAAATTACTTAAGGCTCAGTTGGTAGAACATGCAACTGTTGATCTCAGGGTCATGAATTCAAGCCCTACATTGGGCGTAGAGATTACAAAAATAATTACTTAAGAAATACAATATTATAAGAAAGATTATAAAATCTATTGGCTACTTCTAGTGAAACCAAGATATTGGAACAAATAAGCTTTCAAATTTTCATATGATGTTCAATTTCGTGAAAGCAAGACATGTACATATTTATAAATACATTTTTATATCATAAAGAATTTGATTTTCCAATAGCTACATTTAAAACTTTGAAAATTTCTGATTTTCTAATTTTTATTTAAAATAATTTTATTTTTGTAATTTGTGGTGAACATGGTCATGTTTTTGTTTTGGCAAATAAATAACATGCTAACTAAAAAATGTACCTAGGGAATGAGCACCTTTTTTCTAATTCAGATAAAAGCTCTAGTGCTTGGATTAGTGGTGCCCTGAGTGGATTACCTTTGGTGAGACAGATAAGGAGCTTGGATAAGGGAGAAGAGCACAGGTAGATATAAATTGCTACTAATATTGTAGTTCTTGTTTGGGGTTGGTAGGTTTACTGGTGTTCAATTATAAGTAGATATATAAATAGATAAATGAAAATATATTCACAAATTAGTGATGATAAAGTATCATGAACTGAAAATCAGAATGAATTCAGTTTTATGCACTGGAGGTCTATCAAAAATGTGTTTGTGGAGCAAGATTAAAAGAAAATGTATTCCGGGGCACCTGGGTGGCTCAGTCGGTTGAGCCTCCGACTTCGACTCAGGTCATGATCTCAGTGTTCGTGAGTTTGAGCCCCGTGTCAAAGCCTGGAGCCTGCTTCGCATTCTGTGTGTGTGTGTGTGTGTGTGTGTGTGTGTGTGTGTGTGTGTGTGTCTGCCCCTCCCCCCCTCAAAAATAAAATAAAACATAAAAAAAAATTTTTTAAAAGAAAATGTATTCCATGTGCAGCAAGAGAAATGATGTCGTGCTCAGGGACTTGTATCAATCCTAAAGGTTTAGAATTTTCCTCCAATAAAGAAGTATCTAAACGCAGAGCAGTCTACAAGAGGCCCACCAAGCAGCCTGGGTGGGATGTTTATGGAATGTGGGTATCTCATGGGCTTGTGTCTGGCAGGCAGGGGGAGTGTATCAAAGGAGCCACACTGGAGAGATGAACCATGAAAGGAGCCAAAGAAATTAAGAAGGATTGGTTGATTGGTACCAGGAACTAATTAATCTCTTTCAGGGATGGCAATATGTGGCAGATATCTTATTTCCATTGCATATATCATTAACCAATCACTGCATTTTATCCCACTGTGCTTGAATGTGGTTTCTTAATTCTTTTCAAAATAATACTCTAGGTGACTATTAGCAATTGATCAGAGTTAACAAATGAGGTGTAACCCATTTGCCATCTGCAGTCTGTACAAACTATATCAGATTATTAGTCTGAAGAGATGATAAACCAATAAGCATAATGCTAGCTAAACCTAGGATATGGGAAAGTCAGAAAGGTTATACAGGGTATCAAACTGGAGTAGTGTAGCAGAATAGGGGCAAGGGAACAAGGAAGAATTGTTTTCAAGTTGGCTAAAAATAAGAACTTGAAGGGAAGAGACCTGAAAATGGTAGCCCTTCTTTCAGTGTTATTACATTGGGAACTTGTGTGTGTTTTAAAAAAATGTTTGTTTATTTTTGAGAGAGGGAGAGAGAGTAAGAGAGAGACTGAGAGAGAGAGAACATGCGAGCAAGTGGGGGAGGGGAAGAGAGAAAGAAGGACAGAGAATCCCAAGCAGGCTCTTCACTTTTAGTGAAGAGCCTGATGTGGGGCTTGAACTCACGAACCGTGGTATCATGACCTGAATTGAAATCAAGAGTCGGATGCTTAACTGACCGAGCCACCCAGGTGCCCCAGGAACTTGTGTTATTTTTTTTAAGATTTTAAGTAATGTCTACACCCAGCGTGTGGCTTGAACCCGCAACCCCAAGATCAAGAGTCTCATCCTCTACTGACTGAGCCAGCCAGGCACCTCTACGTTGGGAACTTAAAAATGTGCCCAGTAATCTCCTCTTGAGTACTACTTTATTTTGTGAAGATTACATAAAATTCATGGCCACAATGAGAGGAAAGTATAACCTACTATGAACATGTTTTTCTTCCTCCGTCAAGAGAAGGTGACCATTAGTTTACTACTTTTCAGAGTTACATTGTTCATCCAGAATTAGCTTTATAACAACACCACACTACAGGTGTAATTACAGGAATTCCCCAGAACCATCTACTACAGGCTAACTTCTAGAAGAAGATAACTTTGGTCAGGTGGTGTTAAAGGGTACATTCCTTGGTTAAAGTGGCCAAGTGGGCGGAGACTATATATTTATGGCCTCTATGTATAGACTGTCTGTCTCTGTGTGTGTGTGTGTCCCCCTCTCTATTTATATATAATATATAAGAATACATATGATATATAATATATATGAAATATATATTAATACCATATATTTGATATATATGATATATATGAAAAATATAAATATAAATTATATATATGAAATATACAAATGTAGATTATATATATACTCATAAAATAGGGAAGCTCATATATAGCAGTGCTATTTAATAGAACTTTGAGATGAGGAAAATGTTCCATATATGTGCTGTTCAATATGATACCCAGTAGCCACAGGTGGCTTTTGAGACCTTGAATTGCTGCTAATGTAACTGAAGATCTGGAGTTCTAATTTTAATATTAATTTAAATGTAAATCGCCAACTGTGGCTAGTGGCTGCCATATTAGACAACACAGCATTAGAGAGTCATATCTGGTATCTTGAATCTTCCTCACTTTATTTTTTTTTTTAATGTTTATTTATTTTTTGAGAGAGAGATTGACAGAATGTGAGCAGGGGAGGGGCAGAGAGAGACGGAGACACAGAATCTGAAGCAGGCTCCAGGCTCTGAGCTGTCAGCACAGACCCCGACGCGGGGCTCGAACCCACAAACCGTGAGATCATGACCTGAGCCAAAGTTGGACACTCAACCGACTGAGCCACCCAGGCGCCCCTGAGTCTTCCTTTAATCCCCTTAAAGTCTTCCACTTTAATCCCCTTTATCACCTTTTCCTAAGAAAAGGTGGACTCTCTGAGATCACTAGGATTCTGGTAGCTGAGTTAGAAAATCACTAATGTATGCAAATTTATAGGGCTATGTAACTATTCTGATGATTTATTTTGCTTTATCCCATGTTTTCAAAATGGTAGCCACTCTCCTAACCACCCCTCCCCATCAAGGGCATTCACAAATTCATGTTTAATTTATCCATCCAGACCTTTCACCTGAGAAACCTCCCTAAGCATAGTAGAACCTTTGTCATGGGCAAGGCATTCCAGCAGCTATAGATTTTGCTTCGGTTTTCAAACCTAGCCTACAGTACACTGTCTTGTCTATAAAGCAGAGACACATGTCTCCAACAGGGAATAATTGGCAATCTTTTTGTAAAGGGATCTCTGGAGACTTTGGCCTATGTGTGTACATCTTGAAGAGAGACATGTCTCCAACAGGGAATCATTGGCAGTCGTTTTGTAAGGGGATCTCTGGAGACTTTGGCATATGTGTGTACATCTCGAAGAAGCTGCTTCCAGCTGTAATCAACTACTTTGTATATGAATGGGAATTGTTGGTTTAAAGATGGGAGGAACCATTTCCATGAGGCTCAGCACTGGTGAGCATGAAATCAGAGGCCAGAAGCCTGGAAAACTTCCAGGTAATGTGAAAGTCCAGCCAGTGCCAGATGTGGTAGACTCCATGTTTGGGAACCCCACAGCTGCTTTTATTCTGTTGAGCATGCTTCCCCTTCCTTTTGGTAGACCACCAGCTGCCTTATGTGCCTCAACTCAAGTTACAAGAGCAAAATTCACTTCAGCTCTGGGAAAATGATCCCCTGTAGCAACTCCATAGCAAATTCCTGAGGAGATGACCTCAATTACAAACTGTCTCAGTTAAAGTGGCCTTATTGGGCTTACTTAGAACAAAACTGTAACAGCTTCCATTGCATCTGTAAATGGTGTAATTTGAGGAGGGGCTTTTCATAGTATGATTTCTGGGACTCTCGTTCACAGGGTATAATTAGAGGCATAGCCACCTACCCAGGGTTATTTGGAGGGCAGTCCCTGCAGGCACTAAGTGGCAGGTGTGATCTCAGTGACAGCTGTCCCTGGAATATACAGTGCCCATAAGACTATCTGCATGCTGTTTAGAAATTAACTGAATGTTCTTCTTTGTTCTCTACAGAAATTTTAAAATTTCCCCATGCTGTCCTGGACCTCTTTTTCCAAGTTAATAATTGGAAGTCATTAAAGCAGCCCTTCAAAGAAGTTCTTTGGTCTGCAGTTATTGTTAGTGCACAATCTCACACATAAGAGATATTGTGATGAGCCACTGTGTACATAGTGAAGTATGAGGGGCCTTGACTGCTAAGATTCTGCTTATGAGAGAGCCACTTGACTGATGGAATTTGAGGGGCTTTGTGAATAGAATGAATCATAAGGGGGATTGGTTGTAGGGGTGTAGTTTTGTCTTTAAAGGAAATAGCCAGCCCCCTATGCATGAACTGTAGTTTGTGCTCAGCTTAGCAGGACTCCTGTTAACATTGGGACACTACAGAGAAGATTAGCATGTCCCCAGTATCAACTGAACAATGTGATTTGGGGAGCAGGTGCTGCCATGGGCTAAGTTCAGGCTAACATATAGAATATAACACACTCTTATGTTATATGAGAATGTTATATACCCTCTTATTACATGTAAAAAGATATGAAGTGTATTTGTGCGTACTGCATGGCAGCAGTTAAACACATGATCTGATGCTTCTATGTGGTGTGGTTTCATTGGCTATTCAAATACGGTCTAGTTTGAGGGATAGCCTCTGCCATTGGTATGTCTCTAGGGAGAGCTGTGTCAATGGTGGGACTAGAAGCAGGGAGAATCCCCTATACTGCATGACTTCAGTGTTTACAGGTGGGACATAATTCCTACAATTGGCAACATAGAACAAAATGTGTGCATAATTTAACCACAAGGCAACAACCTTTAGTTGACATTAGACAGAGACCGTTAAGAGGCTGGGGGCATTCAGAAGGCAACAGTTACCTACTTAGTTTAATATGGAAGCTTTTGTGTATGGGTGGGGTAAACTGAAATACAGTAGTTTATATGGCAATATTTGGAGAGTCATGTATCTACCAGGAGAATCGAGGGTTTGCCTGGTATGACTTGAGTGAAAAAAGGTAGGAGTAGACTGTGTCAACTATGAAGCCAGTCCCAGAGGGGGCAGCAGAGTCTGGCGAAAGCATTGCATGGGCATGGGGAAGCAGCTTCTATCTCTCTCTCTCTCTCTCTCTCTATCTATCTATCTATCTATCTATCTAATTTTCCAGCTTTACTGTGATATAATTGACACATAACATTTTGTAAGTTTAAGGTGTACAATGAGCTGACTTGACACACTTATATATTGCTATATGATTACCACTGCACTGTAAACTAACACCTCCATCACGTCATATAATTACTATTTCTTCTTTGTGGTAAGAACATGTAAGATCTACTCTTTTAGCAACTTTCAAGTATATAGTACAGTGTTAACTATAATTATAATGCTGCACACTACATCCCCGTAACTTATTCATCTTCTAACTAGAAGTTTGTGCACTTTGACCAACATCTCCCCATTTTCCCCACCTTCCCCATCCACTGGTAACCACTATTCTGTTCTCTTTTTCTATGAGTTTTGCTTTTTTTAAATTCACCATATAAGTGATATCATGCAGTATTTATCTTTCTCTGTGTGACTTACTTCACTGAACATAATGCCCTCAAGATTCGTCCATGTTGTTGCAAATGGCAGGATTTCCTTCTTTCTCATGGCTCAGTAATATTCCATTGTATATCTGTCTCATGGCTCAGTAATATTCCATTGTATATCTGTCTCATGGCTCAGTAATATTCCATTGTATATCTGTTTATCTATCTAATCGATCATTCATCTATTTATTTAATCTTCCAGATTTACTGAGATATAATTGACACATAACATTGTGTAAGTTTTAGGTATACAACGAGTTGATTTGATAGACATATATTGCAATATGATTGCATCTTTATCCATTCATCTTTATCCGTTCATCCATTGATGGACAGTTAGGTTGTTTCCATATCTTGGCTATAGTGAATAATGCTGTAATAAACATGGGAGTATGGCCATCACTTCCATATCCTGTTTTCTTTTCCTTTGGATATATATCCAGAAGTGGGATTGCATGATCATATGGTAGTTCCATTTTTAATTTTTTGAGGATCCTCCATGTTGTTTTCCACAGTGGCTGTACCAGTTTGCAGTCCCAACGGTGCACAAAGACTCACTTTTCTCTGCATCCTTGCCAACACTTGCTATTTCTTGTCTTTTTGGTGATGCAGCTACCATTTATTGAGTACCTGCTAGGTGCTGGCATTTCATTTAATTTGCTTGGCCTTCATATTTGCAGGTCAGCACACTTCCAGCCAATCAACCCACTACTTCTCTAATTTTCCACATCTGGGCTGCTAAAAGCTACTTGAGAAAAAATTCAAAACCCTATGGATTGGTATTCAACCTTAGTTGAGCTGTCTTTACATTTTCTGATGATTGTTCTCTATATCCCTAAGCCAGTGCATCTCAAGATGTGGTCTCCTTACCAGCAGCCTTAGTATTACCTGGAAATTTGCTAGAAATGCTATTTCTTGGGCCCTGACTCAGACCTGCTGTATCAAAAATTCTGGGGGGTGGGGTCTCATAGTCTCTATTTTAATAAGCCCTCCAGGTGTTTGTGATGCCAGCTCAAGTTTGAGAACCCCCAGCTCAAATTTGAGAATCCCTGTGGGCCTAGCCTAATCAACTCCTCTCCCTCTTTTTGTCAAAACCTATTTCAAACCTTTGTCAGCCTCCTCAAAACTCTTATTCTCAAAACCTATTTATTTTCATAAAAACAAAGACCTTCAGGCAGAGGTCCCCACACTTTCTATTCTTATAACCACAAAATTTTTATATCAGCAAATATCCTTTTCTCCTCCACACTTTCCTCAGTGAAAGAGAACACCTTTCAGCCACCTACCCCCGGAAGAAAGAAAGACAGACAGACAGATATAGATTCTGAGTTCTAATTCCTTTTGTCTCCTAAGTGACCTTCTTTCATCAATTCACCGTATTCTGATAAGCTTTACATCTATTGACTTTTGTTCCTCACATCATAAATATTCTCCAGTCTCTTCTATCTTAAAAATGTGTGCTATATTCTTCTGTGACAAAATTCTATAATTTCTTCCCTTTTATAGCCAAGAGAAGTACATTAGCTGTTTCCACTCCATCACCTGCCTTTGATCCAAACTTCACAGCAATCTGACATTTTACTTCTCTGTTTCTTTGAAACTTTCTTTCCAAACCACCAATGACAAGAATGCCAAGGAGGGAGTTGCAAACTTGAAATAAGCTTTCAGGAGAAGCTTCACTGAAAAGGTGAAAGCCTTCCTCCCATGTCTGAAACCATCTTTTTACTCATTCTGCTTTCTGAAACAGTTCCTCTGCCTAGCCCATAAATGTTGACGTTTGCCAAAATTCTGTGATTGAATCCTCTTCCCTTATCATTCCTTCCAAATTTTTATCAGTAGTTTTGGCCTCTCTCCAGAACTCCAGGCAAACATGTTGACTCACTCAAAAAACATTTGAGTACCTATTCTCTGCCTCAGTATGACATTACTAACCTTAGCCCTAACATCTAAGAGTCATTCTTGATACTTTCTCCTCTTTATACCTAACATTCTCTGGAGTGGAGATTTTGCACAATAGATTTGAGAAAGACATGAACAAAATTCACAAAGGGAATTAGGATAAACATTGAGAAGTCTTGGTCAAGAAAGATAGCATTCACTCAAAACTGGATTAGTGTTGAGCTAACAGGAATGGAACAAGGTAGGAAGGAAGAGACCTACTTTTGGGTACCCTATGAATGTGGCATGTCGGAAGTTATGGAAACCTAGCTGGCTAAGACAACAATGAATGAGATTAGGTAAGTTATGTAAATGTATATGAGATCTCATGGGACAAAGGACAAAAGGAATCACAGTCTTGTCCATGTTCTCAGGGAGAACAGAATTGCTAAACTCATAAATGTGCATGAGGATTGGGAACAAAAATGACCAGAAGCGTTGCTAAAGCACACCATGGAAGAAAAGGCAAAGAAACAGGAGAAGGGAAAGACTAATTTCAGTAATTCTTTTTATGCAAAATTGATGTGATAGAAATTTAATATTTATAAAAATGATGTTTGAGAAAACATTTATTCATATTTATTATGTGTAAAATACTTCAAGAAATTGGAAGCACAAACAAGAATAATTTATGCAATGGTACTTCTAAAATGATGTTATTTTCATTATGAAAGATAATTCTTATTATGAGATGGGATCACATTAGCATGGAATTTGAGGGTCTGTTACACATTAGTTCAAAAAGGGCAGCTGCATATAAAATGAGATCTGAGGAAGAATTCCTAGATTATGGTTGCATAAGCCCTGTCTTGTGTATTAATTCCATTCATCTTATGTGACAAGTTCCAAGAAGGTGTGGGCCACAAAAAATTGCAGTTCATACCCTGAAGAACTTCTTGCAATGGCCTGCTATGGTGGTTCTCCCCAGTACTGTTTTTCTCTGTGAACTGTTTTGGCACACCTGTGGCTTTAGGGCTTCAAGTGTTTTCCCAAAGTGCATATACTCTGCCATTTATCAAGATAAATAGTAATGAGTTCTTTGTTCCGTTCTAGCCATAACTTTGGCGCGTCTGTACCAACGTGTTAGACTCTACTGTACATTTGTACAATTGCTGGAATAAGGGCTCCTCTCTCTTTTCATCTTAGAACCTAAGAAGGCAAGAGAGGCTGATAAAGTTGTGTAGACTACTGGATCCTGAAGAAAGGTGTTTAAACTAGGTTACATTATGTCGGTATTTCTGGTCAATTCAGCCAAACATACAATTAAATAGGCCTGTTACTTTCATAAAATGACATAACTGGGTGATTGGCTAAAACTTTGGCAGAAAGATGAAGCAATTAAAAAAAAGTTTATGTATTTAGAGAGAGAGAAAGCACGAGTGGGGGAGGGGCAGAAAGAGGGAGAGAGAGAGAGAATGCCAAATTGGCACTGACGGTGCACAGCCCAGTGTGGGGCTAGAACTCATGAGCTGTGAGATCATGACCTGAGCTGAAGCCAAGAGTCAGGTGCTTAACTGACTGAGCCACCCAGGTGCCCCCAAAGCAGTTTTATGTTTGCATATATACCGTATCTCTGCACAAAATAATTTGCCAGTTTTTAAAGAAGTTGGTTGGCCACTCCATATTTTTTTTGTAAATTTTAATTCAGACAACCAGTTATGATGTCAAGTGAATGCCTTGAATTACATTTGTTTTTTAACCAGTTTTTCCAGCTGTCATTTTAGACACATCCTAATATGTTAAACTATCTATATGCTGCTAAAACAGCCAGTCAATTCAGTGAAAGCCAAACTAGTAATAGTGGCATGAAATAAACCAAACATCTGATAGATTTGCTGAAATCTCTCTTTTTTTAAAATTAAAAAAAAATTTAATCTTTATTTATTTTTGAGAGAGAGAGAGAGAGAGAGAGAGAGAGAGAGGAACAGAGGAAGAGGGAGACACAGAATCCAAAGCTGGCTCCAGGCTCTGAGCTGTCAGCACAGAGCCTGATGGGGGGCTCGAAGTCATGAACTGCAAGTTCATGACCTGAGCCGAAGTCAGACGCTTAACCCACTGAGCCACCCAGGCGCCCCTGAAATCTTGCTCTTTGCTCAGTTGTTCTGTCACTCGTCTTCGATTGACAAAAACTTAATATGTATAGCTTCCCCATCTCCACATAGGTCTATGCAAAATCTGGTTAATTGAAATAACTTCATAAAGACAGTGGTTACCAGAAATTATGAGGTGGGCCTATGTAAGTTAGGGTATGCATGTTCCCAAGCCTCTAGAAAAAAGTAGGACAGATCCAATCAATTTTGCATGATTTAGATAGGTAATTTAACAAATGAACCATTGATGACCCTTTCAGCTTTAGAACATCTTATTTAGACATAGCATGAAATCCCTGTAAGTTTTAGATAACTAAATGGTGGTATATCCATCCAATGGACTTTCATTCAGCCATAAAGGGGAATGAAGTACTGATCCATGTTACAATATGGATGAACCTTGAAAACATTAGCTTAAGTGAAAGAAGCCACTCACAAATGGACCGATAATATATGATTCCATTTGTAGGAAGTGCCCATAATTGGCAAATCTGTAGAGATAGAAAGTAGATTAGCAGCACTTCAGGACTGGAGGGGGTATTGGTGATATGGGAGTGGTAGTTGAACTGTGCAGGGTTTCTTTTAGAGGTGATGAAAATATTGTAAAATCAACTGTGGAGATAGTTACATAAGCCTGTGAAATACTAAAAACCATTAAATGGTACAATTTAAAACAGTGAATTGTATGGTATGTGAATTTATTTCTCAATAAACCTGTCATTTTTTAAATCCATAAAAAGTCATATAGTGATAACAATGCTTCGTCCAACTGTATTCTTCTAGGACTTTCCAGGCTACACAGTCAAGTGGGAAAAGAAAACAGGAGAGTTGGAGTCATTAGTAGCTGGTTTCTCATACCTGCTCAGTTACTAAAAAGCTGCACAATCCTGAAAAAGTCAATTTCCTCATATATGAAATGGGAATATCACCTAATCCCTTGCTGGATTTCTTCAAAAATGTAAGGCGATACTTTCAATAAAGAACCTAGCACAGTGCTTGGCACGTTTATAGCCACCCAAGAAATTTTAGTTCCCCTACCACTTTCACTCCCGTGTGGAATTTCTCATCTGCTTAGATTTCATATTTGTGACCATGTGCCAAAATGTCATTTCATCCCATCCTTCTTTGGGAGGTTATCACATTACCATCAAACAAAACAGCCTAAAGTTTGAGGTTGGAATAACAACTAAAGAAAACTTGACAATGTAAGTCATTAAAATTTGTCTGTATGTAAGTGGAAAAGACACAAAAAAGAAATGAAAATCAGAACTGGAAGACACCAACAGAGGAGTGCACCTCATTTGTAACAGAAGCATTTTGCAGTTGGCGACACCCCCACAAATGACTAATCTCCAAGAAGAAATTTGATTCCTTCCACTGCAGGAAAAGAAGTTTAACACAGGCAGCTGTGGTGATAAATCTTCCTATCAGTTGTGGTTATAAGGCTGGAAAATCTTGAGTTAACTGTGCTAGTGAATCATGCACATTTATTTCTACTTGTTTAAATATATTATTTCCTTTATGTACACAGAGATAGCTTGTAATAAAGCTACCATTAAACAGTGGTGTCAGAAAACCACCAAAAAAGAATTCATTTTCTAGCATCTATGATAATAATATAGATGACAGCTCATGACACATAGTTTTCTTCTCTGTTCAAATATTAAAATAATATTTCTGCTTTCAGTGTTCAAGATATTGTTTCCTTGATCCCAGCCACAGAAAAATAAATGAAGGAGAGGACTTTTTGATTATATGTACAATAGTTAAAAGTTAAGTGATTGTTAAAAGTCACGTTTGCCAAAAATGTATGGTGTACTGAGAGACCCCATATACTGAAGTAGGTTAAAAAGAATCCATAATTCAAGTACAACTGTGGACAGTCTTGTGGTGATTTAAAAATTGGTAGCCTCTGGGGCGCCTGGGTGGCTCGGTTGGTTGGGCGTCTGACTTCGGCTCAGGTCATGATCTCACGGTTTGTGAGTTCAAGCCCCACGTCGGGCTCTGTGCTGACAGCTTGGAGTCTGCAGCCTGCTTCCGATACTCTCTCTCCCTCTCTCTCTGCTTCTCTCTCTGCCCCTCCGCCACTCACACTCTGTCTCTCTCTGTCTCTGTCTCTCTCTCTCTCTCAACAATAAATAAACATTAAAACAATTGGTAGCCTCAGTCTCAAAGCACTGTTTCCACTTTAGGAACATAAAGGAGAAAAGGAGAATGCCCTTGCTTTGCAAATGAGTTGTTTAATACAGATGTGGGTTGGCTGGCAGTGGAGGAGAGGAGAATACAAAGGTAGCAGAAGACTATACAGTTGCCTAGGTAGACTCAAACTCAAACGCAAACTGGTTTGCCTAACTAAAACTAATGTTCAGTTTCATCTGAATGTGTTTATTGAGAATTTGTAAGAATGGTTACTTTGGCTATGATTCTGGAGACACAAGACCTGCTCTTCTTCCATGAGAGACTTTTTTCTCTCTGAGCATGTTTGAGTCATTCATTCTCTTCTCAGATACTAAGGGTTTAAGTAGTGCCATGAGGAGGTTTTCTCTTTTTGTGCACTTCCTTCCCCAGCTTTATTGAGGTATACCTGATAAATAACACTGTGTGTGTTTAAGGTGTGCAATGTTATGATTTGATGCATGTATCTATTGCAAAATGATTAGTACAAAAGGGTTAGTTAACACCTCCATGACCTCACATTATCACCATTTCTGTTTTTTTTTTTTTTTTATTCTTAAAAACATTTTCTTTCGGTAATCTTTACACCCAATGTGAGACTCGAGTCCACAACCCTGAGATCAAGAGTCACATGCTTTACTGACTGAGCCAGCTGGGCTCTCCTAATATTTCATTTTTTATGGTGAGAACATTTAAGATCTACTCTTTCAGCAACTTTCAAGTATATAATATGGTGTGGTTAACTGTAGTTACCATGGTGATCCCCAGAACTTACTCATCTTCTAAAACTAGAACTTTGCACCCCTCAACCACCACCACCTCCCCATTTCCCCCAGCTCCTCACAGCCACCATTGTGCTGTCTCTGAGTTCAGCTTTTTTAGATTCCACATAAAACTAAGATCGTACAGTATTTGTCTTTATCCGTCTGATATATTTCATTTACCATAATGCCCCCAAGATCCATCCATGTTGTTGCAAAGGACAGGATTTCCTTCTTTCCCATGGATGAATGATATTTCTATATATCATATCTTTTTCATCTATTCATGTGTAGATGGGCACTTAGGTTGTTTCCATATCTTGGCTGTTGTGCATGAGACTGCAGTAAACGTGGGAGTGCACATATCTCTTTGAGATTTTGATTTCATTTTCTTCGGATATATACTGACAAGTAGGATTACTGGATCACATGGTAGTTCTGTTCTTAATATTTAAGAAATCTCCATACTGTTTTCCATGGTTGCTGTACCAATTTACATTCCCACCAACAGTGCACAAGGCTTCTCTTATTCACAACCTTGCCAACACTTGTTATCTCTTGTTGTTTTTCCCTTTTATTTAGTTTTTAATTGCAGTATAATTAACATACAGGGTTATATTAGTTTCAAATACACAGTACAGTGATTCAATAAGTCTATATACATTACTCAGTGCTCATCACGATAAGTGTACTCTTAATTCCCTTCACCTATTTCACCCATCCCCATACTCACCTCCCCTCGGTAACCACCAACTTGTGCTCTGTATTTAAGAGTCTGTTTTTTTAATTTGTCTCTTTTTCTTGTTTGTTTTGTTTCTTAAATTTTACATGTAAGTGAAATCATATGGCACATATCTTTCTCAGACTGACTTATTTCACTTAGCATTATACATAACCTCTAGATGTATCCACGTTGTTGTGAATGGCAAGATTTCATTATTTATTATGGCTGAGAAATATTCCTATATATTATATTATATTATATTATATTATATATTATATTATATATATCACATCATTATATATATATTATACATATATATATAATACACACACACACACACATCTCACATCTTCTTTATCCATTCATCTATCAAATGGACGCTTGGGCTGCTTCCATATTTTGGCTATGGTAAATAGTGCTGCAATAAATATAGGGGTGCATATATCTTTTTGAATCAGTTTTTTCATATTCTTTGGTCAAATACCCAGTATTGGAATTACTGGACCGTATGATAACTCTAATTTTTTGAGGAACCTCCACACTGTTTTCCACAGTGGCTGCACCAGTTTGCATTGCCACCAACAGTGCATGAGGGTTCCTTTTTCTCCACATCCTCATCAGCACTGTTGTTGCTTATGTTTTTCATTTTAGCCATTCTGACAGATGTAAGGTTTGTGGTTTTGATTTGCATTTCCCCGATGATGAGTGATGTTGAGCATCTTTTCATGTGTCTGTTGGACATCTGAATGTCTTCTTTGGAGAAATGTCTGTTCGTGGCTTCTGCCCATTTAAAAAAATTTTTTAATGTTTATTTATTTTTGAAGGAGACAGAGAGACAGACAGACAGAGCATGTGCAAGGTGGAGGAGGGGCAGAGAGAGGGAAACAGGATCCAAAGTGGGTTCTGTGCTGACAGCAGAGAGCCCGATGCGGGGTTCGAACTCATGAACCATGAGATCATGACCTAAGTCAAAGTCACGCTCAACTGACTGAGCCACCCAGGAGCCCCTCTTTCTTACAATTGGTCCTGTTCCATTCTTTTGCTGTAGCTGTCCAGTTTTCCCAGCACCTTTGTTGGGAAACATTCTAACAGGTGTGTGATGATATCTCATTGTGATTCTGATTTGCATTTCCCTGATAATTAGTGACATTTCACATATTTTTATATACCTGTTGACCATTTGTGTGTCTTCTTTGGAAAAATGTCTATTCAAGTCAACTGCCTAGTTTTCAATCTGATTGTTTACTTTGCTGCTGAGTTATATAAGGTCCTTATATATTTTGGATATTAACCCCTTATTAGATGGATGGTTTGCAGTTATTTCCTCCCATTCCATACGTTGCCTTTTCTTTTTTGCTGATCATTTCTTTTGCTGTGAAGACACTTCTAGTTTGATGAAGTCCACTAATCTATTTTTGCATTTGTTGCTTGTGTTTAGAATCATATCCCAAAAAATGTACTGTGAACACTAACTTCAAGGAACTTTCCTTTATGTCTTCTTCTGGGAGTTTTATGGTTTCAGATCTTACATTTAAATCTTTAATTCATTTTGAGTTACTTTTTGTGAGTGGTGTAAGATAGGGGTCCACTTTCATTCTTCTGAATGTGTACAGTTTTCCCAACCCTCTTTATTGAAAAGGCTATCTTTCCCCATTGAGTATTCTTGGTTCCCTTGTCAAATATTGGTTGACTGTATATGTGAGGGTTTATTTCTGGCTGCTCGATTCCTTTCCATTGGTCTACATGGTTGTTTTTATGCCAGTACAATACTGTTTTTATTACCATAGCTTTGTAGTATAGTTTGAAATCAGTAAGTGTGATGCCTCCAGCTTTGCTCTTCCTCAGGATTGCTGTGGCTATTCAGGAATTTTTGTGGTTCCATGAAAACTTTAGGATTGCTTTTACTATTTCTGTAAAGAAATGTCATTGGAAGGTTGCTTGGGATTGCACAGAATCTATAGATGGCTTTGAGTAGTATGTACATTTTAACAATGTTAATTCTTCCAATTCATGAATATGAGATATATTTCCATTTATTTATGTCTCTTTCAGTTTCTTCCACCAATGTCTCATTATTCTCAGTGTACAGATCTTTCACCAAGATCTCCTTTGTTAAATTTTATTTCTAAGCATTTAATTGTTTTTGCCACTATTGTGAGTGGGATTATTTTCTTTGTTTTTCAGATAGTTCATTGTTAGTGTATAGAAATGCAACTGATTTGTATATGTTAGTTGTGGGCTTGTCATATATGGCACTTACTATGTTGAGATCCATTCCTTCTGTACCCAACTTGTTGAGAGTTTTATTTTGAATGTATGTTAAATTTTGTCAGATATTTTTCTGCATCAATTGAGACATCAATTCTTCCCAACTTAATCTATAGATTCTACACAATCCAAAACAAAATCCAGCCAAATTATTTTGTGGGTATTGACAAACAGATTCTAAAGTCTGTATGGAGTGGCAAAAGATTCAGAACAGCCAACACAATACTGAAGAACAACAAAGTTGAAGGACTGACCTGACCGGATATCAAGGCTTACTATAGAACTACAGTGATCAAGCCAGTGTGGTACTATGAAAGAACAGACAGATCAGTGGGATAGAAGAGGGAGCCCAGAAATACATAAAAACAAATATAACCAACTGATCTTTGGGAAATGAGCAAATATAATTCAATGGAGAAAGGACAGTTTTCAACAAATGGTGTTCAAGCAACTAGATATCCACATGTGAAAAACACAATCTAGATATATAGACCTACACCTTTTGCAAAAATTAACTCAGAATGAACCAGAGACCTAAATTTAAAAATGCAAAGTGTAAAATTTCTAGAAGATAACATAGGAGAAAATATATGTTGGGTTTGGTTTGATGATGACCTTTTAGATACAACAGCATAAGCATGATCCATGAAAGAAATAATTGATAAGTTGCATTTCATTAAAAGTAAAACTTGTGCTCTGTGCAATACACTGTTCAGAGAATGAGATAACAATCCACAGACTGGGACAAAATCTTTGCAAAACACATATGTGATTAAAGACTTGCATCCAAGGTAAATAATGAACCCTTACACTGCAGTGAGAAGGAAATACACAATTAAAAGTGGGAAAAAGATCTGAAAGGTCACCTCACCAAAGAAGGTACACAGATGACAAGCAAATATATGAAAGATGCTCAAATTACATATCTTTGGAGAATCGTAAACTAAAATAACGATGAGATACCACTGCAAGTGTATTAGAATGGGTACATCCTAAACATTGAGAACACCAAACACTGGGAGTATTGAGAGCGACAGGAACTCTTTCATTGCTGGTGGTTGGTAAGACTGTTCTGTAGGACACTCTGATGGTTGATACATAGCATTATACATTTGGCAAAAACTATAGAACTGTATAATACAAAGAGTAAACCTAATATGAACTACGGTCTTTAGTTAATAATAATATATCAATATTTGTTCATTATTTTAAACAAACGCACCACAATAATGCAAAATGTTAATAAGGGAACCTGTGGGCCAAGGAAAAGGAGAATATGGGAACTCTATGTTTCTTGCTCAATTTTTCTGTAAACCTAAACTTGCTCTAAACACTAGTCTATTAAAACAGCAACAATAAACACGCGACCGACTAGGTTTGGCCTTCAGGCTATAGTTTGTCAACACCAGATTCAGAATTACCATATAGAAATACCTTCATCCATGTATATTTTAATAAAGGAACACGATTTCCACCTACTACCTTTCTTTCTCCTCTGTTAAGTTCTTCCATTTCTGAGCTTCAGCACTACAGGTTAGGATCCCTTTAACCTCTCTTCTACCCTGGCTTCTTTTCAGGATTATTTATTCTTTTATGATCTAGAACAGTGACTGGCTAACTCTTTTTGTAATCAGTCATGTAAGAGATAGTTTACATTTTGCAGGCCATAGGTCTCTGTTGCAACTTCTCAGCTCTGCCATTGTAGCACAAGAGCAGCCTTAGAGATTATGTAAACAAATAAGCATAGCTGTATTCTAATAAAACTTTATCTATGAAAGCAGGTCGTGGGCTGCCTTTTGTTGTTGTTGTTATTGTTGTCAAGTTTTTATTTAAATTCTAGTTAGTTAACATATAGTGTAATATTTGTTTCAGGAGTAGATTTTAGTGATTCATCACTTACATATAAAACCCAGCGCTCATCACAAGTGCCCGCCTTAATACCCATCACCGATTTAATCCTTATCCTGCCCATCCCCCCTCCAGCAACCCTCAGTTTTTCTACAGTTAACAGTCTTGTTATGATTTGCCTCCTTTTTTATCTACCTCCCCCTATGTTCATGTGTTATTTCTTAAATTCCATGTATGAGTGAAACCGTACGGTATTTGTCTTTCTGATTGACTTATTTTGCTGAGCATAATACATTCTAGTTCCATCCATGTTGTTACAAATAGTAGGATTTTGTTCTTTTGGATAGCTGAGTAATATTCTATTCTCTCTCTCTTTCTCTCTGTCTCTCTCTCCCTCCCCCCCCCCCACATCTTCTTTATCCATTCATCAGTTGATGGACATTTGGGCTCTTTCCATAATTTGGCTATTGTTGATAATGATGCTATACATGACAAAAAGAAATGAAAAAACATCCATGCTAATGGATTAGAAGAACAAATATTGTTAAATGTCTATACTACCCAAAGCAATCTACACATTTAATGCAATCCCTATCAAAATAACACCAGCATTTTTCACAGAGCTGGAACAAACAATTCTAAAATTTTTATGGAACCAGAAAAGACCCCAAATAGCCAAAGCATTCTTTAAAAGCAAAGCAAAGCTGAAGGCATCACATTCCAGACTTCAAGCTATATTACAAAGTTATAGTCATCAAGATGGTGTGGTGCTGGCACAAAAACAGACACGTAGATCAATGGAATAGAATAGAAAACCCAGAAATGGACTCACAACTATATAGTCAACTAGTCTTCAACAAAGCAGGAAAGAATATCTAATGGAAAAAAGACAGCCCCTTCAAATGGTGTTGGGAAAACTGGACAGCAACATGCGGAAGAAGGAAACTGGACCACTTTCTTACACCACACACAAAAATAAATTCAGAATACATGAAAGACCTAAATGTGAGACAGGAAACCACCAAAATCCTAGAGGAGAACACAGGCAGCAACCTCTTTGAGCTTGGCCATAGCAAATTCTTACTAGACATGTCCCTGGAGGAAAGGGAAACAAAAGCAAAAATGAACTGTTGAGAGCACCTGGGTGGCTTTGTCAGTTGAGCATCTGACTGTTGATTTTGGCTGAGGTCATGATCCCAGGGTTGTGGGATCCAGCCCTGCATTTGGCTCCATGCTGAGTGTGGAGCCTGCTTAAGATTCACTCACTCTCTCTCTCTCTCTCTCTCTCTTTCTCTCTCTCTCTCTCTTTCTCCCTCTGCCCCTCTCCCTTACTCGTGCATGCTCTCTCTCTAAAATTGAAAAAAAAATGAACTATTGAGACTTCATTAAGATAAAAAGCTTCTGGGTTGCTTGTGACCCATATGCTGTAATTTGCCAATTGCTGATCTAGATGGGATGGTGATTATTCTTGAAATCATATTTTCTAGCCTGCACACCACCTTGCATTTGCTTTTTTAAATTATGCTAATTGGGGACTATCCACCCCCTACAAGTTACTGTAAACAGTGGTTCCTTAGGTATCCATGGGTCTTGTGTCCCACTTTTAACAGCACTTCTTTGTGGTACTCCGTGTCCTCTGAATCCCTCCAAGAACTGAGGCCTAGAAACAACCTGTTGATCTGACACTCCCCAATTTCAGAGTCCTCTAGAAGGTTGCTTTTAAGCCTGCTGGTTTTCATATGCCCTGCCCCTAGAGTGAAATTTCTGCCAATTTAATTATGAGGTGATGGCAGTTAGCAGGAATTAGCGCCCATCATGTAAAAATTCAGGTTCCTTTCAGTGAACCCAACTCATACCCACACACATTGACAACCATTTGCTAAAACAGTCTAATCTCCTCTTGCAGCAGAAGTGATGAGCCTCCCTGGGTGACCAAAGGCACTGCCGGCAACAGGCATTTGGTAAGAGTGATGACTGAGAGGAGAAACTCGGGAGTTGGGCAAGGGGGAACCCTGCAAGATCATCAGTCCAAATGACTGCTTTGTCTAAAAGGAGGAAACTGAGTAGGCATATTCATTGTTCGTGTCCCACTTTAGAATGACTGCTGCATTTTCTAACAAAATTTTTTAAAAATTTATTTATTTTAAGAGAGACAGAGACAGCACGAGTGGGGGAGGGGCATAGAGAGAGGAGAGAGAGAATCCCAAACAGGCTCTGAGCTGCCAGCATAGAGCCTGATGTGGAGCTCAAACCTACAAAGCCGTGAGATTATGACCTGAGCCGAAACCAAGAGTCAGATGCTTAACCGACTCTGTCACACAGGTGCCCTGAATGACTGCTGCATTTTAAAAAATGCCCAGAATTCTTATTTCACCCAAAGTTTAGATTTATTAAAACATGAAATTCTATATAAAAAGAAAAATACTGTGTGATCTCACTTATATGTGGAACCTAAAAAAAAAAAAAAAAAACTAAACTCATAGAAACAGAGTAGAAAAGTGGTTACCAGGAGCTGGTAGGTGGGGGAAATAGGGAGATGTTGGTCAAAGGGTACAAACTTCCACTTATTAGATGAATGTGTTTGGGGACCTAATGTACAGTGTGGTGATTATAGTTAATAACACTATGTGTATATTTGAAATTTGCTAATAAAGAAAGATCTTAAATGTTCCCACTGCAAAAAAGATATAGTAATTAGAAAGATGTGTGGGAGATGTTAGCTAATGGTATAGTGGTAATCAGCTTACAATATATAAGTGTATAAAATCATCAAATTATACACCTTAAATTTAGATCATGTTGTAGGTCAGTTCTATCTCAATAAAGATAAGAAAATGTAAATAAATCCACATCTTCCTCAATTCTGAACTCAAAGAACAACCTAGTCTAAAACTCCTGAGGCCAGATTTCTTGTCCTGGATTTGCCAAAATATGCTGGACTTTAGTTTTCTCTTCTATAAAGCAGGTGGATCTCACTAGATAATAATTGTTTCTAATCAACATTTTCTTTAATCAATAGAGAAAACATGGAAGCCACCAAAAACCACAGGTAATTGAACAAAAAGCACAGAGAATTCGACTGTTAAGTTGTAACCATTAACAACATTTGTACTCTTTTTTGTTCCTGTGGTATTTTCACACTCATGACGTCACACTACAAAATGTCGTGCCCTGATTTCTCACTCAAGCATTTTCCCATGGAACTAGACAATCAATCAGTTTCTTATGGTCAATATAAAGACTATCAAAATCATAGTGAATAATATTTGATTTCTTTTAACCAATAAACATGTCAATGTAAAACTTTTTATGAATGCTAAATGGAACATTCCATTTAGAAGTTATTCATGAACTTAAAAGGAATTATTACAATCTTTTATTTACGCTTGTTGGACTTTAATTGTATTTTAACCTAAAGATCAGTCCAGCATGGTGAATTGAAGAACAGATTTTAACATCTGCTCCAGGAGCAGTATATGATACATAAGGCTAGAAGTAAGCTCTTATGAAAATTACTGGAGATGAACAAATATAATGTTGAAAAGAAACTAGAAAACTCCTCTGACTTAAGAAGTTTAGAGTCTAATTTTAGCACCTGGTAAAATGATGAAACAATATTGCTATGTGGGATAGCAAGATGGCTGACTTTGGGAATGAATTATGGCAGGCTTTATGTGACAATAAAACAGTACTGAGAAACCAATAAAGCAACATTGGAAGTTTGGAGTTTGGCCAAATATTGAACAACACCTCCTACATACAAGGCATTGGCCCTAACCACCTACCATCTAAGGACAATCAAAGTACTATTATTGCCTGTAGGAACTCACAGTCGAGTGATGAGATGAGGGATAATATTTGGACACAACTGGCTATAAGGTGAGGTGCAGAGTAGTAAGTGTCCTGGCAGACAGGTACTTGAGGTATTACAGGAATTTCTTTCTTCTGTTGACCTGAAGTAATGTTCCATGGATCATTCCAGCCCTGGAAGGAATCCCTGGGCTGGGCATTGTCACATACGAACACAGAACACATGGTAGGCTTTCCTTCCATTTAGCAGAGCCCTGAAGTTGATTCCAAATGTAACTCAAAAGCAGTAGCACCTTTTCTAAAATGGGGAGAGGACCACTCCCAAAGTCCAGGTATTAAAAAGACCAGGAAGGAAGGTAGAATCACACTCACCAGGGGACACAGTGTCAAAGGTTTCAAAATTGCAAAGGGAAACCATTTCAAAGCCTCCAGGATTAGGCCCCAGAGAGGTGATTAGAAGGCCCTTCACATGAAAGAGTTCAGAAGTATTTACATGAAAATGCCAAAGAGAAGGAGTTTATTTCTGGACTACTAACAATAATGTTGCTTTCCTCCTTAATTAAGTCTCTAGATCTTTGGAAACATAAAAGATTTCATTACCTTCCTGGAAACCTTGGCTCTAAATAGCATGGGAATCCAACATTTTCATCTCAGTGCTACCAAGTGCCGGGATAATAGGCCAAGCAAATCTGCAGCAGTCACCTGGGTGATTCTAAATATCTGGATGGTTGACAAAAAGTTTAATCTGATGTCCACATCATTACCTCAAGGTAACATAGTCTGACTCCTCAGGTAGAACTCTGGTTCCCTTTTCTTATGCCCACACTTATCCTTCGGTGTTTTACCTATCTGTTTGCTTCTGTATCTCCCCCACGGGGCCTAATTTTAGGAAGAAAGACACTGTGTCCTTGCTCCCAGTTGTTTCCACAGTGCCTAGCGCAGTGTTTGGAGCATTACTGCACACTCAGTAAATATTAGTCAGATGAAAACACTAGGGCAGCACTAAGTGGATACGGTAACGCTAAGGTAAGGCAGTGGAGAGAGAGCTCTGCCAAGGGTCAGCCGATTCCTTGGAGATTTGCCTACGTGGGTGGCACCATAGCTAGAGCTGCCCCCCTGTGTAAGGACTCTTTCTGTATTTCGGTTGACGATGACCAGGAACGATGGGGCTGGGGAAGCCAGCTGGATTGATATGCTGATACCATTTTCAGACCCGAACGAGGACCTTGGGGGCCCATGTGGTGCCACTCGCACATTTTAAACATGGAGAAAGTGGGGCACAGAAGGCAACAGCTGCTGTCCCTGAGGCACTAGCTAGCAGAGGACCCTTTCACACCCGTGCCTCCAGACATGGTCAGTGCTCTTCCCTCTGCAATCAGCCGCCTCTCCTAAGGCCTGAAGGTCAACAGCCAGCGTTTCAAGGGCAGCTCCACAAAGGACATGACCACGTGGGCTCTGGGAGATATCTTCCCCTTTCCCCACCTCAGTTTCCCCACTGGGAAAATCAGCCTTATAACGTGTGACTCCCGGGGCCATGGTGAGCTAGCCTTAGAGGAAACAGTGCTTGGAGTGTTCCTAGCGGAGTGCCTGTTACATAGCTGATTCCCAGCTCCTGACTCCCTTCTCCTCTACCCGGGCACATGAGGCCTTTCAGGACATGCAGAGATGAAGAGTGTCTTTCGTGGTTGGGAAGGGTCAGCTGTGTAGAGGGTCTCGGCTGCTCAGACCCGTCTCATCCTTCGGGAGACAAATTTGGAGCTCAATCCTGCATCAGTGTGCTCTTACTCTGAAGAGACTCTCCTCCCTGCTCACTCCTGACAACCCCCGAGGAAACAGAGCTTCTAAACACAGACTTTCCAATTTTCCTAGTAAAATGAATGAAAGAACCTTTTGGGGAATAAAGTGATTTCTTTTTAGCTCCACTTGTTTACTTTTCCATAAGCTCCCAAGATGGCTTACATGTTAGCTGTTAATCACACCATCTGTTCAAACAGTACTTCAGTAAATGATTCAATTCATACTTTTCTTCTAAAAGAATCTTTTTAAAGACAGTGTTTATATCTCTGTTATCCTTCATTTGGCAACATAGTATGAGCTATTTTAACTTTGCTATCGTTGTAAGTACACATTGAATTCCCTATTTCTTAACTGTGCAGAAAACAAGACAACTCGTCTGCATTGGTTCCATTTGCCTCTCAGCTTGGCGGGGAAAGGGTGCTATTTATTAGAGATTCTGTATTTTAAATTTTTTAAAATTTATTTATTTTGAGAGAGAATGAGCAAGCATGAGTGGGGGAGGGGCAGAGAGAGAGAGAGAGAGAGAGAGAGAGAGAGAGAGATCCCCACGCAGGATCCATGCTGTCAGTGCAGAGCCTGACGAGGGGCTTGATCTCACGAACCCATGAGATCATGACCTGAGCTGAAACCAAGAGTCAGACGCTTAACCAACTGAGCCACCCAGACACCCCAGAGGTTCTATATTTTTTAAAAAGAAAAAGACAAGAATTTCCAGTCAGCATTTTCTCTGATATCTTGACTTTAGTGACAATGACTAGGTTCTAGCTACATGAGACTATTCAGGCCAATTCCAAATGAACAGAGAGTCCTTAGCAGTTGGACTCTCAGCTATGCTGAGGAGCCAAGCCGCTCAAATGCATCTCATCTTTCAGGAGGCCAAGTTGCCACTGGGTTAGAGAGGTACCTGGGAAGAAGGGTTTGGATCTCCTCAGCAAGTCCAGGCCTGGAACTTGGGTGATACCAGGCCTGGGCAGGAAGTAAAAGGGGCTGGTGGGGACTTGGGGGAAAAGAGAGGCCCTGAAGTCAGTAGGGTGAGAAGTCCAGGGGACTAGAGGTGGACTTGTTTTTGTTGCAAAATGTTCTATGGCCCTCTGGAGGCCCTATATCTATGTGAGTGTCTGGGGAAGTTCACACAGCAGCACGGGTTTGTCCTCGTGCTGGTTTCTCCTGCTTTCTAAGACATGGAAGGAGTGCTACATTGTGCAATATATTACAAAGTGTAAGTGGTGCACAAAAGAGGCATATGTAAATTAATGTGTGGGGACCTTGATGGAGAAACTGACTCTCTAGGCCTTCTTGAATCCTACCAAGTGCTGGACCTGGCCAATGTCCATGATCTAACTCCTGCTGATCCAGTGATACATACTACTGTTCCCGGAAATAATCCATTTATTCCCAAATCTGTGCACAGGGTTGATGTACTGTCTGCAAAATGCACATGGTTCTCAACTAATGGAACTCCTATCCAGCCCTGGAAACTCAGCAGCAATGTGTCTTCTAACATGAGCCTTCTTCACTTATCTTTACCTGGGCCTGGAGAATTAATGCCTCCTTCATCAGTGCGCAAATATTAACCTATCAAATGCATTGTCCCTCCTCTTACTCTCACCAACTGATAATATGAAGTCTACTGTGGAGACAACAGGAGAAACTGCTTCACTTTCCTACTATGTCATGTCTCCTGCTCTCTGTCATGAGATAGTCTAGATGGGCTGTCGTTATTTTTATATCACACAGAAAATTGCACAGGACTCTTACAGAGCTGACTCATGCTAACCAGAGTTGATGAAGAGAAAGTAGAAGTTACTCTAGATACCTTAGTAAGACACATGCGTGCCAGAGAATGGGAGATAGTTCCCATCAAACTCCGGAGCTGCCTTATTAGTGAAGTTATTAAGGATCCAGTGGCCTGAAATAAGTAGCTGCGCTTTTGCAACACACAACCAAGAAAAGAGCATGATATTTTATAGGCATCTTTGGATTTTTGTAGAGAACAGATACCACATTCAGGTGTGCTGCTCCAAGCCATTTACCAGAAAATCTATCATAATGCCATTTTTGAGTAGGGCCAAAGGGAGTAAAGGCTCTGCAGCAGAGCGAGGCTGTGATAGAAACTGCCCTACTGATTGGGTATTATGATTCAGCAGACCCAGGAGTACATATTAGAGTTGTCAAAGTGTCTGTGGCAGACAGAAATTCTCCGTGTAGTCTCTGGCAAGCCCCAATTGGAGAATCACTGCACAAGACCCCTAGAGTTTTTGAGTAAGGCATTCCCTTTTTTTTGTCAGCAGCCCTCTATTAGAAAAGCAAAGCAAATCCTCGTTCCCTACTATACCCTAGCAGAGACTGAACATTGGATTGTGGAATACCAAGTAATTCTTTATCCTGAGTTTCCCATCATGAAATATGTGTTGTTAACCCATCAGAGCATAAAATTGGATATATATAGCAGTATTCCATTGTAAAATGAAAATGGTATATAAGAACAGAGCTGAGTAAGTATGGAAGGCATTAGTAAACTGCACAACAGATGGTTTAGACTTCCATTGTACATGCTTCACTGCTTTCCTTCAGCCCTCGTAGAATTTCCTATGACTGGTTAACAGGGAAAGTAAAGAACAGAACTGGTCTATGTATATAGATCTGCATCGTTTGCTGGAACCAGCCAGAAGTGGATAGATGGTGTATTGCAGCCTTACTCAGAGTTAGCCCAGAAGGACAGTAGTGAAATAGTGCTACTGGTCAGAACTCCCAAGTGTCCACTTCAAGGAGAAAAGGCCTAGAATATTAATCTATTCGTGGATGGTAGTTAATAGCTTGAACAACGTCTCAGGGTCTTAGAAAGATTAATATCAGAAGACTGGCACCTAGGAAGTGTGGAGAAGATATATACAGATGGGCCTCTTGGAGTGGACACAGTATAAGGTATTTATTTCCCGTGTAAATGCCCACCAGATTATATCCACTTTATTTTTTTTTTTTTTTTAATATTTTCTATATGGCCATGGCCTTTTATTTATTTATTTTTTTTAAAAATTTTTTTTTTCAACGTTTATTTATTTTTGGGACAGAGAGAGACACAGCATGAACAGGGGAGGGGCAGAGAGAGAGGGAGACACAGAATCGGAAACAGGCTCCAGGCTCTGAGCCATCAGCCCAGAGCCTGACGCGGGGCTCGAACTCCCGGACCGCGAGATCGTGACCTGGCTGAAGTCGGACGCTTAACCGACTGCGCCACCCAGGCGCCCCTATATCCACTTTAGAGAAGGCTGTGAACACTCAACCAGACAAGGTGTGATAGATTGCAAAATAACCACAAGCTATCCCCGTTCATAAATGTATGTCTTTTAGCAATGTGATTTTGCCACTCTCCCCATCAAGAGGTGGGTCCTATCACTCCACTCTTTGAATTGAGGCTTGACCATATGACTTGTTATGGTTAGTGGTGCTTTACCAAATGTGATCCATTCAAAATGCTTATAAATTGGTGCTTTCTCTCCCTTGCTGAGTTTGGAACTCTGAGATCATCTTCACCCGAATGAGCCTGAGATAACTGACTGAAGAGCCCATGTGGAGAGTTGAGATGCTTCAGTCAACAGCCTGCCAATCACCATATATGTGAGTGAAGCCTTCCGAGATTCAACTGCATTGCCAACTGACCTTCACAAATCATGTGAGGGAGCCCAAATGAGAAGAATCACCGAACCAATGCACAAAATCATGAGAAATAAATATCTGTTGTTTTCAGCCAGAAAACAAACTATTTTGCACAACTCTGTGTAAATAAGTTGGAAAATTCAGATAGTTTTTACTGTAATTCAACTTGCCAAATTGACTCCAATAGAGAAGGAAAGTCTATTAGGCTAATTGCAAAAGAAAGTTATACGAATTTAGATAAGGATCTCCCTCCCTCCAATAAATGGCATCAGATTAAGAAGGCTTCGTGGGAAAATTCTACAAAAACTTCAAAAATAATGTTATTTCAGTACTACTTATACAACTTCAAGGCATAGAAAAAGAATCAACGCTTTTCAGATTCATTTTGTAAACTTTTTATTTTAAAGTTATTTCACCCAGAAGTTTCGCAAGAAACGTACACAAGGGGCCTGGGTGGTTCACTCAGTTGAGTGTTCTAGTATTGATTTTGGCTCAGGTCATGATTTAACGGTTTATGGCATCAAGCCCCATGTCGGGCTCTGCTCTGACAGTGTGGAGCCTGCTTGGGATTCTCTCCCACCCTCCCTCTCTCCTCCTCCCCTGCTCACATACGCTCTTTCTCAAAATAAATAAATAAACTTTAAAAAAAAAAGCATACAAAAAATTATCCTATACCCTTCACTTAGACTTTCCAATTTATTTTGCAGGAATATGTCTTGCATTTATTTATTTGTTGTGTCTCTTTATCTTTCTTTAATCTGAAACAGTTCCCCAGTCTGTCTTTTATGACTCTAATTTTTGAAGAATACAGTTCAGTTATATTTCAGAAAGTTCTCTCGATTTGGATTCATGTCATGTTGCCTCAGGATTATATTCAGGTTATCCTATGAACTTTGTTTCCTTCTCATTACATAATATCAGGAGACACATGGTATTGACATTAATGATGTTAACATTGAGTACTTGCTCATGGTGATGTATGTTAGGTTTTTCCACTGTGACGTTACTGTTTTCCACTTTGGGACTGTGTAAATATCTTGTTTCTTATACAATTTCTACCTAATAGTTTTAACAAAACATTCTCATGTATTAAGCATCATGGATTTTTAAAAACCTTCTAGACCTGATTTCAGACCTACAGAGAAGTTGAAAGTATAGTACTTATCACCAAGATTACCAAATGGTTATTACAATGGCTTTATCATTCTCTCTCTCTCTTTCTCTGTGTTTGTGTGTTTATGTATGTATATGTGTCTGTGATTTTTTTTCTAAATCATTACAATAAGTTGCAGACACAGTACTTCAGTTTATATTCCTTAACAGCAAGGTCATTTCCTTTTAAAACCACAGTTACAATTACAAAAACCAAGAAATTAATATAAACACAGCACTGTTAACTTATCAACAGACCTTATTCAAATGTTACCAATTATCTCAATAATGTCCTTTATAGGAGAAGAAACTTGTGGATCATGAGTTGCATTCAATTCTCATGTCTCGTTACTTAGTCTCTTTAATCTGGAGCAATTCATTCATTTTTCTTTGTCATAACCTTGAAGATTTTGAGGATTACATGGAAGTCATTTTGTAGAATGTACCTCAGTTTGCGTTTGTCTGATGTTTTCTCATGATTAGATTCTCATTATGCATTTTTGGCAGAAATATCACAGAAGTGATGTGCCCGTCTCAGTGCATGATATCAAGATGCAAAGAAATGTCAATTTGTCCCATTACTGACGCTGTTAACTTTGTGATCATTTTGATCATTTCGTTAAAGTGGTGTCTGCCAGGTTTCTCCTTTGTAAATAATGAATATCTTCTGGGAGGTACCTTGAGACTATGGAATTAATTGCTTATACATCAAACGTTTACCCCTAGTGTTAGTATCCATTGTTGATTCTTGCCTGAATCAGTTATTATTATGATAGCTGACAAATGGTGATTTTGTAATTCCATCATTTCTTCTGCACTAATTAGTTCATATTCCATTATGAGAAAGAGTTCTTCCTTCTTCTGCATTATTTACTTATGAATTTATTTCAGGAGAAATAATTCTTAGTTTTTCAGTGGATATAACCTATTTTAGTCATTGATGCTCAGATTGTCCCTGATTTGGCCATTGGTACACACTTTAAGTTGGCTCTTCTGTCCTTTTGACATGTACCTGCCATTCTTTGACCACTTTCTTCTTTTCTCAACAGCATGGTAGGCAAAGGTTGTCACGTACTTTCCCAGCCCCAGCCCTGGGATGAGCCAGTTCTCCAGCGAACTTTGTTTCCTTGTGGTAGAGCATGGTCTTTCTTTCTTTCTTTCTTTCTTTGAGAATGGTATTTCTGAAATAAGATCTCAACACTAAGTATGCTTATTGCCAGTGTGGTGTCACATTTCTAGGTTTTCTCCATAAACAGAGATAGGAAATATGTGTATGTATATACATGTATGTACTTCAATACATGCATATGTAAATGTATATATATGTATATATGAATCTATATAGAGAGAGACGTGCATCTTTATCTTTTTCTATATCAGTGTGTCTATCATTCTATCTTTAGTTACTTCAAAAAGGAATTTTGTGCAGGTTTCCCAATTCGTTTATTTTTTATAGTCACACATTATCAATTCTGAACTACTTTTAGTGATTTCTAGTATGAAACAAAAAAGTAAATATAGTTGGATAATAGAAGCCAAGTTTCTCATTGTCAGAGAAGGTGGTTACAAATATGAAAAGGGGAACCCTAAATAGAACCATGTTTTGTTATATTGGTAGTAGTATGAGCTCAGTGTTTGATGACAGATAGATAGATGATAGATAGATAGATAGATAGATAGATAGATAGATAGATAGACAGGTTGACAGATAGTTTTGATCTCTATGTTTTCAAGTTCACTAACCTCTTGCCATGGCTAAGGTGATGTTAATCTCATCCAGTATAGTCTTCATTTTAAATATTGTAGGGGGGTGCCTGGGTGGCTCAGTCAGTTAAGCATCTGACTTTGGCTCAGGTCATGATCTCGCAGTTTGTGGGTTCGAGCCCTGCGTCAGGTTCTGTGCTGACAGCTAAGAGTCTGGAGCCTGCTTCGGATTCTGTGTTTCCCTCTCTCTCTGCGCCTCCTCCACGTATGCTCTGTTTCTCTCTCTCTGTCTCAAAAATAAATAAACATTAAAAAATAAATAAATAAATAAATAAATAAATAAATAAATAAATATTGTAGTTTTCCTCTAAAGAATTTTGATTTGGGCTCCTTTTGTATCTTTTATGTCTCCTTTTTGATCTTTTGCACACAGACATACAGTTATAATAGTTGTTTTAATTCCCTTTTCTGCCAATATTAACAACTCTGTCAGATTCAGATCAATTACATTGGTTTCTCCCTCATTATGTGGTGTATTTCTCTGATTCTTTGCATGCCTGTAATGTTTTGTTGGATACCACACATTGTGATATTGTGACATTGTGACATTTTACTTTGTTGGATACTAGATATTTTTGTATTTGTGGAAATATTTTTGACCTTTTAACTAGGATGCAGTTCAGCTACTTGGAAAGAGTCAAATTCTTTGGATTTGTTAGATAGCACTGGAACTATGTTTAATGGAGGAGCAATTAATTATTCCCCACTACTGAGGCAAGAGCTTTATGGGTACTTTACCCAATGCCATGAATTGTGATACTTTCAAGTCTGATAGGTAGGAATAAGTTCTATTCTCAGTCCTGTATGAGTTTTAGGTACTGTTCCCTCTAGGCCTTTTGGATAGCTCTTTCCCCGGTGTTGGGTAGTTTCACACATCACACATATATATCCCTGTAGATCGCCTAAGTTTTCTCTCTATACAGCCTCCTCCCTGGTAATATGTCTAGCAAACTTTAGCCACTTCATTCTTCCCAACACCCCTTCTTAACTCCTCAGTTCAGAGGTCCACCAGGCTCTGCTGATGAGACCTGGAAACTTTCAAGGCTTTAAGCTGGGACAGTTGTGGGGAATACATTTTCTGTTAACTATCTTTATGGGTCACTGTCCCTTGTAACCTGATGTCCAGTGTCTTGATAATCATTGTTTCATTTATGTGTAGTTTTTGTTTGTTCGGGCATGAGAGTAAATTGGTCTCTGTTACTCTACGCTGACCAGAACATTGTAAACTTACTTGTTTTATGATCTGTGTCTAACAATTCTATTAACTGAAATTTTGTGTGTCTCTCTTTGGTCTGTTGTTCTGCTTGTTCTTGCCATGTGCCTCGTTTGTTTATGTACCTGGTTATCCTGGTCATGATACTTTAACAATTATCTGTAGCAAGAACTTTAGGCTAGGATGAAGTCACATTCGACCAGAGAGGATTTCCATTTGCCTCTGCCAGATGGAGTATATGGGGGAAATTGGGGGTACTCCTAGTGGAAGACATCCTTAAATTTTCAGGCTTGGAATTCCCACATATCAAGGAAGTGGAATCTAAGATGGACTTCTACGTAGGGGCTGGACCACACCCTATACCCTGGGGGTGGTGCCTTTTTGGGTACCAGCTAATTGAAGGAAGGCAATCATGTAGGCTCCCTACTCTGTATACATCTTGACCTTTGGTTTATGCTCCTCTTATCCTAAGAGGTTATGTAAACAATATTCTGATTTGGAAAATTTTCTCTTTATTTTGTCCAGGTAACACCTCACTCCCTTTTCAGCATTTCAGTTGTTTAAAGAAGGTATTATTGCCATTGCACCCAGGTTTTTAGAAGTTTTTTTTCAAGGGAGGGTTGGTATGGATAACCTACCCTATCTTAACAAAACTCTGGAAGTTTGCCATGGAGTTTGGGAGGGTGGCCTCAGACACACTGGTAGGGATGGAGTTGCTAATGAAACTGCCCAACCTGATTATACACGATCTGGTCACTCTCATCTTTGCAAGCACCTTCTTCATACTGGCCTTGTTTTTCTACTCACTGAAATTATTCTTGAGATACGTTCATCAGGCACGTCTGGTTCTATCTCTTGAATTTATGCCTAATTTATTAGCACAAGAGTCATTGTGTAGACACATCTGGTTGGTTATGCTACACAGTTGACAACTTCTAGTTTGGTGTGCTCTTTAATGGAGCCTGTAGGCTGGTTTTTGGAGGAGGGCTCCTGATTCTGCACTGAGGCTCTGCCCAGGTGGGACTGTCTGGATTTCCAGTTCTCTTAGCTGTGGTGCAACTAACACGGCGAACAACTGAACAGGGTTAACATACGAAACATTTAAGAGATTCCTCAATTTCTGGTTAGAAAAGTACTTGAATATGAGAACCTGGGAGCTGTGTAAGTTCTTGGTCAAACAAAACCGTGTACTTGAGTGGGTAAAGTATAGTACTTGCCGGCTAGAAATGTAACTAGCATCCCAAGAGCAGCATTTTATGCATGGGCCCTGAAGCTGTGCTCCCAGGGTCAAATGTTTATACCAGAGGGGAAAGATTTCTGTCTATAGATGGAGGGAGTTTCTACTTTCTCTAATGTTCTTTCTCTGGTGTTCTCAGAGAACACTGGGACTCGAATAATGCACTGCCAGGCCTGTCTCAACCCAGAGCATAAGAGCAGCAATGCCAACACGAGGGCTTTGTAGAAAACTAGAACCAAAAGGAACCTAGCAACCACCAGACAGTTGACAAAGTCAGGGGCAAAGTCCATAGTCTGAAACTAGGGTCCCTAAGTGGGAAATGCCAAAAAGGAAAGGAGAGGAGAGAAGGAAAGAAAAGAAAAAGAAAATTACTGAGGCCTTCCTACAAGGACCCAAGAGGGCAAATTAGAATAGCTGACATACACTGAGTATTTAATACGTGCCAGGTATTGTCATAAGTGTTTTAGAAATATCCAGTCCTTTCAGTCCCACAGTAGCCCCATGAGGTAGGTACCATTACAATTCTCATTGTATACATGAGGAAATGTAGACACAGAGAGGCTAAATAATGAGCTCAAAGTCACACAGCTGTTAAAATGTGGCCCCTGTCCTTAGCCCCGCCCACAGTACTCCTAGTAGTTGGGTTATGCTGAGGTCAAGAGAGAACCCTATCACCTGGAGAAGGGAGAAGCTCCCAGGGGCGAGCAGGGAGTGGGTTTCTGCCTTTGTGCCCTTAAAAATGCCTGTGAGCGGTGAGGGGGCGGATCTGGGGCCATTGGTTTGTCCTGAGGCTTAATTTCATCCCTTGGGCAAGGACAAACTGGACCCATGAAAAGGTTGCCCTGGGCCCTGGAAGAGAAGGCCAGGAGTCCTGCCAGGTCTCTGTCGGCATCTAGCGGTCATCGGGGCATAGGACACCTAACGCAGGCTGGGCGAGTGTGAAGCTGGCAAGTGGGGAGAACAGAACAGAGCAGGGGTTCTTCACTTCGGGGTGCAGGGGAAGGGCAGGAGTCTCTGTGAAAACTAACCGCCCTCCCCCCCCCCCCGGAGTCATATGCGAAAGCAGTGCTGGTGCATTTCCCCGTAGCTGTCATCAGGTCCACCGTGGGTTTTGTGACACGCACAATTTAATAAACCACAGCTGGAGTGTCAGGAAGTGGTGTCCCAGAGAGAAGCTGGCTCTGGGCTGAGGGCCCTCCTACTGCGTCCTCACCCTGGTGGGCAGAGAAGGCACAGCCGGGGCCTCAGCTCTGTGTTCTCTGCTCACAAAGCATGGTGCTGGGTGGAACCGCACACACCAATGGGAACTTCTTGGTAGCAATTAGACCCTCAGAGGACGGGCCGGGCCCTCGCTGAAGAGGCCATTTGGGGCCCCTCACCTTTTCTAGGCCATCCTGGCCTGGCCTGGAAATGCTTGGAGCCTTTCTTCTGCTCAGCAGCCTGGTCTCCTCTAAGGCCCGGCTGGTCCCACCATGCTCTCCTTCCCTACCTTTGGTGCAAGACCTGGACCCTGCCTCCTTCCTTCTCCGTAGCTGCCCACCTCCCACTCTTCCCTTTGGGTTCCCCTCCACACTCCCAAGCATGGCTGCAGAGTGGTCCACTGTCCCCCCACCACAGCTCCTGTCTCCTTGGGCCCCAGATGGCCGGCAGACAGAGAAGCTGCTTCAAGGGCCTCACTCTGCACCAGGCGGGGAAACATTCAGGACCCACACAGCAGGGCCAACACACACAGGAGCCACAAACAGCAAAGAACCTTCCAGAGGTTTCAAAGTTACCATTGCTGGTCTACAGATTCCTTCTCCCTCTGGATCACTGTTGACACCTGGGTCACTGTTGACACCTGGAAGCCCACTTGGGCTCCTGCCCTCTGCTGTCTTCTCTGAGGGTTGGCTCACCATACCTTCCCTGCTTTAGTTTGCTGCTTTGAAGCATAATTGTGGCCTGGCCAGGATATCCAGACAAGAAACTAACTGGGTGCCCCGTGTGTCCATTGTACAGTAGTTGTCTCCAGTTTAGATGGAAGAAGACCCCAGCAGCTCACAAGAATAGGTGCCTGAGACTCAAAAGTGTTGATGAAATTGAGAAAGTAATTGGAGGCAAGAGGCAGAAAGCAGGCATTAGGTTGATGGTTGTCACCTGGAGAAAAATTCTCTTTAATATTGATTGAGGATTTCACCCCAAACATAAAATTTTGAGGTATGGAATGTAGGCTTTGGTCCTTTTTTTTTTTTTTTTCCCAAAAGCTCCCTGTGTTACTTGAAGGGGCTTCCACAGGTGAAAACATGGCACTAGGTCATCAGATGAAGTCGATTTAAGGAGCAAGAGGAGGTCTGGTTAGGAAGTTGGTGAGGGTAAGGGTGTCCTGAAGACATTGACCTAGATCCTGAATATCATGACGGTACAATGGCTGGACATGGTTCAGCTCTGCTGAACGGTTCTCTGAAGCCCTTTTATAATACTTGTCCCCTGGACACCCTAATGTAGAACTTTGAGAGGGTCAATGATGAGTGTGATAATTGGGGATGAGAAGCCTCCTTGGTACGTGGCAGCCTCCAAGGCCATCCTGTTGGCCCACACCCTGTCCAATTACGCACAAGAATACCTCTCATGTGACGAAAACACAGAATGTCTTAAATGCTGGCAGGACACTGGGAACAATTAAATGGCTGTACATAGACTACCAAAGAATAGGATTAAATCACTGTATTATTTCTCATCTTATTACCAAGTAATGTGAGAATCAATCATTCATATCTTCCCCATTACACCTGTTTCCAGTGCCTAATGTTCAGCCATTTCTCTGTACCTTCTTACTGCAACTTCTACTTCATTCCATCCCAAACCTAGACTGAGGTGCCTACATCATCCCTCTTCCTTTGTAAACAAACACACACACTATTTTACTACCAACTGATGTGCAAAACAATTTCACTAACACCTATTCACAAATCCTCAAGCCATACATGAGCCTCCCCATGCCTCCCTCTCACTTTGCCAAATCTCTGCCCCTCACTTGGTCTCTGAAACCCACCCCATTCCTCATCCTATATCATATCACTTTTTAAAGACATAGTACCAAGTAAGGTGTAAGTTAGATATCCCAGAACCTGACATTCAAGCCACTTATAATCTTCAGCATCTCTCTCACCCCTACCCCACTGAGCCCCTCAGCTTTTGTGATATCATTTATTTTTTAATAAACTTTTAGATTAGGTTTCTATTTACAGAAAAGTTGCAAAGGTAGTACAGAGTTCATGTATCCCCTGCACCCAGTTTCCTCTACTATTAGCATCTTTTATCAGTGCGGTGCATTTGTCACAATTAAGCAACAAATACTGATACATCATATTCACTAAAGTCCACACTTTCTTCAGATCTCCTTAGTTTTTACCTAATGTCCTTTTTTGTTCCAGGATCCATCCAGGATACCATTACATTTAGTCATCATGTCTTCTTGGGCTCCTCTGAGCTGTGAGTTTCTCAGACCTCTCTTGTTTTTGATGACTTTGATAGTTTTGAAAATTATTGGTTAGATATTTTGTGTAATGCCCTTATATTAGTGTTTGTCTGTTGTTATTTTCACAATTAAACTGGGGTTATAGATTTTGAGGAAGAAGATCACAGAGGTCAAGTGCTATTTTCATCACATCATGTCAAGAGTGTATACTGTCAACAGAACTTAGGGTTGAAGTTAATCTTGATCACCTGGCTGAAGTAGTGTTTGTCAGGTTTCTCCACTATAAAATTACTTTTTTTCCTTTCTCTTGTAGTGTACTCTTCAAAAGGAAGTCACTATGATAAACCTGCATTTATGTTAGCAGAGAGTTATGCTCTCCCTTCTTGAAATCTGAGTATCTACATAAATTATTTGAGATTATTTGCATGGGAAATTTGTCTCTTTTCCTTCATTTATTTATTCAATCATTTATTTATATCATTGTGGATTCATGGATATATTTATTCTGTGCATTGAGTTATAATCAAATACTACAACAATTTTGTTGCTAAAATTGTTCCAACATTGGCCATTGGGAGCTCTATCTGCTGGCCCCTATGTCCCATTGACAGCTCCCATCAATGTAATTTGGGAGGAGCACTTTCTTACTTTTTTGGCACTGGAAGATGCTCCAGGTTCATTTTGTATATTTCCTGCCCTAGTCCTAAATTCAGCTATTTCTCCAACGATTCCTGATTCCTTTTATTGGAGAACTATATTAAAAAACAAGATCGAGGTCCTGGGTGTGTTCATTGGTACTGGACTGCTCAGTTGATATTTTTTAACAAATAATGCGCAATGCAGGTATCTCTGAACCTGACCTCAAACCATCCCTAACCCTCCATCTATTCTGTAATCTCATTCCAGCATAGACCCCAACCTATCCCTTATGTAAAGTCAGTGCTTTATACTACCAAATAATATAGGAAACAAACGTTTCTGAAAGTTATTCCATCACTAAGAGAATACCCTCTGATTATATGTAAAAATCTCTCTATTTCATATCCAACTAGACATCTGTCCCCATCACTTTTTCCATGATGCCATCCTATCTATTCTATTCATCTATCTACTGTTTTTCTGGTGAAGTAATATGTATTCATCCTTAACACATTCCTTATCCTAACACTTTTTCATCTGTCTCATCCACTGCTGACTTGACTTCTATCCCTGACCCCAGTCCAATGCCTTTCCCTATGTAAAATCAGTATTTTTAACTATCAATTATATAGGAAACAGACATCCCCCAAACTTCACAAAATTCCAGATCCATCCCATTCCTACCTAACTCTTATCATAGCACTCATATAATAATCATGATAACAAAGATGCTGTTTTATGAGTAGCTAATCTGAAAAGTGGACACACATGATGCTCAACCCATCACTGACAATCACTTGATCCCTTACTGCTACCAAGCCCCCTTTCAGTTATACTCTTTTTCAATGTCCAAGTAGTGTTGAAAACAGCCATCCCTGATTTCATCCATCACTGACCCTGATACCATCTTTAACTCTCACCAAGTATTTGACACACACCTGCTCCATTGTTCCCTGTAATACTTGTGATTGTGTGATAAGCAAGTTATATGGGAAAGAAACATCCTTAATTTTGAGTCCATTCCTAACCATTATCCTGTGTTACATCACTCATTTTACTAGTAGTAATGTTATATACAGAAATCTCTGATCCTTATTCACACCATTGACAGCTGCTGTGTAATTCTTCCATTTAAGTAAAACCACTACTTTGATCACATCCATCACTAACCCTTACATCACACCTGCCACTCAGTCTTCCTAATCTTCATATCATCCCTGATAACCATGCTATTCCATGTCTTATATAAATTCCCAATTTTCCAAAATTAGCAAGTAACACAACAAACAACTGATTCTTGTATACCTGCTGCTGACTTCACCCTACTCCCCACATCATCTGTTACTATAAATAATATCACCATAGTTTTAAAAATTAAGTATTGTTTAAAACAAGCATGCCTGACCCTTACCACATCTCTAAAACAAAATGATCTTCTATTCTCTGAAAAAATCACTTTTTAAAATTAGCAAGGAAAATGCAAAATAGTGTTCTTCAGCCCTTATTCCATTGCTGACCCATTCCTCTTTTCTGACACTCTTTGTAACTATTCCTTATCAAATCACTGCACTGATAAAAACCCTCAACCTCATCCTTACTTATTGAAATCCTCTATACTACACCGTATCCTATTTAACAATTACTATTCTTAATTACCAAGCAGTTTGAGAAGTCAGTGTTGATATACAACTAATCCCAGACCTTCACTCTAACCCTGATCCTCTTAACTTGGAATATTATTTGTTTTTTTAAATAAAAATAAATGTGAGAAAAAAATCTCTCATTCTGTGAAAAATCCTGGTATCATTACCAAGCGATATGTGTCATAGTTCAGAGAATAAAAGGGTGATTGTAGCACTGGACCTGTTAAATGAATGGACATGAATAGACAACTTCACTTATGAAATGGTCAATTGCAGCCACTGGTGTCAAAGGTGGCACTTTTTGTAGAGTTCTCTTAGCATTGGTGATCATTGGTGGATATAATTTAGCTCCATAAATGTGCATCAGAAAAAAAGCAAGCAGATCATTCTGGGAGAATGAGGTTAGAGGTGTTAATGAATGTGGGTCTGTGCATGTGTGTGAGTGGGGCAGGATGTGTGTGTGTGGGGGTGGGACGTTCAACTCTTTATTTTTTATTGTTTTGTAGAGTTTTTTTGTTTTTTTGTTTAATTGAAATGTAGTTGACATTGGTTTCAAGTGTATACCTCTTCCTTTCTTCCTCCATTCTCCTCCTCTCTTCTCTGCTGTTACCTTCCCTGTAACTACCATTTCTAACTGTCTTTTATGGTTCTTCACCTTCATCTTCCAAAACCTGGATGCAGAAGGAGGATAGTATAATAGCCACTCCCCACTCCTCCCTTCCCTAGTACCCTGGATGAGCAGCTCCCAGACAACTCTTATAAAAGATACAACTATTGATCATGCTGGGAGACATTCAGGGCATAGCAGGGCTATCACTTGCAGGAACAAGAGATTTAAAAGAACCTGACAGAGTTCTCAAAATCCACACCCTGGTTCTGTAGTTCCTGGTTGCACTTTGACTCCATGATAGCCCCTGAACCAAAATCCCAGTGGTCTCTTGCATTCTTCTTTGTTTTTCCATCCTATAGGCTTGCTGTCTTTTGAGAGTGAATACCTGAAGATAGAAAGTAGTTAGAACTCCAGGAGGTGCCCCCTTGATTCTGTGTGACAGTGATCTGAGAGGCTCTTCAGAAAGTGTAACCACCTACTCTCAATTCACTAGGCCTTGGCCTGTCATTCAGGAATGAATTCTTTCGGTTTCATATATCAGAGATAAGGTTATAACCTATGTCCAGAGTTCATTCTCATATACTTCTGGGGCTTGGCTGAACAAAAATACTAGTCTGGACCATCAATTTGAAGCAGAGGTGCACGTTTGACCACAAAATGCTCTTTCTCTGAAAGGAAATGATGTGGGTGAAGATATATTCAGTCCTAGATGCAGGGGACAGCAAACTCTTTCTGCACGGGCCAGATAGTAAATAATGTAAGCTTTGCAGACCACATATGGTCTCTGTCCCGTATTCTTTATTTTTTTAAACAACTTTAAAAATGTAAACACTATTCTTTGCTTTCAGACCTTATAGATACAGGTCACTGGTCAGATTAACTTGGTGGGCCATACTTTTCCAACCTCTGTTTAGAGAGTCTGTCTTAGCTCATAAATCCATCAAGGCCCTCTACCATTTTGTAGGCTATCCATAGTACCAAAATAGGTTTATGATGACTTTACCTTCCCTGAGTACCTGAAGAGGGATTGTGGAGTTGGGTTTGTGCATGGTGTAAGAGAGGAATAAAATTTCATTTGTATACATGGATCCTCAATAATTCCAAGACCACTTATTGAAAAGGCAGTCATTTCCTCACAGACTTAAAATGCTACCACTGTCATATATTACATGTCTCAGTCAGATAGCTATGGATTTCTCATCAGTAAGTACAGAGGCTAGAAGACAATGGAATATTCTCTGGAAAGTGTTGATGGGGAAAAAAATCAACTCAGAATTCTGTTATCTGTTGAAAATATCCTTCACAGGTAAAGAAAGGTGAAATAAATGTTTTCAGACAAAATGAAACTGGAATTATTTGTCATCAGTAGACATGCACTAAATTAAATGCTCTAAGACATTCTTCCAGCTGAGAAAAAATGACACCAGGAGGTTACACAGACTTTCAGGAGCCAATAAAGAACATGAGAAATTTTGAATAACTGGGTAAATACAAGAAGCTGCATTTGTACGTAGCTCCTTTAAGATACATATGAATGATTAAAGCAAAAATTCTAACATTATTTCACAGGGTTTATAATGCATGTAGATGAATTACCTATGACGACTGTAGCATAAAGGACACTGGGGAATGGTAAATGGACCATTATTGTTGTAAGGATTCTATATCCTACATGAAGTGGTAAAATTTGGACTATAGGTACATTATGAAAATTTAAGGATACGTATTATAATTTCATTAATTGTTTCTATTGTTTAGCCATTTTCTAATTCATTAATTTTCACTCTTATATTTATTATTTACTTTCTTTTGCTTACATTGGAGTTAATCTGCTCTTGCTTTTTGAGCTCCTTAAGGTGGAAGCTTCAATCACTGGTTTTAAAGCATTCTATTTTTCTAATATAACCATTTTAGAGCTATACATTTATACTTATCTTTTGCTTTAACTACATCCTACAAATTTGGATATATTTTCATTATTTTCAGTTCAAAAGATTTAAAAATCCCATTGTATTTCTTTTTTTTAACCCATGAGTTACTTGGAAATGGGTTGTCTAATTTCAAAATATTTGGATATTTTTCATATATTTTTGGTTTTTTATTTCTAATTTATTTTTGTTGTGGTCAGAAAACATATTCTGAATAATTTCAGTCCTTTCAGAATTTGTGGACACTTGTTTCTGTTCCCAAGAAAATGGTGTTTATTGGTGATTATTCCATGTGAATTTAAAGAGAACATGTATTTTTTCCATTGTTGTGTGGAGTGTTTCTATAAGTCAGTTGTATTGATTTGGTTGATACTATTACTCAGCCTCCTCTATCCTTACTGATTTTCTGTCTGCTTGCTTTATCATTACTGAAAGAGGAGTATGAAATTGCCAACTATAGTTGTGGGTTTGTACATTTCTTCCTTTAGTTCTGTAAGTATTTGCTTAATAATTTTGGAAACTGTTTTAGTCAAATATATTTGACAATGTTCTATTTCCTTGATGAATTAAGCTTTTTATTATTATGAAATATCCCTCTTCTCCTCTGATAATGTTTTGTCCCAAAGTCTACTTTTATGACATTGATATAGCTACTTTGGCTTTCTTATGATTAGTGTTTCTATGATCAAACTTTTCCATTTGTTTAATTTTAGTCTATCTGTTTTCTGCAGATTTAACATATATTAAACATCATATTGATGGGTTTTCCTTATCCATCCATATTGGCAATTTCTGACTTTTATGAATAATTTTTTTAAAGTTTATTTTTGAGAGACAGAGACAGAGCACAAAGAGAGAGGGACACACAGAATCCAAAGCAGGTTCCGGGCTCTGAGCTGTCAGCACAGAGCCCGATGCAGGGCTCGAAGTCATGAACATGAGAGATCATGACCTGAGCTAAAGTTGGACGCTTAACTGACTGAGCCACCCAGGCGTCCCTTCTGATTTTAAATTTAACTGGAGTTTAGCCCACTTATATTTAATATTCATATGGCTGGGTTTGAATCTACCATTTTGCAATCTCGTCTATTAATTTCATCTGGTGTTGCTTCCATCTTTTGAATATTTTGTATCCTTTTTAATATCTCATCTTATTCCCTCTCTTATTAGATGTATCACTATTTGTACTAAATGCTGGAGATTAAAGTACAAAACTTTTATTATGTTCTACCATCAAATATTTTACTAGTTTAAGGTATAAAGTAATGCAATAAACTTAGGATACTTCCCTACTCAAATATTCTGGTTTTATTTACACACATTGTACTGCTACATGTTTTAAATGTTACAATGTATTGCTGTTATTTTTATTTTATGTGGTCAATTTCCTTTAAAGAAATTAAGAATACATAAAGCCTGTTTTATATTTACCCATATATTTACTGTTTCCAGAACTCTTCATCTTTTCTTGTAGTCCAGATATGTTATCATTAAACTTCACCTTGAAGAACTTCCTTTAACATTTATTCTAGAGCAGGTCTGCTGGTGATTAATTCTATCAGCTTCTGTTTGAAAATGTTTTTATTTTGCCTTAACTTTTAAAAGCTATTTCTTTCTGGATAGAAAAGTATAGACTGACAGATTTTTCTAATAGCAATTTATAGATGGCATTCCTTCGATTACTTTGCATCAAATTTAATGAGAAATCGTCTTTCACTCTTATAGCTGTCCTCCTATAATCATTCTTTTTATTGTCTTTTTATTTGGTCTACTGTTAAGATTTTCTCTTTATCAGTGGTATTCAGAAATGTCTCTGTTTTTCCTTATTTTAGTTTTCTCTGTGTTATTTGGGTTATTTGACCTTCCTCAATCAGAACATTTATAGTTTTTATTGAATCTGATAAATTACTTTATTTCTGCAAATTTTTTTCTGCCATTTCTCTTTGCTTCATGAACTCAAAGTACATGAATGTTAGTTTGATATTATCCCAAAGGTCACAAAGACTTTTTATATTTTTTTATCCTTGTTTATCTTTGTACTTAAGATTGGATGATTATTGTTATGTTTCATATTCACTGACATTTCTTCTGTAGTGTTGAGTATGCTATTCAGCATCCAGTGGATTTTTCATGTCATGTAATCTTTTAATTTTAGGATTTCCATTTAGTATTACTAATTTTTAGTTTCTATTTGTTTATTTAATTTTCTATTTTTTTTTTTTCAACGTTTATTTATTTTTGGGACAGAGAGAGACAGAGCATGAACGGGGGAGGGGCAGAGAGAGAGGGAGACACAGAATCGGAAACAGGCTCCAGGCTCTGAGCCATCAGCCCAGAGCCCGACGCGGGGCTCGAACTCACGGACTGCGAGATCGTGACCTGGTTGAAGTCGGACGCTTAACCGACTGCGCCACCCAGGCGCCCCGTTTATTTAATTTTCTGTTTTGCTCTCTTACTGTTGTCAGATTTTCCCTGAAATCCTTGAATGTATTTATAAAACTCTTATAATCCTTATGTGTTCATTCAATGTATTTGGCTTTTTCTGGGCCAGGTCCTATTGACTAATTTTTCTCTTGGATATGGGTCACGTTTTCATGCTTCTATGTGCATCGAAAGTTTTGGATTGCACACACACACATATTCCCATAAACACATAGGCGGATCTTTTGCAGAGTTTGTAATAACTAAATTCCAATATTCATATCTCATACCATTGATTTAGAGGAGTAAATCAAATTATTGGACTTTTGAGATCAAACCTCTCATTTTGCTAAGAAACAGAAAATAAAAAAATTTTTCTCTACGGCTGACTACAACCATAAAGACATTTGGATTCTAAAGAGTGAACATGCACAAAAGAGAGTATCTGGAAGGCTTCTAAGCAAACTACTGCTAGGATCTACCTCTCAAGAGTACAAAGTAGATTATATGTTAGTTATATCTCAGCAGAGCTTGGCGGAAAAAAGAATATGAAGTAGAACCTATATGTTTTAATTAGGCCTGTGGCAAAGATTGAAATTGCAAGGGCGCCTGGGTGTCTCAGTCCGTTGAAGGTTGGACTCTTTCCAGGATCGTGGGCTCCTCGCTGAGCAGGGTACCTGCTTGAGATTCTCTCTGTCTCTCTCTGTCCCTCTCCACTGCTCGCTCAGGCTCTCTCTCTAAAATAAATATTAAAAAAAACTTCGTAAAAAATGTTTGAAATTTTGAAAACAGGTAAGTGTTGCTTTTGAGATTTACAGAAAACAAGAAAAAATGATCTCAATATAAATGTGATGAAACTGCAAGTTATAAAGGATCATTTATTGCAAGATGCTATTTTTTTTTATAAAAGTAGACACAGTTCTATTTAAGCTGGAATGATTAAATGTCTTACTTTTAATGATCATGTATACAAAAGCTTTTGGCAAATTATTATTTGACATAAAATCCAGTCTTCTTAGGTATTTTTAATAACATTTGAAGTGGCTTTACAATAAGACTTGAGAAATGCATGAAAAATGGAAAAATTTCAAACCACAAGAAAATCCCATATGTAGATCATGTCAGTTGGAATTTTTAGCAAAAAAAACTCAAGTGTATGTGCATGGTAACACACACACATATATACAGTGTATATAGAAGACACACGTATACAATGCATATAGAAGAAAGGGCAGAATAGAATAGATTGAAATATCAATTGAGTTTATGTCATTGAGAATATCCTTTTTTTCCTGTTTTATAATTGCTCAGTTTATCATGTCTTTGCCAGATGCATATATTATCATTAGAATTTGATCAACAACAAAGGAAATTTATGAGTATCCATTATCCAATGCTGAGGGAAGAAACAATGCCACAAAACTCCACCTACAGCACAACCACAATATAATTGAAGAAAATAAATAATGATATGTTCATCTGTGGGTGAATGTGTGTTTCAAGTACCTTGTGAGCAAATAAGGAGAGTTTACTGGTGAACAGCAGGCTACATTTATTTAATTCAATAATATCAGCTTTCATGAATGATTGTGCATCTTGTTTACAACATTTGAACACATGTACCAGTTAAGCTGTCCATAGTGTTTCCCATGGGATAGCTCCATTTGGGAGCGAGTATTTCCATACGAGTTTCAGAGCTTTGTGTATTCTGCAAGAATCTTCACAATGTTTACATTATATTATAATTCAATAGCAAATCCAGAACAAATATGTACAGAAAAAATTATTGGTAACAACTTGCTGCATTGACCACATGACCTAAGGAATCTATATGTCTGAACATACACAAGAGGATTGAGGATACAACCATATTTTACAAGTCTTTGCTTGAGATGGCATTACCTGTGGATTCCTTGCACTTCCTTACAAATGGATCCTGTACTTCGACTTATTGTTAAGAAGCGTGTCTAATTTTGAGAAATTCTAAACACAAGAGGCTACTGCCTTAAAAATACCAATATTTCAAAGACTATTAATGAGGTTTGGAAAATACTCCAGTTACAATAAGTGCAGGAAATATATTTAAATGCCAGCATAATGAGGGATTTTAAGTTTATTTTTTAAAAGTTATTAGTATATTTTATAAGTTAGAGGTGAGAATGACATTTTCGAAATCTTTATTCTTGTTGGCTACCATTAATTTTGGCTTTATGATTTCTCAAAATCTGAACAATTTGCCAGCAGCAGGTATTCCTTCTGTAACTCTCTTGGATAATAAGACCCTTCCAACAAGGGAATAAAGAAATTCCAAGTTCTCCAAATATATATGTATATGAGCATATGAAAATTGTATCAAATAATGATGAAGATTTTGTTCAAAAATACCTTGAGCATGCATTCAATTATGTTTAAAGAGAAACAAACACATCTTAGTACGTTTGTACATATCCATCTATATGTGTACACTTGTGTAAAAATTATATATTTTTAATCATGGCGATTATTACAATAAGAATGCAATTAAACTTCACCCAAACTTCACTCTATGTCCATGTATGGATAGGTGTGAGTTTGTGTGCATGTATGTGTGTGTGTGTGTGTGATATATATACAGGCATATCTTGTTTTATTGTGCTACACTCTACTGAGCTTCACAGATACTGCATTTTGTGCAAATTGGAGGTTTGTGGTAACCCTGCATCGAGCAAGTCTGTTGGCACCATTTTCCCAACAGCATTTGCTCACTTTTTGTCTCTGTGTCACAGGTTGGTAATCTTGATATAGTTCAAACTTTTTCATTATTATTTTCTCAGTTATGGTCGTTATCACTATCTGTCGTTAGTGATTTCAGTTCTCTCAGGGATGGTTACATTTTTTAGCAATACTTTAAAATTAAGGTATGTACTTCTTTTAGACATAATGCTATTGCACACATAATAGACTACAGTATAGTGTAAACATAACCTTTATATGCACAGGGAAACTAAAAAAAATATTTGACTCACTTTATTGTGATATTTGCTTTGTGGTGGTGGTCTGGAACTGAATCCACAGTAACTCCGAGGTGTGCCTGTGTATGTATACATAACATAAACTGATATTTAGCTTCATACACAACAAATTTACATTAAAATGGGCTTATTCATGTGTCATGTTCCAGATCATGTTTTCATTTCTGTTTTCTAGACAGTTTGTCATTATCATGAAAAATTTGCAAGACCTAAGTTTTAGTAAATAAATATAAAGGTAAACATTGATGAAAGATTATTGATAACTATAACAAATTCAAATGCTTTCCCCTTGAAGCTTTGATAGAATACAGAGATTTGTATTTGATAGAATACACCTGGATCATAATGTTAGAGTGATGTACACACAAACTTTATGTATTCAGTAACATAGCCTGTGATATTTTTCATAATAAAATGCTAAGGTTAAATTTTAAATAAAAATGTAGGTTACATTTTTGAGAAGGGGAAAAATCCTATATTTTCTGAGGCACACTTATGTAGTTGTGATTCAGTATTTGTTTAAGAATATAGGCATTAATTTTCCAGGTGTTAAGCATCTTATGAAATGAACATTTCTTCATTGAGATCCTAATATTTTTAGTGAATGTGGCAGTCCACAAACGCTTTGCCAATGTTTTATTTACTAAAACTCATGTATTGCTCAGAAAACAACTAAAATTTTCCATGAAAATATGATCCAAACTACAACAAATAAATCTCATTTTAATGTGAACTTGTTGTGTATGAAGCTAAAAATCCTGTTTCTATGTGTACATTGAAAGGAGTGCATGAGGATATGGAAACTGAGTGTTTTTTTTTTAAGTTTTATTCATTTATTTTGAGAGAGAGAAAGAGCATACGTGGGGAAGTGGCAGAGAGAGAGACAGAGAGAGAGAGAGAATTCCAAGCAGGCTGCAAGCTCTGCGCCCAGCCTGACATGGGGGTGAGATCATGAGCTCATTACCTGAGCCGAAATCAAGAGTCTGAGGCTTAACTGACTGAGCCACCCAGGTATCCCTGTAAACTGAGTTTTTATGTGTGTGCTGGAACAAAATCCAAATGTTTATCAGTGGTAGGAACAGGTACTGTTTATGACAGTACTTTACTCTGGATCAGGATGCAGCTATTTTCTGAATCCTTTGCAAGCACCATGCCTTAGTCACTTATGAGAAAATGCTATATAACTGATCCCTAACACATAATCACTGACATGCACATATATAGTAAGGTCATAGGAATCCACTCAATGTCATGTAATAACATAAGAATGTGCCTGAGTTGCAATGTGAAATGATGAAAGCCTGAAGCTAAATCATGTCCCCTCTGACTTGCATTTATACCTAGTTGAGTATGTGTATCATTCCAGGTGTAGTATGCAGTCTTGAGAACCATCTAGATACTTATCTTAGGGTTCCAGACGAAGAATTGCTTCTCCCTAAATACACCAAGGACTAATGCCCTTGCTGGAAAATTCCTAGGGAATTTGGGAAGTGAGCCAGGTCAAGAACCACGTGTATTGGTGCCTAGATTTGCTCTTCTCAAAGCCCTTAGGTGCAACCATTTTCTCCCCCTTAGGCCTGGATCCCTGAGGTTTGCTCCCTGATATCTGAAGACAATTTGGTACCAAAAGAAAACACTGGAGATCTAGTGCTTAGTGAAGAAAAAGTAGAAAGGCAACACTAGGTAAGTGGAAATTGAGTTCTTGAACGGAAAAGATGCCTGATGAGAGTGTAGGTTTAGGTCCCAGTGTGATTACAGATGGAAATCAAAAGCAAAATCACGAGAGTGTGAGCAAGGTTCTTCAAACTGGGCAAGAAGCAAGGAAGCCATATTTCCTGCCGCCTTTGTCTGAGGTCACATTTTTTTTCATGCCGGACGGGCGGGAGAAGAGGGCATGTGGGCAGTGTTTGGATAGGATTTCTGGAGCAACACTGCCATCGTGAGGAAATTGCTGGAAAAAGCCCCAAGGTTTCTTTTCTGAAAAGACTTTTACTTTGGAAAGGTCCATTCGGTGGGGAGGCTGATGGGCCGGGCCCCTAGCCTGAGCTCAGTGCCTCCTCCAGAGGCCTACCTGGAGCTCTGGATAAAGGTGGGGTCCAGGTGTAGGTGGTGGTCGGTGGGGAGGCAAGACTGCCAGTAGCCGCCAGGAAGTCAGGGCACAGGAAGTCGTGGGGTGGGGTCTGGGTATTCGCCCACTGTGGGCGGGACCAGAGGAAACCACTAACAGACAAAGTACTCGGCCTGCGGGTCTCTCTCCCAGCCCCTCTGAACACGTGGTGTTCCCATGCTCTCGGACCTGGGCCCTATGTGGTAGGAGAGAATCTGAGCGCTGAGGACACGACAATTCCTGGTGGCTTATAGCAGGAGCAGATGGGCTTGCTGGAGGTCTCAGGTGCACCCAAATGGGAGCTGGGAGAGCCTGAAGACAAATGGGACTATCCAGCCAAGCCAAGAATGGTTACACTTCTGTTACAAGATCAGACTTTGCACAAACTGATGGGAACCAAAAACAAATGAAGAGGATTGAAGATGAACCCACATTTCAAAAGTCCTTGTCTGCTGGAGGTGGCATTACCTGTGACCTCGCCTCACTTCTTCGTATATGGCTGTTGTAGCAGGTACATTGTAAAGAAGCATGATTGTTTCTAGAAATGCAAAAACAGGTGGCAAAATTATAAAACATGTGGACATTCCAAAGAATATTTGATGATGTTTTTAAAAGCCTTCAAGCTACAAGGTAGGAAAACTTGTTTTAATGCTTAAAGTTAAGAGGGATTTGAACATTATTTTTAAAAAGTACATATATGTGCAAAGTGAAGAGATAAGAATGCATGACAAGGATTTTTTTTAAGTGTTTTCTTTCTTCTGATTGAAGTACCATTTGTTTTCTACTATGTAATTTCTCAAAATTTGAATCTTTGCCAGCACCAAGTATAACTTTTGTAATTTCTTGGAGCAGAAAGGTCTTCTAGGGTAAACATAAAAACATTTTCAAGCACTCAAAAATACATATTGATAGGCAGGTATGCAAACGGTATAATGTAGTGCTTAAGACTGCAAAACTGCACCCAGCATCCGTTCAATCATGTTTAAAGAGAAGCATACCTGTGTAACGTTTATTTATATATACATATATATGCATGTATTTATATATAATAAATGTGTATATATGTAAAAATTTTTTAAAGCAGTATATTCACAACAATGATCAGTGTTACAGTGAGCATGCTTTTCAACATGAAATTCTCAGGCAACATTTATATCCATATTTACATTTGTATAAAAGAAGACATTAGTGAAAAATTATTGCTGCATGGAAGGGTGTGAATGTATCCATTAGGGTTTTCTTAGGGTACATATCTGGGTGACTGAATTTGAGAGATAACCAATTTCAACCTTCATTTACTGCATTGGCTTTTTCTTTACAGTTTTTAAGGAAAATTTTAAGATGAAAAATTTGGTGTGAATTTTGAGAAGTATGAAAAAAGAAACCCTAGTGTTCTGGGAAATGAGTATTTAGTGTCTGTTCCAATATTAGTTTTAGAGCATATGTAGGTCATCATATTAATGATTAGGTAAGGCAAGTCTCAAAATAAGATTCCTGAGTGGTGGCATTGTAGGCATTTTATGTCCTATGAGTAAAAACAGGTTAAGTGAGAACCTAATTAATATTCTTTAATGAGTCAATCAGGTAGTTCTGTGCAAATGTTTATGGTCTAAAATCAAGGTCTTGCACATGTTTCATGATAATTTCAAACTACCCAGGAATCAGAAGTGAAAATTTTGAATCTAAAAACATGATGCCTACATCAATCCAATTTAAATGTAAATTCATTGTAGTTTATTACATAATTACAGAATTATGTGTGTGTGTTGAAAGAATGGAAGTAAACGTGTGAAAGGTTATCAGTGCTCAGTACAAGATTTTATGATTGCACTTTTACTCATGGCATGTGTTAGTTATGTATGAGAGAACACTACAAGACTGATCCCTAACAATTAATGGCATGTACATAATAATAGTAATAATAATAATAATAATAATAAAATCATAGGAGGCCATCGAAGGTCAAATAATCACATGCATTGGAACATGGCTGTGTTCCACTGTTAAATGATGAAACCATGAGACAAAATTATGTCCCTTTTGATTGGAATTTATGTATGTTCGGCTATATGTATCACTCCAAGTGGGACATTGTATGAAATTCAGACTTGAGAGTGCTCTGGATCCTACTCTTAGGGTTCCAGCCAAATGGCTGCCTCCTACTCCACACACAAAGCCTGGTGCCCTCTCAGAAAATGGAGGAGGACTCCCAGGGAACCTGGCAGTGAAAGAAGTCAAGAGGCCTGGTGCCTAGATTTGCTCTTCTCCAGTCCTTATTCCCGTGATTTTCTTACTCTCTTAGCCCTGGATCCCTAAGAATTGCTCACTGAAGCAAAAAACATGGCAAGATGTTGGGGATCAAAGCTGAGTGAAGAGCAGACCTACAAAGCCTTGGTGGAATAATTCTTGAAAACATGGCTGATGAGGGTAGGTGCTTTATGCCTCTGATGTTTGAGGGAAACTAGGAACTAAAGTTCATCTGTTTGAGCAGATTTCCCCCAAACTGGGCAAATGGCTAGGCAACTAAGTTTCCTGACTCCTTTGTCTCCTGATGGCTTTTTAAATATTGAATGGGTGGGAGTGGAGGGCCCAGGGAGCTGGGTTAATTGGCTTTTCTATAGCAATACTGCCACCAAGAGGTTATGTTAAAAAAAAAAGTTGTTAGGACTGGTGTGAGGCCTAGCAGTTGAGAAGGGTTTGGCCTTTTAAGAGGTTGAGTGGACTCTGGCCTTGAACTGGGCCTCCTCTTCAGATCTGAAGCAGCTGGGTCTAATTGTCCTTGAGGCTGTTCTTGATGAAAGGCAGCCAGGGGGGATTTGGAGACATTTGCGAAAACATGCGTCAATGGTCAGGAACCCTATGAAGATGTAAGGTGACCTCTGACTTCAACTCAGCAGATAGGAGATAAATCCTGCTTCGGATGACTAAGCTGCCTATTTGGAGTAATATGGAGTTGACCATATGTTAGACTGGGAAAGCTAGATGTGTGAAGATAGTACTCCATATCTGAATTGTCAGTGACAGAAGGAGTAGCCGTAGCCCTGGGATTCTTCAAACTCAAGAAATTTGTCTTTTCATATTTTGGTTTGCATGAAGAGACAACATTTGGCCAGGGAGTGGATGGAAGCTAGAGCAACAGCACCTTTCTGAGTCCCATGAATTCAAGCATGAAACCATGACCAGTAACGGGATTGTAACTATTGCCAACCCTAATTACCGCTCAGCCACTGACACTCATTTCAGATCAAAGCTGTTTCAAAATGAAAAGTTAAAGGGGTGCCTGAGTGGCTCAGTCGGTTGAGCATCTGATTTTGGCTCAGGTCATGATCTCTCAGTTCGAGGGTGCGAGTCCCGCATCTGGCTCTGTGCTGACAGCTCAGAGACTGGAGCCTGCTTCAGATTCTGTCTTCCTCTCTCTCTGCCCCTCCCCCATTCATTCTCTCTCTCTCTCTCTCTCTCTCTCTCTCTCCCCAAAATAAATAAACATTAAAAATTCTTTAAAAAAATGAAAAGTTAAAAAAAAACAAAAACAGAAAAACCCACCTAATAGGAAAGGTGGCAAAGAAAATAGCAGGCATTTGCCAGACAATAAAAGGCATGCAACACAGAAGTCTTTTAAGCAGAGATTTTCAAACTCACCAGTATAGCAGTAAATTGCAGTTCAGCATGCTCTCCCATAATACCCTTTGTTCTTCATCATAACCCTGAGCAAGCCACTGAAAATGAAGCCATTATCACCTAGTTTTTGTAATGATGTGTAGGATTGGACAGGCTCTTTCCTACCAGGTGAGAAGCATCGTCAGTTGGCTCAACTCTTTGGAGGTTAGTTGGTCAACATCAGTTAATCTTTCACATGAGAATATCCTTTGTCCAGAGACTGTGTCTCTCAGAAGTGATCTCATAGCCGCATTCCCACAGGAAGGCAGAGAGGTGGAGCCAAGGAGGATCATTGAGGTTTCTTTTGCAAGAGTGGATAGCATCAGAGGCAAAGGGACCATTTTCTGGGTTCAGCTACAGCAGGTGGTCTTTGTAAGCCCTTGGAAAGATTGAAATCCATTCTCTGAGTCCTTAACAGAGAGATGTCCATACCTTTGATTCCAGGAAGAAAAAGCAAAGTGTTGGAACTTTGGGATCAAACCATCCTAGGTGTCTAATACAAGGTAAATGAAATGGTAAAATAAAATATGTCTTTTTGTACTTATTACATACATGATTAATTCAGTTTGAATACACAAACACGTAAGGATTCAAAAAAGTGAATAGGCACAAGGGAAGAATCTGGAAAGCATACAAACAGCTAACAGTGTCTAACTTTCTAGAGTGATGTTTCCAATGGCTTGCCTTCAACTTTTAATTTTATACTTGTCTGAAATTTCTAAATGTTGAAAGTGAGAAAAGCTTACATTCAAGATTATTTTTCTTAAAAATCAAGAAACCAACATATACCAATATGTAGTTAAGAAAAGGGTATATCAAAAGATGTATTTTTCTTCTAAAAATGTGCACAAGTCTATGTACATGCAAGACTTAAAGGCCTCAGACTTAATTTTTATGAAAATGTAATATTTCCAAATTCTGCTTGTCAGAAAATCCAGTTTTCTAAAGCATATTTGATGTCATATGAAGAGGCTTATGTGATGTAAGACCTGAGAAAACAATAATAGAAGGAAGCAACTTGAATGGCAAGGATATTCTATGTGTATCATGAAGTCCAAAGCCATACCAACAGATCCCGACAGCCTGCACACATGTGCCCACACATACACAAGTATGTAATAAATGTAACATAAAGGAGCAGAATGCAATAGGTCCAACATCAGTGGCATATTTATTGAGTCCCTGTGAATTAAGAGTATCATTTTTTTGCTCAATTTACTGATTCTTTTCCAGATGCAAGTTATTCTTATCAACAATGAAGGAATATTATGTGATTTAACCAAAAAAAAAATTATCAGGTTGCTCATTAATAGTAAATGCTGTTCGGGCGCCTGGGTGGCGCAGTCGGTTAAGCGTCCGACTTCAGCCAGGTCACGATCTCGCGGTCCGTGAGTTCGAGCCCCGCGTCGGGCTCTGGGCTGATGGCTCGGAGCCTGGAGCCTGTTTCCGATTCTGTGTCTCCCTCTCTCTCTGCCCCTCCCCCGTTCATGCTCTGTCTCTCTCTGTCCCAAAAATAAATAAACGTTGAAAAAAAAAAATTAAAAAAAAAAAATAGTAAATGCTGTTGGCAAGTACCCACTGTCCAATGTTGAATCAAAAACTCATGACACCAAACTCCATGTACAGTTTGATGAGGATGGCTGTTTAGAGTGTGTGTGTGAGTATGTGTGTGTCGCATTGTGCTGAGGAATATGGGGATATAATGATGAGATGTAGACTAAATCTATTTAGCTCTTGGGAATAATTGTATATCACTTGTAATATTTAAACCAATGTACTCATCAGGCTTCTTATTAATAGTGGTTCCCTTGGGAAAGAGGGATATGGGATAAAGCGTTTCCATTTGTTCTTGATAGATTGTGTATTCTAAGAGATTTTTCGAGAATCCTCTAATATATTTGTCATTTGAGAGCCAATCGGGACAAATATGTGCAGAAGAAGTTATTGATGTAAACCGGATTTGTTGGCCATTTGAGACCTAATGTGTTTATATCTCTAACTGATCACAGAAAAGAGGATTCAGGACACCCTGTTTTGAAAATCCTTGTGTGCTTGAGTGGGCATTACTTGTGACTTCAGTTCACTTTATGTATGGCTAATGTATCTGGTAATTTTGTAAGCAGGAATGCTTAATTCTAAGAAATGCATAAAAGATGAGAGGCAACATTAGAAATTGGAAGTATTCCAAGGAATATTTAATGATGTTTGCAAAGAACTCCAAACTATAATCGGTGAAGGAAGTGATGTTTGAACATTTGAGGTACGAGGGAACTAGGATTTTAGGTTAAAAAATACATGAGCAAGATGGGAGAATGTATAGCATTATAAGTTATTCTAGTTTTGATTGGTACCATTTATTTTTGGCTTCATAATTTCTCAAAATGTTAACAGGTTGCCATCAGCAGGTGTCACTCTTAATTCCTTGGGAGACCTCTTTCTAGAATAAAATGTAAAGAAATTTCAAGCTGGGGAAAATATATGTTGATGTGGGACCATGCAGTTTATATTAGGTTATGCAGAAGATTTGTGCAAAATTGCACCCAATAGAAATCAAATTATAATTAAGGAGAAATGTGTGTGTGTATAAAATAATGAGGCAATAAGCATTTTTTATAATGTATTTACTAAACTGAAGACTTGAAAATTTATATAATATTCTCAAAATGCCCAGGAATCAGGAGGAAAAATTTCTTATGTAAACCATAATGTAACATCCAATTTTAATATAAATTTATTGTGTATGAATGTAAATATAGAAGTCTGTGTATTGGGAGGAGTGGAAAGACATAATCCAAAAGGTTATCAGTGGTCATAACAAGTTTTATGGCAGTACTTTACCCTTGATCAGCACATGGTTATTTTTGAATCCTTGGCAAACATAGTTACTGAGGAAAATGGTTTTAAGACTGATCTCTTGAGAGATAAATCGTAATACGTATACACTTACACCCTCATCAGTAAAGTCCTAGGAGAGCAATTGAAGGTCATTTAGTGACATGGGAAAGTGCTTGTGTTCCAAATGGTAAATGAAAGCATGAGACAAAATTCTGAGTAACCTCTGATTGGAATATATATATATTCTGCCATGCGGGGCACTGGATGGCATACAGCAATGAGAGTAGTGTGGGCCCTCCTCTTAAGGCCCCAGTCAAATGGCTGCCAACCATTCAACACATGCCTACATCTTTACCCAGAAAATGGAGACATTCCTGAGATCATTAGAGATGAGCCAGGCAAGGAAACATGGATTGATACCTAGAGAGACCCTCCTAGTTGAATTTCCAGCATTTTTTTCTGTTTAGGCCAGGATCCGTGAGAACTGCCCCCAGAACTAGACAGAATTGACCTCAGGGAAAATGCTGTAGATGTAATGCTGAGTGAACCAGAACAAAACTATGAAGACTGGGCCTAGTGGAAATTGAATTCTTTTTTTTTTTTTTTTAATTTTTTTTTTTTGAACGTTTATTTATTTTTGGGACAGAGAGAGACAGAGCATGAACGGGGGAGGGGCAGAGAGAGAGGGAGACACAGAATGGGAAACAGGCTCCAGGCTCTGAGCCATCAGCCCAGAGCCCGACGCGGGGCTCGAACTCACGGACCCTGAGATCGTGACCTGGCTGAAGTCGGACGCTTAACCGACTGCGCCACCCAGGCGCCCCTGGAAATTGAATTCTTAAAGGAGAAGGTGCCTGATAAAGGTGGTTACTTCTGGACCTCAGTTTGATTTCTGATGAAAGCCAAAGCTAAAGTGCCTCAGTGTGAGCAGGTTTTCTTAAACTGGGCAAGATACAAGGTAACCGTATTTTCTGGCGCCTTCGCCTCTTTTTTTTTTCAGACGGGATGGGCGGGAGAAGAGGGCCCGGGGGAAGGGTACCGAATATTTGTTGGCAAAACTAGTGCACTACTGCCATCCTGAGGAAATCATTTAAAAACAACCTACGCCGTTTTTGCTTTGTTTCCGTGAGGACTTTCGGTTCAGAAAGGTCCGTTCAGTGGAGAGGCTAAGCACGCCCTGGCCGCAAATTGGACCTCTCTGGCCTATCTGAGTTGTTGCGGGAACTCTGGCAAAGGACTCCTAACGGTACGACAAAACTGAGGTCTTGGTTTAGGAGCGGGTCAGTGAGGAGGCAGGACAGAACCAGGAAGTCCCGGCACTGGAAGTTGTGGGTGGGGCTTTGGTTTCGTCCTAGTATGGGTGACGTTAGAAGAAGCCTTTTGGAGCTCAGTGCAGGCCTTATTGTCTTCTGTCTCCTGTCCCAGCTCTTCAGAGGGTGAGGCAAGCTTGTTCACAGTGTTCTGGAGCCTTAGAATCTGGGCACCTTGTGTTAGCAGCATCGCAGTGTGCTATCGCAAACAGGGCAATTTGAGGCAGACGTGTGTACTGGGGGGGGGTCTCAGATACAACAAAAGCCGGGAACCTACTGCTTGAGCAAGGAGGACAAGTTGAGAAGCATCGGAAGCCATCCTGCCAAGCCAAGACGACCCAAACCTTGTGCTACGGGATCAGAGGCATACACATACGGACCCCAAAATAACAAGGAAGGTTACAAAGAATTCTCTGAGCTCAGAGGCAGCAAAGGCAGTTGCTTGCTTCTGGTTTCTCAAATCTCAGGCAAAGGCCTGCCAACAGGGCTCTGCTCTCATCTCAGTTCTCTTGCTGGGCTTGGGGAAGAGGGAGACTTACAGCTTTTCGTTGTCCCAGAGGATGTGGAGGTCCTCGAAGCCTACCTATTCTCATACTTACATTTGTTCTCTGTCACTGCTTCGTAAGTTCCCTACTTGAGGATGCCTGGTAAGCTTGACAGGAGAGCCAACTGAGTGTTGAACATTCTCAGACCTGTATTTCTTCCTCCCCAAGATAGTGGTGGATGCCTAGAACTTCTTGGGATTCACTCCCTAATTGAGGAACACTGTGGTGCCCTTCTTTCCTTATTACTCTGGCTCCATTGGATCTTTTAGAGTAGTTGAAGGTGATTTTGCCTTGTGCTTGGGTGGGAGCTTCCTGTGACTGAAAATAATCATTTCTATTCCTGCTGCATTTAAACTGGTGGCAGATGGGTAAAGAAATTAAAGAGGCAATTTACAAAAGAAGAAATCCAACTGTTTATAAATGAAAAGACACTGAAATTTACTAGTGTTCAGGAAGCTGCAATGGTCAACAAACATTGTGTTTATGTGTATATCATTAATTTATAAATATATGGATGCGTATTTATATATATTTATGCATACATATCTATGTTATGGGTATATATGTATGCATATTAAGTTATATATAATTTTTACTATATATAGGTATGTGTATATACATGTATGTGTAAATATATGTATGTATATAGATGTATACACACACACTATTAAATAATTCTGTTAAGTCTTTTTTTCTCCAAGGCCTAGAGCAAAGTGTGGAACATGGCAGGAACTAGATAAGTATCTTCTGAATGAATATAGGATTGCCTACACATATTGAGAGATCTGGAATGAAAAACATCAAAGTGTGAATACTATTTACCACACTACCATATACTGCTTAGGAATGGGTGATGATGCTTTTTTTTTTTTTTTTTAACATTTTTTTTTTACAAGAAAGTGTGTTTTTTTAAAAAAAAATTGAACATTTACTTCAATATACTTAAAAATAGGATCCCAGGTTATTTAATAGCATCAATAATAAGGCATTTTTAAAAATGCATATCTATTTTATTCTTGTCTATTTCTCTTATAGATAAATTTTAAGTTTTAAAAATTAAGTTTTGCCTTTTAAAAAAATTGTCTTCTGAAGACTCATGACATGAAAGTTAATGATGCCAAGAGGGTATGAAATTGAAACTCAAGTTTGTCCCACATATAATCACATCTAACCCACCCATACAGATAATATAAATGAAAAGAATACAGCAAAACAAAACTTAGCAGTACCTATATTGAGATGATATGATCACAGGTGTTCTTTAACTGCTCCCTGATAATAACTTATTTCATGGTGCCTATATTACATTTGCAATTTAGGCCAAATGTAAAGCAATTTCCAAAATAAAGGGATACAAGAAAGCTTACAAAGGGTATTACATTATATGGGAAAATACTCATAATACAATATAAGATGCAACCAAGGTAAGATTTCTAGGTAACATGGCAAGTTGAACACGGCATCTAATTTTTTATCCTGATTTCCCTCCAAAGTGGAAGCAAAGAGATTTTTCTAAAAGGTATAAACTCACAATACAGAAAAAGTAAGAGCAGAGACAGCATCAAAAGTGTTTAGAAGCTGGCAGATGGAAAATGATCAAATTAATATTAGACAAAAGAAAAATTAATCCTGATACAGCAGAGGGGAAAGTAGAGAACCAACCTGATTTAAACCAAACTAGACTTTCACTGTGTTCAAATTACACCTCAACAAACCTGATAGTACCTCTCCCAAATAAAGAGGAGGAGGAAATGGAAGAAGACGAAGAAGAGGAGGAGTAAGAAAAAAGAGGAGAGAAGGAGGAAGAAGAGGAAGAAATTAGATTCCCTAATTTCCTCCCCCGTTCTGTGCAGCTGGGCTACTGTGCCTCTCTACCTAAACAAAATACAGGTGATTATTCTCTAAAAAAGCTAAAATAAGTATTCTCTGGACTGAGGGCCAGCACATAAAGTGGCAGGCTGGGTCACCCTACTGAAAACAGGGTAAGTGAAAATGTGCCTACTGGATGCTAATAAACATGGTCCTCTTCATTTGGTTTCTAGAACACTAGCAGCAAAGCTTTTGCCTTCTAGAGGGAAGAGTTGTAAAAGCCTTCTCTGGAGAATTAAACTTCCAAGCCAGATCACTCTACAGTGAAGTCCAGAAGCACTATATAATCACTCAGAGTTTCCAAACCGCATTTACATCAGTCTAGGATTGAGTGGAAAACTAAGGATTCTCAAGTATCTAAAGGGAGCCCTAACAAGAAAGATACAAACCAAAACATAGAAGAACTATCTTGGAGAAAACCAACTGAAAGGGAGAAGATAACTTTAAAAGTTAATTATTATCAGTGTCATCAGACAGGCAAGAGATAATGTTGCAGCTATGACAGAAGAAAAGGCTTCAATGAGAAAGACCAAAGTTACAAGGGAAGGAAAGGAACACTACAAATAAAAATAAAGTAGCAGAAATACAAAACTCAACAAAGAGGTTGGAAAAAGACTTTACTTGTAATATCAAAAATGGGAAAGAAAAAGAACTAAAAAGAAAATTATAGTATATCTGTAAATGCCATTGATTATCTGCATAATAGGAGTTCCCAAAAATTTCACAGGAATGTGGAATATGATATCCCACATTGAAAGGAGCCATCAAGTGGCCGGTGCAGTGGGTGAAAAGAGGAGGACATATTGGGAAACTTCTGAACCCTGGTAACAGAGGGAAGATCATATAACTAACATACTAATATGAAGAAACAGAATGACTTTGAAATTCTGAACATCAACCCTGGAATCTAGAATGTAGTGGAACGATGCCTTTAACGTTCTGGAAAAAAAAAATATTTCCAGCTTAGAATTTTATACACAGCAAAACTTTCAATGAAATGTAAGGGTAAAAATATCCTCAAATATGCAAGGTCTTAAAAATTTACTTCAAGGGGCGCCTGGGTGGCTCAGTCAGTTAAGCGTCCGACTTCGGCTCAGGTCATGAACTTGTGGTCTGTGAGTTCGAGCCCCACATTGGGCTATGTGCTGACAGCTCAGAGCCTGAAACCTGCTTCGGGTTCTGTGTCTCCCTCTCTCTCTGCCCTTCCCTTGCTCATGCTCTGTGTCTCTCTGTCTCTCAAAAATAAATAAACGTTAAAAAAAATTTTTAAAATTTAAAAATTTAATTCACATAGTTTGTTTTTTTAATGCTGCTGTAGCTTGTTCTTAAAAAAAAAAAAAGATTTAGAAGCAATTAGAGGAAAATACAGATTTTATGAAACCAAAGAGCCAATAGAGAAGATATGAGAAGGGAATCCTCGGAAAGTTGATGAAAGGAGTATCAAAATGGTGGTTAAACGCCAAACACAGGGGAAACCAGAACACATTGCAAGTGGTTAGAATTTTAGGAGGTAAATTTTGCCCAGCAGATCAGATTGACATAAATACTTATTATGAGTGAAACACTTGAGAGATGTTTTAGATAAGCTTGTATACTTCTGTAGAATATGTCACAAATTTGTTATAGTCATTATGCATGTGGTGAAATAGGATTTTAAGTAATATCTGTTTTCATCATTGTATATAGGAAGTAGATAGATATTTCTTTTTCTTTTTCTTTTTTTTTTTTTTTTGCTATTTCTTTTTTTTTAAGTAGGCTCCACACCTAATATGGGGCTTGAACTCATGAGCCTGAGATCAACACTTGCACACTTAACTGATGGAGCCAGCCAGGTGCCCCATGGTTATTTCTCAAATAACCATGATGAATTAATGAAACAAATGGAGTCATTTGTTTAATGTCTGGAAAACAAACCCCAAGAATAGAAAAAGATTTTGGCAAGATATTTATTATACATTATGTGAACAAAAAATAATATGAAAATACATATGAAAATAGAAACCTATTTTATAAATGAAAGCTTCAAACTATATGTGCAAGGAAAAGAAAGTAGCCATGAAAATTTTTTAAATTCTACTTATTGGATTGGAAGAATAAATATTGTTAAAATGTCAATACTACCCAAAGCTATCTACACATTCAATGCAATCCCAATCAAAATTGCACCAGCATTCTTCTTGAAGCTAGAACAAGCAATCCTAAAATTTGTATGGAACTATAAAAGGCTCTGAATAGCCAAAGTAATTTTGAAGAAGAAGACCAAAGCAGGAGGCATCACAATCCCAGACTTTAGCCTCTACTACAAAGCTGTCATCAAGACAGCATGGTATTGGCACAAAAACAGACACATAGACCAATGGAATAGAATAGAAACCCCAGAACTAGACCCACAAATGTATGGCCAACTCATCTTTGACAAAGCGGGAAAGAATATCCAATGGAAGAAAGACAGTCTCTTTAACAAATGGTGCTGGGAGAACTGGACAGCAACATGCAGAAGGATAAAACTAGACCACTTTCTTACACCATTCACAAAAACAAACTCAAAATGGATAAAGGACCTGAATGTGAGACAGGAAACCATCAAAACCCTAGAGGAGAAAGCAGGAAAAAACCTCTGTAACCTCAGCCGCAGCAATTTCTTACTTGACACATCTCCAAAGGCAAGGGAATTAAAAGCAAAAATGAACTATTGGGACCTCATGAAGATAAAAAGCTTCTGCACAGCAAAGGAAATAATCATCAAAACTAAAAGGCAACCAACAGAATGGGAAAAGATATTTGCAAATGACATATCGGACAAAGGGCTAGTATCCAAAATCTATAAAGAGCTCACCAAACTCCACACCCAAAACACAAATAATCCAGTGAAGAAAGGGGCAGAAAACATGAATAGACACTTCTTTAAAGAAGACATCCAGATGGCCAACAGGCACATGAAAAGATGCTCAACATCGCTCCTTATCAGAGAAATACAAATCAAAACCACACTCAGGTATCACCTCATGCCAGTTACAGTGGCTAAAATGAACAAATCAGGAGACTATAGATGCTGGAGAGGATGTGGAGAAATGGGAACCCTCTTGCACTGCTGGTGGGAATGCAAACTGGTGCAGCCACTCTGGAAAACAGTGTGGAGGGTCCTCAAAAAATTAAAAATAGACCTACCCTATGACCCATCAATAGCACTGCTAGGAATTTACCCAAGGGATACAGGAGTGCTGATGCATAGGGGCACTTGTACCCCAATGTTTATAGCAGCATTCTCAACAATAGCCAAATTATGGAAAGAGCCTAAATGTCCATCAACTGATGAATGGATAAAGAAATTGTGGTTTATATACACAATGGAATACTACTTGGCAATGAGAAAGAATGAAATCTGGCCTTTTGTAGCAATGTGGATGGAACTGGAGAGTGTTATGCTAAGTGAAATAAGTCATACAGAGAAAGACAGATACCATATGTTTTCACTTTTATGTGGATTCTGAGAAACTTAACAGAAGTCCATGGGGGAGGGGAAGAAAAAAAAAAGAGGTTAGAGAAGGAGGGAGCCAAAACCTAAGAGACTCTTAAAAACTGAGAACTGAGGGCTGATGGGGGGTGGGAGGGAGGGGAGGGTAGGTGATGGGTATTGAGGAGGGCACCTTTTGGGATGAGCACTGGGTGTTGTATGGAAACTAATTTGACAATAAATTTCATATTTAAAAATAAATAAACAGGGGCGCCTGGGTGGCGCAGTCGGTTAAGCGTCCGACTTCAGCCAGGTCACGATCTCGCGGTCCGTGAGTTTGAGCCCCGCGTCGGGCTCTGGGCTGATGGCTCAGAGCCTGGAGCCTGTTTCCAATTCTGTGTCTCCCTCTCTCTCTGCCCCTCCCCTGTTCATGCTCTGTCTTTCTCTGTCCCAAAAAAAATAAATGTTGAAAAAAAAATTAAAAAATAAATAAATAAATAAATAAAATTCTAATTATTATGTGTGAAAAGTAGAATTATGACAATTGACTAATTATGATGATTAATTGAATGATGTCTTTAGTTTTGAATATTTTGGAGTGGCTGGTATTACCTTTATAAATGTGGGGAAATAAACCTATTCTCAGTAAAAAATTAATAAATTGGAAATTTTATAAGGGTATAGATTCATGTAAAATAATGAATGTGTTAAAGATATAGGGCAAAATTAGATTCAGTATGATCCAATGCATTAAAAAAAATCCATACATAGACAAATATATCCATCAATTAAAAATACTTTTCTGTTGACAGAATTAATTATTAAATAAATATGCCAATGTGTATGAAATTGCATTACTAAACACATATTATGCAACACATTAAATATGTATATAAAATAAATCGTAGTTCTGTTTGAAAAGCAGACATTGGAAACAATATGAAAATTCAAAATGTAGACATGAATGCAGTTGAAATCTTAAAAAGTCTAGTATTATGTTCCCAAGATTCACTAGGAACAGACAATCTTTTATTTATTCTAAGATGGAGGAGCAGACATTAGCTCCTGCTATAGAAGTGATAGAAACCTGGGAAAACTCATCAATACATACATTTTTTTATTAAAAAATAAATGTAAAGGTACATTTGTTACCACATGTAGGATGTGTCACAAATCAATGAATAGTTACATAGGCCTTAAAAAATCTCAGGAGCTGAGCCAAACAATAGTTTTCCACTAAACATAGAAGGACTAGTGTGTCCTAAAAATACAGAGATTCCCTGGGAAGCTAGGGACCTTAAGATGTGGTGACTAGAGAAGTCCTCCTCTAGGCCTGGAACTTTCAGCATTTTCTTCCATTTAGTCCTAATACCCTGAGACTTGTCCCTAGAAGACAACTTGATAATTTGGAAAATGCTAGAGAACTAATGAGTGAAGAAGAGCTGAACTCTGAAGTCAAGATCTGGTGGAAAGATAACGCCCGACAAAAAAGAATACATCTGATGAAGATGAGCAGTTTAGGCTTAAATTTGATTTTACATGGAAATGGAAAGCTAACCACAGTAGTATGAACAAGTGTCCTCAAACTGAGCAGTATAGAAGCCAGGTTCTGCTTCCTGGTACCTTTGTCTTTTATCAGCACTTTTTCAGATGGGGTGGGAGGGAGAAGAGGGCCTGGGGTGCAAGGCTGGTTGACATTTCTGGAGCACTACTGCCATCATGAGGAAATCGTTTGGTGAATTCCGAAGTCATGGATATTTGCTTCCAGGAAGACCCACAAGTTGAAGGATATTGTACCTGTGGGGAATTTGAGCATCCCCTGCCTCCAAGCATTGTAACCTTACCTTCATTTCCGAGGCCTTCCAGGATATGTGGACAAAGGTGTGATAAGAAGTGGCTAGTAAGGCACCAAGACTGAACAGGCAGCTACCAGGAAGTACAAGCACCGGAAGTTATGGGGCGGAGCTTTGGTTTCCATCCAGTGTCTCTGGGATTAGAGGAAGCGATTCACAACTAGATGTAGGACTTAAGATCTTTTGCCTCCTTTCCCTGCCCTTTAGGTGTGAGGTAGACAGTCTGGGACAAAGCACAGTCTGGGGCCTTGGCCCCATTTGGCAGCAGTAGCAGTATCAGAGTTCAGGGGGGAAATAATCTCACGGATCAATTGTTTTAAAATTAAAAGCCAAAGGAAAATAATCTAGCAGGAAAGGGGAAAAGAATGGGGCATGAACTTCCCAGGGGAAAAAAATATGCCATGGAACAGAAGTCTGTTGGTGTAGGTTCTCGAAATTCACCAATACCCAAGTACGTTACAATTTAGGAAGTTCTCAAGTATCTCCTTCCTCAGCCCCCTTCCCACCAGTATATCCTGATCAAACTGCTGAAAATGAAGCCATCAATATTGCCCAGTTTATGTGATCATTTGTAGAAACAGGCGAACTCCTATGTGTGAAAAGCATTGTCACTCAGTTTAATTTGTTGGAGGGTAATTTATGTGCCCCAGTTAACCTTTTACATGAATGTGCCCTTTGTCCAAAGACTCCTCCTTTCAAAAATGACACATATCCATAGGAGACATGTAAACATTCAAATGAAATAGATTCGGAAAACAGCAGAAGAAAGAAAATCAAGATACCTTTGCTTGTTTCTTTGGATTGCTCAAGCTTTCTCTAAGGGCTGAATGCTGAGATCATCTCGGATACAGAAGAATGAGTGGCACTAAAAGAAGCAAGGGTTCAGGGGTCCTGATGTGGCCACTCCCAGAGGAGGATATCTAGTCAAGTTTATAAGGAATCTTCATCAGTAAAAGGCTAAGAAGCAGACACAGAATAATATTTGTTGACCAGAATAAATGGTTAGGTCACAATCTTCAAGGGTCTCATCTTCCTTAGGGGAAAAACAACTGTGAAAGGAACCATTTCTGCCCTCTGTGAGAACTGAGATGAGGTCTCTCTAAGTGGGTAGACCATTATGCTGAGTCCTAGAAAAAAGCTGCAAAGCCATTACTTCCTGGGTTCAGAAAATGCCTCTAGACCTTCTTCTCCATTCTTGGTTTGCATCTGGTTGTGTACTGACACTAATATGAACTGGAGGTAATCAGTTCACTCCTACTGATACTCTGGAGTTTATTGGCTTGGAATGGCCGTCCTTGCTTCAGGCAGTGGGAGCAGGGCACTGTGTGTCCCTGAGAATTCCAGGTTGCAGACTGGCTGCTATTAGATGTCACATGGAATGAGATTCTTATCCCCAATCCCAACTCTGATCCTCTACAGAGGGCCCAGGCTCCAGAGTACAGGGGCACCTTGTGCCAGCCCAGCTGCCTCATTTTCTAAGTGGCAGGGACGGAGACAAATGCCCAGAGACAAATGCTCTTAGTGGTTTCCTTTAGTTCTGCCCATAGTGGGAGGAAATTAAGGCCCTGCCACAGTCCTTGCCCCTCAGCAGCTTTTCCACCAACATTCTTCCTTTGTCCAGAGCTTCTGGAAAGCCTAAGAGTTCAAGTAAAGGATGTCCAGGTTGGTCACAATTGATCCAGCCTTTGAATTAGCCAGGCATTTCTCAACTGCTAGATCTCAACAGAAATTCACAATAACAGCTTTGGCTTTCATAAAACTACTTCCTCGTGATGGCAGTATGGCTCCAGAAGAGCCAACCAGCCCTGCCCCCAGGTTCTCTTCTCCCGCCCATCAAGTCTGAAAAAAAATGCCGCCTACAGACAAAGGCACCTCAAACATGGCTGCCTTGTATCAAATCCAATTTGGGGAAACTGCTCACAGTGCTGCACTTTTGCTTTTGGTTTCTGTTTGAAATTGAAACGCACCCAGCTCAAGCCATCCTGCCAGGGCACTCCTCACATGGAGCACCCTGGCCTGGACCTGCTTTAGCTCCAGCTGTCCTGCCAGGGTGGCCCTGGCACATAGCATCCTGGGGGTTCCTAGCCTGTGCCAAGTGCCCCAGGACCCCCAACCCCACACGTGCCACAGCTCCAGCCAGACCGCTTAATTGCCAGGCACATGCCGTATACATGGTCATTACTACAAGGCAACTCCTTCAAGACTGGAGAAGTAGTTGGTTCGTAAACACAGGTCAAACAAAATGAGAAGACAGGAATATGCTCCAAACAAAAGAACAAGACAAAACTTGAGAAAAAAAGCTAAATGAAACAGAGATAAGCAATCTACCTGACAAAGAGTTCAAAGTAATGGTCATAAAGATGCTCACTAGAAATGACAAGAATGAACTCAGTGAGAAATTATACAAAGATACAAAGAGATACAAAAAAGAATCAGAGTTGAAGAATAAAATAACTGAAATACAAAATACATTAGAAGAAATCAACAGCGGATTAGAGGATGCACAAGAACAACAGTGTGGAAAACACCCAAACAGAACAGTAAAAAAGAAAAAAGAAAAAGAAAAAGAGTACAAGAAAGGAGGATAGGCTATGTTAAGGGACCTCTGGGACAACATCAGGTGTACTAACATTAGCATTATAAGAGGTCCCAGAAGGAGAAAAGCGAGGAAGAGGTGGAAGACTTATTTGAATAAATAATAGCTGAAAATTTGCATAATTAGGGGAAAGAAACAGACATCCAGGTCTGGAAAGCTCAAAGAGCCCCAAAAAGATGAACCAAGGAGGTCTACACCAAGACAAGAAGTAAAATGTCAAAAATTGAATACAGACAATCTGAAAAACAGCAAGAGAAAAGCAGTTAGTTATATACAAGGGACCCCCACCCCCACCCTGCCATAAGACTATCAGATGATTTTTCAGCAGAAACTTTTTAGGCTTGAATGCACTGTCAGCACAGAGCCTAATGCAGGGTCTTTAACTCACAAACTGCAAGATCATGACCGCCGAAATCAAGAGTCAGATGCTTAACTGATTGAGCCACCCAGGTGCCCCCCAAATTCATTCTATGAGGCAGCATTACCCTGATAAGGAAACCAGAGACATTACAAAAAAAGAACGTCACAGGCCAACATCCCTGATGAACATAGATGTAAATTTTTTTTTAATGTTTTATTTATTTTTGAGAGAGAGACAATACAAGCAGAGGAGGGGCAGAGAAAGAGACACAGAATCTGAAGCAGGCTCCAGGCTCTGAGTTGTCAGCACAGAGCCCAATGCAGGGCTCGAACTCGTGAACCACGAGATCATGACCTGAACTGAAGTCCAATGCTTAACTGACTTTAGCCACCCAGGTGACCCAGATGTAAACAATTTTAACAAAATATTTGCCACCTGAATTCAACAATAATTAAAAGGATCATTCACCATGATCAAGTGGGATTCATTCCAGGAATGCAGTGATGGTTCAATATCTGCAAATCAAAAAATGTGATATACCACATTAACAAAACGAAGGATATAAGTTATATGATCATTTCAAATGCAGAAAAAGCATTTAACAAAATTAAACATCTATTCATGATAAAAAAAAAACAAAGTGGATTTAGAAGGAACGTACTTCAACATAATAAAGGAGATATACAGCAACCTCACAGCTAACATCATACTCAGTGGTGAAAAGATGAATTTCCTCTAAGATCAGGAACAAGACAAGAATGTCCACTCTTACCACTTTTATTCAGCATAGTACTGGAAGTTCAAGCTGCAGCAATGAGACAAGAAAAAGAAATAAAAGGCACCCAGATTGATAAGGAAGAAGTAAAATAAAACTGTTACGATTTGTAGATGACATGATGCTATGCATAGAAAACCCTAAAGACTCTGCCAAAAAATATTTCAACTAATAAATGAATTCAGTAAATTTTCAGGATAAAAAATTAATATATGGAAATTGTTGGGTTTCTATACATGAATAGCAAGGTAACAGAAAGAGAAATTAAGAAAATCCATTTACAATTGCATCAAAAAGATTAAAATACCTTAAAATGAATTTAAACAAAGAAGTAAAAGACCTGTAGTCTGAAAAATATAAGACATTGATGAAAGAAATTGAAAATGACACAAATAAATGGAAAGATATACCATGTTCATAGATTGAAGAATTAATATTGTTAAAATGTCCAGAGTACTCAGTAATCTACATATACAATGTGATCTCTATTAAAATACCAATGGTATTTAGCACAGAACTAGAACAAATAATCCTAACATTTGTATGGAGCCTCAAAAACCCTGAAAAGCCAAAGCTATTTTGAAAGAAGAACAAAGCTGGAGGTATCACAATCCCAGATTTCAAATTATATTACAAAGCTATAGTAATTAAAATACTATGCTACTGTCAGAGTAATAAACATATAGATGAATGGAACAGAATAGAGAACGTAGAAATAATCCCATGATCATATGGTCAATTAATCTATGACAAAGGAGGCAAGAATATACAAAGGGTAAAATACAGTCACTTCAATAAATGGTGTTGGGAAAACTGGACAGGTACACGCAAAAGAATGAAACTGGGCCACTTTCTTACACCAGACACAAAAATAAACTCAAAAAGGACTAAAGACCTATGTGGAAGACCTGAAACCATAAAATTACTAAAAGAAAACATAAGCAGTAATCTCTTGGACATCCACCTTAGCAATATTTTCTTGGATCTGTTTCCTCAAGCAAAAATAAACAATTGGGACTACACCAAACTAAAAAGCTCTGGTGCAGTGAAGGAAACCATCAACAAAATAAAAAGGCAACCAACTAAATGGGGGAATATATTTGCAAATGATATATCTGATGAGGGGCTGATATCCAAAACACATTAAGAACAAAACAACAAATGAACAAACAAGTGAAAACTGAAATATACTTATAAATACATAGAACACACTGGTATATGCCATTTGGGAGAAGGTTGGGGGGTTAGGTGAAATAGGTGAAGAGGATTAAGAGGTACATACTTCCAGTTATTAAAAAAAACACCTCAAGAATGAAAAGTACAGCAAAGGGAATATAGTCAATAATGTAATTATTTTGTATGTAACATATGCTAACTATGCATATCACAGTGAGCATTTTGTTACATATATAATTTTTCAAATCACTATGTACACATGAAGCTAATACAATATTATATGTCAACTATACTTCAATTAGAAATGGTGCCTTAAAAAATAAGGTGCCTGGGTGGCTCAGTTGGTGGAGCATCCAAGTCTTGATTTTTGCTCAGGTCATGATCTCAAGGTTCCAGGATGGAGCCTTGCATTGGGCTCTGTGCTCACAATGTGAAGCCTGCATGGGATTCTCTCTCTGCCCCTCCCCCACTTGTGCCCTCTCTCTCTCTCTCTCTCTCTCTCTCTCTCTCTCTCTCTCAAAATAAAAAAAAAACTGTAAAAAATAGAAATGGTGCATTTTTAATAAGGAATTGGATAATTAAGTAGAGTGTAAATTATATACTCTACTTAAGTGATTACATAGTTTATTCTCCAAGTTGGACTTGCTGTAAACTTAATTGCTTGCTGTGAACTGACTTTATGTGAGAAGTAAGAGGAATGTTAGCCCTATTTATTTATTTATCTTAATGTTTTATTTATTTGTGAGAGAGCACGAGTGCACGTGCGTGTGAGGGAGGGGCAAAGAGAGGGAGACAGAATCCAAAGCAGGCTCCAAACAGTCACAGGGCTCAAACACACTACCTGTGAGATCATGACCTGAGTTGCAACCAAGAGTTAGTTGGACGCTTAACCAGTTAAGCTACCCAGGTGCTCCTGTTCACCCTTTTTATAATTCCACAGTCTTGAGGCAAACACTGACCACATCTTTACATGTTCCTAACCATGTGTTATATTTGTCAAAATATCTTGATGCATTTAAATTTACATTACATACATATGTACATACATGTTTATAATAATTGTTTATTTTCTTGCATATATTTTTCATTTCATTCTTTTTTCTTTTTTGTATTTTATGAGTATTTTTACAGTATACTTTTGTTATCAAAAAGCATGATTTAAAAATATGAACAAAAGCTGTTTTTCTATTTACGAAATACCTTTTTTGTACATAATATTTAGTTAATATGGAATTCTGATAAGTGCACACAAAGTGACCTAAAAAATCACTGTAATCTGTGTGTATTTTTTCTTTAAATATAAGTTGGATAAAAATATATGTTGGAATTTTTTCTTGTTCACTTAGTTTCCTTTTCTTTATTCACTCATCATTTTTCTGCACTTACCTATGTGTCAAACGGCTGACCTATACTGACTGCATAATCTGGTTGTATTATTATAGTGTCATACAGGGTTCTGGTAGGATTTCAAAGATAGGTTGAGGTATTTATTTAATCAGATATGTGGGTTTGGCTTCATGTCTTGATCAAATATCACTGATCTTAACAGAATCCAGGAGGAGTAATGGAAATGATTGGTAAATAGCCAATATCATAATAGTATAAGGGAGGAAAAAAATTTTTCCCTCATCCCTTCTAGGTTTGTAGCTGAGACACCCCTGCCATAAAAAAGAAAGAGTAACAGGAGAAAAAAGTTTAATAACATATATACCACCTGTATATGTAGCAGAGACCCTGGAATATTGAGTAACTCCCTGAAATGGCCAAAGTCATCACCTTAAATACCACTTTCAGCTAAAGACAAAAGGTGTTGGGAGTAGGGAGTCAGTTAAGGTGTACAGGAAAAGCACAGTAAACAAGGGTATGGTTGTTAATGCAGATTTAAGGCTTTGTCTTGTCCATTAGTAAGAGTTTTTAGAGATTGAATTATACCCCTTTTACTGGTACAGCAACAAAGACACCCTTACAAATGGTGATTTTTCCTTATAAATTAAATGTCTCTTACAAAAGTGTAACTTCAACTTGGTTTTTAGAGTTTCTCTCTTGTCTGCCCTTTAAAAAAATAAAAAAATAATCCTTATGCCAATGAGGCATATTTTGTGGTGTCAAATTATGCTCTTCAATAGCATACTGAAAAATATAGAAATAATATCAACACACACACATCCATATGTTCAAATAAACAATGTCAGTATTTTTCTGACTCTTAAAACATTGGTATGTGAATGTGGCCGCATTCCTCTCCACTCCCAATTCCAATTTATCATCTTCTGAGCCAAAGGAGTTTTTGGATCTATAGGTGGCTGAGTATAGGTGTGAATTTTCTGGGAATTTCTCCCTTGGGTTGCTTCCCTAAAATAAAATCAATTTAGGGGGACTTTACAAAGTTTTAAGGCTTCCAGTGAAAAGCAACAGATGGTAGAATGGTGGACTAATGATTGGAAAGTCAACCAAGTCTGATTTATTTCTCCCTATTGTTTTTGTATACCAAGAATTTGAGATAGAACTGAATTTGTTACCTGAGTTTCCCTGCATGTGAGGCTTAGAGAATGCAAGAAAATCAGGAAAAGTTGGGCGACTGCCTCAGTGCCTCAGAAGTGGGGTTACAGCTTGCCTCTCCAGTGCTTAATAATGTAAACTCTGGCGTCTGGCTCATCTGATTTTAAAATTTGTCTCTAACTGTTATTGGGTTTGTGACCTTGAATAAGGTATTTATACTTTTCCTGCTACCTTTCCTTATTTATTAACTGGTAAGAATCATATTACTTACCTAGAAGGTTGCTGCAAAGAATCAATATAAGAATCTTTATCAAGATCCTTAGAATATTCACTGGCACATTGTAAGTTCTCAATAATTGTTAGCAATTGTTGTTGTTGCCCAGAAATGCCCTAATCCTTCCCTTGAGTTTTCAGAATTTTTTTTATTCCTTTTAAGCCTAACTCCTTGAGACTTGCCCTCTACTACTTGATAACATAGGGAAGTGCATGAAATGTAAGGCTGATATGAAGAAGAACAGAACTAGGACAATTCAAAATTGAGTTCTTGCAAAAGAAGATGCCTGATGAGGATGGGTAGTTTAAGCCTCAGTTCTGATTTCAGTTGGGAACCAAAAGCAGAAGAACAATAGTGTGAGCTTCTTAAAACTGGGCAAAATTTAAGGCAGAGAGATAACAAAGAAGAAAGAATAGTTGAAGAAATAATGGCCAATGTACACATCCAAGAAGCTCAACAAACTCTGTGAGATAGCAAAGATGATCCACAGTATAATCAACCTGGCAAAAGTCACAGATGAATTGAGAATCTTGAAAGCATCAAGACAGTCTCAACATATACAAGGCATCCTCAGTAAGATTAATAGTTGGTTTCTTCAGAAATCATGGAAGCCAAGACATTGAGAGAACATATTTAAATTCTAAAAGAAAAAAACCTGTCAACCAAGGATTTCATATCCAGCAAGACAAACTTTCAAAAACCACGGTGAAACTAACACATTCCTAAAAAAGAAAAACAAATGGAGTTTGTTACTAGAACACTTCCCATGCCAGAAATGCAGAAGGGAATCCTCCAAGTTGAAATGAAGACTCTAGACAGTAACTCAAAGCCATATGAAAAAATAAAGAGCAAGGATAAAGGTAGCTACATAGATACATATAAATGCCAGAAGTATTGTATTTTGTTTTGTAACTCCATTTGTTTTCTATATGATTTAAAAGGCAAGTACAGAAACGGTAATTCATTTGGCACATAATGCTTGATGTAATTTGTGAAAATAAGATAAAAGTTGTTGAAACTGTAAATGAGCAGTTTTGTGTAGTATAAAAACTGTTATTTAATCAAAATGATGGTTATACTGTTAAGATATTAATTGTATTCCCCAGGATAACCATTAAGGAAAACATTTAAAATATACAGCAAAGGAAATGAGAAAGGAACAGAAATGCCACACTGGAAAAAATCAATCACAAAAGAAGGTACTAACTGAGGAATTGAGAACAAATATTTATAAGACCTATAGAGAAAAAATAGCAAAATGGCAGTAGTCTTTTCTCACCAGTATTAACTTTAAATGTAAATAGATTAAAATCTGCAATTCAAAGACAGAGATTGGGAGAATGGATTTAAGAAAATATGATCCAATTATTTGGTGTCTAAAAGAGACTCCCTTTACATCTAGTTTGCACGTAGGTTAAGAATAAAATGATGAATAAACATATTCTATGAAAATAGAGATAATGCCTGATATTATACACATTTAAACAACAATTCCTTCAAGAGGCAAAGAAGGACATTATGTATTGGTAAAGTTTCAGTATATCAAGATGGAACAATTATAAACATCTGCACTTCACAAGTGTCCCAAAATATATGAACCGAGAACTGAACCAAACCAAGAGGAAAAATAAGAGTTCTACAGACTAGATGGACTTTAATACACACTTTAAATAAGGGATAAAACAACTAGGCTGAAGATAATTATGGAACTAGAGAATGTGAATATTTCTAAGTACACATGGAGTATTCTCCAGGATAGATGGAATGTTAGACCAGAATACAAATCTCAAAAAATTTAAAAAGATTAAAATCGTATAAAGTGTCTTCTCTGACTACAGTAGAATGAAACCATAAGTCAATAACATAAGAAATACTGGAAAAGTCACTGTATAAGTGTTTTCCAGAGAAAAACATATACACACATATATATAATGTACTATATTTTACATATATAGTTACATTTACATATTAGATATTATGTATTATATATGTAACATAGTTATTACATACTATAGTGTATATAATATATAGTATATAATAGTATGTATTATATATAGCATAACGGTATATATGTTATACTATCATATATTACATATTATATATAATACATAGCATAGTATATAGTATATATAAAACATAACATAATGGCATATATTATAGTACATATATATTACACATATACAGTATATAGTATACACTACATATTATAAGTAACATATAGCATAGTATATAGTATATATGATGTACAGTATACAATATGGAAATATATGATATAATCAATGTATTTATTAAAATATATGTATAATGCCTCATAAATTACATATATTATTCCACAAATTCTTTCAATTTGAAATTGAAATCTGGAAAAGAGAAGATACCCAATGATGGTAGGTGTCTCAGAAGTCAGTTTGATATCTAATGGAAACTGAAAGCAAAACGCTAAGATGCTGTTTCTGAGCAGGTTTCCTCAAACTGAGCAAAATACAAGGCAGCCATATTTTCTGGTGTCTTTGCGGCTCCACGGTGTTTTTTCAAACTCGAAAGGGCGGGAGGACAACGTCTCCAAGCGGGGTTATTTGGCTTTTCTGAGACAATACTGCCATCCTGCGGAAATAGTTTGATCAATCCCAAGCCCTGAACGGTTCCTCCCTGCATGACCTCGCCACTGAGGGATTTCAGGCCAGTGGAAGGCTGGACGGGTTCTGGACCCAAGCCTGGCCTCCCTACCTTTTTTCTCTGTGGCCTGGCAGGAGAGGGGGACCAAGTCAGGGTCTTGGTGTAGCATCGGCTAGGTTTAGAGGCCAGCACCCTGCCAGCGGCCACCAGGAAGTCCAAGCACAGGAAGTATGGAGGCGGGGCTTGACTCGGTTGCCTAACTGTGTGGGCTGGGACTTCAGCCGCGTGCAGGCCTTGGGGGCATGTCTTGAGAATATGCACTTTGGGGGTTTAGACTGGCTAGCCTGGTGTTGTAGGCCCGGGCTCATTATGACAGCAGTGACAGAGCACAGTGCACAGGCCACTGCCAGGTACCATATGTAGTCAATGTCATTGATGGAGCTGAGGCACACCAGAGGTGTAGTGTAAGACTTGTCTGGAGCAAGATGGGCCTGTATAGAAGCAGTGGGGGGACACTGACATGCCAGTGTGGGGCAGAGCATCTTCTAGGAGACTGGAGTTGCTCGAGTGGATGAAAACCAGAAGTGTAATGGGAGGCCTTGAGGGATTCTCAGAGCCCACCAGCTAGCAGTTCCCGTGGCTCTGCAGGCTAATTGTGAGTGAGGTCCAGGGTTAATTCCTTTCTCCCGACAGGACTCTGATGGCATGTCAGCTCTTGCAAGGAGAGCAGAGAGGTGGTGATTTTTGTTTGGTATTCCCCTGAGGAGGATGGCATTATTTAGGCCTGAGGAAACCATTCTTCACCTCATATTAGTGTTCTTCTCTGTGCCAGCTTCGTACATAGTTCCTGATGAATTCCTCAGTGACCTTATAAGTTATCCACCCTTTTGGTATGGAGACCTCCAGATACCTCATCCTCATAATTGTAAAATTGAGAAGGGTGGCTAAAATTTCATATGTGCCTCTCTCCTTGTATTCTTACTCTCTATTATGTCAGTATCTGAATTCTTAAAGAAAGGAAATAACGTTGGTCTGGTGCTCTGCTGTGACATTCCAGTGGTTCAAGATATGTTTTAGGTATGGACTTTCCTGGACTCTGATGGTCCAGGCACACATTCCACTTTGAAAGACAGGCTTCTATCAGTACTGAAGAAAACTAGTGTTTGTGGAGTGCCTGGGTGACTCAGTTGGTTAAGTGTCGGCCTCTTGATTTCATCTCAGGTCATGATCTCACTATTCTTGAGTTCAAGCCCTGCCTCAAGTGCTCTGTGCTGACAGCATGGAACCTGCTTGAGATTCTCTCTCCCTCTCTCTCTCTCTCTCTCTGCTCTCCCACTCATACTCTCTCTCTCTCTCTCAAAATAAACAAACAAACTAGTTTTTGTTATATCCTCACCTGTGCCTAGCTGTCTTGTAGCATGGTTGTGGTTGAGTTCACTGATGGTGTGTAGACATTTTTGCCATTGGCTGCGATAAGTTCCTTGGAGATTCTTTGGGGAAACTTGCCTCATTTTTGTGAGTGAGAGAAATGACCTCTACCCTTCTATTTCACCCATAAAGTATAGACCAGATGAGTTGTGCTGTGTCCTATGGAGTAGTTGACATAACTACTTTATTAAATACATAAAAGTACAGCTTTATGTATGGAGATAACATCCTATATCTAAAGCTAAAAATGTAGTTTCTTTTCCTTGTGGAATTCTTTAGGTTCAATACTCTTGTGTTCATATCTTGCTGACTGTCTTTAATAAAACCATGTGCCTGGCAGTGGTTGCAAGCCTAAGGCAATCACACTTATCCAAGTCCAAGTGGTAGAGCCAAGGAATTTTGTTGACATGTCCTTTGTAAGCAAGGATAGTGTGTGTGTGTGTTGGGGGGGGGGGGCAGGGAAGGCTCAATGAGCCCATCATTCTGGTTGTTTATGGATCAATTCGTCTGAGCTCTATCAGGTATTCTCTTCAGCCTTCATGAAGACTGAATTCCATTGTCTTTGTCCTGATAGAGACATTTCCTGTTATTAGGGAGAAAAGCAAGATGTTGGACTTTAAGGATCAAAACATAAGTTTTCTCACACCAGGTAAGAGAAATGGTAAAACAAATTGTGTTTTATCCTACTGCTAACATATGTGAAAAATTTAAGCCAAACATGCACAGATTTATGTATTCTAGAAAGCCAATATTCCCATTTGGATATATGCTTAAAAATTTGAACAAAACAACTAAAAGCGTCTTCTTTTTTAAAGTAATTTTTTGGGGGTGTACAAGTTTTACATGTATATAGTGAAGGCTTAAAATGTTGACAAACAAGGCTTAGTTTTTGATAATATTCATTGTAATCTTATATTTTGTATAAAGACACACTGCACTATCTACATGATGGAATGTTTAAATATTTTGTTTTTTATAGTCAAGGAGACTAAATGCATTACTTAACATAAAATCCAATCCTCTAAAGTATATTTAATGACATTTAAGTAGCTTCTCTATGTAAGATCTAAGAGAAATGAGAGAAGGAAGAATCTTAAACCACAAGGAAATTTCACATAAATGATGTTTTCTGAAATCTGTAAGAAATAAAATTTTCACGCACATACACACCTGCTGCAACCCCTACATAAATACAAGTAGACAATCAGAATTCAGTAAATACAAATAGTTAAGGAAAAATAAAATAAAAACAGGGAGGCAAACCATAAGAGACTCTTAAATACAGAGAGCAAACTGAAGGTTGCTGGAGGGGAAGGGGGTGTGGGGATGGACTAAACGGGTGATGGGCATTAAGGAGGGCACTTGTTGGGATGAGCACTGGGTGTTATATGTAAGTGGTGAATCACTAAATTCTACTCCTGAAACCAATACTACACTGTATATTAACTAACTTGAATTTAAATTAAAAAATTAAATAAAAATAGTTATTGAGCCTCTGTGATAGGGAATATTCCTCGCTTACCTTTTTATAATTGTTCAATTTTGCATTTCTTTGCTAGAGTTTATATTTAGGATTTCAGCAACAGTAAAGAAATGTTTTGAGATTTAATAAGAAAGCACTATCAGTTATCTCATGAATAGTTTATGCCATTGGAAATTTCCCATTACCTAATATTGTGTGAAATATCCATGCACTGAATTTTACCTGTAGTGTGACCAGATGGAATTGAAGAAAGATCTGATGTGATTGTCCATGTATGTGTGTGTTTGTGTGTTTGAACACTCCTTTGAGCAAATAGGGGAGTGTATTGATGAGCCTTTAACTAGTTAGTTAAATGGTGTCAACTTTTGTGAGCAATCATATATGATATTTGTATGTATGTATCTATCAAGTTGCTAATGTTGGTTGCCCCAGGAAAGTGAGATGTGTGATAAAGGATTTCTATTTATCCTTCAAATATTTATGAATTCTAAGAGAGTTTTCAGGAAGCTGTCGCATGAAGAATTTGAAGAATGCTTGATGACACAAGAAAGTGCTGTGTTCTAATGTTAAATGATGAAGCTGTGAGACAAAACCCTGCATAACTTATGACTGAAATTTATGCACATGTAAGTACAGGTATCATGCCATGTGGAGCAGTGTATCGTGTACAGTGATGTGAACTATCTGGGCTTTCCTCGATAACTCTTCCAAACACTTGTCACTATATTCAACATGAGACTAGAAAATGGAGGGCTCCGTGGTTGCCTGGGTACAAAGCCAGTCAGAGACTGCTTGGGTTTGTGAATTGGCAGCTGGGGTTGGTCTACAGTCTTCAGGTAGTTTCTTCCTCCTTTTCTGCCTGGATCCATTTATCACTTGAGGAAGATGATCTGATGCCATGTGAAAAGACAAGTAACATTGAATGAAGAAAAGCTGATGCACAATAGACTAGTTTCAGTGGAAATTTAATACCTGAAAAACAAGATGCCTGATGAAGGTGAGTAGTTTTATTTTAGATAGAAATGAAAAGCAAGTGCAGTGGTGTGAGCAGTCCCTTGATGGGGCAAAACGCAAGGCTGCCATGCTTTTTGGTGTCTTTGTCTCTTTCTCTTTGGCGTTTTTTAAGACTCAATGGGCGGGAGAAGAGGGCACCAGGACAAGGCTTGTGGGCATATCTGGAGCACTACTGCCATCGTGAGGAAATAGTTTCAAAACACCCTAAGTTGTTACAGCTTTCTTTGTGAGGCCTACTAGTTGGCTGGAGCCACTGTTGACACTGAAGCTTTCAGGTGCACCCAATTCGTTGGAGACCCACTGCTTGGAACTAGGAAGATCTAGGAGTTGAACCAACCAGTCATGACAAAGAAGGTTTAGTTGTTTTTCTACTGGAGCAGATGGGCATAAACAGATGAGCACCAAAGCAGTGAAAAGAATCGAAGATTAATCTACATTTTAAAAGTCCTTGTCTGTTGGAGGTGGCATTACCTGTGCTCTTGTTTCATTCACTTGACAAATGGCTCTTATAGCAGGTGTATTATAAAGAAGTGTTATTGTTTCTAGAAGTATAAAACCAGGTGGCAAATGTGACATCAATGAAAATGGTGGAATTGGAAACTTGAGTTCTGTATCCTTCCACAAAAGCAACTGAAAACACTCAACAAGCTAGAAGTAGAAGGGAATTTCCTCTACATGATAAGGGACATTTGTGAAAAACCCACAGCTGATAGTATCCTCAGAGATAGAAGACGAAAATAGTGAAAGACTTTACTTCTAAGATCAGGAACAAGTTAAGAATGCCCACTGTTGCCAATTCTGTTGAACATTGTACTAGAAGGTGTGTCCAAGAAAATTAGGCAGAATATCCACAAGAAATACAAATTAGAAAGGAAGAAGTAAAATTATCTCTGTTCACAATAACTAACTATATGTAAAGAAAATCCTAAGAAATCCACAAAAGTAATATAGGTACTAATTAATGAATTCAGCAAGTACTACAGGACAGAAAAGCAACTCGCAGAAATCAATGTTTTTGTATATACTAGCAAGGAACAATCTGAAAATGAAATTAAGAAAATTCTGTTCACAGTAACATCAGAATGAATAATATACTTAGGACAATATTTGACTAAAGAGATGAAAAACTTGTACATTAAAAATTGCCAAAGGAATTAAAGATGGCCTAAATACATATCCTTTGTTTATAGGTTGGAAGATTAAATGTTGTTAAGGCGGCAGTACCACCCAAAGAGATCTATAGGTTCAATATAATGTCTATCATTATCCCAGCAGCTGGTTTTGCAGAAAATGTGTATGGAATTGCATAAAACTTCTGTAGCCAAAACAATCTTGATTATGGAAAAACCAAGCTGGAGGTGGCCCTTCCATATTTCAAAAATTATTACAAAGCTACTGTAATGAAAGCAGTGTGGTACTCAAATAAGAATGGACACATGAGAGTACCTGGCTGGCTCAGTCAGAAGAGCATTTGACTGTTGATCTCAGGGTTGTGAGTTCAAGCCCCACGTGGGGTGTAGAGATTACTTAAATAAAACATGAAAAATAGACACATGGATCAATAAAAAGATTTAGAGCACAGAACAACCCCATACACTATGGTCATTGATTTTCAACAAAGGTGTCAAGGTCATTCAATGGGCAAAGAACAGTCTCTAACAAATGGTGCTGAGACAACTGGATGTCCATATAGAGAAGAATTATTTAGACCCCTCCTTCACACCATATGCAGACATTAACTCTACATGGGTGAAAGTTCTAAAAGTAAAAAGTGAAAGTATAAAACTTTAGAGGAAAATATAACAACAAATCTTTATGACCATGAATTGATAATGGTTTCATAGATATGCCACCAGAAACACAGGCAACAAAATAAAAAATAAATGAACTTCATCAAAATTAAAAAAACTTGTGCATCAAAAGACACCACGAAGACAGTAAAAAGACTATGTGCAGTATGGGAAAAATATTAGTAAATCATTTATTTGACAAAGTTCTAAAAGGAACTTTTACAGCTTAACAAAAAGACAAATAACTCAATTAAAAAGAACAGGTAAAGGACTTGAGTATACATTTTTCCAAAGAAGATAGATGAATGGCCAACAAGCACATGAAAAGATGCATGAACATACTCAAGATAGAAATGTAATTAAATTAAAACCACCAAGTGATACCACTTCATGGCTAGTAGAATGGCTACAATAATAACAATAAAAAAACTTACAAGTATTGGTGAGGATGTGGAGAAATTGGAACCCTCATACAGTGGTCAAGGGAATGCAAAATGTGCAGCAGCTATGGAAAAAGTTTGGCAGTGCTTAAATTTAAACAGAATTACCATAGGCCACAAAATTCTTTCAAAAATTTTACTATCACAACTTTGTGTCCGAAGGCAAGATCCTTTCATTTGAAGATAATAAGAATTTCAGGTTAACTATGAAAATAAAAGACTATTTGGAGTTCTTTTAGAGTTTACAAACTGCAATAAACCAAATTAAAGTAAATATTTAATTAAATCTGAGTCTAGTTCCAAACAATGCAAGCCAAATAAAAAAAAAAAAAAAAAGCCTAATTTTAAGATGATCCTTAGTCATAGGTCACTCACCCAGGGATATTGCTAAATGTGTGACAGACAAGTAAAGCAGAAAGGCTAAATAAAAAAAAAAAAAAAAAAAAAGAATTACCATATGACCCAGCAATTCCACTCCTAGGTATATACCCAAAATAATTGAAAACAAGTACATGTATACACATGTTCATAGCAGCCTATTCACGACAGCCAAAATGTGGACTCAAGCAATGTGACACACACATGTAATAGATATTATTCTGCCATAAAAAGAAATGAAGTATTGAAGATGTTACTACATGGATCTTGAAAACATTATGCTAAGGAAAAAAGGAAAGCCACAAAAAGGCACATATGGTACAATTCCATTTATATGAAATAACCAGAGTAGGTAATTTTGGAGAGGCAATAAGCAGATTAGTGTTTGCCAGGGGCTGAGCAGAAAAGGGAATGGAAAAAGACTATTTAATGGGTCTTGGGTTCCTTTCAGGGTAATGAAAATGATTTGGAAGGAGATAGAGATAATACTTGCTCAGCATTGTGAATGTAATAAATGCATTGAATTATACCCACTAAAATGGTATAATGCATGAATTTTACCTCCATTTTAAAAAATGGCAATATTTTTAAACATGTCAGTATTCCAAAGAATTATTAATGATATTTGAAAAACATTCAGGCATAATAAAGAACACTTGTTTTAGCAATTATTGTACTGGGGAATTTAAACAGTATTTTATAAAAGTACAGATCCTTTTGTAGTTCATAAGCATGATGATTGGGTGTTCATGCCGTTGTGTGACATGTGCCACCTTAAACCTTGCTCTGACATCAGCACATTACCCGTCTGATGTTAAAACAAAAAAAGTACATATTATATGTGCATAAGGAAAGGATGATAATAAATGGCAAAGACATTTTGAAAGTAATTATTTCTTCTCACTGATGGTCCATATACCATATATTTTTTATTATAATTTTTTAAATCTGTTCTAGAATAAAATTCAAGAAAATTCAAGCACTCAAAAATATACATTGATATATTGATGAAATGATATAAGGTGGTACTAAAGACTTTGTGCAAAAGTACAAATAAGTTCTGTGTCTCAGTTACTAATGAGGAAATACCATAAGACTAATAATCCTTAAGCAAAAAATAGTGACAAACATACACAATAAAGTCATAGGAAATTGTCTTAAGGCCATTTAATGGCATAGAAAATGCTTGTTTCCCAATGATACACGATGACACCATTAGACAAAATCATGTGTCCCATTTGGAATTTATAGTAATTTAAGTATGTGTCACTCCTAGTAGGTATTGTCTGGTATTCAGGCTTGAGAACTATCTGGACTTTACCCGTAGAGCTCCACCAAATGGCTACCTCCAACTCAACACACAGGCCTAATACTTGCAGACCCTGGGAAACTCGGGAAGTGAGATAATAACTGGGCCTATTGCCTAGGTTTGCTCTTCTTCAAGCCCTTAAGTATAATCATTTTCTTTTGCCCCCTGATACCATCCCCCCAAAATTGATAGCTTGAGAAAATGCTAGAGATACAATACTGAGTAAAGAGCAGATGTAGGAAACGTTATCAAATAGAAACCAAACTCTGGAAAAGAGAAATGCCAGACAAGAGTAGGTGTCTCAGAAGTCAGTTTGATATCTAATGGAAACTGAAAGCAAAACGCTAAGATGCTGTTTCTGAGCAGGTTTCCTCAAACTGAGCAAAATACAAGGCAGCCATATTTTCTGGTGTCTTTGCGGCTCCACGGTGTTTTTTCAAACTCGAAAGGGCGGGAGGACAACGTCTCCAAGCGGGGTTATTTGGCTTTTCTGAGACAATACTGCCATCCTGCGGAAATAGTTTGATCAATCCCAAGCCCTGAACGGTTCGTCCCTGCATGGCCTCGCCACTGAGGGATTTCAGGCCAGTGGGAGGCTGGACGGGTTCTGGACCCAAGCCTGGCCTCCCTACCTTTTTTCTCTGTGGCCTGGCAGGAGAGGGGGACCCAGTCAGGGTCTTGGTGTAGCATCGGCTAGGTTTAGAGGCCAGCACCCTGCCAGCGGCCACCAGGAAGTCCAAGCACAGGAAGTATGGAGGCGGGGCTTGACTCGGTTGCCTAACTGTGTGGGCTGGGACTTCAGCCACGTGCAGGCCTTGGGGGCATGTCTTGAGAATTTGCACTTTGGGGGTTTAGACAGGCTGGCTAAACCATTCTTTACCTCAACTACCTCAACTAGTTTTTGTGATATCCTCACCTGTGCCTAGCTCTCTTGTAGGGTGGTCATGGTTGAGTTCACTGATGGTGTGTAGCCACTGGTGCCATTGGCTGCTAGAAGTTCCTTGGAGATTCTTTGGGAAACTTGTCTCATTTTTTTTGTGAATGAAACAAATGACCTCTACCCTTCCCCTCCTATTTCACCCATAGAGCCTCTATCAGATGAGCTGGGCTGCCTCCAATGGAGGAGTAATTTGACATGACTCTTCTTGGAAGAGTACAGTCGTATGTATGGAGATAGAGTCCCATTCAGAAGCTACAAATGTAGTTGCTCTTAGACCTGGAATTCTTAAGTTCAAGACTTGTGTTCATCCTTTATAAACTGTCATTTTTAGTGGCCATGTACCTGGAAGTGCCTGGAGGCCTAAGGCAGTCCCACTTATGCAGGTCTGAGTTGCAGAGCCAAATTTTATTGATATTTCCTTTGTAAGCATGGATAGTGTGTGTGTGTGGCGGGGGGCGTCATTGTGGATGGGTTCATCATTCTAGTTATTTATGGATCAGTTCAATTGAGCTACACCAGGTATTCCCTTCAGCCCTCACAAAATCTGAATTACATTGTCTTTGTCCTGATAATGCAGAGACATTCTCTGCCTGTGATTTAGGGAGAAAAGCAAACTGTTGGACTTTGAGGATCAAACCATAAAAGTCTGCAGATAGCAGATAGGAAAAATGGCAAAGTAAAGTGTGTTTTACTCTACATCTAACATGTGTGATAAGATTGAACCACACAAACATGTGCTCTAGACAGTGTGCACTTTGGATTGTACATATAAAAATTCAGGGTGCCTGAGTGGCTCAGTTGGGTTAAGCGTCCAACTCTTAATTTTGTCTTAGGTCATGACCTTGTGTTGGTGAGGTCGAACCCTGCACTGGGTTCCGTGCTGACAGTGCAGAGCCTGCTTGGGATTCTCTCTCCCTCTCTCCCTGCTCCTCCCCTCCCTGAAAATAAATAAATAAACTTAAAAAAGTTTTTTTTAAATTCAGACAAAACATCTAATATTGTTACATCCAACATCTAACTCTGCAAATCAGTTTTTTAAGGATGTACTTCAAATTTTTGCATTACACATATATAATAATATAATTTACGTCGTATATATAACACAAATATAATGCAGGCTTGAAATATTGAAAAACAAGGCTTTTATTTTATTTTATTTATTTTTTTATTTTAGAGTGAGAGAAAGAGCATGAGCAGGAGAGAGGGGCAGACGGAAAGAGAATCTTTTTTTTTTTTAATTTTTTTTTTTAACGTTTATTTATTTTTGAGACAGAGAGAGACACAGCATGAACGGGGGAGGGGCAGAGAGAGAGGGGGGCAGAGAGAGAGGGAGACACAGAATCGGAAGTAGGTTCCAGGCTCTGAGCCATCAGCCCAGAGCCCGACGTAGGGCTCGAACTCACGGACCATGAGATGGTGACCTGAGCTGAAGTCGGACGCTTAACTGACTGAGCCACCCAGGCGCCCCTGGAAAGAGAATCTTAAGCAGGCTCCACACTCAGTGGCTGGATCCCACATCCCTGTGATCATGACCTGAGCCAAAATCCAGAGTTGGATGCTTAACCAACTGAGCCACCCAGGTGTCCTGAAAAACAAGGCTTTTAATTGGTAACCTGTGAATTCCTTCCCCTCAGTGCTTCCTTATTTGTTTGTTCGTTTGTTTGTTTTTAGAGAGAGAGAGCAGGGGCAAGCAGGAGACAGGGGCAGGGGGAGAGAGAGAATCTTAAGCAGGCTCCATGCTCAGCATGGAACTGGATGCAGGGCTTGATCCCAGGACCCTGGGATCATGAGGGAAGCTAAATCAAGAATCAGATGCTCAACCAACTGAGCCATTCAGGCACCTGTGCCCTCACAACCCCCCTCATGCTTTATAAAGTAAACACTTGTTCTGATCCAAATCACACTGTAATATATAAATCCAATTTTAATACAGATATTTTTGTGTGTGTGAAACCAGATCTAGTATTATATATATATATATATATATATATATATATTGACTTATATATATATATATATGTTGATTTATGATATACATAATCCAAAATGTTATCAGTTGTCTTCACAGGTTTTTTTTTTTTTTAATTTTTTTTTTAATGTTTTTTTTTTTATTTATTTTTGAGACAGAGAGAGACAGAGCATGAATGGGGGAGGGTCAGAGAGAGGGAGACACAGAATCTGAAACAGGCTCCAGGGTCTGAGCTGTCAGCACAGAGCCCGACGCGGGACTCGAACTCACGGGCCGCGAGATCGTGACCTGAGCTGAAGTCGGCCGCTCAACCAACTGAGCCACCCAGGCGCCCCGTCTTCACAGGTTTTAAGGTAGTTTGTTGTCTTATTTTTTTAGTTAAAAAAAATTTTTTTTTAATGTTTATTCATTTTTGAGAGACAGAGAGAGACAGAGCGTGATCAGGGGAGGGGCAGAGAGAGAGGGCAGGACACAGAATCCAAAGCAGGCTCCAGGCTCTGAGCTGTCAGCACAGAGCCCAACACGGGTCTTGAACTCACAGCCTGTGAGATCATGACCTGAGCTGAAGTTGGAAGCTTAACTGATTTAGCCACCCAGTCACCCCATTATTTTTTTTTAGTTTTTCATCTTCACATCGTTATTTTCTGAATCCTTGGATGCACTATTGCTTAATTTACTAAGGAGAAACTATTGTAACCCTCCATCTAAGAGATAAAGAGTAACACATACAAATGTACACAAAAACACAATAAAATAACAGGAAGTAATGTAATAATGTTTATTGGCATGGGAAAAGACTGTTCTAATGTTAAGTGATGAAATCATGGGATAAAAGTCTGAGTTACCTCTGTTTGGGATTTATACATATGTAAGTGTATGTATCATGCTGTGTATGACATGCAGTAAAGACAGCTGGTCCCTCCTTTTATGGCTTATGCCAAATTGTTGCCTACAATTCAACATAAAAAGTGACAAAATGAAGTACTCCTGTGTTGTCTTGGAGATGAGCCTGGTCAAAGATCACTGGGACTTGTGAATTGTTGGCTTGAGATCTCCCGCTTTCGGGCAATTTCGTCTCCTTTTTCTGTCTGAATGTACCCAGTTTATCCCTTGATGGAGGAATTTGATGCATGGGAAAATACTGGACATGTGAAACTGAGTGAAATAAAGCAGACTCCCATAGACAAGGTCGGGTGGAAATTTAATTTCTGACAGGACAAGATGTCTGATAATGGTAGGTGGTTTTTGGTCTCAGTTTCATTTCAGATAGAAAATAGAAGCAAAAGTGTGGAAGTGTGAACAAATTTCCTCACACTGGACGACTTGCTAGTAGCCATCTTTCTTGGTTCTTTTGTCTCTTTGTGGCGTTTTTTCAGGCTGGAAGGGTGGGGTAAGAGTTCTTCAAGGACAGGGCCTGTGGGCATATCTGGAACACTACTGCCATCGTGAGGAAATAGTTTCAAAACCCTAAATTGTTATAGCTTCCTTCCCTTGAAGCCAACCAGTTAACAAAGGTCTAACCTATCAGGAAGTAGAACATGCTTCAGTTCCAGGCTGGACCTAGTGGCCTACTCCCCTAAGGCCTTAGAGGGCACTTGGGCATTGGCAGTATCAGGATGTGGGACCTGGAGACCTGGAAAATGAGGGGACCGTAGTGAGCCTGCAGCTTCCAGGAGGTCCAGTCATAGGAAGTCATGGGGCAGGAGTTAATGTTCAAGGGCAAGAGTAGAAGAATCCACCCAAAGACAAATGTAGCCTCTTGTGGGCATTTATCTCCTGTTCTTGCCCCTTGCAGCAAGAGTTAATGGGCTTTCCCATGGTGTCCCAAAGCTATGGGGCTAGGTCCTTTGTAGCTGAAGTGTCAGAGTCATATAGACAAGCTTGTTCCAAGGGAAGTTGAGGAGCATCTGGTATGTTTATGAGTCACAGACCACACAAAATACTATACCCCAGTGTAACTTTGGCTAGCAGAATAGATGCACACACCTAAATGTGATTGTCAAATGGAGAAGAAGACCAGGAAGAATCCTGATAATATATATTTTTAACATTTGTTCATTTTTGAAAGACAGAGAGACAGCGTGAGCAGGGGAGGGGCAGAGAGAAAGGGAGACACAAAATCTGAAGCAGGCTCCAGGTTCTGCACTGTCAGCTCAGAGCCCAACGTGGTCCTCAAACCCATGACCTATGAGATCATGACCTGAGCCGAAGTCGGGCACTTAACTGAGCCACCCTGGCACCCCAGGAAGAATTCTTTAAGTCTAGAAGAAGGAAGCAGCTACACTATATTTGTAGCTGATTTCTCAGGCCTAGATAAAAAATTTGATGGAGTGTTCATCTTGTCTCAGGTATCACAAGAGAGGCCTATGAGACATCTTTGTTTCCAACCATCTATAAACCAGAGAACAGAGAACATTGATTGGCATAATGAGATTAGTGGTCCCAGACTTTAAGGTGTTGGGGAGGAAAATTTTTACTATGCCCTTCAAGATTCTTCTAGCTGGTATAAGAATTAAATTGACATGAGAAAGATAAATAGGAGGAAAAAAACGTTTAGTTGTATACTCACAGAGGCCCAATAATGAAATTGAGAGCTAAAGAAATGACCAGGCAGGCAGTTTTTTATACTTTTTAGACAAAGACAATAAATTTGTGAGGAATTGACAAGACAAAGAAAACCTATGTTCAGGAGCTTCAATTAGTAAGGAATTCTAAACAGAATTTGGACTGGAATAGTAAATTATTTAAAAGTAACAAAGTTTGCTTATACAGCTTTTGTGTCTCTAAATTTTTTATCTTTGGTGATAGAGATGTCTCTTGACCTAAAACAGGGAGGGTACCTTTCACACAGATTTATTTCCTACTTTCTGGAGAAAAAGGAGAGTCAGAGTGGTTTTTTTGTTTGTTTGTTTTGTTTTTGTTTTATTGTTTGTTTGTTTGTTTTGACACTGCCTGTTTCTTAAGTCACTTTTCATTCAAAATCATCAGTATGCCAAAGTGGAACATTGTGGGTGGGGGTGAGGGCTGATGGAGCCCCTACAATGGACCTCGATTTCCTGTGGAAAAACCAATAAATAGTTTTATGCCCTCCCTTCTTGTAATATATTCTGTCTGGGGTAGTTGTTGTTGTCGTTTTTGTTGTTGTTGTTGTTGTTCTTCTTCTTCTTTTTCAGCTAGACAAAATTAGACTGAGTGGCTTAGCCTTTACTCCTAATCAGGCTCCCCTTACTCCAGTCAGTGGGGCTCCAGAATTTTGTGTAATTGAGATCCTTAGCAATCATACCAAATGCTGCTAAACTTCCCTTTAAACAGGCCTGTCCATTGTGGTCTGGCACTTCAGCCACAAGGGAACCATAGCATGTGAACACCATATGAAAGCCCACTAACTCTTGCTGCAAGGGGTAAGAACAGGAGACAGTTGCCCACAAGAGCCTACATTTGTCTTTGGTTGGATTCTTCTACCCTCGCCCTTGAAAACGAAGCCCTGCCCCATGCCATCCTATGCTTGGACCTCCTGGAAGCTGCTAGCTCGCTGCAGTTTCCTCAGGTTCTACATCCAGATATTGCCGATGTTCAAGTGTCTTGTAAGGCCTTAGGGGAGTAGGCAATGAGGTCTAGTTTGGAACTCAAGCCTGTTCTACTTCCTTATAGGTCAGACTTTCCTTAACTGGGTGGCCTCACAGGAAGGAAGCTGTAACAACTTAGAATGTTTTGAAACTGTTTCCTAACAATGGCCGTTGTGCTCCAGATATGCAAACAACTTTTATGGCCAGACCTTCTCTTGCCCTTACAGTCTGAAGAAACACCACCAATAGACAAAGGCGCCGGGAAACATGGCTGTTTAGCATTTTGTCCAGTTTGAGGAAACTTGCTCACAGTGCTACATTTTTGCTTTTGGTTTTGCTGAAAAACAAAATTCATCTGAGTAAATGTGAAAATTTAATTGGCTTTATTAAGTGACTCATGAATCAGGCATCATCCCATCCAGCAAGTAGAGAGATGGTCTGGGGAGTTACACAAAATGGAAGGTTTTTTATAGGCAGAGGGTGTGGCAAGGAAGTTATTATCAAAACAAAAGAATGAATTTTTTTGAGGCTAAGACATCTTTTGGGGGAAAAGAGAGTGGCAGTGTTTTTGTCATGCAGATGGCCTTACTAGTGCTGAACCAGAATTTCAAATTGAACGTTAAAGGTCACATTCCTGAGACAAGTTGAAACTACAATTAAATCTTGGTTTTCTGTCTTGGGGGTGGATTAAATGACTTCATTTTAGGCTTGTTTCTTTAACTTTTTAATATTTGAAATCAAACTGAGACCTTAAGTCATCCACCCTCATCAGGCATCTTTTGTCCTTTGGAAATTAAATTTCTACTCTACCTTGCCTATGCATTTTTGCTTTTCTTCATTTAGCATTTTAACTTTTTAAAATTTTTTAACGTTTTATTTGTTTTTGAGAGACAGAGCACAAATTGGAGAGGGGCAGAGAGAGACACACAGAATCCAAAGCAGGTTCCAGGCTCTGAGCTGTCAGCACAGAGTCCTACATGGAGCTCGAACCGATGAACCATGAGATCATGACCTGACCCGAAGTTGGATGCTTAACTGACTGAGCCACCCAGGCGCCCCTCATTTAGCATTTTAATATCCAGTATTTTCCCTTGGCATGTTGTCTGCCTTAAGGGCTAAGTCTGAGACATCCATTTTTAAGAAAAGAAAATGCTGGAAGTTAGCTTAGAAAAGGGTTTCTCTAGCCATTCCCTTTACTTCTGAAGCTTTCATAGATTGATTCCATTTTGTGATCAAGCACTGATACCTCTCTTTTATGGGAAGTTACCTTTTACTAAGTTCAACAATGGGGTCTAGGTAGTGGTTTTCATTGTATTCAAAACAATGTCTCACAGGGAGTGACACATCTCTGTCCACTACTTTCATAATAGGTATGGTTTTTTTATGCAGTGTATGTATGCTTGCTGTTCGTCTCATTTAAGACTGTAACAGAAGTACCTTCCAGTTACAAAGTCCTCTCTTCCTTCTATTATCTTAGGATTTTTTCATTATTATTTATTGGTCGGTGTTACCATTTTCTCAGTAGAAAATACCTTTTATTTGTAAATGGATTGAGGAAATAAAGAAATGTTCTGCAAACAAGAAAATCACTGATGTAAACAGACCATGTTAAAATAAGCACTGACTAGATTCATGAGTATTCACTTCTGATTCTTTTGCTTTACACATACATCAATCTTTAGGTTCCTGTAGAAGACGGAAAATAGAATGATCTGATCGATAAACATAAGTTACCTATTCAATATAATATTTTACATTCCCACAATTAGAGAATGAGAATTTTTAATAAGATCTTAGAATATTTATATAACTTAATCATTTGTTTGGCACAAAAATTATTTGATATATTAAAATAGGTATTTTGCAGTCCACATTGTCCATTGACCAATAACTTTAGAAACAATTAATGAAAAGTTACTAAATCTTACCTAACATGAAATTAAGGAACGTGTTTTAGATTTCCTTGGACTCAAATAGGAAATAAAAAGGGAACTTTACGTAACATCTGTTACGGAACCAGGCTGGAACGTTGGCGGAAAAACCAAGCGGCACTCGGAGATCTTGGTGAATAAGAGATTTATTTAACACTGGCGGGCTCAGAGGAGACCGTTTCTCCAAAGATCTGAGTGCCGAATGCAAGTGGGAAGGGTAATTTATAGTTGTCAGCTTCCATATCTGTGGGGGTTTTTGCGTGCGCGGCAAACAGGGCAAGAAGAACCACAGAAGAGGGGTCTCTAAGCTAGAGACCAGAGCTTTATTTTTTTTTAGTCCCGTCCACCATCTTATGATGTAAAACTTTTATTCATTTCTCCAACACATCCAGGAAGGAATTAAAGAAAAAGACATCAAATCCAATTTTACTATTTAAATGCTTTAGTGAAAGGAAGGCTTTCATCTATACCCCATTATACATTTTTTAATTAAAGAAATAAGACAAAAAATAATGAACTTATTTTACTAAATGTTAATAAAGGACTCCCACCCCAAAATGGAAGGATTGAGTCAATCATTATAAAAATCAAGTAAAAAAAATAGAAAGCCTAAAGTGCAATACAAATAATAAATGAATTCCAAAGTGATTCTTTGAAGACAGCAGTAAAATATAACAACGTATTTTAAGTGTGATTAAGGAATGAAATTATTAATATTCATAAAATATTTTTCAAGTTTAGGCTTCCTTAAATATGCAATGTTAATATTGAGAAAGGCACTTCTAGCCCTGGCCAAGTGAGGATACAAAATTCTCTCTCCAAAGAGCAAATACAAAGCTGTATAAAATTAACAAAAACAGCCATTTCTGTGCTCTGGAAATGAACTAAAAGCATTCAAGAATGTTAGTCTTTGGGTAAGAAATGTTGGAATCTGTGTTACTGTGGCCTGGACCTTTCCCATCCACCTCCTGCCTACCTCCATCAATAAGAAAGTTCTACCAAAGTGAAATAAAGACCTTCCTAAAGAATGACTGGGGCAATTCCATGCTAGCAGACCTGTATTGTAAGAAATACAAAAGGAAGTCCTTCAGGCTGAAAAGAAATGACTAGATGATGACTTGAATCCAAGAGGAGAAATGAAGAACACAGGAAATGGTAATTAACTGGGTTAATATAACACTCTGTTTTTTCTCTTCAATTATTTAAAAGACACACGACTACATAAAGCAATAATTGGGGCGCCTGGGTGGCTCAGTCAGTTAAGTGTCCAGCTTCCACTCAGGTCATGATCTTGCTGTCCGTCAGTTCGAGCCCCACGTCAGGCTCTGTGCTGACAGCTCAGAGCCTGGAGCCTGCTTTGGATTCTGTGTCCTGCCCTCTCTCTGCCCCTCCCCCACTCATGCTCTGTCTCGCTCTGTCTTTCAAAAATAAACAACTTAATGTTAAAGTTAAATGTTAATGTTAAAAAAAACTTAAAGCAATAATTATTACACTATATTGTTGGCTATATATCATATATTGATATATATAAGAGTACAAGAGTTCAGAGTTATGGAACTCTATACAAGAATCTTTCTACATTTTACTGGAAGTAAGATAGTATTAATCTGATCAATATTTTGATAGGTTCAAATACATACTGTAACCCCTAGAATAACGACTAAGAAGCTAACCAAAAAATATAGTTAAAAATTAAAAGAGAAATTAAGGGGTGCCTGGCTGGCTCAGTCACTAGAGTGTGCAACCCGATCTTGGGGTTGTGAGTTCGAGCCCCACATTGGGTTTAGAAATTACTTAAAAAAAAATCTTAAAGAGAAAGTAAAATGGTACGTGAAAAAATAGTGAACATAAATGAAGGCAATGAAGGTAGGTCAAGGAAGAAATCATAAAGGTAATTAGAAAATATTTTGATGTTAAGGCAAAGTTGAGAAAGAAATTTATTATCTTTAAAGACCAAATCGGAAAAGATGGATAAAGAAGATGTGGTATAAAGATACACAATGAAATACTACTCAGGCAAAAAAATGAAATATTGCCATTTGCAACGATGTGGATGGAGTAAAATGTATTATGCTAAGCAAAATAAGTCCATCAGAGAAAGACACATATATGATTTCACTCATATGTGGAATTTAAGAAACAAAACAAATGAACATATGGGAAGGGGAAGAAAAAGAGAAGGGAAACAAACCACAACAGATTCTTAATGACAGAGAACAAACTCTGAGGGTTGATGGAAGGGAGGTGGGTGGGCAATGGGCTAGATGGGTTGATGGGTATTAAGAAAGGCACTTGTGATGAGCAGTGGTGTTGTATGTAAGTAGTAAATCACTGAATTCTCCTTCGGAATCCAATATTGTACTGTTTATTAACTAATTAAAATATACATAATAAAAAATACACTTTAATGAAAAAAAAAGAAAATTTGTGAATCAGTAATCTTATTTGTCCTTTAAGAACCTAGAAAAAGGAGAACAAAATACGTCCAAAACTAAATAAATAAATAGATGATAGATAGATAGATAGATAGATGATAGATAGATAGATAATAAAGACTACAGTGGGGGCGCCTGGGTGGCTCAGTCGGTTGAGCTTATGACTTCAGCTCAGGTCATGATCTTACTGTTTCTGAGTTTGAGCCCCGCATTGGGTTCTGTGCTGACAGCTCAGAACCTGGAGTCTGCTTCAGATTCTGTGTCTCTCTCTCTGCTCCTCCCCCATTTGCATTCTGTCTCTGTCTCTGTCTCTCAAAAATGGATAAGGGTTAAAAAAAATTTTTTAAATAAAGACTACAGTCAAAATCAAATATAAAACTAAAGCAAGAGGGAAAACCAACAAACTCAAAATTGGTTCTAAGAGGAAAAAATCTACAAAGTTGACAAATCTTTAGACAGATCAAGAAAAAAGAACAGGCGCATAAGTATCAAAATTAACAATGAAATTAGGACATCACTATTGATCCTACATAAATTGAAAGGATTGTAAAGGAATATTATGAATAATAGTATGCCGGCAAATTATACAATTTACATGAAATTGAAAACTCCTAGAAAAAAAATCAAAACACACTTAAGAAGAAATAAAAAATATGAATAGACACCCCTCAAGTAAATTGTTTAAATTAGTAATCCAAAATATTTCCACTAAGAAAAGTCCGTACTAAGGTGGCTTAACTGCTAAATTCTATTAAATATTTAAAAGAAATAATACCAGTACTTCACTAATTGTTTCAGAACATAGAGGGTAGGGAAACATTTCTCGACTTATCCTGTGAGATCAGTATTTGTCCAAAACCAAAGCCAAAGACATCAGAAGGAAAGACTACAGACCAATATGTCCCTCATAAACATGACACAATGATACTTCAAATATTGGTAAACTTAGCCCAACAACATATAAATAGGATAAATAGCATGACCGAGTGGGATCTATCCTATGAATGTAAGGTTGATTATTAAATAATCAAATGTCAATGTACTGTACAATAGTAATAAAGGATTAAAATTATATGATTTTCTGAGTAGATGAAGAAAATATTTGATAAAGTCCAACACACATTTATAATAAAGAGTTTCAAGAAACTGGGAATTGAGGGAAACTTTCTCCATATGATATAGGGCATATATGAGATACCCGGAGGTAACATTATACTTAATGTTGAAGAAATGTATTATTTTTCCCTAAGGTTACTAACAAGACACAAATGTTCACTTTTTCCACATCTATTTCAATACTTCATTGGATGTTCTAGCCAGTGCAAGAAGGAAAAAAAAAGACATGAAATATATCTAGATTGGAAAGAAAGAGTTAAAACTGCTTTTGTTCTAGAAAAAAAATCAAGGAACAAAAATTACTAAATGTAATAATTGAGTTTAATAAATGCATATGATATGATATTAATATGTAAAATTGATTATATTGTTATATACCAGCAATTAACAACCTGAAAATTAAACTAAGAATACAACTGTTCACAGTAGCATCAAACAGAATCAAATACTTAGGGTTAAACTTTACATAAGAGTTTTACGCTGAAAACTACAAAACATTCCTGAAAGAAATCAGAATATCTCAATATATGGAGACACATTCCATGTTCATGGATTGAAACAGTTATCATCAAGGTGGTGATCATACCCAAATGATCTGTAAATTCAAGTCAATCTCTATTTAAATTCCAATAGATGTTGATAGGATGGTCCTAAAATTTACATGGAGATGGCAAATGATCTAGAATAGCCAAAGCAAATTCTAAAAAGTACAAAGTTGGAAGACTTACACTAACTGCAAAACTTACTGTAAGACCACAATAATCAAGACAGTGCCATATTGGCAAAATTACAGGTATATGGTTCAATGGAATGGAACTGAGATTCTGAAAAAAATCCTTACATCTACATTCAGCTGATTTTGGCAGATACCAACACAAATCAATGGGAGGAGAAGTTGGTCTTTTCAATGAGTCATGCTAGCACCTTTGTCTATACACATTCATAAGACAAATTTAAACCTTTACCTCACAACACAGCCACAGAGAAAAGTTAATAGACTGTATCATAAGCCTAAATATATAAGCAAAATATATCAAACTTCTAGACAGAAACAGGAGGAAATCTTTGTCTTTGGGTTAAACAAAGATTGACAAATAGGATTCAGATTTCATCAAAATTAAGAACTGTTTTTTTAAAGTCTATTTTACTTATTTTGAGAGAGAGAGAGAATGTGAGTGGGGTTGGGCAGAGAGAGAGGGAGAAAGAATCCCAAAGAGGCTCCACTCTGTCAGAATGGAGCCTGACACAGGGCTTGAACTCATGAACCATGAAATCATGAACTGAGCTGAAATCAAGAGTTGGACGCTTAACTGACTGAGCCATCCAGGTGCCCCAAGAACTGCTTTTGAAAAGACACTTAATAGAATGAAAAGGCAAACCAGTCTGAGAGAAGATACTTGCAAAACATGTATTTCATAGAGGACTTGTGTGCAAAAAATACAAATAACTCTCAAATCTCAGAAAATAAAAAATTAAAATGGGCATCTTAGTTCAGGCTGCTATATTAAAAATACCATAGACTGGATGGCTTAAATAACAAATGTTTATTTCTAACAGTTTGGAGGCTGCAAAGTCCAAGATCAAGACACTGCAAATCTGATATCTGGTGAGAGCCCACTTGGCTTGTAGAGGGCCACCTTGTCACTATATACTTGCATGGCTAAGAGAGAGATCATCTCTTGTGTGTCTTATAAGTGCATTAATCCTTTCATGAGGGTTCTACCCTCATGATCTAATTACTTCCCAAAGTCCTTCCCTCCAGATACCATCAAGTGGAGATTAGGCTTCAACATATAAATCTGGGGGAATGAAAATATTCAGTCCATAGTAATGGGCCAAATAACTTACATATTCTACTAAAGATATATTTATAGCTAATAAGTACTTGAAAATATGCTCAAACTTTACTAGTTATAGGAAAATGTAAATTGAAATCACAATACAATGCCACAACAGACCCATTAGAATGGCTATAATTTTGTTAAGTTTATTTATTTATTTTGAGAGAGAGAGAGTGAGGGAGGGAGGAGCAGAGAGAGGGAAAGAGAGAATCCCAAACAGACTCTGTGCTGTCAGTGTGGAGCCAGACATTGAGCTCGATCCCATGAACCGTGAGATCATGACCTGAGCCTAAATCAAGAGTTGGATGCTTAACTGACTGAGCCATCCAGGCCCCCTTAGAACAACTATAATTTTAAAACAGATAATTCCAAGTGTTGCTGAGGGTGTGGAGAAACTGGAACTCATACATGCCAGTGGGAGTGTAAAGTTGTATTGCCACTTTGGAAAATGGTTTGACTATTTCTTTAGAGAGAAAACAAGCCAGAAACCACTACATTAAATTAAAGAGCTTCTGAACGGCAAAGGAAACAACACATTGAAAAGGCAACCTACAGAATGGTAGCAAGTATTCACAAACCATGTATCTGCTAAGGGGTTAATATCCAAAATATATTTAAAAAATTCATACAACTCAATAGCAAAAAAAAAAAAAAAAAAGTAATCCAATTAGAAAATTGACAAAGGACCTGAACAGATATTTTTCTAAAAATGCATAAATGGCTAATAGGTGTATGAAAACATGCTCAGCACAACTAGTCATTATGGAAATGCAAATCAAAACCACAATATCACCTTATACCTATTAGGATGGCTATTCTCAAAAAGACAAGAGATAAAAATGTTGGCAAGGATGTGGAGACAAGGGAATCCTTCTATACTGTTGGTGGGAATGTACAATGGTATAGCCATTATTGAAAATAGTATGACAGTTTCTCAAAAAATTAAAAATTGAACAACTATATTATTCAGCAGTCCCCTTCCTGGGTATATATGTGAAGAAATTGAAGTCAGTATTTCTAAGAGATATCTGCATACCCATGTTCATTGCAGCATTATTCACAATAGACAAGATAATGGAAATGATTTCAGGGTCCCTGAAAAGACAAATGGACAAAGACGTGGAATATTAAACTATGAGAAGGGACATCCTGCTCTTTCTGAGAACATGGATGAACCTTGAAGGCCTTATGCCGAGTGAGATTAGTCAGAGAAAGACAAATACAGTATGATATAACTTATGTGGCGAAACTCATGAAAACAAAATGGTGGTTACCACAGACTGGTTGGTGGGGGAATTGGGGAGATGTTGTTAAAGGGTATAAGCTTGCAACTAATAGATAAATAGGTAAGTTCTGGAAATGGAATGCACAGAATAGTTTCTTGTGTTGGTCCCAGCCTATTGATAGTGTTATTGTTTAGAAATGCCTGGGGCACGCACCTGGGTCCATAGCAAAACCCCACAAACATCTCTCCTTTTAGAACAAGTGTTGTGGCTGGACAGGCCCTTGTGGTTCTTAGCATGATTGCAAGATTCACTGCAGCGATAACCATCAGGAAAATGTGGAAAAAAAGAAGTCTACTATTCACAATTCCTGATGGGTATCCACCAGGCCTGAAGGCCACACAGTGAGGTCGTGATGAGAGACAGAGGAGAGAGGGTGTGAGTGAATTCAGGCTTGGGGTTCTGCTTTTATTGAGGTCCAGGTGGGGACCTCGAGTTTCTCAGGTTCGCTCTTTGTGAATTTTAAACAAGAGAGGGAATTTAAGCTTCGGAAAGGAAAAACAAGTGGCCAAACTCAATTATCCAAATCAACCAAAGATTTCTAAAACAAAAGAACTTCAAGAGCAGTGCATCCTGGCTCTTTCTCTAGTAGTCTTATAATGGGCAGTGTCTTTGAGAAAGCTGTCTTTGGAGTGGATGCCTCAACAATCAAAAGCTGAATGCATTACAAAAAAACAAACAAGAAAACCTGTTGGGGGGGGGGCTTACATTATTCGTAGTTACTAGTCAGCAATACTGTACTATAAGCTTCAAAGTTGCTAAGAGACTAGATCTTAATTGTTCTCACCACGAGAAAAAAAAAAAACAAAAAAGATGATGATTATGTGATGTGACAGAGGTGTTAGCTAACGCTGTGGTGGTAATCCTATTGCAATATATAAATGTATGAAACCAATACATCATACACCTTAAACTTATACGACGTTATATATGTCAATTATATCTCAATTTAAAAAAATAATAAAAACTATAAATATAGGATATGGCCCAGCTATTCCCCTTCAAGGTAGCTAACCAGGAGAGATGAAAATATATGTTCACACAAAGATATACACGAATTTTAATAGCAGCATTATTTAGAGTAGCCCCAAACTAAACAGTGCAATGTCTATCAGCAGGTATATGGATAACCAAAATGTGTTATATCCATCTAATGGAATGTTATTCAACATTTAAAAGGCATGAACTACTAATAAATACTACAACATGAATGAACCTCAAAAACATCACACTAAGTGAAAAAAAGTCTGATTCAAAAGAAAGCATATTGAATGATTACATTTTATGAAATGTTGAAGCAAGGCAAAGTTATAGAGACAGCAGATAAATGTTTGTGAATGGATGAAGTTGGCAATGAGAAATTAATTGCATACTTTGCAAATTAGTTTCAAATTAAATTGCAAAGTAGTTAATTTCACAAACTGAAAACTAATTGCAAGTATGAGGAAACTTTTTCAGGAGATTGAAATGATCTAAAACCAGATTATGGTAGGTATAGAACTATGAATTTACTAAAAGTCATTTGAGTTTTACACTTATAAGGAGTGAATTTTATGGTATGTAAATTACCCTCTGAGTAAGCTGTTCAATTTTTTTTCATTTTTTAATGTTTATTTTTGAGAGGGGGGGCATGAGCAGGGGAGGGGCAGAGGGGGGGCAGACAGAGGATCTGAAGCGGGCTCTGTTCTGAAGCAGAGAGCCCAATGCGGGCTCGAGCTCACAAACTGTGAGATCATGACCTGAGCTGAAGTTGGATGCTTAACTGACTGAGCCACCCACGCACCCCACTATTAACATTTTTAAAAATGAGAAAATAGAATAACTACACATACAGGAAAGGTTAACGTGGTAAGTGATTTACTTGAGAAGTTTTTTTGTCATTGTATTTGAAAAATGAGAGGAAATGGATGATTTCTTACAGAATTCATTTATTCATTCAATAAATCTTTATTGAGCATCTATTCCATTCTCATGATATTCTGTTTTCTGCTGTTTACAGAATGAACACACTCTCTCCCTTAAGGAGTTTCTGTTTTATTGGGAGGAAACAAAAAATAAACAAATCACCTTTGTTTATTATATACAATGTGGTGATGTGTAATAAAAATACAACACGGTATATAGATAGAATGATGTGGTCAGGGCACCTGGGTGGCTCAGTCAGTTAAGTGTCCAACTCTTGCTTTTGGCTCAGGTCATGATCTCATGGTCTCGTGGGTTGGAGCCCCCCATTGGGCACTGTGCTGGCAGCGTGGAGCCTGCTTGAGATTCTCTCCCTCTCTCTCTGCCCCTCCCAACTTGCAATGTCTCTGTCTCTCTCAAAATAAATAAATAACCTGAAAAAAATTCTTTTAAAGATAGAATGATGTGAAGGTAGTATTTTTAGATGGAGTGATCAAAACTTATAACAAAAATCAGGAAATGTATCATCACATTCTATTACATCAACAGGTTAAACGTAAACACTATGATTATATCAATGGATGCATGTGATAAATTTTAGCAGCCATTTATTTTAAAACTTTTCAATAAAATAGTCATACAAAAAAAGCTACATAAAAGTAATAGCAACACCTGGCTGGCTTAGTCAATGGAGCATGCAATTCCTGATCTTGGCGTTGAGAGTTCAAGCCCCACATTGGGTATAGAGATCACTTAAATAAATAAACTTAAAAAAAAATAAAGGTAATAAAGATTGTTACTGAAGCCTAAAGATGATATTAAAGCAAATGATGAAACACTAAAACAATTTAACAAGACAGATATACCTGCTTTTACCATTGCTATTAACACTGCCTCAGAGGGTCAAATGAATAGTATAAGTCAATGAAATAATGGAAATGAGTTTGGAAAAGAATAAGTAAGAGTACATTGTTGATATTGTAAATTTAAAAATCCAAGAGACTCTAGAGAAAATCTATTCTCTCTCCATGAGAATGTAAGTTCCATGAGAGCAGAAATTTTGTTTAGTGTAAAAATGAAAAACCAAATAGACTACTTGTAATCATATCTAAAACTACCATACTTAGGAAGGGTGTTAACAGGAAAGGCCTACCGGGGAGTCTAGTTCTGAGCCAAAATTCTATGTGTGATCTTTCAATCCCAACCACAAGTAATTACAAAGCCTTTACTTGGTAGGCCTCTTGTGGGTAAACTGCCCTCTCCACACCAGACTCAGTACACAAGTTCACTGCAGTCTCTAAAAGGAGTCACATTCAAGGTCTCAAGCTCCCTTGGCCAGGTGTGTTCGTACATTTATTTGTATTCCTAGGCCAGGTGACTGCATTCAGAAGTTTCTTTATTGGGGCCCTTGGCTGACGTCTCTGAGGAGCCCCTGCAAGATTGCCCAATCAGATGGTTTCAAAGATATTTTTTTCCACTCTGACTTAGCACTCAGTACTTTTACATTGCTGCCCTGACCCCTGGGTCCGTAAGATGGCAGGGCCTTTTGTTTGATGTTTCCTTGGCAATGAGACCATTCCCTCTTCACTGATACATCTATCTGACCCTCTCCCAGTGCCATTCTGTGGGGAAAAAATTGGACATTTGTAGGAGTCAGAGCTCCCTCCTCTTGCTTATACAATTGTCATGCATGAATAAAGTAAATGGTTACTTTCATTTTGCCTTGTTGTCTTTTTTTTTATCTATTTATTTTGAGAGAGAGAGTGCATGCGTGAGTTGGAGAAAGATAAAGAGGGAGAGAGAGAATCTCAGGCAGGCTCCACACTTTCAGCACAGAGCCCAATGAGGGGCTTGAACCCACGAACCGTGAGATCATGACCTGATCTGAAATCAAGAGTTGGATGCTTAACTGACTGAGCCACCCAGGTGCCCCCTGTCTTGTCTTAATTGCCTACTCCAACATCTGGCAGGCAGTTCAACTTGCTCCAGCTCATCTCAGCCTCTGACACCTACACGAAGAAAAGTGTAGGATAATATTGGTGGATTTCATATATTATGTTCCTGGGTGGGCGTGTTATTTAATAAAAATGTTCATCTTCCAAAACTAAGATACAAATTTAATGGAATTCTAGTTAAAAGCCCAATAAAATGTTTATTAAATTGGTTTTAAAGTTGTTAAGGGGATAGTTTTAAAAAAGACAGGCAAGGAAACAATGTGAACGAAGGAGAGCAAGAGAAGAACTTGACACTGCAGATATCAGAATGTAATCATATAAAATTATTGCAGTCAAATTAATAGGTTATAAAGAGCTCTCTTTTTAAAGAGATGTCCTAGGGTTGGAGCAGACCTCAAAGACTGGCCTCAAAGACTGGCCCTGCAAAATGACTGACTAATTGGATCACACTGTGGAGCAATTTATGCAGGAGCGAATTGTCAAAAAAGGAAAGGCGATCAGTTCACCATTAGTGGAGGCGAACAGCTGGATGCGAGACAAAGCGAGGCAGACCAGCCAGAAGCTTAACAGGGAGATCATGGAAAGAGACACTCAAAACGATCCCACTTAAAATCACAGTCATGCTTCCAGATCTCCATCCGGTTCTGTGGCATCTCCTTAGGAGCAGAGGCTGTGGGCATTCTCATCTACCCCAGCTTCAATTTACAGAGGCTAAATTCCAGGCAAGTGCAACTGAGATGTCTAGGGCTATCTTCCACCAAGCCCTGATTCAGGGGCACACACTCTTAGCAGTGGCATGGCAGGCCCAAAACACTGAGGCCCAGATCACCCTTGTCCCAGCTCACTAGTAGTGTGGAGGTTCCTTGATTGGGCAGGCAAGCCAAAATTAGCACAGGCTCCTGCTCCAGCCCAGTACCTTGCCTATAAAGTGGGAGGGGCGGAGGGATGGGGTTACTCCAAGAGAAGTAGGCCCTTTAGCTCCGGAGCGGCTGGCTCAGAGATTTTGCCCAGTAGGGGAGAGGCGTTGTAAGAATAAAGAGCTTTGAAGCTCTTCCCAAGGCGACTGGCTTTATTTGGAACAGAGTGTAGGGAATGTCACACCTAAAAATAGTGCCACAAACAATGGAGATTTTGGTGACAAGCAATTAAGGAAAAGGGAGCTAAGAAGAGCACTCTCCCGGGACAAGAAAAAACCTCAAAGTCTTCTCAAACATTACTCCTGCAAGGAGACCTGAAATTAAAGGGATCCCACTGTGTAGCAGTTTGTGCCCCAGGGGATCACTGAAAAGACTAGATCAACTGGCAATTAGTGGAGACTTGCCCTTAGGTGTGATACCAACAAGGGCAGACAGCTTAACAAAGAAGTGAAAGAGACTGACAGCCTAGCTAAGACAGCTGTCATCCTAGGGTGACTTTGTGCATGCTGAGAATGCATCTCTACGTGGTCAAAGGCTGAGCCTTTGGCGGAGTGATGTCACAGGCTGTGCATTGCTGGAGGAATCTTCTTCACCGAACTAGTCTAGCTACCAAACAAAGTGAAAAATAAACAAGTAGCCGGAGGCTGTGTGGGGGCGATTGGTATCCAGAATTGATACAAAATACTATTAACATGTTCAGTTTTCAACAAAAATTGAAAACATGCACATAAATGGGAAAGTGTAATCTGTGTATCGAGAAACAAGTTTCTCAAGCAAGCATGAGAAACTGCCTTCGCGTGGGCCCAGACGTTGGACGTATTAGGCAAAATCTTCAAAGTAGGTATTATGTTAAAAGAACTAAAACTATGTTTAAAGAATTAAAAGAATGTGTGATGATAATGTCTCATCATAGAGAATATCAATAAAGGGAAATTATAAAAAAGATCCGAAGGGAAACTGGAGTTGAAAAGTACACTCACTGAAATGAAAAATTCACTAGAGTAACAATAGATTTGAGCTGGCAGAAGGAAGAATGGCGGAACTTTAAGATAGATCAATAGAGATTATGCAATCTGAAGAGAGCAGAGAGTTAGAAGGAAATGAACGGAACCTCAGAGAGATGTGAGACACCATGTATGTACCAGCATACACATAACAGAAATACCAGAAGGAGAGGAAAGGTACAGAAAAAAATAATGTAAAATAATGATTGAAAACTTTCTAAACTTGATAAAAAGCATTAACCTAAAAGGTCAACAAACTCCTGGCAGGAAAAACACAAAGAGATCCACAGCTAGATAGATACTGTCAACACAAAATGAACAAACCTTTTAGAATTTCTAAAAAAAAAAAAAAAAAAAGGAAGAGTTTTATTTGAGCCCAAGTGAAGACAGCTGCCCAGGATACACAATCTTCACAAAGAACAGAGTGCTCCAGAGAAGGAATGTTTAATACAGTGTTATATGTGTTTTTTGTTATTTCAAGAGTTACAAATCACCATGACAAAGGGCATTCCAGAAAATTACAAACTTTATCTTATACTTTTGACATGTGTCCGGTTGCAGGCGCTGGAGATATGGGAATGGAATTTAGAAAGATTCTTATTCTTATCTTTAGTCTGAATTTTTTTAGGTTATTTGCTAAGGAAGCAGATGTACAATGTGTGCTCAGGGCAGAAATAGACCCCATGCTTTGAAGTTTGAAGTCATTCTGACCTTAGTAAAAGTTAAAGTATAGCCTCCCTGGGAGCCCAGGAGCAGGGCCCACAAACATTAAAAAAGTTGTACATCTCCTTTGTCAGTACATCACTGTCAAAATGTTGAAAGACAAAGAGAAAATCTTGAAAGAAGCAAAAAAATGACCCATCATATGCAAGAGAACCTGTGTAGCTGCACCCTAGCAGACTCTAAGCCAAGGGTGGGTGATGGGCTGGTGGGGCCAAAGAAAAGACAATGATGGAAAAATCCACTGCCAGAATCTACACGCAGCAAGCTTTTATAATGTAGCAACTTAGCCCAGCAACTGTCTGTAGCTCTTCCCCTCCTTGCATAGCCAGCCTTCCAAAGAAATCAAAGCCTGCCTTCTGGACACTCTCTAAGGGAGATGCTCAATATTGGCCACCCCCGAGGCCCTGACCTTGAAGACAGAGCAGCACGTTCTTCTACATATTCTGCCTAATAGGAATGTAAAGGGAGGACAGGATCTCTACATTCTCAAGATAGTGATTAACAGGGACATTCAGGATGTGCTTGCACAAACCAGCCTTCCAGCATGTACTATGCAAACCCCAATAACATTAACAGCCAAATTCCCATTAGAAAATAAAAATGCAACATACAAAATCTTATGCACCTAAATGCATAAAATGCACCAAAAGCAGTGCTTAGAAGGAAATTTATGGCTCTAAATGGCCATATTAAAAAACAATATACTCTCAAATCAATAGCTTAACCTTTAACCTAAGAAACTGTAAAAAGAAGAGCAAACTAAACTACGTCAAGTATAAGGAAATAAAAATTAGGGCAGAAAGTAATAAAATAGAGAATAGATAAATAACAATAAAAATCAATGACACTAAAAATGGTCCTTTGAAAAGATCAATAAGATTGTCAAACCTTTAGCTAGATTGATCAAGAAAAAAGTAGACCACTCAGATTACTCAAATCAAGAGTGAATGAAGGACATCAGGACTAACATTGCTGAAACAAAAAGGATTAAAGGGGATACTATGTACAATGCCAACAAACTGTGTAATGTACATGAGATGGCAAAACTGTAAGAAAGACATGAAAGACTGGAACTGACTGTAGAGGAAACAGGAAATCTGAATAACTCTGTAACAAGTAAAGAGATTGAATTGGTAATCAAAAAATTTTCTACAAAGACAAACCCAGGCCAAGAGGCCTTCACTTGTGAATACTACTCAATGTTCAAAGAAGAATACCAAAATTTCAGACACTCTTCCAAAGACTAGGAGAGTGACACTTCCTAACTCATTCTATGAGGACAATATTACCCAGACACTAAAGTTAGAGAAAATATCACAAAAAAAGTAAGCTAAAGTCCAATATCTCTGGTGAATATAGATGCAAAAATAAACAAAATACTAGTAAACTAAATCCAGCAGCATATTAGTAAGGGTTATGCACCATGACCAAGATGTGTGATGTATTCCAGGAATGCAAGTTTGGCTTAACATATGAAAATGAATCAATGTAATGCATTATATAAATATAGGATAAAGAATTATAGAATAAGCTACAAAAAACACATGATAATCTCAATATATAGGGGAAAAGCATGGGACAAAATCCGACATTCTTTCGTGATAAAATCATTCAACAAACTAGGAATATGAGGAAATTTTTTAGCCTGATAAAGAGCATCTATGAAAAACCCACCTGTGACTGGGAATGCAAGCTGGTGCAGCCACTCTGGAAAACAGTATGGAGGTTCCTCAAAAAACTAAAAATAGAACTACCCTACGACCCAGCAAGTGCACTACTAGGCATTTATCCATGGGATACTGGTGTGCTGTTTTGAAGGGACACATGCACCCCCATGTTTATAGCAGCACTATCAACAATAGCCAAAATATGGAAAAAGCCCAAATGTCCATCGATGGATGAATGGGTAAAGAAGATGTGGTATATATATACAGTGGATTATTACTTGGCAATCAAAAAGAATGAAATCTTACCATTTGCAACTACATGGATGGAACTGGAGGGTATTATGCTAAGTGCAATTAGTCAGTCAGAGAAAGACAAACATCATATGACTTCACTCATATGAGGACTTGAAGAGACAAAACAGATGAACATAAGGGAAGGGAAACAAAAATAATATAAAAACAGGGAGGGGGACAAAACAAAGAGACTCATAAATATGGAGAACAAACTGAGGGCTACCGGAGGGGTTGTGGGAGGGGGGATGGGCTAAATGGGTAAGGGGAATTAAGGAATCTACTCCTGAAATCATTGTTGCACTATATGCTAACTAATTTGGATGTAAATTTTAAAAAATAAGAAATAAAATTAAAAAAAAAAGATTGATGCTGATAAAAAAAAAAGAAAAGAAAAACCCACCTGTGACATATATAATGGTGAAACACTGAATATGCCCCCCACTAAGATCAGGGAAACAACAAGGGTGTTTATTCTCACCACTTTTATTCAACATTGGACTGTATATTTTAACCAGATTTATTAGGCAAGGCAAAGAAACAAGTCATATAAATTAAAAAGCAAGAACTAAACCTGTGTCTATTTGCAGATGGTGTGATCATGAATAAAGAAAATCCCAGGGTAAATCCACTAAAAAACCTCTTGCTCTAATAAACCAATTCTAAAAGATCATAAGATATAAATGCAATATACAAAAATCATTTTGAGTTCTACACACTAGCTATGACATTCTCAAAATGAATGTAAGTCAATTCTATTCACAATAACCTAAAAAATTAAAATAGCTATAAATTTAATTAAAATAAATGCAACACTTATACACTGAAAATTACAAAATGTTATTGAAAATATATGAAAGACCTCTATTTGCAGAAAGTCAACCCATGTCCATGGGTTAGAAGATTTAATATTGTTAAGATGACAGTATTCCCCAAATTAATCTTCAGATGCTACATGATCCCTATTAAAATCCCAACTGGCTTTTGTGTGGAAATTGACAGACAAACTAATCCTATAATTCATATGGAAATGGAAGGTACCCAAAATAGTTAAAACAATTTTTTTTTAAAAAAGAAGAACAAAATTGGAGGATTCACATGTCCGATTTGAAAAGCTACAGTATTCAAGAGAGCAAAAGGTTAGCAGAAGTACAGACATACAGATCAATGAAAAAGAATATAGAGTGTGGAAGTAAACTCTTATTTATGGTCAATTAATTTATGACAAGGATGCCACAGCAAATTAAGGTGGAAAAAATAGTATTTTAACACATGATGCTAGGGCAACTGGATATCCACAGGCAAAAAAAATAAAGTTGGAAACTTAACTGAGGCAAAAGACTTGTACACTGAAAACTACAAAGCATTACTGAAAGAAATCAAAGAAGATATACATTAATGGAAAGACCTCTCATGTTCATGGAATGTAAGACTTAACATTGTTAAGATGTCAATACTACCTAAATCAATATACAGATTCTGTGCAATCCCTATCAAAATCCCAGCAACTTTTGTAAAAATAGACATATCCATCCCCAAGTCTCATATGGAATCTCAAGGGACCAGAAGAACAAATTTGGAGGTTTAATAGTTCCTGATTTGAAAACTTATTACAGTGCTACAATAATCAAAATGTTGGGTACTGGCATAAATACAGACATATAGACCAATGGAATAGAATAAAGAGCTCAGAAAGAAACCTGTGTGTATAAGAGCATATGATTTTTGACAAAGGTACCAAGACCATTCAATGAGGAATGTACAGTGTTTTCAACAAATGGTGCTGGGAAAAGTGGATATCTACATGCACGAGAATAATGGCTCTTACCTTACACCATGTACAAAAATTAATTCAAAATGTATTAAAGACTTAAATGTAAGACTTAAAATTACAAAAGTCTTAGAAGAAAATATAGTGGAAAAATATTCATGACATTGGATTTGGCAATGATTTCTTGGATATAACACCAAAGGTACAAGCAACAAAAGTAAAAGCAAAGGAAAAAAAAAAAAAAAAAGCAAAGGAAAAAAAAGTAAAAAAGCAATTGGACTACATCAAAATTTAAAACTTTTGTGCATTGGACACAATCAACAGAGTGAAAAGGCAATCTACGGAACTGGAGAAAACATTTGCAAATCATATATCTGAAAAGTGGTTAATATTTAGAATATATATGGAACTTCTTAAACTGTAGATGTTCTTCTAAACACGTGGACATTATGCTAAATGAAATAAGCCTCTCACTAAAAACCAATAGTGTATAATTCTAATTATATGATCTATCCAGAGTCGTCAAACTCCTAGAAACAGAAAGTAAAACAGTAGTTGCCAGGGGCTGGGGGGAGGGACAACTGGGAGTTCTTGATTAATGGATATGAAAAAGTTCTGGAGATTGGTTGCACATCAATGAGTATATACTTACTATTGAACGGTACACTCGACATGGTTAAGTTGGTAAACTTTATGTTATGCATATTTTACCATGTTTAAAAAAACTTACTCTTGCACATCAATACTTGTGAGTTTAAATCGTGTTCTGGGAGATAACATGATACGTTGCTAGCATAACAAGGTGAAATTGCCTGACCACTCTTTATTGCTCACTCTAAGTATAAATATTGTGTTTTTTGTATTATGCATTATTTTGTAGAATTGAATTTGAATCAAATTCTTTTTTTCTAATTGTTTAATGTTTATTTTGAGAGAGAGAGAGAGCAGATGAGGGGCAGAGAGAGAGAGGGAGAGAGAGAGAAACCCAAGCAGGCTCCGTGCTGCCAGTGCAGAGTCTGACTCAGGGCTTGGAATTCTGAACTGTGAGGTCAAGACCTGAGCCAAAATCAAGAGTCGGCCATTCAACCAACTGAGCCACCCAGGCGCCCTTCAAATTTGAATCAAACTCTTGCTCACACCTAAGATTTAAGCAATAATTAGAATTATTGAGTCATCTGATCTGAAGTAAAAGGAACCACAGTGAGTCCTATCCTTCCAGGGAATAAGCCACTCCCTAAAAGTGAGTGTGGCCCTTTATACACTGCTCCAGCTCTTGCTGACCCACTGAATGCAATAAAAAAAAAAAAGTTGATTAGTGGGAACAAAAAGAAATTTCAGATATGGATCCCAGCATATATGAAATATGAATTAATATATGACCAGATAGGTGTTTTGTGTCTGCGGGCAAAGTGTAGTTTCTTTATAAATGATGCTAGCCTAATTTAATATTTACAGAATAAAACTAAGCTAGCCTTTTTTCTCATACCTTGTGTAAAAATATCATACAGATGGATTGATGCCTAAAACAAAACCATACAATGTTATAAGAAAACTGGGGATGCTATTTCATGATCTTTGTATTGGAAAGACCTTCGTAAGATGGGTTACCCAGAAGTCACAAGTCATAAAAACATTGGCACGTTCAATTCCATTAAAGTTAACAAATTTTATACATCAAAAATCACTAACAACAAAACCAAAAGAGAAACAATAAACTGAAATATATGGCATACATGTTACATGAATGCTAATGTATCTTGCTCCGAGTAAAGCAAACGAACCAATGGGAAAATTAATGAACAAGATATTCTCAGAAGAGAAAATACAGATGTCTGATAAACTCATGAAAAGATTCTTCGTTTTTGGTGAGGGAGATGCAAAATGAAGCTATAACTAAAGGAAACAAAACATCCCCTGTTGGTGCAACTGAGAGGGAGAGAGCCATTCGCACACACACGCTGTTAGGGGGTGTGTATGTGGGGGGATAAATTACTGAAAGCTTTTTATGAAATACTTATGGTAATGTCTGGTAAAAGTAAAAATACACATGTTCTTTCACTCAGTACACTCACTGTGGGGAATCAATCTTTTGGGAATAAAAACACTTAATGCACAATGGTATTTGTACAAAATGTTTATTTCAGCTTTATTTGTACTGTCAGAAAACCGAAACCAAATTGAAGGTTTATCTAGAAGGGAAAGCAATGGTTGAATAAAGTATGGTTTAATCTGCTATCAATTATTATGCAACTGTTAAAAATAATTATGTATATATAATATATATATAATCAGTTGACTTGGATGCATGTCAATCATCTAAGAAAAACGATTCACATAGTAAATAATTGCAGTTTTGTGAAAACAAGTAGTAACCACCTAGTTCTGTTTATATAGCATTATGTTAACTTTGAAGAAATGGAGAAATGACTTTTTCTTCATGTATCTTTTATAGCATATATTCTTTTGTAACTACATTTTATTTTACTTTATTTGATTTTTGTAATTACATTTTAAAATAAATACAATTACATGTTAGATACTTGCCTTTATGTTCCTTTTTTTGTTTGTTTTGCAAGACAGAAGTATCATTTACTAAATTTTTACTTTTAGCTACTCATCATAGGTTAGCATTTCTCCAGTGGAGAAATGTTTGTGGGTGTGTGTTAAATTGCCTGGGAAGGGTTCTGTTTTTGTTTTTGTTTTTGTTTTTAATTTTCATTTTTTTAATGTTTATTTATTTTGAGAGAGCGAGAGCACAAGAATGGGAGGGGCAGAGAGAGAGGGAGAGAGAATCCCAAGCAGGCTCTGCACTGTCAGCACAGAGCTGGATGTGGGACTCTATCTCACTAACCTGAGAGATCATGACCTGAGCCGAAATCAAGAATTGGATGCTTAACTGACTGAGCCACCCAGGTGCCCCCTTTTGTTATTTTTTAAAGTGTAACTGCCTCTGTTCTTTCCTTTTTCCCACCCTTCCTTCCAGGGATGATGGGTGCAAGTGGGCAGGGCATTTATATTTTTTAAGTTTCACAAGTGTTTCTGATTTGTGCCCTGCACTGCAGTCCCTGGTTGACAACTACCAAGTCCATAGCACTTGAGGCCCGATTGCAGCTAGAAATTGTAGCTGAGTTTTAATCAAATAATGCATTTTCCTAAGTAAGAAACATAACGTCTTCCTTTTCTGAAAGCGCAGTAATTCTCTGGAGGAAAAGAATGACTTACAATTTCCCCAATTTGTTTTGTGATTTTGTTCTCTGTGAGAGAGACCTTACAGCATTTTTAAAAGCACCATAGAAGTGCTTTTAAAGCATTAGCCAAATTGAATCATATGAAATATATTTCTGAATCCATCTTTAGGGAAGTTACCTTTAACATTTTTCTACACACTGAGTCATTGTCACCACATGAAAACAGCCTTCTGACTCCTTTGTAGGGTTTAGTCTCCTTTGTTCTGACCAGTCCCTTGTTCCCTGCTTACTTCAGAATCTTTCTGCTTTCTGACCTAAACATTCCATTCTGTTGGTTTATAGCAGCCTCCCTTCATTCAACCGAACTAATGCCAGACCTGATGTTTCATAGGGCTTTTCAAGTTCTGATCTTTGCCTTTGTTCATTAATTATGGTTCATGCTTAGCTGCTTGATTACATCGGTTCTAGGAGCGCTGTGAACATACCTTGTCCATTCCAACAACCTCCTAAAGTCCTTCGCCCAGCACCGTGCCTCTCTGCCCACCAGGGTGAGGACGCAGTAGGAGGGCCCTCAGCCCAGAGCCAGCTTCTCTCTGGGACGCCACTTCCTGACACTCCAGCTGTGGTTTATTAAATTGTGCGTGTCACAAAACCCACGGTGGACCTGATGACAGCTACGGGGAAATGCACCAGCACTGCTTTCGCATATGACTCCGGGGGGGGGGGGGAGGGCGGTTAGTTTTCACAGAGACTCCTGCCCTTCCCCTGCACCCCGAAGTGAAGAACCCCTGCTCTGTTCTGTTCTCCCCACTTGCCAGCTTCACACTCGCCCAGCCTGCGTTAGGTGTCCTATGCCCCGATGACCGCTAGATGCCGACAGAGACCTGGCAGGACTCCTGGCCTTCTCTTCCAGGGCCCAGGGCAACCTTTTCATGGGTCCAGTTTGTCCTTGCCCAAGGGATGAAATTAAGCCTCAGGACAAACCAATGGCCCCAGATCCGCCCCCTCACCGCTCACAGGCATTTTTAAGGGCACAAAGGCAGAAACCCACTCCCTGCTCGCCCCTGGGAGCTTCTCCCTTCTCCAGGTGATAGGGTTCTCTCTTGACCTCAGCATAACCCAACTACTAGGAGTACTGTGGGCGGGGCTAAGGACAGGGGCCACATTTTAACAGCTGTGTGACTTTGAGCTCATTATTTAGCCTCTCTGTGTCTACATTTCCTCATGTATACAATGAGAATTGTAATGGTACCTACCTCATGGGGCTACTGTGGGACTGAAAGGACTGGATATTTCTAAAACACTTATGACAATACCTGGCACGTATTAAATACTCAGTGTATGTCAGCTCTTCTAATTTGCCCTCTTGGGTCCTTGTAGTAAGACCTCCATAATTATTTACTTTACTTGGCATTCCCCATGTATAGCTTCTAATTTTTGATTGCGGCTCTTAACTTTTCCTTAAGTTACATGGCTTGTTTAATTTTATTTCCTGTTGGAAGGGATCTATTCTGGTAAAGTACAACTTTGAGTCTATAAAACTACCCAAGCTCCTGGCTTCTTCAGCTGTGTCTAACATTTCAACACTTTTTGATTCTGGTTATCTACACAGCCTTGGTTTTGATGGTGGTGTTGCTATGCTCTGAGTTGTGACAGGTCTGACATTATATTACTGGAGTCAGTATTTTCTGGGAACACATGAGAGAAACAAGAAGCTTATCCCTTTACCTGCAGATAGAAAAACTTCCCTTCTGATACAAATATTTGACCCTGGAGCACAGGTTCAGAGATCATGCCACAAATGCTTCCCTGGGGATATCAGCCAAACTTTCCCCAGCCACTCAAGTGCACAGTACTGCTTGATCATGACCAGTCATGGGCCCCAGGGTTCTCCAAAGTGGATCTGCCACACAGAATTTTGCACAAAAGTTCAGGGTGGTCCAAAATTTCCTTCTTGTATCTGTCCTGCATTTTCTTACATGTCCTTTTTCTCTTCTTTGTTTTTAAATTTATTTTGAGACAGAGAGGTAAAGCATGAGCAGGGAAGGGGCAGAGAGAGAGAGAGGGAGAGAGAGAATTCTGAACAGGCTCCTGTCAGCAAAGAGCCTGATGTGGGGCTTAAACCCATGAACTGTGAGATCATGACCTGACGTGAAATCAAGAGCTGGATGCTCAGCTGACTGAGCCACCCAAGCGCACCGCCCCCCTGTCATGTGTCTTTTTTTTAAATTGATATATAATTCATATATTATAAAATTCTTCCTTTTAGAGTGCACATTTCAGTGGTTTTCAGTATATTCACAAAACTTTGCAACAAGCACCACTATCTAATTCTAGAACTTTTCATCAACCCAAAAAGAAACCCCATACCCATTAAAACACTCATTCCCAATTCCCCACCCCTACCTCCAACTCTTGACAGCCATCAATCTGCTCTCTGTCTCTATGGATTTGCCTGTTCTTGACATTTCATATAAATAAAATTATATAACATGTGGCATTTTGTGTCTGACTTCTTAGCGTGATGTTTTCAAAGTTCATCCATATAGCAGCATCTATCACTACTTCATTCCTTTTTCATGGCTGTGTATGGATAAACAAAATGTGGAAGGCCTTCTTATCTTTTTTTTTGAGGGGGGTGCTTTCAAGCAGTCCTATTTGGTGCTCTGTGATTGGACCTGCTTAATTCTGGCCATTCTGGGTGACAAAATCTAACTCTTGCTATAGTGCTGTGGGAATTAATATGAGTCTTCCCTTTAATTTTTTTTAATATTTATTCTTGAGAGAGAGAGAAAGACAGAGTGCAAGCGGGGGAGGATCAGAGACAGGGAGACACAGAATCTGAAGCAGGTTTCAGGCTCTGAGCCGTCAGCACAGAGCCCGACGTGGGGCTCAACTCACAAACCACTAGATCATGACCTGAGCAGAAATCAGACACTTAACTGACTGAGCCACACGGGTGCTCCCCGCTTTAATTTTTTATACAGGTCAAAATTGGTTGTAAAAAAAATATGCCATATGCAATGGCTTCAAAGGAGAAGATAAGCCATGGCAGAATAAACCTGAGTTGACGAGTTGAGGGCATGTGCAGGAGACATATGCCTGGCGGCCGACTGTATATAAAGCCTCCATATTTTTTTGAGGTGTATAAGTAGGTAGAACAAACCTAACTTTCTAGGATTGATGGAACATGTTTCCATGCAACGTATGCCTTCTGTTTCAAGACCAGAACCCCATGGTCTCCCATTCTTGCCATTTTCAGATCAGAGTCCTTTTGTTTGCACACAGTTGTGATATGGCAGCTCAAATCCTCACCTCCATTCCAACTGCCAATCATTACTATTGGAAAGATACGGTAGGGACTTATCTGGACCCTGTTCTCTGAACTCTGAGATGGCATAAACTCAAAATAAGTCACTTTCTCGGCCCAGCTCCAGCCCAGAGATGTACCTTTGTAAGCAGAGGATAGGCTGCTGAGCCCCCTGTCTATGGGTCGATGGACCCACAGAGTCTCGAGACAGAGTCACACAGGTGAAAGCCAGGCCTTCCCTTAGAGAATGCTTGCTGTACCTTTTTGGACCTGCCACTCATCACCAAGCTTCTTTTCTCCTCTCACAACCTGTAAAAGTGAATTTGCTTTTCCTCAGTCCTGTTTCTGGGGTTGGGTGTCATGTGTACTTATGACCACAAGATGCCAATAGAGAGCTTGGCTGGAAGTCTTCCCCTTTGTCTCCTGGGGCTGAGAGCAGCCATTTCATTTGATTCAATTACATTCATTCCACAATACATAGGAAGCACCTACTATGTCATGGCTCTGTGTGAGGCTAGGTCACAGAGTTCACAGAATGACTCAAGCTACAGTATGTGAACTCCGAACTCTATAAATGAGCAGCTTCCACATTCCACAATCTCATTCTTTTCTCCAAAGGGATAAACTAAAAAAAAAAAAAAAAAAATGGAATCTCCTACAGTGAGCATTATAAGACCTCTGGACACACCAAGGTCACTTTTATTTTCCACAACCTTGTCTCTTCCCTACAAAGCCACATGTCACAATGCTCTCTGCATCACATCATACCTAATTAGCTCTTCTGTGTTATTTCTTTGGCCCCAGAAGTGCTCATGTATAGTTGTGGAATGTGAGTTTATCCATGGGCTCAACATAAATTCTCATGAGGTCCAAATATTGTGTATTGCAATATTTTCAAGGGCAGGAGCCATGAATTTGTCATGTTTTATTCATATACTATGTCAGTATTTTTGGGTACCTGCTACTTGCCAAGCACTGTGTTAAATTATACATGTACAATAGTGAGTTAAAAGAGCATACTCCCATTCCTGGAGCTTTTTGGGTTTCTATATGTGCCAGGCACAATGGTTAGTGTATATTAGAAGTTTAGTGATTGTTTGCATCATTTCTTTTTTTAAATTTTTAAAAAATGTTTATTTTTGAGAGACAGCATGCGTGTGTGCACATATGCACGTGAGGTGGGGAGGGGCAGAGAGAGAGGGAGACAGAGGATCCAAAGCAGGCTCTGCTCCAATAGCAGAGAGTGAAATACGGGGCTTGAACTCATGAACTGTGATACCGTGACCTGAGCTGAAACCCAACACTTAACCGATTGAGCCACCCAGGTGCCCCCACAGGCGTTCTTTATATGAAAGATTGTAATTATATTTAAGATGAAGCAATGGTTTTAATTGTGGCCCATTCTAGTCAAGTGTCTGAATAGCAAAACACATTAATAACACTTTCAGTGAGCTTCAAAGATTCGACTAAAGGACATATATTTAATAAATTTAAATGTTAGAGAATCCTACTAAGAAGATTACCATGGGCAATTTCAAAAGATTATAATATAGGGTTACTAAGAGAGGTGAAGGATCCTTAACATCAAAGGTAAAGACTTTTGCAATGCTTCATCCTACCGTCTTTAACATACTGGAAATCCAGTACGTTGGTCAGTACAGATTGTAACTTTTCTTTATTTTTCCGTTTTTATTTTTATATTTTTTGAGAGAGAGAGTGTGCACACAAGTGCGGGGAGGGGCAGAGAGAGAGAGAATCTTTTTTTTTTAATATGAAATTTATTGTCAAATTGGTTTCCATACAACACCCAGTGCTCATCCCAACAGGTGCCCTCAATACCCATCACCCACCCTCCTCTCCATCCCACCCCCGTCAACCCTCAGTTTGTTCTCACTTTTTAAGAGTCTCTTATGTTTTGGCTCCCTCCCTCTCTAACCTCTTTTTTTTTTCTTCCCCTCCCCCATGGTCTTCTGTTAAGTTTCTCAGATCCACATAAGAGTAAAAACATATGGTATCTGTCTTTCTCTGACTGACTTATTTCACTTAGCATAACACTCTCCAGTTCCATCCACGTTGCTACAAAAGGCCATGTTTCATTCTTTCTCATTGCCACGTAGTATTCCATTGTGTATATAAACCACAATTTCTTTATCCATTCATCAGTTGATGGCCATTTAGTCTCTTTCCATAATTTGGCTATCGTTGAAAGAGAGAGAGAATCTTAAGCAGGCTCCACACGGGGCGCCTGAGTGGCTCAGTCGGTTAAGCGTCTGACTTTGGCTCAGGTCATGACCTCACGGTTCATGGGTTTGAGCCCGTGTTGGGCTCTGTGCTGACAGCTCAGAGCCTGGAGCCTGCTCTGGATTCTGTGTCTCCCTCTCTCTCTGCTCCTCCCCAACTCACGTTCTGTCTCTCTCTCTCTCTCTCAAAAACAAATAAATATTAAAAAAAAAATTTAAGGAGGCTCCATGCTCAACAGAGATCTCGATGCGGGGCTCAATCCCACAGCTGTGAGATCATGACCTGAGCCGAAATCTAGAGTCGTACACTGAACTGACTGAACCACCCAGACACCCCATAACTTTTCTTTAAATCAGGTGGCTTGTTTAATCTTATTTTTTATTAGAATGCATCTACTCTGGTAAAGTATAACTTTGGGTCTATAATATTCTGCTCATGGCTGCTCACCTTCCTACAGAGTTTCATGGATGTAGGTGTTTTACCTAGCCCCTGGAACAGAAGAATGAGAAAACTCAAAATTGTTCCTAATGTTTCAACATATGTCACCCAGAAATTACCAGGTGAGCCAATAAATATATACAGTGTGGTAAAGCATTGGGTTTTGTAGAAAAACATTTGAGTTCAAGCCTTGCCTATTCCATTTACTAAATGTGTAACCATGCTAAGGATAAATATTTTACAGAAATATTGGAAATACCAAATGAGGTGGTTCCTGGGAAAAATGCTTTGCAAAATGGCAAACTTAGCTCTAAGATCTGTCATTCTCAAGAATCATACCAGATTAATCAACAAATTCTGCAAATATTTATTGGACACCTACGCTGCACCAGATCCTGTGCTCTGTGCTGGGCACACAGTAATGATTTCAGCATCTTAAATTCTAGCAACTGACGGTCTATTCGGGAGACAGTCCTGCGAACAAGAAGGCCGTCATGTATTGTCAGTGCTGTGATGGCAGAACGCATAGTATATGGCATGTCCGGCCGAGCAGACTTGTGTCATGGCAAGGCAGAAGAATGTGATAAAAGCATGCTCATTTAAATACTGGACTACCTATGTGACCTCAGGTCTCTGTGCCTCAGTTTCCTTACCTGTGAAAGAGGGGATAGTCATGATAATTTATGGGGTTGTTGTGAGAGCTAGCTGAGGGCATCACATACAAAACACCCAGGACAGGACCTGGTATAGAGTAAGGACTATGTAAATGTTAGCTATGTTTTGTTCTTATTCTGTCAGCAGTGTCAGGTAGAGAGATTCGTAGAGGCTCTGACCCATGAACTTCGTCCTGAGTGGTGAGCAGTTGTTTTTTTTTTTTTTTTTTTACCAGGTGGACATTGGGAATAATGGGGATGCTGCTAACAGAGAATGATGAACTTAGGAGACTCATGAGAAGGTGTATAGCAGGAGGCATACATCCTGCAAGGAGATCTCACAAAAAGGAAAACCACAAGAGAAGTTGTAGAGATGGCTGGAGCTGCACCACGGAGGCCCTGGTTCATCATTTTTTAGTGTTTAGACTTTGCCAGGTGGGTGATGGGGAGGAGATATGGAGGCTGAAAAAGAGGAAAATGTCTAGGAAGAACCTTCAGGTTTGTGACCTTTGACACTGGGGCTCTGGTACGGATGACCAAGAGATACAAGAGGTGTGTCTTAGCCTGAGTTCACTAGAAAACGGAGACTGAAGTACAGCTGTTGTACTAAGGGTTTCTTGAAGGCTACAATTACAGAGCAGCTAGAATGAGCAGAGGAAGGAAATGAGGCGAGGAAGGAGAGAAAGCAAATATGAAGTAGCACATTACAGAGATTTCTACAGCTTCTCGAGGAAACAGAGCTGGTGGCTTGTTCACATTGGATGTGTCTGGGTAAGCACTGTGAAACCACCTTGGTTCAGCTGATCAACGCCCTTGAACTTCTAGGTTGTGTCAGTTACCCCTTCAAGTAATCACCAGAAAGTCGGACCTCATAGCCCATGTCATGGCACTACATTTGAGGCTAGAAGCAGGAAAGCCAGAGTTTCCATGAGATGGGGTCAGACCTTTGAGGAAGCTGTGGCCATTTGTTTTTCTTTTTTAATTTTCAAATTTTAGTGTAGTTGCTACACAATATTACACGCGTTTCGGGTGTACAACATGGTGATTCCCCATGTTTACACGCTATGGTGTGCTCAGCTCAAGTGTAGCTACCATCTGTCACCGTATAATGCTGTTACAATATCATTGGTTATATTTCTTATGCTGTTCCTTTTATTTCTGTGTCTTATTCATCCCATAGCTGGAAGACTGTATCTCCCACTCTCCTTCCCCTCTGGAAGCCATCAATTTGTTCTCCGTATTTATAGGTCTGATTCTGTGTTTTGTTTGTTTATTCATTTGTTTCTTTTATTTTATTTTATTTTATTTATTTTAATTTTTTTCATGTTTATTTATTTTAGAAAGAGAGAGAGGGACAGAGTGTGAGCAGGGGAGTTGCAGAGAGAGAGGGAGACAGAATCTGAAGCAGGCTCCAGGCTCTGAGCTGTCAGCACAGAGCCCCACGTGGGGTTCGAACTCATGAACCATGAGATCATGACCTAGCCGAAGTCAGACGGTTAACTGACTTAGCCAACCAGGCGCCCCTGTTTGTTTTATTTTAGGTTCCACATATGAGTGAAATCGTAAGGCATTTGTCTTTCTATCTGACGTATTGCACTCAGCATAATACCCTCTAGGTCCATCTATGTTGTTGCATATGGCAAGATTTCATTCTTTTTTTTTTTTTTTTTTTTATGGCTGTGTAATTGACATTTTCATTGAAACAGCTATAAAGGAGGATCTACTGGAGCTTGGATCTCAGCCCAGGGGATTTCATGAGAGCTGGTGCTATTAGCAGACAGGGTGACAGTGGTGACAGCCAGGGATCTCCTTTGAGCAAGTGGCCAAGGACTCCTCTTGTGTAAACTGAAAGGAGGCATAAATACAAGATGCTACAATCTACCCCTTGATAATATAATCTGGAGCCTCCATTTTGGTGAGAACAACCCGTTCTCATTTCTTTTCTGGATGAGGAAACAGTCTTTCACATTGGTGGCCAGTTATATTCTCCTCAAAAGGAGGGTTATTCTCCTAATGAAGGTTAGTACATCAAGACACAGCTCCTGCTACTGTATTTGGTCCAAGAACCATAATTTATACTAATCATCTCCTTGTACAACCAATGTGTTTATACGTTCCTCACAATTAACTAGTATACTGGCCAATTTAGTTTTCTTGCTTGGTGGGGTGACCCAGACCTTCATCCCGGAGGGGTTTGAGTACTTATTTGCCTTTCCCTTCTTTCGGTCCTGGTTGCTACAATTGGATTTTTACAGTTATCACTGGGGATAGATGCATTAAGAGATGTTGAGTTTCAAACAGAATCCTCGCTATTTCTGTGCACCCTAACTCCTAGTAGAAATTAGGGTGATTACCTCAGCAAGTATAAAAATGTCTTTCTTTGCTTGTTGTCCCACTGGCATTAGAATCTCAAAACTGCAAGATGGGAATTGCTGTTTCTGGTTCATTGGAACATTTACTGTGTCATCAGGTAGAAGTAGCTTCCAATCTTGGAGCCAGTATATCAAGCCCAGCATAGCTTAGGTTTGTGGGAATGGGGAAGCAAAAGTTCCACAAGCGGGTCACTGGAGGGATAGTCGGTGGAGCCACTCCTACTACTGCCTTTCAGTTCCTGGACCTAAGTTTTTAAGCTATTCAAGAAAATAATACATTGCCTATGGTTTCAGTGATTATACTACATCTCAAGATGTTGTGAGTGAGCTGGTGCCTTAGCTTGTCCTTCAACAGGTCTATCTACTATTGTCTTAGGCTTGCTGATTCTGAGTGACGAGGTACGTGACAACTCCAGGGATTCTCATGTTCATGACCCATTGTTGCACCTCCTTTGCCATGAAGTGGTCCCTTTGGTATTGGGTATTATTGTGCAGAGTTCAATGTCAGTGGATCCGGATTTTTCTCAGCCTTTGCATGGTGGGGATGATGGAGGTTCTACAGATAGAGAAGGCAAATACATATCTGCTGTATGTATCTATTCAGATAGAGATGAATTGCTGCTTTTCCCCAAACTGGAAGGGGTTTGATGTAATTGATCTTCTGTCAACTGTCTGGCTGACCTACCTGAGAAATGGTGCCATACTGAGAACTAATATTGGCAATTTCTACTATAGATGGTTTGGGATATTCAGCAGTTGCAGTGGTTGGACTCATGCATAGCTGGTATTCCTTTTTCCATGAGCACATTGTACAAGTATTGGGGTAGCTGAGGAGGGACATGGGCTGAGATCCACTGAATGAGTCTCTTGTCCACATGGTTGTTAAGAGAGTTCTCTGCAATGTATACTATTTGGTGGGTATTAACTTGAGACAAATATCTGTATGTTTGTGTCCATTTTCACAGATCCATCCATATACCTTTTCCTTATACTCAATCTTCTGGTTTTGGCCACTTGAATGGAGTTGTAATGTGGCAGCAGCAGTCCATTTCTGGCTAGTGCCAGCATACTATGTTGACCCATCTGTAAATCAAGCCCTTGTGATTTCCTCTTCTGTCAGTTGGTTATAGAGATTTCATGAGGCCGTTGGTGTGAATTGAAGAATAGGAGTTAATGCAATAGAGTTAGGTGACATGGGCATCTTGACCACCTATTCATGTAGTTCATTAGTACCTTCTGGACCTGCTTGAACATAGTCCCAAATGTATTGCTTCAGCATTCAGGGGGATAAGTGGATAGCTGTTAGAACTACCAAATTTATGACATGGTGGACTTGTTAACACCATGATGTTTTTATGGGCATCTCTGTTTGCAAAGTCTTTTGGTATCTTGTGGTCAGGTACCCAGTGTTGACTGGGTGTAGTAACACAGCAGATGTTTTGCAAACAGAGAGTATTTCCCTGCCACAGAGGGCTTGTTATTTCTCTACAGTTCTAGGTGTCTATTTTATGATGCTCCTATTGGGGACAAATAAATACTGTTCCTCTCTTGGTGGTAAGAGTTACAAGGTGTGACAACTTGTTCTTTATTTTAGAAAAAGGCTAGTGTCTTCCAAGACATGCCCTGCTTCTGCTAAAACTTTACCAATATGGCAGGCCCTGAAGCTCTATGTGGTTTATTTACCACCTTTTGGCATACAAGTGAACCCGTAAACATTTCAACAATATCATAGGTTCACAAAACTTATAGAACTTATTTCCCATCTCTTAGTATATAAATGTCTTACCCAGCCATCGAGGGTAGCTGTCATTTCCAGCTCAACAGGTACAATTAAAATGAAGTGGACCAGAATGATAATCTGAAGAGTGTCAAGATATTCAAGGTCCCAGTGGACGATATTATGTCAAAGAGCAAGAGAGTTAACATAGCACTCAGGCAAGAGGATGTATGTACTTGGCTATTTTTGACATGCAAAAGTAAATTGCTTTCAATCCTCCCTGCTGATGTGTGTCACGAAGAAAGTATTCTGCCAAATCAATATCTTTGTACTAAGTGCCGAGATGATGTTGATCTGCTTTTATAAAGATAGCACATCCAGCAACTGCAATCAGGGCTCCTGTTTTGTTAAGTCCACTGTCACCAGGCATGAGCCACTTGATTTTGCAAAGGTCAAACTGGAGAACTGAGAGAAATGTAATAGGATCTGTCTAGTCCATCTTTTAAATCTTTGATAGTGATACTGGTTTCTGCAGTACCTTTGGCAATGTAATGTTTCTTCATCTTTTTTAATTTATTTATTATTTGAGGAGGGGAGGGCTAGAGAGGAAGAGGGAGAGGTAGAGAGAGAATCCCAAGCAGGCTCCATGTTGTCAGCACAAAGCCCTACACGGGGCTCAAACTCAAATCTATGAGATCATGACCTGAGCCGAAACCAAGAGTGGGACGCTTAACCGACTGAGCCACCCAGGTGCCCCTGTAATGTTTCTTCTTATTTAAATTTCTGGAAGGGGAAGTTTTAGGGACTTTCACGTGGCCTTTCCTATTAAAATGGTCCCTTATGCATAAGCCAGAGAAGCAACGGGAGAGATCTTGCAGAATCTAAGAATGTACATTCCAATTATACATTCAGAGACCAGAGAAGGAGGAACAGTGTGGGTGTGTGGACCCACTGACCTGCTATGAGATGGGCATTACTTTCTGGACCAGGGTTTGCATTAGATTGAATCACATGAAATTATCCTGGTTTGAAGACTTTGAAGGACTATTAAGTCCTACAAATTTATACCTAAATATTCATGGCCTCAAACCGTCAAACCAAAGCCCAGAGAAAGTATGTAAATTAAATATAGTACTTGCAGAGTATATACATTTCTATGCACTTGTCCACATAGGATATCCTCTTTGAAAGTCATTAGGAGACCCATGCTTGCATTTTGCGTCCATCAGTATCCATAAGCGAGCACTGGTCTTTATCAGGAGGGACTACATGACCTACAGGATGGCCTTGAGTTGGACTGAGGCTCTTTCTGTGGTTTCTATCTACAAGCACTGCTAACCAGTGGAAACCATTAAGTAAGAGATTCAAGCTGGTTCTTCTGTCACATCCACTGCACCTGGCCCTGTTGCAAATTCTAAGGCCAGTCCTAGGTTCATTCTAAGTTAGGTTACAAAACCTGTCACATTTCACTTCCAACTCCTCATACCTTTATGTATAGCCCCCAACTTCCTATAACCACCTTTTGTAGAGCTCACTCATTTCTCACACATTTATATTCCATCTGAATAATCAGAGAAAATAAACTGGAATATTTATTGTGGAGTATCTGTTCCCTGCCACCTTCAAGACCCATATCAGGGCTGAACCTGATATGAACAGTGCTATTGATTCCCATGAGCATACTTCTAAGATATGATTGTGCCGTATGGCAATTTTCCATGTCAGTATGAATCTCAATCTATACCAAGTCAGAAATATAACTATTTTTTAATGTTTATTTATTTTTGAGAGAGAGACAGAGAGACAGAGAGAGAGACAGAGACAGAGCATGAGCAGAGGAGAGGCAGAGAGAGAAGGAGACAGAGGATCCAAAGCAGGCTCCAGGCTCTGAGCTGTCAGCACAGAGCCCAACGTGGGCCTTGGACCCATGAACCATGAGATCGTGACCTGAGCTGACGTTAGACACTCAACTGACTGAGCTACCAAGGCACCCCATAACTATTTTTTTGAATTTAATTCTATTTGAGAGAGAGAGAGAGAGAAAGAGAGCGAAAGTGAGCAGGGAAGAGAGGCAGAGGAAGAGAGAGAGAATCTTAAGCAGGCTCCAAGCCTGATGTGAGGCTCCATCCCTGGGATCACAACCTGAGCTGAGATCAAAGGTCGGATGCTCAACCGACTGAACCACGCAGGCTTCCTGAAATATAACTTTTTAAAATAAATAATTCAACTTATTTCTACTTTGGCAGAGGGGCAGAAATATAATTTTAGTCACTTTGTTCCCCCCCCCCCTTTTTTTTTTTTGCAAGATTGCATCTATGTTTGGAGGACGGGTTTGAATGCACTGGGTAGGAAACTAGTCTCAGTAATTTTCTGGTCCTTGGATATTTGTCAGTCAGATTTTTGCCAAGTAAACCTCATCACTGCCAGACCTCTCCATATCTGGCAACGCTTCATACTACTTTCTCTCCCGTGTATATGCACTTAATTGTGATAGTAAGAATACAATAATTATACTGAGGTAAATAGCTCACGAGAAATAGTGATACTATTTGTAAATATATTCTTCTGTATTATCTTGAAAAAAATGAATTTGAAGTTAAGTGTCTTAAGCTAGAAGAATATGATCCTCAACAATAAGCTGATGCAAATGAAATCTTGAAAATGTCCATGTATTTTTAAAATTCTAAATTGTGGCAAAAACACATAACCTACAATTCACTATCTTAGCCATTTTAAAGTGTACAGCTCAGTATGTTTAAGTATGTTCCCATTGTTGTGCAACAGATTTCCAGAACTCTCTTCATCTTGTCAAACTGAAACTCCATACCCATTAAATAACAACTCTCTGTTTCCCCCACCCCCTAGGCACTAGTAATCATTCTTCTACTTTCTGTGTCTATGGATTTGACTACTCTTTATACCTCGTATAAGTGGAATCAAACAATATTTGTCTTTTCATGACTGCACTATTGAACTTAGCATAACATTCTCAAGGCTCATCCATGCTGTAGCATGTGAAAGAGTTTTCTTCCTTTTTAAGGCTGAACAATATTCCATTGTTTGTATATACTGCATTTTATTTATCCATTTATCTGTTGCTGAACATTTGGGTTGTTTTCACCTCTTGGCTATTATAAATAATCCCTCTATGAGCATGGAGGTGCAAATATTTCTTCAAGACCTGTCTTTCAATTCTTTTGGGTATATACTCAGAAGTGGGATTAGTGGATCATATGGTTTAAATTTTTCAAAGAAGCGCCATAGAGTTCTTCACAGCAGCTGTGCCAATTTATATCCCCACCAATGGTGCACAAGAGTCCCAATTTCTCCACATTTTTGCAAGCATTTGTTATAATAATAGTAATAATTATTATTATTAATAGTAGTCATCCTCATGGGTATAAGGTGCTCTTGCTATTACTGTTTCCCCTTCCCAGTGCATGGGAATAAACCTCAATTGCAGAAGCTGTTATGGGAAACAGTTGTGGTTAAGCCTTCAGCTATATACTTACATTATCTGCATCCTAGTAAACTTGACAGAGTTAGCCACGTGGTTCACATCCCTCCACATTTCCCCAATGTCAAAGACACACCAGCGGAATAGCAACCCAGGCACTAGCATTGCCTTCTTAATCTGGGTTCTCATTTATGCTCATGACTGGGATGAGCAAGATTTGAGTACACAATGGGGATTTCACATTCAATTTTACATACATTTAACAGGGTCCTCTAAAGCAATGTGCAAGTATTTATAATATTTGCTACATTCCTACTGTGAAAAATGCAACATCTGAAATACATAAAGTGTTTAGTGAATGTTTATTTATCAGCGTAGGTAGAAGAGAGGGAGAAATGATAGGGAAAGAATTAAGGAGAATGAGAGAGACAGGGAGGAATATTGGAAGAATAAAATAAGGGAAAAGAGGAAGGAAGAAATGGAGGGAGAGAAAGTGGGAGGAAGGAAAGAAGGAAGGAAAGAAAGTCTATTGTGGGGTGCCTGGGTGGCTCAGTCAGTTAAGTGTCCGACTTTGGCTCAGGTCATGATCTCGTGGTTCATAAGTTCGAGCCCTGTGTCGGGCTCTGCACTGACACCTCAGAGCCTGCTTCAGATTCTGTCTTCCTTTCTCTCTCTGCCCCTCCCCTGCTCATGCATTTTCTCTCTCTCAAAAATAAATAAACATTAAAAAAGAAAAATAAGTCTATTGGTCATAATTTTCAGATATGGAGTCTGGTTAAAATTTTTTAAAAGATGTTACACAGGTGACTTTGAAGCACAGTCAGTTAAGAATAATTGATACATTCTAAGAACATAAGTCCTGGAAAGGGCAGGTCCATGAGAGGTACCAACAATTAAGTAATGGGGAGAGAAAGAGACTCCAGTAAAGAGAAGGAAAAGCAGTAGATAAGGAGATAAGAGTAAACCATGAGACTGTGATGTAATGGAGCCCATGGAAAAGAAAACTTCTGGAAAGTCATATTCAGCATTATCTAAGGTGGTGAGAAGTCAAACAAGTTTAGACTGAGGCATGCTCAGTCACAATGGCAAAATGGAAGACATTTCTGAAGTTTTCCAGAGCTATCATTGAGGAAGTATGGGTGTTTAAGTTGTAGATTCGGAGTAAATGGGAATTAAGTAATTTTAGCAAGTGTAGACTTCTTATTGAAGAAGCTAGTAGAGAGTGAGAGGTTGAAATTCTAGGAAATAAGGTAATTAATGAATGGAAATCCTGGAAGAAAAAGATGGTGGTGTGACCAAGAAGATACTGTGCAGAACCGGGTGTTGCAGGTGCCTGTGGTTATACTTAAATAGGTGGAAGGTGGAAGAGAGTTGAAGCGATTTATATTTAATCGTTTTAATGGTATTAATGATATAATGTTCATAGTTATTGGGTGAGAACATGGGAGGTAGAAATTTGGTTGGGGAACTTGAGAGAAGTCACAAACATTTAGAATATTGGTTACTAGAATGCTAGAATGGAATGGAAAATGACCGAAAACAATTCAAAAGAGAGGATCAGTGAGGCCCAGCTGAGTTTGTGGGCCCTGAATCAGAATCAGGTTTTTCTCCAGCAGCGGCCAGAAACTCAGACACAGGAAAAGAGAAATGTGGATATGCGACTAACACTGGGGTTTGACTTTGCAAAGGAGGTGTCTTGTAGCCTGGTGGAGCAGAAAAGCAGTTGCAGGTATCAGCGAGTATAGTGCAGGCAAACAACTGCAGGCTCCTGTATTAGGAAGGAAGGGCTGGCAAACGGGGAAAATGGAGGGTGGTCAGGGGACTGCAGGGGTCTAAGGTGGTGAAAGAGTGGTGTGCTAGGACATCAATGAATGTTGACAAGGTCTAAGGCATGACTGTGAATATGGGTGACTCAAGTGATAGTCAACTACTGAGAAGCCCTACAGTTAATATGGAGGGATGGAGAGAGCTTTGAATGAATTGTACAAATAGCAGAACTTAGAACATGGAGAAGCTTGGACACCAAGGTCATTGATTAATGTGGTCAGTAAGTAACGTGTAGTGAAACTGTAAAAGTTGAGAAGGGATAACATGGTGTTATAACTCTCCTAGGCAGGAAAGTTTTACATAATAGTAAAGGAAGAGTAGCTATGATGTAGCTGTGGTGAATTAGAGGTCAGCCTCACTTATAGGCTCCTGTCACATAGGGCAGAGGAGGTCAAACTTTCTATGAGTTCTGGTGACAGAAAGTCTTAGTTCAAAACTTCACTCGGCTACCGTTTCTTGTGCACGTCACATCGCCTCTCTAATATTCTATGTCTAATTTGCAAAATTGATAACGATTACAGCATTTACCTCATACAGTTTTTGTGAGGATTAAATTAACCAGTTCGGGTACAGAACTTAACATAATGTCTGGTATGTGTGTACTTAATGGATGTAAGATAATGTTATCTAAACACAATGTTATCTAAATTTAAGATTTCTGAAGACAAGGAGTTTTGTATCTGTTCTTTTCTACCTCACAAGCCTCTCCCCCACCTCAGCCCCAGCCCAATTATCCCACAGTCTGCCTCATTACAGTTAAATAGCAACTCCATTATTCTAATTGCTCAAGCCCCAAACAACCATCTTTGACTCTTTCTTTCAAACTATACCTTCAATCTTTCAGCTTTGTCTTCCAAGTGCATCCTTAACCCAATTTCTGCCACCAGTTCAGATGTAGAAAGGTTCAGGAAACTGTCACTCTTATTAAAAACCAAAACAAGCTGAGTAAAGTACACAGTCATGGCTTTAAAAAAATGTATCGTTGGGCTGAAGACACAAAGTAATCCAACGAACTAAATTGCAGAAAATGAAAAGCCCTTTACAGAAGGAAGATGCTTATTGCCGTGCGTGTCTTTGGCGAAACTGCAGGAGAAGAAGGAATTTACCATAGACAGTGTAGGGAGAAACAAGGTAAAAATACCAGTTTTTAACAGCTCCTGTGAAAGGATACTGTCTGAGAGGCAGGGAGGGCCAGAGACTTAATCCATATCTAGGGAGTGTGGATGTATTGGATATTTATCATTTTTCTCTCCGGATTCATTTTCGACTCTTCTCCACCCAGGTCTCCTTCTAGACCCAGGAATGATGGCCTCTATTGCTTACAATGAAGTACTTCCTTACCATTTGTTTTTTGGTTGGGTTTGGCCAAAGGGAGACACAGGCAGGATATTGGAAGGTGGGGGAGAAATCGAAGTCAGAGTATTTGTTCCTCTGGCTCCTTCCTTGAGGAGTCACTATTGTTGGCTTCGAGTGGCCTACTGAAGGCCACAGCTCCTGTAAAATTATCTGAATATATGGCTACCCTCTCTGGGTTCCAGTTATCACCCGTTTACATCTTCAGGCCTAGGCATGGTAAACTCTTCCCTCTTGTCAGTAATGGAATACTGCACTAAATCTGGTACATTTCACTAAATCTTGCCCACACTTTTACTAATGGTCACTCTATTAAATTATTCTCAAATTATCCAGTGTGTGATATCTGTTTCCCTCAACGATCCTGAGACAATAAGACATCTAAGGTCAAGAGTAGTCTTGAGCAGTGTATCCATTATGACAAAGTGGAACATAGCCCTAGGCTGAAGGAAAATACAGTTCAGGGAAACTGCCACCTAGGGGCCCTTCGAGATCCTAATTGGGTAAACTAAGTCTTTTGGTTCTTTGCTCTTCATGTTTGTAGATCACACATTTCCATAACTTGAACGTACTGTGCTAGACGCAGGCCACCCATCTCTGTACATCATTTGAGTATTTTGAAATTTAGTTCCTACAAGCAATGGCTGTTCCCCCCACCCCCCGCCCCAGCTTTATTAAGATATAATTGACATAGAACATTGTGTAAGGTCAAGGTGTACAATGTGATGATTTGATACATGTATATATTGTAAAATGATTACCATAATAAAGGTTAGTTAACACACCCATCACCTCACATAGTTACTTTTTCTTTTCTTTTCTTTTTTTTTACATAGTTACTTTTTCTTTTTTGTGGTGAGACGTTGTAAGATCTACTCTTTTAGCAACTTTGAACTATACAATACCATATTGTTAACTATAGTCACCATGTCATACATTATAACTCCAATGTTTATTTGTTTTATAACTGGAAATGTATACCTGTTGACCATCTCCACTCATTTCTCCAACCCTCCCACTCCTGCTCCTGGTAACCACCAATCTACTCTGTTTTTATAAGTTTTTTTTTTTTTTTTTAAGATTCCACGTATAAGTGAGATCATACAGTGTTTGTCTCTCCCTGTCTGACTTATTTCACTTAGCATAAGACCCTCAAGTTTCACCTATGTTGTCACAAATGGCAGGATTTCCTTCTGTATTATGGCTGAATATTCCATTCTTATGTACACACATTTTCTTTATCTGTTCATCTGTTGATGGACACTGAGGTTGTTTCTGTGTCTTAGGTATTGTAAATAATGCTGCAATAAACATGGAAATGCAGATATCTGTTCAAGATAGTAATTTCATCTCCTTTAAATAAATACCTAGAAGTGGGATTGCTGTATGACATGGTAATTCTGTTTTTAATTTGTTTTTTAAAGTTTATATATTTATTTATTTTGATGGGGGAGAGGGGTAGAATGAGGGAGGGAATCCCAAGCAGGCTCTGCACTGACAGTGGAGAGCCCCCAGTGGGGAGCTTGATCTCACGAACCATGACACCATTACCTGAGCCAAAATCAAGAGTTGGACGCTTAACCTTCGAAGCCACCTAGGCGCCCCTCTGTTTTTAGTTTCTTGAGGAACCCCCATACTGTTTTCCATAGTGGCTACAATAATTTATATTCCTATGAACAGTGTACATGTGATCCCTTTCATCCACATTATTTAAAAAGTTCTCAAAAGTTTATTTTGAGAAAGAGAGGTGGGGATGGGAGAAGAGGGAGGAAGAGAAGATTCCAAGCAGCCTCTCCGTTGTCAGCGCAGAGCCTAATGTGGAGGCTCTATCTCACGAACTGAGATCATGACCTGAGCCAAGATCAAAAGTCAGATGCTTAATTGACTGAACCACCCAGGCGCCCCTTTGTCTACATTTTTGCCAGCACTTTTCTCTTGTCTTTTTGATAATAGCTATCCCAACACGTGTGAGGTGATACTTCATTGTGGATTTGATTTGCATTACCCTAATGATCAGTGATGTTGAACACATTTTCATGTACCTGTTGGCCATTTGTACATCTTTTTTGGAAAAATATCTATTCAGGTCCTTTGCCCAATTTTAAAATCAATTATTTGTTTCTTAGCTGTTCAGTTGTATGAGCTTCACGAACACTGCTTGCTAAAAGCCCTGCCCCCTTTTTCGGTCTATCTGATCTTTAGTGGTTGAGCCCCACAGATTCCCTTAGTGATCTCTATCAGGCAAGATTTCAGTGGGCCTCTCTTAAAGTGTTCTGCATGCCTGGGGAGCTGGGTGTGCACCTGGAGCTATCTTTTCACACTGGAGCGACCGTAGGCCCAGGGGGGCCCTCTCAGTGGCCCTCTCCTATCCTTCCAATGTGGTCTTTCTCAGTCTCTGTGGTCCAGAGAGGTACTTTAGCCCCCCTTAGGGTTTGGGATTTTCACAATGGAGTCTTTTCCATGGGTAGCTGCTAGTTGGTCTTCTTGTAGGAGAGACTTAAATCATCAACAACCTATGTCATCATCTTTATGATGTCACCTTGACAGTGGCTCTTTCTAAAGCACTGCGTAGCTCAGTCCTAAGGATGTTTACATAGAAGAGAGACCAGCAAAATATAACAGTGCATCATTCTGCAGATTCTTTTGGCATGAAATTGTTTCAATTATGAATGGATGAATGGCCCCCATGAGTCAGGGCATTTCATGCTTGGGTGATGGGGGAAAAAAGCCATTAATTTTCAAAACTTGTTCCTTTTTGAGAGTTAGCTAGTTAGATAGCAAAGAAGTTTGGGATAATACTGTCAGTTGGTAGTATTATGGCAAATTGAGAAACCTCAGGGTGACCTTTGATGGTTGGCTGGGGACAAGTAGGTTCATCTAAGACTTAGCCTGTATCACTGTTACTTGAGTGACTTTCACCTGCATCATTCACCCTGGAAATATATATGCCACAGGGACTTGACCTCAGGCTGCTCAAAATGCATACTTTCTCTGGTTTCCATGGAGATGGTTGCCAGCTCAGGTCATGTACAAGGCTGTGTCTGGGGAGTACATTAGAATTGTGTCTGTGGCTAGTTCCACTCCCTTTCCAGGACAGAGCGTGCATTACTCTTATTTGATGCTAGAATACTTGGGGGCATGGAAAAGGCCAAAGGGCATGCCTTGGATTTTGAAATGGCCAAGCCTCCTCTGAATTGAAAGAGAACACTAGTCAGAATACAGACATAATGTAGAAGATTGAGGGCTGGAAAGCAGGGTAAATTTTTTTATAAACGCTAAGCAGGAGAGGAGCCACAGACTGTGAGGAGTAGTGTGAGCAATAAAATATGCAAAAGCTTAGTGATCAAGGGGTTACCCTGTCTGGATTGCCTCAGAGACACTTGCTGCCCACTGGAGAAAGGGACATTCAGGGCACTGCATGGGTTGCATCTTCAAGATGAGACGAGGAGCTTTCGAGGGGTGTAAGATATACCTGGAGGTGGCAATCAAGAAATTGGGGATGGGAGGGAAGGAGGGAGCTCCACCTACTAGGGACAAAGACCCAACTCAGAAGGGAGTTTTAAATGATAGAAAATGGAGATGGTAAAAACTCTGTGTTCTATAACTCCCTGATACTCTTCCAGGTCTATCACGTTTGATATATTCTATTTTCCAGCATAAACTTTAGTAAAATCCTTAAACAGAGAAGATCCTCTTTTTGCCGTATTCTTTAGCAGTGCTTGAAGTGAGAAATAGAAGACATGGGGACAGAGAGAGGAGGAAGGAGAGCAGACTAAAAACCCCATGTCTTAAACCAAAGAAGGAAATGTAGCCAGAAGCAGTTGATCAACAAAAATACCATATCAGACCATCCTGATAGCTGATTAGTAGAAAAACCATGAGACCAAGCTACTGCAGACGATATAGAAGAGTCAATTAGAAACTAATTTTTATGAACACAAACCAAAAACCTGTCCTGTTTATAAATGGCGTATAATGCTTTGCTGGCTGAAAAGCAACTTTTGTTGTGAAAGCAAATCTGTGTGAAAGTAAACATTAATGTGAAGCTGAATAGCTTCATATTTGCTACTTCATTGAATTCCAACAATTCCAGGAAATGAGTACTGTATTTATATCATCACATTAGACATGAAGAAAATCATCAAATAGGTTAAGAGCCTTAGATAGGTTAAGTGAATTATCACAGGTGATATGATTAATAAGTGGCAGAGCTGAGTTTCTCTGGACATTTGCCTCTAGATTCCTGGTCAAATGCACCATCCTTTTGACCACAGCATCCTCATAGTGTTTCCTGTAGAAATTCCAAATGAGAAAGACACATTTAATGAAAAGAAGTTTCAACTGGCATAGTGGGCAGGTTGCCCACCTAGACAGGTTACTATAAGAAACCATTGCCTTATTTTTTCATATTTTTAAAAAAATTTTATTTTTTATGTTTTAAAATTTTGGAATCAAGGTAATGCTGGCTTCATAGAAAGAGTTTGGAAGTTTTCCTTCCATTTCTATTTTTTGGAACAGTTTCAAGAAAATAGGAGTTAATTCTTCCTTAAATGTTTGGTGGAATTCCCTTGGAAAGCCATCTGGCTCTGGACTCTTGTTTTTTGGGAGATTTTTGATTACTAATTCAATTTCCTTACTGGTTATAGGTCTGTTCAAATTTTCTATTTCTTCCTGTTTGTTTTGGTAGTGTATATGTTTCTAGGAATTTGTCCATTTCTTCCAGATTACCCATTTTATGGGCATATAATTGCTCATAATATTCTCTTATTATTGTTTTTATTTCTGCTTGCTGGTTGTGATCTCTCCTCTTTCATTCTTGATGTTAGTTATTTGGGTCCTTTCCTTTTTCTTCTTGATCAAACTGGCTAGTGGTTTATCAATTTTGTTAATTCTTTCAAAAAACCAGCTTCTGGTTTCATTGATCTGTTTTTTTGTTTTTTTTGTTTTTTGTTTTTTTTTTGGTTCTGATAGCATTAATTTCTGCTCTAATCTTTATTATTTCCTGTCTTCTGCTGGTTTTGGGTTTTATTTGCTGTTCTTTTTCCAGATCCTTAAGGCATAGGTTAGGTTGTGTAACTGAGATCTTTCTTTCTTCTTTAGGAAGGCCTTGATTGCTATATACTTTCCTTTTATGACCGCCTTTGCTGCATCCCAGAGGTTTTGGGATTGTGGTATTGTCATTTTCATTGACTTCCATATACTTTTTAATTTCCTCTTTAACTGCTTGGTTAGCCCATTCATTCTTTAGTAGGATGTTTTTTAGTCTCCAAGTATTTGTTACCTTTCCAAATTTTTTCTTGTGGTTGATTTCAAGTTTCATAGCATTGTGGTCTGAAAATATGCACGGTATGATCTCGATCTTTTTGTACTTGTTGAGGGCTGATTTATGTCCCAGTATGTGTCTATTCTGGAGAATGTTCCATGTGCACTGGAGAAGAATGTATACTGTGCTGCTTTAGGATGAAATGTTCTGAATATATCTGTTAAGTCCATCTGGTCCAGTGTGTCATTCAAAGCCATTGTTTCCTTGTTGATTTTTTGATTAGATGATCTGTCCATTGCTGTGAGTGGGTGTTGAAGTCTCCTACTATTATGGTATTACTATCGATGAGTTTCTTTATGTTTGTGATTAATGGATTTATATATTTGGGTGCTTTCCCATTTGGTGCATAAATGTTTATAATTGTTAGGTCTTCTTCGTCTACCAACCCCTTGATTATGATATAATGCCCTTCTTCATCTCTTGATACAGTCTTTCTTTTAAAGTCTAGATTGTCTGATATAAGTATGGCTACTCTGGATTTCTTTTGTTGACCATTAGCATGATGGATGGTTCTCCATCTCCTTACTTTCAATCTGAAGGTGTCTTTAGGTCTCAAGTGGGTCTCTTGTAAACAGCATTTAGATGGATCTTGTTTTCTTATCTGTTCTGTTACCCTATGTCTTTGGTTGGAGCATTTAGTTCATTGATGCTTAGAGTGAGTACTGAAAGATATGAATTTATTACCATTATGTTGCTTGTATAGTTGGAGTTTCTAGTGGTGTTCTCTGGTCCTTTCTAATCTTTTGTTGCTTTTGGTATTTATATATTTTCATCTTTTCACCCCTCAGAAAGTCCCCCTTAAAATTTCTTGCAGGGCTGGTTTAGTGGTCACAAACTCCTTTAATTTTTGTTTGTCTGGGAAACTTTTAATCTCTCCTATTTTGAACGACAGCCTTGCTGGATAAAGAATTCTTGGCTGCATTATTTTTCTGATTCAGCACACGGAATAAATCCCGCCACTCCTTTCTGGCCTGCCAAATTTCTGTGGATAGGTCTGCTGCAAACCTGATCTGTCTTCCCTTGTAGGTTAAGGACTTTTTTCCCCTTGCTGCTTTCATGATTCTCTCCTTGCCTGAGTATTTTGTGAATTTGACTATGATATGCCTTGTTGATGGTTGGTTTTTGTTGAATCTAATGGGGGTCCATGGTGCTTCCTGGATTGTGATGTCTGGTCTTTTCCAAGGTTAGGAATGTTTTCCACTATGATTTGCTCACGAAACCCTTCTACTCCTATTTCTCTCTCTTCCTCTTCTGGGATCCCTATGATTCTGATGTTGTTCCTTTTTAATGAGTCACTAATTTCTCTAATTCTTAAATATTGCTCTTTTGCCTTGATCTTCCCCTTTTTTTCTGCTTCATTATTCTTTATAAGTTTGTCCTCTATATCGCTGATTCTCCTTTCTGTCTCATCCATCCTTGCCGCCGCTGCATCCATCCGTGATTGCAGCTCAGTTATAGCATTTTTAATTCCATTCTGGCTATTTTTTACTTCTTTTATCTCTGCAGAAAGGGATTCTAATCTATTTTCAACCCAGCTTGTATTCTTATTATCGTGATTCTAAATTCTGGTTCAGACATCTTGCTTGTATCTGTGTTAGTTATGTCCCTGGCTGTTGTTTCTTCCTGCTCTTTCTTTTGGGGTGAATTCCTTCGTTTTTTCATTTTGAAGGGAGAAAAGGAATTAATGAGGTAGAAAAATTGAAATTAAGAAAAATTAAAATTAAAAAAACATTAAAATTAAAAATAAAAACACACCCACAAAAATCGAATAGATGATGCTAGATCCCAGGTGTGTTTTGGTCTGGGTGTTGAAAGTGGTTTGAAAGATTAGAGAAAAAAAGGGGGGGGGGAGAAAAAGGAAATTGTTTGAGAATTTGAAAAACTGAATACACTGAAGTAGACTAAAATGAGATGATGGGGGTAAAATAGAATTTGAAAAATATACACAAAAGTAAAGAATATAGTAGAAAAAATTAAAGAAAAATATTTTTAATAAAAATTAAAAATAAATATGAATTTTTTCATTTTCTGTATTTAAGAAAAAAGAAAAATGAAAAAGAGAAAAAAGATAAAAAGGAAAAAAAGGAAAGAAAAAAAGAAACTGTTTGAAAATTTGAAAAACTGAATACATGATAGTAGACTAAAATAAAATGATGGAAGTAAAATAGAATTTGAAAAAGTTTACATAAAGGCAAAAAATATAGTGATGAAAATTAAATAAGAATATTTTTCATAGAAATTGAAAGTAAAAATGAAGGTTTTTTCTTTCTGCATTCAAGAAAAAGAAATGAAAAAAAAAAAAAGAAAGAAAAAAAGGAAATTGTTTGAAAATTTGAAAAGGTGAATATACTGAAGTAGACTAAAATAAAATGATGGAAGTAGAATTTGAAAAAATTTACACAAAAGTAAAAAAATATAGTAATAAAAATTAAAGACATTTTTTAATAAAAATTGAAAATAATGAATTTTTTCTTTCTGTATTCAAGAAAAAGAAAAGAATTGTAAAAAAGAAAAAAAGAAAAAAAAAGAAAGAAAATTGAATAGAAGAACCTGCTAACAGATTGAAGTAGGACTGAAATTGTTTCATTTTCTCTTAGGAGTCAGTCTATGTAGCACTTTATAGTCCTTAAACTATGCCGCTAGTGAGACTTGTGTTCTTGAAGAGTGAAGTTGGCCCAGTTGGACGGGGCTCAGTGTAACAGCTCCGCTCTCCACTAGATGGCGCTGCTATCCTACTGGGGTGGATTGTTTCGGGGCTTGTAGGTGCGTATGCGCATGCGTGGGAATGGTAAAAATGGCGCCACCCAGCTGTTTTCCCGGCCCCTTACTTCCAAAGGACTGTGGCTTTGACCCGTTCCACCCCTCTGCGGGAGGGTCTCACCGAGCAATGGCTGAATATCGGCTGCACCCAGGAACACCCGCTGGACCCTGTTGTTGCCGGAGCCCTGAGACTGCGGCCAGTTGCCAGCCTGTCCCAGAAAATGTTCGCGAGACAGTGTAGCAGTAGCGTTTCAGGGATTATGGAAAATCACGACACACATCTGGCACCAGGCTTCACCCTTAACGACCTTGCCCTAGCACCAGCGAATGTGGCCACCTTCTGGGGTCTGCTGGGACCAGGTGGCTTCAACAGTCTCTACCAAATGTCCTTCCAGCAATGGAACCACTTTTCCCCGTGTGGCCCGAGAACCTCCCGGACCCCACTCTGCTCCTGGGGATTCGCCCTTCCTACCAGAGCACCGCCAGGTAGGGAGCTGCGGAGTTGCAGCCTTTGCGCTCGCTTGTTTACAGCCTTAATGGAATTTAAACCCTCTCCTTTCTCCCTTTTTAGTTTAGTCCCTGCGGCTATTTCCAATTTTCCACTTTCTCTCCAGCTGCTTTTGGGGAGGGGTGCTTTTCCCATATTCTCTCCCTCTCCCCAGTCTCCGTCCTCTCTCTGCCCGCAAAAGCGGTTTCCTAACCCTCACAGGCTTCTCGCTCCCCAAATTTCCCTCCTGCCGCGTACCTGCTGAATTCTGTGATTCAGGTTGTGCAGATTGTTGTGTTAATCGTCCTATCAGTTTTCTAGGTGTGTAGGATGGTTTAGTGTTGGTCTGGCTGCATTTCATGGACGCGAGAGACAGAAAAAGCTTCCATGCTGTTCCACCATCTTGGCTCCTCTCCTTATTTTTTCACGTTTAAGACCTTGCTTACCCTTCACACTCAATGGTGGGTGCTGCTTTTCTGGCTCTGACCTCCAGGTTCCCCCATGGGTGATAGTTTAAACTCTTCTTCACTGTTCTGTTTTAGGCTGCTCATTGAATCCAGACAAGTCTCAGAGCTCTATAACCTAAACAAACTGGCTCCTTTGGCCATGAGCTCTGCTGCATTAACTCCAAATTCATATGTAGCACTTGTGGAGGTAGAGACTTGGTAGGCACATATCTTGGGTAACGTAGGTAAACTTGAGCTGTTCCTGACTATGCTGTTGAGGTTTCTTAGAATCGTGAGGTAGACAAACTCTCCATAGCTCCTAATTAATCAGGGATATCTGAGATCTAATGTGGACGCAGTCAGAACTAGCTCATAAACAAGAAATTAAATCAAGATATGAGGCTAGAGGGATGGACATAAGTGAAAATTGAGGGAAAGGGTGTTTAAGAAGGAATGGACAAGGTTGTTATACATTTTTTAAAGCTTTAATTTAAATTCCAATTAGTTAACATACAGTGTAATATTAGTTTCAGGTGTACAATATAGTGATTCAACACGTCCATTCAACACCTGGTGCTCATCACAAGTGCACTCTTTAATCTCCGTCACCTATTTAGCCCATCCCCCCCATCCACCTCCCTTCTGGCAACCATGAGTTTGTTCTCTATAGCTCTATAGTTAAGAGTATGTTTCTTGGTTTGCCTGTCTCTCTTTCTCTCACTCTTTTTTCTCTTTGCTCATTGGTTTTGTTTCTTCAATTCCACACATATGGGTGAAATCCTATGGTATTTGTCATTCTCTGACCTATTTCACTTAGCATAATACTCTCTACCTTTATCCATGTCATTGTAATGGCAAGATTTCATTTTTTTATGGTTGAGTAATATTCGAGTGTATGTGTGTATACACACACACACACAAATGTACATACATGCATACACCACCTCCTCTTCTTTTATCCATTAATCAGTAGATGGACACTTGGGCTCTTTCCATAATTTAGCTATTGTAGATAATGCTGCTGTAAACATTGGGGTGAATGTATCCCTTTGAATTCGTGTTTTTGTATTCTTGGGGTAAATACCTAGTAGTGTGATTGCTGGATCATAGGGTTGTTCTGTTTTTAAGTTTTTGAGGAAACTCTATACTGTTTTCCACAGTGGATGCATCTGTTTGCATTCCCACCAAGAGTGCATGAGGGTTCCCCTTCCTCCACATCCTCGCCAACAGCTGTTGTTTCTTGTGTTTATGTTAGCCATTCTGACAGGTGTGAGGTGGTATCTCATTGTAGTTTTGATTTGCATTTCCCTGATAATCAGTGATGTTGAGCATCTTTTCATGTGTCTGTTTGCCACCCGTATGTCTTTGGAAAAGTGTCTATTCATGTCTTCTGCCCATTTTTTAAATTGGATTATTTGGTTTTTGGGTGTTGAATTTTTAAGTCCTCTATGTATTTTGGATACTAACCCTTTATCAGATATGCCATTTGCAAATATCTTCTCCCATTCTGTAAGTTGCCCTTTAGTTTTGTTGATTGTCTCCTTTGCTGTGCAGAAGGCTTTTATTTTGATGTAGTCCCAATGGTTTATTTTTGCTTTTGTTTCCTTTGCCTCTGGAGACATATCTAGAAAGAATTTGCTATGGCCAGGGGCGCCTGGGTGGCTCAGTCGGTTAAGCGGCTGACTTCAGCTCAGGTCATGATCTCAACGGTTTGTGGGTTCAAATCCCACATCGGGCTCTGTGCTGACAGCTCAGAGCCTGGAGCCTGCTTCGGATTCTGTGTCTCCCTCTCTCTCTGCCCCTCCCCAGGTCGCACTCTGTCCCTGTCTCTCTCAAAAAAAAAATTTAAAAAGTTAAAAAAATTAAAAAAAGAAAAGTTGCTATGGCCAATGTCAAAGAAGTTATTGCCTGTGTCCTCTTCTAGGATTTTTATGGTTTCATGTCTCACATTTAGGTCTTTCACCCATTTTGAATTTATTTTTGTGTAGGGTGTGAGAAAGTGGTCCAGTTTCTTTCTTTTGCATGTTGCTGTCCAGTTTTCCTGACACCATTTGTTGAACAGACTTTCTCCCATTGGATATTCTTTCTGAGCAGGTATGATTGTGTGTGTGTGTGTGTGTGTGTGTGTGTGTATAAATTTATATATATATGTAAAACAAATAAATATTTATTTATTTATTTTGAGAGAGAGAGAGAAAGTGAGCACAAGCTAGGGAGAGGGCAGAGAGAGAGAGAATCCCAAGCAGGCTCTTGTCAGCACAGAGCCTGACTCAGGGCTCCGTCTCATGAACTATGAGATCATGACCTGAGCTGAAATCAAGAGTCAGATGCTTAACTGACTGAGTCACCCAGGCACTGCCTGAGCAGGTTGTTATTTTTATACATGAATCCTATAGTGGCTTCTGTGTGTGCTGTACATATACCCCATTTCCCCTCTCAGGACCAAGGTGCCTATTACCCTAGCTGTCAGTAGTCTTGCATGTTGACAGCTCAAATCTGAATTCTTCCTCACAAATTGCTTTTAAACAAATATTCTAATATTCTAATATTATCTTATAATATTCTAATATTAGACTTATAATATTATGTTCTAATATTATGACTTCCTTTCCAGGGGTAGCCTGTATCCATTGACTGGTTGACTGGTTGAAGTAGGAGTCTATAGGCCCAACCCCCTTGCCTAAATGTGTGTCAATTTTCCAAGTGAATCCCAGCTCTAGGGTGCCCTGCAAAATTGGCTGAGTCCTCATTGTGACTATATCACGACTCAGCTTTTCTCTCTCCTCAATCCTCTTTTTCTCACTCCCTGACGAGTGTTGTTAAGCACACCCCAATAAAGGTCCTGTGTGCAAATCACCTTTTCAGGATCTGCGCTCAGAGGAACCCATCTTGTGGGAGTTAGTTCCTGGTGTGGTCCTGGGAAACAGCACTAAAATAGGATTCTCAGGTAGACATTTGCTGACTATCTGACAAATAAGAACCCATCATTGATGGTAGGTGAAGTACTGATAGCCTCTGTCATGCATGTTAAATCTTTTAGTGTTGGAGGAAACTGGGATGGGATATCAATGCGAGGCACATACTAGGAGGTACAATGTCTTCAATGTTTGAGAGATATGGGGGGATGAGTAAATGTGAAGACTAACATTGGGTGACTGTTATTGGAGTTATTGATGTTTGGAGAAAGATGGCAAAAAGCTAAAAATGATTAAGCACTAATTAAAGGCTAAATGTGCAAGCCAGAGATCTTCTTTAGCAGCCGATAAAGAAACTCTCATCTCATTCAGCCCGAGGACAGACAAAAACTGAAGATCAGCCCCACTACTGAATTACAAAAGAGGCAGAGCAGAGAATATTGAATTCTCAGCCCTGACAAGTTTTCTCAGAGCCCTGACTCAGTGAGAAACTCAGAGGGGGTGGGGGGATATCAGGGTCAATATACACAAAAATGTTGACTCTAAAGATTCCCTTGCACATTCTGAGTCTGCAAAAGTGACCCAGTACTCCATGTTAAAGATTTATGCTTGTGGACAATCACAGGAAGGCAAACTGTGCCCACTCCCCGCTGCTCCTAGAATCTACCCTCACCTCCTCTCCTTACCACCAGAACAATAACCGGCATTAAAGTCACAACATAACCCAGCCGGGGAATTGCTAGTCCTGCTAGGATAAAGAAGGGATTATACCCCGCAACAATCATAGTACCTAGTCAATATTTATTGATAGGGGCTAAGAGAGTATGTATGGGACTGGATTCTGAGGGTGCTGGATAAGGATGTGTAGGATGGAGCATAACATTGAAAAAAGGACATTTTTAAAATATGGGAGTGCTCCAATGATACAGTATTTAATATCTTGGTAAAGATACCAAGACCAGTGTTAAAATGCTTCTGGGTTAGCAGTTGGTAACTTGAATAAAGCAATGTAAAAGTAAAAAGGCCTGAACTGTTGTGGTGGATGGCAAAGAAAGGCATCTAGGCTCAGAGAAGTGAGCATGCTAGAGTGCAGTCTGTGTATACTCTAGAGTATATACGTTATGTAGGCTGGAAAACTTATATAATTATCTTCTTTAGGAGAGCTCTGAGAACATTCCATCAACCAAAGCAAAAAGAGTTGCACTGACAGCCACTGTAAAGAACAGTATGGATGTTCTTAAAAACTTAAAAATAGAATTACCATATGATCCAGTAATTCCACTGCTGGTTATTTACCCAAAGAAACAAAACCACTAATTTGAAAAGATACATGCACCCCTACAGTTATTGCAGCATTATTTACAATAGTCCAGATATGGAAATAACCTAAGTGTCCATCCATAGGTAAATGGATAGAGAAGGGGTGGTATATATACAATGGAATATTAGTCAGCCATGAAAAGAATGACAGCTCGCCATTTTCAACAACATGGATAGATCTACAGGGTGTAAGGCTAAGTGAAATAAGTCTGTCAGAGAAAGACAATACCATATGATTTCACTCATATGTGGAATTTAAGAAACAAAACAAATGAAGAAATAAAGAAAAAAAGAGACAAGCAAAAAAACTAGAGTCTTAAATACAGAGAACAAACTGGTGGTTGCCAGAGGGGAGATGGGTGGGGGACGGCAGAAATAGGTGAAGGTGTTAAGTGTACACTTATCAAAATGAGCACTGAGTAATGTATAGAATTGTTGAATCACTATACTGTACACGAAAACTAAAATAACACTGTATGTCAATTCTACCGTAGTTAAAAAAATTAATTGAAAATGAAGAAAAAGTGTCTTTTGCAATCATTGTACACAGTGTCTTATAAATATCAAAGCTACTTCATTGATAGTGTTGATCAAGTCCTCTATATCTTAATGAATTCATTCATGTCTTCTTGTTCTATTGATACTGATTTGAGAGTGTTGACATCCCCAAATATATTTGGGCATTTGCTTTATCTCCTTTCAGTTTTGCCAATTTTTGCTAAATGAATTTTGAAGCTTTGTTTTTTTGGTGTATACACATGTAGCATTTGTATATAGTCTTTATTAATTTACTCTTTTATCATTATGACATTCCCTCCTTAGCCCTGGTAATAATTCTTGTCTTGAACTCCATTTTGTCTGATATTAATACAAGTTCCTCAACTTTTTTAAAAAAGATAAGGGTAAGCAGAGTATATTATTTCCATCCTTGAAGTTTCTAAATTTTTTATTTTTTTATTGAGGTATAGTTGACATGCAGCATATTGGTTTCAGGTGTACAACATAATTATTTGATATTTGTATATATAGCAAAATGGTAATCATATTAAGTCTGGTTACATATATTACCATATTATATACAGAATTCTTTTCCTTGTGATGAGAACTTTTAAGATTTACTCTCTTAGCAACTTTCAAATATGCAATACAGTATTAACTACAGTCGCCACGCTGTACATTACATCCTTGAGTACCCTGTGTCTTTATATTTACAATGTGTTTCTTGTAGATTGCACATAGTTGTCTTTTAAAATCCAATCTTAAAATATCTACCTTAAAAATTTTTTTAATGTTTATTTATTTTTGTGAAAGAGAGAGAGGGAGCGAGCACAAAGAGAGAGGGAGACACAGAATCCGAAGCAGGCTTCAGGCTCTGAGCTGTCCGCACAGAGCCCAACGCTGGTCTCAAAGTCATGAACTGCAGGATCATGACCTGAGCTGAAGTCGGATGTTTAACTGACTGAGCTGCCCAGGCGCCCCTAAAAACCAATCTTAAAATATCTACCTTTAATTGAAATGTTTAGAAAACCTACATCTAACATCATTATCTACATTGTTAATTCCTTACCATCTTGCTGTTTCCTTTCTAATTGTTAATTTCTTACCATCTTGCTGTTCTCTTCCTAATTTGTTGAATTCTTACCATGTTGCTGTTTTCCATGCTCTTTGTTCATTTTTATCCTTTCCTTAGCTTTCCTGGACTCTTTTTTTTTTTATCTCCAAGCCATTTTATCTCCAATTGGTTTACTTATCATTTTATTTTTTAGTGGTATTTCTGGGTTTTAAAATATGCATCTTTAACTTATCACAACCTACTTTCAAATATTATTATACTATGCCACTTCATGTATAATGTAAGACACTTGAAACAGTATATTGCCATTTCCTCCTTCACATCTTTTGTTTATTTTGCATTTTATAGTTGCACATGTTATAAATTCAACAATAAATTGTTTTTAGTTTTTGATGTAAACAGTCAATGAAATGAAAACAAAACCACCTTTTAATATAGTCACTCATATATAGATGATCCCTAATTTCTGGTGGTACAACTTACGATTTTTTGACTACAATAGTGTGAGAGTGATATGCATTAAGTAGAAACTGTACTTCAAATTTTTAATTTTGATCTTTTCTTGGGCTAGTGATATGTTGTACAATACTGACTTATGATGCTGGACAAATATACTCACAACCATTCTGCACCCATACAACCATTTTGGTTTTCACTTTTAGTTTAGTATTGAATAAATTACATGAGATATTCAACACTTTATTATAAAATAGGCTTTGTGTTAGATGATTTCTGCACAACCATAGGCTAATATAAATGTTCTGAGCACGTGGAAGGTAGGCTAGGATAAGCTATGATATTCTATAGGTTAGGTGTATTAAATGCATTTTTGACTTTCAATATTTTCAACTTACGATGGATTTATAGAGACATAACCCTATCATAAGCTGAGGAAAATCTGTACATTATTTCTGGTGCTGTTCATTCCTTTGTATATATCTGAGATTTAATCTATAATTTTCTTCAGACTAAAGGCCTTTCTTTTATTATTCTTATAGTGCAGGGCTTATAGTATCAAACTGATTCAGCTTTTGTTCATCTGAAAGATTTCCTTCTTTTTGCCTTCACTTAAAAAAAATCAGTTGTAGTGACATGTAATTTATGAGCCATAAAATACGTTCATTAAGAGAGTTCACAGAGTTTTTGATGAATGTGTATGCCTGTGTAACCAACACTGCAATCAATATATAGTAAATTTCCATAACTCCAAAAGTGCTTTTGTGCTCATTTGCAATCTGTAATACCTCCCAACCCCAGGAATGCATATCCACTGATCTACTTTCTGTCACCATAGATTAGTCTTGTTTTTTTCTAGAATTTAACTTAAGTGAAGTTATTCAGTATGTGAAATCTTCTTTTCATTAGCTTCTTCTATGAAGCATGTTTATGGATCTACCCACCTTGTCGAGTGTATCAATACTTGTGATAGAGTTCTAAGATGGGCCCCAAGATTCCTGACCCTTAGTGTATGTACAGCTTTTGCAGGTTATGCAATCAAGCCCTCACCTAGGTGCTATTTAAAAAAATTTTTTTCACGTTTATTCATTTTGAGAGACAGAGAGAGAGACAGATTGCAAACAGGAGTGGGGCAGAGAGAGAGGGAGACACAGAATCCAAAGCAGACTCCAGACTCCGAGCTGTCAGCACAGAGCCTGATGCGGGGACCAAACCCACGAATGTGAGACCATGACCTGAGCTGAAGTCAGACACCTAACCAGCTGAGCTACCCAGGTGCCCCACCTAGGTGCTATTTTTAAAGGGATTTTGCAGATGTAATTAAAGTCCCAAACTACTTCACTTTAAGACAGGGTTATATTACTAGATGAGCCTGTATTTTATTTAAATTCCACTTTAATTCTAATTGACTTGTTAAGTATATAGAAATACTATTGATTTTTTTCTAGCCTACATGGTGTTACTTATTTTTTGCATTTTATTTTATTTTTAATTTTATTTTTAATTTTTTAAAATTTACATCCAAATTAGTTAGCATATAGTGCGATGATGATTTCAGGAGTGGATTCCTTAGTGCCCCTTACCCATTTGGCCCATTCCCCCTCCCACAACCCTTCCAGCAACCCTCAGTTTGTTCTCCATATTTATGAGTCTCTTCTGTTTTGTCCCCCTCCCTGTTTGTATATTATTTTTGTTTCCCTTCCCTTATGTTCCTTTTGTCTCTTAAATTCCTCATGAGTGAAGTCATATGATATTTGTCTTTCTCTGACTAATTTCACTTAGCATAATACCCTCCAGTTTCATCCATGTAGTTGCAAATGGCAAGATTTCATTCTTTTTGATTGCCGAGTAATACTCCATCATATATATATACCACATCTTCTTTATCCATTCATCCATTGATGGACATTTGGGCTCTTTCTATATTTTGGATATTATTGATAGTGCTGCTATAAACATGGGGGTGCATGTGTCCTTTTGAAACAGCACACCTGTATCCCGTGGATAAATGCCTAGTAGTGCAATTGCTGGATCATAGGGTAGTTCTATTTTTAGTTTTTTGAGGAACCTCCATACTGTTTTCCAGAGTGGCTGCACCAGCTTGCATTCCCACCAACAATGCAAAAGAGATCCTCTTTCTCTGCATCCTCGCCAACATCTGTTGTTGCCTGAGTTGTGAATGTTAGCCATTCTGACAGGTGTCAGGAGGTATCTCATTGTGGTTTTGATTTGTGTTTCCCTGATGATGAGTGATGTTGAGCATTTTTTCATGTGTTGGTTGGCCATCTGGACATCTTCTTTGGAGAAGTGTCTATTCATGTCTTTTGCCCATTTCTTTGCTGGATTATTTGTTTTTTGGGTGTTGAGTTTGGTAAGTTCTTCATAGATTTTGGATACTAACCCTTTATCTGGTATGTCGTTTGCAAATATCTTCTCCCATTCTGTTGGTTGCCTTTTAGTTTTGCTGATTGTTTCCTTCGCTGTGCAGAAGCTTTTTATTTTGATGAGGTCCCAGTAGTTCATTTTGCTTTTGTTTCCCTTGCCTCCAGAGGTGTGTTGAGTAAGAAGTTGCTGTGGCCAAGATCAAAGAGGTTTTTGCCTGCTTTCTCCTCGAGGATTTTGATGGCTTCCTGTCTTACATTGAGGTCTTTCATCCATTTTGAATTTATTTTTGTGTCTGGTGTAAGAAAGTGGTCCAGGTTCATTCTTCTGCATGTCGTTGTCCAGTTTTACCAGCACCACTTGCTGAAGAGACTGTCCTTATTCCATTGGATATTCTTTCCTGCTTTGTCAAAGATTAGTTGCCGTACGTTTGTGGGTCCATTTCTGGGTTCTCTATTCTGTTCCATTGATCTGAGTGTCTGTTCTTGTGCCAGTACCATACTGTCCTGATGGTTACAGCTTTGTAGTATAGCTTGAAGTCTGGGATTGTGATGTCTCCTGCTTTGGTTTTCTTTTTCAAGATTGTTTTGGCTATTCAGGGTCTTTTCTGGTAAAGTACAAATTTTAGGATTATTTGTTCTAGCTCTGTGAAGAATGCTGGTGTTATTTTGATAGGGATTGCATTGAATATGTAGATTGCTTTGGGTAGTATTGACATTTTAATAATATTTGTTCTTCCTATCCAGGAGCATGGAACCTTTTTCCATTTTTTTGTGCCTTCTTCAATTTCTTTCATAAGATTTCTATAGTTTTCAGTGTATAGATTCTTCACCTCTTTGGTTAGATTTATTCCTAGGTATTTTATGTTTTTTTGTGCAACTGTAAATGGGATCAATTCCTTGATTTCTCTTTCTGTGGCTTCATTGTTGGTGTATAGGAATGCAACCGATTTCTGTGCATTGATTTTATATCCTGCAACTTTGCTGAATTCATGAATCAATTCTAGCAGTTTTTTGGTGGAATCTTTTGAATTTTCTGTATAGAGTATCATGTCATCTGTGAAGAGTGAACGTTTGACCTCCTCCTGGCTGATTTGGATGCCATTTATTTCTTTGTGTTGTCTGATTGCAGAGGCTAAGACTTCCAATACTATGTTGAATAACAGTGGCGAGAGTGGACATCCCTGTCTTGTTCCTGACCTTAGGGGGAAAGCTCTCAGTTTTTCCCCATTGAGGATGATATTAGCGTTGGGTCATTCATATATGGGTTTTATGATCTCGAGGTATGCTCCATGTATCCCTACTTTTTTGAGGGTTTTTATCAAGAAAGGATGTTGTATTTTGTCAAATGCTTTCCCTTCATCTATTGAGAGGATCATATGGTTCTTGTCCTTTCTTTTATTGATGTGATGAATCACATCAATTGTTAATTGTTTTGTGGATATTGAACCAGCCCTGCATCCCAGGTATAAATCCTGCTTGGTCGTGGTGAATAATTTTTTTTTAATGTATTGTTGGATCCAGTTGGCTAATACTGTGTTGAGGATTTTTGCATTGATGTTCACCAGTGAAATTGGTCTATAGTTCCCCTTTTTCATGAGGCCTCTGTCTGGTTTTGGAATCAAGGTAATGCTGGCTTCATAGACAGAGTTTGGAAGTTTTCCTTCCATTTCTATTTTTTGGAACAGTTTCAAGAGAATAGGAGTTAACTCTTCCTTAAATGTTTGGAGGAATTCGCCTGGAAAGCCATCTGGCCCTGGACTCTTGTTTTTTGGCAGATTGTTTTTATTACTAATTCGATTTTCTTACTGGTTATGGGTTTGTTTAAATTTTCTATTTCTTCCTATTTCAGTTTTGGTAGTATATATGTTTCTAGGAATTTTTCCATTTCTTCCAGATTACCCATTTTATGGGCATATAGTTGCTCATAATATTCTCATTATTGTTTTTATTTCTGCTTGTTTTTATTTCTGCTCGGCAGATTAGAGACAAAAGGGGAAAGAAAAAAAGGAAATAATTTGAAAATTTGAAAAAATGAATACAGTGAATTAGAATTAAATGAAATGATGGAAGTAAAATAAAATTTGAAAATATTTACATGAACGTAAAAAAATATAGTAGAAAAAAATTTTTTAAATTGTTTAACATTTATTCATTTTGGAGAGACAGAGAGACAGATCATGAATGGGGAGGGGCAAAGAGGGAGACACAGAATGTGAAGCTGGCTCCAGGCTCTGAACTGTCAGCATAGAGCTGGACGCGGGGCTCGAGCTCACAAACTGAACTGTGAGATCATGACTTGAGCCGAAGTTGGATGCCAACCGCTGAGCCACCCAGATGCCCCAAGAAAAATATTTTTAATAAAAAGTGAAAATAAAAATATATGTTTTCTCTTTCTGTATTCAAGAAAAAGAGGAAAAAAAAGAAAAAAAAGAAAATTGAATAGATGGACCAGCAAACAGACTGAAATATGATTGAAATTACTTCGTTTTCCCCTAGAAGTCAAACTATGAAGTGCTTTACAGTCCATAAAGTAAGCAGGCAGAAAGACTTGTGTTCCTGAAGAGCGAGGTTGGCCCAGTTGGGCGGGGCTTAGTGTATCAGCCCCTTTCTCCACTAGATGGCGCTGAATAGCTTACTGGGGTTGTTGCTGTGGCACTTGTAGGTGTGTATGCACATGCGTGGGAGCAGTGAAAATGGCATCACCCAGCTACCCAGTCTTTAGTATCGGAACTCTGTTCTCTCCAATCAGCAATTGCGCACCTATCCTTTGTCTCCCACTTCCGTCCACTTCCCACTTTTACACTGTCCGTGACCAAGCTGTCAGATTGCCAGGCGGCACCTCCCTCCTGAGTTTTATCGCAGATGTGGCTGTGTTTCCCAAGGGACTGCGGCTTTGACCCGCTCCACCCCTCTGCGAATGGTCTCACTGAGCAGCGGCTGGGTGTCGGCCGCAACCAGGAATGTTGGAGAGACCATGCTGCTGCCGAGGCCCAGAGACTGTGGCTGAGTGCCAGCCCCCCCCCCCCCCCCCCCCAGAAAAAGTTTACGCGATCGTTTAGCAGCAGCATTTCAGGGATTATGGAAAACCACAACACATACCTGGTGCCAGGCTTCACCCCCAACAACCTTGTTCCAGCACCAGCAAATGTGGTTGTTCTCCCAGGTCCACTGAGGCCTTTGCCTGTGGGGGGGCCGTACAACCTCTACCAGATGTCCTCCCAGTAGGGGAACTGCTTCTTCCCATGTGGCCTGAAGACCCCCAGATTCCACTCTGCTCCTGGGGATTCACCCTTCCCACCAGAGCACCGCCAGGTATCGAGCTGTGGAGCCTCAGACTCTGCTCTCCCCCTGTTTGTAAAGTTTTTCTTAATGGAATTTAAACCCTCCCCTTTCTCCTTTCTCCCTTTTATTTCAGTCCCTGCGGCTGTTTCCACTTTTCCACATTCTCTCCAGCTGGTTTTGGGGGGGTGCTTTTCCTGTATTCCCCCTGCCTCTCCCCCATCTCTGTCCTCTCTCCACACACTAAAACAGCTCCCTGCCTTCTGCAGCTTCTCTCTTCCCCAGTTCGCCTCTCCACGCCATGTACCTGCTGAGTTCTGTGGTTCACGTTGTACAGATTGTTGTGTTAATCCTCAAATCAGTTTTCTAGGTGTGCAGGATGGTTTAGTGTTGATCTGGCTGCACTTCATAGATGCGAGACACAAAAAAAGACTTCCATGCTGTTCTGCCATCTTGGCCTCTCCACAAATTAACTGTTTTAAAGTGTACAATTCAGTGTATTTAGTATATTCACAATGTTGTCCAACCATTACAACTAATACCTAAACATTTTATCACCCCCAAAGAAATTCTATACCCACTAGTAGTCACTCTTCATTACCCCCATCTCCTACTCTCTGGAAACCACTAATTTAACTTTTGTCTCTGGATTTGCTTATTCAGAACATATTATATAAAAGGAATCAGAAAATATGTAGTCTTTAAAATTTTTTATTTCTTTTTCTAATTTTTGTTTTTTTTTTTTAAATGAAATTTATTGTCAAATTGGTTTCCATACAACACCCAGTGCTCCTCCCAACAGGTGCCCTCCTCAATACCCATCACCCCCCCCTCCCCTCCTCCCTCCCCCCCATCAACCCTCAGTTTATTCACAGTTTTTAAGAGTCTCTTATGGTTTGGCTCTCTCCCTCTCTAACTTTTCTTTTTCTAATTTTTGATTTCAATTTATGTTTTAAATTATTTTTGACATAAAAAAGATGCACATAATATATACAACTTCATGAGTTTAGAGGTAAGTATACTGTGAAACAATCACAAGAATCTGTCCAGCTCATCCTTATATATTTATCTGTTGATGGACACTCATGTTGTTTCCATGTCTTGGCTGTCATGAACAATGCTGCAATGAACATGGGAGTACAGATCTCTTTGAGATACAGTTTTAATTTCCTTTGTGTATATATCAAGAAGTGGGACTGCAAGATAATATGGTAATTTTATTTTTAATTTTTTGAGGGACTTTTATAATGTCTTTGATAATGGCTGCACCAATTTACATTCCTGCCAACAGTGTGCAGGGTTACCTTTTTTCACATCCTATCCAACACTTGTTATCTTTTGACTTTTGGGTAATAGCCACCCTACCATGTGTGAAGTGACATCTCATTATGGTTTTGATTTACATTTCCCTGATTATGAGTGATGTTGAGAGTCTTTTCATAAAGCTGTTGGCCGTTCGTATGTCATCTTTGGAAAAAAATGTCCTTTCAGGTCTTTTCCCCATTTTTAACGGGGGGCAGATTATTCCTTTGACATATTTTTATGTAAATAATTGATTAACCATTACAACCATTATATCAGTATTTAATAACCAATGTATTCTGGTTACAAATGTGGAAAAATATAAGCAAAACAATCTGCTAGGCAGCCAGCTCAGTATATCATTGTACTATAGATTTCAATATGGATTATCTTGAATGAAAATGGATACTTCAGAAATTCTCAGTTAACTTTGGCTTTCTTACTGGAGTAAAATTTACCTTATTTTCCCCCAGCTTTATTGAGATATAAGTGACATATAACATTGTGTATGTTTAGGGTATACAGTGTGATGATTTGGTATGTGTATGTCTTACCAAATTGTTACCACAGTAAGATTAGTTAACACATCCTTTATCTCATATGGTTACCTTTTCCTGTGTGTGGTAAAAATATTTACTCTCTTAGCAACTTTCAAGTGTACAATACAGTATTGTTAACTATAGTCACTATGCTGTATATTATATCCCCAGAACTTATTCATGTTATAACTGGAAGTTTGTACCTTTGACCAGATCACCCATTTTCTCCACCCCCTTGCCCCAGCAATCCCCAATCTATTCTCTGATTCTATGAGTTTGACTTTTTAGATTATATAAATAACATCATACCTTATTTGTCTTTTTATGTCTGACTTACTTAGGATAATTACCTCAAGGTCCATCCATGTTGCCACAAATGTCAGAATTCACACACACACACACACACACACACACACACACACACACATGTATAATCACATTTTCTTTATTCATCTGTCAGTGGACATCTGGGTTGTTTCCATGTCTTGGATATTGTAAATAATGCTGCAATGAACATGGAGGTACAGATACCTCCTTGAGATAGTGATTTCATTTCCTTTGGATATATATACAGTAAAAACCTTGGTTTGTGAGCATAATTTGTTCCAGAAACATGCTTGTAATCCAAAGCACTTGTATATCAAAGTGAATTTCCCCCAAAAGAAATAACGGAAACTCAGATGATTCATTCCACAGCCCAAAAATATTCATGTAAAAATGATTACAATACAAAATAATAAAATACAAAATATAAAGAAAAATAAACAAATTAACTTGCACTTACCTTTGAAAACCTTCGTGGCTGGTGCGAGGGAAACGAGAGAGGAGGGTTATTGTGTAGGATGACTTTCACTATCACTAATGGATGTCGACTACAGTACAGTATTAATAAACTCTTGTCATATACTGTATTTAGTGTAACTGGCAATAAGGCAGCAGAGGAAAGGGTCTGTATCTGCAGGCAGCCTAACCTAGAATCAAGCAAAGCATTCCTAAGCTTATTCTTCTAAGGAAAAGCAAAGGACTGTCCATAAGCGCTCTGAAGTGACAAAAAATACACTAGTATGAGTCGTGGGCACCTTCCAACGTTCTGAAAAATCACTGATTTGTATGAAACACCAGAGCCTGAGACCGAGCACCCGAGCATGGGAGATGATCACCCACAGTCCCGCAGAGAGAGAGGGAGAGAGAAGACCCATCGGCTCAGCTGTGATCATGTGACATTCGAAGTCACATACTACTGGTATTGCAAGACATTGCTCATTTGTCAAGTTAAAATTTATTAGAAATATTTGCTCATCTTGCAGAACACTCAAAGAACAAGTTACTCACAATCCAAGGCTTTACTGTATTCAGAAGTGGAATTGTTGGATTAGATGGTAATTCTATTGTTAATTTCTTAAAGGACTTCCATGTTTTCCATAGTAACTATACCAGTTTACATTCCACCAACAGTGTACAAGAGTTCCATGCCCAGTTTTGAATTGGGTTACTTGTGGGTTTTTTGTTATTGACTTGTAAGAGTTAATTCTATATTCTGGGGTTAACCACCAATCAAATATATGGTTTGCAAATATTTTTCCCCATTCCGTAGGTTGCCTTTTCATTTTGTTGATTGTTTTCTTTGCTATGCAGAAACTTTAAGTTTAAGAATTATATTACACACATATATTAATTTGGGGAGGATTGACACCTTTATTCTTTTGAGTCTTTCAATTCATAAGCATGCTGTATCTCTCCATGTATTTAGATTTTAAAAATTTCCTTTCTTGTATAGTTTTCAGCATACAATTTCTTTGCGTGTTGTTAGGTTTACAGCTAAGTCTTTCAGTTTTTTTTAGCAATCAGAAATGATGCTATATTTTTAAATTAAAATTTTGGTATATACTTCTTCACTAGCTATTTGATGCCAATTGATCATGAGAGGGTCAGTGTTTTGTCCTTACTGGAATAGACGCTCTGGATAGGGTTTGCCTTCTCTATGCCATGCTTCTGCCAAAACTACCATTCATGGACTTACAGAATTACTTATGTGCCATAATGGTATTCCACACATCATTGCTTCTGATCCAGGAACTCACTTTGCAGCAAAAGAAATGTGGTAATGGCCCTGCTCATGGATTTCACTAGCCTTATTATGTTCTTCATCATCATGAAGCAGCTGGCCCAATAGAATGGTCAAACTGCCCTTTGATTACGTTGCCGGCTAGTGGCAATACCTTGCAGGACAGGGGCAAGGTTCTACAGGAGACTGACTATGCTCTGAATCAATGTCCTATATGTATGTATGGTGCTGTTTCACTGATAGTCATGATTCATGGGTCCAGGAATCAAAAGATGGAAATAGGAGTTGCACCACTCATTATTACCCCTAGTAACCCACTAGTAAAATGTTTGCTTCCTGTTCCTGTGTGCTGAGCCAGGAGGGAAAGATATGGCACTAACCAACCTAGGCTGATGTCTTTGTTCTCCCCTAGCCTACTAGACTGTGATGGACACATTCAAGCTCCAAGACTATTAGGGCAGAAGTCAATCCTCTGGGGAGGCCCCTCAGATAAGTTGTGGTGCTGGATGTGCAAACCATCTCTTTCCTTTCCCCTAGAAAAGCCAGGAGTCTGGGGATTTCTTTTTGATCATATGGCATTGCACTGGGGGCAAGGACTTGGACAAGATGTCTCGAATCATCCGACTAGCTTCAATGAGTCTGGTTTCACAGTCACTCAAAGTACAGGAACCTTTCACTTCATTTCTGGATTTCTCATGAATAAAATTTCTCCATGAGTTGTTGCTAAATGGGTATATTTGTCAGGGGAAGGATGGTCCTGAGCTTCCTACTCTGCCATCTTGCAGGTGTTACTCTCAAGGCTTTTTTCAAGCTTTGTTAGGATGAATCAAATATGAGCCTTGTTTTAGGTTTATTGTAGCCTTACTGCTAAGGTGTTATAGGGTGAAAAATGCTCCCTCCTTCAAAGATATAGTCACTTCTAAATCTCCAGAATCCATCAATATTACCTTTTATGGTAAAAGAGTGAATATTACTGGATATGTAAATACGTGATTAAGTTTGGATCTTGAAAAGACGAACTTATTTTGACTTATCTGGGTAGATTCTACATGCAATCACATGTATCCTTATAAGAGAGAGGCAGAGGGAGTTGACACACACACACACACACACACATAAATACAGGAGAAGGTGATGTGAAGATGCAGGCAGAGATTGGAGTGATACAGCCACAAGTTAAGGAATGCTAAGTCATCCATTAGTCATCAGAAGCTAGAAAAGGCAAGGAAAGTATTCTATAGAACCTCTGGGGGGAGTGCAGCCCTGTTGGCACATTGATTTTGTGCTACTGGCCTCCAGAACTGTGAAAGAATAGATTTCTAATGTTTTAAGCCATCAAGTTTGTGATAATTTGTTACAGCAGCCACAGGAAACTAATTCCTCTGAAATCTAGTGAGTGCTTCAGGTTTCAGTAACATTTATCTGCTTTAGCTGGATGGAAGTCAAGTGTGTCCTATCCCTGCATGTGAGCGCTAGAAATTATTCAACTGAAATCTTTCTATTAACTGTTATTTGCCTAGCCTTTTGGCATTTTACCTGATGCATGCACATCTTAGTATTCAACAGAATAGTCACAGGGAAACCTTAGCGGATTCCTGATGTGATTTTTCTGCATAGTTTCCTCTCTCATACTCTGCTTTAAAAATTCTAGCTGCCTCAGCTTCTGTAAAATACAGTCTCTGTCTTCACAACCTTACTGGTAGTGTTTCACTCTACTTGGTTTCCCTCTACATGTGCCACACTTCAGAAAGTGCCTGTAGAAAAAAAAAAAAGGTGTGATTGTAGGGCTCCTTGTAGCGTCAGTTGGGAAACTGACCTTGATATTATAGCTTGAAAATCAACACATAATGGAATTATAGCAGAGATATGCAGAGTCATCTTAAAGAGCAAATAAAGGCAGAAAACTTACTTATGACATTAATAAGGAAAAAAATGTGTCAACCTAGAGTTGGGTTGATCCTGTTGAAAGCACCCCAAAGAAGATGAATTAAAAAGGAAAGTGTTGGCAGGGACATTCTAAACTTGTTCAGGAAAAAATGTGTCCTAGAGTTGTATATCTTAACTTTTGGTAGTTGTAACTAAAATGAAGAACCAAGAGCCTCAGGGACCAAAGATAGCTAATGCAAGAGGAGGAGGTTATTTAAACTAGAATTTGGATGTTTGCTGTGTCTTTTTTTTTTTTTTTTTTTCAGAGCTCTTTGATGCAGTCAGAGACATGGTGGGTAGGTAGCAGCCAAATATTTTGACATTACCATGCTACTTCACTACCTTTTTCTTTGGGAAAGGCAAGTCAGAAATTTGACCTATGGAAAACAGTGCCTTCTGGAAGATTTTCGGAAAGTATGATTCTGTGGCTGCTTTTTTGTGGACGATAGTTTTCTCAATAGGTTTGGTAGTTTTCCTGCCAAAAGTCTATCCCTTCCCCTGTGATGTACTCTGGTTCTCCTCGCTAGTTTGTTGGGTCTGCTTGGGAGTGGACAGTGAGCCTAGGTTCCCAGTGAACAGACATTCTAGAGAATGGTGGAAAGTAAAATGTATGCAAATGAAGAGGTCAGTTGGCATCAAAAGAACAAGATAGTGACTTTCTATCACCTCAAAAAGTCCCAACTGATCATCCTTCAGTGTGGGTGGTAGGTACTTGCCTGTAAGCAGTTACATAGAATTTTTCATATGAATATCCTCCCTCAGTGTATACCAGCCTTGGCTTCAAGCCCTTGTGAAGATCTTGTAGTTCTCATAGTATTGACCAGTTAGCAGGTATTACCTATCCTGGGGGTAGAAAACATGGTTGCTTTGTAAGAGGTATTTTATATAAAAGGATGTTTTATGTTGCAGTCCAATTCTTCTCAGTAGGTGGAAGTATTGAGTTATCCATAGATAGAACATCAGAAGTATTCCTTAAAAATTGGTTGTGCTCCATTTAGGCATTAATAATGGATACCATGATGAAGGGCTTTCAGTGGTACTCTTCAAGCTTGATCTTAGAAGCTTCAAAGATCCTGGAAACTACATAGATGAATAATTTAAATTATTATGGTTGCAAAAGGATTAAGAACCAGAATAAGGATAAAGTGTGAGGAATTTTTAGTGAGGAATTCCATAATCACCAGATTGAAGATATGGCAGTGGCAGGGATGCAAGTTAATGATAAATTCTCATGTTGTGGAATCTTAGAGACACATATAGGGGCTATGAGCAGTATATTATATTCTTGACTTCCCAAAGGTATTTCTTGTTTTGGCCATAGGTCTCCCAGATGCTACTATATTGGAGGATGTATAGATATGGATGCCCCAAAAGCCTACGTGAACTTTAGTCAACATCTTGAAAGATCACTGGACATAGGCATGGTATTTGAGGTCAGACTTTCTAAATTGGGAAACCTATTAGTCTGTTCTTTTCATTTTTGTTTTGGGGTATACCCTACTTTTAGTCCAGCACCAGCATGGACTTCTGCGAGATCATTTTTTTTAAGTTTTCTTATTTATTTGAGAGAAGAGAGACAGAGAGAGAGAGAGAGAGAGAGAGAGGGAGAGAGAGAAAGAGAGTGAGCAGGAGAGGGATAGAGAGAGAGGGAAAGAATCCCAAGCAGTCCCTGTACTGTTAGCATAGAGCCTGATGCAGGGCTCAAACTCACAAACCATGAGATCATGACCTGAGCCAAAATCAGGAGTCAGATGCTTAACTGACTGAGGCATCCAGGAACCCTGATCATTTTTTAAAATTATGGCTGGATATGGATGCCTTTAAAGGTATCCGTTTGCATGATGTGCCAGGACATGCTTGTTAGGGCAGATGATCTGGCCTCAAAACCTGGCGATTTGGGGTGTCCGGTAAAATCAAAGGATTATAGAAATGTGATATACCTAGCATTGTACCATTCCCCTGATAAATAGTAAGCACTCTGGTATTGGAAGGACTTGGCCTCAGGCTTAGGGAAACAATTCAAGTGCCTGATGTAACCATGGGCCTTAGATCCCAGGTTAATCATATTCCCATGCAGTTTTGCCTTCAATTCTGAAAATGCTTTCTGATAAGTGGTGTATTTGTCTGAAATCCCAGGTAAGGAAGAGACAGATGGTGTAGGGCCATAGTGGGCATAGCTGTTACTTAAGGCAGAAGTGCAGTGTAAGATAAAGAGCATAGATTTCCTTAGGATATAGTGAGGTACTTGGATCTTACTCTGTAAAGGTAATAGACTAGGAAGTCTATATGAGCAGTAACACACTGATAATACTATTTTTTCCATGTTTTCTTATGAGCATGTCAATATAATTATCTCTATTCCTCCCAACTAAGAGAGTTCCATTTAAACTAGGATGACATTGGTATGCGGTTACCAGTGTAAAGGCCGCAGCATACCACCCAGAATTCTGTTATAAAATGCCCTCCTCACTGCCTTTTGTAGGTAAGGGTAAAAGGTGAATCTTCTGCTCTCACTCTGGGACCCTGGTTAGTATAGCAACGAGTTTCCAGTGGTGGCATTGGAATTGGTGAACAAAGTGATTAGCCTTGCTTTGGTACATTTTCAGAGGCTAGCATGTCCAGGAGGCCTGTGGCATGGCTTCCTTTCTTTCTTTACGTTTGCAGACATATCTGTATTCATGCTCTGAGGCTTGTTATTTCTGAAAAAATAATAGGACTCTGACCAATCCATCTTGTTTCCCCCTGTGACTTGCTGAGAATCCAGAATGCAGGGCTTATTCTTTCCACTCAACAAATGGCATTACAGGTTATCTCCTAACTGGTGGGACTACTGAAGAAATATATTGCAAGCTCAACTCTCCTCATATCCTGCCAGAATCTGAAGTACGTAGATTCCTTCCTAATCTGGTGTTCCATGTTGTTAGTGAAAGCAAGAGGGACGGGGCAGTGGTGCTGGTTGAAGGCAAAGGTTCCTAATTCTGTTCTCTCTTTGCCCCTGAATGCATCGTGCTGAACACTGGAGGGCACCCTTGTGCCATTAGAGGTTCAAAGCTCTGGGTATCAGTAGAACCTGCAAACAACTGTGTGGGATGCGGAGAATTTTGCTCAGTCTCCTGAGGGATATATCAGATGGTGCCACTGAGGCCTGGGCTGGGTAAGAAGACATGAGGAAGAAGATTAAATACTTCTTAGTAATTCAGGGATTGGTGGGATTACGTTTTAGGCAGAGCTCCTTGGGCCATGGGCATGAGAGGAGAAATTAAAAGGGACATATGCTTTCAACTACCATCTGCATGCAGATTTTAGAATATATATTCCCAGATTTTTCTTCTGAGCTCCACGTATATATGCAGCCAGCTCTTCTATATATAGCCACCTGAATATCCATCAGACATCTTAAACTCAAAGTTTTCAAAGAAGCTAGTATTTTCCTTACTCTCCTTGCCACCCACTATCCCCAATACTTATACGCCATGCCAAAACCTTACCTACCATACCCCTTCTTTGCCTCACAGACGTGCTCATTTTCCAGTATTTCCCATCTTGGTAAATAGTACCACCTTGTTCAAGTCATCAAACTGGTGGTACCATCTGGGACACATTATTCTTTCCATCTTCTTTCTCATCCAATTACCTCACTCATTTCATTCTGTTTTCTAAATATCTCTTGAATTCACGCAATTTTCCAAATTACTCATCACTGGCCACCATCTTCTCTCACTTGGATTACTGCAATGGCCTTATAGACATTCTCCCCACATGCAATGTTGACTTCTCCCACTTATTCTCCACCCAGCAACCAGAGCCTATCTCAAATGTAAATCTAACCATGTTACTTCTCTGCTTGAAATCATTTACTGGACATTCTTAGCCTTCAAGATAATGTTTACATGCCTTAGCATGAAATTCATTCATGTTTCTTTGGGAGCATCTATCCCTTTTTCCAGTGTCTGTCATTTTAAGTTATTTCCCCCAGCACTATTCTTTAGAAATGCAAGGGGTAGACCAATAAAATGCTGTGGAAGAGATTCATCTGTCTGCTTTTCAATATTCCAGGCCAGGGACACTTTGTCCAACAACTAGACATTGAACAATGATGATGTAGGACTGAAAATGGTACTTCGTCGTCTCTAATTTTTGAACAAGCTCTGGGACACCCAGTTACTCCTCAATTTGGACTTTTAGGTAGACATACAGTGACTTCCTGTACTCAAAAGACTAAAGATGAAATCAGACTTTTCCATTTCAATTACAGTGTCATACCCTTTGGCTTATGCAGGGCTTCAGTCATATTTTAGTATTTCTCGAATGATAATCTGTATCACCTCCTAGAATTGGGACAACAGTTATGTTTGGATGACATACTCATTCACACTCCCAATTTATAGCCTCACACCACCTTCTACTCCAGTTGGTTTCATCTAGTTCACCATTAGAGTAACCAATTTTGTGTCTGCCATCCGAAATAAATCTTTCAGTGTCTCATTAGTGAATTTCTGGGGCCTAGCTACTGAAGCCAATGTATTCAGAAAATTCCGCCAAGTGTTTGATGACTCTAGAGTGGAAGTGCTATGTAATTTCATAGATATTAGTGGTTAACTTTGGTGCACAGGAGGGGCACATGATTCAGCCTCGAGTGAGGATAGAGAGCCACACTCAGCAGAAACTCACTGCTGTACTTCTTATAGGACACTGCCTTGTTTTCACCTGTTGGCTACTGTGTACACACATGCACGTATATATACACATATACAAACACCCATGCAGACACAAGAAAAGCCTGAAGAGCCGATTTTATAGTGAGACTCAAGCACAAGGTTGTGCCAGAATTGTTGACTAGTGTGTATAAATGCTTAAAACTCATTATTGTGCCCAGGTGCTTTGCACTGTACACTAGCAGGAGACAAAATGAAATGACCTATACTGGGAAATTTTTAGGCGGTGACAGACTAGGCCTGATGTGCCTCAAGGGCAAGGAAAACACTGGGGGTTGAAGAAAAGCAACACAAACCTTCTTAGGACTAGAGTGGAGACCTTCCATGCCGTAGCTTACATGTCTTTGCCCCTGAGAGTAGCCTTGGGGATTGTTTTTTGATTGTTGTTTACGGAAGTGTGTTAAAATTAATAAAAGAGTTTATTTGAATCTTCTATTCCATAAACATTTAGTCAGCCTCTCTTCAAATAGTAAGATGACTGGGTATGGCTGTCATAAATGTCCTTGAAATCTCTAGGCTCACAGAAAGTCTATTTGTTTTTACCTGAGCGTGTATTCCTAATTTGTTGCTTAAAAATTCCTTGCTTCTCCTATCATAGGCAATCAAACTCTTCAGATTTTTTAAAGGTCTCCATCTTGTGGACTTTTTTCTCTATGAGAGTGGCCTTGTGAATATTTGAGGGTGAGATGAGGGTAGGACCAATAGTTGATAGATCACTTTTCTTTTTGGATAGACCTCTATTATCCCCTCTTCCCACATCCCCATTTGGCTCCAATTTGGGGAAATTGCAAGTGGTTACACAGTACAGTAAAGAAAATGTGAGCATGGAGAATGCCATGAAGCTCATTTCTAGCTTGGGCAAAGGAATATTCTAGAATATCTGCCTGATTGAAACCATTGGCAAGAGCACCTAATAAGGTCTTATCAGAAGTCTTCTTAATTGAAGGCCTTAGGGGTAATGCTGAAGGAAATTTCTGGAAAATCCCTAACATTTTGATTTCCGGTCATGCACAAACTATTTTGTACCTCTAACTCAGGTTATCACTTAAAGTTCTGGAAAAATAATCCTTTAGAGCAACATCCCAGTAACTTCCTGAGGACAGAACCCCAAACATGCTACTTCTGTTAAAGGAACCATAGTGGATTTTAGAAGAATATAGTAAACTATTTTGATCATGTCTGTACATGTATAATCTGAGGAGAGCCACTATATGGCAAGATTTCTGTATTCACAGGGTGTAATTAGAGGCACAACTACATACCAAAGGTTATGTGAAGGGCAGTCTCTGTGGGCAGCCACTCATTTGGCAGATGTTATTTCAGTGACAACTGCCCATGATGCAGTTAGAGGGGTCTTGGCTGCTAAGATTTTGCTTTTGGAGGAGCCACTTATTTGATAGGAGTTGAGAGCCTTCTTCCATTTGGTACTTTTTCAGCAATTGTAGGTGAGGCATATCTAGGAAAATATCGATATATAGAATGGCATGAGGTTTATTTGTACAAACAGTATGGCAACCATTAAACACGTGATTTGAGAAGGTATCTATGTGTGGTATGGTTTTATTTGCCAGGAAAATGCAGTCTGATTTGAGGGACAGCCTCTGCCATTGGTGTAAATCTAGTGCCAGTTGACTCAGTGGGGGGAGAAGAGGCAGGGAAGGTCCTCTACACCATGTGACCTAAAGCACACAGGGTCCTTAAAGCACAGTGGCTTATTTAGCAATAATTGAGGAGCCATCGGTCTACAGTGTGGCTTAGTATGACTTCAGTGCAAAGCCAGGAACGGGCTGTGACACTATAAAACTGGCCCTGGACAGGGCAGCAGAACCTGGCAAAAGCACTACATGAACACTGAGGTAATAGCAAAGATACTATTAGTAAGAAAACAATGGAAACAGAACTGACTACCATTTGTTGAGCATTTACTATATACCCGGAAGCGTTCAAACCACCTACTTCCTACACGTGTATTCAGTATTTCATTTAAACTCAACAATAGCTCTGGACAATATATATGATCCTCTTTTTACATGGGAAGAAATTAAAGCTCAGTGAAGTTAATAATGCTAAACCGTGCAGATATTAAGTGGTGGTACATGGGTTTAGAACCCAGGTCAGTCTTACTCCAAAGCCCATGGTCTTTCCATCAGACTGCTAAAATTTCAAGAATACTCTATGAGTTTTCTTTATTCTTCTTTTTCAAGAAATTTACTTATTTAAATTCAAGTTAGTTAACATATAGTCTTGGTTTCAGTAGAAACCAGTGATTCATTACCTACATATAACACCCAGTGCTCATCCCAACAAGTGCTCTCCTTAATGCCTATTACCCATTTAGCCCATCCCCCCACCCACCTCCCTTCCAGCAACCCTCGGTTTGTTCTTTATAGTCTCTTATAGTTTGCTGCTTTCTCTGTTTTTATCTTATTCTTACCTCCCTTCCCCTGTGTTCATCTGTTGAGTTTCTCAAATTCCACATATGAATGAAATCGTATGATATTTGTCGTTCTCTGACTGACTTATTTCACTTAGCATAATACCCTCCAGTTCCATCCATGTTGTTGCAAATAGCAAGATTTCATTCTTTTTTGATCAGCACATAGTATTCCATTTTGTATATATACCACATCTTTATCCATTCATAGTCAATGGACATTTTGGCTCTTTCCACAATTTGGCTATTGTTGACAGCATTGCTATACACATTGGGATGCACGTGCTCTTTGAATCTGCATTTTTGTATCTTTTGGATAAATACCTAGTAGTGTACTTGCTAGGTCGTATGGTAATTCTATTTTTAATTTTTTGAGGAACCTCCATACTGTTTTCCAGAGTAGCACCAGTTTGCATTCCCACAAACAGTACATGAATGTTCCCCTTTCTCCACATCCTCGCCAACATCTGTTGTTTCCTGAGTTGTTCATTTTAGTCATTCTGACAGGTGGGAGGTGGTATCTCATTGTGGTTTTGATTTGTATTTCTCTGATGATGAGTGATGTTGAGCAGCTTTTCATGTGTCCATCAGCCATCTGGATGTCTTTGGAAAAGTGTCTGTTCATGTCTTCCGCCCATTTATTCACCGGGTTATTTGTTTTTTGGGTGTTGAGTTTGGTAAGTTCTTTATAGATTTTTGATACTAAACCTTTATCCAATATGTCATTTGCAAATATCTTCTCCCCTTCTGTTGGTTGCCTTTTAGTTTTGTTGATTGTTTCCTTCACTGTGCAGAAGATTTTTATCTTGGTGAGGTCCCAATAGTTCATATATGTTTTTATTTCCCTTGCCTCCAGAGACATGTCTAGTAAGAAGCTGGTGTGGCCAAGGTCAAAGGTTTTTGCCTGCTCTCCCCTCTAGGATTTTGATGTTTTCCTGCCTCACATTTAGGTCTTATATCCATTTTGAGTTTATTTTTGTGTATGGTGTAAGAAAGTGGTCCAGATTCATTCTTCTGCATGTCGCTGTCCAGTTTTCCCAGCACCATTTGCTGAAGAGACTGTCTTTTTTTCCATTTGATACCCTTTCCTGCTTTGTCGAAGATTAGTTGGCCATACATTTGTGGGTCCATTTCTGGATTCAAGAGTTAAAAGATCTGTAAGTTGAAAACTATAAAAACCTTATGAAAGTAATTGAAGAAGACACAAAGAAATGGAAAAACATTCCATGCTCATGGACTGGAAGAAAAAATATGTTAAAATGTCTATACTACCCAAAGCAATCTACATATTCAATCCAATCCCTATCAAAATAACACCAGCATTCTTCACAGAGCTAGAATAAGCAATCCTAAAATTTGTATGCAACCAGAAAAAAACCCGAATAGCCAATGAATGTTGAAAATGAAAACCAAAGCTGGAGGCCTCACAATTCCAGACTTCAGGCTGCATTACAAAATGTAATCATCTATGACTTTTAGTTACATTTAGTTCTAAGCTTTTTTCTCTTGGCTTTTACCAGAAGAAGGATCACTTATGCTGCAGAGTAGAGTAATAGGGAACTGTAGGAAGAAATACAGTAATTGAAATAAATTAAAATCTCATTTAGTCCCCAAGGTTTCTCCAAGTTATTCTCAAACAAATGTCTCTGTACATCTCTCTAATCCATTTCCTCTTCTCCATGCCCACTTCTGTGTAGGTCTTCTCATCTATACTGTTGAAACGACTTCTTAAATAGCCTCTGTGCCTCCAATATCTCCTCCAAGTCTACCCTCCACACATATTCCCTAGTGATATTTTCAAAATACAGGGCTGATCAAGTCATTCTCATGCTGAAAACACTTCAATAAATCCCCATTGCCAAAGGAATTGAGAACACCAATAATTAGGTTCCTGATGAAAATTTTCCAGCCTCATATACTATGCTTTCAGCCATAACAAACCCCTGTCGTTTTTCAAGCACAGCATACTCTCTTGGGACATTGGAATCCATCTCTATCTTAATTTCACCTGAATTAATTCAACTCTTTTTCTACACTTAGGCCTTATTCAGGCCATCTTTTCCTACATGTAGGCTGCTAAGTATTGCTAAGATGAGATATCACAACTATGTGGATTTGTGCTTCTTAATGTTTATGGATCTCAAGCTGTCTTTGACCCTCCATGCTGTATGATAATCTGATGTTTTCCTAGTGTACTCTCTCCTCCATTTCCCACAATAGCTTGTTGGAACCTCTACGAGCCTCCTCCCATCTTTTACTTTATCACTTCTACCTTCATTTTTAGTACTTGGCGTCCCTAGTATTCCAGAGAATAGAGGTCTTTTCCTTCCTCCTACAAACACATATGCATGTGACCCATCACTGACTCTCTACCTCCTGCTTCAGTGGAAAAGTATCCTCATTTTTTTATGAAAAGTCCTTCTATCTGTGCTCTGGATTTCATTTCCTTCCACTTGCTCTAGAATCAATTTCTTTGTTTTGTTTTGTTTTGTTTTGTTTTTAGTACCTCACTTCCTTTTCTGTTGACTCTTATCCTACAAATATGTTCCATTTTTTTCCCCACTATCCTATCCCTTCTCTGGATATCACTTTCTATCACAGTTCAACCTTTTTAAAAACATAGCAATCACTAGCCATAATCTTCACTACTCAGTAAAAGTCTATGAAAAGGAGTTAGAGATTCAGGAACAAATATATGCGGATCATGCGTTTATGTTGAGGTAAAGAATAAAAATGGACATCAGGTAGGGATAGAGAAAGGAGTAAAGGAAAATAATAAAACAGAAGGACAGCAAAAAACAGGTGGGGTAAACTAGTGTTTGCTGAAAGAAAAAGACAATGTTGGTTTGCTACGTAAAACATCTGCAGCGCAGGAAAGTAAATACTACAGGTTCCCTGAAGATGGAGTCCAAGACTTGGAAGTAGTGGGAATAGAGAAAAGGGTAATAGAAATTCAAATTGGTCAGAGAGGAATGTCTATTTGTTTCTTTTTCTCCCTTAACTTTAACTCTTTTCTGTATCGGAACCTATCCTTTTTTTCTACCTCTGAGGAAGAAGCTCCCACCTGCCTTCTTGTCAGAGGCTAATTAACTGCATGTACATGGTTAACTGATTCCACCTCTTCTTGATTTTTCTGGATCTTGCTTCAGTAGTTATCCTCACTTTCCATGCTATCATTTTTACCCTATATTTTTATTCCCCTCCCTGCTTCCTTTACTTCTTTCCTTCCCTTCCCTCTTCTCCCTCCCACTCTCCTTGCCTTTCTCTCCCTCTAAATACACACATATATCCATATGTGTACACACACGTGTGTGCATGTGTATATCCTACTTTGTACCAAACTCCTTTCCTTATGCCTAAAATCATACAGTGGATTCTCCAGTTCTAAGAACTTTCATCCTTTCATCCTGATAAATTCATGAGCTGTCTCATTTCTTACCTTTCTTTTATTACCAGCCTTCCCTAAAGAGTAGCCTACAATTGCTGCCACTACATTTTCACACCTACCATCTAGCTCCTGCACCTTCCAGTCTATTGAAATATCTTATTTAAAGATTTCTGATGACTTCCTAATTGTCATACTTAATGCTTCTTAGAACTCTTCCTCCTCTGAGGGCACCTATTGGGATGAGCACTGGGTGTTGTATGGAAACCAATTTGACAACAAATTTCATATTAAGAAAAAAAAAGAACTCATCCTCCTCTGTATCTTGGAAACATTCAGCATTGGTAAACACCTCCTTCCTTTAAATTCCTTGGCTTCAATAATATTTCAGCCTCTGGATTCTTTTTCTGACTCTCATACAATGCTTTTTCTCCTTAACTTGCTTCTTTCTCTCCCTACTCCGTAAGTGTGGGTATTCTCCATGAATACTCCTTCTGATCTTTTCTCTGACTTAGTGTTTGGTGATTTCACTCACCTCTACAGTTTTAACTCTCATTTCTGTGTGGTGGACTTCCAATTTTTATCTGTGTGTTTAGCCTGTCAGCCCTGCATATCCATATATTTGATGAACAGCTCGACTGAATGGCTCTCAAGCAATTTACATTCAGTTATATCCAATTATATTTGGTTTTGACCAAAGCCAGCAGGTGCCCTTCTTTCTTTCCCTTGTTAACACTTTTGGTCTCTTCCTAGTAACCCAAATAAAACATTTGGATTTATCTTTGATTCACTCATTCACTCTTTCAGTAAAGATTTGAGAGTCTATTATGTTACCACCATTTAAAAAACCTCCAATGGTTTATTCTTTACTATAGGATAAAACTGAACTTCTAAGGCTAACAATATGCTCTAGAATGTGCCCCACTTTATCTTTCTTTTTTCCTACTATTTTATTTATTTATTTATTTATTTATTTATTTATTTATTTATTTATAATATAATTTATTGTCAAATTGGCTTACATACAATACCCAGTGCTCATCCCAACAAATGCCTTCCTCAATGCCCATCACCCATTTTCCCCTCTCCCCCACCCCCCATCAACCCTCAGTTTGTTCTCTGTATTTAAGAGTCTCTTATGGTTTGCCTCCCTCCTTCTCTGTCTGTAACTATTTTTTTCCCCTTCCCTCCCCCACTGGTCTTCTGTTAAGTTTCTCAAGATCCACATATGAGTGAAAACATATGATATCTGTTCTTATTTCATAATACTAGCAAACTATCTTTCAGCCAATGGGAGCAGCCATTCTGAAATACACCCTATGACAAGCATTTACACTTTGGTGCAGTTTTTCTTGCCATTTGGAATGAATATGACATGATTGTTTCCCATACCACACTTTGCTTATTAAAATTTTAGTTATGCTTCCAAACCTACCTCAAATTCATCTGTCATAGAAATAATCCATATTTTTCTTACCCACAAATAATTTATCCAATTACTCTATCTCCGCAACATGCTGTTGCTTGCTTATAGTACTAGTCCATTATTCATATGACATGGTTTGTTTGAGTTTTTCTGTTATTGAAAAGGAGAAAGATACTACAACAGAGGATTTTTGGTAAAATATCATCATGTAAATGTCTCAAAGATAGGAGATCTGAATTGGAAGGCATGATGGAGGATGTCAATTAGAAGAACAGCTTGGATTTGTAAATTAAGGATTCGGTGCCCTTTCTTCATTCTTCATAAAGTAGAGTGGTTTTGGAGAAGAGGGACATTTCAATTACATCCCAGAAAAGGGAATAGGGCCAGAGATAATTGGAAATTGACCAGTGGAGCTGAATACTTAGAAAATTGTGTGTAAAAATGTAGACTTGAAAGATAATTTGGAAGCGTATGCTAACAGTTTGCAGAATGCTCACATAAAAGGGAAATGATCCAGTAGGGTTGACAGGATTTATATGCAAGAGAGAGTAAAGGTCCAATGTATAAAATGAAAGATAGCACTTTTTCTGATCATGCAATGGTAATAGCTGAAATTAATTTCTTAAAAGCTTGGAAATTTGGCAGAGGTAAATGGGAGATGAGCAAATTCATATAAGTAAAGAAAAGGCATTGAAAATGATGAGGAATGGTCAAGGGGAGAGAAGCCCGGCTTTCATTTCAAGCTGTCAGAGAGGATTGGTACAGATGAAAAAATAATTTGAAGAAAGCTCTCAAGGAAAGAAATGAAGCCAAATGCTTTGAAGAGAAAAATATATTTTCAATTTTAGAACAAACTAATGGAGAGCACAGAAAACGAATAAAGAAATTAGAACAGAAATAGAGAAAATCAAAGAGCAAATGACAGACGTCTGCAATAGACTGAGAGAGTCTGGGTAATATAGGGAAGAAACAAAATCAAGGCTACTGACATTTTCTCAGGTGAAAGAAGGGAAGATAGTTGTCATGTGTTTGAGAGATTATAGACAGATAAGCTAAGGTGACTTGAAGTCAGTTTATGAGGGTCATTTGTGGAGCTGTAATGCAGGAATGGGCTAACACAGGGGCACACAAAAGCGAGCAGAAAAGGAAAGAATGACTCAGCCACAGACTTCACAGCTCAAGTGTGAGTGAGCATCATGAAAAAGATGTTGAGAAAATCTGTATCTGCTTCTGTTACGGATGTGGCGCAGTGAAAAATCGACACGCTTTGGGGTCAGAGATGGGTTTTAGTCCCACTTCTACCATTTACCAGCTGTGCAACCTTGGGAGAATCTTTGAGCTTCCAGATCCTTGAATTTCTCATCTGTAAAGTGACTTCACATTGTTGTGAAGATCAAATGAGATGGTATTTGTGAAAATATCTTGAACAAAATTTAGATATTATTATTCTAGGACTTTTTTGCATGAGCTGAGCAAACACTTATTTTTAGGTTTCTCCCCCCTGCCGCTGTATTGAGATATAATTGAAATATAGCCTTGTGTATGTCGAAGGTTTACAACATACTGATTTTATATACTGATGTATGACAGAATGATTATATCTGTGGGTTTCTATAGTATATAGAATAAGAAGGAAATCACCAATATGATGAAACAAAGAGAGTGAATGATATTTGAGCCAAGAAAAACTTATAAACTTTTATATATGTGTATATATATACATATATACACACACACACATATATGTATGACTACATATACATATGACATTATATATACATATGACATTACATATTACATATACATATAACATTACATATTAACCATACATATACATATACATAATCACAAGTTGCCAGTGATACTTTATTTTTTCTTCTCAACATCCTGTTCTGCAGCTTCCTTGGCTCTTTTTTCCCAGATGCCAAAGAGCCAGGCATGGGCATGGACCACGTGAAGACCAGTGAATGCCTTGAAGTTCTCCTCTCTAATGACTCTGGCTTTCTCCTTCTTACAGACATTCCACATGGGCATGACTGGTCCTGTCAACTGGGTAGCCAATTTGAGTTCTTCAGCAGAGCCGTCTCCCTCCTTAGGGGCTGATGGCTTCCTGGGGAAGAGGATGAGCTTGGTGCCATACTCCTTCAGCCACTTCACATTGGCCTGCAGGGACTCTGTGGACATGTTCCACCTTCTTGGATTCACTGAGATTCCAATGGTCCATGCCACCTTCTTGTGTAGGCCAGCCACCCATAGCCCTTCCATGCTGAAGCCCCTGCCAACTTGCACTTTGGTGTGATACCTCACTGTGGGGGCACCGTGGGATGGGCTGGATGGGTCCGGACATGGAGGCTCTGGGCCTTGCTTTGGCTTCCTGACCTTGAGTCTGCAGATCTTCCCCGCTGGCTGGTTGAACCATGAGGCCATGCCACTGCCAGTCCTTATGGAAGTGGGGCTTCAACATCATGCCATTCGGGCTGACTGCCATGGCTGCTGCCTACAGGCCTCCTCCGAGGGAAAAAGGCCTGCAGGAAAATAACTATATATATTCTTAAAGTTTTTATTTTAATCACCCAGTGCTCATCAGGACAAGTGTATTCCTTAATCCCCATCACCTATTTCACTCATCCCCTCCTACCTACCCTCTGGTAACCATCAGTTTGTTCTCTATAGTTAAGTGTGTTTCTTGGTTTCTTTATCTCTCTTTTATTTTTCCTTTGCTCATTTGCTTGGTTTCTTAAATTCCACATATGAGTGAAATCATATGGTATTTGTCTTTCTCTGACTTATGTCACTTAGCATTATACTTTCTAGCTCCGTCCATGTCCTTGCAAATGGCAAGATTTCATTCTTTTTATGACTAAATAATTTTCCATTGTATATATACACCACATCTTCTTTATCCATTCATCTATCAATGGACACTTGGGCTGATTATATATCTTTGCTGTTGTAAATAATGCTGCTATAAACATATGGGTGCATGTATTCCTCTGAATTAATATTTATATGTTCTTTGGGTAAATACCTAATAGTTCAATTGCTGAATCATGGGGTAGTTCTATTTTTAACTTTTTGAGGAACATCCATGCTATTTTCCGCAGTGGCTGCATCAGTTTGCATTCCCACCAGCAGTGCAAGAGGGTTCCTTTTTCTCCACATCCTCACCAACACCTGTTGTTTCCTGTGTTGTTGATTTTAGCCATTCTGACAGTTGTGAGGTTGTGTAGTTTTTTTCCCAGCTTTTTTTAAACATTTATTTATTATTGAGAGACAGAGAGACAGAGTGTGAGCAGGGGAGAGGCAGAGAGAGAGAGAGAGACAGACAGACACACACAGAATCCGAAGCAGGCTCCAGGCTCCGAGCTGTCAGCACAGAGCCCGACACGGTGCTCAAACTCACAAACCGCGAGATCATGACTTGAGCTGAAGTCGGACGCTTAACCGACTGAGCCAGCTAGGTGCCCCAATCTCATTGTAGTTTTAATTTGCATTTCCCTGATGATTAGTGATTGGCCACATGTATGTCTTCTTTGGAACAATGTCTGTTCGTGTCTTCTGCCCATTTTTAATTGGCTTACTTGCTTTTTGGATGTTGAGTTTTTTAAGTTCTTCATATATTTTGGATACTAACCCTTATCAGATATGTCATTTGCAAATATCTTCTCCCATTCCATAGGTTCCCTTTTAGTTTTGTTGATTGTTTCCCTTGCTGTGTGAAAACTTTTTATTTTGTCCCAATAGTTTATTTTTGCTTTTGTTTCCCTTGCCCTAGTGGACCTATCTAGAAAAAAGATGCCACGGCCAATGTCAGAGAAATTACTGCCTATGCTCGCTTCTAGGATTTTTATGATTTCAGGTCTCATATTTGGGTCTTTAATCCATTTTGAATTTATTTTTGTGTATGGTGTAACAAAGTGATCCAGTTTCATTCTTTTGCATGTTGCTGTCAAGTTTTCCCAACACCAGTTGTTGAACAGACTTTTTCCTATTGTATATTCTTTACTGCTTTGTCAAAGGTTAATTGACCATAAATTGTGGTTTATTTCTGAATTTTCTATTCTGTTCTGTTGACCTATGTGTCTGTTTTTGTGCCAGTACCATACTATCTTGATCATTAAAGCTTTGTAATATAACCTGAATTTCCAAATTGTGATGCCTCCAGCTTTGCTTTTCTTTTTCAAGATTGCTTTGGCTATTTGGGGTCTTTTGTAGCTCCATATGTTCTAGTTCTGTGAAAGATGTTGTTGGTATTTGGATAAGGATTGTATTAAATGTGTAGATTGCTTTGGGTAGTACAGACATTTTAACAATATTTGTTCTTCCAATCCATGTCTTTCCACTTCTTTGTGTCATCTTCACTTTCTTACATCAGTGTTTGATAGTTCTCAGAGTATAGATCTTTCACCTCTTTGGTTAGGTTTATTCCTAGGTGTCTTATTATTTTTGTTACAGTTATAAATGGGATTGTTTTCATAATTTGTCTTTCTGCTACTTCATTATTGATGTATAGAAATACAACAGATTTCTGTAGATTGATTTTGTATCCTGTGACTTTGCTGAATTTGTTTATTAGTTCTAGCAGTTTTTTTGGTGGAATCTTTTGGGTTTTCTATATAGAGTATCACATCGTCTGCAAATAGTGAAAGTTTTATTTCTTCTTTACTGATTTCGATGCCTTTTATTTCTTTTTGATGTATGATTGCTGTGGGTAGGACTTCCAGTACTATGTTGAATAACAATATTTTATAGAAAAAAATTTGAGGCTCATAGTAGTACTATTCATGATTCATGAAATGCAACAGTATGTCTAAAGGAGTAACAGGTGAGGAGTGAACTTTAGAAATCATGCAAGGAGCCAGAGGACATTTATTATATTTAAATAAACATGTTTTATTTGAACAAAATGCAATTTTATATGCCATACAAAGTTATTCTGGATCAGAGAAGGGGGTTGTCATATATGAATAAAACACAACTATGTGACTTTGGACCCTACTCTCTCCATATCTCTATGTGTTCTTTGAATGTTAGAAAAGAAGTGAATGACGTTCATGATGAGATCACCCAACCCCTGAAACCCTTTATTATATCTGTGCTAAAGACCCTGCTTCTGAGAAAATGCATACTGAATGTAAATGAATTGCATGTAAAAATGAAAAAGAAAGGGGTACTCCAGTGACCTAAGTATCTTCCAAATCATTTTTGCTACATTCTTAGTTCATTCCTGCATCAAGTCACAGATTATTAACAGCCTCCTAATTGACTCTATGTCCAATCTTATACCTCTTCAATCAATTTTATACATTTTTTGTAAAAGTGAGCTTTTAAAAACACAATTCTGAACATGTTACTGATCTGCTTAAAAATCTTTAATGGTTTCCCACCACCTATAACAGGGCTCAGCAAACTTTTTTCTGTAAAGGGACAGAGAGTAAATATTTTAGACTTTGCAGGCTGCCCACAGTCTTTGTTGAATAGGCTTCTTAGCTGTTGTTGTTGTTGTTTTTCTTATATCACTTAACAATTTAAAAACCACTCTTAGCTCCTGGGCTATGCAAACCTAGAGCTGGATTTGGCCATTTGGGCCATAATTTGTTGACCTGTAGAGTAAATAAAGTGCTACCTCCTTAATATAGCATAGCAGTCTCTCCATAATCTGGCCTACTGCTTTCTTCGCGAGTTTTATATATTGCCAAAACACTTCCCACACCTTCTGCTGTGGGAATTAAATTGTTGGCAGTATCTGGAAGTACACCAAGCTGGGTTTTGTACCTCAGTACTTGTTCATATTGCGTCCATAATTGTCCTCCCTTATCCAACTGGCAAGCTACATCTCTCTCAAGACTCTACTAAAGGTGTCATCTCCTCTATTAAATATTTCCTGATTGTCTATTTAGAACTCGACTTTGTAACCTGTACAAATATGGATCACAGTATCGACAGCACTTCACTGTGCTTATTTACTCCCCAACTCCATTATGAATCTCTCAAAGGCAGCAAATAACTTACCTGGATTTGTATCCCTAACATACAGTAGCCATTTAGTAAATGTTTGTAAAATGAATAGCCCCAGGCATTGTGTTAGCAAGCCATCCAACCAGTGATAACATAAAGAGAAATGAAGGGAGGACTAGTAGCCCTCTGAATTGTGCATGACCCATACATAGAAGAAAGTTATTACTTTTGTAGTCTCTAGAGAAGCTCCCTCAGTCCCACTCTTACATCTTGTAGATATTTCCCCGTACACTCATCAGGGTATGAGGGTGGTTGCACTAATCCTCATGGAAGACTTTTTTTTTTTTTTTTGAAGTAGTAATACCATCTAACAGTGCCTGTGTTTTTAGAATCCAAATGTGGACTCAAAACCTATCTTCCAATAAACACACTTTAAAAATGTTCCCAGGGCGTTTAGTATTATTAGTGATAGAATGGTTGACCTAAATAGGTGTTGGTGAGCTGCCTTTGGAATGTAGCTACTCTGTCTCTGTGGGGAAAACGTGCTCTGAGTTCCAAGCTGATGACTTATGAGTTAACTTTTGAACATAACTCATTCCTAAGTTTGGGGCTGTCTCTACTTAAAATATATCAAGCATAGGTCAGAGGAACTGGAATAGGAGTTAAACAGATTAAAAGTAAAGCCATAAAAGCAAGAGCCAAAGAGAAATATGATATAACTATGTTTCTAAAACTAGCAAATGGGGTTCTGAGGCTTCTCGTTGTACACTCTGGAGTGGAGAATGTATAAAGGAGACTGACTTGGGAAAATAAACAGTAGGAGTGTTTGGAAACTTTCAGAAAATCACAATAATATCTTAGCAACCTATAAAAAAATTGCTATTCAAAAAATAGCAACTTATTGAATACTTACTATATGCCAGGAACCATTCTAAAATTTTTGTATAGGTTATCAATTACACACACACACACACACACACACACCCCACAATGATCAACCTTCAGAAAGTAAAGAGAAAGGCTAAGGGTAGAAAATAATGTGACCAGATAACCATCTACCTAAGAAAAGAGTGTGGGAAGAAAGAAAATTTTAGAAACAAGACATAACCACCTTCTCAATGTGCTATGACAGAAAAATTCCAGAGTCAAAGTTAAGATGAGAAAAAGAATCAACAAATTACCATAATACAAAGTGAACAATACATGTTAATTGCCAATAATAGAAAGTGCATATGGCATCTTATTAAATGGGGAAGAAAGAAAAATAATCACAATCTTGGACTTGAAGATGCTTGGGTAGAACAGAAATGCTAAAGCTCATGAATGTGTATGAGAAGTGGGAGTAGAAATGACCAGAGGGTCGCTAAGGCACATCATGGAAGAGAAGGCAGAGAAATAGGAGAAGGCAAAAGAATAACAATTTCAGTTTAGACGTTTTTGTAAGAAATTGATATGATGGAAATTTAATATTTGTAGAAGCAATGTTCATTGAGAAAAGATTTATTAATATATATAACATGCAAACTATTTTAAAACAAGAAATTATAAGTATAAATTAGAATAATTTATTTAAAAACACTTTTTAAGCGATAAAGTGCTTTATACATACAAAAGATACTTCTTGCTATGAGAAGTTATCACCTAAATGTGGGAATTAAGGGATTATTTGTCCATTAGGTTCAAATTGAGGTAGACACCTATAAAATATACAATGGTTGTATAATCAGTGTGCTATATATGAATTTTATCCTTGTGTGGCAAGTACAAAGATGGTTGGTCACAAAAAACTGGCTCTTTATACCTCAGAAAAGAACCTGTCCCTGATAGACTACTACAGCTGTAGCATCCACCTTTACCTATCTCTTACTATTATTCTCTCTCTGAGCTATTTTGGGCACATTCATGGCTTTAGGTCACAATGTGACTTGACAAAATGTTACCATTTATGGTAAACTTGTTAATGAGTGTGTCTAGTAGGGACCTAGTAGAATGTTCAGTAAGAGTTTTATTGTTGTTTAAAAATTTTTTTTGATCTTTATTTATGTTTGAGTGAGAGAGAGAGGGAGGGAGAGAGAGACACACACAATGCGAGTGGGGGAGGGGCAGAGAGAGAAGGAGACGCAGAATCTGGAGCAGGCTCCAGGCTCTGAGCTGTCAGCACAGAGCCTGATGCGGGGTTCGAACTCATGGACTGAGAGATCATGACCTGAGCCGAAGTTGGATGCTCAACCAACTGAGCCACCCAGTTGCCCCTGTTGTTGTTTGTTTTAAAAAACATAAATTGAAATTTTACAGACTGAGTTTTCATTGTTTTTCCTGCACATTGAAGAGATTTAAAGAGAGCCATTAGGATTTTTCATTTTCTTTGGCTAACTTCCTCAGTGTACCTCTTACACCCTTGTTTCTTAGGGTGTAAATGAGGGGAATTAACATGGGACTAACTGCTCCGTAAAATATTGAGAAGTCGCCGTCTGTGAGTCCGAGCCCCGTGTCGGGCTCTGTGCTGACAGCTCAGAGCCTGGAGCCTGTTTCAGATTCTGTGTCTCCCTCTCTCCGACCCTCCCCCGTTCATGCTCTGTCTCTCTCTGTCTCAAAAATAAATAAACGTTAAAAAAAATTTAAAAAAATATTGAGAAGAATTTGTCCTCTTCCTGAGATTTCTTTGAGGTTTCAGGTACATGTAGATGGCTATACCATTAAATATGTTGACCACAGTTAGATAAGGTCCACAGGTGAAGAAAAATTTGAGGCTGGCCTCTACAGAATGGATCCTCAGCACGATAACCACAATGTGGAAGTAGGAAATAAGGATGATAGTGAAAGGCAAGGTCAATATGAACACACTGATAACCAGACCCAGAATCAGACTGACAGGAATGTCTGAGCAGATGAGCTTCAGCGGGGCCTGGATCTCACAGGTAAAATGGCTGATGGCATTCTGTCCATAATAACAAGCAGGAATTGCAATGAATGGTAAGACTGCTACTAAGAATGCACTTGCCCAGGTTCCCAAGGCCAACTGTACGCAAACTTCATTATTCATAATGGTGGTGTAATGCAGGGGATTGGAGATTGCAACAAACCTGTCATAAACCATGACAGCATGGAAGAGACATTCTGTCATCCCTGGAAAGAGGGATGTGGTCATCTGGGCATAACAGCTGGTATAGAAAATAATGGGGAAGTCCCTGAAGCATTGGGCCAAGACATATGGTTCCCAGCTGGTGGAGTAACAGATATCAAGGAAGGATAAATTACTGAGGAAAAAAATACATGGGGATATGAAGTTGAGAATCCCATCACACTACAACAATAAAGTTATTCCCAAACATTGTGACCAGGTAGAAAAACAGCAGTCCCAACAAGGGAGCCTGGGTTTGAGGTTATTGGAAAAATTTAACGAGGATGAATTCAGTCACCTCAGAGGCATTGTCTGTCTTTAGACTGCCCATTTAGGCATCTCAGTAGCCTGTTAGAGTTCATGCTCTAGACTTCAGATTAATTGTTATGTGTCATTTGTTTTACTGAGTTAGACTCAGCTGCTCAAGTATCCAATGATGAAAATACAGGTTCTCTTCGTTATCCTATCTTATGGAACCTTGTGAGGTTAAGTTGTTTGGACTGTGTTAGATCCCCATTAGAGGTACTTACACTTGATCAAGTAAGACCGTCATTAACATTGAGTTAAACAGAATTATTTCTCTCATAATGGGTCATAGCTAGATGACTGACTTTATTCTTGACCAAAAAAAAGAGGCAAGTATCTACATCTCCCCACCAAAAATGCACATTTATAGACAGCTTTATTTAAGTTGGCTCACTGATTAACAAATAATTTTTAACTTTAAGCTCAATGATATAATTGTGAATGCTTGAAATGCTTATTTGCTTTTCAACTCTTTTTTTTTTTTTGCTTCTTACATGTCATATTAAAACCACACATGGATGGTAAATTAGAAAGTGTATATGTAGCTAAAGCAATCACTCAAGTCAATGGAAAAACAACACCAGCCAAAATGACATGAAATAAATGAAGCAACTTGTGGATTTACTAAAACATCACTCTTTGTTCAATTGTTCTGACATATATCTTCAATGACAGAAGCTTACTATGTTCAGATACTACCATCTCCGTATAATACAAACAAGAGCTTAAAGGGTGATGGGAAGATTGTATTAGATAAAAGGATTTTACGAAGACAATCGTTACTGGAAATTTTGAAGAGAGATAAGTCAAATTTTGGAATGCATGTTTCCAGAAGTGTGAAAGAAAGAAAGAACGAACGAACAAGAAAGAAAGAAAGGAACTAGAGAGGGAGGGAGGGAGGAAGGAAGGAAAAGACAGAATCTTGTCAGTTTTGTGAGATTTCAGTAGGGAGTGAAACAGATGACCCATTGAAATCTATTTTGGCTGTAGGATTTTCTTATTTAGACACAGAATCAAATCTCTCCATACTGTATTGTTGTATTAGTGCTGCATATAATTGGGTAATTCTTCATACCCAAAAAGCAGAATGTCAAAATACGGAAAGAAAGTGAGGGAGTCAGTGGAATCTAAGCCTAAATTGTGGTTCAGCCACTAATAAGCTGCACAATCTTGAGAAAGTCAGTTTCCTTATGTATTCAGTGGGAGTATCACCTGGTTTCTTGCAGGATTGTTCTAAGAATTAGATAAGATTATGTCTATAGAGAACCTAGCACAGTGCCAGGCACAATTATTAGCTACATAAGATACGTTAGCTCCGTTCTCACTTTCACATCCCATGTAGACCTTTCCTTCTGCTTGAATTTCATCCTTGTAAACATGTGCCAAAATGTCATTTCATCCCACCTTTACTTGCGATATTATCACATTATTAGAAACAATACCATCTGAAGTTTTAGGTTTGAGTAACAACTAAAGAAAGTTTGACTGTGTAAGTCATTAAAATTTGTTCCTGATGGTAGGCGGGAAAAGACACATAAAAAGATGAAAATTACTCACTGACTTAGGGCTGGAGGACAGCAACAGAGAAGTGCACCTCATTCATAACAGAAGCATTTTGCAGTTGGCAACACCCCCACAAATGACTAATCTCCAAGAAGAAATTTGATTCCTTCAACTGCGAGGAAAAGAAGTTTAATACAAGCAGCTGTGGTAATAAATCTTCCTATCAGTTGTGGTTATAAGGCTGGAAAATCTTGAGTTAACTGTGCTGGTGAATCATGCACATTTATTTCTACTTGTTAAATGTATTTTTCTTTTATTTACACAGATAAGGCTTGTAATGAGGCTACCATGAAAGGTTGGTGTCCAAAAAACAATAAAGAAATTCATTGTCTAGCATACATAATAATAATATAGTTCATGCCAGTTCATGACATGCAATTTTTCTTTGCCTGCACAAATATGAAAATGAAATTTCTTCTTGAAGTGTCCCAAATTCTGTTACTTTGTTCCAAGCCACAGAAAAATAAGTTGAGGAGATGTCCTTTCTGAATATGTCTAGATATTTTTTTTAAATATTGGTGTTTGCCAAAAATGTATAGTGTACTTACAGACCAAAAATATTTAAGTAGCGTTAAAAGAAGGCACAATTCAAATGCAAGAAGGAACCTTGGAAATTTGGATAATCTTGTGGTGGTTTTAAATTCATGACCTCAGTCTTGAAGAATAGTTTCCACTTTTGGGATTCAGGAGGTATCCTTGTCTAATACAAATAGAGAGAGAAGACAAAGGAGGAAGAAGTTTCTGCTATATTTAGCTCATTAAAATAATGGTCACTTTCCTCCTAATCTGGTTTATGAGAATTTCAGTGACCATTCCATATAGCAGTGATTTTGGTCACTAAATATAGTGGTGTTGGGGAACCACAGCCAGTCTTCCTCAAAGAGAAACTTCATTCTCTCTGAGCAGTTCATCATTAATTTATTTTCTTTTCTGCTAGCAAGTTAAATGTTCAGGTAGTGCTATGAAGAATTTATATTGAGGAATTTTGGAGAACAAGATGTACAACGTAGGATGATTGCATAACTTTTGTGTTTGCCGGGTTCTGCAAATGATACTCTATGTTGGTCAATCCAGTTCTCTTTCAAGTATGATTGTGGGATAACAGAGGTTAGGTAAAGTTTTATTTTTATTTAGTTTTTTTTTTTTAACTCGAAGAATTTAGACCCCATATCATGGAAGTAAGGCTGAGTGTACATTTTGGAGTTTGTAAGCCCCTGGATTTAGTGACCATATCTGAGTTGCCTCTGTTTTCTCTGGCATTTCCTTGCACAGAGGAAAGTCTTGAAAAATGCTGAAATAAAAGCTTTTGATGTCACTTTGACTAAATGGATTCTTCCATTCAGGTATTTTTATATTGCATTTAATGATACTGTTTGGGGCCATCTGGCCCTGAATATCTTTTTTCCCCTGAATTTGTACTTGTCAGTTTCCTGGTACAAAAAAAAATATTGTGTTGACTGACAGAACTGTAGAAAGACGATAGGAGAGGGGACTTTCAGCCAGATATTCACTTCTTACTGGGCATTTGTGGGTCACTCCTTCCATAGAGGGTTGATGGTAAGGTTCTGCCTATGTGAGATACTCATTCCTCAAGATTCTATTCTAGGGACTTTCTCACCCCCAAATATTAAAAAAACATATTAAACCTGGATAGAAATCCACAAAATATGAAGGAAAATAAGATGGAGAACATTTGCAGGAGCATACAAATTGGGAGAAATTGCTGTGCCATCCATAAAATATTTCACAGAGGACATGGTTGATGCTTCCCTAATGAAGATTACAGAACTGGCATTAGAGGCAAGCTACAGTAAAATGGAAGGCTTCAGCTGTCCAGGCATCTGACAGAAGTCTTATTCCTCTGAAAGCAGAGCCTCTGATAGATTTGGGATTTGCCTTAGTGACAATTTCATTTCTCAGAAGGTTAAAGAAGCATTGAGGGGAAATGATGCTATGGACTTAATTATGATGGAATGGTCCAGAATCTTGGGAGAAAATAACCATATACTTTAGGAGTCCATAATAGAAAGAAATTCCATGGCCAATGTTTCTAAAAGGGAAGTTGGCTGTGGGGACATAGATACCTTTTCTCTGAATCTTTTAATTTCAAATTTCTTAAAGTCTCTGATGGTAGTTTGACCAGAGACAGATAATCACAAGAGATTTAAGATGAAAACAGACTTTTTTCATGTTAAGTACACAGCACAGAGCATGCAAGTGGCACAGACGCAGCTCTTCTGGGTGTAGACAATACTTATCTAGCAATCTCATAAGGCCTAATTGACAGCAACTTTCTTGCCTTATAACCGGAGTCTACTAGACCCAGTCCCTATAGCATACTGATCTGTGTGGCCTACTCTGAAAGTTTACTAGGTAACTGAATTTTACTTATCTTGTGGATATTTTTTCCTCAGAGCTTTTTGGTGTGTACATGGGAGGATTCAATCGAGGCTTCATGGTCATACAGAATAATTTATTCATTTATCCATTCAACACATATTTATTGATTTCTTACTATGTGTCAGTTCTGTTCTATTTGCTGAGGATGTAGCAATGAACAAAAGAGACAAGACTTCCCTTCTTATTTAACTTCTATTCTGTGGGGTTGAGACAAAAAACAACAAGTAACAAATAAAGTAATTCAGACAGTAATAACTGTTAAGATGAAAGTAAAACAGGATGATATGAAAGAGCAGTGGAACAAGATTGTTATTATGGATATTTGCTTTTGAGGAAAGTGATGTTTGAGTGGGGACCAAAATGACACAAAGTAACTATGTGAAAATTTAGGGGAAGAGAGAATATGGGAGAGGGAACAGTAAGTGCTAATAAGACTAAGGCAAAAACAAGTATAACTATTTGCTGGATAGGAGGTAAGTGTAGCGAAGTTCATTGTAGGGTGACCAATCATCCTGGTTTGTCCTGGACTTTCTCAATGTTACCACTGAAAGTCTAATTCATGTCCCATGAAATTCTTCAATTCCTGTGTAAGATTTAGGATTACCGCAGAAACTCATTAGTGATAACAACCTCACAGAATGTATTCTCCAAGTTAACCATGGTCCTTCTATCTCAATTCAGATGATAAAGTTTGTTCTAAGACCTTTCAAATACAAACCCAGATCTACTCCTGATTTGTTTTTTCCAGTGTCCTCTTGAAGAGTCGTCCTTTGAACCATAAACCCTTCTGAAATCATGGATTGACCAGTGTCCATCATGGAGAAACTACAAACTGTGGCAGCATTCTTATACTAAGTGATCCTAGGATGGCCAGTTATTTTTTTTAGTAGTATGTTTAGCAAGGAAGTAAGGCCCCTAAACCTTGATTTTTCCACAGAAACTACTCTCAAAACAATTATATCACTTCTTGTGACTGCACAACTGGTTTTCTTTTAACCTCAAGGCTCAGCTTTACCATTTGCTAACCAGTTCTTCATCTTGTTCAGTTTGGCCCAGAGTTCCCTTCCACTGAGGTCCTTTTGAATGCTAATTCTGGTATCCAAAACTTCACCTAAGTACTTCTTACTTTTTTGTATCACCCAAAAATTGGCACATTTGCCCTCTGGGTTTTTACCAAAGTCATTTGATAAAAGTGTTGAACACAGCAGGGTCCTTGGCATGTCACTGGAGACATCCTTGCAACATAGCATTAATCCCTTAATCAATATGTTAGGAGAAATTTGGGTAGAAATTAAATCTTAAAATTTCAACCCTACTACGTTACCCATGATTTGGGATATCACATGTAATAATGAGGCCGAAATATTGCTTGAAGATAAAGTTTCTCTCACTTGCTCTTGCAGATTACTGGCAATAAAAATGATAATACTGGAAATGTGGCTAGAATAGGTGAACAACACTAGGCACACCTAGAAGGGAGAGAAAGAGCCCTCGATGCTGGTTCACAGAGCTTACCCTTTGGGAAAGACCAGAAGAGGAGGGGGCTTGAGGAGAAATGAAGAGTTAAATGTCTTAGCTTGTTACTAAAGGTTTTTGTACTAATGCTACAGCCATAGAAAATATATAAACAAATGGGTGTTATTGTCTTCCAATAAAACTACAATTAAAAAAAACATGTAGTGGGCCAAGTTTGATGGCTGGGCTGTAATTTGCCAGCTTCAATTTTAGATGATTCAGAATCACCTTTATAGAAATATCCTCATCCATGTATATTTTAATCCGAGCGCACAGTTTTCCCCCACCACCCTTGTCTCCTCTGTTAAGTTCTTCCATTTCTGAGCTTCAGAAATAGGTTGGGGTCTCCTTAACTGCTCTTTTGTCCTGATTTCCTTTCAGGTTTACTTCTTCCAACCTTTCTCTTTTATGATCTGAAACAGGGACTGGTTACCTTTTTTTTTTTTGTAATCAGTCATGTAAAGGATATTTTAGATTTTGTAGGCCGTAGGTCTCTGTTGCAACTGGACTGCTTTTGACCCACATGCTATAGTTTGCCAATTGCTGATGTAGATGGGATGCTAATTATTCTTGAAATCATGTCCTCTAGCCTGCACACCACCTTGCATTTGCTTTTTGCATTATACTAATTGGGAACTACCCAGCCCAACGTTATTCCATTGTTATTCCTGTACCCAGTACAGGTCACTGCAAACAGTGGTTCCTTATGCATACACAGGTCTTGTGTCCTGCTTCTAACAGCACTCCTCCGTGATACCCTATGTCCTTTGAATCCCTCCAAGAACTGAGGCCTAGAAACAGCCTGTTGATCTGACACTCCCCAATCTCAGAGTTCTCTAGAAGGCTGCTTTTAAGCCTGCTGGTTTTCATATGCCCTGCCCCTGGAGTGAAATTTCTGCCAATTTAATTATGAGGTGATGGCAATTAGCAGGAATTAGCACCCATCATGTAGAAGTTCAGGTCCTTTCAGTGAATCCAACTCATACCCGGACACAATGACAACCATTTGCCAAAACAGTCTAATCTCCTCTTGCAGCAGAGGTGATGAGACTCGCTGGGTGACCAAAGGCACTGCCGGCAACAGGCACTGGTAAGAGCGATAACTGAGAGGAGAAACTCAGGAGTAGGACGAGGGATCCCTGCAAGATGATCAGTCCAAATGACTGCTTTGTCTAAAAGGAGGAAACCAAGTAGGCATATTCATTGTTCATGTCCCGCTTGAATTTAGATTGACAGCTGCATTTTTTAAAATGCACAGAATTCTTATTTCACCCAAAGTTTAGATTAATTAAAACATGAGGGGCGCCTGGGTGGCGCAGTCGGTTAAGCGTCCGACTTCAGCCAGGTCACGATCTTGCTGTCCGTGAGTTCGAGCCCCGCGTCAGGCTCTGGGCTGATGGCTCAGAGCCTGGAGCCTGTTTCCGATTCTGTGTCTCCCTCTCTCTCTGCCCCTCCCCCGTTCATGCTCTGTCTCTCTTTGTCCCAAAAATAAATAAACGTTGGGAAAAAAAAATTAAAAAAAAAAAAGATTAATTAAAACATGAAATTCTACAGGAATAGACAGAAAAAGACAAATACTTTATGATCTCACTTATATGTGGAACCTAAAAAAAATTAAACTCATAGAACCAGAAAGTAGAACCATGGTTACTAGGAGGTGGTGGGTGGGGGAAATGGGGATATGTTGGTCAAAGGGTACAAATTTCCACTCATAAGATGAATATGTTCTGGGGACCTAATATACAGTGTGGTGATTATGGTTAATAATACTATGTATATATTTGAAAGTTGATAATAGAGTAAGATCTTAAATGTTCCCACTGCAAAAAAGAAATGGTAATTAGGTGACACGAGGGAGATGTTAGCTAATGCTATAGTGGTAATCATTTTGCAGTATATAAGTGTATAAAATCATCAAATTGCAGACCATAAATTTAGACCATGTGGTAGGTCAGTTATATCTCAATAGAGCTTGGAAGTTATAAATAAATCCACATCTTCCTCAAATCTTAATTCACAGAACAACTTAGTCTAAAAGTGCTGAGGCCAAATTTCTTGTCCTGGTTTTGCTAGAACATGCTGAACTTTAGGTTCCTCTTCTATAAAGCAAATGGATCTCATTATGGACAATTATGGTTCCTAATCAACATTTTCTCCAATCAGTAGAGAAAACATGGAAGCCATAGAAAACCATAGGTAACTGAACAAAACCACAGAGAATTCCACTGTTTAGTTGTGACCATTAACAGAATTTGGGCTCTTTCCCTGTTCCTATGCTATTTTCATAGTCATGATGTCAGCTATACAAAGTGTGAACTGCTTTCCCACCCAAGCATTTTCCCATGGCACTAAACAATTGTTCAGGACTCTTCTAGCTCTATGATTTCAGGTATGTTTAGTTTCTTATGGTCAATATAAAGTCCATAAAAAATCATGGTGAATATTTGATTTTTTTCCAATAAGCAAGTTAACATAAAGCTTTTCATGGAAACTAAATGGAATAACTGTAATAATAAATTATTGGTAAACTTATAAGGAATTATTAAAATCCTTTATTTATACTTGTTGGCCCTCGATTCGACTGTAGCCTAATGAGCAGTCCAGCATGGTAATTTAAAGAACAGATTATAAAATTCCTTTCTCCTCCAGGAGAAGCAAGTGATCCATAAGACTAGAAGTTAGCTGTTATGAAAATTACTGGAGATGAATATAATGTTTAGAAAACATTAACTCTGAGTTAAGAAGTTTAGAGTCTAATTTTAGCACCTGTCAAAATAATGAAACAATATTGCTATGTAAGATAGCACGATGGCTGACTTTGGGAATGAATTATGGCAGGCTTTATGTGACAATAAAACAGTATTGAGAAATCAATAAAGCAACATTGGAAATTTGGAGTTTGGCCAAATATTGAACAACATCTCCTACATACGAGGCATTGGCTCTAGGCACGTAGCATCTAAGGACAATGAAAGTACTGTTATTGCTTGTAGAAACTCACAGTTGAGTGATGAGATGAGGGGTAATATTTTGACATAGCTGTCTTTAAGGTGAGGTGCAGAGTAGTAAGTGTCCTGGCAGACAGGTACTTGAAGGGTTATAGGAGTTTCTTTCTTCTGTTGACATGAAAGAATCCTTGGGCTGAACAGTATCACATATGAACACATATGCTTTCCTTTCATTTAGCAGCCCTGAAGTTAATTCCAAATGTAACTCAAAAGCAGCAGCAACTTTACCAAATGGGGAGAGGAACACTCCCAAAGTCCAATTATTAGAAAAGGTCAGGGACAGAGGTGGAATCACACCTGCCAGGGGACACAGTATCAAAGGTTTCAAAGTTGCAAAGGGAAACCATTTCAAAGCCTCCAGGATTAGGTCCCAGAGAGGCAATTAGAAGGCCGTTCACATGAAAGAGTTCAGAAGTATTTACAGGAACATGCCCAAGAGAAGGAGTTTATTTCCAGCCTACTAACACTAAAGTTGCTTTCCTCCTTAATTAAGTCTCTAGAACTTTGGAAACAAAATATTTCATTACCTTCCTGGCATGGCCTTAAATGGCATGGGAATCCAACATTTTCATCTCAGTGCTACCAAGTGCCGGGATAATAGGCCAAGCAAATCTGCAGCAGTCACCTGGGTGATTCTAAATATCTGGATGGTTGACAAAAAGTTTAATCTGATGTCCACATCATTACCTCAAGGTAACATAGTCTGACTCCTCAGGTAGAACTCTGGTTCCCTTTTCTTATGCCCACACTTATCCTTCGGTGTTTTACCTATCTGTTTGCTTCTGTATCTCCCCCACGGGGCCTAATTTTAGGAAGAAAGACACTGTGTCCTTGCTCCCAGTTGTTTCCACAGTGCCTAGCGCAGTGTTTGGAGCATTACTGCACACTCAGTAAATATTAGTCAGATGAAAACACTAGGGCAGCACTAAGTGGATACGGTAACGCTAAGGTAAGGCAGTGGAGAGAGAGCTCTGCCAAGGGTCAGCCGATTCCTTGGAGATTTGCCTACGTGGGTGGCACCATAGCTAGAGCTGCCCCCCTGTGTAAGGACTCTTTCTGTATTTCGGTTGACGATGACCAGGAACGATGGGGCTGGGGAAGCCAGCTGGATTGATATGCTGATACCATTTTCAGACCCGAACGAGGACCTTGGGGGCCCATGTGGTGCCACTCGCACATTTTAAACATGGAGAAAGTGGGGCACAGAAGGCAACAGCTGCTGTCCCTGAGGCACTAGCTAGCAGAGGACCCTTTCACACCCGTGCCTCCAGACATGGTCAGTGCTCTTCCCTCTGCAATCAGCCGCCTCTCCTAAGGCCTGAAGGTCAACAGCCAGCGTTTCAAGGGCAGCTCCACAAAGGACATGACCACGTGGGCTCTGGGAGATATCTTCCCCTTTCCCCACCTCAGTTTCCCCACTGGGAAAATCAGCCTTGTAACGTGTGACTCCCGGGGCCATGGTGAGCTAGCCTTAGAGGAAACAGTGCTTGGAGTGTTCCTAGCGGAGTGCCTGTTACATAGCTGATTCCCAGCTCCTGACTCCCTTCTCCTCTACCCGGGCACATGAGGCCTTTCAGGACATGCAGAGATGAAGAGTGTCTTTCGTGGTTGGGAAGGGTCAGCTGTGTAGAGGGTCTCGGCTGCTCAGACCCGTCTCATCCTTCGGGAGACAAATTTGGAGCTCAATCCTGCATCAGTGTGCTCTTACTCTGAAGAGACTCTCCTCCCTGCTCACTCCTGACAACCCCCGAGGAAACAGAGCTTCTAAACACAGACTTTCCAATTTTCCTAGTAAAATGAATGAAAGAACCTTTTGGGGAATAAAGTGATTTCTTTTTAGCTCCACTTGTTTACTTTTCCATAAGCTCCCAAGATGGCTTACATGTTAGCTGTTAATCACACCATCTGTTCAAACAGTACTTCAGTAAATGATTCAATTCATACTTTTCTTCTAAAAGAATCTTTTTAAAGACAGTGTTTATATCTCTGTTATCCTTCATTTGGCAACATAGTATGAGCTATTTTAACTTTGCTATCATTGTAAGTACACATTGAATTCCCTATTTCTTAACTGTGCAGAAAACAAGACAACTCGTCTGCATTGGTTCCATTTGCCTCTCAGCTTGGCGGGGAAAGGGTGCTATTTATTAGAGATTCTGTATTTTAAATTTTTTAAAATTTATTTATTTTGAGAGAGAATGAGCAAGCATGAGTGGGGGAGGGGCAGAGAGAGAGAGAGAGAGAGAGAGAGAGAGAGAGAGAGAGATCCCCACGCAGGATCCATGCTGTCAGTGCAGAGCCTGACGAGGGGCTTGATCTCACGAACCCATGAGATCATGACCTGAGCTGAAACCAAGAGTCAGACGCTTAACCAACTGAGCCACCCAGACACCCCAGAGGTTCTATATTTTTTAAAAAGAAAAAGACAAGAATTTCCAGTCAGCATTTTCTCTGATATCTTGAATTTAGTGACAATGACTAGGTTCTAGCTACATGAGACTATTCAGGCCAATTCCAAATGAACAGAGAGTCCTTAGCAGTTGGACTCTCAGCTATGCTGAGGAGCCAAGCCGCTCAAATGCATCTCATCTTTCAGGAGGCCAAGTTGCCACTGGGTTAGAGAGGTACCTGGGAAGAAGGGTTTGGATCTCCTCAGCAAGTCCAGGCCTGGAACTTGGGTGATACCAGGCCTGGGCAGGAAGTAAAAGGGGCTGGTGGGGACTTGGGGGAAAAGAGAGGCCCTGAAGTCAGTAGGGTGAGAAGTACAGGGGACTAGAGGTGGACTTGTTTTTGTTGCAAAATGTTCTATGGCCCTCTGGAGGCCCTATATCTATGTGAGTGTCTGGGGAAGTTCACACAGCAGCATGGGTTTGTCCTCGTGCTGGTTTCTCCTGCTTTCTAAGACATGGAAGGAGTGCTACATTGCACAATCATGTACACAGTATAAGAGATGCACAAAGTCAGCACATATAAAGTTGTGTGTCGGGACCCTAATGAACAAGGGATTTTCTCTTCATGCTGAGAGACAAAAAGTAGTTGAAGAAAGCTTAAATTAGAGGAGATAATCTTGCTGGGTTTCTAGGATTGGATAGTTCACTAGTTTTAAATTCACCCATTTTGCAGAGTCCACATCAATCCTATATAGAGATTGGAAATGAATGAAGGGTTTGTGGGAATGGTAATACATTTGTACGGTGGGATCAGCAACAGTCAGTTCACGCATGCAGGCTGGGTTCAGATCTTTGAAGGTCTTAAATGTCACAATGAAGAGTTTAGCTTCTTGCCTCCAAAAAACTGGACATCATTGAGGACTTTTTTTTCAAGTTTATTTATTTTAAGCGAAAGAGAGAGAGAGAGCAAGAGAGAGACAGAGAAGGGAGGAGCAGAGAGAGAGGAAGAGAGCAAGAATTCCAAGCAGGCTCTGCACTGTCAACATGGAGCCCACACAGGGCTCGAACTCAAACTGTGAGATCATGACTTGAACTGAAATCAAGAGTTGAATGCTCAACCTACTGAGCCACCAGGAATTTTAAACAAGAGTGATATACTCTGACACATCTCAGAAAGATAGGTGACACCATAGTGTGGATCCTGTATTGGAGTGGGTTGCTCAGGAGACCATGGCTCAAATTTTTGCAATAGTCAAAGCAAGAAATGATGGGACCTGGAACACCTGGGTGGCACAAACATCCAACTCTTAATTTTGGCTCAGGTCATGATCTCACAGTTGTGAGTTTGAGCCCCACATCGGGCTGTCAGCGCTGTCATTGTGGAGCTTGCTTGGGATTCTCTCTCTCTTCTTCTCTCTCTGCCCCTCCCCCTGCTTACACTTTATCTCTCTCTCTCTCTCAAAATAAATAAACTTAAAAAAAAAGAAATGATTAGAATTGGAAAAGGGAGAGACAGTAAGGTGAGTGACTAGGGATGGAATTGAGATTTATCACAGGAATATAATAGGCAAATCTTCAAGGATAATTACAGGTAGTAGTGAGGGCGGAAGAGGAATAGAAGATGACTCTCAGGTGGATGGTGGTACCATTCAATGAGACCCAGAAAACACGGGGAAAAGGAGATTTAAGGGGAGAGATGAAGCTCTCTGTTTTTGAATGGTATTATATGGGTTTTCCATAAAACTTGAGGTAAATATGGGTCCATTTTCCATGAATGCATGTGACTGGAGCTCAGAAGAGATGTCTGAGCAGTAAATAGAACTTTGGTAGTTATTACTCTAATAGTAACATGACAGTGTTCATGAGTTGGAACTTGCTCCAACTAACATCTTCTCAGGTTGTTTTGGAAAAGCCATGTTTAACCCATGCCATAGTATGTCCTCTCCTCATGGTTTGGGGTGGAGAATTAAATTAATTATAAAGCAATAATCACCAAATATACAGTGAGTAATAATAAATCAGTATGTAGGCAGTAAAGGAATTAACACTATGGATAGGGTTGAAAAATCTGTAAATATCTATACTCCCTACCTATATAGGGAGGTATCTGTAGTCAGACATGCTGAGTATTAAAACATTGTGGAATTTAAGAAACAAACAAGTGAGCAAAGGGGGAAAAAAGAGAGAGGCAAAGAAAGCAAAAGAGTCTTAACTATGGAGAACACACTGATGGTTACCAGAGGGGTGGAAGCTGGGTAGATGGGTGAGGTAGGTGATGGGGATTAAGGAGTGCACTTGTCATGATGAGCACTGGGTGAGGTATGGAAGTGTTGAATAACTATATTGTACTCCTGAAACTAATATAACACTATGTTAACTAACTGGAATTTAAATAAAAACTTAAACAAATTAAAAAATCCAATAATAAAAAAGAAACATTATGGAGAAAGGCATAGTTATCTTCAAAGGGAGGTGGCACACTGGCAGGGACAATGTGTCAGTCAGAATCAGTTTCAGCTTCAAGGGCCAGAAAATGTTTAGTGGTTGAAACAAGATGGATGGCTTTTTGTATGTCACATAGCAGATCACTGAAGGTGGAAGCCCAGAATAACTATGGTGGTTCTGCAATATTCATGGATTCATAGCCCTTCCAGCTAACTATTCTGCCCACATTCTCATAGACCAAAAAGGTTGGTAGAGCTCTAGATATCACATTTATATTCTACACATCGGGATGGAGGATGGGGAGGGGTGTGCCTGGGTGGCTCAGTTGGTTAAGTGTCCAATTCTTGGTTTCGGCTCAGGTCATGATCTCACAGGTCATGATCTCACAGTTCAAGAGCTCAAGATTGGCATCAGGCTCTGCACTGACAACATGAGCCTGCTTGGGATTCTGTCTCTCTCCCTCTTTCCTCCCCTCCCCTTCTCCCTATCTCTCTCTTTCAAAAACAAACAAACAAACAAACAAACATTAAAAAAAAAGTAATTCCATAAAGAAAGAATGGAGAACGGGGAAAAGATGGTGCTGATTTGCTTCTATTTAGGACTTTCTAGAAATTGTCCACAACATTTTTACTTCTACTTCCTTGATAAGAATTTAGTCACTCAGACACACTTGGCTTCAAGAAAATCTGAGAGCTATTGTGTTTTAGCTAGATATGTTGCTATTTGAATACAATTCAGTAGTCTGTCACCAAAGAAGATTAGGAGAATGGATAATGGCATAGATAACAAGCAATCTCTGCCACAGGACATAATCTAATTTGGCCCCATTTGGTGTGAAGAAATACTGAAAGGAAAGGATCGCCTCGAAGTTCCATGGGAAGACTTCCAGTCTGAGAAATAGAACGTAATGTTTAAGAAGGGTTGTCCAGGCAAACACTTGACATCAGGGAGATCCAACATGAGTTACCAGGGATGGTCTCACAGGCACTTAGAGAAGAGTAAAGAAAAAATGTGGGAATAAGTAATGTTTAGAAGTAAACCGACCAAGTTGTGTATACCAGAAAGGTCAATCAGTAGGTAGAAGGGCCCCAGTCACAGTATAGTATACCATTGCAGATTAGGATGCTAATGCACAGGTGGTGGTAATGGTAGAGGACACTGACTGGCAAAAGCACAGCAAGCTCTGAGTCCTATAAAGAGTGAGGTACTAAGCAGATGTCTAAGGCAGAAGATCAGGTCCAGGACTGAGACACAAGTTAAGAGCAGAATAACAAAAAGACAGACTGGTTGTTGAGTCCCTAGCTCAGGCTCTGGGCTGACAGCATGGAACCTGGTGGGTTTTTCTTTCTCTCTCTCTCTCTCTCTCTCTCTCTCTTTCTCTTTCTCTTTCTTTCTCTCTGCCTTCCCCACTTGAGCTCGATCTCTCTTTCTCTCAAAATAAAATAAATAAACTGAAAAAAATAAATAGTATTTGAAGGTAAAAAAAAAGGAGAAAGCAAACTCAAAACAAAGAACTCTTGTCCAAAATTCAAAATGTAATTACGTGGAATACACAATAAAAAGGCTCTCTCCTACGCCTCTCCCTTTATCACCCAGTTTCCTTCTCTGGAGACAGCCACTGTTACCTGTTCTTTGGATGTTCTCCCAGAGATATTCCATGTATAAGTAAACAAATACATATGTGTGTTTAGTATTCTATACACACTGTTTGTATGAAAAAGGATATCTTGAAAAGCATTGCATGTCAGTACATAAAGAGTTTTCTAATTGTTGTTATGTCTGCATAGTAGTCTATTGCATGGATTTACCAAATTTAACAGGCACTTATTAATGGACATTTTTATTTCCAACCATTTGCTACTCTAAACAGTGCTTCACTGAATTGGCTTAGTACACTCTGTGAAATTGAATGAAACTAACTACAAAGAACTCATTACTTTACTTTCTTTTCTTTTCATTTCAACATAGACTGCTAAAAACTTTACCAGCACCAGCACCTTTTCATGTACTTGGGAAACACTTTTATGCAGTTCTCCACACCCTTGAAGTCATCCAGGCTTGTGAAATGGGCCATTCGGTTTTGGCTGTCAGTCGCCTCCTTTATGAAAAAGTGGAATCCATCCAAAAAGGTGGTCTATCTCACCAAGCAGGGCCTGAGTTTCTGTTTCCAACCACTTTTTCTCATACTGTGTTCCCTGTGTTGAAATATTTTTCCTATTTGGTTTTTTCCTATTGTCTTTTGTAACCAGCCACTCCCATAACACAAAGAGATTTGATATGACTAGACATGAGATAATTAAAGGTGCCAGATGTAGAAAAAAAAAAAAAAAAAGGACAAGACTCAGGCACTTGGGTGGATCTGGCACAGGGAGAAAAGGCCATACTCTGGTGTTGGGATATATTAGGCATCTTTTTTGTACATCCTGGCTTCACTTATACATTATTCTAGCTGTCACTATGGTGGTCAGCTGTGTGGGTTCCAACATACTTCATGCAGGTGCAACCAGACAATACCTCATCTCATACCTTCATTGTATGCCTCTCAACTCCTGAGTTGGGATTTACTAGTAAACACTACTGTGAGACCATCCTTGATGCCTACATATATATGTGCAACTTAGAAGCCTAAGGACTGGGTGGATGGGTGAATCCTTATCCACTGGGAGATGGGACATGGTGGCTAAATTCATCCCCCTGGAGACAGTGCTGGATAGTGTTTAAGGGTCCTGGAATCCTGCAGTTTGAGCTAAAATCCTGGCTCTACCATTTATATGCTGTGTGACCATGGGCAAGTTGTTTAACCATTATGGGCTTCAGTTTCTTCATTAGCTACTGTGGAGAAGAATAGTTCCTATCTGAGATTTTTGGTGTGTGGATTCCACAATGTCACATATATAAGGCACTTAGCACAACGCAGGGCATGAAGTAAGTATTCAGGAACGTTGATTAATGATGATTTTTTTCACCACATCACTGTCTCCCAATTTGCCCTCAGAAATTTGGGAAAAAAAATTAATTCATCCCGCTGTTTCCACCCATGAATGGGACTGAGTTCATACAACTTCTTTAAAAAATTCAACTGGATTAAGCAAAGAGTCCCACCTAGCTGAGGTCCCCTCAATAACATATCCTTGAATTGGCTTCCCCTGCTTTCTTGATTCATTATCCATGTCCCATTTTCTTATTTTCTGAAATTGTACTCCCAATATAACATCTCCACGTAATTACTCTGCGTCAAATCTAGGTAGTGATATGAGACAAGACCTTGTAGGTAAGACATAATTTAGGCAAGGGTGACCAAAACAAACAAGTAGAGGATACACATCACCAGTCAGAATTGGGGGTTAGTGATAATGAAAGCTTACCCAGACATGTTGATGGGACATGGTAATCAGAAATTCATTGTGTGTGCAGGTTCAGTACTAAGTAGTTGAGGCAGACAATCATCACTTAGGAATTTTGACAGCAGAAAGTTGTACTGGTCAGGTAGGATTCTAGTCTCTGGAAGGAGGACGTAACACTGCTGGCAAGAGTAAGGCTTCTCATGAGTCCTAGAGAGCCTAGACTTCTAGACAGCTGACCATGACCCAAAGAACTAATTGGAAGAAGGTAATGGAAGTCAACTGAAACACAGGGTCAAATCATGGAAAAGAAGTTGATTTCCCTGATATTTAATCACAAAAGTATTTAGAGTTACCTAAATATTCCTTGCCTAAGTTCAAGATTGAAATTGGGGTGGGGCTCAATAGGTAGACAGCTAGGTAAAGTAATCCCTGCTATGTGGAAAGAAGTGTTTTACACACCAAAGACTGGGAATGACATAGAAATTGACAAGACCTGGTAGTTGAGATGAAATAAGTAAGTTATTTTCTCCTCTTACAGGAGTAAACCCCATGTCTCTTGGTTTAGCATTTCATGTTATGACCTAAATTCATATTTTTTCAGTTGTTTGATTAGAATACTTGAACATGCCACCAAAATTAATGGCAATCAGTTTGCATTAAAACAATTTACTTTAAGGCACATGATGTACCTACCATGGAAACTACACTGGATTTATAGTTAAGACACCTGAGTATAAGTTGTGCCTTTTGGTGAATCATTTGACTTCTCTGAGTCCCTTTTCTATTCTGAAAATAGGGCTAATATTTGCCCTATCTATCTCATAGGTTTGCTGGAATATGAAATATTATAACATGTGAAAATAATTTATAAATTCATAAATTGTTAAGTGTTATGTAAATGCTAGCTATTATTTTTTAATAATACCTTTGTATTATTAGTAATAGTACCTTTAGTACTGAGGGGAATAGAGTTCCTTATATGGTTTGCCTTAAGTTTTGCAATGATACCAATGCAATAATGTGGGTTTCAGGGTGGACAAATTTCATATATTTATGATGTTAGGTTACTGGGCCACTGCTGTGTCCTTTCCAGCCTGATGCCAAAAATATGGCTCACAAGCCCCTGTCTATGCAGCAAATGTCTCATTATCCTCTGGAGAAGTCCCAGTTTAGATGTTATGTTGTAAACAACATCATTAAGGATTAAGAAAGGCATCACTGAGTCATCGTCACATAAGCTGTAGAGTCCTGACTAATCCAAGGCAGAAATCTGTTCTTTATGGAAAAATTTATTCTTTATTCTCAGTGTTATAGAAATGCATAAGAATTATAAAATATAATGTCTAATTGTTTAAGGACTTCTGTGTGATTTTATGTATGTAAGTTTTTCTCTCCCCTCATCTTCATTAAACTACTGTGCTACCATATCAGTGTCTTCTACATGAGATTGTTCACACTCTGGATACTCAAATGTGTGGTCTACATACTGGTAGCACTGGAATCACCTGGAGGCTCGCTAGAAATCTAGAAATCCAGAATTTCAGATTATAACTCTGACCTATTGAATCAGAATTTGCATTTCATCAAGATACCCCATTTGATTCATAGAGTTTGAAAACCAGGGGTCTACACTAACCTGCCCTCTTAAGTCGGCCCACTTCAGTCTCCTTAGGCTTTGTTCCTGTGCCTCACTCTTCTTTGATCTGGTATCCTTATGTCAATCCCTGACTCTAGCCTTCTTGACTAGTCTTTCCTGGTAGTGCATGTGTTCCCCTCACGTGTCTGAAATTCTACTTTTCCTTATGAATGTTGGTTTACTAAACCAACGTGGTGTCCCTGTTGCTGTCAACATATATATACTGTGTATATTGCAGATCTACCTCTTTAGAACCCAATCTCACACCCCTTACCCATTCAGCACAGCTAGTACTGGGTAAGCCAGACCAACTCCATAGGAAGGAAGGGAATAGGGGAAAGCCAATTTGGCAGCACCATAGATGTTACCTAGAATAGATGGGGTATGCACATCTGAATCTTGCTAAATTTCTTATTCTTCTAGCCTTAGATCTTTAGCAGTCACCTGGTCCTTCTCAGAGTATATGCTCCGGGAAGATATACAGACCTCTCCCTTTACTTCCTTCCCTCTCATTTCTGTTTGTAGGTAGGGAAGTGCTAGGGTAGGCAAAACAAAGCAAGAGCTGATCCATACGTCATTCTAATCTGGCTCTGGAAATTACAAACTTGTTGCAGCCAACGTATCGAGATAAATGGCATGCCAGGGAGAATGTGGAGTGTACCTCCCTGCCATATCTTTTTCTTTCATCAGGTGAACACCATGGCTACCTAGCTGCTTCAGAGCTAGTATGTGAAATGTGTTGCTCTTATTGGGTTAGCATCACATGTGTTTGTGGCTACCCCTTCTCTGGGAAGGGGCAGTTTATAAGCAAGGGCATTCTGTTTCGTTTGTATGTAAAAGAGCAGTTTCTGTCATGTGGTACCACAGAGACTAGATTGTCCACTGTATCCCAAGTTCTAGCACTTGCTTTTCCTTGGTTATGATTATAATCAATGAAAAACAAATTCATGCACTAAAGAACCATCTTCAGGATCCATGTTCTTAAAGATGAAACTGTCATGGAAAAGAGTCTTTTGACAACACCAACTTCCATTTGATTGCATCTGAGATAGGTTCATCTTTTATTCAATTCTGTTTTGTGGACAATTGTGAAAAGCAGAGGATTGGTGACTCATTGAAAAGGATGCTGGACAAGATACCTATGGCCATCAGACCATTATCCTTCCTTTGACCACCTTCATTAGGGCATCTTTCACATCCTTGTTTTTCAGAGTGTAAATAAGTGGGTTCAGCCTGGCTGTTACTGCCCCATACAACACTGAAATGATCTTACCCTCATCCTGGGAAGATTGAGAGTGTGGGCACATGTACGTGAAGATTGCTGTGCCATAGTAAATGATGACCACGGTCAAGTGGAAGCCACAGGTAGGAAAAGCCTTGAGTCTGGCCTCTGCAGAGTGGATCTTCAGGATAGCCACAGCATAACTATACCATCCTGGAGCTGAATAGAACTCAAAGAACCAGTGTGAACCATTGGAAAGAATACTGAAGTAAGGGCATTTTAGTTTTGGTTTGACCATTTACTTGCTGTGTGACCTAAGTGGGCTGCTGTTTCATTATCTATAGACTGATGAAAACATACATGCCTTCCCTACCTCACTTCACAGAATTGTGAAGCCCTAACAAGATAATGGGTTGGGAAATGCTGTGAAAATTACACACATATGCAGATATAAAAGTGATTATTGTTTCTGAAAGAATATAACTAAGATTTCCTCTTGTTTAACCTTATTGTTTCTTTTCAAGGTGTAAGGGAATCTAAGAAGTCAGTAGTGCATTTATGAGCACCTTTCCTTCCACTCTAATGTTAGAAACAATATTCAGCCAGAGAAGAGCTTTATAAACAGTTTCTTTAAGTGCTGGAACAGATTTCCCACCATCTCTGTATTCCTGTCAGTAAGCCCTTAGAAAAGCAACAGAATAGCCCATTCAAGCTAAGGCTTCAGCTTTTGAGAGGAACAGGGAGGAGAGTTTAAAGAAATGCAGTGCTGAGTGATGTTCTCCAGGATCCTTCACTCTCTTAATTGAACCTACTGAGGGTAACTGACTCAACTCCCACATATAGTCAGGGGCCATACATAAGTAAAAAGTAACTTTAAAAACTTTAATGGTTTTGTTTGTGAAGCAAAAAAGATTTTAAAATGTTCAACCTAACTTTTTCTTTGTGAACCTAAAAACACTTAAAAAAAAACAGGAAACCTAACACTTCTTTACATAAGACTGGCTGCACAAAAACTAGTTTAAAATATACACTTTTATACATTGTTTTCAGAACTAAAAATGTGGTGTTCTGAATACATCGATCTGAATACTGATGCCTACATATATCTATACTTACATTTACATATATGTTAAAAAGTGAGGCCAGTTTACTCAACCACTTGAAACTAAGGATATTAAGCATATAAGCATTAAGAAACTTATGTTTAGTTTGTGCTTCAGGGCCATCGGTGACAGAGAACAGGAAGTGAGAGGTAGGAATGAGGAATGGAGGGAAAAGAGAGTGGAAGTATCAAGAAGGAGATACGGAAGAGAATAGTTGTGTTTGTGGCACTTGAGGGTAGAACAGGGACTGGGAGAAAGCGAAAGGGAGGCATATTCCAGCTGAGTAGAAGGACAGGTTTTTTGTCTAGATAACTAAAGTCATTTAGTATGATGGAACAAGCAGTTTTATAAATTAGTGAGCTCACTCCCACATTGATGCAACATTCAATTTCAGCCCGGTCAGCAGTACAGTAGATGGATTTCCTGTATTGGACCACAGGCTGAACTGGGCCCACTGTGCAACTGGAGAGTCTATGATGTCATAATTATGAGAAAGACGACATGGCAGGAAGAAATGGAGTTATAGAGAAGGCAAGGGAGAGAAGAGATGTCTAGGAGAACGAGAGATCTAGGGAGCAAAAGTAGGGTGATATGGAGGAAGAGTATAAGCAAAGAGTGATGGAAAGAGACATAAGGAATCATGTTTATCAAGAGAGGCACAGCACTAGGTAAGCAACTTCCCTTTCTCACCAAGTTTTTATTTTTTTAAATGTTTTAAAGAATTTATTTAAATTCAAATTAGTTAACACACGGTGTAGTATTGGTTTCAGTAGTAAAAACCAGTGATTCATCACTTACATATAACACCAGTGCTCATCTCAACAAGCGCCCTCCTTAATGCCCATCACCCACTTAGCTCACCCCCCCACCCCGACTCCCCTCCAGCAATCCTCAGTTTGTTCTCTGTATTTAAGAGTCTCTCTCACCAAGTTTTTAATTTACGGATAAGCTCATCACTTAGCTCCACTTCCACGCTCCCTGTTAGCTCCTCAGCTCAATGTGACTTTAAAAAAACACTTTATTGAGGCATGATTGACATACAAAAAGCTGTACATATTTGTTATATACAACTTGATGAGTTTGGAGGTAAGTATATACCTGTGAAACTGTCACCACAAACTAAGCCATAAATATATTTACCTCCAAAAATTTCTTCCTGCCCTCTTTAATTATTATTATTTGTGACAAGAAATTTGTGACAACATAACATCTACTCTCTTAGTAATTTTTTTTAAGTATAAAATACCCTATTGTTAACTGTATGCTCTATGTGGTATGGTAGATCTCTAGGACTGATGATCCAGCAATCCCACTTCTATATCCAAAGGAATTTAAATCAGGATCTTGAAGAGATATCTGCACTGCCATGTTCGTTGTGGCATTATTCACAGTAGCCAAAACATGGAAGCAACCTAAATGTCCATTGGTAGACGAATGGATAAAGAAAATGTGGTATATTTGAGGCATTTAGAGTACATGGGCACAAGTCCCAAGTGAAAAATGTTGTGCACCTGGGGCTTTCTGCTGGCAGCTGTGGTTAAACTGCTTCTCTTGCAGAGCAGAACCAGGATGCCTTGAGGATGCAGTCCCAAATACAAGCCGGACTTAAAACAGAGGACATGTAGCTCCAAAAAGCACCAACGAGCTGCCTGAGTTGCCTTCCAACCAACTATGACGAGGGAAGTTTCTTTATATAAGCAGAGCCTTCCCTCTGGGGAGACCAGCCTAACTATTCTCTGTTGGTGTTGTGTCTTCCTTTAACTAAAGCTTTAGCCCCAGTGAGGCCTTACCTGTGCCTTTGATTTTAGGATCCAGCCTCATTTTTCTGGTTGTTGGGCTCAAGAACCTGACTCCGGTCACATATGCATACAATGGAATATTATTCAGCTTTAAAAAAAGGAGGGGTGCCTGGTGGCTCAGTTGGTTAAGTGGTCCAACTCTTGGTTTTAGCTCAGGTCATGATCTTACAGTTGTGAGTTTGAGCCCCATGTCAGCCCCTGTGCTGACAGTGCAGGACCTGCTTGGGATTCTCTCTTTCCCTCTCTCTGCCCCTCCCCTGCTCGTGCTTGCTCTCTCTCTCTCTCTCTCTCTCTCAATAATTAATTAATTAATTAATTAATTAAAGGAAATCCTGCTATTTGTGGCAACATGGATGAACCTGGAAGGTGTTATGCCAAGTGAAATAAGCCAGGCACAGAAAGACAAATACTACATGAAACTATGTACATAAGGAGCCTAAAATAATCAAACTCATATAAGCAGAGAGTAGAATGATGGTTTCCAGGGCCTGGGAGGATGGAGAAATGGAGAGGCTGTAGTCAAAGAATACAAAATTTCAGTTATACAAGAGGAGTAAGTCAACTCACAGCTTCTGTTTCTATCACACAACTGAACCCACTAGAAAGTGACCCAATGAACTACTAATGATTGAATCCAATATTCTTTATCTGTCTTTAATTAATTTCATCTAACACTTCTTACCATTATCCCTTCTTGAAGTTTTTTCTTCCCTGTCTTCTAAGATTCACTTTCTCTCAATTCACCTCTCACTTTTTTTTATTATTCTTTTACTATGTCAGCTCCCTCTTCTTTCTGATCACTAAATGTATGCATTTCTAGAGGGCATTGAGCAGGGCACTTGTTGGGATGAGCACTGGGTGTTTTCTGTAAGTGATGAATCACTGGAATCTACTCCCAAAGCCAAGAGCACACTGTATACACTGTGTTAGCTAACTTGACAATAAATTATATAAAAAATAATTTAAAAAATTTTCCATAACGTTCAAGATAATCTAGCTTACTGTTAAGCAACAAACAACCCCCAGATTTTGAATGGCTTGAAACAACATGTTGAATTGTGCATTGCCTCTTTATGCTTCTGCCTGGAAGTGACATAAGTCACTTCTATTCATGTTTAGTTGGCTAAAGTAATCATATGGCAGTGATGTCATGTGTCTGGTAAATGGCAATGATGTCATGTATCTGGTGAAACATGAGAATTGGAGTACCTTTGAAAGATTTTTAATGACCACCATATATGCCTTCCTAATTTCTGTAACTCGACTCTTTCCATAGATGGTCATGTCTGGCTTTATGACTTTGTGTAATTCTTTGTATTCATGGCTTCCAAATCTTATAGATACAGGCCAGGTATCTAAAATACAGGCCAGGGGCGCCTGGGTGGCTCAGTCAGTTAAGTGTCTGACTTCGGCTCAGGTCATGAACTCGGTTTGTGGTCAAGCCCTGCATCAGGCTCTGTGCTGACAGCTCGGAGCCTGGAGCCTGCTTCGGATTCTGTGTCTCCCTCTCTCTCTGCCCCTCCCCTGCTCATGCTCTGTCTCTCAAAAATAAATAAATGCTAAAAAAATTTTTTTTTAAATACAGGCCAGGTATCTTTCTTTAGCCTAAGAGTCATAAGTCCATTTGACTTCCCAAGCCCCAGACAGTTGAAACCTAACCTAAATTTAAAAAATGTTTTTTGGAATATATTCGTTAGTATCCTATTTTGAAACTATCATTTTTACTTTCCTACTTCTACTAATGGCACCTGAATTTTCCCAATAAACCAGGTTGGAAAACTTAGTCATCATCCCTCTTTCTTTAAATTTCTTCTATCAGTCATTAAGGTTTGGTGATTTTTACCACTGCACTATGTCTTCATTGTGGCTCCTTTGCTCCTTCTTCTTAGAGATGCCCTGGTCAAAGTCTTCTGTGTATCTTTCACATGGACTCCTGAAATAGGTTCCAAAATGGATTTTACCCATTTTGATACATACATCCTGATGTTTATAGCAGCATTGTCAATAATAAATTATAGAAAGAGCTCAAATGTCCATCGACTGATGAGTGGATAAAGAATATCTATATATCTATATATATATATAGTGGTCATTAAAATCTTCCAAATGTGTGTGTGTGTGTGTTTGTATACATATATACATACAGGCATATACACACACACACACATTTGGAAAATTTTAATGACCACTATACATATACATATTCATGTATATATATACACATATATATATACATATATATGTATACACACATATATATACATATATATTCATGTATATGTATATACATATACATATACACACACACACACACACACCATGGGATATTACTCACTCATAAAAAGAATGAAATGTTGAGTGGAGCTAAAGAGTATTATGCTAAGCAAAATAAGTCAGAGAAAGACAAATATCATATGATTTCACTCATATGTGGAATTTAAGAAACAAAACAAGCAAACAAAGGGGAAAAGAGAGCTAGGCAAACCAAGAAACAGACTCTTAACTATAGAGAACAAACTGATGGTTACCAGAGGGGAGGTGAGTACGGGAATGGGTGAAATAGGTGATGGGGATCGAGGAGGACACTTGTGATGAGCACCTGGTGATAAATGGAAGTGTTGAATCACTAAATTGTACACCTGAAACTAATATTACACTGTACATTACCTAACTGGAATTTAAATAAAAACTAAAAAAAAATATTTTACCCTTTTCATCTTCACTGGACATTTTTTTCCCAGAATAATCTTATGTTTTGATTATATCACTCCCTTATCCAAAAACCCTTTCATTCTCTACTGCCTCCAAAGTCAAGTCATAACTTCTTAGCCTGACATTCAGTACCTTTCATTATCCTTTATTATCTGTACTACCTAGTTTTCTGTTTGTTGTATTCACCGATCCTTGGTTTCTCTTTTATTTATTTGCTCTCTTTGATGTATGTACCCAATGTCCCACACATATTTAGAGTGACCAACAGTCCCTATTTGTCTGGGACTGAGAGTTTTCCTGGGATGCAGGAGTTCCAGTGCCCAAACCTGGGAAATCACAGGCAAACTAGGATGAGTTGGCTTCCCTAGGTTTGATATACACACCATTCTCCAGACATGCCACTTTCTATTTTCTATGACTTTGCTCCCATCCCTCTGACCAGAATGGCTACCCACCCATATTCTCTCCATTAAAATTCTAGCCATTTATTTCTTAATCTCTTCCAAGAAGTCTTTCTCCTAAGTCAGAATTAATATTTTCCTCTAGTGTTCTCTCACAGTAGTTCTGTTTTTTCCTCCTCTGTTATAACACTAACCACTTTCTTCAATAAATTGTGAATTGAGTACATATTGTACTATTCATCTCCTTCTCCAGACTGTAAGCTCTTTGAGAGCAGGAACCACATGTCATTTATGTCCTTACCTGGCATACTGTTTTATCTACAATAGGGATAAATAAATACTTGTTTGATGAAAATTAGGGATCAAAAAGAAAGATGAGCGCAAGGAAATAAAGAAATGTGACCATAGAGGGGTTACAGAGGGTAGAAGAGACAGGTAATGGGGGAGTCTCATGCATGTCCCCCTCTTTTCTCCTGCAGTAGTATTCCACCCAAACAGTTTTCCTAATAACTATCCCAAAACAACCAGTAATATACTTAGATAATTGGTTTTCATCAACTTCTTACTGATTACCAAGTCTTGTTTACTGTTTACCTCTGCTAGAAACACCAGTTTATTTACTTACTGCTCTCTACCAACCAACATTATACAACTGTCTATTCCTTATTTTCAGAGGCTCATACCCCCAGATCCCTTTTAGTTTGTCACTTTTTACCCATCCATCTTCTACCCCCACCATCTCTACCCCTAAGATTTTCACCAGTACTGACACAAGAAAGTTTGTGTTTCATCTCTTCTAGTACTATCTTCAGTTTCAACCCACTCAACTTATTTCTGGGCCACACAATAATAGTATATTCCCTAAGATTACACTTGCAGAGTAAAGTATTGGGGTAGAAACACCTAAAATTAAGGAATCGGTTCTTCCATTTTAATATCCTTAGTCTCTGTGTGCTGGTCTTAATTTGGGGAAGTGGGAGGCATGGGGGAACTTGCAAAGAGGACACTTGGTTTTCGATGCTTACTGTGGCCTTGATCTACCTCATAGGTCATGGTCCCCTTTTACTGAGCTAAACTCCTCTTTAGGTAGATTGAATTTAACAAATGGATATTGAGCATCTGTAATGTGTGTGACACTGTGCTACCTGATGTGTTCGTACCATACTCTGCATGTACTTCTATTAGAACATTCTGTATATTAAATTGCAGCTGTTGGTTTAGAGTTCAGTTTCTTCAATAAACTGAGACGGAGAATACATTTTTTCAAGTGTATCCAGTGCTCAATACAGTGTCAAGGACACAAAGAGTGCTCAATAAATGTTGGAAGGATAAATGCATAGGTACTTCAGAATGAAAACAGATGTAAATTAAAGACATGGTCCCTGCTTTGGAAGAGGTCACAAACCAGCAGGTAGAAGGGGAAAAGAGCTCTGAATACAAATAACTTTGAACACGTCAGACAAACACGTCTTACCATTCTGTTTTATAGAACCAAGTGAAAAACTGAGAGATTCATTTTGACCAGGAGATCTTGAGTCTATTTAAATTTGAACTCAATGATACTTTGGGGGATTACTTAATAATGGCTTATGGCCGGTTTACCTTTGTTCCCAAATTTCCCATTTCCCATATTGTCTTCAAATTAAGCTTTTCTTTTGTCTTAAAAATTCATGATTTGATGACCAGTTTCATTTTTTTTTTTTTTAAATTTTTTTTTCAACGTTTATTTATTTTTGGGACAGAGAGAGACAGAGCATGAACGGGGGAGGGGCAGAGAGAGAGGGAGACACAGAATCAGAAACAGGCTCCAGGCTCTGAGCCATCAGCCCAGAGCCCGACGCGGGGCTCGAACTCACGGACCGCGAGATCGTGACCTGGCTGAAGTCGGACGCTTAACCGACTGCGCCACCCAGGCGCCCCAATGACCAGTTTCATTTTTATGCTAACCAGTGTGTTTTTTTTCTCACCATGGACAGAGGGACTAATATTGAAAATCAAAGTAGGTTTGTTGTTTTTCTTGGTAGAGGAGGAAGAAAAATGAGAAGGTACAGGCATGGTAACTGAATTTTCTGAATCTAACACTGATACAGATATTTTGACAAATATGAGTCAACTCTCAGGAACATCGTGAGGGAATATTAGAGCTGGGAATTATCTCATGCAATTCAATTATGAGGGACAATGTGGTGTTTAAGGGAATGGGCTCTGCAGACAGACATGGTTTTGAATCTCGGCCCTGTCACTTCTATGTAACCTTGGCCAAACCATCTAACTCCTCTGAACTTTATTTTTGTCATCTGTAAAATAATTTTTATGTTAGAGTGATGTTACAAATATTAAATGAAATGCATAAAACATTATCCTTAATATACATTAAGCACTCAGTAAATTTATTTTTATTCTTCTATTATTGCAGGAGCCTGAATATGATGCTCAAGTGACACAGGCATTGACTACAAGTTGGACAAAATGGCCTTTTAGTTTATTCCAGGCCTGAGACTCTGAGTTTATAATTCTCCGGCTGGGGGGAAGTAAACTTTACTCACCAATGCCTGTGCTGATCAGATAACCTCAAAGCCCAGACACACTGCATAATTCTCCGACAGCAATAACTCAGCTGGCAGTTCCCAGGCAGAGATGTGGGAGAAAGTCCAATATCCGGGAAGCGCTAGGATCTACAACTTCCTGTGGTCTGCCTAGTGAAATTTGACCAGATAAGAACAGTTAATAAGAAGCTCTCGAGATAGAAAAGCTCCTTTTATTTCTGAATGCAGGTATATTGATGTTAAATACCTGAATGGATGAGGTTAATTTGAATAATCTTCTATTGTTGCAAGAAATATGGAAAAGTATTCAGGGAAACTAGAAAAATTCTTCATACTTGTGGCATGAACCGAAAGAAGTCTTTCACTATTTTGACAAATGATGACTCCACTGTTTTGTGTGAGGGTAGAAGCTTTTAAGGACTGGACCCCAAGGCACCCCATTGTGGTGCTTAGGAAAAGATCAAGCCTCATATTCTGGACCTTCCTTCTATAACACTTTGCAAGTCATGCCAGATTCCCATCAAGGCTGAACAATTTGCCTTGAGGCCCCCAAATATTTCCAAATGTAGTTAATGGCTTCAAAAAGAAAACAAGCATTGCAATGAAAGCACTTAATGTCTATAAATTCAATTGCCAAGAAGTTCTTCTCTTTTGAATACTCAAAGGACAGGATCCCTGGGCAATGACTTATTGTTTCCCTTGCCTGCACTGCAATGATTACAGAGACTGTCCAGGTAAATATTGTGATAACTAGATTCTGCTAGTGATCTCTCCCTTCTTTATTTTCTTGAGACAATTTTATAACTGTGATCATATTCCCCCTTTTCTCCTGTCATCATGTGGGGATAAACTTACTATAAAATGTCAGAAGCTGCATTCATGGCTCAAAATTCCTTGGTAAACAAAACCGAGCTATGGGCCTGATAAAGATTTAGCAAGAAAGTAGCATAGCTTAGTATTTGAGTGAGAGGTCTGTTGTCAGGCGGATCCTGAATTAAATCCCCACATCTGCCACTTACTAATTGTGTCACTTCTGTGCATCTCGGTTTCTTCATCTGGAAAATGGATATGATAATAGTCATACTTATCTCATAGGATTGCTTTAGGGGTAAAATAAAACATAGCACAGCAGTGCCTGATTAAAATATTCAGTAAATGGTAACTACTGTTATTATTGAGAAGCAGATTTCCTCATCAGGTTCTCAAGATGAGAGGATGTCGTGGAAGTGTTAACTGAGAGTAGTACTTTATGAAGCATAAGGTAGTTCTGAGAGTATACCATCAATTATTCTGTTGAGTTGGCATAATCTAAGATTAGAGGTATTTGTGGAGAGCTGCAACTGTAGTCCTTTAGGGCCTCTGCAATGCCTGGGACTACAGCAATATTAGAGGATGCTTGGACAGTAGCGATTTTGAACACCTAAATCCTTGGCCACTTGAGCAAAGTAGGTAAAGGATAGGGGTAGCCTTTAGTTACATTACAAGACTGGATAAACACGGGGGTGTAAAATCTTGTGTCTGTCTTACTGTTTTACTTCTCCAGCAAAAGGCTGACAGCTCACTATTTGGCTTTTGCATCGAATATCATAAACCCAATAAGGTGGTAGAAATGCCTTTATAATTCTTGCTTTGGGGGATATGGCTTGGGTAAGGTGGAGAGCAAAGGTGAGGCATTCTGTGAAGAACTCCCATTCTCTTAGGAGTTTGAAACACATCAGAGTTCTGCACCTGAAGAGAGAAGGGAAGCTGGAAGACACAGTGGATTGGCTTTTCATACATCAGGGATTGGACTGAAGTGGGAGTGGATTGATTGGACTGAAGTGCTAAGAGTACAGAATTGTTCATTTTTGTTGTTAGATTAGAGAATCAGTTGCCTAGAATAAAGGTATTTGTTGGCACAGTGAGGTCTGGGTCTTAAGGCACATATATGAACTTGACACAAAACTTTGGGGAACCCATTTGCCTCTGCCTCTCTGAGACTTAAGTTTTCTTTTCTTTTTCTTTTTTGAAAATCAGTGGAATTTACATATAGTGAAATATACATATCTTAAGCATGAAACTGATGAATTATGACAGACGTGTACACCTATGTAACCACAAGCCCAATAAAGGTATGGAATATTTCTACGATCTCCCCAGAATCTCTTGCATTCCCTTCTAATCAGTCTCTACTTCAGTTGGCAACCACTGTTCTGTTTTCCATTTCCCCAGATTAGCTTTGCCAGTTCTTAAACTTCATAAAAGCATACGGTACGCATTTTTTTGCATCTAGCTTCTTGTACTTGACATGTTTGAGATTTATCCATGTTGTTGCATGTATTAGTTGTTTGTTATTTCTTATTACTGAGTAACAGTCCATGGTATGAATATACCACAGTTGGTTTACCTATTCTTCTATTGATAGAATTTGGGTTGTTTCTGATTTGGAGCTATGTTGAATAATGCTGCTATAAACATTTTGAACAAGTCATTTTGTGGCCATATGTTTTCGGTTCTCTTTGACAAATACCTAAGAGGCTAGTTGCTGGGTTAGAGTAGATACAGGTTTAATTTTTTTTAAGTTTTCAGATGTTTTTTGAAATTGTTTGTAAAATTTTACATGCCTACCAGCAATATATGAAAGTTCCTGTTTCTTTATTTTCTTGTCGAAAATTGGTGTTGTTGGTATTTTTTTATTTTAGTCATCTGGTGAGTATCTCATTGGTTTTTTAAAACCATTTTTGAAATCATTGGATCATATAGTATTTTTCTATTTTTAACTTTTTGAGGAACCTCCATACTGTTTTTCACAGTGGTTGTACAAATTTACATTCCCACCAACAGTGTACAAAGGGCATTTACCCAGAGAAAATGAACACACTAATTTGAAAAGTTATCTACATTCCTGTGTTTATTGCAGCATTATTTATAACAGCCAAGATACGGAAGCACCCTAAGTATCCCCTGATAGACAAATGGATAAGGAAGATGTGGTATATATACACAATATTACACAGTCATAAAAGAGGGTGAGATCGTGTCATTTGTGACAGTATGGGTGGACCTGGGGGTATTATGCTAAGTGAAATAAATCAGAATGAGAAAGACATATACCATATGATTTCACTCATAGGTGGAATCTAAAAAAAAACACAAATGAATAAACAAACAAAAACCAGAATCAGACCTGTATATACAGAGGATAAACTGTTGGTTGCCAGAGGGAAGAGGGATGGGGGAATGGGCAAAATGGGTGAAAGGTAGTGGGAGATACAGGCTTCCAGTTATGTAATGAATAGGTCATGTGAATAAAAGGCACATTAGAACGAATATAATCAATGATATTGTAATAGCCTTGTATAGAGACAAACAGTTCTCATACAGTTTCATCTTAAGATGGCCCTCTTATTGTGGTTTTAATTGACACTTCCCTGATGACAAATAATGCTGAGTAGATTTCATATGACTACAGGCAATTCACAATCTTCCCCTCTGTGAAGTATATGCTAAAACCTTTTGCCTTTTTTTTTTATTGGGTTGTCTTTTTGTTGTTGATTTTTAGGAGTTTCTTGTATATCCTAAGTATAATAACTTTATCAGATTAGAAATAATGTGAATATTTTTTCTCCCAGTTGGTGGTTTGCCTTTTCATTTCTTTAATTGTATTTTTGAAGAACAGAAGTTTTAAATTTTGGTGAAGTTCAATTTCTTTTGTGATCTGTCCAGGAAATATTTACCACTGCCAGTGTCATAAAGATATTTTATATTTTCTTCTAAAAGCTTTATGGCTTTAGCATTTAGTTTGGTATATGATCCATCTTCAATTAATTTTAGAGTATGGTGTGAGGTAAGAGTTGAGGTTCACTTTTTATACGTATCTATATTCATTTATAGAGGTGTCATAACAAATTGCCACAATCTGGGAGGCTTAAAACAACAGACATGTATTATCTCACAGTTCCAGAAGCTAGAAATACAAAATCAAGGTGTCAGCAGGCTCCGGGGAAAAATCTTTCCTTACTTCTTCCAACTTTTAGTGGCTCCAGTCATTCCTTGGCTTGTCTCAATGTCTGCCTCTGTCTTCACATGGCCTTCTCTGTATGTGTCTTCATTTCTCCTCTTCTTGTAAGGACATCAGTTAATGGATTTAGGGCCTTTTCTAATTCCAGTATGGTATATCCCGAGATCCTTAACTAGTGATATCTCCAGAGAGACTTTCTCTGAATAAGGTCACATTCCGAGCTTTTGGGTGAATGTAAATTTTGGCGGGGTGGGGGGGATGCTATTCAACTCTCTGCAATATCCAATTGTTCCATCACCATTTCTTGAAAAGACTACCTTTTTTTTTGCTAATGAATTGACTTGCAATCTTTGTCAAAATTATGGCCTCTGTATGCTGATCCATTGTTCTATTTACTTATGCTTAAAGCAAGATCATTCTAAATATAGCTTTCAAGCACGTCTTCAAATCAGGTGGTGTGAGCCATTCAACTTTTTTTTTTTTTTTCAGAATTGTTTGGCTATCCTAGGTCCTTTGTTTTTGTTATGTGTTTTATTTTTATTCAAGAATAATTAACATAGTGTTATATTAGTTTCAGGTACATAATACACTGATTCAACAATTCTATACATTACTCAGTGCTCATCATGATAAGTGTACTCTTAAACCCCTGTTTCACCCTGTTTGTGATATATATTTTAGAAAAAAATTCCTTTGGGACTTTGACTGGATTGTGTAGAACATACAGATCAGTACAGAGAGAATTAACATCTCATAGAAATGAAATTGGTTTTTGTATGTTGATCCAGTCATCAGTGAACCTTATAAATTTACTTATTGCTACTAGCTTTTTATATTCATAAATGCCTTAGAATTCGCTACCTACAAGATTTTGCTGTTTGCAAATACAGTTTTCCAGTTTGATGTTCTTTACTTTTGTTTTCTTACCATATTTTACTAGTAAGAGCCTCCAGTGCAACACTGAGTATTAGAGGTGTGATTGGACACCTTTAATTGGGTCCTAAACTCAGGTGGAGATAATTTAGCCTTTCACCTGAAAGACACTAACAGTAGAATTTTGTTGTTGTTTATGACAGATACTGTTAATCAGGTTGAGGATGTTTGCCAAGAGTTTTTATCGTTAACAGGTGTTGAATTTGATCAAATTCTTTTTCTGCATTTATTAAAATGATCATGTGATATTTCTCCTTTATTGTATTTACATAGTGAATAGCATTGATTTATTTTTTGAATATTGAATCTGCCTTGCAGTCCTGGGATACAGACACATACTCATAACGTAGTATCCTTTTAATGCATTCAATTGTATTCAATTTGCTAATTATTTTGAAAATTTTTGCATACATGTTCTTGGGGGATATTGGTCTGTTGTTTTTCCTTGTGGTGTCATCGTCTGATTTTATTATCAATGTAATAATCATAAAAAATACTTTGGAAGTATTCTGTTTTCTTCTATTTTCTGAAAGAGTTTGTACAGTATTGATTGCTCTGTCCTCTGAAATGTTTGGTTAAATTTACCAAAAAAAAAATCTGATCCTAGAGTTTTTTTTTCTTTTTTAGCTTTACTGAGATATAATTGACATATAACTGACATATGAAAGTGTACAGTGTTGACTTGATACACTTACATATTGCAATATGATTATCACTGTAGCTTAGCTAATACCTCCATCAGGTTACATAATTACATTTTTTTGTGTGGTCTTCGAGGTTTTTTTTTTTTTTTTTTTTTGCTGGAAAACTTTAAACTACTAGTTCAATTGTTTTAATTGATATAAAGTTATAGAAATCAATTTCTTGTTGGGTTAATTTTGGTAATTTGTATCTTTGTACATTTCATCTAAATTATCAAATTTATAGGGGCACCTGGGTAACTCAGTTGGTTAAGTATCCGACTTCAGCTCGGGTCATGATCTCACAGTTTGTGGGTTCTAGCCCGCATCGGGCTCTGTGCTGGCAGCTTGGAGTCTGCAGCCTACTTCAGATTCTGCGTCTCCTTCTCTCTCTGCCCCTCCCCTGCTTGTGTGCGTGTGCGCGCGCGTGCGCACTCGCTCTCTCTCAAAAATAAACATTAAAAAAAATAAATTATCAAATTTATTTGTGTGAAGTCATTTATAATATTCTCCTTTTTCTTTTTTATTGTCTTAGGAACTATAATGATGTCCCTTCTCTTATTCCTGATAGCCATTTTTTTGTTTGTTTGTTTTCCTTGAACAGTCTAGGTGGATGTTTATCAATTTTATTGATATTCTTAAAAGTTGGCTTTTGGTATATAAAATTACCTTTAAGTACTGCTTTAAGTGGCTCCTACAAATTTTGGTAAGTTGTATTTTAATTATAATTCCATTTAAATATATTCTTATTTCATTTGTGTTTTTTCTGTGATCCATGGCTTATTTAGAATTATGTTTCTTAATTTCCAAATATTTGGCTCTTTCCTAGGTATCTTTTTTTTTTTTTTTTTTTTGGCTGATGTTACAGTTTTATTTTTTTTATTTTTTTAAATTTATTTATTTATTAATATATGAAATTTATTGTCAAATTGGTTTCCATAAAACACCCAGTGCTCATCCCAAAAGGTGCCCTCCTCAATACCCATCACCCACCCTCCCCTCCCTCCCACCCCCCATCAACCCTCAGTTTGTTCTCAGTTTTTAACAGTCTCTTAGGCGTTGGCTCTCTCCCACTCTAACCTCTTTTTTTAGGTATCTTATTATTATTGATATGTAGTTTAATTCTGTTGTTGCCAGAAAGCACACTATTTGATTGTAATCTTTTAAAATTTATTGTTTTATACCATAGCACACACACAATTCTAGTGAAAAGAATGTGCATTATGTATTCATATGGATTAGTGTTCTATAAATATCAATTAGGTCAAGGTATTTATAGTGCTATACAGATCTTCATTTGTTTGCTAATTGTTCTTGTCTTGTTGTCTTATCAATTGCTGAGAAGGGAGTGTTAAAATCTCCAACCATGATTGTGAAATTGTCCATTTCTCCCTTTGATTTTTGTCAAATTTTACTTCAGCTATTTTGAAATTCCATTATTAGGCCACATATGTATTTATGGCTGCTATTTCTTCCTGATTAATTGAGGCTGTTATCATTATGAAATACTTTTCTTTATCTCTGTTAAAATACTTTTTGTCTTGAAATCTATTTTATCTGGTATTATTTTAGCCACTCTAGTTTTTTTATCTTCATTGTTTGCATTTATATACTTTTATAGCCATTTATTTTAACCTATATTTGTCTATATATTTAAAGCGCTTTTCTTATAAACAAAATATATTAGGGTTTTCCTTCTTCCATTCTGAAAATATCTGCAGTTTAATTTGAGTGTTTAATACATGGGGCGCCTGGGTGGCGCAGTCGGTTAAGCGTCCGACTTCAGCCAGGTCACGATCTCGCGGTCCGTGAGTTCGAGCCCCGCGTCAGGCTCTGGGCTGATGGCTCAGAGCCTGGAGCCTGTTTCCGATTCTGTGTCTCCCTCTCTCTCTGCCCCTCCCCCGTTCATGCTCTGTCTCTCTATGTCCCAAAAATAAATAAACATTGAAAAAAAAAATTTAATACTTAAGTGTTTATTGTAATTATTGATAGTAATATGTAGTTCATTTTACTATTTCATTGTTATTTTGTCACCTTTTAAAAGTTCTTTTCCCTTTGCTCCTCTTTTAATATATTTTTTTGGGATTATTCAAGTACTTTAGAATTCCATTTTAATTTTGCTGTTGGATTTTTAAGCTATATTTCTTTTGTTATTGTTATTGGTTGTTGTAGTGAGTAGACTCGACCTTTGAATAATTTGTATCACTCTGTCTCCAACTTTGTTAATCACTTATTTCTCCTTTCTCCAAGCTATTGAATTTTCATTTCAAATAGCATACTTTTCAGTTCTAGAATTTCCTTTTGATTCTTTTTCATAGTTTCAGATTCCATGTTGGGATACCCATTTGTCCACTTATTTTGACCACTTTTTCTTTTAAGTCCTTTAACATAATTATGATAGCTTTTTAAAATTATCCTTCTCTGCTAATTCAACATCTGGATGACTATGGTACCTATTTCTACTCACTTTTTTCTTATAAATTCATGTACATTTTTCTCTTTAATCACATGCCTAGTAATATTTGATTGCACAGTGGATACTATTGATGATATTTTATAGAGAATTTTTTATTCTCTTCCTCCTAAGAGTATTTCGATTTTTGTTCTAGCTGACAGTTAAATTATTGGCTAATCATCTTAAGCTTGTGGAGCTCTCATATTACTTTGTTAATTTGAGTCTGATTCTATTTTACCCTTAGTCTTGGGGTATATCTTAATCCTTGGACATAGTCTTTATTCCTAAGGCATGGTCCTTTGAGAGTTTTAATAGAAAGCCCAAGAGATTTAGAAATGTTTTCTAACTTGGTGGAATTCAGCCTCTAAACTCTGTCTTCTTTCTTGTAAACAACTCCTAAAATCTCTGTTCCAGTTTTTCAGCTTTATTTCTGCTGCCTTCTGTCAGTTTTCTTCTTATTTTTTTCAGTAAACACACAGTTCAGGGGTCATTTAAGTATTTGATAGGAGTTTGTATATAAAAATTGAGACTCACCTCTCTGTGACACTCTTTATTTTAGAGATGTTCCCCTTCAATTACTAGCCACTGTGGCAAGTCCCTAGTCCATCCTCTGATACCTCAAACCAATATGACTTGAGATTTCTGCTTGTTTTAGCCAACTCACGCCAAATCCCTGGGTAGTACTTTCAAAAGAAAAGCCATGTAGATAGAAATGGATCTTACCCATTGTGGTTTTGTTCTTTTGACAGTTGAATGTTGTCTAGTTTCTGACTTCAAATAGTTAATTTTAAATATTTTGTCCAGAGTTTTTTTTTTTTTAAATCTGTGAGATGATTGGTCCAAAAGAGCTACTTTGCCATTATCAGATTCCAAATTGGTTCTTTAAAAAAAACCTCAGGGGCGCCTGGGTGACTCAGTTGGTTAGGTGTCCAACTTTGGCTTACATCATGATCTTGTTGTTTCTGGGTTTGAGCCCCGCATCAGGCTCTGTGCTGACAGCTCAGAGCCTGGAGCCTGCTTTGGATTCTGTGTATCCCTCTCTGTCTGCTTCTCCCCTGTTCATGCTCTTTCTCTCTCTCAAAAACAAATAAACATTAAAAATTTTTTAAATATTCAAAAGAAAAAATAATTTTTGTATGACATATCTCACAGGATAAAATGTGCATTTGCATTTATAAACAAAAGTGAGAATGTAGAGTTTTCTGTGGTTTTTAATATAATACATATATCAGTTTCAGGGAAGGGTCTGTGTAACCTTGGGAACAATTATTCTCTCAGTAATCTATTTATAAAATGGAAAGTAATATCTATCTGAATTTGACTTCATAGAAAATGCCAGGTTTCTGGTCAGTTATCTGTTCTCATCTTAGTTGTCCTGTCAGCAGCATTTGGCACAGCTGATCATTCTCTTCTTGATACCCTTTGCTTTTTTGTTTGTTTTCTAGGATGATGCACTCCCCTGATTTGCTTTATAACTCACTGGCCACTCTGTTTCTGGTTTTTTCACAGTTTCTTTTTTCCATGACCTCTTAATGTTGGAGTTCCTCAGGTGTCAGTTCTTGAATTTTTTTTTTTTTTGTATTCTGTAGCTACTTATCTCTTGGTGATCTCATCCAGTCCCATGGCTCTGAATATACTGTCTGTGTTTACAATTTCCGTATTTCCGTTTCCAGCTCACATCTCTCCTCTGAACTCTAGACTCATGTATTTAACTGAATTATCTCTTTTTTTGTTTAATAGGCATTTCAAAATTAATATGTGAAAAACTGAAATCTTGCTGTCTACACTTCTTCTCTCCAAAATATTCCCTGGCATCCCATATTTCCATTATTCCCATCTTCAGTTGTTTAGAGCATAAATATTTGAATTATCTTTAACTCATTCTTTAAGATTCCTGATCCAAATCATCAATGAATCCTGGTGATCTTTCTCCTTCAAATATTTCAAAGACCCTGTCATTTCTTACTACTTTGATTTCTATCTTGTTCTAAGCCACCATCATCTTTTACCTAGGTTTTTGCAATATCCTTCTAAATAGTCTTTATGCTTCTACCCTTGCCCCATTAAAATAAATTTTTCCTACAACAGTCAGAATAACCCTTTTAAAATGTAAGTCAGATCACTCCACTACTCAAACTCTTTTATTTTTTTTTATTTTTTTTAAATTTATTTTTCCAACGTTTTTATTTATTTTTGGGACAGAGAGAGACAGAGCATGAACGGGGGAGGGGCAGAGAGAGAGGGAGACACAGAATCGGAAACAGGCTCCAGGCTCTGAGCCATCAGCCCAGAGCCTGACGCGGGGCTCGAACTCACGGACCACGAGATCGTGACCTGGCTGAAGTCGGACGCTTAACCGACTGCGCCACCCAGGCGCCCCACTCAAACTCTTTTAAAGTGTTAGGATTAATTACTCTTTTAAAGTGTTAGGATTAATTATAAGAGTATGTTGATGGGCTTATGAGGTATAAAGGTGTAATTTGTAAGACAAGATTACAAATGAAGGGGGAAGGAACTGAGTTTTATACAAGAGCAAAGCTCATTTATACTGTTGAAATTTAAGTGTTACTAATCCAAACTAGATTGTTATACATTAAGATGTTAATTTTTGGAGGTGCCGGGGTGGCTCAGATGGTTAAGCATCCAACTTCAGCTCAGGTCATGATCTCACACTGTGAGTTTGAGCCCCACGTTGGACCCTGTGCTATCAGTTCAGAGCCTGGAGCCTGCTTCGGATTCTGTGTCTCCCTCTCTCTTTGCCCCTCCCCCAGTCACACTCTGTCTCTCTCTATCAAAAAATGAATAAACGTTAAGGAAATTTTTTTAAATTTTTTTTTTCAACCTTTATTTATTTTTTTTGGGACAGAGAGAGACAGAGCATGAACGGGGGAGGGGCAGAGAGAGAGGGAGACACAGAATCGGAAACAGGCTCCAGGCTCTGAACCATCAGCCCAGAGCCCGACGCGGGGCTCGAACTCCTGGACCGCGAGATCATGACCTGGCTGAAGTCGGATGCTTAACCGACTGCGCCACCCAGGCGCCCCAAGGAAATTTTTTTAAGATGTTAATTTTTGGGATGCCTGAGTGGCTCAGTCGGTTAAGCATTGGACTTTAGCTCAGGTCATGATCTCACAGTTCATGAATTGGAGCCCCATTTTGGGCTCTGCACTGACAGCTCAGACCTTGGAGCCCACTTCAGATTCTCTGTCTCCCTCTCTCTCTCTCTGCCCTTCTCCTGCTTGTGCCATCTCTCTCCAAAATGAATAAATAAACATTAAAAGAGAGAGAGAGAGATAAAGGAAAGAGAAACAAATAAAAATAGATGTTAACTTTAATTCCTAAAGCCACCACTAAGTACATTACTCAAAAATGTATTAAGAGCCTAAATGTCCATCAACTGATGAATGTCTAAAGAAATTGTGATTTCTATACACAATGGAATACTATGTGGCAATGAGAAAGAATGAAATCTGGCCTTTTGTAGCAACGTGGATGGAACTGGAGAGTGTTATGCTAAGTGAAATAAGTCATACAGAGAAAGACAGATACCATACGTTTTCACTCTTATGGGGATCCTGAAAAACTTAACAGAAATCCATGGGGGAGGGGAAGAAAAAAAAAGAGGTTAGAGAGGAAGGGAGCCAAAGCATAGGAGACTCTTAAAAACTGAGAACAAACTGAGGGTTGATGGGGGGTGGGAGGGAGGAGGGGTGGATGATGGGTATTGAGGGCACCTTTTGGGATGAGCACTGGGTGTTGTATGGAAACCAATTTGACAATAAATTTCATATTTAAAATAAAAGTTATGCACAGAAAAAGGAAAAAAAAATGTATTAAAAGAAACAATTGAATTAAAATGAGATATAAGAAAATTTATATTTAACACAAAAGAAAACAATAATGGAGGAATAAAGGAACAAGTAAGATACATACAGAAAAGAAATAGCAAATGACAGATCTAAGTCCTACCTTATCAACAATAATATTAAATGTAAATGGATTATACTGTTCAATCAAAAGTCAGAAAGTTGCCAAAGGGATTTAGGAAAAAATCAAAGCATAATCCAACTACATGCTATCTACAAAAGACTTACTTTAGATTCAAAAGCACAAATGTGTTGAAAATAAATATTTGGAAAATATATACACCATAACAACAGTACCTAAAATAGAGCTGGTAGACCTAAACTATTATTGGACAAAGTAGGCTTTAAGGCAAACACTATTACTATAGACAAAGAAGAACATTCTGTAATGATGAGAGTGTGAATCCATCGAGGAGAAGTAACGATTATAAACATATTTACATCTAACAACAAAGCCAAAATATACAAAAAGTAAAAACTGAAGAATTCAAAGGAGGAGTAGGCAGTTCAACAATAATAGTTGGAGACTTCCACACTCCATTTTCAGTCATTGATAGAACAACTAGACAGAGGATAAACAAGAAAATAAAAGGCTTGAACAACACTATAAACTACTTGGATCTATCAAGATCTCACTGAACACTGTATTCAACAACAGAATAAACATTTCTCTCAAGTTCACATAAAACATTTCCAAGATAGATCATATACTAGAACATGCAACAATTTTCAAGAAATTTAAAATAACTGAAGCCATACAAAGTATGTATATGATCACAATAGAATAAAATTAGAAATTAATAGCAGAAATTAGAGTAATTCCCAAATATATGGAAATTAAGTATTCTAAATAATCAATAGGTGAAAAAAATGACAAGGTAAATTAGAAGGTACTTTGAAATGAGTGAAAACACAAAAAATACCAAAATTCATGAGATATAGCTAAATCAGTAAAAGGTAAATAGCTGTACACATCTATATTTTAAAAAGAAATATTTAAAGTCAGTAACCTAAGCTTTCACATTATGAAAGTAGAAAGTGAAGATAAAACTAAACTCAAAACATTGAGAAACAAACAATAAAGGCTAGAATGAAAGTAAATGAAATAGAGAAGAGAAAAATAATAAATTCACTGAAATCAAATATTTATTCTTTGGAGAGATCCAAAAATTGATAAACTCTTACCTTCAGTTACAAGAGAGACAGAGACAGAGAAAGAAAGAGAAGAGAGAGAGAGAGAGAGAGAAAGAAAGAAAAAACACAAATTTCTAAAATCAGAAATCAAACTTGTGACATCTCTACTAACCTTAGAAACATGAGAATAATTATAAGAGAATACTATTAATAATTGTATACTAAACTTGATAAAGTAAGTGAAATGAACAAATTTCAAGAACCACACAAACTGCCTCAAGAAGAAATAGAAAATCTGAATAAACCTATAATAAGTGAAGTGATTGAATTAATAATCAAAAATCTTTCCACAAAGTAAAGACCATCCCATATGGATTAACTGTGTAATCCTTCCAAACATTTGGAGAATAATTGACGCCAATCCTTCACAAAATATTCCAAAAGTAGAAGAGAAGGGAATACTTCCCATCATTCAATAGAGCTAATATTACCCTGAAATCAAAATCAGACAGACCTCAGAAGAAAATTAAAAACTAGTATCCCTTTTGAATATATACCTCCAAAATCCTTAAAATATGCCAGCAAAGTAAATTCAGCATTATATAAAAATAATGATTCACCATCATTATGTAATATTTATCCCAAGAATGCAAAGTTGGCTTAAATGAATTCATTAAAAGACAAAAATCATATTATCTAAATGGAAACAGTTAAATAATTTGATAAAATCTAATACCCTTTCATGATAAAAAAAAAAAAATTAGGCAACTAGAAACAAAAAGGATGTCCTTCAGCCTGGTAAAGTCCATCAATCAATGAAAACCATGCAGCTAACATTGTAATTAATGGTGAAACACTGAAAACTTTCCCCCTAAGATCTTGGAAGATGACGAGGATTTCTACTTTTACCACTTCTATTCAACATTGTACTGCAATTTTTGCCAGGAAAATTAGGCAAGAGAAAGAAATAGAATCATCCAGATTGGAAAAGAAGTACAGCTTTCTCTATTCAGACTTATGATCTTGTATATGGGAAATTCTATGGAATCCACAGAAAAACCTACTAGACAAGTTTAACCTTTTTAAACAAGTTTTCAGGGTATAAGATTACTATGCTAAATCAATGCTATTTCTGTACACTAGCAATGAACAACCAAAAAAGAAGTTAAGAAAACAATTCCAATTACAATAGTATCAAAAAGGATAAAATACTTAGGAATAAATTTAACAAAAGGAGTACAATGAAAACTACAAAAAATATTGAAATAAAACCTATCAACATGATACCACATTAACAAAACAACAGATTAAAAAAAATTGTTTCAATAGATGCAGAAAAAGCTTTTGACAAAATTCAATATTTGTTAATAAAAACTGTCAACAAACTATTTAGAGGGAAGATACCTCAACATAATAAAGGCTGTATATGAAAAACCCACAGCTAACATCACATTCAATGGTGAAAAGCTGAGAGCTTTTCCTTTAAGATTAGGAACAAGCTAAGGTTGTCCAGTCTCATCTCTTTTATTCACCCTAGTACTGGAAGTTCTGGCCACAGCAATCAGATGAGAAAAAGAAATAAAAGGAATCAAATTGGTAAGGAAAAAGTAAAACTTTCATTATTTTCAGATTTCATGATACTATACATAGGAACCCCTGAAGACTCCACCAAAACAATTTATTCATTTAAAAGTAATAAAAGAAATCAGTAAAGCTGCAGGATACAAAATTAATACACTGAAATTGTTTGTGAATCTATACACTAATAACAAACTAGCAGAAAGTGAAATTGAGAAAACAATTCCATTTATAATTGCACCAAAAAGAATAAAATACCTAGGAATAAACTTATCCAAGGAGGTGACGGGCCTGTACTCTGAAAACTGTAAGACATTGAGGAAAGAAATTGAAGACAACACAAATGGAAAGATATTCCATGCTCACTGATTGGAGGAATTAATATTGTTAAAATGTCCATACTAAAAGCAATCTACAGATTCAATGCAATTCCTATTAAAATACCAACAGCATTTTTCACAGAACTAGGACAAATAATTCTAAAGTTTGTACGGAACTACGAAAGACCTAGAATAGCCAAAGCAACCTTGAGGAAGAAGAACGAAGCTGGAGGTATCACAATCCAAGATTTCAAGATACACTACAAAGCTGTAGTAATCAAAACAGTTTGCTATTGGCACAAAAATAGACACATAGATCAGTGAAATAGAATAGAGAACTGGGAAATAAACCCACATTTATATGATAAATTAATCAATGACAAAAGAGGTAGGAATACACAATGGGGAAAAGACAGGCTCTTCAACAAATGGTGGTGGCAATACTGAACAGCCACATGCAAAAGAATGCAACTGGGTTACTTTATTACACCATACACAAAAATGAACTCAAAATTAATTGAAGACCTAAATGTGAGACATAAAACCATAAAATTCCTATAAGAAAACATAACATACCTTGACATTGGCATTAGCAACAATTTTCTAGATATGTCTCCTCAGGCAAGAGAAACAAAAGAAAACTAAACTATTGGGACTACACCAAAATAAAAAGCTTTTCACAACAAATGAAACTACCAACAAAACTAAATGGCAACCCACTGAATGGGAGAAGATACTTGTAAATGATATGTCTGATAAGGGGTTAATATCCAAGGTATATAAAGAATTTGTACAACTCAACACCAAAAAACCAAATAATCTGATTAAAAAATAGGCAGAAACCTCAATAGACATTTTTCCAAAGAAGGTATACAACTGGCCAACAGACGCAAGAAAAGATGCTCAACATCACTAATTTTCAGGGCAAATAAAAGCCACAGAGATATCACCTTACACTTGTCAGAATGGCCAGAATAAAAAAGATAAGAAATAACAAGTGTTAGCAAGGAAACGGAGAAAAAGGAACACTTGTGCACTGTTGGTGGGTATATAAACTGGTGCACCCTCTGTAGAATACAGTATGGAAGTACCTCAAAAATTACAAATAGAAATACTATATGATTCAGTAATTCTACTAGCAGGTATTTACCCAAAGGAAATGAAAACATTAATTCAAAGAGATATATGCATCCCTATGTTTATTGCAGCATTATTTACAATAGCCAAGATAATGGAAGCAACCCAAGTGTCAATGGATAGGTGGATAAATAAATAAGATGTTGTTCTATCTATCTATCTATCTATCATCTATCAATCATCTGTCTATATAATGGAAGCAACCCAAGTGTCATTGGATAGGTGGGTAGATAAAGATGTGATTATCTGTATCTATATCTTTATATGTTTAGATAGATAGATGATAGATAGATAGATAAATAGATAGATATAGTGGAATATCAGCCATAAAAATGAGTGAGATCTTGCCATTTGTGACATGTCATGGACCTAGAAGTTATTATGCTAAATGAAATAAGTAAAAAAAAAAAAAAAAAAAAAGAAGTAACACTGAGAAAGGCAAATACCATATGATTTCACTCCTAGGTGAAATCTAAAAAAACAAATGAATAAATAAACAAAAAGCAGAATCAGACCTGTAAATAGAGAAAACAAACTGATGGTTGCTAGAGGGGAGAGGAATGGGGGATAAGCAATATGGGTGAAGGGAAGAGGGAGTTATGGGCTTCCAGTTATGGAATGAATAAGTCATGGGAATAAAAGGCACAGCATAAGGAATATACTCAATGTTATTGCCAAAGCATTGTATGGTGACAGATGGCGGCCACACTTGTGGTGACCATAGCGTAATGTATACAGAAATTGAATCCCTATGTTGTACACCTGAGACTAATGTAACATTGTGTGTCAACTATACTCAAAAAACCAAACAAACAAACTGTGTGGTACTGATATAAGGGTGGACATATTGATCAATGGAGTAGAACTAAACATCTAATAATAAACCCATATATTTTTGGTCAATTTATTTTTGACACAGGTGCCAAGACAATCCAATGGGTAGAATGGCAGTCTTTTCTACAAATGGTGCTGGGACAAGTGGATATGCACATGCAAAAAGATGAAATTGAAACCCCACCACACACCATATACAAAAGTTAACTCAAAATGGACCAAAGTCCTAATTGTCAGAGTTAAAAGCTTGCAACTCTTAAGGGGTGCCTGAGCACCTCAGTCGGTTAAGCATCTGACTTCAGCTCAAGTCATGGTCTCACAGTTCATTGGTTTGAGCCCTGCGTCAGGCTCTCTGCTGTCAATGCAGAGCCTGCTTCGGATCCTCTGTCTCCCTCACTCTACTCCTCCTCCAGCCTCTCTCTGTCTCTCAAAAATAAATAAACATAAACATTTTTTTAAAAAAGTTTGCAACTCTTAGAACAAATATAGGCATAAATATTTGTAACATAAATATTTTGGTATAAATATTTGTGACACAGGCCTAAATATTAGGTAGTGATTTCTTAGATATGGTACCAAAATCACAAGGCACACACCAAAAAACCCCAATAAACTTGACATCATCAAATTAAAATGTGTTTGTACTTCAAAGGATACTACTAAGAAAGTAAAAAGACAACCCACAGAATGGGAAAAAGTATTTTCAAATTAGGTATCAAATAGGGATTTATATATAGAAGATAAAGAGAGCTCTTTCAACTCAATAGTAAACAAATAACCCCATTAAAAAATGAGCAAAGGATCTGAAAATACATTTCTCGAAAGCTAAACGAATGGAAAAAAAGCACATAAAAAGATGCACAACATCATTGGTTATTAGGAAAATGCCAATCAAAATCACAATGAGGGGCGCCTGGGTGGCCCAGTCTGTTAAGCTACCGATTCTTGATTTCAACTCAGGTCATGATCTCACGATTCGTGAGATGGAGCCTCACATCAGGCTCCATGCTGGCAACACGGAGCCTGCTTGGGACTCTCTCTCTGCCCCTCCCCTGCTCACACACACTCTCTCTCTCAAAATAAATAAACATTAAAAAAATTACAATATTTTGTTGCATTGGCTAAGATATGGAGTAATTAGCAACTTCATACATTCCTGTGGTATGGGTTCCCACATATCTCTAGTTTTGCAGATACATGTGTATTACATCCTGAAGCTTATTATTTCTGAAAATATAAGGAGAAGCACTGGATGAATTTGGTATATCCATATACTAGAATATTATTCAGCCACAAAACATTAATCAACATAAATAAATCTTGAAAACATTATGCTAAGGTGAACAACCCACATATTGTATGATTTCCTTTACATAAAATGTCTTGAATAAGGAAATTCATAGAGATGGAAAGTACATTTGTGGTTACTGGAGGCTGAGGAAAAGGGAAAATGGGGAGTAACAGCTAATGTGTACAGGGTTTCTTTCTAGGGATGATGAAAATATTCTGGAATTAGTGGTGATGATTGCACATCTTAGTCAAGGTACTAAATGGCATTGAATTGTTCTATTTGAAATGGTGAAATTATGGCATGTGAATTATATCTCAATAAAGCTTTTTAAAAATGCTGAAGTCCTTACAATGATCAAGAAGTACCTATGCAGTTTGATCTCTTGTTCCTCTCTGAGCTCATCTGCTGCTTTCCTCCTTTTGGCTCACTCCCATGCAGCCACCTGGCTTCCTTGGTGTTCTTCAAATATGTTATGTGTTCTTCTACTTTAGCGCCTTTGCCTGGAATATTATTTTCCTACATATTCACACACTTCCCCCTCGTTGTTCAAGTTCCAAATTCTCAGGTAGGACTTTTCTGATCATTCTATTTAAGAAGTGCCTATCCTATCTTTCCCTATATGTTACCATGCTTTTATATTTTAACAACATACTGTATGATTTATTTTTATGGTTTAGGTTCCTGCACCATAACATAAGCCTTATGAATGTGGAGACATTTTTTACTCATTGATGTGTCCCAAAAGCCTAGAACAATGCCTGGTACACACAGTAGGTTCTCTCTATGTCTCTTTATCTTTCTCTGTGTGTCTTTATTAAACATTCATTTGTATATTTATGTTTACTTGTTGTTGAAGGAAGGAAGGAAGGAAGGAAGGAAGGAAGGAAGGAAGGAAAGGGGGGGGGAGGAGTGAATGTTATACTGCCTACCCATCCCCTTGCTCACTTAGCTCTAGCTAAACTTGTCTTCTTTCTGTTCCTTTAACATGCTCAGTTCTTTCTTCAGAGCCTTTGTATTTTTTCCCTTATTCTAGTGCACTCTCTTTCCTCAACTCCTCAAAGTTCACAATAAGCATTTAATGGATCTTCAGTTTCAGTTTAAATATTACTTCTTCTGAGAGATCTTATCTTACAATCTGATCCAAAATACATCTCACATTTCACTCTAGCTTCCTGTTTGTTTCCTTCCGAGTACTTATCATGCTTTTTAAAGTCATTTATTTGTATATGTGATCATCTATTTAATATCTGTTTCTGTATCAAAATGTTTAGCACCTAAGGTCAGGAACTTTGTCTTTTTTACTGTGGATTCCAAGTGCTAGCAAATTACATAACACATAGAAGGTACTCAATAAGTTTTGCTTTGAATGAGTAAAGTGAGGAATAAAAAGAGGCAAAGTGTTAACCTCCAACACTTACAGCCAGACACACATACAGGCCTGTGTATGCTTTCCATAATTTCAGGTATGGGATTCAGCCAAGTGAAGTGTGATAACCTTGCTGCACACAGAATAAACTAGGCATTTCAACATACAGGATCTCTGGTGCCAGAGTTATATAATATTTAATGATGATAAGGATAGTAAAAATAATTAATATTTCATTGGCTTCCTATTTGACAATACTGTGCTAGGTGTTCTACATTGTTGATCTTATTTGATCCTCATAGCAACCCTATGAAGTAGAGACTTATTATTATTATAATGAATATTACTATTGTTATCAACTGCATAGATGAGGATGGGGGTATGAGGAAGGTTAAAGTAACGTGCCCAAGGATGCACAGCTAAAAAATGGTATTTTATTTTATTTTTAATTTTAAGTAGGCTCCATGCCCAACATGGAACTTGAACTCACAGCCCTGAGGTCAAGAGTCACATGTTCTACCCACTGCACCAGCCAGGCGCCCCCAAGAAGTGGTCTTTTAAATCTCAAAAGTCTCAATTCAAATTGTTAGAGGTCTTTCTAACAATAAAGTCTGTGTGTGCATGTCTTTGTGTGTATGTGGGATGGCAAATACTAGTATACAGGGCCATTGACTCAAACATGTTAGTGAAAAAAACTTTAGTGACTGTTTTATTTTTTTATTTTTTTAATGTTTATTTATTTTAGAGAGAGAGAGAGACAGCCAGAGTGCGAGCGGGGGAGGGGCAGAGAGAGAGGGAGACACAGAATCTGAAGCAGGCTTCAGGCTCTGAGCTGTCAGCCCACAGCCCGATGTGGGGCTCGAACCCACAAACCATGAAATCATGAACTTAGCGGAAGTTGGACGCTTAACCGACTGAGCCACCCAGGTGCCCCTATCGGGTGACTGTTTTAACCAAAACAACAAAAATATTGCAGGAATAGGTGAGCCATTTTCTGTGTGCTCGTTTCCATATGATGAAAAGAGTAGCTTTAATAGTTCTGCTTTCATGACTTGTTGAAACTCAAGGAGCATGCAACAGACAATTAATTTCACTTTCTTATTAGTACCGGTGTGTTGACAGACTCACTCAAAAGCCAATGATAGTTTCTTAGCTTTTTAAAAATTATAAATTTCTTTCTTTTGAACACTTCCAGGTGGGCTTTCAAGTGTATTTTTCTTTCTTTCTTTCTTTCTTTCTTTCTTTCTTTCTTTCTTTCTTTCTTTCTTTCTCTCTTTCTCTCTTTCTCTTTCTCTTTCTCTTTCTCTTTCTCTTTCTCTTTCTCTTTCTCTTTCTCTTTTTTTTCTTTTTCTTTTTCTTTTTCTTTTTCTTTTTCTTTTTCTTTTTTCTCTCCTGCTGCCAGGACATAGCTCAAAGCTCTTTTCTCAGTTATGTTGATTTTGAAGGGGTCAGTTCAACCTTCTAAGACGTCGCCTGGTGATTTTGGCACACGTTATGAGAAGATGGTGTGCGGGGAGGCAGAGTTGCCCATTATCACCTGCAAGTCATAAGTGCTGTTTGGCAGAGATAAGAAATTTAAACACCTCCCAAGGCATAGGTACTTCCAAAGTATTGCTTTGTTTATTATAAGTCAAACTTGTTCATTTTGAAGACAACTTTCCCAATACACTTTTAACAGAAAGGCAACTTATGCACATATCTCTGATTAGTTGTTCTTATAATCTCTTACTTACACTTTCTATTCATCCAGTCTTGATTTCGTGTCAGAAATTTTCCTGCAGCTTGTTCTCCACTTCCAGATGTAACATATTTCTCTCTCCAGAGAGAACCCTGTCTAACTTCTTCCTGAGGTAATCAAAAGGGAAGACATTAGTTCACCTGTCTAATTTTCTCTTGCAGCTAAAAACGTCCCTGCCTCTCCCCAATAAATTTCTTTCTGTCAGCAAAAGTCACATCTCACTGCTTGTTCTTCTCTACCTCTTCTTAGTCCCTAATGAAAATGATCAAACTCCAATAAGTATTAGGTTTGCAGTTTCACTCCTTTTTTTTTTTTTCCTTTTGAGGAATCATGTTTGTTTCCCCCCTCTAGTGTTTGACTTTATCTGTTCACCATGTCTTGTTAGTTATTAGTACCTTCCGTTTTGTTTCAGGAGTGCTTTAGGTTAAATGAAGAGTATTAGAAACGCCAGAAATAAAACTTACAAAAGAATTTGTTCAAGGTTAAATTGGCAATGTTACAACAATGTTTGCATAACACCATAGATTCCTTTTCTAAAAAGTTCTCTGTTGGCATTCCCACACTTTTATTATTTTCATTTTCATTTACAATAGTCTTCTGTCGGCTTGTGTTGGTGACCAATTAGGTATTAATTTCTTACTTACAGAGTGAAATAGAATGGATCAAACTGGGATCTGCCTGTTAGGATTTATCTGGAAACAGTGGTGAAGTGAATCAATGTTGAAATAAATTTGGGGGCTTTTTATTAGTCACAAGTAGCCCACCGCAGCATTTTCTGTTTCCAAAATTGGATTGATTCATTGTCATTTTGACCCAATGACAAAGACCCTGACTCTTGAAATACAATTGACCAATGAACATGGGAAACATATTCAACCTCATCTCTAATAAGATAAATTCACATTAAGACAACAGAACCTATTTTTTTCAGTGTATCATATTCTCATGAATTATTTTAAAAAGATACAGTCATTATTGGTACAGACATAAATGAATGAACACTCATATAATGGGTATAGATGTTAGAGAGTGAATTGACAGTGTTTTTCTTTTTTGGCTGACATGTATTCAGTGTCCACCACATGCCGAACATATGATAGAAGATTAACATGCATCATCTCATTTCATTCTCAAACCAGCTTTGTGGGGTAGGCACTCTTATAATCCCCATTTTACAGATGAGAAAATTGAAACTGAGAGATGGAAAGTAAGAAATCCCACACGGCCATAAGTCTCAGTCTTAAACACATGTCTGCTGGATTCTAGAACCAATGTAAGCCTCATTGAGTGTTGGGATTACAGGTGCTTTTTTATTTTTTCTCTACCTGCCTCATGTATTTAAAAATAATGAACATTAGAATTTTTATAATCCAAAAATACAGTACACATTTTCTTGTTTGTTAAGGAGTTTTAAAGGGATTAGATTTGCTCTGTGAGGTCAACTTTGGAAGCAGCATGCGATTATTCATGACTACGGTACGTTGACAGAGAAAATGGGTCCTGATCTACTTATCCAGACATGTAATTGTAAGTTCCATAGGGTCATCATTTCTGTCGCTCGGTACCTACACAGTCTTGAAGGGCTTTTTGCTTCATCAGAAGGCTTTCTATGTGGAAGTCTTATGTAGCAGTTGAGTAATTTTCCTCTCTGCACACTCACATTCATCTCTCTCTGAAGCTTGGGTAATGATATACCTCATAGAAAAAGCATCAAAAAAAAATGTCCATCTTGCAACTTTGTTCTTTACCATCTACCAAAGAGAATCTTAGAATATTGAAATATTTCTCGTTCAGTAAAATGACATAACTACATAGGATTCAAATGTACTAATTATTATTTTGTTTTATAAATGCTCCCACAAGATAGTCCTGTATAATTTATTATGTAAATGAATGGCATTGTAAATGTTTAACATATCTTTTTCAGTGGGAGGATATTCTTTATCACATGCTTGTTGGAAATAGAAGAAATGCATTTGAAACTAATGGTCTTATGAAAATATTTTACTATTTATACCTTGTTATTTTTATAAGTCAGTGTCAAGCTGTCAGATGAACCTCCATGGGATATCATGTCCTTTCTAGGATTCTTTCTTTCAAATAATTTTTCTTAGGACATCTTTCACATCTTTGTTTCTCAAGGTGTAAATAAGGGGGTTCAACATAGGAGTTACAACATCATAAAATGCAGAGATGACTTTACCCTGGTCCTGGGACTCCCTTGACTGAGGTTTCAGGTACATGTAGATGGCTGTTCCATAAAATATGGTGACCACAGTCAGATGGGACCTATAGGTGGAAAAAACTTTCAGTCTGCCCTCTGCAGAGTGGATCCTTAGCATGACAACCACAATGCGAGTATAGGAGATGAGAATGAAGATAAAAGGTAGGGGCAGTGTGAATATGCCTATGACCAGACCCAGAATAAGTCTGACTGGGGTGTTTGAGCCGGTGAGCTTCAATAGGGCCTGGACCTCACAGGTAAAATGATTGATGACATTGCATCCACAAAAATGGGCAGGAATTGCAATGATCAGTATTATTGCTAAAAGGAAGGCACTGGCCCAGGTCACCATGGTCAACTGTATGCAGACCTGGTTGTTCATAATGATGGTGTAACACAGGGGATTAGATATTGCAATAAATCTATCATAAACCATGATAGCAAGGAGGAGACACTCTGTCATCCCCAGAAAAATAGTGATTGTCATCTGACCATAACAGCTAGTATAAAAAATGATAGGGTAGTCTTTTAAACCATTGAACAACCAAAAAGGTACTGAATTGCTAGAGTAACAGATTTCGAGGAAGGACAGGTTACTTAGGAAAAAATACATAGGGGTGAGAAGCTGGTCATCAACTCTAACCATGACAAGGATTAGACTGTTACCCACCAATGTGATCAGGTAAACTGCTACCATGGTGCAATAAAAGCAACCTGGGATTTTGGATAGTTGGAGAAACCCACCAGGATGAATTCTGTCACTTCATTGTCATTTTCAGTACCCCAAATAGCCATTTTCTTCTATCTGCTGAGAAAGAAGAAATTCAATTCATTTTAATTTGAGGAACATTTATTGGGGTTCTTCTGTGTCCTCAGTCCTATATCAGGTGATATTAGGAAAAGATGTTTGAGAAAGAAGGGATACTGTGGAAGCTTATATTCTAATTTGGGAGATAAAACACTCAGACACATCACAAGATTAATTTGCAAAGTAGCGCATTTCATTGTAAGTCTTAATTCCCCCATCTATACAATGAGCACCTGAAACTTGCTTTGAACCTCCTCCTTAAAATGTGCCAATTCACTGCTCAAATGTAATTAGACTTGAATCATAAAATTGCTAATTGTTTTTCCCCTGCTATAGATATTAGCCTGAAATTTGTTTTTAGGTGGTTCATATCCATGACATAAAATTGTGCCCAGTTCATTCTCATTTCTTCCTCACCCTGCACATCCAATCACTGAGCGCTATTGGCTCTTCCTCCTAATATGTTTTAAATCCACCTATAATTCTAAATATCCACAGTCAACATTTATTTAGTTAGAGCCACCATCATTTAACAGATCTCCCTACTTCTATTCTTTCCTCTCTATAGCCTATTCTCCATTCAACAGCCAGGGAGACCTTTTACAAACATGCATAATTATCACCATATCTTTCCCATGCTTAAAATCACTCTAGGGTTTCTAATTAGACTTGGACTAAAATCTAACCTATTTACCATGACCTACAAGACTCTGAATGATCTGACCCTAACCTTATCCTACACTGTGTCTTCTTGTGCTCACCATGTTCCAGCCATACTGTCTTTATGAAGTACTGCAAGCTCATTCACACCTCAGAGCTTTTGCACATTGTGTTCTCTCTGCTGGAAATATTCTTCCTACCCTCTTTGACTGGTGAAGTCATAGTCATCCTTAATATCTCAGCCTAAAAGGAATTTCATTAGAAAAGTCTTCCCTAACCTCACTAAAACCAAATCATATCTTTTTGTTGAAGTTGTTCACAACACTCCAAACTTTTTCTGCATAGCTCTTATTATAGTTTGTATTTATATATTGTGTAATTATTTAATTTATGCTCCCTTACTTAAAATTTAAGCTTTCGAGGGAAGAAGCCCTGACTATCCTGTGTACTGCCTTATTTTTACCACCTCACACAGTGCCTGGTGCAAACCCACAATATATGGGTTCAGTACAGATTTGTTGAATGAATCGAGGCCAGTTGTTTGGCTCTTCTGTCTTACCCAATGCCATGACGCTGATTTGACTAGAGCCTACATTGAAGTGGCTGAAGGAAATAAGGTAAAAAGCCCATGGTGAGAAGCAGTATTTCATTTCATAGTATTCAATCTTACTAATGGCTTGTTGCTCAGAAATGAACTTTAAGATCTTGTATTTTTTTTTTTAGCCCTACAATTTGCTCTTTGCTTGCAGGGAAGATGTTATAGCAGAAAGAGAAAGTGGGTTATTATACTAGAATCTGAAAAAAAAGTGTTTTCACACTTTTTTGTCCACTCAAATTTTTATTTACTTTATTTGGTCTAATTCTATCAAGTATGAGTGCTATCACATACCAGCTCATTATTAAGGTCAAAATCTTTTTTTTTTTTTGATTGTAAGATTCCCATCATGTTCTAGTCACAAATCAGAATTTGGGTCATTTATAGGAGAATCTAGTTTCAGACTCATGAGGCAGGTATCATACCTTGGTGAGTACAGGCCATGGATAGGAAGGTTTGTCTTAGGAGCTGGTTAGCAAGAAAGTCCATCCAGACTCATGATGTAGGTAATCTCTTCAGATTCTCTTTCTAGAACAGACTCCAGAACTCAGAAGGTATGAGACCTTTATGGACAAGTAATTCAGGAAGTAGAGTAAGACTTTGAAACAGGATCCTCAGTATATCCTAATACAGGATAAGGGAGCTCTGAATAGAAATCGGGACCAAGGGCAGACAGACTGAAAAAAATATTGAGGTGCTGCTAAGCTTCTAACTACAGCTGCTTACTTATTACAGTGATCCTATGAGGAGGCTCTTCACTACCTCCAATGAGAATTAGAAGACTCATTTTTGTTCTGTGTGCTCCCAGAATTAGGATCAGAAAACAGAATGAATCTGAAAAGGAAAAGTCTTCTTGGAGTAGAGTTATGAGGCTGAGGCAGAAGTCAGGTGATCTTGTCTTTGTGCAATGGTGACGCGACAACCATAATTTCCTAATAGCATTACAAGGAAAGGATTTTCAAGGCACAGCCTTTTTCAAGGGGCATTAAATCTTCACACTAGAATGACAACATGTTTAATCATGAAGCCTTCTTTTAATTTACAATCCTCACCATTTTATAGTCCTGACGATCTCAGAACAAATGTCAGTATGAATAGGTGGAAAACAAAGAACACATTTTTGTGCTTATGTGATTGGAGTAAATCTCACCAGATCAACCACATATATCTTTTAGTTGAATAATTCAGTGTTTTAGTTCAGTCGTGCAGGCCAAAATCTTCCTAAATTAATTAGACATATGTGGAGATACACATATAGTTACTGGTTTTTGATCTTTCAGAAATATTTGGGGCACACTTCAAGACTTTTTTTTTTTAACGCAGATTTCCCAAAGAAGTTCTTCTTTATCTACCATGCAAGAGCATGCTTCCCAGGAGGATTCATCCTATCTTTAATGCTAAAATTAAGGGACTCTTGGAACATCTTCCTTGTTTTCTGAGTTTTTCAGAAAGCTCCCAGAAGCTCAAAATATACGTAATGGAATGGGTGGTACTTACAGACAGAAATTTATATTATCCACACCAGGCAGTGTAGAGTGGTGGTTAACAGCATGAGTTCTGGATCAAAGTTCAAATCCTGGATCCATCACTGACTCACTGTGTAACATCAGTAATTTGCTTAACTTGTTTATGCCTTAGTTCCTTGATTGTAAAATTGGGACAATTATAGTGTTTATCTCAAAGGATCTTTGTGCTATATACAATTAGCTATTATTATTTTTAAATAAGGCCTCACTTGGGAAGTAGCACCCATGAAAATATGACCATATTGGTTATCTTTTTTTTTCTGGGGGGTGGAAAATAATTCAGTAAATGAGAGTAATAAGGCAATATGGTCAGATTATAGTGTGAGCCCTCTGGAGACAGAATTTGCATTTTATTTCTTTAACTCCAGTACTTGGCTCAGTTTCTGACACATGGGAGGAACTTAATGAATATTTTTGAAATCGAATTGATTTTACTCACCTGAAGAGCAAAAAACAAAAGAAAACAAAACGCCCCACAAAACCACAAACAACAACACTAAGGTCTCTAAGAGTTGTGTTGATATAGCCCCTTATGTGTTGCATGATCATCAGCTCACTGAAGTGCTGCAGTCTTTCAGGAGGAGTGAGTTACAGGTGCATGCTGAGATCCATGTCAAGACTGACCATTCCACATATATATGTTTCAAGAGACAAAAATGACTTCCTTTCTTCTTACCAGGGTATGTGTTCTTTACTTGCTCTTACAGTGGATTGTGTCTTGATTCCGCTCAGCATTTTAGAATCCAGGACTCCAAATCATTCAAAGTGTAAACAAGGAGAGTGAAGAATATTAAACATTATCAGCTGCTACCTTCTGAGTTTATTCATTATGGTTCCAAAGAAGTGAGTTCACTGAAGAGACTTCAGGGACCAAGTCCCTAGAAGACAATTAAATTTCACTACTAAATTGAAGCCGTATATTCTTTTGGGAGTGTTATTTCTAAGTCATTAAAGTACAAGTATCTTTTGTCCACTAATTCCAATAGTTCACTGGTGACACTGTAAAACTTTTGACTCACATCATCAACTTCATTTCTGCTCTTAAGTTACCAAAGAGTAGATCCAGCTCTAGGGTGATTACGCGGAGTCCTGTGTTTCTTAGGAGGGTTCCCAACACAGTGACTTAAGAAGGTAATCAATGAATGAGGAGGGAGGAGTGGCCACTGTCTATTGGGACTCTATAAAAGCTTTCAATTAAGCACTCAGGTAAATGCAATTCTGTAAACAGTGTTTACTGAAGGTGTCCTCTTCCTCATTACGTTTCCCTGATGTCCCCCAGTCCATCCCAGCCATCTTTGTTTTGAATAGTTTCTGTAAATCCCACTTTTTCCTAAAATTTTCCTAGATTAGTTTTGAAGTGTCATACAAACTGTTGCTGTCTAAATATAATATTGCATCCCTTCATTCACTGCTCCATTGATTTACTTTACCTGTGCATGTACTTAATCTGTGCATAGCTTTATTTTACTGATTTCCTGCTTAGTTATGCTCTGAACATATGAAGACTTGTTTATTATTTTTACATGTATCCTTGTTAAATTTTTCAACTTGCCTATGAAGATTTTAGGGACTGGGGATGAAGCATCTTTGCAGATAGTCCAGCTGAGTGCTACTCAAAATGTTTACAATGAGATAAGAACAAAATTGAGGGTAAACATTTAGTAACTTTTAAAGTGATTTGACACAGCTGTGACTTTTTATTGTATTTTATAAAATATCAGTCTGTAACAACTGGGAAATTTAAAAGACAACTGTTCTTTACCACCGATAGTCTAGGAAGTATTGGTTCAGCACTCATTCATTTAACCAATTCTTATTGGGCATATACTCTGTGCCAGAAACTATGCTAGGGAGATGAATATTTATTTATTCAGAGATGAATAAAACAAACTTCTTGTTCTCTATAAGCTTATGATCTAATTGGAATAAACATTCCAAAACAACTAATTATAAAATAACATGAAATATGTTAAATTTGAGGTTGAACGAAATGTTATTAAGTGAAAGAAATGGAATTAAGTCACCATCCATGGTTAAACAGAACAGGATAAGCTCTGGGGAGAGCTTCACAGAGGCAGTGACCGTAGATCTGGCTCTTAGAGGCTGACTGAGATTTTGTCAGGCACTGCAGTCAGGAAGAACAGCATGTACAGTAACATAGATTCATACAAAGTTTAGAGAAAGAAAAGTATTATTTTCCTGGAGTATGGAGTCTATGGAGATGAAATAGACAGTGAGGATAGAGAGATTAGCAAGGGCATTGATTAATGTGATTCATGTTGCATATTCTATAGGAAATAGGGAGCCTATTGGAAATTCCTAATCTTGGGGTGAGATTATAAACCAGGGATTAACAGGATGAGATTTTTCCCTTTAGAAAAGTCACTCTGGAGACATTGATTGGATGGCTAGGTTGGAGAGAGATAAGATTGGGTTAGAGAAAAATAGTTAGGTGCTTGTTACACTCATTCTGTTAAGAGTTGATGAATCTGTGAACCAAGACACAAGCATTGAGAACAAAGAAAAGGGGATGGATTTGAAAGACATTTCAGATGAAGAATCAATAACATTCAGTGAGTGAGTAGTTGTCATAGGTAAGCGAGAAGAAGACATGAAGGCTAATGCTGAGGATAACGAAAACCCATCATGTAGCATTTGTAATGTGCTTTTAACTTTGTAACATCTAACATCTATGATCTCATTTGATCTTTCAACCATTCTGGGGTAGGTTAAGGAATATATTTTACCCCTGTTTGACACATGCAGTCCAGAGAGGTTAAGTGATTCACCCAGAGTTTCATAGCTCATTAATGGCAGAACCCAGACTAGAATCCAGACTTCCTGACGCCTAATCATGCGCTTTTCCTACTCCATGATGATATTGTACTGAAAAAGTGCTTGACCTGCTGTGCACATTTAACCAGAAACAATTACTATGTATATTCTTTGTGTGTGGGGGGAACAAAGAGGAGAGAGAGAAGCCACCCAGTGAGGTGAGCACCTAAACTACTTCTGAGTCAACTGAAAATTCAATAATGGTAATAGTAACTCTATAATAACAATAATAAAAAATAGGTAATGTTTATTGAGGATTTACCATGTCCCAGCTATAATTCTCAGCACTTTATAGAAATCAACAGATTTAATCTTCTTGATAACCCTATTAGTTCAGTCTTATGATTGTCTTCCTGTTATAGATGAGGAAACTGAGGCAGGAAGTTGCCCAACATCAGATAGCTAGTAAGTGTCAGGGTCAGATTTTTAACCTAGACAATCTGAAAGCATAGTATTTTTTCCTTTCTCTGCTCAGCAACAGTCTTGCCTTCTTTCTATTCCTCCTTTCCAAAGACTCCCTGAGCCTATCAGGCACCCATCAGAAAAAAATATCTAGGTGTCAGAAGAATTGTATTCGTTTTCAAAAAATTAAGTTAAATTTGAGTTTTTATTAAGGTCGAGTTTTTATTAAGGTATAATTGACATATAACATCATATTACTTTCAGGTGTACTACATAATGATCCCGTAGTGTATATACTGTGAAACAATCACCATGATAAATCTAGAATTGTATTCTAGCCCTAGTCTTGTCACTAACTGTTGACCTTGATAATATTACAGACACTAAATCTTTTCATCTGTAAATGTCAGTTTCATAATACTAATTATAACACCTGTTTGCTTGTCTCATTAAATTTAGAAGATGATATGAGGTCATAAATATACACCAAGAATAAGATAAATTATAAAGTGGGTAAAGTGCTTTATAAACTTAAGAACTAAGAAGATACAAATTCACACAGCAAGTTTGGCTGTGTACATGTCTTTCTCTCCACCTACAGAGTGAATTCTTTGAGGGGAGAGAACAACTGTGCTTTCTTCAGCACTGTATCCCTGGCAATAGCACAGCACCTGCTGGATAGTAGGTGATCATTAAATATTGAATTAATGATGGATGTATGGATGCTAGCATGCACAGGTTAAGGAATAGTCTTGGAATGCACTATTTAAAAAGCAAGTAGGACTGAGAACAAACTGAGGGTTGATGGGGGGTGGGAGGGAGGGGAGGGTGGGTGATGGGTATTGAGGGCACCTGTTGGGATGAGCACTGGGTGTTGTATGGAAACCAATTTGACAGTAAATTTCATATTTAAAAAAAAGCAAGTAGGCATTTTAATACCTGGCATCTTAGGCTTTTGTGATCCAGACATCATAATGACAACTAATATTTATTGTTCTTTGACTATTGTATAGGCCAGGCAATTTTCTAAGTGCTTTACATGAATCGAGTCACACAATTCTCATAACCAAGCTGTGAAGTCATATTTAACACCTTCCCCGTCCTTTTCAGCTTTCACCTGTTTAGTAAAACTTAGAAACTACATTTCCCACACTCCCTTGACAGTAACGTTCAGTTTGGGACTTCATCCACAAAAGGTACTACTCACAGGATCTTGACAAGCCTAAGACACCACCGTTGGTCCTCCTGACATTGCATTTAGGTGTGTAGACTTTGCCAAACAAAGATTTAGGTGGCTCCTGAGCATTCTTCTGTGCCACATCTGCTTTGGTGTCATTTGTAGCAGTTTCCTCATTGCTACTAAAAGTTCCCAAGACTTTTACAACTGTCTGAAGTTGTTGGCAATGCTCCTTTAACAATGTCCCTTCTCACAGCCCTTCCAAAGGTTTTGTAGGTCTCTAATTCTCTTTATTAAATCCCTCCCTGTCTGAAATAACTGGAGTGGTTTCTGCCTACATGAACAAATACGGAACACTACAGGCAGGTCCTACTATTAGCCCACTTAGATAAAGGGATTGAAGCACGGAAAGTGATTTGAACGAAGAAGTGGCAGAATGTAGATTTGAATCCAACAAGTTTGGCTCCAGGGCCTGTGCTCTAAGTAGTTCTATTCTGTTGCCTTTCCTCAACTGAAATCCCAAATCCTATGAATGGGACATGGTATCTTTTTCTTCAATCCCCATTGGAAAAATGTTATTTGGAGCCCATTTTTTCAGCGTGTAAACTTTCTCCTCAATTTCTGGCAGAACTACCTTGGTTTCAAAGCAATCTTTATTTCCAGGCTGGAACCAAGGTAAGCTTTACCACCCAGCTGCCTGGGATGTGGGGTGCACAGTGGAATGTTTCTCGCAGTGCCTATGATTGATCAAGTGAAGAAGCGAGATTCAACCTTACGAGTTTTTAACAATCCAGAACTGATTTCATTTCATAACATCCTCATAGAGTTCATTTTGTGTTTAAAATGAATTAATATCAATGTTGAATTGGATGGCCTTTGGGGTTTAGATGCCTAGAAACAGAATGTTAGTGCTGGAAGGGCCGTAGTTATGTTTAACTAGCTGCTATGTGTGCCTACTTTTTCAGTCAAAGCTAACATTTAAAGTCAGGCAGATAGATCTATATATATTGATCGGGAGGAATGTCCATGATATATTGCCAAGTGGAAAAAGCAAGTTGCAAAGTAAATTGATAATATGATTCCATTTTTTTAAGACAAGAAAGAAAATCTATATAAAATAACACCTAGATGCAGAATGTGAGAACTAGAAAGGTTTTGGGTAACAAAACACAACCTTCCTATTATAAATTAGCAAATTTGAGGGCCAGAGAGTGGTATAACTAAGGTCACACAGCTAGTTAGTAGCAGAATCAATTCCACAGCCCCTGTCTCCAGATTCCACTATGTCCATCTGTAGGCTGTGCCCTACCAGCAAATCAATAAAGAGACCAAGCACCTAGTGACAGAGCTACCATTTTGTGGTTGGGGAACCATTAGTGAAAATATGCTTCTCATTTTAAGCTATAAACTTACCTGTGATAGAGAGTGGAGTATTTCTCCCCCATACGCCGGAGTCATTAAAATTAGTACTTTTTTTCTGGTGGGAAAGTGTCCTTTTTATTTTTTACTATTTATTTATTTATTTATTTATTTATTTAATTTTGTTTTTTATTTTTTTTAAATTTACATCCAAATTAGTTAGCATATAGTGAAGCAATGATTTCAGGAGTAGATTCCTTAATTCCCCTTACCCATTTAGCCCATCCCCCTCCCACAACCCCTCCGGTAACCCTCAGTTTGTTCTCCATATTTATGAGCCTCTTCTGTTTTGTCCCCCTCCCTGTTTTTATATTATTTTTGTTTCCCTTCCCTTATGTTCATCTGTTTTGTCTCTTCAAGTCCTCATATGAGTGAAGTCATATGATTTTTGTCTTTCTCTGACTAATTTCACTTAGCATAATACCCTCCAGTTCCATCCATGACACATGGTGACGGATGGTGGCTACACTTGTGAACATAGCTTAACCTGTAGGGATGTTGAATGCTTCCTATGTTGTACACTTGAAATTAATATAACACTGTGTGTCAACTGTACTCAAAGTGTAGCCACCATCCATCACCATGTGTCACTATTGTATCATTGACTGTATTCCCTATGCCGTGCCTTTCATTCCTGTGACTTATTCATTCCATAACTGGAAGTGTGTATCTCCTACTCTCCTTCATGCATTTTGCCCATCCTCTCCCTTCCCTCTGGAAACCATCACTTTGCTTTACTTATTTATTTGTTGTTCTCTATATTTATAAGTATGACTCTGCTTTTTGTTTGTTTATTCATAAAATGAGTACTCTTAACATGCCTCTGAGTTTCTGAATTTCTCTCTCCCTGAGTGCTTTACTTTGTTTCTCCAAAAATCTTATTGAGTCCACCAATTTAACTATTTCACAATGTTAATTTGAAATGTTTACTTTAATAGTAAGATACATTTTGCATAAAGTATGAAATGTGCCCTAGCACCTAGTACAGTGTCTGGTTGAAAGTAGAAAGTTAATATTTGTTGAATGAACAAAGATTGGGATCACTTGTTTTTTTTTCCTAAATATATATTTTTAAAGGTTTATTTATTTTTGAGAGGTGTGAGGGGCAGAGACTGGGGGAGAGAGAGAATCCCAAGCAGGCTCTGCACTGTCAGTGGAGAGCCCTACACGGGGCTTGATCTCATGAACTGTAAGATCATGACCTGAGCTGAAATCAAGAGTTGGATGCTTAACTGACTGAGCTACCCAAGTGCCCCCTAATTATTTTGTTCTTGATATTAAAACATGGTTTCAGTGGCTAAGAATACCATACACATTTAAAAATATACAATGGATGGAATTTGAATAAATGTAGCATTTATTTGAAAGTTAGTCTATGTTGATAAATCGTTTATTCAGTCTGTTTTCCTCTGCATTTAAGTGAGTACATGTGTGACACAGGTCCTGTGTATGTCTGGTACTCTCTTAGCAGCACCGTCCAGTGTCACATCAACTCCCAGCCCAAAGTAAAGTGAGACCAGTAAACAGGGTATCTGGGTCTTAGGCCTAAATCTGCTTCCAGAAAGTTTCATGATCCTGGGAAATTTACATACTGTTCGCTGAGCCTCCGAACTCATCTAAAACTGACAGATCAGTAGTAGATCGTTGTTTGCTGAAACTTTTTCTTCTATTTTTAGAATTCCATTTTCAAATGAAATTGTTCACAGAAAGCTTCACCTCCATTGATGGGTTCCAGGCATACAACTGAATGCATAGGACTACGAGATCTAAAGTTTAAAAGCTACCACATCACATCCATCAACAAGGAATGGATTTTTTTTTTTTTTTCAACGTTTATTTATTTTTGGGACAGAGAGAGACAGAGCATGAACGGGGGAGGGGCAGAGAGAGAGGGAGACACAGAATCGGAAACAGGCTCCAGGCTCTGAGCCATCAGGCCAGAGCCCGACGCGGGGCTCGAACTCACGGACCGTGAGATCGTGACCTGGCTGAAGTCGGACGCTCAACCGACTGCGCCACCCAGGCGCCCCAAGAATGGATTTTTTTTAATGTGGGAAGTGTGTTCAATGAAATATTATTCAGCAATAAAAAAGAACGAACTGCTGATATAAGCAACAATGTGGCTGAATCTCAAAAGCATGCGCAGTAAGAAAAGCCATACACAAAAAAGTACATACACATATGATTCCAGTTATTGTCAATTCTGGAAAATCAAAACTACCATATAGTTAAATAAATCAGATCAGTGGTTGTCAGGGCTTGGGGCGGAGGGTAGGGTAGTCTACAAAAAGGCACAAGGAAACTTTTGGAAGCAATGGAATTGTGTGCTGATTCAGTGGGCATCTGTCAAAATTCATAAAATTACATACTGTAATTGGGTAAAGTTTATTGTGCACAAATGATGCCACCATACAGCTGATTAAAATCACGTCATTATATAATCTCTAAGGTCTCTAGTGTGGGTACAGTGAATAGGATCTGAAATTAACCATACCTAGATTTAAATACTGGCACTGCTTTTTGCTGGCTCTGTCACCATGGGCAAATCACTTAGCCTCTAAAAGTCTCGGTTTCCTCATCTCTAATATGGATGGATAATAGCATTACTTCAATGAATTGTTGTGAGAATTCTATGTGACGATGGATGTAGAGAGCTTAGCTCAGTGTCTGGTATATAGTAAGTGCTCAATAAATGTTAGTTGCATTTGTAATTCTAGAATTCCAAATAGTTTTCTAGACAATATTGACAAAGTTCAGAGGTGGTATATATGGGATCTAAATTCTAATTTTGATTCCACTACCAATTGTGTATGATTTTATACAAGTCTCAACTCCTCCTCTGGGCCTCTGTTTTCTCCTCATTAACAGAGGGGAGTTATGGATTCTTTCTTAACAATTTCATAGAATTATATTAGGAATAGAAAATAAAATAATAGATTTGAAAGAAGTTTGAAAAAGAACAAGAAAAGAGAAAAACCACTCCACACAAATGTAGGAAATGGCTATGATACAATTCTCTCATGATTCTGAGGTTAAGCAGAGCAAGAAAATTGTGCTTGCACAACAGGGCTTACCCTCAGTCAAGTTGTAAAGTTTCTGACATTTGTCTTCTGGTCTTTTGTGACACCGTTCTTTGTCCTGTTTTCCAATTTCAGTTATGTCTTGCTTCCTGCTAACAGTCATAGGAGATTCTCTTGCTACTTATGTCTCCGCTGTTAGTGAGGAAATGATTCTGATAAGCTCATTTACCTAACGTTAAGTGACCTAATGGGTTACCACTAACATGTTATATGTAAAGAAAGAGTAAAAATAAGGCCTCTAATGAAAATTCAAGTCTTGGTAGGGATAATGTTTTGGGGTGGGAGGACTTCCTGAAGCTTCTCAAGTGATAACCACCGGCTCTACCTAGGGGAAAGTCAGACCCTTAAAACAATTTTCACCATCAGTGAGGATGTAAACTTATTTCAGAAGTTTAGGAACAAAGAAGGCTCATGTCCTTTTTGCCATAATTTTCCTCATTGCCCCTTTAACATCCTTGTTCCTCAGGCTATATATTAGGGGGTTCAGCATGGGTGTCAGAGCCCCATAAAGCACTGAAATAAACTTGTTCTGGTCAGGGGATGACTTGGACTGAGGTTTCATATACATGGAGATGGCTGCCCCATAGAAGATTATCACCACAGTCAAATGAGAACCACAGGTGGAAAAGGCCTTGAGCCTACCCTGGACTGAGCGAATCCTTAGGACAGCAGTGGCAATTCGAATATAGGAGAGAAGAACAAATCCAAAGGGTAGGAGCAGGGTGAAGATACCTGTGGTGAGGATCATAAGCTCATTGAGGCTGGTATCAGAACAGGCCAGCTCAAGGAGGGAAAGAATCTCACAGACAAAATGGTTGATGACATTAGCTCCACAGAAATGAAGTGGCAGGGATATGATGAGCATAGCAGTGAGCACAAGTGATGCCCCCCATGAGGTAGCCACCAGCCAGACACACACTGGGCCATTCATGATCATGGAATAGCGCAGGGGATTGCTGATGGCAATCATACGATCATAGGCCATGACAGCCAATAGGAGACACTCTGCTGTGGCCAAGACCAAGGAGACACTCATTTGGGCCAAACATCGTCGGTAAGAGAGGTAGGGATGGGTAGAGAAACAATGCACCAAGGCCTGGGGCATGGAATTGGTTCCATAGCAAAGGTCTAAGAAAGACAGATTAGTAAGGAAGAAGTACATTGGAGTGTGCAGGTGGGGGTCAATGTAGATAAGAAAGATGATAAGTCCATTCCCAAACAATGTGCTGAGGTATGTTATCAGCACCAATGTGAAAAATGTGACTTTCCACTCAGGATAGTTAGAGATTCCAATAAGAAGAAACTCAAACACCGCTGTAGCATTATCCGTGGCCATTCTTCCTGTTGGCCATTCAGTGGATGAGTGCCAATGCAGTTGCTTAATTTCACCTAAACGAATGAGAATAAAGATGGAGGGATGGTGTGAGAAAAGCGGAAGTAATTAAGGTGAAAAGGATCATTTTCTGTCCTTTTCAAAAGGTAAGGAATACAAATGGGATATCTATAATGAGAACAGAGGCAAAGCTAGAAATTTCCTCCTTCCCTTGGAAAACAGCAAATTCCCCATCCTTTTGAAAATAGTTATATGAACAGTTCTCCATCCCTCTTCCACCAGATACCTTCTTGGGCTTTTTTTTTTTTTTTTTTCAAGTAAGAGAGGAAAGGGAAAGGGAGGCCATCTTCCTGCTTCTCTTACTTGTTCACCATTTTCCCAAACTGAACTTCAGTCAGCTTATGTTACTAATCTCCACAAAGAGGGTACCTTCTGACAGTCTTAGCTAAAATGTTGCTTATTCTTGTGTCTGTTGGTCACTCCTAAATTGTTCATGCCTCCATTTTCCCATTGTGCCAGTGTCTACCACAGTGCTTGATATAAACTGCTGCAAAATACTTCTTTGATCTGAATTGATATTATGTAAATGGAGTATTTCATGGAATCTTTGAGGTCTGTGAAAACTTGCTACTATTCCTGGCTGGAGTTTTCTAGCTTCTCCTGTGTTTTTTGTGCTGTTGTTGCTGAGCACCAGTTAGGAGCATGAAAATCGAACATGATGTTTCTAAAAGAATGGGCGGAGGGGCGCCTGGGTAGCTCAGTTGGTTGAGTGTCAGATTCTTGGTTTTGGCTCTGGTCATGATCTCAAGATTCGTGGGTTCAAGCCCCATATCAAGCTCCGTGCTGACAGCATGGAGCCTGATTGGGATTCTCTCTCTCCCTTTCTCTGGTTCTTTCTCTCTTTCTCTCTCTCTCTTTCTCAAAGTAAATAAAATAGGGTCACCTGGGTGGCTCCGTCTGTTAAGCAACCAGCTTCAGCTCAGGTCGTGATCTTGTGATTCGTGGGTTGGAGCCCCTCATTGGACTCTGTGCTGACAGCTTAGAGCCTGGAGCCTGCTTCGGATTCTGTGTCTCCCTCTCTGTCTGCCCCTCCCCTGCTCATGCTCTGTCTCTGTCTCTCTCTCTCTCTCTCTCTCAAAAATAAATAAATATTAAAAATTTTTTTTAAAATCAAAGTAAATAAAATGAACTTGAAAAGAAAAAGTGTGGGTGGTAAGGAGAGGGCTTAGAATGACCAGCCTATCTGAAAAGGATTTCACTTTCCACCCTACCACTCTCTTTCCCCTCAGTTTATGTTTTTCTTGTCGTACATTCCAATACCTGAAATTATATTAATAGTTTTATTACTTGTTTATTATTTGTCTCCCACTCAGCTATAAATTTACTGAGGACAGGGACCTTGTCTGCTTTGTCTACTGGTGTACCTCGTATGGTACCTGGGGCATCATAAGGACCTGATAGATATTGAGTGAATGAATATATATTTACAGTCATAGGCAGTCACAAATATTATCCAGATTCGACCTTCTCTTCTTGCTGCCTGGAGTGCCATCCTTTGTTCCAAACCATCGCCATTACTCACCTGAATTTTGTCAGTAACTTCCTTATTGGTTTCCCTGTGTCTGGCCTTGCCCCCATTCAGCTCAAGTGATTCAGTTAAATTGTAAGTCAGGTCAGGTCACCTTTCCATTAAAAAATTTCCACAACTTCCCATCTTAACCTAATTGAACACCAATCTCCTTATTATGACCTGTCAGCCCCTACAGGGTTTGCCTCCCAATTACCTCTCTGACCCCAGCTCCCATTGCTCTTTTCCCCACTGACGTTGCTCTAGTCACACTGGCCTCCTCATTGTTCCATAAATACTCCCAGTGCATCTCTTTATCCCTTTCTCAGAGCCTTTGCTCTCTTCCATCGTGTTGCTCCATATTTATGAAACCCAGATCCTTGCATGGCTTACCATCTTACTTCTCTCAGGTCTTTATTCACAGGGCGTCTTTTTAGTGAGTCCTTTATTGACCACTCTGTCTAAAAGTTCATTTCTACCTCCTGGAATTTTATACCCTTCTTTCCTACATTTCTTTTCTCCTTAGAATCATAATTTCCAGCACGTGGTATATTTTGTCTATTAATTATGTTTATTGATTGTCTCTTTTAATTAGGATGTACACTCAAGCTCAACAAAGTCAGGGACTTTGCCCGTTTGGCTCACTGCTGTATGTCCCAAACTTAGAATAGTGCCTGGTATGTAGAAGGTAGTCAAGAATGATTTGATGAATGAGTGTGTGAATGGAGCTCTTTGTTCCATATTATAAGACAACCTCTCTTTCTCCATCTGCTTCTTCCCTTGACATTGAGGTTTATATGCCAAGTGCTCCTGAATGTATATGCTTCTTCATGAGAGTAACTCTCCCTTCTCTTTCTAATCCCTTCCTTGAAATTTCTGCTACTCACTGGCTATATGTCTGGATAAGTTTCTTCCCCTCACTGGCTTAAATTTTCATTTGCAATCCAGTTAAACTAAGTGATCTGTAAGAGCCCGTCTAGTTCTAACATGCTAAGATTCTCTCATTTCCCTCAGCTAAAATGAAGACAAAACAAAACAAACCTTAACACTCCCCACAACAAGAGGAACCTGCTATATTTTTCTCCATTGTTGGAGAGGCATGTGGACTGGAGGAGGAGTTTGATAAGGGATGGAATTTCTCTAACCATCTGAAATGGGAGACTCACCTGTCCTTAAAAGTCTTTAGCAAACAAGACTCCATAACTCCCCCACTTCCCTGTGCCGGCCTCTAAGAACTTATCCCTGTGTCTCATTCTCTACCTTGTTCAGCCTCTCAGGCAGGTGAAGTACATAGGAATGGCAAATCCATGAGTGAAAAGTGTATTCCACTTAGGAAGTGGCAAACACATGCAAGGGATGGGGAGGATGATGAGTTGCCTTCACAGGAGTGTCCGCAGAGCTTAAGAGACCTAGTGCTAGTTCTGTCTTCATGTATCACAGGACCCTGAGAAAGAGGTTTTCCCTTGGATTGCTTTTACCCTTGCAAGTGAAAATCAAGATAATCATCTCCATAGTGGGAAAATGAAGAAAGATGAGAGTCACATGGCTATATGAGACAATTCCCTGAAGACTTTTATACTTTAAGTTAGTATACTCATGCCCTAACTGTCTTTGAATGGTCTATATCTAACTCCTAATTATCTATACATGTAGATAATCCACATGTAGATAGATAATTCTATCCACAGTAGAATATCTAGAAATATGATGGGCAGGCTGGTTTTGCATAGGAGTAGACAGCTGATTCATATGCCCTTTACAGGTCTCTGTTGCTCCTAGAACTGTTTAAAACACACTGCTTTTGCTGTTAAATATTAAATATTGATAAATAAATCTTTATTCTCTTTTATATGACTCAATGATCCCTAATGAGCTGAACGGTGTGTTCTGTTTCTCTGATATGGAGGGGAGGTTTATTAAGAATTTATCCCTCAGTCTTCTATGAGCCCAGTAGAATAAATTGATGAGCTGTTTGACTAAAAATTGGTAATCAGTCTATGGCCTTGGGAAAACTTGTTCTTATATGGTGTTAAGCTAACTGATAGCTCTTGGGATCGAACCCATGACCTTGCCTCCATTAGTACTGTGTTTGGACCCATAGAACTTAAAATTGATGTCAGTTTCCCTCTCACACTTAAAGGCTATTCAGCCTCTTAATTGAAGGGGCTATTTTTCACTAGTCTGGGCCTTGCCCTCCAAAGACAATGTTGATCGTCTCATCCTAGAATTATCATTAAAACATTCCTGGCAAACTGGACCCAGCATATTTCCCATTTTAGTCTTGTCACCTGCAATTATTTATACAGCCTAACTTTCCTTTCAACTAATGGCTGCCCTTTGACTTCCTGGAGTTTGCCCACATCTAATAAATGGTTACAGGGAAAAAATAAGTTGGAAGAGGGAGGGAAGAAATTGGAGCCTTTTCTTCTTAATGACTCACCATTGAAGGCCCTTCTCAAGTACCAGTAGATGGAGTAGAATGAGAATGCCCCAAAGAAAGTTTTCCAAATTGTCAGGTTTGGAACAGTGAAGATCTTTATGCAAACTTCCATGGTGAGATTCCAAAGCGTTTCCAGCTTCTCAAACTCCCAAATGCCTGGAGACCTCTGACGAAGATTCTTTTGGATTAAGTCAAATCGCAATTGCCAAACACTTTGGTATGCAGCCCTTGGTGATGGTATCCAATTACCTAATTTCTTAGGCAAACATTTATTTCACTGATGTCTGACCCACATACATCCTTGTTCAGTCTGCCTCAGAAAAGTTGTAGCATAAGGAGGATTGAGCTCATTTGAATGTTAAGCATCAAGACCCTTAGGTTGTTTCAATTTTCAATCTGCTGGATTAGACACCTTTTGCCTCTCTGAAATGCTTATCTATCTACTACTATTTTATCTTGATGAAGTGGAACACAATTAAACCAAATTGCCACTTACTTAAAAAAAGAGGGAAATAATAAACCATGCTGCACCCAGGGCTTTAAACTAAACTGGATGACTTCCAGGAGATGTCCGGGGCTCTGTACAGACCCTACCCAGTTTCCTACTCTTTCCCCACCACCTATTTTCGGTGCTGGAGAGTGAAAGTATGCAACTTGAAGACTCTGAGAAACAGTGCATCCCTCTGTCAGCAAAAGACCTAATGACAATCACTTTACCCACTAAAGCTGGAAAACAGACTCAGCCTGTTTCCAAAGCATCCTACTGGAGTTGAAGCCCAAAAGCCTTTTTGTTACCCCTTACTTATCCAGAAAATGTAACTAATAGAACCTGCCTTTCATTGAGCAGTTTGGTTTATAGAAATTGTGCCATTACTCCTCTTCATCTAGGTTCAAAATCCACCGATGTATATGTTTATCTGGAAGCTGTCATCAGAGTTCTATCTCTGGGAGCATACTTTGATCTGAACTAAATCTATAAATCCTACATCCTCAGCCTACTCATGATGTCTGGGGTCCAATTCTCTTCCAGATTCAATTCCAAATGCAGGGAGCAAGTTGATGAGCTGCTCAGTAACTTAAATAAGTTGAGGTTCCAAAGTGCTACCAGATCATTTATCTCACGCTCAGAGTTCAAAGTTTCTGATCTTCACCAGAAAGAAATAATTAACTTCTGAGAGCTTCAGGGACCTCATCCCAAACAGGCAATTAAATTTTGCCAAACCAGAGCTGTTTGAAAAAAATGTGGCATTTTGTGTAGGGAAAACAAATAAAGAAAAGAGAAAGGAGACTTTTGAGACCATGGGACTTTTGTATACCACTGCTGGGTTTTCCACAGAACTAAGAAATAATTCTTTTTTATTTTGGCCCATAGTCTCTTCGCATTCTTTCTGTATTAAATTGGTGTCGTGACAGAGCCTGCAGCTGGTGGAGAAACGTCTACCAGGGGACGGCTGGGATGGCGAGTGCACAGCAGAGAGTACATGTGTTATTGATTCCCACGTTGAAATAGCCCTTATGTTTGCCTTTTCATTCCCACTTGTGCCACCTTGGCCTGCTCAAACACCCTCCATGGGCTCTGGTTTCTTTCTTTTCCTTTTTTTTCTTTCTTTCTTTTTTTTTTTTTTTTTTTTTTTTTGCAGCTGTATCAAGTCTGTATTTCTTCACGGGGCATGCAAGGTCAGCTTTGGCAGTTCCTTATCTACCATCTAACATGTATGTATGTATTTATTTGCCCATTGATACATGTATTCAACATATATTTAATGAGCACCCACCACGTGTCAGACAATGCACTTGGCATTGAGGAGACATGGCACAAAAAATCTCCAGATATGGTTCCCACTTTCATGGAAATTATAGTCTGGTCGGGGGAAACTGACATGACCCAAACAAACAATAATGTGTATATGCATCTGTGGTAAGTGCTACACAAACTACTCATTAACCCACGTTATTGATTCCCACATCTACTTCTGTCTCCCATGAGTCTTCACCAAGTTCTCTCCACTTGAATCAAGTTAGTTCCTTCACTGCTCTGTGAATACCCTCATGCTCGCACTCACTCCTTCTGCACCAATGGTTCTGATGTTCTGCCAGTTTGGAAAGCAAGATCCTGCCCAATCCATCTTTCAACACTCATCTTAGTTCTTCTGTTATCTATTCTGTTATCTGGTTCTCTCTGTTATCTGACTCTTCAAGTGTATTATAGGTAACCGGAAGACAGATCATTGGTTTTCTATCCCTGTGACACTTTGTATGGCAATAGGTACTATTTAGGGTAGTGGGAAGCAGTCTGAAGTAGTGGTTTAGGCTGTGTACTCAGGGGCTTCCTAGTTCTGTGAACTTGTTCAAGTAATCCAAATAATCTGAGCCTACTTTCCCATATTTAGGAAATGAGTAAATACATGTAAAATGCTTAGAATTGTTCAGCACGTGATAAGTCTCAATAAATACTAGCATGTTAGCTATTTTTACTTTTCCAAATGTGTTCACATAAATTGGTACCTATACTTTATAGATGGGAAAATGTCACACAATTAATTAGAGGCAGAGATGGACAGAAAACTCAGAGTTACTTCCAGATCACTGACCTTTGAGAAATTATCCATATGACATTTTGCTTGATGCTTGCTTTGAGGGTAAAGATCTCAGATATGGTACTCAGAAACATTTCGTCCAGGTCCTTGGGTAACTCAGTGTGACATGATATCGGTACCGCATTAAGACACCTGTCTTTAGCTGAGGCTTGTTTCACTGCCAATTAGAAAACAGTAATGGCTAGGATATAGAATCAGTTCCTCTGACAGTACTTAAGTTCTGTCAGCCTCATGACTGCTGAATACATCCCTAATGTGGCATTCCTTAAATTGGTCAGGTGAGAGGACCTAAGGAGAGTGTGGACACCTCACAAGCTGTCTGACATTGGACAACTTATTTTAACTGTCTGGGTCTCAATTTCTTTTGCTTATGAGACCATTTCTGGGGTCTGTTCCAGTTGTGACACCCTTAACTCTAAAGAAACTGTTCCTGTTCAAAACATTTTTCAATAGTAGATCATAAATATCTTTCTTGTATATGTATGACAACTAAGGAAGTTATTTTAAGGCCTGGTAAATGGTTGCAGGAAAGATCTGGGCTAAGGCAAAAAGGAAGGCTTTGTGGATTCTGTTGCTTAGTGTAGGGATGTATCCTGACAGTCAAATGAAGGCTTTAGAACACTGAATAGCAGGCGTTGCTGTGGGGAAAGGGAAAGAGACAGGGGTTGGGGACTGAGCTGGTGGAAATACATTTCTCTGCTTTGGAAAGGTTGTGACTGGCGTAAGACCTCTTTAGTGACTGCTTCTGGTGTACTCTCGAAAAATCCTTAATCAGAGAATGAGGAAAACAGAGTGTGTTGTGGATTACAAAGGCTAACTGTAATACATGCAATGCCTCACCACAGTCCTTGGGTGCCTGTCTGGAGTTATGCACAAATCTATAATTATAATTTAGCAAGTGACAACTCTGCTCCCTTTTCCTTATGTTACAAGGTAGGCCTGAGCCATGTATTAGGAGCCATGAATTACCAGGAAAAAGGGGAAATGAGATTCTGGAGAGGACTGACTAGCCAAACATCTCATAATAGTCCCTAAGCAGATTTCTAAGGAAATTTATCTCAACATTGAGAAATGATGAGGCCATCTTCAATTGGAAAAGTGTTCTTCCCACCTGTGATGCTTTGAGTTGGTCCAAGACAAACAGAACATTTCTAATAGCTTTGTATCTTAGAGATTCCTCCCTTGGGGCATGATTAGCCTCAGTGTACTGCTCAAAGTTGAGCAATTAAAAACTACTTCTTACAAACACCCAAAGATGCCACATTGGGCATTGTTAAGAAGTTGGTAGACTTGGCAGTTAACTTTACCTAAAACTTCCAACTCCATAATGACATACTAATTGTAAACAATGGGGAAAATATAGAATGCTTCCTCAAGATGAGGGTGGAGAAACTTTGAAGGCTTTAAAACAATGAAAAAATCTTCTGTACAAATAGAAACCAAGCAGTGGGATTTACTTTCAAAAACTTTTTATGACTTTGACACAAGAGAGTTGTACCAACTGTGTTCATCTAAATGATACCCATTTTAGAATATGAGACTTAATCATAAATGACCCTAGCATAAAAATACAAATGATCTGTGGGGAGACCTGGGTTCTTGTCTTGGCTCTGTCACAAACTTGCCTTATTATTATAGTAAGTCTATTCACCCCTTCCTATTTGTGAAATGGTGAATAATCCATGCCTTAGGTTCTGCATATGGGTGTTCTGAGAACCAAATTACATACTGAATGCAAAGGACACTTGAAGATAAGGAAATATACAAGTTTATAGAATTATTTTAAACCTAGGGTCTGGGGGCACCTGGGTGGCTCAGTCAGTTGAGCGTCCAACTCTTGATTTTGGCTCAGGTCATGATCCCAGGGTCATGGGATCGAGCCCTACATTGGGCTCCACACTGAACATGGAGCCTGCTTAAGATTTTCTCTCTCCCTCCCTCTGCGCTGCTCACCCACCTGTGCGCTCTCTCTCTCTCTCTCTCTCTCTCTCTCTCTCTCTCCCTTTCTCTCAAAAAAAAAAAGAAAAGGAAAGAATAAACCTAAAGTCTGAATGGAATTAGAGCAGGCCTATCAATCTCAGGATTATATCTAAATTTCTGGTAGGATACGCTGGCTTCATTTGATTTCATGAGAGGAAAAATACATATCTGTAGACATACAGATTAGCTCATTTAATTTCACAATAGGCTTATGAAATATACAACACCTTAATTTAATAGGTTAAGAAACAAGTTTCAGGAGATGAAATAACTTACATGAAAAGTGATAAGCATTGTGCCCAGAACATAATAAACGATCAATAAGTGGTGATTAGTATTATGAACATTTTTTATCATATAGTAATTTGATGTATTAAGGTCAGAAACACTATAGGCTCCTCAGCAGGAGCATGATGATGAAAGTATTGGCTTAGCATAGCTGGTAGAGGATAGGGCAGTACAGTCTATGCAGAAGTCAAGTTTCTAGAAAGTTCAGATTACTTGATCTATTGATTCATTGATTTTTTTTCATGAAAATTACATTACTTGACCTATTGATTGATTGATTGATTGATTCAGGTATTCACTTATTAAATAAACATATATGGATTACATACTATGGTTTCAGACAATATGTCAGAAGCTCAATGTACAGAAATAAATAAGTCTAGGTCATCATTTAGTAAGGAGATACAGATATCTATAGTAATTCATGCAAAAAAACTATTACAGGGGCTCTGAAAGGAACACTGACTATAATGGAAAAGAGACGAGGGGCTGGTTAATTCTACTAGGGATGACAGGATGTCAGGAAAGGTTAATTGAGACGGCAAAGCTTCAGCTGAGTCTTTAAGATAAGTAGGAGTTTGTCAGGAAGCATGTTGGAAGGTAGAAAGGAAAATCAGAGAGGAAAAGAAGCATGTACCCAGGCCCAGAGATGTGAAACTTACGTCTGAGTTTGGGAAACCAAAAGCAGCTCAGCATTGCTGGAGCAGACCATGAAAGAGAAAACAGGGCAAGTGATTAGATTGCAGAGTTAGACAATGAAGGGTTTCTGTTCACCACACTAAGGACTTGGACTTTGTTCTGAAGGTAATGGAAAGCCACTGAAGAGTTTAAAGAGTATATGGTTGGTTTTGGTTTCAGAAAGATCACCCTGGGGTTCCTGGGTAGCTCAGTTGCTTAAGTGTCAGACTTTTGTATGCGGCTCAGGCCATGATCTTGAAGCTCATGGGATTGAGCCCTGTATCAGGCTCTTCACTGACAGTAAGGAGCCTGCTTGGGATTCTCTCTCTCTACCTCTTTCTTTGCCTCTTCCACATTCACGTGAGTGCTCATGCTCTCTCTCTCTCTCTGAACAAACAAATATTTAAAATAAAAAGAAAGATAATCCTTCCCAGCATTGTGGAAGATGGAATGGAGTCAAGTCTGGAGACAGCAAGATTCATTGGAAGGTTGCTGAAATAGTCCAGATGATGCTTGAATTAAGGCTTCAGTTGTGTCTTCATATGTGAAATGGAGTAATAACAATTCATAGGGTTTTGTGAGGATTCAAGGGGTTAACATTCGTTCTTACAACAGTGCCTAGTACTTAGGAAGCAGTATTATGTTTCTGCTAAACAACCACAAAAAGAATGTAAGTTTCTTGAAAGCAGGATTTTGACTACCTTATCTACTAATTTTCTACCTGGTACACATCCTTCTACATATTTTTGTGAAATAATTGAGTAGATGTTAATTTGTTCTTTCTGCTTCTCTCTAACTTCAATTTTTTTTTTACTCCAAAGAAAGGGATATTCTTAGAGAGTTTGTGTAGAATGTTATCCTTTAAGGGGCGCCTGGGTGGCGCAGTCGGTTAAGCGTCCGACTTCAGCCAGGTCACGATCTCGTGGTCCGTGAGTTCGAGCCCCGCGTCAGGCTCTGGGCTGATGGCTCAGAGCCTGGAGCCTGTTTCCGATTCTGTGTCTCCCTCTCTCTCTGCCCCTCCCCCGTTCATGCTCTGTCTCTCTCTGTCCCAAAAATAAATAAACGTTGAAAAAAAAAAATTTAAAAGAATGTTATCCTTTAATTCAACAGAGTTCCAAGACTGAGTTTTCTTTCTTTTTTTTTTTCTAAATAGGTGTATTGGGATATAACTTAATGTACAATTGAATGTATAATTCAATGTTTTTTAGTATATTCATAGATATGTGCAACCATCACCACATTTAATTTTAGAACATTTGCATCTCTTCAAACCGAAACCCCATATCCTTTACCTATCCCCTCACCCACTTCCCAGCCCTGCCCTAAAGCAACCGCTAATCTACTTTTTGTCTCCATAGATTTACACATTCTGGACGTTTCATATGAATGGAATTATATACTATGTTGACTTCTGTGACTGTCAGAATGGTTTTGAGGTTCATTCAAATTGCAGCATGTATCAGCATTTCATTCTTCTATGGTCAAATAATAAATGGATATGTACATTTTGTTTGTCTATTTGTTCACTTATGGACATTTGGGTTGTGTCCACTTCTAGGGTATTATGAATAATGCTTCCATAAACAATGGTTTACAAGTTTTTGTGACACATGTTTTAATTTTTCTTGGGGATATAACTAGAAGTAGAATTACTAGGTCATCTAGTATAACTCCATGTATTATTATTTAAGAAACTACCAGACTGTTTTCCAAAGTGACTGTAATTTTATGTTTTCATCAGCAGTGTATGAGGGTACTGATTTCTCCACATCTTTAACAACACTTGTTATTATTTGACATTTTGGTTTTGGCCATCCTAGTGAGTGTGAGTGGTATCTTTTTGTTGCTCTAATTTGTTATTATTTTCCTGATGACTAATGATGTAGAACATCTTTTAATGTGCTTTTCGGCCATTTGCATGTCTTTCTTGGAGAAATGTCATTCAAATCTTTGCCCATTTTTTTTTCAATATATGAAATTTATTGTCACATTGGTTTCCATACAACACCCAGTGTTCATCCCAAAACGTGCCCTCCTCAATACCCATCACCCACCCTCCCCTCCCTCCCACCCCCCCATCCACCCTCAGTTTGTTCTCAGTTTTTAAGAGTCTCTTATGCTTTGGCTCTCTCCCACTCTAACCTCCTTTTTTTTTTTCCTTCCCCTCCCCCATGGGTTTCTGTTAAGTTTCTCAGGATCCACATAAGAGTGAAAACATATGGTATCTGTCTTTCTCTGTATGGCTTATTTCACTTAGCATCACACTCTCCAGTTCCATCCACGTTGCTACAAAGGTCTTTGCCCATTTTTTAATTGAGCTGTTTGTCTTTTTATTATTGAGTTGCGATAGTTATTTATATATTCTAGATAAAAGTCCCTTACCAGATATGTGATTTGAAGTTATTTTCTCCCATTCTGTAGGTTGAGCTTGCACTTTCTTGATAGTGTTTTCTTTGAAGCAAGAAAGTTTTTAATTTTGATAAAGTCCAATTTATTTTTTGTTGTTCATGCTTTTGGTATTATATAAAAGAAACCTTTTCCAAATCCAATCATGAAAATGTCCCCGTATACTTTCTGCCAAAAGTACATATATTTTTAGCTCTTACTTCTTTTGGGCTTCTATAACAAAATACCACAGAGTGGTATTATAAACAACAGAGTGAGTAGCTTATAAATAACAGACATTTATTTTTCACAGCTCTGGAGGCTGGAAAATCTAAGATCAAGGTGTAGCATGGTTGCGGGAAAGCCCTCTTCCTGGTTCATAGCCTGAACCTTCTTGCTGTGTCTTTACGTGCCTTTCTTATAAGGCACTTATCCAATTCATGAGGGCTCCACTCTCATGACCTAAGCACCTTCCAAGTCCCCACTTCCTAATATCATCATCTTTGGGGATTAGCATTTCAGCATGTAAATTTTAAGGAAACATATTCAGACCATAGAAAGCTCTTACCTTTTGGCCTTTGATCCATTTTGAGTTATTTTTCGCGTATAGTATGAAGTGAGGGTTGAACTACATTCTTTTGCACATGGAGATCCAGTTTTCTAGCACCATTTGTTGAAAAGACTATTCTTTCACCCATTTAGTAGTCTTGACACCCTTGTTAAAAGTTAGTTGACCATTGGTGCTTGAGTTTATTTTTGGACTTGTGTTTCTATTCCATTTATCTATATAATGTCTATCTTGTGTCAATAATACACTGTCTTGATTACTGTTGCTTTGTAGTAAGTCTTGAAATCAGGAAGTATGAGTCCTGCTACTTTGTTCTTTTTAGAATTGTTTGGGCTATTCTAGATCCCTTGAAATTACATGAATTTTAGGATCAGCTTGTAAATTTCTACAAAGAAGTAAGCTGGGATTCTGATAGGGACTGTATTGAATCTGTAGACTTATTTAAATCTTTAATTTAGTTTACCAATATTTTGTAGCTTTCAGAGTACAAGTTTTGCACATATTTTGTTGCATATTCCTAATTATCTCATTCTTTTTGATGCTAGTATCAATGGAATTGTTTTATTTTTTACTTTTAAGAATTTCAGTATAGTTGGCACAAAATGTTACATTAATTTCAGGAGTACAACATAATGATTCAACAACGCTATACATTATCCTTTGCTCACCACAAGTATAGCCACCATCTGTCACCTTACAGTGCTATTACAGTACCATTCACTATATTCCCTTATGCTGTACTGTTTATTCCTGTGACTTATTCATTCCATAACTGGAGGTTTGTATATCCCACTCATTTTCACCCGTTTGGAAGCATATTGTTTTCTTAATTTCATTTTCAGATTGTTCATTCCAAGTGATTTTTGTATATTGATCTTGTATCCTGCCATCTTGCTGAACTCATTGATTTGTTCCAATAGTTCTTTTCAGTGAATTTTTAAAGGATTTTCTCTACATAAGATCATGCCATCTAAGAATAAAGATGATTTTACTTAGTCTTTTCAAGTCTGTATGCCTTTTGTTTCTTTTAGTTGCCTAATTGCCCTGTGTAGAACCTCCAGTACGATGTTAAATAGAAGTGGCAAGAGCGGACAACCTTGTCTTGTTCCTGATTTAGAGGGAAAGCATTCACTCTCTTCCCATTAAGTATGATGTGATCTGTGGATTTTTCTTAGATTCTCTTATCGGGCTGAGAAAGTTTCCTTCCATTCCTAGTTTGTTGTGTTTTTATCATGGAATGGAATGTTGAACTTTCAATAAAGGAATATTATGGGCTTTTAATGATATTTCTATCATTGTTGCCATTTACACATAGACTAGATGAGTACATTTTAAGTTTTTTTTTCTTTGTCTAGGACATTAGATACCATGGTTCTTTAATTTATTAAGGAACTTTGACGGGCAGTGCCAAATTCTAGTTTTGTTAAGGATATTGTGTCAAATGCTACTGAAATCATTTGGCCCCTAGTTGGATGCTGACAGACATTTTGATGTGTAAAATTTTTCATTACAATATTTTCTCCAGTGGATTTTGGCCCATGCTACACCACAGCAAAGCCTACTCCAGTTTGATTAAACATTTCTGTGAATGTCCTCATCAGTTCCTTATCCTCCATGCTTGCTGGGAAATGGGAGCAGGGACAACTTGGGTTAGGAGTTAAGTGCCTTAAATTGATTTAATCTCTCTGTTCCAGGAAGCTCCAAGACCTTTTCTTACACTGTCCTGCTTGACAGAATTTCTGGAAAGAAGTGAGGGGACAATATTATCATTCCTAAAATGCAGATAGAGATGGATCAAGTCATTTAGTCACCCTGTCCATCATTTTGTCACAGACTTCTCATCACTCCAGTTTCAAAGAAAGGAAGCACTTAAGCTAAATCTTCCAAGAAAATTGTTTAGGCCATGTCTTAGTCAGTTTGGGTGGGTATAACAAATACCACAGCCTGGGTGGTTTAAATAACAGATACTTATTTCTCACGGTTCTGTCTGGATGCTGGGAAATCCAAGGGCAAGGTGGCAGCTGGGTTGGTTCCTGGAGAGGTTTCCCTTTCTGGCTTGTATACTGACGCCTTCTGGCTGCATCTTCACATGGCAGTTTATCTCCCTCACGTCTCTTATAAGGGCACTAATTCCATCATGAGGGCTCCACCCTCATGATATAATTACCTCTGAAAGGCTCCACCTCCACATACAATCACATTAGGGATAAAAGCTTCAACATGTGACTTTTGGGAGGATATGAGCAAACTGAAAAGAAAGAGATCCATAATTAACACATTATTGCCCTCAAAGATGTTATGTTATGATTAATTTGTGAGAAGCATTGGGGAAAACGGACTCCAGTTCTCCTTTAGAGAACTTCAATTCCACTATTGACATTTAAGGGTAAGAATACTAGCAAAAGGACAAGTAATATTTGCATAACCTCATGCAGCGTACAGAGCATTTTTATATTTACTAAAATGCCATCAATATCAAAACTGTAAAACATCCATTTTACAATGTACTGGGAGGGGCATTTTCAGATTTGGCTTATAGGATATAATAGAAGTTCCTATATTACAGATTGAGATAAAAGATTTTGATGTTTGCGTACAACATTTTAAAATTTCTATAATAGCTCTTAAGTATTTTCTAGTTCCTTGACTCATCTCTATCTGCATTTTGGGAATGATAAGTATGCTTAATGTCCAGAGACTTGTCACTGTTGTTTTACTAACTCTCAGAAAAACAATCAAACTCTGCCATTTAGGGAAACCATAGGTTTGCCTTCTGTCTGAGGATGTAGACATTGGCCTACACCAGGCAACTTGGTGAAAACGTAAAAAGACTAATTTTCCTTCTGATTTTGGGTCCTCCTCAAGTCCACCTGGGGTTTATGACCTTTGATGGGAAGAGATCAAGTCTAAAGCAGCTGTAACTTTCTTCAATGGCTGTAATATTGGGTAAAAGCCAGCGGGTTTTGGCTTCACATTTGAACCAAACAGATTCAAGGGCTCAGGCAAAAGGCATGAACAAGTTATAAATTTTTACTTTTTCTGATAATGGTTTTGTTGGAAAAGCTATTTTTATGAACACGAGTTGACCAGATTTGATGATAAATTGTGTAGACTCTACGTGGTCACAAATTACTTTTTCAAATTGAGATGTAATAGTTCCCTCAGGAAATGTACTTTGCTGATCATTTACAGATTTGGACTCTGGAGTTTGCAAGTTTTTCATTCACTCTCTCACACACTCATTCATTTTACTTACTCTTTCATAGAAGCATCTATCAAGCGCCTGCTGTTTTCTCAGCCCACTTGCAATTATTTCTTTGAAAGGTGGCTCCTTTAGAAGGCTCCTAAAAAGACTGGTGGTTTGATTGGTATTTCTAAGTGTAGTCTGAAGGTGTGGAATCTGAAGGTGTTCAGAAAGGGCTTTGGAAATAGGCTCATCAGTCCTGCCATTTCCTCTGCTGAGAACTTGCAGGGGAGCATCCTGAAAACTAAGGGCCAGGGACAATGCCACCTGTGGGGCTCTGCATTTCCTCTCTCAAATTCACCACACATGCCTGGATGGGCTTCACACTGCTCCTGTTTGCTTATCCACATGGAGCCTCTTCCTGCCCTTTGGTTTCAGCTTTTGTGTCACGCAGGTCCTTGGCAGTTAACATCGCAGCTTCCCAGGTGACCGAGTTTGGAAGGTTTCAGACTTTGTATGAAAGTCGGCATAGAATAGAGATTTCAGACACCGGCGAAGGGGACATTTCCACAGCGGGTATTTTGGCTGTTTTGGTGTCCTTTCTTTTGGATGGCAGAGAAGCCAGCTTCTTGGTTAAAAGAAAATCTATGACTTTTCTGAGCAGCTGTACACAGCCGAGAGTTCATGTTCTATCAATGTACCTTTCCTGTCCATTAAGTAGGATTTATCTGTGTCTCCTCATATAAATCAGGCGAACCAAATTTTTTAGAGCAGATATAAAGTTAGTGAGATGATTTATTTGTGTTACATCATGATACTCATATACCTGGCAGACATGTTCACTTACTGACACACCTAGAGGTGCCATGTAGAGGTGACTCAGATGTCTATCTGAGCATTAACAAGCATAAAGTGATTTGCTTATATGATTAAGGTTATCATGAAGTTGAGGGTGGGAGTTGGAGGAGAACGGGCAACTTAGAGTCAGTTATGTATGAATACGTTATTTTTGAGGGAACGTTAGTTTCTCTGTTCTCCGCCTTAATCTGTTAATATGGATACTGGCCTATACAGGATACATAGGGTTTATGTGGGGGAAAAAAATGTAATGAGTAAACAAGTTGCATGGAGCTGTGTGTGTGTGTGTTTGTGAATGTGAGTAGTGAGTATGCATGTGTATGTAGGGATACTCTGGGTGAGTATCAAGAAAAATTGAAAGCACTTAAAAAACAATTGGGCTTAATTTTTCAAACATATATTTGTCCTTAATTATATTGTTTTTCCGTTTATATGGATTTTTATTAAAGTTGTCCACAAAGGGATTTCTTGGCACAGCCCCTAGGCAGGCCTGCCTTATTCTACCCGGATTCCCCCTGATTTCTGGGTTTGCCATCCTCTGCAGCCCTGTCACTTTAAATGGTCTGTGGGTCAGCAACTTTGACATTTCCTACTTGCCTGTTAGAAATGTAAAATCTCAGGCCTGGCTCCTCACCTAACGAATCAATCTTCATTTTTGCAAAATGCTTGGGTGATTCACAAGTACTTTAAAGTTTGAGAAGTGCTCCTCTGCAGGGCCGTGTTCAAAATCAAAAACATCATCAACACCTCCCATACTTTTTCTTCTTTTTGTGTTCCTTGTCTCCATTAATGACACTGCAGTCTTTTCATTTGGCTGGGCTGAAAGCGTCAGTCTTATTCATCACCTCCATCTGTCATGTTCCTCACATCCCATCCATTGCCAAAGCCTGGCAATTACACATTTTCACCATCTCTTGACTTTGCCATTTTCTGTCTCTTCCCACTTCTAATCTCCTTGTTCACAGTCTAGTAAGCTTTCACTGGCTATTGAAGCAGCCAGGTAATGTGTGCATGTGTATTTTCTTTGTCTAAAGACTTACTGGCTTCTAATCCATTCTACTGGTTGTTGCCAAGTAGCTTTCCTAAAGCATACCTGTGACTCTATCATTTTATGCACAGAAATCTTCAGTGGCTACTTGTTACCTACAAAAACCTGTTTCAATCCTTTACCATGACATTTAAGGCTCTGCAGTGTTTCTAAATCCAACCTCTGGCATATTGTCATTCAGACACTGAGTTTCAGCTTTATCTGATTATTTCCTTCCCCCCACCAACAATATCCCCTAATTTTCTGCTGCTGTGTTTTTGTTCATGTCTGACATGACCCCCTTAAACAATCACACATGCAAATATTAACTTCCTTCAAGGCCTTCTAAACACATTCTTTGTCTTTCCTCACTGCTCATCATGTGCTTCCTTAGCATTATTAGAACATCCCCCACCTCTACTCTCCCCTACTGAGCTTTGCATTCATGCCTTACCTCATCTGATTAATTCTCAGGTCCTTGAAGGCAGAAACAGTGTCTTGTTCTTCCTCTAAACTGCCACAATGCCTAGCCAAGTGCTTTATAGAAATAGATATTCAACAAATGCACTATGAATGCAAATGAATAGAAGCAGGGAAGATAGGATAGTATCCTCCCACAAAGAGACATCCCAGATATCAGCAGACATTTATCAAAGTATTTATTAAATCAGCTGGTGATATTAACAACCAGTAGCATGGGATAAACACAGAGGAGGAGTTAACTGCTAGGATTAGTCCTGTTTCTTATTAGTCCTACAATTAAGTGTTCCCTCATTGCCTCCTAGTTTCTGAATTCATTTGTGTAGGTCCTCCATTTGCACCTGACTGTAGTACACCCAAAGGTGCACTTTGGCCTCTCACTCAGATAGCTGTAGTAGGACTTAAAAGTCTAATAAAAAAAAAAGTAGTTAACCCTACCAGTGGCACAAGATAAAGGCCTTAAAAGGGTCACTGTGTTGTAATCGGGATCCTTGGGAAAATTATGCTTGATGATGAGTTCTGATGTCAGTCCTGTATTAGGTTCCATACATCATTGTGTATTGGTTTGTAACACTCTTGAGAGTGTAATCTGTAATCTGAAACTGACCCCTGTACTCAGAGGGCGGGGAGGAACTAAAGAAAGAGATAGGCTACTCCAGCTTGGTGTGGCAATTTTAGTAAGCAAAGGGAACTTACATAGGGGGCTTCTCTTGGGTGTCAGCAAGATGAATGGATCCCCGCACCCGCCGGCCAAATCTTAAAAGTTTATATATAGAGAGGTCTTAACTGGGTTCAGTGAGGTGTACTGTGCAGGTATTCCCAATACCATATCACTATCTCAAGGCCATGTCCTTGAAGCAGCCTCTGGGAGCTGCTTCATTCTAAGCGAGTGGAGCCCACATTCTATAGACAGGGGATGGAGTGAGGAGCCTCTGTCCAAGTCCAGCCCACAGGTAAGCTGGTGGTCACATCTTGTCAGTGACCTTCCACAACATTGTGAGACTGTCTTAAGCTGGAATCCGTTTGAAGGCAAGACAGTTTTGCAGCCTTTTCACCTGACTTAGCCTTGCTCAGTGAGTTCTTTTGTGCTTTTTTACATTAAGGAAACTATGCTAATAAAATGGTAGTGATGTAATCTTTTTCATAACAACCATTTATTGGGAACCTACTATGTGTCAAGCAGTATTCAAAGGATGTTACTCATATTATTTCATTTAACTTTTTATCATAACCTGTCTACCTCATTCTGCAGATGAGACAGCTATGGCTTAGAGAAATTACTTAAATTAGTCACATACACATTTAGAAGGTCAAGAAACCAGGAATTAGATCTCCACTTGTCTGATTTAAGTGCCTATATTCTAATTTCATTAGTATTGATGAGGAAAAATAATCAGATTATTTTTATCTGGCAGTGAATCCTAATCTGATAGAAGGAAGTAACAGAAATTTGGTGATTTCATACTTTCAGGAATTTCTGACATATTTGAGCAGTAGAAATTCCTGTTTATCTCTTTCCAGATGTGTTTTCTGAGCCTAGTCTTTTTCATCAGTATTAGTCCTAAACTCCACACTAACATGTGCTCATTTCTTGCCTACCTGTTTTTGCTAGATTCTTTTATGCCTCACTGATTTTCCTAAGGAGGACGGTAGACATTCTGTTTCAGCTTAAGGTTGCCTCATTGCTTTGATGTGTCAAAACTGTTTGTTCATTGTCTTTGTTACAGAACTTCAGCTCTTGATCTCCAAGAATTACCATTGTTAGGCTTTCATTTGCAACTCATTCTCTGCTCAGTATTCACATTAACTAATTAAAAAAAAAAATCTCACTGGTGATTGCTTGTTACAAGGAGAGAATATTTATTTCAATACCAACATCAATTGCCATATTTTGACTCTTATTCCAATAGGTCCAATATGGTGACCAGCATCTTCTGTGATATCCTCCTTCTTTTAGCTTTATCCTGCACATTTGTGACCTTCTAATCTGAGCTCAGCTTCTTGATCCCAGTCCTGGTCTTCATAGTTGAGAGAAAACACAAAAGCTTCCATTATGATTTGTGTCTGTCAGTCATTTTAACGGAGAACTTTCACTTAAGAATATTCAGAATCTATCATTACGGCATGATCACACCCACAGTGAGCTCTATTATCTTAGTTGAAGAAGCCAGGAGGTGTGGTGGCCACTGGAGGGTCTTTTGTAAGTTCTTGTCACGTTAAGAATGATTAATTACAGCTGATCATTTACTCATATACTTTTAGCTGTGTTGGTTCAAAAAGTAGGGACAGGGCCTCCACACAACCCATTTAATTCACTCTGGTCTATGACCACAAACTTTTCTTTGATTTTAGATTCTCTAATCATCTTAATTTACACTCTATCAATACTACTTTATCATGATGTACAAATAATTTTATAGCTCCAATTAAATAAAGCACATAATGAAGTTTCTGAATTCCAAATTGTCTAAGTATTTCTCTGAGTAATGGTCTCAGATACTTGCAATTTGTTTACTTTTATAATTGTATCACTAGAGTCTCATTTTTTGGACTCAGAATGTAGACTATTAAATTATTTTAGAAGGGAAGCTTCATTATACCGCCAAATGATAGACCTTATTAGCAATCCATCAACAATGTATGCCAGTCTTCTTGACAAAATTCAAATCTGGGATTCTCAGGCAAGTGTTTTATATGTTGAGTGAGTAGGGATGCAGGATGGCTATACATTGGTGACAAATTTTATATTCCTTATCACCTTGTGGGATTATCCACTAAGAAAAGTATAAGATCATTTCTATCTCTTATTGATTGTTGTTTGGCATTTAATACATAGGAAGAAATTGTATATGACTTCAAGTATATGAATACCATATAGAAACCTGGCTAGTGATTCTTCTATAAACCTCTACTGTGGTACCATTAAGAAAGTCAGAAGTCAGTAAAAAATACTTTTTTGACAGATATATGACAGTTTTGAACAGAATTAGGTGGCATGTGTTTTGGCCATCCTTTCTTTTAAAATTATGTCTTCATAACTGGATGCCACTTTGGATAATTTGGATTCATGAACCCTATCATTAAAAGAGAAGGATAACTATCCAGGTACTTAGAGATGGTTTACTTTTATTGCAGAAAACTAAGAGTGGTTTCAATATACATTGGCCCTGCTAATTACTGTCGGTGACAATGGCTTTGTCCAAAACCATTATTTTTAGTAGCAGTCTTACAGCATTTAATTATCTTATATAGCACAACCATGTATCATTGGAAGGCATTTAAAAATATATGCAGGTAGAGATAGAGATAAATATAAAATGGGACATTCACCAGAAAGTTACATTGTCTTGCCTTTGCTTTAAACTGGTTGTTCTATAGTTGCTTTGTTGAAGATTTTATGACTGTAGCAGGTAATAAGTAAAACTTTGTAAATTTTCCATGCTAAAATAACTACTGACATGTTTTATTACTATAGTTTTCAAACTGCATTACATTTTTAAATGAATACACTAGTTTAATGAGAACTTTTAGGATGAGGATGATAGAAAAATTGAACAGAATGCAGCATTACCATATACCCCACCACCTCCCATAAAGAATTTCTCCCATTATTAACATATTGCATTAATATGGCACATTTGCTATAATTGATGAATGAATATTCATACATTATTTATTATATGATATTTTATTTTATGTTTTGAAAATTTAAACCCAAGTTAACAAAACATATAGTGTAATAATGATTTTAGGAATAGAATTTAGTGATTCATCACTTACATATAACACCCAGTGCTCATCACAGCAAGTGTCCTCCTTAATGCCCATTCACCCATTTTCTCCACTCACCTCCCCTCCAGCAACCCCCAGTTTGTTCTCTGTATTTAAGAGTCTCTTATGGTTTGTCTCCCTCTCTGTTTTTATTTTATTTTTCCTTCCTTTCACCTATATCATCTGTTTTGTTTTTTAAATTCCACATAGAGAAATCATATGATATTTGTCTTTCTCTGATTTATTTCACTTAGCATAATATACTCTAGTTCCATCTACATTGTTGCAAACAGCAAGATTTCATTCTTTTTGACAGACATTATTAACTAAAGTCCATAATTTACATTAGGGTTCATTGTTAGTGTTTTATATTCTTTGGTCTTGACAAATGTATAATGACATATATCCGTATCCACAATTGCAGTATAATACAGAATAGTTTCATTGCACTAAAAATTTTCTGTACTCCATCTATTTATCCCTCCCTCCTCCTTGCAAACCTTGGCAAACACTGATCCTTTTTCTGTCTGCATCATTTTCTCATTCCCAGCACATTATATAGTTGAAATAATATCGTGAGTAGCCTTCTCAGACTGAATTTTCTCACTTAGCAATATGCACTTAAGGTTCTTTTATGTCCCTTAGTGGCTTGATAGCTCATTTACTTCTATTGCTAAATAATATTCCATTGTATGGATATACCATAGTTTATTCATTTATCTATTAAAAGGCATCTTGATTGCTTCCAAGGTTCGGTGATTATGAATAAAGATTTGTATGCTATGAAGATTTGTATGAATATTTTTGTGTGAACATAATTTTTTGTCTCTTTTAGATATATACTAAGGAGTAAAACTTCTGGATTGTATGGTAAGAGTATATATAGTGAGGCTTATAAGAAACTGCCAAACTGTCTTCGAAGTGGCTATGCCATTTTGTATTCTCATCAGCAACAGGTAAGTGTTCCTGTTGCTCCATATCTTTATCAGCATTTGGTGTTATCAGTATTCCAGATTTCGTTCATTCTAATATGTGTGTAGTGCTATGTCATTGTTGTTTTAATTTGCATTTACCTGATGACATATGATATGGAGCGTTTTTCCAAATGCTTAATTGCCATCTGTAGATCCTCTTTGTTGCCCTGTCTGTTAAGATCTTTGGCCTGTTTTTTGACCACATTGTTTGTTTTCTTATTGTTGAGTTTTGAAAGTTCTTTGTATATTTTGGAAAGCACTCCTTTGTCAGATGTGTCTTTTGCAGATATTTTCTCCCAGTTGATGGCTTGTCTTATCATTCTCTTGACATTGTCTTTCAGAGAGAAAAAGGCTTTAATTTTAAAGAACTCCAGCTTATCAATTATTTCTTTCATGGATTGTACCTTTTGTGTTATATCTAAAAAGTCATTGCTAAACCCAATGTCACCTAGATTTATTCCTATTACCTCTTAGGGGTTTTATAGTTTTGCATTTTACATTTTGGTCCATTTTGAGTTAATTTTTATGTGAAAAGTTTAAGGTCTGTGTCTAGATTCTTTTTGTTTGTTTTTTTAAAGTGCGGATGTCCAGTTTTTCCACCACCATTTGTTGAAAAGACTACATTTGCTCCTTTGTCAAGGATCAGTTGACTGTACCTATGCAGGTCTATTTCTGGGCTATCTAGTTTGTTCCATGATCTATTTGTCTATTCTTTTACCAATACCAATTATTATAATTATTGTAATAATTAATAATTATTGTAGTTATATAAGTAAATCTTGATCTTGGGTAGTATCAGTCTTTTCAGCTTTGTTCTTGTCTGTCAATATTGTGTTGGCTAGTCTCAGTTTTGTGCCTTGCTGCATAAAATTTAAACTCAGTTTATTAATATCTGCAAAATGACTTTCTGCAATTTTGATTGAGATTGAATTGAATTTATAGATCATGTCAGGAATAACTGCATCTTGACAGTATGAGTCATCCATGATATCTCTCCATTTATTTAGTTCTTTGATTTCTTTCATTGGAGTTCTGTTGTTTTTCTCATATATATCTTATATATAATGTTAAATTTATACCTAAGTATTTAATTTTGGGGAGTGCTGTTATAAATGGTATTGTGTTTTTAATTTCAAATTCCATTTGTCCATAGAAAAAATTTCAGTGTAACGCTAGCAAATACAATTTGGCCACAAATGAAAAAGATTATACAACATAACTACATGGGGTTTATCCCACAAATGCAAGAGTGGCTCATATAAAAATATATAAAAGTGGTACATGATATTAAGAGAAAAAGGACAAAAATCACAAGATCATCTTGATAGATTCAGAGAATGTATCTGACAAAATCCAACCTCCTTTTATGATAAAAACCATTCAATAAAGTATTAATGGAAGGAAAATTTCTTAACCTAATAAAGGGCATTGCAAAAAATTCACAGGTAACATCATACTTGTGAAATAATGAAAGCTTTCCCATAAGATTAGGAACAAGACAAGAATGTTTCCTCTCTGCTTCTATTTAACATTATATTGAATATTGAAGCTTCTAGCCAGGGCATTTAGGGAAGAGAGTGAAATAAAATAGTATCCAGATTGGAGAAGAAGTAAAACTACCTGTATTCATGGATAATATGATCTTGTATACAGCAAATACTAAGGAATGCACAAAAACTATTGATCTAGTAAATATGTTCAGCAAGGTTACAGGTGTTAAGATCTACACAGAAAATCAGTTGTATTTCTTTCCACTCACACTAAAATGTAAAAATTAGATAAGAAAGTAATTCCATTTGCAATAGTATCAAAAAGAATAAGATACTTAGGAATAACTTTTAAAATATGTGCACAACATATATACTGAAAACTGCATGATATCACTGAAAGTAATTTTAAAAGATTTAAATGAATAGTTCATGGATAGGATGACTAACATTAAGATGGCAATACCCTCCAAAGAGATCTACAGATTCAATGCAATCCTCATCAAAATCCCACCTTCCATTTTTGCAGAAATTGAGAAGCTGATCCTAAAATTCATATGGAAGTACAAGAGACCCGCAACAACCAATGCAATCTGAAAAATAATAAGTTGGAGGACTCAAACTTATGGATTTCAGAACTTAGCTACAGTAATAGTAAGGCAGGATAGTACATGCGTAAATATAGACATATAGATCAATGGCATGGAATTGAGAATCCAGAAATAAACTCATACTTTTATAATTTATGTTTTCACAAGGGTGCCAAGATAATTCAATGGGGGAAAGAGTAATCTTTGAGCAAACAGTACTGGAACAACTGGATAGATATCCGCATGCAAAAAAATGAAGTTGTACTGCTATCTCACATCATCTACAAAAGTTAACTCAAAAGTTAAAAATTGATTAAAGGTTTTTACTATAATAGCTAAACTATAAAACTTTTATTAGATAGAACCCCAGATGTAGATATTTATGACCTTGAAATATGCGATGGCTTGTTAGATATGACACTGATAGCACAATCAACAACATCAACAACAACGACAAATAGGTAAATTCTATTTGGTCAAAATTGAAAAATTTGTGCTTCAAAGAATACCATCAAGAAAGTGAAAAAGACAATGGACAGAATTAAAGAAAATATTAGTAAATAACATATCCATTAAGGGAATTGTATCAAGAATATATAAAGAACTGGGGCGCCTGTGTGGCTCAGTTGGTTAAGCGTCCAACTTCGGCTCAGGTCATGATCTCATGGTCCATGAGTTTGAGCCCCGCATCAGGCTCTGTTCTGACAGCTCAGAGCCCGGAACCTGCTTTGGATTTTGTGTCTCCCTCTCTCTCTGACCCTCCCCCATTCATGCTCTGTCTCAAAAATAAATAAACGTTAAAAGAATGTTCATTAAGAATATATAAAGAACTTTTACAATTCAAGAATAAAAATACAAATAATAGAAATGGGCCAAGGATTTGAGTAGACATTTTTGTGAAGAAGATATACAAATGGCCAGTAATCACATGAAAAGATGCTTAACATCACTGGTCATTAAGGAAGTACAAATCATAATCACAATGAAATACCACTTCACACCTACTAGAATGGCTATGATAAAAAGATGGAAAATCATGTGTGGGCAAGGGTGGAGACATTTGAATCCTACATATCTAGTGAGAATGTAAAATGTTGTGTTCACTTTTGAAAATAGTTTGACAGTTGCTCAACATTTTACATAGAGTTATCATATGACCCAGCAGTTTCACTTCTAGGTATATACTCAAGATAATTGAAAACATATGTCCATGCAAAAACCTGTATATGGATATTCGCAGCAGTGTTAATCATAATAGCACAGAAATGAGAAGATCCAAATATTCATCAGCTGATGAATGAACCAGCACAATTTGGTATATTCACAAATGTTGTTTGGCCATTAAAAGGAATAAAGTACTGACACACCCTACAATATGGATCAATATTGAAAATATTATGCTATGTGAAGGAAGCCAGTCATAACTCCACATATTGTATGATTTAATTTATATCAAATGTCTAGAATAGGCAAGTCTATAGAGACACAAAGTAGGTTAGTGGCAGGAGGGATCGGAAATTGGGGAGTGACTGCTTTGGGGGTGATGGAAATGCTCTAAAATTAGATAGTGGTGATGGTTGCACAACCTTGTAAATATCTTTAACACCACTGAATTATAGAGGTTAAATTAAAAAAATAAAACAAACACACTGGGTCATATCATAGAACTTTGGGACCTTTTGGCCCATTTGCTCAAATTTGGAGAATATCCAATATGTGGCCATCCATTGAGAAATGAGTGATCTTCATGATGTGATATCTATCTCAAAGCCATGTAGGCAACTACTAAAGCTTATGAGTTTATTCTTAATTGATAACCTGGAAAATCTTTACCCCAGTTGGTAATCAGAAAGCACAGTTTTAATTTGTGTTGCTTGCTTATATCTTATCTAAAGCTGAGTTGTGAGGGGAAAAAAGGATGCATATGAAAACTTAAAGGAAATATGTTACATTCTCTTCTCTCTTCTCTAGGCTTGTATTTGGTAATCAAACCAAATCATCAGAGAGATATATATTTAGACCACATTATTTTGTCTTTTTGTAGAATTATTTTAATGAGATTGCCTTTTGACAATGCTATCAGCCTGTATTGAGGTATATCATCAAGAATTCTATGAAACTAGATACTTACTGTACTTTACTTCCAGGATGCTTTTGAGGATATTATTCTCTATAATGTATTTTCCAATTTTATAAAAACCCCATAGTACAAATTTTTCTCTGGATTTGATACTAAGAAAAATGTTTCTCACAGTGATTTTTGATTTTTTATTTATTTAAAAAAATTTTTAATGTCTATTTTTGAAGGAGAGACGGAATGCGAGAGGGGGAGGGACAAAGAGAGAAGGAGACACAGAATCTGAAGCAGGGTCCAGGCTCTGAGCTGTCAGCACAGAGCCCGACGTGGGGCTCGAACTCACAAGCTATGAGACCATGACCTGAGCCAAAATCGTCTGCTTAACCAACTAAGCCACCCAGGCAACCCTCTCACAATGATTTTTTTTTTAATTTTAACATTTATTTTTGAGGGGGGGCGGAGCAGAGAGAGATGGACACACAGAACCTGAAGCAGATTTCAGGCTCTGGGCTGTCAGCACAGACCCCGGGGTGGGGCTCCAACTCACGAGCCACAAGATCATGATCTGAGCCAAAGTCGGATGCTTAACCGGTTGAACCACTCAGACACCCCACAATGGTTTTGTTTTATAACATTCTTATAAATACTCTTGTCGCTGAGTGTATTTCACCCTTTGCTTCTGATACTGTGTTGGTCTGAGCCAAATGTGTGGGTCATTTCTTAGCACATTACAGAGATTATTACATACACTTTACACATTAACCTTATTCATGGCTTCATCTGTATCTTGCATTTTGTTTAGTTTTGAAATCTGCCTCAAATCATTCTTTTCCAATGATAGAATAATAAATTTCTGGACAAGTTTAGATAGAGAAAGATAGACAAACAGTTCCTGGCCCTGACTACAGATTCATCATGTCAACCACAAACTTACTCTAAATCCATAAAAATCATTACACAACTGCATACCATTACCCAATAGGAATGAGAATAAGGGATCATGACTTGCTCAGTGCAACACAGCTACATGATAGGAGTTACAATTCACATATATGTCCTATAACCATGAGTTTCATATCATATCTTATTAGGGAGGGGAAACCGGGTTCTCACGCTGAAAGTTAGTCTGTTATTGCAGGTCTGATTTCCATTACTATAATGAGCTTGAAATATGAAGGCAACTTAGATTGCCCAAAGGTGTATAGTGATGTGGAGTTTGGAGAACATTTATCAACCCATTTCAGCAACATTAGCATTTTTATTTGAGATATCCAGTTAAGTAGGAAACTTGAAAGGCAATTGTTTGCCTCAACTATTTTTATCATCATACTAAAAGTTGCTGTAAAAATTCTGGTCATCCCCAAAACAGATGAACATAAGGGAAGGGAAACAAAAATAATATAAAAACAGGGAGGGGGACAAAACATAAGAGACTCTTAAATACGGAGAACAAACAGAGGGTTACTGGAGGGGTTGTGGGAGGGGGGATGGGCTAAATGGGTAAGGGACATTAAGGAATCTACTCCTGAAATCATTGTTGCACTATATGCTAACTAATTTGGATGTAAATTTAAAAAAATAAAGGTATAAACGTTGATTCCAAAAAAAAAGTTCTGGTCATCCCTTCAAGATATTAAAAGAATAGGTCACATTATACCCAGCAAGTTTTTGATCCTTCTGGAAATGGAAGGATTGAATGATTGATTGATTGAATTTTCTACTTTTTATTAAATTGTTTGGCATCATGGCAACCTAGGCCTTGTCTCTTGCTTAAGAAGGAATCACACCATGACATTTTTATGACATGTCTTAAAGAATGACAGCCTTGACAAATCTTCTCTTGACATGGAAAAGTGTAAAAATATGCCCACATGCTTGAGGTTGTGGCACTTGCAACATTGGTGAGGCAGGTGGTCAAATACTAGTGATCCTTTGCTATATGAGAATTCCAGAAAGAAACCTTTTTTCTGCTAAGTGGTCTTTAGAATGACCACATAATGCTTATCTTTTCTTGGCATGCTCAAAATATGGTCCATAAGATGAAATATCTGGATCAGAAAAGAAAAAATATCTCAAACATCTCTCTCTATATATCTGATTTACACATCTGTGTTTTTAAAAATAAAATTATGTATATTAAAGGTGACGTTTTAAGATTATAAATTCACACAGTGAAAATGATTACTAAAGTTAAGATAATTAAGGTATCTATCTCTTCACACTTACCATTTTTGTGTGTGTGTGTGTGTGTCGTGAAGCCACCTGGAATCTACTCTCTCAGCAAATTTTTAGTATTGAATACAATATATAATACAGTATTATTAACTATATCTGTCATGTTATACATTACATTACATCTCTAGACTTAGTCACCTACATAACTGCAACTTTATATACTTTTATTTATTTTTTTTAATTTTATTTTTTATTTTTTTAAATTTACATCCAAATTAGTTAGCATATAGTGCAACAATGATTTCAGGAGTAGATTCCTTAGTGGCCCTTACCCATTTAGCCCATCGCCCCTCCCACAACCCCTCCAGTAACCCTCAGTTTGTTCTCCATATTTATGAGTCTCTTTGTTTTGTCCCCCTCCCTGTTTTTATATTATTTTTGTTTCCCTTCCCTTATGTTCATCTGTTTTGTCTCTTCAAGTCCTCATATGAGTGAAGTCATATGGTTTTTGTCTTTCTCTGACTGACTGATTTCACTTAGCATAATACCCTCCAGTTCCATCCATGTAGTTGCAAATGGCAAGATTTCATTCTTTTTGATTGCCGAGTAATACTCCATCATATATATATATATATATATATATATATATATACCACATCTTCTTTATCCATTCATCCGTCGATGGACATTTGGGCTCTTTCCATATTTTGGCTATTGTTGATAGTGCTGCTATAAACATGGGGGTGCATGTGTCCCTTCAAAACAGCACACCAGTATCCCGTGGATAATTGCCTAGTAGTGCAATTGCTGGGTCGTAGGGTAGTTCTATTTTTAGTTTTTTGAGGAACCTCCATACTGTTTTCCAGAGTGGCTGCACCAGCTTGCATTCCCACAACTTAATATACTTTGACCAATAGCTCCCTATTTTCTCCACCTCTCCATGCCTAGTAACCATTCTACTCCCAGCATCTATGTACTTGACTGTTTTTTAGAATCCACATATAAATTAGATCATGAAGCATTTTTCTTTCTGTGCCTGGCATATTTAATTTAGCATAACATCCTCCAGTTTCATTCATATCGTCACAAATAGTAAAATCTCTCTCCTTTTTTAAGGCTAAATAATATTCCATTGTTTTATTAATTGGAAATTTCTGAATGGTGAATCAAATTGTGCACAAAGATATCTGTCATTGTGCAAGTATTGTCAGTAATGTGACTTATTCCCTTCATAATCTATGTTGAAACCACACAAAAATGAAAATATGGAACTACAGCTTGTGAGCACTGGGTCATGCTAAGCTGGTTTTAACCAGATGGGTTTTCCTGGTAGATTTGATTTATGAGTGGAGGAATATGGTCAGGCTAGTTGCTTGATGAAACTATTAGTTTTTCACCCCAAAACCTGTTTACAAGCATAGTCTTCTCTATTTCCAAAAATGGAACTGGTGTAAAGTTGGTTATTCAAGCCAGAAAACTGGGAGTCACATTTATACCATCCTTTCCTTTTGGCCCTTATTTGAATTTCATCAGCAAACACTGTGTATTCCATTCCCCAAATTTGTCTTATATACAGACCTGTCTCTCCATGTTCCTTTCTCATACTATCATGGATTGCCCCAAACTCTGTGCAGCTCTAATTTTTCTCTTGCCTTATCTGTGAATCTATTTTCCACGCTGAACAAGAACGATCTTTTTTTTTTTTAATTTTTTTTAACGTTTGTTTATTTTTGAGACAGAAAGAGACAGAGCATGAACACGGGAGGGGCAGAGAGAGAGAGGGAGAAACAGAATCTGAAACAGGCTCCAGGCTCTGAGCAGTCAGCACAGAGCCCGACGCAGGGCTCGAACTCACAGACCGTGAGATCATGACCTGAGCCGAAGTCGGACGCTTAAGCGACCAAGCCACCCAGGCGCCCCAAGAACGATCTTTTAAAAAAACATCTAGATCAGGATATATCTCTGCTAGGCTTATAACCATGACAGTGGATTTTCATTGACCTGTGGTAATTGAGTACTTTTATAAGTTTAGATTCACACATATGCTACCATATTTCCAACAATTCTCAACGAAATGGTGTTTTAAAAAAAATTTATTTGAGTATAGTTGACACACAATTTTGCATTAGTTTCAGTAGTACAACATAGTGATTCAACTTCTCTATGGTTTATGCTGTGCTCACCAAAAGTGTAGCTACCATCTGTCACCTTGCACACTGTTATAATATCATTGATTATATTCCCTATGCTGTACCTTTCATCCCAAAGAATTATTCATTCTAGAACTGGAAGGCCTGGAACTCTCACTTCCCTTCACTCATTTTTCTCATTCCCTCTGCCCCTCCTCCCCTCTGGCAACAATCAGTTTGTTCTCTGTATTTACAGGTATGATTCTCCTTTTTGTTCATCAGTTTGTTCATTTATTTTGTGGAGTCATATTTTCTTGGTCTTCCACAAAGCATTCTTTTGGAATACATTCCATCTAGCATTCCTTTTTTAATTTTTATTTTTTATTGCAATATATTCAACATACAATATTATATTAGTTTCAGATATATAACACAGTGATCCAACAATTATATACATTATGAAATGCTCACTGTGATAAGTGTAGTCACCATCTGTCACCATACAAAGTTAGTACAATATTATTAACAATATTCCCTATACTGTACTTTGGTTTTAATAGAATTGTGAGTGAATCTCATCAGTATGGATATAGGTAATTATTTTAATACCATCATCACTAATATGTAGTTTTTACATTGTGACTTAAGCATATACAGGTTGTTTTCTATTTTTACTTGAGCTAGCATATTCTCTAGATGGTCTCCTTATCTTGCCATCTTTGAGATGGCTGTCTAAACAGTGGTACGGTTTTGTGGGTTACACAGACTTTCTCTTGTATGCGAGGTTCATGCCCCAGTGAAATTATGGATACTCTAGGAAGATTTGCATTAAATTATCCTGGATTCAGATTTCAAATGCCTGTTCTTTGAGTGGTTTATGAAGGGTGAAGAGAGAAAAATGTTCTTGCCTATACATATTCAAAACTTTGAACTAATTTCATTCTGTAGACCTCTCCTTTCTTGTGATAAGAAAGAAAAAAGCTGTAAAGCCGAGGTAATTGCCTGATGGTATAATTTCTTTAAATAAAGTTTGGCATCTTGTTGGAATTTCTACATTACTCTCAAAGGAATATTAAAAACAGTATATAACATAATGTTCAAAGAACTGCGATTACCTGAACTCACAAACTCTTCCGAAGAGATCTTTGTTATAAACATTACAAACTAATATTAAGTATTAGTATTAGGCAACATTTTTATCAAGTCATTAAAAGAGAATCATAGAATGTTGAGGTCAGAAGCAACCTTTGAAGACATCTGGTTTAATATCATTTGTTAATGAGGAATCTTGAGAACAAAGATACCCATGGAGACAGTGGCAGAGTTCAAACCATTGCTCCATGACAACAGGTAATTGGTCTTGTTTATATACTTACTAATTCAGCTCATGCTAGCAAGCCCTATTATGGAGCTTATGACTGAGCCTATTAAAATGTATCCTTAACCCCAGACTTCATTCCCTTTCCACGCTGTAATTTCATACTGCTAAGTAATGTGCTTTGGTACCTGGATGACTTCTCACTGAGGCGGAATTTTTTTAAAACGTTGGTTGGGGGATTGATCTGAGAGATAGATGCGTCACTTGGCTATGTACTAATTGACACATAATAGGTTTTCAAAATGTAGCTAAATGAAAATTTCAATTTTCATCCAATAATTTTGCATGGCCCTTAGTTTTGAACCACAGGAATTTTATAAGGATGATTTTTCAAATCATAATTTAAATAAACATATACTTCTAGAAGCCAAACCCTTTGGTTTATATTCAGTTCATGCTGCTCATCCTTGACTCTGTCCTGTATGGAAACTACTATATCAGGGGTCGCCTGTAACATTGTCCCTCAGGATCACTTGTGGAAACTTTAAAAAGCGATGTTATGGGTACTGTAGGAATTCACTTAGATGAAATTCTAGGACAGACAAACTAATATGTAGCCAGAGAAAAAAGATCAGTGATTGCATGCCAACAACAGGACAAATTGACTGGAATGAGGCAGGAAGGAACTTTCTGGAGTGAAGTAAATGTACTTTATTTTGAGGTGGTAATTACACTGGTATATGCATTTGTTTCCACTCTTTGAACTGTATACTTAAGTTGGGTGCATTTGGGGATGGCAATTGTACCCCAGTAAAATTCATGACCCTCCAAACAAAAACTGTGATGAGGATCCACATGCAAAGATTCTGACCAAGTATATCCAGTATGGGGTCTTGATATCAGCACATGAGATTCTTATGATCAGCCATGATGGAGAACTTCTCTTCTAGATACTAGAGTCTAAGGTATGCTTTCTCTGATTGGCCTGCAAGATTTCAAATCAAGAGTTCTTCTCCATTTAAAGTAACAACATAGAGGCATGTTTAAATTAATTGACCTCTGTGATGGTATTGTTAGCAAAGAGTTCTTTGACCTCTGTGAAAGGCAAAGTGCACATACTTATTTTTTTTCCTCTTAGCACTGTGCTCCATCACCTCTCAGGAATATAGACTATTTCCCTGTCTTGGGCTATTGGTTCACCCCACTGTTTTGTGTATACACTGTTTCTGTCATACAAATGCATTTAAGTAGCTTGAGGGGCACTTTCTTTGGGTGTGCCAGAACTGCCTAACATGCATGTTTGGCAAGTGCAAATTTTGCGCAGAAGCAAGTAGGGTACTGTGTATGAAAGCACGGTGTGACATGGTCTTCGAGGACACGGAGGATTTCAGTTCCATGGTCATACTGGATTAGCAGATCATTTGCCTCAGAATGGTACCAATCCAAAACAATGAGAATCCTACTTTGAGCTCTTCAGGAGTCTTAAGCCTCTGTATCCCAAAATCCCACACAGGAGCAATAGATGTAGTCACTACTTTCTTGGACTCAGTGCTCAGATGGTTCCCTACATCACTTTTTATCTTGTATTGTAACTGCCTCCACCTCTGTGAGCTTCTTTTGGGCAGGAAGTGTATATTTCATATCTGTTACCAGAATGTAAAGTCAATGAACTTCAGAAATCAAGCACTTGTAACTAACTGCATATAGGAGTATAAACATACAAGTGAGTTTGAAAATGTAGTGACCTTCAGAATTAATGACTTTGTACTAAACATTGTTTCCCTCTTTTGAATTATTTTGGTGTTACTTTCCCCAAAGAGTATGAAAGTTTCTCAAAGCATCTGCTGCATACACTGCATTAAGCTATGTTCTCTGTAGGAGATGTGAGAGGCTATGGAGCTAATATACTGGGACAATGGACTGATCTGCTTGCCATTGCGTACTAACTTAATCAATGTTTTCTAGGTGAGATCTAAAGGTGATCTCTGCTTCAGGCTCCCAGAAATTGTATTGAATCTGTAAATTGCTTGGGTATCATGGAAAATTTAACAATACCATGTGTTTCAATCTGTGATTGAATATCTTTCCATTTATTTGTAACTTCAATTTCTTTCATTAATGTCTTGTAGTTCTCAGTATCCAGGTCTTTCACCTCCTTGATTAAGTTTATTCCTAGTTATTTTACTCTTTTGATGCAATTGTAAATGGGATTGTTTTCTTTCTCTTTCTGATAGTTCATTATTGGTGTATAGAAGGAAGGTTAACAAATTTTTGTCTATTGATTTTGGGTCCTGCAACTTTATGGAATCAAATTATTAGTTTGGACAGTTTTTTGATGGAGTTTTTAGGGTAATCTATACGTATTATGTCATCTGCAAACAGTGGCAGTTTTGCTTCTTTTTCCCCAACTTGGATGCCTTTTATTTCTTTTTTTCGCTTAATTCCTCTAGCTAGAACTTCCAATATATGTTGAATAAAAGTGGCAGGAGTGGGGATCCTTGTCTTGTTCCTGATCTTAGAGGAAAAGCCTCCAGCTTTTCATTGTTGAATATGGTATTAACTCCGGGTTTGTCATATATGGCCTTTATTATGTTGAGGTACATTCCTTCTCTATCCACTTTGTTGAGATTTTTCTCATAAATGGATTTTGTACTTTGTCAAATGCTCTTATACATCTATTGAGATGATCAGATGCTCTAATATATCTATTGAGATGATCATATGATTTTTATCCTTCATTTTGTTAATGTGGTGTATTACATTGACTGATTTGCAGATGTTGAACCATCTCTAGAATAAATTCCACTTTATCATGGTGTATGATCTTTTTAATGTATTGTTCAATTTAGCTTGTTAATATTTTGTGGAGGATTTTTGTATTTTTCTGCTGATTCTTTATACCACTCTTCTCTTTCTTCCATGTCTATTTTTATTTTCAAATTATCTGTTTTACTTTTGGAAAGTTCTTTAAGTCCCTATCATCTTTGATGTAAACTTCCATAAGACTTGGAACAAAGTTCATGTTCTTTTGGACCCTCAGGGTCTAGACATGTAGGAAGGAAGAGAGGATATTCACATTTACTAAGTAAGCATGTATCATGTGCCACTTTATATCCAATATTTGATTTAATCCCTGAAAGAAATTGCTGAGATAGGTATTATTAACCTCATTTTTTAATTTTCTTAAGATAGATAGATAGATAGATTGATTGATTTAGAAAAAGCATGAGTCAGGGAGGAACAGAGAGAGAGGGGAGAGAGAATCCCAAGCAGGCTTCACACTGTTAGCACAGAGCCTGATGCGGGGCTCGAATACCTGAACCATAAGATCATGACCTGATCTGAAGTCGGACACTTAACCAACTGAGACACCCAGGTGCCCCTAACCTCACTTTAGCATGAAGAAATTCGAGGACTAAATAAGTGAAGTGACTTAATCAAGAACACATAGATAACAATTGGAGGAACTAAGACTCAAAGCTAGGTCTGTTTGATTCTGTGACCACTAATGTACTCTCAAAGAAAAGCTCTCCACCATAATTTTCAGTAGGTATCTCTTTCTTTGCTGACTCAGAGTGTAAAGGCATCATTCATTTATCAGTGTATTTTATGAATGTGTTTTTTCTTTTGTTGAGTGGTCTGCATCAAGATTGTCTGTCCCAGACTACTATAAGCTACCAGTATTATAGGAAACATTTTCCCAATCTGGCATTGAAAACATCATGATCAGATATATATGTAATAAAAGTGGTGGGCTTTCTCATTTCTTCATACACAGTCCCATAAGTATGTCACATATGCCTTTTCCTTTTTGTCTTTAAATTTTGTTTTCATTTTATTTATTTTAGAGAGCATGTGAGTAGTGGAGAGGGGCAAAGGGGGAGAGAGAGAGAGAGAGAGAGAGAGAGAGAGTATCTTAAGTAGGCTTCACACTCAGCACGTAGCCAGACACGAAGCTCAATTCCATGACCCTGGGATCATGACCTGAGCTGAATCAAGAGTCAGAAGCTCAACTGACTGAGCCACCCAGACACCCCTCTTTTTTGTATTTTTGAAACGTCTCAAGTCATACTCCATAAGTCACTACCTATCTTATTTACAAATAAATTTGTTCTGGCTGTAGAATATGCCATTAGATCTGCTGAAGCTTCAGATGTTTCTGGATAAGATGATTGATTTATCTCAAAACCCAGACTCAGGTAAAATTCTGCCCAAATCTTGGGCCTATATGCAAATGTTTACTCATTTATTTCAGAGGTAGTTTTAGCTCTTGCTCTATGAAAGGCACCAAAGTGGAGAGTAGGGCCTCAGAGATGAATAAGATATAGTTCCTGCCTATAGAAGTCACATATTCCAAAGAGCTCCCTTTTCTCCAAAGTAGTAAAATCAGCAGCATACAGTCGGGGCCTTCTCTTAGATAGTCCCACTTGCAATTCAGGCATTACAAAAGCTTTTCTGTCATCTCATCAACAACTTAAGCTAAACATTATCTAATTTGGCTTCTTCTGGCCTCAAGGTGTGACCTGGGACCTGACATCTAATTTCGTTTGTGTGTCAATGGTTCCATCCCATTACTTTCTGTTCTGTATACTATTTTTGCTTATCCCTCATCAACTTGGTGAGTGTGTTTTGGGGGTGGGGAGCAATTATATATATATTCATCTTGCAACAACAATCTTTGGTAGTTTAAAAAGGGCAAAGGAGGAAAAAAATATTTCTCAGAGCATGGGCACCCTATAGTCAGCTGCTGGTATCCATTCTTGCTTCCAATTAGAGACCAAGTTTCTACAGATGAGCCAAGATAAGGTGAGGAGCAGGCTGAAAGGGTAGGCTCTCAGGTCCCCTGCCTCAACTTTAACCATACCAGCTTTTATCTTTTGAAAACAATGACCTCTCTCTTAACTGATCTTGACATAAATAACTCAAGATTAGAGACACTCTGTGTTCTCTGCACAAATCATTCTGGATAATGTCCATACCCTGATAAATACCTGTAGCTAGTCAGCTACTCTCTATATGCCCACACAGTTATAGTTTTGTCCCACCAATTCTGTGTTACCTTACCAAGAGTCAGCTTTGTTTTTCCAAAATCTATTTGTGTTAGTGGCACTTGTTTTTGCAAGTCTAATTTTTAGTAAAATTTAATAAAATCACATAAGCCAACATGATATGAAGGCAAAAGAAAGTTGTTTCTATAAAAACTAAGTTACATGCATTAAGAAGACTAATTAAGGTAAGTCACTACAAACATTGTTATTGATTATTTAGATATAAAAAATTGGAAACAAAATTAAAAACTATCCAGGGAAGATTATGCACTTAGTTTGCTTTGCAAGTGTCTTCAAGTTCTTGCTTTATTTATTTTTTAAACTATTTTTTGCTTCACTTTAAAGAAACTGAAGCTAGAAGTCAAAGAAGATGCATTAAGGATAAGGTTTATGCAAGAATGATTGCACAGAACTCAGTCAACCTGCAGTTAAAGAAAAGGTCTTGGCCTTAAATCAAAAGATTAACTAAGGAATATATAGTTCATGGAGTAAGTGAAAATAGAGTATCCTGAAAAATAAGGTCTTAAGGGTGTGTGTGTGTGTGTGTGTGTGTGTGTGTGTGTGTGTGTGTGTGTGTAATGACTCTGCTTTGACTGAATTTTAAATTAACCAATATCAGATTCTGATTGCATTGGCTAAAAAGTACTCATCATACAGAGCCCTGCTTAAGATTTTATGTTGAAGAAGACAAAGGAGAACAAGGAGGGGAAGGAAAATGAAGAGGAAGAGGAGGAGAATGAGAAGAAGAATCTAATGCTTCTAGTTGTTTTTTAATTTCCAAATTTTTGTGGACTGATACTTTTGTAAAATAAAAAAATTCATGGCAATGTGAAATTGATCTACATTTTAAATATTCATCTCAATTTATAAATTTAGCTCAATCTCTCTGCCGACCAGTAGTAACAAAATAGTGTTGTGATTAGCACAAGTTTGCAAATTACTGACTAGACTATTGCAGTGCTTGTGTAGCCCACAAAATCACAAACCCAGCCCTGAAAGTGTCATTCAACCCAGATGGTATAATGCAATGGGATACATTTTAGCAGTACTAGATGCATGAAAAGCCGGCAGTCTCCTCTGTGATCAAGTGTTAAGATAATGCACAGATACACCATAAAAGGGACCAGGTATCATGTTTTAGCTTCCATACCCACACAAAAATGCTTATTACGTCAAGCTCTCATATTCTTGTATACCTTTAATACTTGATTTTCTTTATATTTCTCTGGATTTATTTTGGACTCCTGGCACCTCCACAGTATGGCATTTTCAACAGCCTTCTGTCTCAGAATGATTTAATCTCAAACAGGTCCTGTATGGTCCATGTGGGTAGCTAGTATGCAAAAGTTAGTATACTGTTTCTTGGATGGTATCAGTGGGGCACTAAATCTCAGAGATATTATTGGTTGATTCCTCTAATATTACTCAACAAGTCAGCACGAGATAAACTAAAACTAAATTTTCTCTTTTGAAAGACTTTTTTTTTTTTTTATAATTTTGCTTACTGAGTACCTACTCTGTTCCAGGAATTATACCAGGCTAGAGCTACAAATATTAATAAAAAAATAGTTCCTACACACCACAAAGAGCTCAGATAATCTTGGATAGCATCAACAAATGTCCTGATCATTATAATTTATTGTGATAAATGATACAATGACAAAATAAAGTGCTGCAGGGGCCTAGAGGAGAAAAGGGAATAATTTTACCTAAAGAGATGGGAGAATTATGAAAGAATTCACACAGAATGTAAGACTTGAGGTGGAGTCTTTTAAAAAGTGTCAAATGTCTATAGGAAGAAAGTGGAACTGATAATCCAGAGAAGATGTAACATGTAGAAAGACAAGAGTCATGCAAACCCATAGACTGCTCAAAGAATGATAAGGTGTTCAATGTAGCTGGAATGTAGGGTGTTCTGAAAGTGGTGGGGTAGGGGTTAATGAATGATGGTTCAAACTCCTGAAAATATAAGTATATCCAGGTGGTAAAAGTTCTTAAATGCTTAAAAGACGTTTATCTTTAGTGGGGAGCATCTGTAGGGTTCAGAGCAGGACAAGTGACATGATTGTGTTCCTCTTAGCTTGCTTTTCTTCTGCTGGCATATCTTTTTTCTTGCCTAGTACATAAGAATGATATGGTATTTACCTCAAAGAGTTATTGTGAGAATCAAGTTATTTGGGAGTTGTGAACTTTAATATGGTATTGTCTATAAGATATTGGGCTATTACCAATTCTTCCCTCCCTCTCTTCCTTCCTTCCTCCATTCCTTCCTTCCTTCCTCCCCTCCTACCCTCCTTCCCTCCTTCCCTCCTTCATCCCTTCCTATCAATGATCTAACATATAGGGTTTGGTAGAGATGAGAGGGAAACACAAACCAAAAATTAGAGAACAAATAGTAAGTACTGACTATACAGCCATGAGCTTATTCAGGGAGAGCTCTATGTAACTGGTAAAAAATTGTGGAATAAAGGCACATTTTTGTTCTGTTTAATTATTGTTGTTTTTGATGGAGAGATGAACCTGATCTAGAATCTTGGACCTGGATTGGGGGCAGGAAATGAATGAGCAACTACTATAGTAGCACAATAGCCTGAGGCTTTGGACCCTCTGTGTGCTAATCCAAGTCTAGAAAGTTGATTGAGGTGTCTCTTATGGCAGGGCTAACCACCTCCAGAAAAAGGTTTTCTTGCTGAATAATCTCCTCAGTGCTCCTTTCATGTCCTTGTTCCTCAGACTATAAATGAAGGGGTTCATCATGGGAGTTACAATTGTATATATGATGGCAGCTACTTTATCCCTTTCTGCTGAGTAGGCAGAAGAGGGGAGAAAGTATACCCCAACAATGGATCCATAGAAGAGGGCCACAGCTGAGAGATGGGAGCCACAAGTGGAGAATGTTCTCCACTTCCCTTTGGCTGAAGTAACCCCAAGTACAGTGCAACAAATAATGGCATAGGAGACAATAATGAAGGTGAAGGGAATAAAGATAACTGCTCCCCCAACAACTAGGATTGTCAAGTCATTGATTTGAGTGTCTGAGCAAGCAAACCTTAAAATGGGTTCCAGGTCACAGAAAAAGTGTGGGATTTTTCTCTGATCACAGATAGTCAAGAGACTCAGCAGACTGAGATGCAGTATTGAGACAAGATTGGAGATGACCCATGGAGTCACTACCAACAGGGCACAACGCTTGGGGCTCAGTAATGCAGCATAGTGTAATGGGTGACAGATGGCAACGTACCGGTCATATGCCATGGCTGCCAAAAGGAAATTGTCCAGGTCCACCAGCAACATAAAAAAGTACATTTGTGTAAGGCATCCTGCAAAGGAGATGGTTGGGCTTTGGCTTGGGATGTCTGCCAACATTTTGGGGATTGTAGTGGTTGTGAAGCAGATGTCATTGAAGGATAGATTGGCAAGGAAGAAGTACATGGGGCTATGAAGGTGAGCATCATTGATAATAGCCAGGATGATAAGTAAGTTTCCTACCATGGTGACCAGATACATGCACAGAAACAGCATAAAGATGAGCTTCTGCTGTTCAGACCCCACAGTGAGTCCCAGGAGGAAGAATTTGGAGATACTTTGGTTTCCTTGGTGCATGGTTCTGCTGTGTCTAAAAAGGGAAAAATTCAGCCTCGTTGTAAAATAGTAACATCACACAAGAACTGGTCAGAGACATTACATTAGATTATAGAATGGAATCAAGTCCTTGGAACCAGACAGTCCTGGGTCATATTCTCTTCCTATTAAAATACAAGCTCAACAAGGGCATGAATTTTATCTACTATGTTCAGTGCTGTAGACCAGTACTAAAGACGATGCTTGCTTGGCACATGATAGGTGCCCAACAAATATTGGTTGGATTTATATAAGAATGAGTGAATAAATGAAAAGATTAATATTCTGAATTTATTACTAAATATTTTCATGACTTTGTTATTTGTGCTTTTATAACCCAATTTCATCAATTTTAAAATGTGGAGAATACTCACTTTACAAGGTTTTTGTGAGAATTGCAAGGGTACAAATACAAGGATGCAAAATGCCCACACCTATATTTTAGCTATCGCTGCACAAATGGTAGCTGGTATCATTCACTAATTTGGAAAAATCATAGGCAAAAAGAAATATTCAGAGAACATCTAACCCAGCTTCTGTATTTGGGCAGTTGAGTGTTCAAGACACATAGGATGCATGGGCGCCTGGGTGGCGCAGTCGGTTAAGCGTCCGACTTCAGCCAGGTCACGATCTCGCGGTCCGTGAGTTCGAGCCGCGCGCCAGGCTCTGGGCGATGGCTCAGAGCCTGGAGCCTGTTTCCGATTCTGTGTCTCCCTCTCTCTCTGCCCCTCCCCCGTTCATACTCTGTCTCTCTCTGTCCCAAAAATAAATAAACGTTGAAAAAAAAATTAAAAAAAAAAAAAGACACATAGGATGCTTTAGGTGATCATGTTTTAGTGTTCCCAAGACAGAGATGCCGCAATCCCTTTCCAGAACCTGATCCAAAATTTTATCCTTTAAGCAATTAGCTCTTCCTCACATCTTCCTGAAATCTCAGTTTTTACATTTCAAAAAGGGGAAATTAATCATCTGAATTAAATGCTGCTGAAGTCATGTAGGGATGTCCACTGAGTTAAGCAACACAGGGGTAATGTTTAATGTTCTTAACATGACCATTTATAGTGGAGTTGACTGGGCATAAACCAAAATGAAGATTTAAGGATAACACTTTAAGATCTAGTGTTTATTTAGGGCTTAGTATGTTGCCCACATGCTGCTAAGTGCTTTTTGTGGAACATCTTATTAAATATTCACTACAACTCTATGAGTTAAGTAGGACTACTAAGATGTTCCATTTACAGATGAAGAAATCAAGGATTAAAAAGGTTAAATAACTTGATGAAATGATACATAGCTAGTGTAGTGGTCAGGATGCTGAGCTCAGTTGGTCTGACTTCGGAGCCCTCTTGTTTAATCACTATGCTATATTGCCACTATACTGCTTATGTCTTCATGTTTGTGAAGAGCAAAACCTATGTTCTAGGCACAAAAGAGCTTGCTGAGCCAAAGTCAAAAGCTAGTAAGCAATGGAGCTGGACTTTGAGTCTTGATGTCAAAGTGTTTTCGCTATATCTGTGTAAGTTTAAATGAGAGCAAATGGGTTTACAAATGGGAAGGTTTGTCTTTGCATATTCCAATTTGCACCTTGTCTAAGCTGCCATGAGATCCATTTTACATATTTGGTACTTACTTAAAGATCTTCCATGTATTCATACCATCTTCCCAGTCCAACACAACTGGACTGCCATTATATAAATTCACATACTTCTGCTGGTTTGCTGTTTAACGTACTCTCTGAAAAAAAAAAGGGGGGTTGGCAGCACTAATGAATAGTTGGAGGAAAACTGTGTGAGGAATGCTGCATTTACTTAACAACACAATTTTTCGCAAGTACTATAGCAGTACTCATTTGCATACTAACAAATAAATATGCTAATTATAAGTCAGGCAGGATCAGGTCTGGTGGGACCTCTGCTAGGCAACATTTAGCCATTTCATATGTACAGAATGCACTGAAAATAATAAAGTGGCATATTATTATGTACATGTAATTTAGGCTTTTCACTAATGCAAATTCTATTAGCAAAGTTTGACAGTCCACATTTCTGTTGACCTTCTAGGCACCACATAAGCTAGTTCCATTTAACTGCTTGTTCTCTATTCTCAAGCTGGCACCATATCTTACAACCAAACGCATAAGTATCTTCAGTCTTTCAAACTTTCTTTCAAGTTGCTAATTTTTAAAACTTTTTAAAAAAGTTTACTTATTTTATTTTGAGAGAGAGAGTGAGAGAGAGGGCACAAGCAGGGAAGGGCAGAGAGAGAGGGAGGGAGGGAGAGAGAATCCCAAGCAGGCTCTGTGCTGCCAGTGCAGAGCCCAGCGCCTCGAACTCATGAACCCATGAGATCATGACCTGAGCCAAAATGAAGAGTCACATGCTTAACTGACTGAGCCACCCATGTGCCCTGCAAGTCACTAATTTGGCACAATTTTCTTGCAGTAAATGTGGGGAGCAAACGTTTATGTATTTAGGTTGGGGTCCCCTTCCTATGGAACTTACCCAGATGTTTTCTGGCTATTTCCAAAGCTATTCCAGAAAGAAACACTTCCAGTACTTCCACATAAAAAAAAAAATCAGTGATTTTTGCAGACACGAATGTGAACCTTTCCTCCTAAAACAGAATAAAGAGAAGAGGGCTGGAGTAGAATTGAAACCTCAACTGGTAGTGGTGTTTCTGCTGCTGTATTTAGAAAAGCATCACCCTAAGGCTTGGGCAATCCTCTAGACTCCTGATTAGAGACTACTCTCAAGTCTATCCTCTATGGACCAAGTCCTCCCTACTGTGATATATTGGTATTCATGGACTTCTTGGGATTTTTGAATATAATATATAAATTGTATATTGTTATATTTACATATAAATATCAAATATAATATATAAAATAAATATATGTAATATATATACATACATAAACATGTATGTAATGTGTATATATGTATGTATATATTATGTGTGTGTATGTGCGTATATATATACACATATATATACATGCAAACCTTATGCCCCTGTTGTATTTTTACTCTAGTTAGAAAATGAAAATATCAACTACTTTTGAAGAAAAACTTCACCTTCCCTCATACCTAAGAGTTGCCTTTTACTTCTCCATGTGATCCAATAACAAACTGACTCAGGTGATATTTGGAGCGGATTACTAATGAAAGCAACACTAGAGTGCTTATTATTTGTCAGGCACTGTTCTAAGCCCCTCATGTATATTTACTCAATTCTTATAATAAAATTGAGGGAGGTGAAAATATGACCCCTTTTTTCACAGATGAGGAACCTGAAAAAAAACTTAAGTGATTTGCACAAGGTCATACAACTAGTTGATGTTAGAGCCAAGGTTCTTACCAGAAACTCTTGTTCTTGCTCCCGTTTTCTTACCTACTGCATTACACTCTCCCCAGAGAGTGTGGGGAGCTCTAGAAAAAGAAAGGTTTCTGGGAAATTGGCTACAAATTATCTTCTTAAAGTTGTCTCCTGTCATTCTCCCTCTCTGGAATCCCAGCAGAATTTGTCACTGCCTATTCAACTCTACTCCTATGTGCATTTCAGCTACCCTCTCTTTTCTTAATGTTATCATAGGAGGGATATCCTCCCTTTTATTAAAAACCAATCCCTTCATCTGTATTCTGGATCCCTTCCCCTTTTACCTTCCCAGGAGACTTATGCCATCAGTTGACTTCTTTCCTGTATCTTCAACCAGTTCTTCTCTACTGGATTCTTCTCTCAGGTTTTAAACACATTATAGTCTCCTATGTTCAAACAAGTGAACACTCCACCCCACCCCGGATCCCTTAGCCTTCTCAGTTACTGAACCATCTTGTTCCTACCATTAAACACAAATTTCTTGAATTGTCTACATTTCTGTCTCCATTTCTTCACCTCAACCCACTCCAATCTGTCTTCTGCCCCACACAACTCCACTGAAATAGCTCTTGATAAAGTCACAATGACACCCATGCTGCTAAATTCACCCTTCTTGGCAACCCAACGCCATTCACCTCAGATAAATGCCTTCTTTCTTGATATACCCTCTTTCCTTGGATTTTGAGAACTTCACTCCCCTGGTTTTCCTTTTATCTCTCTGGCCGTTCTTTCTCCGTCTCCTTTTGTGGCTTCTCTATATATCATTGAAATGTTTGTTGTAATGGGGGCTCCTGGGTGGCTCAGTCGGTTAAGCTGCTGACTTCAGCTCAGGCCATGATCTTGAGGGTTTGTGAGTTGGAGCCCCACATGGAGCTGGCTGCCGTCAGAGTGGAACCTGCCTTGGGTCCTCCATCCCCTTCTCTCTCTGCCCCTCCCCCTCTCGCTCTCTCAAAACTAAATAGTTTAAAAAAAATGTTTGCTGTGATATCACAGAGTTTTTTGTTGCTCATTCTACTATCCCTAAAATAAAATTATCCACTTTCATGACCTCCATTACTATTGTTATGCTGATGATTCTGTTTCTTATCTTTAATTTAACTCTCTCTTCTGAGTTCCACAACCATGCACCTATTTGTTATATTTATTTGTACATCTCATGAGCATCTTAAATTCAGGATTTTCAAAACCAAACTCATTGTCTACCCACCCCACTGCCTGAAACCAATTTTGACCCTCCTCTATTTTTCCTTACCTCAATAAAATATAGCATTATTAATTTTTGTCATTTTGAAGGCTCCCATCTTTTTTTCTTAAGATCCCATTATTTAAGTCCTATAGATTCCCCATCTTAAATATCCTTCAAGTGTATCTACTTCTCTTCATCATCCTATTCTGGGCCATTAACATGTCTCTGTATCTAATTTCTTCCTTCCAAATGGTTCCAGGTTAATAATTTTTAGTGACTTCCTATTCCTCTTACTTTAAGGTCCAGAATTATTATTTTTTTCTTCTCAGAGACCCACTTTATTCAGTTCCATACATATGGGACATTGGCACAAGCCCAACCCATCTTAGCATGTATCACTCTGTGGAGAATAAAACAAGGTCCAGAATTATTAATGTAGCCTACAATACCTGGCCTTCTCCTGAATTCCCATGTTGTGCTCTCCTTCTTTCAGTTCCTTGAAACTTCCACATTCTTCCTTGCCTCATTGTTTCCTCATATGCTCATGTTCTCTTTCTAGAAGACAATACCCTCTACGTGTAGCTTGCTCATATTCCTACTTCAGATCTCAATTTAAATGCTTTTTATTCAGGTTAGACCTTCTCTGACCTCTCAAGTCTATGTCAGCTCCTTGCAGTGACATCCTATAGCCATCTATACTTCTCCTATAAAAAGTCTTTATTGGAACTACTTATCTTTCCTATTATCCTATACATTCCATGATGACCCCCCTGTCTTCTTCTATATTCCCGATGCTTAGCAAAGTGCCTGACAAGTCATTGGTACTCAAAAATTTGTGAATGATTGAATTAATAGGAGAATAGAAGTTATATGGAACAATTAATTTGGGTTTTCAGTAGGGGTCATGGAAGACTTTAAAGAGAAAATGACTTTTTAAATGAGTCTTGAAGAATAAAACGGGGGTGAAGGCATTCTAGCAATTTGAAACACTATTGTAAAGACATAGAGGAAAAAAGTGTGAGGTCTCAAAGTACATGATGTGTACACTAACTTAGACTTGTCTGGTGTGGCTGTAGTATGGGAGAGAGTGGTAGAAGGTAGTAGTTTGGGTATAATTATGAAGATCTTTGTGTGTACCACCTGATTAATGATATTTACAGGATCTAGGGGAAATAGCAGGCATAATTTTGTGTTGTGGAAAATCCAGAGTTCAGAGCAGACTAACAATTACCAGGGAAGAACTAACATCAGAAATACTAGGCAAAATGGAGATAAATAAATACTCCTTTCCTTTGTGGTTCCACTTCTCTGCTTGGAGGCTCCCTAGAGACCTGTATCCTTATTTCTAGTGACCAGAGAGTATGAGTGGAGCCTGCCTGACTTTCCAAGGCATTAGAGAAATGGCTGAGTATACTGAGGAATGAGGAGTCGTGTCTTCCTCGTGCAGGTGGAATCCCCAGGCCAGTAGAAAAATGGTGTCTCTTCATGTCCCCTCTGTGATCCTTTTTCAGTTTGGTAAATCACATGGTAATTTTCATTGGGTTTAACATTCTTTCAAGAGCCTTGGACTTTCCTAGAGGAGACTCGTAAGTCTTTAGGCAATTGGCATTCAGTATTGTAATGTCTGATTTTTTTTAAGGGGCATATTTGGCAACAGAACAATAATACTGACACTGACCTTTTCTTTGAGTGGCTGCCTTGGCAAACTTCATAGCAAACGCATTTAGGAGTTGCTCATTCACGGGGGCTGTTCAGAGTCACGGGAAGAGAAGTGTCCTGGGAATTGACAACAGCAGCAAAGCAGTACAGAAAAGAGCAGAGAGGTTCAGACATGATGAATGGGGTCATTTTTGCTTTGAAAAGATTGACGCTTCCTCATCTGGAGGATGAACCCATATGCTCTTAAATTCTTGGTTAAATATTTGTTTGTTTGTTTTGACACAGAGGATCATAAACATGACCATTGTTTTAGTCTCATCTTTATCAACTACTCGAGTGACCTTTGGCAACTCCTCTATCTGGGTAGAAGTTTTATCCCCTGTAAAATGAGGCGGTTAGACTAAATTCCCACTGCAACATTTGACAATTCTATGATTTCTAATTGGAAATATTTATACATATTGTGGTAGAAATGCAATTGTATATGACTAGAAGGTGGGTAGTACAAATAGTGCAATTTCTTCTCAACGAACACAGTGGGTTTTGTGTATGAGTTTTGATGTATAATTCATGAAGTTTCCAAGTTTCCCGCTTAGAGTTCACGACAATAAAATTGCATTCTGCCTAATCATTTCACCTATGTTGTGTGTGTGGGTAGGGGGTTTATTACTGAAGAGTGCGTTAGCTAAGAAGGGTCATCTGGAGGTAGTGGTAGAAGTAGGCTTCTTTTTGAGATGAGGAAACAGAAGAAAGGGAAGAAAAAGTTTAAGCATAGCTTTATGTAGTCTGCTTAAAAGTTTTTAAAAAACAATAGGAACAGTTATCAGCTTGTCAACTAAATTGAAGCCAATCTCTGCTTATACCCTCCTTGGAAACTTCTTCAAGATGAACAACCAGACTATCCATTTATTCATTGTTTCACCAATGGGAAAAGGAAGCAGTATGAAAGCTCTTCTTCAGGATTAACGAAAAGGAAATGAAGTGAAAACAGTAACCCATAGGTCACTTCTCTCTCATCCTGTTGGCAAAGAATGCCCAAGAATCCAGTAACCACCCCCGCCTTGCCTTCTTCTCTTCCACCCCGACAAACGACAAACGTCTCTAACAGCAAGGGGAAAAAAAAGAAAATAGGGTGTTCCTGCTCTATCCAATTATCAGCTTTATCAAGACTTTGTTGGCAATTACATAAGGGAGACTTTGGTACAAAGGAGGACTATGGAAGGCAGGTCAGGAGGGAGGTATGTGAGCATCAAAGTTGAACCACTTAGCTCCTTTTGTTGCAGAGAATCATAGCAGATGGTGTCACACTTTACTATTCAGCTTGCTATATTTGGTGCATGAGCCATATTTTGCCAATCCTTAGCTCTCATGATTCCTCATAATATTAGATTGTTGTGTCTGTGAAAAGAAATGTAAGAGAGTAACACTTAGAACACATAAAGCACAGGTATTCAAAACCACACTCAGAAACAGGTACAGGGAGCCCACAAGTCAGTTAGGGAGAGCACACTTGCACAATGACAACTCTGAATCCCAAAGTAGTGTTTTCAAAGCAACACCTTAAAGAGGGCAAACAATAGAATGCAAAGTGGATTAATTGAGTACTCATCAAAGTAGTCAATTTTATCATCAAAGGGTTTTTATCATCAAAGGCTCCTTGGAGAACGTAAGTTTTGGGAAGGTGACACCCTCAACTGCTTCATAATCAGTAGATCTGTGGGGCTGTTTTCTGGTCAATGCTTCAGTCTCAGTAGTAATCTTGATATATTCAACTGTGGTATGGAATTACTGGTCTATGTTAGGTAATATTTATTGGCATGTGGGTCTTAGGGAGCACACTGTCCTTGAATACAGCTGGCAGGGGAACAAGGTGCTCGGAAGCTTCTAATTGGCCTCGGAAAGAATGAAATTTGCCACCTGAAGCACCAAGGGAACAAGTACATAGTGTACTTATTCCTTAATGAGATTCAAGGTTGAGGGAAGACGGGGACCTCCCTGATTTTCATTTAGTTGGATAGAATGTCCAAGAAGATGGAATTGAACAGTGAAGCACAGACTAAGGGTCACAGTGACCCAGCATTTTAGCAGCCCTTAAATATCTATTGAATTCTCCCAGAACCAACCTGAGGCATGGGTCTCTTAAAACAAAGCTCAGTCTGTAGAGGGAAAACAGTTTTGCTGGGACACAAGAGCTCTGTGTCTCAAATTCGGCTTGAAATCTTCTCTTTAGAGTGACTTTTAACATATCACTTCCCTAATATAGATATTGGATTTATTATCTATTAAAAACAAAGGAATTCCTTTTCTGGCAATGTAACTTGATCCCATCAGATGACTTTATAGTACAATAATCTTTATATTTGTTACATGGTGGTTTGGAAGGGTGTTAGGATGGAGAGCGGAGTGCTTTAGTGAGCTTCACAGGTAGATAAATCTGGAAGGGAATATGATTGTAGACTCTATTCACTCAACTGTATCATCTAGTGGGACTGCCTGATGCTTTGCCTCTTTTGTCTGCAAGTTTCATTGCGGCTACGGACTGAATTGTGCCCCCCCTCCATACCTGCAAATTCTTGTGTTGGAGCCCTAACTCCCAATGTGATGGTATTTGGAGATGTGACCTTCGGGAGATAATTAAGTTTGGATAATTAGGGTGGGAACCTCATGATAGGATTAGTACCCTCATAAGAAGAGATGCCACAGGGTGCTCTCTCTCTCTCTCTGCCATGTGAGAACACAACAAGAAAGTGGTTGTTTGCAAGTCAGGAAGCGTGGTCTCCCTAGAAATCAACCATGCTGGCACCTTGATCTTGCACTTCCAGTGTCTAGAACTATGAGAAAATAAATTTCTGTTATTTAATTTACCCAATGGCATTTTGTTATGGCAGCCTGAGCAGACTAAGAATATTACTATCTCCTAAGTAGGACTTGTCATGTGATCTGTAAAGAGAGAAAATCTAATATGACCAATTTGAGTTTATGTTCTTGAGAATCCATTAGAGCCCAGCTCTTCAGAGGTAGGGCAATACAAGTTATTTGTTGCATCATTATAGTGAGAAACGGCTTGATTACCCTCCTTTGTATCAAAACAACCCTCCCTTTATTGCACATACACACTTCATTTCATGGCATTTGTATATTTCTTCCTCAATAGTGTGCTTTTTCTCCAAGTTTGCTGCTCCTCAAGTCATGGACTCAAAGAAGCTGGAGGACATTAGAGCAGAGTTCAAAACTATTGGTTTCTCTTCAGGTGTGACCTTGATGAACCTGTTTATTATTTTTTCCCTCGTCCATAGATTACCTTTTGGATTCCCTAATACATGGCCACTATATGACCAAGTGTATCTACAAGTATATTCTGTTACTGTGTTAAGGACTGTCAACTCTTGGTGGTTAATCCATTAATAAATTCAGGCAATATTTATTGAGCACCTATGACATGCATCTGCTCTAGATGCTGAAATACAATGATAAATAAAAAAGACAGAAGTATTTTTTGCCCATATAGAGCTTACATTTTAGTAGGGGAAGACAGATAATAAGTATATAAAAAAATGAATTTTAAAACCTAATTTTAACTGGTAATAGCTGCTATGAATAAAATGGAGTAGAAAACTGTTGGGTCAGTGGCCACTTTAGGTAAGCTGACCAGGAAATTTTTCTCTGACAAAGTGACAAATGAGTTGAGATCTAAGTGATGAGTGATGAGAAAGACCTAGAGAATTGCAGGTAGAGACTAGTGCAAAAGACTTAAGTTGGAAATGTACTGGGCATATATATAGGCCGTAAAAATAATCGGTGTGGATGAAAGTAGTGAGAGAGACAGATGATGATGTCAAAAGGTATTTATGGGCCATATTATGGGGAAGCTAGAATGCTATGGTGAAAAGTTTGAATTTAATTTTGGATGCAGTGGAAAGCCATTGAGGGGATTAAGGAGAGAATAGAGAGGGTCTGATTTATACTTTACAAAGATGCTTCTGGGTGCTATCCAGAGAATGGGCTATAGGGAGCCAGAGAAAAGGCAGGAATCCCAATTATAGAAAATTGTAGTACTCTAAGAGAAAGATAATAGTGGATTGAGCTAAGATAGTACATTGGAGGTAGGGAGAAGATTTTGGATACTGGATATCCTTTTAAAGTAGAGCAGACAGTGTTTGATGGATTGGATATAGTGGTTTATACAGTGCCATGATTATGCCCATCTCTGTGGCCCTCACTCCTCTTTGCTTTCCTACTCACCTCCCATCATTCAGGTATAATCTCTTGATCTCTGATGTTCTTATGTTTCAGTGTGGAATGCCTTAGTGTGGATCTACTTTCATCAATTTTGCTGGGAACTCAATTGTCCCTTTTAATCTGGAAATTATTTATTCAGTGTTGAGAATTTTTCTCAAATGATTTCTTTGATAATTTCTACATTATTTTCTCTGTTCTTTTTCAGGAAAATCTATAATTGCTATGTTGGACCTCCTGGTTTGATCTTCTAAATTGATTTTTTTCTTATTTTTCATCTCTGTTTCTTTGGTCTAGTTTTTGTGAGAATTCTTCAACTTCATTTTCCACTACTTCTATTGAAGTTTTATTTTTACCGTCTCTTAAAATATCCAAGAGCTCTTTTATTTAATATTTATTTTTCATAGTATACTATTCTTGTTTAATGACTACATATCTTCTTTTTTATTTCCGACAGTAATGATTTTGAAAGTTCTCATCTCCCTGAGATAAGTTTCACCCAAGTTGTTTGTTTTTTTTAACTTGTTTGTTTTGAACTCTTCCTTTTATGATAGACTTTAAAAAAAATTATATGTCTTGGAGTCCTTAACTGGTTATATTTGAGTGGGAAACAAAAAAAGGTGATTAAAAGTTTTTGTCATGGTGGGCCCTACTATATAGGATGATTTGGCTGGATCCCTCTGTTGGTGAACTCCTGATTATTTTTAGAAAATTTTTTATAAGGCTGATCAGATTCTCTCAGAAAGTAATCTTCTGAACTTCTACCTGGGGATACAAGCCTTAGCTGCAGGTTTGTAGGAACCAAATAGGAGAAGAGGGCTGGTAGTCTCAACATGCTATAGATAGCCAGATATTCACCTAATTGCACACTCAGTTCTATCTGAGACACTCAGTCCAAACACCTTGTATTTTAATTATCACATTAAGTCTCTAGTTTTCTGTTAGAGGGAAGTATGTAGGGGAATTACCCCACTGTGGAAAATAAAGGAGGGGATTTAGAGGTATAATTGCTTCATAAACCATCTTTCAACCAATTCCTATGTTTTCAGCTCCACTTTCACCCTAACTTATAGAAGTACCTGATGCTGACTGGATGCTGCCAATTTCTGAGCCTTTTGGGAGATCACTGGTACAAATTGTGTTGTTCATTTTCTCACTGTTGGTTTAGGATTCAGGTTTCTTGGTCTCCGAATGAGTTAATAGTTGCTCTTTTGCTTTCCTTTTCCTAAAATGCTGTTTTTATACTGTTTCCTGTTTATTTTTCCTCATGAGTTTATGCCTATAAAATAGTTCATTTTATGTCATTTGGAGATAAATGTGAATGTCTAATCCACTGCATTTAACCGGAAACTCTTTTTTACTTTTCATCACATTTAATGTGTTTATTTTGTAGCACTTTTATTATATTGTATATTTATATATTTGGTTATTATATGTCTCTGTCCACAAGTATGCCTATTGTCTATCTTGTTCACTATGCATCCCTAGTGCCTAGGACGTAGTAGACACTCAGTAGGTATGTGTTGAATTATTTAATCTGATATATTTTATTAATTAAAAATGATATTTGTAGTCATGACATCTGATAGTGGTTGTGGGAAAAAAGGAAAATAACTACATAGCAAATTAGTTGAATCAAAATGAGATAATTAGAGACTCAAGGAAAAATATAAGACAAGATACATAAGAGCACATACATTTTCACTTTTGCAGCACATATTCCAATTCTCATTTAAAAGATCAACTGGATATCCATAATAAATTTATTTTAGAGGAGTGATCAAAACCAAATGGAAATCAGTTAGCATATGGTTGCCATAGTCCAGGTAAGAAAACATTATGACCTAGTAGAGGGAGTAGACAGAATTGAACAGAGACAGGAGTAATTTAGAAGGTCGTGGTTACCCTTGGGTAAAGGAAGAAGGAGAAAAGAGGAAGGATTAAGGTATTAAGGGTGACTCCTACATTTCTGGCTAGATGGACAGTAACTCTCTTCACTCAGGTGGTCAGAGTAACTGGAGGAGAATAAGAACAGATACAGGGAGATAAGCAGTGACACTCACTTGCCTTGCTTCTACAACTGCCAGAATATTTTAATTTGGCTATTTTGTCTCAAAACTTAGGAGAAAAGGTTTAGCCTGAGTCACTCATTTTTCCACTATTTTATTTTGATCTCCTTGCATAGACTTAGCTAAGCAACACAGGGAATGAAACTCACTATTATTATTTTTGCCCTATACCACAAACTGTTAATAGTAGTACAGCCTAGTCTAAAGAATATCAGTTGAGTGCTTAAAATCTACTGACCTGGGGATGGCATAACCTGGGTTCTACATTCAGTTCTGTCATTAACTCACCGTGTGACTTTGGACTAGACATATAAATTTAGGTTCCTTATATGTAAAATCAGGCTGCTAATATAATAATTACACTCTTGCTAAGTATTCTTTAGGAAAATAGAGAAGACCCATGTTTATCTTGGGAGCTAGAAAGATTTATAAATAAGTAATGTACAAATATGTTCTGAAGAGAAAGTTACAGTGTGTTAGCCTATATAGCAGCTACCATTTATTGAGAGTCTATCATGTACCATGTGCTTTACCCATGTTTTCTTATTAAATCACCACAATAATATGAGATTAGTATTAGTATCTCCTTTTTAGAAACGAGAAAGGTGAATATCAGAAAGGGCAACAGGCCAAAGTAACACTGCTGGTTAGTGGTAAATCCAAGATTCAGACTCAAGTTTATTTTACTGCAAAGCCAATATGTTTTCAACTTTATAATGCTACATTTTGTACATGGTGGGCTGCCTCTGAAACATGTCTGTGAACTTAAATTCATTGAATCTTAGAAATGGTAAAAATAAAAATTCTAAATGATTCAGTTCAATATCTTATTTTACACATAAGGAAACTGAGGACCAGAAAGCAGGGAGTTATTGGCCAAATATCAGAAGTTAGTGGCAGAGCTGAGGCCAGGGCCCATCTCTTCAGACCATCTGCCCATTGCTGTTTCTAATTTGGAGCCTGAAGATATGGCCTGATCCAAATAGCCCAGATGTGTAAGTGTGTACCTTCACTGGCCCACTAATCTCACAGGAGTGTTAGCACAGTAAAAGTATACAGGGTGCCTGGGTGGCTCAGTTGGTTGAGAGTCTGACTCTTGATTTCAGTTTAGGTCATGATCTCACAGGTTCGTGAGTTTGAGCACCACATCAGGTTCTGCACTGACAGTGTGGAGCCTGCTTGGGATTCTCTCTCTCTCCTCTCTGTCTGCCCCTACCCTGCTTGCTCTCTCTCCCAAAATAAACAAATAAACTTAAAAAAAAATTTTTTTTTAAGTGCAGTAATAGATTTGAGTGGGATTTGGATGAAAAAAATTAGTGGCATGAATTTTTTTAGACACACAAACATAAGATGATACAGTTTAGGAAAGAGATTATTTACACAGTGGTATTTCAATTAGCCTCAGATTCCCTCAGGGGAGAAAGATTCTGTATTATGCGATGTATATTGCTTGCGTTAAATACCACACAGTTGGCCCATGAGTGGCTATTCATGTGGGTAGAAGTCCAAGAAGCTAACAGCCTCGGTCCTTCAAGCAAAAACCACTGGGGGAGACTATTGAAATGCCAAAGGCGACCTTGATAAAAATAACAAGACATAGCAGGTGAGTTTACTGGCATCTTGCATTTCATTAAAATCCCTCCATTTGGAGTTGAGGGGACCAAACAATGGGGCAGGCCCTTTCACAGAGAGTCACTGATTTTGGCTATATGGTAAAAACCGATCTATTTTCATGTATCAGCCTGAGGCCTAGAACTTGAAAAACTTCAGCCAGAGAGACAAGATTTTCTTTGAGTAACTAAATTGCTTTTCACATTTCTATTTTATGTCTGCAGAGGGAACACACAATAAATTTAGGTAAGAATGTAGCAGGCAGAAATCAGAGCTGATGAATTCTAAGCTTACATAAACTAAGGTTCCCAATCCTAGGTGCTTTTGTTTTTTTCCTTTCAGTAGACTTACTAAAACAAGACAGATGTTCTGAGTCCTCCTAACTCCTGTCCCATTACTCAGGGATTTTGGAGACTAGGCATTGCAATTGCTTTGTTGAAATAGAAGAGGATTTAGTGGGCTAGGATGACAGGAAGAGAGGGTGAAGAGCGTGGAGAGCAGCACATCAAGCTGCTTGTTCATAGGAGATGATTTGTGTTCATTCATAGGAGATGTGAAAGTGGAGGAAGCACAGAATCCAGCCCTTTTCAGTAACCACAAGCAACTTTCACTCTTATTTTCCTGCAGACACTGCAGAAACCCAAAGTTCACAGCCCTCCTGACTCTGAGAGTTTAATCCCAGAGAAGGTTCATAGCAAATGCTTGTAGGTTTGCTTTAGTCCTCATATTTATATAGTGTTGTTGACTTTTCAAAATTATGAAACTTTAGTGACTTTACTGAATCAAACATGAATAGAGAGCACCTTGAAGGCCTGCCTTTTTTTTCAGGTACAGTTATGGTTTTATGTGGCTTGAGGTCATTTCACAAATATATTTCTTTTGGTTGATTCTAGTAACAATCATCCAACCTGTTAATATCCAAAAGTGTGTTTAGCCATCCTCCAGTTATTGACCATTTGGAATCTTCCATGGAATGTCTTTTAACCACGCCCATTTTGCACTAAACTCTACTCAGATTTCAAGGTTCTTTTTCAATGCTACCTCCTCCATTATACCTTTCTTTTCCCCACACCCGCCATCCTCCAGCCACATGGAATTAAATCAGTTCATCTTTTTTGCTACTGTAGTGCTTTGTCTTTATTTCCATGTTAGAACATGTTACACATACAGTTGCCTTCCCTGTTATATTGTAGGCTCCTTGAGGGCAGGGATTGGGTCTTACACACAATTGAATCCCCTAAGCACACGACATAGTGATTTACAGATATATACTAGATGAATACTTAAATAGCAATATAATGAATATTTTTGCATAAATTATTTTCATTTATTTTGGATTATATCCTTGGGGGTATATTTCTGTAACTGGAATTACTTGGGCAAAGAACAGTTATACATTGCTATATTCCAGAAATTTCACCAGCAATTTACATGGTGACCTGTTTCCTGACAGTGGCCTTTATGACATACATACTACCAAGCTGGGGGACATTGTTTTAATTTGTATTATGCTGAGGTCACATGTTTTGTCATGTGATTATATACTGAATATGTTCGCTATTGTGCATGTTGTCATTTTCTTTGGCCACTCATCTAGTGAGTTTTACAAAGTGATCTCATATGTTTCATTATTTATTTATATGTTCTGACTGGTGTATTTTAAAAGTTCTCAACCACATATGTTTTCTCATTTGGCTTTTTCCTTTTTGATCTTCATTTTATTATAATACAATGTGCCCAAGAGTTTTAGTCATATATTTGAACACATCCTCCTGGTTCTGATCATACCCTCTATTTTTTCAATGGCTACAATAGCTAGATAAACAATGCTGTTCTGTTGTTTTTTTTCTTTTTTTTTTTTAAGTCAAGAAGTGGGTTGGTCTGCTTTTTTAAAATGTTTATTTTTGGGGTGCCTGGGTGGCTCAGTCGGTTAAGCAGCTGACTTCAGCTCAGGTCATGATCTCGCGGTCCGTGAGTTCGAGCCCCGCATCAGGCTCTGTGCTGACAGCTCAGAGCCTGGAGCCTGTTTCAGATTCTGTGTCTCCCTGTCTCTGACCCTCCCCCGTTCATGCTCTGTCTCTCTCTGTCTTAAAAATAAGCGTTAAAAAATTTTAAAAAATGTTTATTTTTGAGAGAAAAAGAGAGAGAGAGAGCATGAGTGGGGGAGAGGCATAGAGAGAGGGAGACACAGAATCCAAAACAGGCTCTAGGCTCTGAGCTGTCAGCACAGAGCCTGACACAGGGATCGAACTCATGAACCGCAAGATCATGACCTAAGCGGAAGTCGAATGCTTAACCGAGTCACCCAGGCGCCCCCTTTTTTTTCTAGTTTCATAGTTTAGATTTGTATATCTAACTTTTTGATTTATCTGGAGTTTATTGAAGCATATGATGTGAGGTACATAATCCAAGTTCACTTCTCTTCTTATGGATATACAGTTTTCCCAACAATATTTATTTGTTAATTTGTTAGTGTTCCCTTTAGTGTGTGTGTGTGTGTGTGTGTTTGTGTGTGTGTGTGTGTGTTCTTTCTAGCCAACTGGAGACATTTTTAAGGGTTTGGCTCTCTTTCTTTAAAACATGCTATTTCATTGATCAATCTTTGTTTTTAATTCAATGCCAAAAGATCTTTTTTATATGCATAGTTTTGTAATAAATATTAAAGCCTGAGAAGCTATATACCATCATTATTTAAAATGGTATTTTTTTGGCATTTTTGTCTTCTTATTCTTCCAGGTGAATTTCACTATAAATATGTCGTGGTCTGTAAAACATCCTGTAGAATATTTAATTGATATTACATTAAATCTATACATTAACATAAAGAGTCTTATCTTATATTTTAGCCTTGCCAGTTGGGAGCAAAGTGTCTTTTCCCATTTATTCATGTCTTTCTTTATTTCTTCAATTATGATTTTATTATTTCCTTTGAATACATTTCTTTTGCCATTGTTAAATTTTTCAAAGTACTTTTAAATTGATGATCTCATTCAGTGACTGTGCTGTAGGTCAGTAGAAGTATTTAGATACAGCAAGCATGACTGACTTGTAATGTATATTTTTCCCCCAGCATTCATCAGGATTCCTTTATTTTGCTAACAACTTTATTGGGATATAATTCACATACCATACAATTTACATGTATACATATAAATGTGTATACATTATACAGTATTTAGTAGATTCAAAATGGTGCAATCTTCACCACAATCAATTTTAGAACATTTTTATCACTAAAATATGGAAGAGTAAGAAATCTAAACATACAGGAATATCAAATCATGGTGGACATTGAACTAAAGGAATGATAAGGTTTTTGGCAGCATGAGTGTTAAATGTTTTAGACATATTAAAAGTATAAGTCCATAAATTTTAATTAGATCACATAGCTAACAAAAAACAAACAAACAAAACAACCTGTACCAGCCATTCCTGCATCACTTCTCAAGACCCTAGCAACCACTAGTCTACTTTTTATATACCGATTTCTCCATAGATTTGCCTAGTCTGGATATTTCATATGTATGAAATCATAAAATTAAAAACTGGACTTTTAAGGAGAAGCAAAAGTAACATTTATTAAGCACTTACATATCTGTTAAGCACTTTCTATATTTTTTCTTATTTAATCTCTAAACAGCCATTTAAGTTAGGTAATATTTCCATTTTAGATAAGGGAATTGATAGTAGAGAGGTTGAGCAATCTGTTTGAGATCATAGGGTTAAGATCCAGATGGTAATCTGGATGCTTTGACCAGATCTTTGTCCAAGCTCTTTCTGCCTTAAGGTTGTTAGGAATTTTGGAAAACATGTCTCCAATACTCGTGCCTCATTGATCCTCAGTGCCTTCCACAGAGACAAAACACCAATATGACATTTCTGACACTGTGAGGGCTGAAAGAGCAAAGTAGAATGGTGTTTTCTATAGCATAGACTCATGGATCTACAGATGCTCTTTCAACTTCCCTCCGTCAGATATTGAGAATGACCAATGATCTGTGTGCAGTTTGACTCACAGAGCCATGGGAAATTAGAGCTCAAAGCTGAAAAGAGCCTCAGCGACCACCGGGTCTAACTGCTTTATTTTATTGATGAAGAAACTGGGACCCAGAAAGAGCAAGCTATTTGCTGAAGATGATATAGCTCAAATATAGTGACAGAGGATGACCTTTCATCTGTTATTGGAAAAATAAATGTACCAAAGGTGAAAGTCCCATCCAGAACAACTGCAGGAAACAAATTAAGGGGAAAGCAAGATAGTGATGTGGAAAGGTCACTGAGTTAGGTCAGAAGGTCTGGGTTCCAACACCAGCTGTGCCACTAATTCACTGTGAGACCTTAGACAAGTCACTTAACCTCTTTGGACATCTGTTTGTTCATCTGGAAATGGCTGGGTTGGAATATATGATCTTTTGGAAGATTGCATTTATTAAACACTCCAGAAATTTTGTTGAATAAGTAAATAAGTGAACCTTTATATACATGCTAAATGTTAGGCTATTTTGGGAAGAGACTCAATGAACTACGTAAGTGAAAAACTGAAAATAGGGGTAACCAAAATATTTTTTAAAAGAACCAGTACTGTAAATTTACATGCCTCTAGGGATGAATGCATTAATGCACATTCTTTAAACATAAAAGATTACTTTTTCAACAAGTGAAAGGAGTGCCTGATTATTTCCAGTAAGTAGATATACAAGACACATTAGCCGAGTTAATAACACACGCATTCTGGCTGCAATATTGACACTAGTTAATGCAGGGGCATGTGCAGATGGGGTATATAAAAATCATTTTCTTAATAAAGTCTTAATTTTGTGTGTTTATTTCCTTTGGGAAGAAAAAGCAATTCAATCTTATTTTAAGGAAGAAAGATTTCACCATGTTCTAAGACTAAGAGAGAGGCATTTATTCACTCAACTAGTATTTATTGAAAGCCTACAGTACATGCACACGTCAAGGAACAGAGTTATCCTAAAAAGGGAAAATTTAGAACTGATACAAGAATGTGAAACTAACATTGAAAACCTGTCTTTTTTATGACTCAAGTTACACGTACAGCCGAGAGCTGTTTGTTTAAACCTTCACAGGCTGAAACTTGCACGGTGGAGAGCAGAGCGGATGATGTGTGTGTAGGGGGTGAGTGGGAGGGCAAAGAGTGCAGCTCTGTAAGCAGGAGCTGAAGCACTCAGCAGAAAATGATCATATTGATGCGTTCCTCCTCCCTCTCCCACCTTCCATGATGGAATAATAATAGGGATCCGTTCCATGTGTATTGTATCACCGTTCAGAGTTTACAGAGTGCTTTCACATTCATTATCTTATTTGATCCTCATGCCAGCCCTAAAAGGGAAGCATAGCGGGTATTGTTTTTTCTGTTTTCGAGATGAGAAAATAGGGGTCTCCAAAAGGTGAAGTGACTTTTCCATGGAAAAACAACACAGATTAGTGCCAGGACTAGAACTCAGGTCTTTGGTCTCTGAAAGCAGTGTTCTTTACATTATCTGCAATCAACCCAGTATTTTCTCCTCCGGTCTCCCTGTTTGGAGGTATAAGTTGCCGAATGTTCCCCTGGGCAGGCTGCTGTGCTGAGCAGCAGCAGCAGCAATTAACTCCAACAGTTTCAGTAGAACCATAAAGAGTGAATTATTAGTACAAGTAAAAGATGCCTCTTACATCTGCTCTGGTCAAACTGTGTGTATGAGTGTGTGCATGCGTGCATGTGTGCACTGTCTGAGGGATGGTTAGAGAGTGGAGCATGAACATCATATTTCAGCCAGTCTCTCTAGAGCTCACTGCTATTGATCCAAAATGGTAATAACGTGCACACACAATACCTCCACTTCCATTTGGTGAAATGGAGAGGAAAAAAAAAGTAATAAGTATATAAGTAGGAGTGGTCATGAAGGAATGAAGAAAGAATTCAGCAAGCACCTAATATACACCAAATGCTTTACTTGCAATATTTCATTTAATCTTTACTATTGCCCCATGACATAGGTCCTATAGTGTCCTTCTTTTACAGATTAGTAAACTAAAGCTCAGTAGGTCAAGTCCTAAGTTGCAGAACCAGTGATCGCCTAAGCCAGGATTCAAATAAGTCCATATGGCTCCAGAATCAGACATCTTAAGTACACCAAATAAAGAACCTTTGATTTCTGGTGAATTGAATCACACATGTCTTTTTTTTTTTTTTTACACCTGTCTTTCTTTTTAATCAAAGTTGTGAGAGCCCTCCAAAGTCTCCTTGCCTAGCCTCTCACCAAATATAGGAATCCCTTCTAGAAACCCCTCACTGATGACCATCCAGTGAACCACAGGGACTCTGATTTAGTTTAGATTCTATAAATGGAGATAAATCTGCATGGATTTATCCTTTCTCTTGCCTGGTGCTTCATCCAGAACAAGACCCAGGCATTTCATGAGGCAGCCAGACTGTATTAGAGATATCCTAATAGAGAGACATAGAGACAATAGAGAGACATAGACTTCATTCACTCAGCCTCAGTGCCATCTGACTCCAACCATTTTGTGACCTGGTCCTTTGCTCAGATGGATCTGACCGACAAATCTTTGTGGAATTCATAGTTAGTTTTTCACAGCTGCATTATTTTTGCCCCGTGCATGGTTAAAGGAATCAGTAAAGTGATGATCAGCCAGGAGCTGCCTGAATCCTTTGGTTGCTCTTTCACAGGATCCAAATGGTACCTTCAGACTTGAATTAGGTTTCTGAGGGTCATTTAGAAACATTCCAATTCTGCAACAATCTATTGGTGAAGAATTGCTCAAGGTCCCAGAAAACCTTCTTCTGATCAAACAGAATTGTAAGTATTGATGACTTCCACTGTTTCAGAAATAATGTCACAAAAACTGAAGAGGGAGACTTGTCTGTCAAGATGAAGTCAGTTGACATGTTTATCCTCTTGTTACTTTATCTGCAATAATTCCTTGGGCTTGATTTGGAAAAGTGGAGGAGAGTGAGATGGAATTCCTTACCCCCAAATTTTCTTAGTTCGTAGCCCTGTATCAGTGAAGAACATCTCTTGATGACACCTGTTTTCTTTCTCCCTCCCTCATTCATTCCTTCAACAAATATTAAGTGCTTTTTGCATCCTAGACCTTTATTCTCTTTCTTATCCGTGTTCTTTTTACTTTCTGAATTTTCTTATTTTTCTCCTTCTCCTTTTTTCCTCCCATCTTCACTGTCTCAATATTATGTTTGGGAAATGATGATACTATTTGGGAAGGCATTTAATGTGAGAATATAGATGAGGGGAAGGGTTAGAGAGTGTTGTGGATTTATGGGTTTTGAATGGGACTGTGTTATCCATATCATCTAGTTTCCCATTATTTCCTCACTTAAAGCATGTCTAAAGAGCTCTTAACTAGTCAAGAATAATACCCAGCTTGGGTTGATGGAGAATTCATCCATGGTGACGGACTTCATTCTTCTTGGCTTGACAGACAACCCTCAGCTTGGAGTCCTGCTATTTGGAGTCTTACTTATTGTTTATACTGTCACTATGTTGGGTAATCTAGGCCTGGTGATCCTGATCAGAGTCAGTCCCTGCCTTCATACTCCCATGTACTTTTTTCTCTCTAATCTGTCTCTTCTTGATGTCTGTTTCTCTTCCATCACGATCCCAAAGACTTTAGCAAATTTGCTATCTAAGTTGCAGGCTGTTTCTTTCCTTGGATGTGTGACTCAAATGGGCTTGTTCATTATCTTTGCCTCTGCTGAATGCAATCTTTTGGCTTCCATGGCCTATGACCGATACACTGCCATCTGTCACCCATTGCTCTACCATGTCACGATGTCTAGAGTCCGTTGTCTCCTCTTGGTAGCAGGATGCTACTTTGGGGGGTTAGTTAACATGGTTTCTGTGACAGCTTCCATCACACAACTGTCATTCTGCCAACCACGTGTCCTTCCCCACTTCTTCTGTGACATCCCTCCACTGTTGGCACTGGCTTGCTCAGACCCCTGGATCACGCAGATACTGGTTGTTGGCTGTGGGGGATTCACCCTGGTCACCTCCATTGTGGTGATCCTTGTCTCCTACATGTCTGTCCTAATGACTATCCTGGGAATTCCTTCAGCTTCCAGCAAACAAAAAGCTTTCTCTACCTGTGCTTCCCACATGACTGCTATTGGCCTGTACTATGGAACAACTATGTACACTTACTTGCAGCCCTCACAACGTGGATCCCAAGCAGGAAATCAGATGGTTTCAGTGTTTTATACAATGGTGATCCCCATGTTAAATCCTCTCATCTACAGCTTGAGAAACCAGGAAGTAAAAGCTGCCTTATGGAAAATATTGAAGCAGAGTCCCTAATCTTCCATTCTGTGTCTCAAGAATGTAATATGTTCTATGAAGATTTGCCTACAGTTCTATTCATAGTGTTTTCCTCGTATGCAAATAAAGCCTTTTTAAGAACAATTGAATTGCTCTGGCTAAGTGTTTAGAAGTAGTTGTTTAGATAAACAGCAACACAATAGGAAATTAAGTGGAGAAAATAATGTGTATTTTCCGAAGCAACTGTCTGATAAGAAATATTTTAAGAGGGCAATATGTATGTAGGTATGAATATGTCAATCTGAGTTGTAAACTGGTATACAACACTAGTCAAAAATTAAAATAATTCCATGATAATAAGGTTAAAAAACAGCGTAATTTGACTATAAGTTATAGAAGAGAGCATGAAAGGCAACTGAGATGCAAAAGTCTTTGCTTTACCATTCATGGGTTTATATGGAGGGTTTACTTGGTATCCCTTAGGCTGAATTAAATTCAGTCCATATTTTTCAAAAGGACTCAGAGGACTCCTAGATGTGTGTTCTTCAAATGCTGTGTACCATCAGTGCCACTGTGAGGCTATAAAATGTGAGCCTATATATGAATTCACATGTGCAATTATTGAGATTTATAAGGGTAAATCTTTTTAAATTTTTTTTTAATGTCTATTTATTTTGAGACAGAGAGAGAGAGAGAGACAGAGAGACAGAGCTAGAGTGGGGGAGGGCAGAGAGAGATGAGGGACACACAGATTTCGAAGCAGGCTCTAGGCTCTGAGCTGTCAGCACAGAGCTGGACCTGGGGCTCGAACCCAGGAACCCTGAGATTTGACCTGAGCCGAAGTAGGAAGCTTAACTGCCTGAGCCACCCAGGCGCCCCTATGAGGGTAAATGTTAAAGATAATAATACTCAGACAAACAAGAGACTAGGTTTGCTAATTAGAGTAGGATTTGAACGATTCTTTGTAAGGGACAATGGACCATTGATTAGTGGGAATTCTAGGCCTGAATTACAGCAGTGATTTCTTTTGTATGTAAATACTAAGAGGACTATTTGTATGCAAATTATAAATGAGCCAAGCCTGAACATACTTCCAACAGACAACACAAGTGTGAATAGAACCTGAATTAATTTATTAGTCAGTTCATGGCTAGCCCTCAGAATTTGAAAAGATGCATGAAATTTGTAGATATTACTATCTTGTCTAAATATATTGAACAACAGGCTGTCTATAAAAGCATATCATCCTATACCTGAAGACTATGAAAACTTAGTATCTTACTTTTATAGTTGAGGAAACCAAGTCCTGGAGAAGAGAAAGTGACCAAGATCAAACAGCTAGTTAGGGGAAAGCAATCAAATTGGTTCAAGCTGCAAGAAAAAATGGAAAGAAGTATTTATTTATATCTAGGTAAGACAGAATTTGGGGGCCCTTAGATGGTTCTGTTTCTGCCTCTATTCCCCCAAACTTTCTAGCCTTAGTAGCCATCTGCCAAAGACTCCTAAGCCCCAGTTGTGATGAAGCGTGGTTTACTTGGTAACCACGTGAAAACCAACCCCCTTAGAGTTCCAGTTCCTTATATATCCAGCTACCGGCTGGAACCTCTGCTTGAAAGTTGCTTGGGCACTTCAGACTTAATGTTCAAAACTGAACTCTTCTAAACCTGCTCCTCCTTTTCCCCTGCCCCCTATGTAGGTTAATGGCACAACCCGGTTTCTTAAGCCCAAAAGCTAAAGCTAGTCATTGACATTTTCCTTCCCCTCAACTCCCTACATCCAACAAATTACCAAATCCTGCCAATTCTACTTCCCAGGAGCCTTTTGAAGTAGTTTCTTCCTCACTGCCAGGGGCACTGTCCCAGATCGCGATATGCACTCCTTTCTGGCCTAGATTAGCAAAATAATCTTTTATCCCTTCTCTCTGAATCCACCCTTGATCCTACTAAATCTACTTTTCACATAACAACCACAGTAGTTTAAATGTAAATCCAACCAGATCAGCCTTCTCCTACTCTCCACAATGCTTACAACTCTTCCAATGCTCTTTTTGTCTAGAAGATAAATGCCAAACTCTTATGTTTGACATGTAAAGCTTTCCATATCCTGTCTGTCCAAGTCCTATCTATTTTATAAAGTCCAAACATAAATCCCATATTTTTTCTGGATAGCTTTTCCTGATTTTTCAGATGGAAGTCAGGATTCACACCCTGTTTTCTCATTGTACTTTGCACTTCTATTGTAACGACACTTGGCCTTATGATGAAATCCTCTGTATTTTTTTCAGAATTTATGTTTTGTTCACATACACTGAAACCTTTCCAAAGGATAGAGCCATATTTGGTTACTTTTTCATCTCCCACCCTGGGTCTAGCATAGAGCCTATTACCAAGAAAGACCCAAAAAACATTGGCAGAGTTAAAATTCATTCATAACTAGCCTTTTTACCTGTTTATTTCATTTTTCCATCAGGTATTCTTATATCCTATTGTGTAATGGAAGAAAAGTAGAAAATTTGCCTCCTGGGGCATGAGCTTCTAGCCAAATCTCCTGGTTTTGTAGATGTTTCTTGTTGACATTCACCCCATAATAGCGATCCTGAATCTCTTCTACATTGTCCTTATCTTTCAGCTCTATACACCCAGGTGCTTGCCCTCCAAACCCTTGTCCTCCCTGGATTTCTGTCCTTCTCTGGCCATGGGTCCAACCAAACACATGGCAGATGCTTTCTGGAAGAAAGATAATCCTCTTTGTAGGGTTCAAGGTTAAAGAGTCTCAGAATCAGAAATCAGAGGTAGAAGGGCTCATAGAGATCATTGAGAATGATGGGTTTTAATTTTTTAAACACTGTAATTATGTCTTTAAGTTAATTCCAATAAAAGAACAAAAATATATAAAACATCAAAGTGGGTGGGACAGCTTTAGCTGGAACCAGAGTGAGACTCCTATAGCCCCACTGTCGAGCACTGACCTCTCCCGGAGAGAAGCACCTCTCTAGAAACTCAACCACAGTTTGGAAACACTAGGTTAATCAAAACTGCTCTTTTCACATATGAGGAAGTAGTGTCCCCAAGGGAAATCGACATTCTGGAAATCACCCATCTAGTCAATGGCAGAGGTAGATTTAGAATTCAGGTTTCCTAATTCATACCCCAGAATATAATCTACTATCACATTTTCATAGGCACTCTCATGATATGAGATACTTAACACAGCTGGGAGGGTGGGATGAAATGGGCCTCATTAGACAAGACTGAACTGCACACATTGACTTAGTATCTATCTCCTTGGCACATAGCAAAGTCTCCTATCCTCTAAACAGCTCCAGCAAGACTAGAGACAGCTACAACCTCATCATCTTTCAAAATTTCCATGTGAGAAGTGGTGGATCTCAGGAGATACCAAAATACTTCAGCGATGGACAGTCCTTGCAGTCAGCACTGGCCAAATAATTTGTTGACCCAGTACAAAATGTAAATGTGAAGTCCCGTATTCAAAAAGCAGAAAAGATGCCATTAAACACCCTTAAATATAAAGGTTTTTCACTTCTACTGCAGTCTCTCTTTCAATCTGTCATGGTGCTTTAAATTTGCGATTTAGGGGCGCCTGGGTGGCTCAGTCGGTTAAGCATCTGACTTCGGCTCAGGTCATGATCTCGCAGCTCGTGAGTTTGAGCCCCACATTGGGCTCTGTGCTGACAGCTCAGAGCCTGAAGCCTGCTTCAGATTCTGTGTCTACCTCTCTCTCTGCCCCTCCCCTGCTCACACTCTATCTCTCTGTCTCTCTCAAAAATAAATAAACATTAAAAATACATTTGTGATTTAGTATCACACACTCGAAGGCACAAGGATACCTGTAGGGCAAGGGCAACCACACACAGGTTCCTAGTGACTCGACCCTATGACTCAATGCATGTGTGTATGGTCCCCTGGCCAGTTTCCTCCTCCCGAAAACTGCCGGATAGATGCATTTCACCCTGGTCAAGAGTAAGTCGAGCCAGGGATATCCCCTTCCCATTGGCCAGCTGCTCCAACCCATGGTGGACAGGTGGCGACCACAGGTAGTGCAACCTCTGCACCAGGATGCACTAGGTACCTGGATCAGGATGGGCAATGAACCCTGCTGAGTCATCTGCCAAATGTATCATGGCACTAGTACCCTGGGGCCAGGATGGCTATTACCAAAACCAACCCTGAGACGTTGCAGGACATATATGCCTAACCCTAATCCTTCCAAGGCTGTTGCCCAGGCCCCTGAGAGTGAAGGATTGCAGCTGTCACTGGGTTTGACAGAGAGAAAAAGGCTGGGTTGGGTACTGGGTATAAAGGGGCAAGGAAGTGAGCAGCTGAGAATCTGTCTCAGGGAGGTGGAGAGGCAGTGAAAGATGTGACTCTGTGCTAGCAGACTCTCCAAGCTCCCAGTGCATGCTCAATTGGCCCATCACACTTTGGATTTCACTTACAAAGCACAAATTCAAATTATTAAAAGTTTAACACAGTAACATTAAACCCCAGGTGCAAGGACCTTCTGAACTCGGGCCCTGTATCACTGCAGAATTCACATGTCCGTGAAGCCAGTTCTGCTTAGAAAGAGGGATTTCTTTTACCTTTATCAAGCAGTATAGTGTAGTGGTTAAGGATACAACCTCTGAATGAGACTGCCAGACTTTGAGACCCATCTCCCTCACTTCTTAACTCTTTGACCTTAGACAAGTTACTTTTCTATGTCTCACTTTCTTCAACTGTACAATAGGAATGGTAAGATGATCTGTCTTACAAGGTTGCTGTGAAGTTTTTATGAGGTGGTGCATGCACATTGGTTAGAATGGTGTTCAGACATACTATATACTCAATAGATCTTTTTATTATTGTTTTTTTGCTTCTAGGATTCCACATTTTTCAGATATCCAATACAGGCATTAGGTTTTGTTTGCTCTGGATCTGCTGAAGGCCTGTGTTGCAAACGGTATTTACCCAGCTTACACTGCATATAATCAGATTGGATTCTCCAGTGTCCTCTCTGGCTTGAGGGGAACTCCACCAGATCTGTAAAAACTGAGTGACCCCCGGTCAGTTGTCACTGGTACAATTTAGAGTTTTTACTTCCACAGAAGCAGGACCCATCAAAGTTGGTGTTAGGCCTTACTCAGCTTGGTCTCAGGACTATCAAATTCAGCCTTGGGGACCTCGCATCCAGTTCTGCTGCGTCTCCAATAGGCTTTCGAGAAGAGGTTATCTTCATTATTTTATAAATAGTCATTCCTGGTTATTGGGCTAATGAAAAGACTATCCAAGGCAAACTCTGGTGCCCCCATCCCAGTCCTGCTGCCCCAACACCAACCATTAGGGTCATGGACATTCAAGGGGACTTGGAGTCAGAACAAGATCTGAAACCAGTGGAGCTTAGGGGGATGAGCGATGGTGAGTGGAGGAGAGCCTCTAGAAGTTAAGGCAGCAACGCTGTCCCCTCAGGGGTTACAAGAGAATAATCGTTGGCCTCTTTCTGCATCTGCCATTGTTGCTAGAGAAGCTGAGCCGTGCTCTCCAGGGAGCTCTCGGCACACCTCCACGCCCTCCATCCCACCCCGTACTCAGGGTGGTCTGAAGTCAGCTTCACGTGGGGGGTGGGCTTCTCCAGCTCTTCTGGGCTAGGTGTCCCTCCCGGGCACTGCTCTTGGTGGTGTGCTCAGAGCAGGATCTGGTGCTGGGCTGTCTGACCGAAGGATCCTGCTGAGAGAGTCCTCTGCCTCATGAACTTGGCCAGAGCCAGTCGTCAGGCTGAATGTGGGGGCCTGAGCAAATGCACAGATGCTGGGGGACGGGTAGTTCTGGGGGGCCCAGTGACAAATCCTGTAGCCCTAAAGGCTGAGCAGCAGAGTCCACCTGGCTGTGTGGTTCCCAGCTTATTGTCTAGGGCAAGGACATCTTAGGGGGTCCTTTGTCCCAGAGCTGACACTTCTGTCAGCCACTTGGGCTTCTTGGAAGAATCTGGCCAGGGGCATCCCATTCAAGGAGGAATGTCCCAGGCTGGCCACCTGGCTATTGAACGGCCTGCTGGTCAAACTTCTGTGGGAGACTGGCTAGAGTAAACCTGCAATCCCTACAAGGGGAGCATTCCTGGAAGTTGGAACTAGCTGAGGTCTATCTCACACTGCACTAGTGGAGTTCAGGGATCCGGAGCATTAAGCAGGGGCAGTAGAAGTGGCAGAATCCATTTTGTACAGTTCTGAGAACATGGATAGGCTAGGGTTAATGTAGAATAGAAATAAGCAAGTCCATGGGGGTGCCTGGGTGGCTCAGTCCCTTAGGCGTCCGACTTCGGCTCAGGTCATGATCTCGCGGTTTGTGAGTTCGAGTCCCGCACTGGGCTCTGTGCTGATAGCTCGCAGCCTGGAGCCTGCTTTGGATTCTGTGTCTCCTCCTCTCTCTGCCCCTCCCATGCTCATGCTCTGTTTCTCTCTCTGTCTCTCAATAATAAATAAATGTTAAGGAAAAAAAATTTTAATAAAAAAAAGAAATAAGCAAAGCCATGAACAAATAATTTACGAGTGCACATGGCATGTGTCAACTGATTCTAGGCAGTATGGTAGTGCAGAGAAGGGAATGGGGAGAGAGGTGGGAGATACCAAAGGAATAGAAGGCCCTTTCTCTTGGGGGGCATAAAATATGGAGAAGAAAACGTTTAAGCACTTAAAGAAAAAGTCAAATGAAATGGGTTTTACTATAAGGCTTTTTTTTTCCCCTGAAAAGTGATATGTAAAATGATACTTTCAAACTCAATTAGGTCCCACTGACTTCTGCTTTAATTTTAGAGATAAGTTCCTACTTAAAGAGATGTAACCTCAATTCAAAACAACAATAAAGGTGTTGATTTCTTTTCAGTAAGAATTGCCACTTTTTCCACACATGCTGGTTGACCCTGATAACTAAATGAATTATCTACAATTACTTTTTACTTGATTGTGGAAGAATTACATGTTCATTATTGAGAAATTGAAAAGTATGAAGAAGCTTGAAGAATATAAAAAATCAGCACCTAGAGAAAACCACGAACACTTTGGTGTACATCCTTTTAGTCTTCTGCTTTTTAATACGTGCATGTGTGTTTATGTGTGTATAGCTGTATTTGTAGTAGAATAATAATGGTAATACTATTTTGTACCATGTTCTCTTCACTTAAAAATATATTAGAAAAAATATGCATGTCAGTAAGCATTCTTCCTCTTAAGTTTAATGGTTGGATAATACCCCAGTGTATGGATGAACTCTCATGACTAATTGTTTTTTTTTTTTTTAAGTTTTCATTTAAATTCCAGTTAGTTAACATAAAGTGTAATATTAGTTTCAGGTATACAATGTAGTGATTCAACATTTCCATACAACACCCGGTGCTCATCACAAGTGAATTCTTTAATTCTTATCACCTATTTTACCCATCTCCCAACACCCAACCCTCTGGTAATCATTAGATTGTTCTCTATACTTAAGAGTCTGTTTCTTGGTTTGCTTCTGTCTTCCCCCCTCCCTGGACTTTGCTCATTTGTTTTGTTTCTTAAATTTCACATATGAATGAAATCATATGATATTTGTCTTTCTCTGACTGACTTATTTCACCTAGTGTTATACTCTCTAGCTCCATCCATGTCATTGCAAATGGCAAGATTTAATTCTTCTTTATGGCTGAGTAATATTCTGAGTAATATATATATCTATATATTTATATATAAATTATTTATATATTTATATATATTTATCACTTCTTTATCCATTCATCAGTCGATGGACATTTGGGCTGTTCCCCATAATTTGGCTATTGTAGATAATGCTACTATAAACATCGGAGTGCACGAATCCTTTTGAATTAGTATTTTTGTATTCTTTGGGTAAATACCTAGTAGTGTGATTGCTGGATCATAGGGTAATTCTATTTTTAACTTTTTGAGGAGCATCCATACTGTTTTCTACAGTGGGTGTACCAGTTGCATTCCCACCAACAGTGCAAGAGAGTTTCCTTTTCCCCACATCCTTCCCAACCCCTGTTGTTTCTTGTGTTTTTGATTTTAGCTATTCTGACAGGTGTGAGGTGATATGTCATTGTAGTTTTGATTTGCATTTCCTTGATGCTAACTGATGTTGAACATCTTTTCATGTGTCTTCTTTGGAAAAATGTCTATTCGTGTCTTCTGCCCATTTTTAATTGGATTGTTCATTTTTTGGATGTTGAGTTTGATAAAAAGTTCTTTATATATTTTGGATACTAACCCTTTATCAGATATGTCATTTGCAAATATCTTCTCCCATTCTGAAGGTTGCCTTTTAGTTTTGTTGATTGTTTCCTTCACTGTGCAGAAGATTTTTAGCTTGATGAAGTCCCAATAGTTTATTTTTGCTTTTGTTTCCCTTGCCTCAGGAGACATATCTAGAAAGAAGTTGCGATGGCCGATGTCAAAGAGGCTACTGCCTGTGTTCTCCTCTAGGATTTTTACCATTCAGGTTAACAAAGAACTTTGAATAGACTGATATAAAGAACATATAGCTAACAATAGCTTCTATCAATGTGCTCAAAGCAAGAAATAAAATACGTAATTTGGAACCTGACTGCATTTTGTTAAATTAATAAATAGGAGCCTAGACTTAAAGGATTTACTAGGAAAATTATCTTCTATGATCAAATCTCATGTTAATACAAAGGCTTTAAATGAAACTTTTATTTGAACCGGTAGAAAAGAGAAAGGGCTGATATTCTGAAAGAATTCACCAGACATTTTGTTCTCAGATTATGGAGTTTAATGTGCACAATGTCTCAGTGTAGAGCAATAATACCACCAGCCTATGCCAACTCAGTGAGTGTCCATCCCATGTGTGGAAAATGGTGAAGCATGAAAGAGTCTTGCTTCTATAACCTAAGCTGAGAGTAGTCAAGTGGGAAAGCCAGGGCAAGAAGGACTTATGCTTGCCCTGGAGCCAAGAGCCTTCTGAGGATGGTAAGGATGATGGATATTTATGGATGGAGTGCAGGGTGTAGGGTTAAAGGCTTCCAAATCACAGAGAAGGAGGAGAGCCTACCGGCTTGACCAAAGGAGGAATATCATAGAAGTGGTCAATAGTGGAAGTTGCAGAACGGAAGGTAGAACATGGGGCTGGTAAAGACACCAGAGCTGATAGCCCCTCTGGTGCTTTGGAAACAGGTTGAACAGGACACTGGCCATGTGCACCGTGAATGGAGAAATCTAAGCAGGATAGAGAGATAAATGGGGACTGACCCCAGAGATGACCAGCCAGTTTCTCGACTATTGCAATAGCATAGAGGAGCATGAGCAGCCCAAAGTAAAGGATGAAAATAAAGGTAAATCTTAGGAGTATCAGTTATCTTTAGAAGGAACATTGCCGGCACACTGGAATTTCTTTCCATAGTTCCCAAAAGGCATCTGAGACAGACCTCCTAAGACACAAAGTCAGGGACATGATACATATTCTGGTTCAGTCCTCTAGCTTTACTTCCTAATAATACTCTGAATTGTCACAAAATCAAGATAGACAATTTACAGTTATCCCAAGGGGTAAAACCAATTCACATCATTTAAAATTCATTTAAAGTGATGTTTAATTAACATAATATTTAATTCTACTTTAATTACTTTTAAGAACCCACATATTGCTTTGGAGAATTAGTGAAATTAGAAAAAATTAGTGTGTCATAATGTGGAATATGTTGGAAATCATTAGTTTAAACCATCTGGATATGTGGCTGTCTCCATTCTGCTTGATAATTGCCAGCATTGAAAACCCTGCATCTACCCACTCTCCCTTCCACCCACCACCAATATATACTTTCTTTAACTTAACAATATATACTTTTCTTTAACTTAACAAGCCAAAGGCAATATAGCCTCTGTTTCCTCATATATAACCCAGAAGTAACCACAGTTTCTTTCTTTCTGGATTATTGTGGGAGCTCAATAAGATAATGTACACAAAAGGTATTTCATAAAAAAATTGCCACTACTAGTCAAACTCATACCTAAGAAAATGCCAGGCAGTAGGTCTTCATTCACACAGTGGAAAAAACAAGAAGCAATAACAACGGCCACTAACAGAAGAAAACTATGGGAAACCTTGCAACTCAGTTCTATGAAAAAGATCCAATGGGTAGCAGAATTCAAATACTTCTTTAAATTTTTAATGTTTATTTTTTAGAGAGAGAGAGTGTGTGAGTGAGTGCACACAGGCGGGGTAGGGGCAGAGAGAGAGGAGACACAGAATCCACTGCAGGCTCCAGGCTCTGAGCTGTTAGCACAGAGCCTGACGTGGGGCTCGAATTCATGAACGATGAAATCATGACCTGAGCCGAAGTTAGATGCTTAATTGCCTGAGCCACCAAGGCACCCCAGATTTCAAATACTTCTTAACTAAAGAATATGGTTTCTACTTTCTTACTCTCCAGACACCAACACCACCTGTAATATCTACCAACATTAAGCCTGTGATGTTCTGGTCTTAGGTTCCAGGAATACAAGCGGGGCATTTTCCAAACTATAGAGCCCTTGTGAGTGAGAAATCCCAAGTAGGGAGAAGCAGGATCTTGGATGAGATGTTACTACTCTTTTCTACCTGATTGCAGGTGATGGTGGCAAGATAGTGGCAGATGAGAGAACATAGCTTCAAAGGATGAATCATCCTTTCTTCAAGGGTTGCATATGATTTCCCAAATCCCGTGCATAAATGGGGCTTTGTTATTTTTGCTTCAATAAAGAAAGGATAATCTCATTAGGCACTTTCTTATCTTCTTTCTCTAATCTCACTTTTCCCTTATTTCTATCTTCTGTTTCTCATATAGAAATAATAGAGGAAAGAGTGGGGATTTTGAATCCAGACAGGCTTAATATCTAAACTTCTTGAAGTCTTCATTTTTTTGAAACCACCAGCCTTCATATCCTTTTTGTCTATTTCCCGATCCCTTCACCACTTCTCTTTCTCATGACTTTCCTTTGTGTCTAGGTCTTTGTTACTTCCTTTAATAACCAGTTTATTGGCAAGGATGTGGAGGAATTGGAAACTTCATCAACTGCTGGTGGGAATGTGCAATGGTGTAGCCACTGTGGAAAATAGACAGTTTCTCAAAAGGGTTAAACATAGAGTTACCATATGACCCAGGATTTCTACCTCTAAGTCATACCCAAGAAAAATGAAAGTATGTACAAAAACTTGTACATAAAGCTTCATAGAAACATTATCTATAATAGCCAAAAGAAAAAACTGAGTGTCCATCAAAGGATAATGAACAAACAAAATGTAGCATATACAGATAATGCAATAGTATTCAGCTTTATGAAGTATGAAAGTACTGGGGCCCCTCGGTGGCTCAGGCGGTTGGGCGTCTGACTCTTGATCTTGGTTCAGGTCATGATCTCATGGTTCATGAGTTTGAGCCCCACGTTCATGAGTTTGAGCCCCACAGCGCAGAGCCTGCTTGGTCCTCTCTCTCTCCCTCTCTGCCCCTCCCCTGCTCTCTCTCTCTCTTTCTTTCAAAATAAATAAACTTAAAAAAAAATGTAAGGATGGAAGCACTGATACATGCTATGGCATAGATGAACCTTGAAAGCAGCATGCTAAATGAAAGTAGCCAGATACAAAAGGCTGCATATTGTACAATTCCACTTATATGAAATGTCCACAATAGGTAAATCTATAGAGACCGAAAAGTAGATTAGTTGTTGCCAGAGTCTGGGGGTGGGAAGATGGAATGGAGATTAACAAAAATATACAGGGTTTCCTTTTGCGGTGGTGAGAATGTACTAAATTAGATTGTGGTGATGGTTGCACAACTCTGTGAATATACTAAAAATCAATGAGTTTTACACTTTAAGTGAGTGAATTTTACGGCATCTGAATTATATCAATAAATCTGTTAAAATCATAAAAATTGTCACATTCTCACCCTTAGTAGTCAATGACAATATGTATCAAGTCACTATGACTGGTTTAGAGTAATAAAGATTTCCCTGAATACTATGGTTGGATGAACATTTCAGAAGGATAGATATGTAAACAAAATTACTTTCTAGATTTTGGGGAGGAAAGAGTCTGTTAACATCATGGACCAAATTCAGGTATGTAGGAGTTCAGAGTCTGCACTCCTAACCTCTTATACTCTTTACTCCAAATTTTAATAAGCACAATTATCAAATAAATCATTAAAATTAAGTTAAAAAGCAATCAGTATAATTACTACATTAACAGAAAAAAATTTTACTATGTTAACAGAAAGTGAAAAGCACTTGTTGTGATGAGTACCAGGTGTTGTCTGTAAGTGATGAATCACTAAATTCTACACCTGAAACTAATATTACATTTTATGTTGACTAACTGGAATTTAAATAAAAACTTGAAAAAAGGAGAAAAAAAAAAAGGCAGGGCGCCTGGGTAGTTCAGTCATTTAAGCGTCTGACTCTGGCTCAGGTCATGATCTCACAGTCTCACGGTTCATGAGTTCGAGTCCCGTGTCAGGCTCCGTGCTGGCAGCTCAGAGCCTGGAGCCTGCTTCGGATTCTGTGTCTCCCTCTCTCTGTGCTCCTCCCTAGCTTGCTCTCTCTCTGTCTCTCTCTCTCAAAAATAAATAAAACATTTTTAAAAATTTTAAAAAAGAAAAGGCAATGCATAGAATGAGAGAAAAAAATTGCACATTGTATGTCTGATAAGGGTCTTATCTAAATATCCAGAATATACAAAGATGTATGAGATGTATCACTCTACACCCACCCATTAGGTTGTCATAATTAAACAGATACATAATAACAAGTGATGGCAAGAATGTGGAGACATTGGAATTCTCATACATTGCTACTGGCAGGTAAAATGGTTGCATCACTTTGGAAAACAGTCTGGCAACTATTTTTTCCCTTTCCCTTCCCCCATGGTTTTATTTTAAGTTTCTCAAGATCCACATATGAGTGAAAACATATGATACCTGTCCTTCTCTGACTGACTTATTTCACTCAGCGTAATACCTTCCAGTTCCATCCACGTTGCTACAAATGGCCTGATTTCATTCTTTCTCAATGCCAAGTAGTATTCCATTGTATATGTAAACCACATCTTCTTTATCCATTCATCAGTTGTTGGACATTTAGGCTCTTTCCCAATACAGAGAGCAAAGTGAGGGTGGATGGGGGATGGGGGAGAGGGGAAAACGGGTGACGGACATTGAGGAGGGTACTTGTTGGGATGAGCATTGGGTGTTGTATGTAAGCGATGAACCATGGGAATCTACCCCAAAAACCAAGAGCACACTATACACACTGTTAGCCAATTTGACAATTAATTACATTTTAAAAAAGAAGAAGAAGAACAGTTCTTTTACTTTTCGGAAAAGACATCAGCCATATTATTGAACATGGTTTTAGAATCTCAACTGGGTGTCTGGGTGGCTCAGTCAGTTAAAGGTCAGACTCTTGATTTTGGCTCAGGTTGTGATCTCATGGGTTCGTGAGTTCGAGCCTCCTGTGGGGCTCTACGTACTGGAGGCATGGAGCCTTCTCGGGATTCTCCCCCGCCCCTCTCCCACTCGCATTTTCTCTAAGTAAATGACCTTAAAAATATTTTAATGAACAACAACAAAAAAAAGGAAAACAGTCTGGCAGTCTCCAAAAGATTCAACAGAATTACCATCTAAACCAGGAATTCTACTCCTAGGTATATGTCTAAGATAATTCAGAACATATGTCTATACATAAACTTGTACATAAATGTTCATAGCGGCCCTATTCATGGGCATAATAGCCAAAATGCAGAAATGGCCCAAATGTCCATCAAATGATGGATGGATAAACAAAATGTGGTATAGACATACAATACAATATTATTTGGCAATAAAGAAATGGAGTACTGACCCATGCTACAACATGGATGAATCTTCAAATCATTATACTAAGCAAAAGAAACCAGTCACAGAAGACCATATAGTCTATGATTCTATTTAAATGAAATGTCCAGAATGAGTAGATCTAGAGACAAAAAGTATACTAGTGGTTGTCAGGGCGTAGGGGAGAGTAGACTCAGGAGTAACTGCTAATGGCTACAAGGATTTTTTGGAGGGATGGTGAAAACATTCTAAAAACTGTGATGATAGTTGTGTAACTCTGACAGTATAGTAAAAATCATTGAATTGTACAATTTAAATACATGAGCTGTATCTAAGTATATGAATTTTGTCTATATAAGGTTGTTATCCTTAAAAAAGATCGGTCTATCTAGTTCTGACTAGGTGTTATTATAAATAGTGTCCTTTTTAGAAGGATTTTCTTTTTGGAAAGACTCCCTGAGGCTGACATTTCTAACCAGAAAGAAATAATGGAATGTTTGCTTCATAAAAGCAAGTTCTACTTCTAAATAAATTCTATCTCTGCTTCATAAATGATACAGGGTAAATTTAAAAATTATTTTTAAATGCCACATGCACATGATAAAGCATTTTTAAATGGTAGTGTTATACAGTGAAACATTTCTCTCTCATCCACCTGTCTCCGGTCCTCCATTTTTTTCCCAAAGAGGCAAGTAACTATTCTTATGCATTTTTATTCAGCTTTCTATGTTATAAATATGTAAAAACATGCCTTTGGAAAAACGTAAAAGGTAATTTACTGTGCACACTGTTCTGTACCTTAATTTTTTCACTTAAAATTGTACTTTGGAGAGTGTTCTGTATAAGCTATTCCAGTTATTCTATTCAGGCATAAACCCCAAAAGAGAGACTTAAAACAATGACAATAATTTATTATGATCACGGATATGGGGCTGACTGGACTCCAGCAAGAGGTTTGCACTCAGGATCCCTCTTGTGGTTGCAATCAAATGGTGATTTGGGGTGGAATCGTTTTATATCTCAAAGGTTTTATCACCTAACATGTCTGGCACCTGGGGGCAAGTACCGATTCCCCTTCAGGCATATTTCCTTCCCTTTTGGTTTCTCTGTGTTTCTGCCTGTCTCTCTCTCTCTCTCTCTCTTTCTCTCTCTCCCTCCACTCTTCTGTTCCCTCCTTCCCCCTCCCCTGTTATGTTGGCTTCATGGTCGCCAGGCTTCATGCATGGTGACTAGATGCTCCTAGAACAATTGTTTTAAGAGAAACCTGCAGAAGCTACATGATCTTTTCTAATTGAAGCCTAGCCTCAAATGTCATGCACGATCATTTCTGTTGCATTCTTTTTTTAAAAAAAAAATTATTTATGTTGAGAGAGAGCACAAGCGCATGAGCAGGGGAGGGAGAGAGAGAGAGAGGGAGACAGAGAATCCCAAACAGGCTCCGCACTATTAGTGCAAAGCTGGACAGGAGGCTGGAACTCCCAAACCCTGAGATCACGACCTGAGCCAGAATCAACCAACTGAGCCACCCAGGGGCCCCTGGAGTGACAAGAATTCTTGAACATGTATTCAGTCTACCACAACAAATGATGTAGAGAAATCTTAGTTTTTGATTAATGATTGTATGGTATTTTGTAGTATGAATGCACAGTAACAGAATCAGTCCCCTCTTGATGGATATCTAGGTAGTTTTCCATCTTTTGCTTCTGCAACAATGTAAAATAAATATCTTTGTACATAAACCTTTGAAAATATGTGTAGGGTATCTACAAGATAAATTCATCAACCAGAGTTGCTGGGCAAAAAAAAAATGTTACTTCAAAGACTTGTTACACCTCCGCTAACAATATATGAGGATGCTTGTCTCACATGTTTTTGTTCATGTAAAATGTTATCAAACCTCTTAATCTTGGCTTTACACTTGTATTTAAAGATATTTTCAGGGGCGCCTGGGTGGCGCAGTCGGTTAAGCGTCCGACTTCAGCCAGGTCACGATCTCGCGGTCCGTGGGTTCGAGCCCCGCATCGGGCTCTGGGCTGATGGCTCAGAGCCTGGAGCCTGTTTCCGATTCTGTGTCTCCCTCTCTCTCTGCCCCTCCCCCGTTCATGCTCTGTCTCTCTCTGTCCCAAAAATACATAAACGTTGAAAAAAAAAATTAAAAAAAATAAATAAATAAAGATATTTTCAGTTGTCTGTGAACTGTTGTTTATTTTCTTTTGCCCATTTTAAAAGTAGGTTGTTGGTCCTTTTCTCATGGACTAGTACTTTTTATATGTTAAGGATATTAGCCCTTGTGAAAGGTGTTGCAAAGATTTTCCCCAGTTTTATATTTTAAACTTTGATTATTATACCAGTATTTATTATGCTAACAATGATAAAATGCTTAGTATTATAATCTTATTATAAGTTATAGTAATTTTTCAAATAACAAGTTTTTGTTTCATCGATTTTCTGTGATGTTTTTCTCCTTTCAATTTCACTGGTAAATTTGCTTATATCTTTGTTATTTCCATCCTTATGCTTGCTTTGGGTTTATTTTACTCTTCAGTTTTGCGTTTCTTGTGGTGGGAGCTTAAATCATTGATTTGAGACTTCTCCACTTAGCAAAAATAAACATTTACTGCTATAAATTTCCTGTTGGCACTGCATTAGCTGCATTCCACACAAGTGTTTGAGGAATTTTCTGTTATTTTTATGAATTTTTTCTATATTGGTTACATTATGGTTAAAGAACATATCTGTATGATTTCAATTATTTTAAAATTGTTGAGAATTCTTTTATTACCAAAGATATGGTCTCTTTTGGTGAATGTCCCTCAGGTAAATTATTCTATAAATGTCGATTAGACAAAGTTAATAGTGCTATTCAGGTCATCTGTACCCTTACTGATTTTCTGCCTGCTTGCTCTATCAACTACTGACAGATATTGAAGTCTCCAGCTATACTTGTGGACTTGTCTATTTCTCCTTGTTATTCTACAGCTTTTGCTTTGCATATTTTATACCTCTTTATTTGGTGTGTATATATGTAGGGGTACTATGTTTTGTGAATTGACATTTTTATCATTATGCAATGTCACTCCCTGTCACTGGTAAGTTTCTTTGTTCTGAAGTTATATTAATATGGCATCTTTGCTCTCTTTTGATTTATCTTAGCATAGTATAGCTTTTTTCCATCTTTTTCCATCTTTTTTTACTTTCAACCTATTACTACCTATTCTGTTAGATTTGAAGTAAGTTTCTTATAGATACCATATAGTTGGGTCATTTTTTTTTTTAGTTCATTTTGCAAATCTGTTTTAATTTGTGTACTATATCATTTACATTTAATGTAATTACACTATGTTAGGGATTAATCATACCATTTATTGTTTGTTTTCTCTTTGTTTATTTTTTTCCCTGACTTCCTTTGTGTTACTTGAACATTTTTCAGAATTTCATTTTGATATATTATCATGTTTATATAACTAAAACTTTATACACATCAAGCAGCAATTCCCCATTTCTACTAACTCCCAGACCCTGGCAACCACCATTCTATTTTATGCCTCTATGACTTTAACTACTTTAGATGCCTCGTGTGGAATCCTGAAACATTTGTCCTTCCGTGACTGGCTTATTTTACTTAGCATAATGTACTCAAGTTTCATTCATGTTGTCATATATGACAAGATTTTCTTTTTTAAGGCTGAATAGTTCATTATCCATTCATCTGTCTACAGACATTTAGGTTGCTTCTACATCTTGGCTACTGTGAATAATACTGCAATGAACATGGGAATGCAAATATCTCTTCAAGATTCTGATTTCAATTCTTTTGATAAATACCCAGTAAGTAAGATTGCTGGATTATATGGTGGCTCAATTTTTAATTTTTTCAAGAATTCCATATTATTTTCCATAGTGGCTGCACCATTTTACATTCTCAGCAGTGCACGAGAATTCCAATTTCCTCACATCCTCAACAACACTTGTTGTTGTTGTTGTTGTTGTTGTTGTTGTTGTTGTTGTTGTTTTGATAATAGCCATTCTAATGACACCTTGTTCCTAAGGTATGAGGTGATGGCTTATGTGGTTTTGATTTGCATTTCCTTGATGATGAATGATGTTGAGCATCTTTTTATACATCTGTTGGCCATTTGTATGTATTCTTTGGAGAAATACCTCTTTGAGTACTTTTAAAAATTAGGTTTTGTTTTTTTGCTATCACATTATATGAGTTCCTTATATATTATGGATATTTACCCCTAATCAGATACATGATTTGCAAATATTTCCTCCTATTCCTATTCCATAAGTTGCATTTTCACCCAATTGTTTCCTTTGCTATGAAGAAGTTTTTTAGTTTGTTGTTATCTCACTTTTCTACTTTTCCTTTTGTTGTCTGTGCTTTTAACATCATATCCAAAGGTATTTGCCAAGACTAGTGTTATGGTTCTTCCCCTATGTTTTCTTCTAAGAGTTTTATTAGTTCAAGCCTTATGTTTAAGATTTTAATCCATTTTGAGTTGTTTTTGTATATGGTGGAAGATAAGGGTTCAATGTCATTCTTTTTTGCATGTGAATATCAAGTTTTCCCAACATAATTTGTTGAAGAGACTTATTCTCTCCCCACTGTGTACTCTTGGCACCATTGTTGAAGATCAAGTGACTACTTATGTTGGAGTTTATTCTGTTTATTCTAGGCTCTTTATTCTGTTCCATTGGTCTATATGTCTGTCTTTATGCCAGTACCGTAATGTTTTGATTACTGTAGTTTTGTGATGTGTTTTGAAATCAGGAAGCGTGTGGCCTCTAGCTCTTTTCTTCTTTTTAAATATTGCTTTGGATATTCAGGGTCCTTTGTACTTCCATGTGGATTTTAGGATAGCTTTTTCTATTTCTGTAAAAAATGCCATTGGAATTTTGGTAAGAATTGCATTGAATCTGTAGATCACCTTAGGTGGTATGGAGATTAATATTTTAACAACGAATATTAATATTTTAACAGTATTAAGCCTTCCAATCCAGGAACTTCCACTCCATCATGTCTTTCTATTTATTTATGTCTTCTTCAGTTTCTTTCAGCAAAGTTTTGTAGTTTTCAGTGCACAAGTCTTTTGCCTTATTGGTTAAGTTTTTTCTGAACTATTTTATTTTTTGATGCTATTGTAAATGGGATTATTTTTCTTCTTTTTTGGATTGTTCATTGTTAGTGTATAGAAAGACAACTGATTTTTGTATCTTGATTTTATATTCTTCAACTTCACTGAATTCATTAATTAGTTCTAACGTGTGTGTGTGTGTGTGTGTGTGTGTGTGTGTGTATGTGTATGTGTGTGTGTGTGTAGTCTTAGGATTTGTTTGTGTTTTCTTTTAAATATAAGATCATGTCATTTGCAAGCAGAGATAGTCTCACTTATTCCCTTTCAATTTGAATGACTTATTTCTTTGTCTTGTCAGATTATTCTGCTAGAACTTCTAGTACTATGTTGGCAAGAGTGGGCACCCACGGGACGCCTATGTGGCTCAGTTGGTTAAGTATCCTACTCTTGATTTCAGTTCAGATCATTGTCTCAGAGTTTGTGAGTTTGAGCCCCATGTCAGTCTCTGCGCTGACAGCACAGGGCCTCTCTCCCTCTCTTTCTGCCCCTCCCCCATTCACACTTGCTCTCTCTTAAAACAAATAAACTTCAAAAAATTAAAAAAAAGAGTGGGCATCTTTGCCTTGTTTCTGATCTTAAAAGAAAAGCTTTTAGTTATTATTATGTTAGCTAAGGGTTTTTCATATACGACCTTTATTAAGTTGAAATAATTTTCTTCCATTCCTAGTTTGTTGAGTGTTTTTGTCATGATAGTGTTGAATTTATCAATTGTTTTTTCTACATCTCCTGAGATGATCATGTGATTTTTATCCTTCATTCTGTTGATGTGGTGTATCTTATTGATTGAATTTCATATGTGGAACTATCCTTGCATCCCAGGGACAAAACCCACTTGGCCATGGTGTACCATGTGCTTTTAATGTGCTATTGGATTAGATTTGCTAGCATTTTGTTGAAGATATTTGCATCTGTATTCATTAGGGTCATTGGCCTGCAATTCTCTTTACTCAGAGTGCCTTTTTTCTGGCTTTGGTATAGAGATAGTGCTGGCCTCATAAAATAAGTTTGGAAGTGTTTTCTCTACCTCAATTTTTTGGAAGAATTTGAGATGAATTGGGATTAATTTTTCTTTAAATATTTGGTAGAGTTGACCACTGAAGCTCTCTTGTCCTTGGCTTTTCTTTTTGGGATGTTTTTGATTACTGACCCAACCTTCTTACTAGTTATAAGTCTCCTCAGATTTTCTATTTCTTCATGATTCAGTTTTGGTAGGTTGTATAGCCTTCTTACCAGTTATAAGTCTACTCAGATATTCTATTTCTTCATGATTCAGTTTTGATAGGCTGTATGTTCTTAGGAATTTCTCCTTTTCTTCTAGATCATTCAATTTGTTGTCACATAATTGTTCACAGTAGTCTTTTATAATCCTTTTTGGTTTTGTGGCATCAGTTATAATGTCTTTTATTTCTGATTTTATTTGAGTCATCTCTCTTTTTTCTCTTAGTCTAGCTAAAGGTTTGTCAATTTTGTTAATATTTAAAAAAACAACTTTAGTGTAATTGATTTTTGTATTGTTTTTCTATTTTTTATTTCATTTATTTTTGATCTTGTCTTATTTCCTTCCCTCTGCTAACTTTGGGCTTTGTCTTTTTTCTGGTTTCTTGAAGTGTAAAGTTAGGTTGTTTATTTGGGATATTTCTCTTTAATTAACATATGCATTTATGGCTATAAACTTACCTCTCAGTCCTGCTTTTGCTGGATCCCAAAGTTTGGGTATGTTATCTTGTGTTTTGTTTTCATTTGTCTCAAGGTATTTTCTAATTTTCTTTTTTATTTCTTCTGTGACCTATTGGCTGTTCAAGAGTATGCTGTTTAGTTTCCATATGTTTGTGAATTTTTCAGTTCTCTTTCTGCTATTGATTTCTAGTTTCATTTCACTGTAGTCAGAAAAGATACTTGTCATGATTTCAGTCTTCTTGAATTTGTTAAGACTTGTTTTGTGACCTAACATGTGATTTATTCCAGACAATGTTCCATGTGCTTAAGAAAAATGTATATTCTGCTGCTGTTGAATGAAATATTCTGTATATGTCTGTTAGGTCCATATATAATGTTTTTGAGTGTATCTTTGTATAGTTGTCTTACTGTTGGCAACAGGCATTACAGTATATATACATAACTTACATAAGTCTACTGGTGTCAACATTTTACCTATTCAAGTGACACTTAGAAGGATTACCTCCCTTCACCCCCATTTACCTTCCTTCATTTATTATATAATTGTCTTAAATATTTCCCCAACATATTTTAAATGTTTATTTATTTATTTTGAGACACAGAGAGAGAGTGAGTAGGGGAGGTGCACAAAGAGGGAAGAGAGAGAATCCCAAGAAGGCTCAGCACGGGGCTCAAATCCACGAACCATGAGATCATGACCTGAGCTGAAATCAAGAGTCAGATGCTTAACCGACTGAGCCACCCAGGCACCCCTCCTCTACATGTTTTGAGAACCACATTAGGCAGTGTTAAATTATATTTGCCCATATATTTTCTCTTTCCATTGTTCTTTCTTCCAAATATTCTAAAATTCCTTTGTTTGGCATTTCCATTCTGTTTAAAGAACTTTCACTAGCCATTCTTTAGGGTAGATGTACTGGTGAAAAATTATCTTGGTTTTCCTTCATTTGAGAGCATCTTGATTTCTCCTTCTTTCCTGAAGGATATTTTTACTCAGTATGCAATTCTGAGTTGACAATTCTTTTCTTTCAGCATTTGAAAAGTATTGTGCCACTTCCTTCTGCTCTCCATCATTTCTGATGAGGAATGCCACCTCATTCTAATTGCTTTTCCCTTATTAATAAAGGTGTTGTTTATCTCTAAAAGCTTACACAATTTTTTCTTTGTCTTTAGTTTTCAGAAGTTTACTCATAAAATGTCTTGCCATGAATATTTTTGTGTTTCTCTTATTTAAAGTTTGTTCTCCATGAATCTGTTTTATGTCTTCTGCCAAATTTGGAAATTCTTAGCCATTATATCTTCAAGCTTTTTGCTTTTTTCTTGAAACTTCACATTTTCAAAACCCCATCCTCTTTTTCCACTCTTCTGAGACTGCAGTGACAGGAATGCTAGTTCTTTTCTTATAGTCCCACATATTCCTGACTTTCTGTTCACTTTTTTAGCTCTATTTTCTCTCTGTTGTTCAAATTGAGTAATTTTTATTGCTGTATCTTCAAGATCACTGATTCTAACATCTTGTCCATTCTTCTCCTGAGCCCATCTATTTACCTTTTTATTACAGCTATTGTATTTTTTAGTCTTAATATTTCCATTTAGTTCTTCTTTATACCTTCAATTTATTTGCTGAGAGTTTCTATTTCTTTGTTGAGACTACCTAATTTTTTCATTGGTTTCAAGAGCGTTTGTAATTTTCTCTCGAAGCATTATTATAATGATTGCTTTTAAATCTTTATAATTCCCAGATCTCTGTTATCTTAAGGTTGGCATCTGCTGATTGTGTTTTTTCATTCAAGTTGAGATGTTTTTGGTTCTTGGTATGATTTTTAATTGAAACCCAAATATTTTGGTTATTATGTTACAGTACTCTGGTATTTATTTATTTATTTATTCATTTATTTTTAAGTAATCTCTGTACCCAACATGGGGCTCAAACTCACAACCCCAAGATCAAAAGTCACATACTCTATGGGGAGCCTGGGTGGCTCAGTCACTTAAGCATCCAACACTTGATCTCAGCTCAGGTCATGATCACACAGTTCGTGAGTTCAAGCCCCGCATCAGGCTCTGCACTAGCAGTTGAAAGCCTGCTTGGGATTCTTTCTCTCCCCCTCTCTCTGCCCCTTCCCTGGGAGGGGTGCGCTCTCTCTCTCTCTCTCTCTCTCTCTCTCTCTCTTTCTCTCTCAAAATAAATAAAAAAACATTTAAAAAAAGAGTCACATGCTCTACTGACTGAGCCAGCCAGGCTCTCCCTCTCTGGATTTTATTTAAATCTTGTGTTTTAACAGTCTTCCTCTGATATTGTTCTGATATGAGAAGGATCCTGTCTTATTACTGTTAGGTAGGGGTGGAAGTTCATGTTTCCACTGGGCCTCTATTCACACAGAGAGGGTGCAGATAAGTTCCTCATTATCACTCATCACTGGTTGGGTGTGGGAGTTTGAGTTCTCTACTAGGCCTCCAATGATACTACACTGACTGTATGGGAGAGGGATATCTCCTTACTGTTTCCCATGTGGTTTCCACAGACACTGTGAATGAAGAGGACATCTCATTACTGCCAAGTAGGGATGAAAGTCTTGGCTCCCCACTGGTCTTATCTGACACCACCCTGACAGGGTTGCCAGGGCACCTTTTTATAACCTGGGGAAGGTGTGTATCTACAGTTTTCATTTGGCCTTTGCAGGCAGGAATGGGAATGGAGCCAATGATTTTCTGTGTTGTGTGGCCAGAGTAGAGCACTTATTTTATACACATTTCTGTTGTGTTAGGCTACCCCTTTTCTGTTCCTTTAGCTAGGGATAGTAGGCTTTTCTTATTGCTTTCTTTTCTTTTTTTTTATCAGTGTCCATTGGTATTTCCAGATTTCCAGGTTCTCCATTACGTAGGCTGAGAATATGAAGAATAAAGAATACCTAGGTAACTCTCTGTAATGCCACTCCTTCAGCCTTGAGGTCCCAAGCCTGTCATTTTCTCTCCATCTTTCAATATTTTTTTTCAATATCTTTATGGTACACTACACACACACACACACACACACACACACACACACACACTAGTATTTTGTTTTCACTCTTTAACTTGCATCTTTGATCCACCTGAAATTTATTTTGGTGCATGGAGTGAAATTAGAAGTCAACTTTATTTTTCTAGTGGGAAATCCATTTGTCTCAGAATTATTTATTAATTAAATCATTTTTTCTTTTTCCTACTTATTTGAAGTGCCATCTTTTCCATATACCAGATCCCAATATGATTTGGGTGTGTTTTTGGCTTTTTATTTTGTTTCATTAATCTCATGAATGATTGCTACATGTTTTAATAGCTTTACCTTCACTTTACAATATATAAAATGTTGTATGCTGGCTCCATTTCATTTTTATTCTTTTTCAGAAAAGCCTAGGTTATTCTTCAATGATTTTTTTCCAGAGAAAGTTTAAAATAAACTTGATTAACTTAAAATTCCTATAATGATGGATATTTGTCATTATACATTTGTCTGAATCTAGAGAATGTACAACACCAAGAGTGAACCCTAAGATAAACTATGGACTTTGGATGATTATGATGTGTGAGTGTGGGTTCATTCTTGGTAAGAAAAAAGCTGTACCGTTCTGGTGAGTGATGTTGATAAAGGGGGAAGCCATGCATGCGTGGAAGCTGGGAGTATATGAGAAATCTCTGTAGCTCCCTCTCAATGTTGCTAGAAGCCTAAGACTGCTTTAAAAAAAGGTTGAAAAAATTCTTAGTGTTTCAACAGAATAATGTTAATATTATATATGAATTTAAGGAACAAAATACATCATCCCATCCATTAAATGACTTTTATGACCCAAAACAATGTTTTCAATTTTCTTTATATAATCCCTGTACTTTCTAGTTAAGTCTATTCCTAGAGTCTGTTTTTGTTTCTTTTCTCTTATAGTTGCAATTGTAAAATGTTATGTCTTTTGTGACATTTAAAATATGTGTTTATATATGAATCTTTTGTTTTTTAATTTTTATTTTTGTTTCATACATATCATTGATTTCTGCTATATTTTAAAGAATAAAATCTGCTTATTCTTAGGTAAATAAACTATAAGTTTAGATTAATTTTGAATGATATTATAAATCTTAATACAGAATATTTGATAGTACTTTTCTGTTATAGAAAAGGTGATTTCAAAATATTTATGGTTCTTATTCTTTTCTATCTTACAGTATATTTATTCTAATGATCTTCTTAGGTTTAAATTAGGAAGTTGTGTGGTAGGCTTATGTTTTGATAGTTTATTTTGAAAATTTCAACCTTACTAAAAAGTTGAAAGAACAAAGAACTCCTGTATCCCCTTTACCCATATTACCCAATTGTTAACATTTTAGCATATTTGCTCCACTTCTCTCTCTCTCTCTCTCTCTCTCTGTAGACACACACACACACACACACACACGCTCATTAATCTTTTTATGAGCCAATTTATTTGATAGCATGGTTCAGAAATTGTGACCAATCATCCCCAAATACTTCAGTTTGTACTTCCCCAAACCAAGGATGTTATCCTTCATAGTCAAAAATAGAACCATCCAAATCAGCAAATCAACACACACCACTACCATACAACTCACAGATTCTATTAAAAAATTTCCAAGTGTCCAACAATGTGCCTTTTTATTTTCTGGTCAAGGATCACATGTTACATTTAATCTTCATTTATTTTTATTCTCCCTCAGTCTAGAACATTTTATCAATCTTTTCCCATTTTTTTTATCACCTTGACAGTTTAAGAAGTGCATATCTTCCATTTCATATGATGTCTTTTAACCTTGGCATATTTGCTAATTACTCCTGTCCAAACTCAAGCCATGCACTCCTGGGGGGAAGACCACCAAAATGACGTGTGCTTTAAGCAGAGCATCAGAAGACATATGATGGCAATCCTGTTCCACCAGTGGTGATGGTAATCTTCATTACTTGTGTGAGTGGAGTCTGACAGGTTTCTCCAACGTGGAGTCATCATTTTTTCTTTTATAATCATTAAGTATTTTGTGAGGAGACACTCTGAAACTATTTCACTGCCCTGCCCTTCAGTTGAACACCTTGACTTAATCGAACTCACTTGACTTAATGAATCCTGCCTAAATCAAATGGTGATTTTCTCTTTACATCATTCCTTCTACATTCATTGGTTTATATTCTTCTCTAAAGAAGAGCTTCAGGGGCGCCTGGGTGGCGCAGTCGGTTAAGCGTCCGACTTCAGCCGGGTCACGATCTCGCGGTCCGTGAGTTCGAGCCCCGCGTCAGGCTCTGGGCTGATGGCTCAGAGCCTGGAGCCTGTTTCCGATTCTGTGTCTCCCTCTCTCTCTGCCCCTCCCCCGTTCATGCTCTGTCTCTCTCTGTCCCAAAAATAAATAAACGTTAAAAAAAAAATTTAAAGAAGAGCTTCAGCTTCTTCTCCATTTCATTTTTTTGTGTCAGTATGGACTTATGGATGGATTCCTATATTCCTCATTTGGTTGTAATGCTTTACTATTCTTATTTTTTTGATACTCAAATTATCCTATATTTGTCTAGTGGGAGCCCTTTCAGGCTTTCTCCAGTGTCCTGTTGACACATCCCCTTTATTCCTTGATCACATTATTACTTGCCAAACACAATTAGATGTTCCAGGATAATCTTGTACTTTTCCCGCTTCAGTCTTAGAATTAGTCATTTTTCCAAGAAACCCCAATTCCTTTTAGAAGAGGATGATATTTGGAAACCAAGATCTGTGCACTCAGTGCCCTCTAGCAGACAGAACCAGGAAATATTTGTTTGTACGTGTGTGTGTGTGTGTGTGTGCACGGACACAACACCCTCACACCCCACATACATCTATATCTATTTTTCTTTCTGTGTATGCATGTGATGAATGCAAACATCTCCAATTTAAATCCAACTTTCCAGGATTCTTTCTAGCCTTCCCCCTTTCCATATTTGTAAATCTCTTCTTGGGCAATAAACAAACAAACAAACAAACAAACAAAAAACTAGCTCCCATTACTTTCAATATATTTACTGATATGTTCAATATTCTTGCATATAATCAATCTCCCAACTATTCTGGTAACCTCCTTAGCCAATGACCCCATTGCCATTTCCTCAGCCCACTGACACCTCAGAACTTAGAAGTCATCCCTTCCATCCTAACAATAAGAAATAGCTGAATAAATGAAAATCAATGAATTTTTGTGGACTCTTCATAAAACTGAGTTTTCTGGGCCAACTATCATCCCCAAATCTGTATAAACAGGTAAATTAAAAGAGTCAAAGCCAGATCTACTCACCTGAAACAGAAGCTGCTGGAGCCATAAACTGGTAGTAGCACTTAAATAGCAATTTTGACAAAGTGCTTGAGGCTGTGTATGGACTAGTGTGAGAGTAAAAAACTCCTGGGGGCACACTTTTATAGATTTTTACTTCCAGGAACCTTAATAAGTTCTTATGGTGAAGAACTAAGAAAGATCCCTTTGTGGATCTGACTGGGGAGAAGAACACTAATCCTTATGAAATATGTCCAGAGTGTTCTCTATAACAAATGCTTACTATGCAGGGCATACACCTTTACCAGAGCCTTATATCAACTGGGTGAAGGGGATTCTTGTCATTCCAGTCCTCTTAGGCTTCCTGTCTCACCAAAAAGAGGGAAACTATACCACTGGAAGAAACATTTATGAAGGTCACAACCTAAAGAACACACCCACCAGAAGACTAAAATTTAATAGTAAGATTTTATAACACTATCCCTCCCCTACACCTTACCACCACACCAATAAGGTGCCGGTATAATAACAATGGATCACATCTAAAAGAGCTGCAAAACAGACTCTGTCTGAACAGGACCCAAAATCAAGAGAGGAGATGAAAACAAGGATGCCAGAGGAAGCTGAGGCTTCTGGCACCTATGCCTACAGCAAACAGAAAATCCAGTCCAACTCCTAGTTGGATTAACATAAATCACTTCACTAAAGTCTCATACCTCTGTTCCTATTACCTGCTACAACATGTCTGGCTTTCAACAAAAAATTGCATGGCATGCTGAAACACAAAGAAATACACAGTCCAGAGAGACAAATCAAGCATTAGAATCAGACTCAGATATGGTACAGTTGTTGGAATTACCAGACAGGGAATTTATTTAAATTTTTTTTTTTTACTTTCAAGTTTTTATTTAAATTCCAGTCATTTAACATATAGTGTAATATTAGTTTCAGGTATAGAATTTAGTGATTCATTGCTTACATACAACACCCAGTGCTCATAACAACCATTGCCCTACTTAATACCCATCACTCATTTCACCCATCCCTGCCCACCTTCTCTCCAACAAACTTCAGTTTGTTCTCTATAGTTAAGAGGCTTTTTTATGTTTTGTCTCTCTTTTTTTTCCCCTTTGTTCATTTGTTTTGTTTCTTAAATTCCATATATGAGTGAAATCATATGCTATTTGTCTTTCTCTGATTGACTTATTGTGTTTCAGCATAATAGTTTCTCTCTCTCTCTCTCTCTCTGTGTGTGTGTGTGTGTGTGTATGTATATATATATATATATATATATATATATATATATATATATATATCTTCTTTATCCATTCATCAGTCAATGGACATTGGACATTTGGGCTCTTTCCATAATGTGGCTATTGTTGATAGTGCTGCTGTAAACATTGGGGGTGCATGTGTCCCTTTGAATCAGCATTTTTGTATCCTTTGGGTAAATACTTAGTAGTGCAATTACTGGATTGTCAGGTGGTTTTATTTCTAACTTTTTGAGGAGCATCCATACTATTTTCTACAATGGATGCACCAGTTTGCATTCCCACTAATAGTGCAAGAGGGTTCCCCTTTCTCCACATCCTCACCAAATATCTTCTCTCATTCTGAAGGTTGCCTTTTAGTTTTGTTGATTGTTTCCTTCACTGTGCAGAAGCTTTTATCTTGATGAAGTCCCAATAGTTCATACTTGCTTTTGTTTCCCTTGTACTGGGCAGGAAATTTAAAATAACTATAAATTAGTATGCTGAGGATTCAAATGGAAAAAATAAACAACATGCAAAAACTGATGGTTAATATAATCAGAAAGATGGAAATTTTATAAAAGAATAAATGGTAAATGCTGGAAATGAAAAATATTGTAGCAGAAATAATAACTTTGATGGTTTCATTAGACTGGATGAGACAGAGGAAAAAATCAGTGAGCTTGAAGACAAGTCATTAGACACTTTCAAAACTAAAATGAAAGAGAAGAAAAGAATTTAATAAAACATAACAGAACATTCTTGAATGACAATTTCAAAGGGTATAACATTGGCACAATTGGGATACCAGAAGTAGAAGAAAGAGAATAGAAGACGTATTTGAAGTGATAAAAGCAGAGACCTTTCCAAAATATATGACAGACACAAACCACAGATCTATAAATCAGAGAATACCAAGCAGGTGAAATACCAAAAACCCCACAATTACACCCAGACATATCATATGAAAACTTTAGAAAACCCAATGACAAAAAAAAAAAAAAAACTCAAGATTATTCCCAATTTCTATAAACTAGCAAACATCTGCATGTCCTTCAATGAGTGAATGGATAAACAGTGGTACACTCATACAATGAGCTATTATTCAGTGATTTAAAAATCAAGCCACAAAAACACATGAATGAATATTAAATGCATGCTTCCTAAGTGAAAGAAGCCGATCTGGAAAGTCTACACATGATAAGATTCCAGTTCATTAATATTCTGGAGAAGGCAAAATTATAGATGTTTGAAAGATCAGTATTTGGTGGGGCTTCTGGTGAGGGGAGGGCAGGAAGGTGGAGAGTGTTGAGTAAGTGAAGCACAGGGGATTTGCTAGGGTGGTGAAACTATTCTATGTGATACTGTAATGGTGGATACATGACACTATGCATTTGTCTAAACCTATACAACTCAATGGCACAGAATGAACCTTAATGTAAGCAGACTTAAAAATGTCATTTAGGAGGTCCAGGGATTGCATAAAAGAATGCAGACTGTGACAAGAGAATCTAACTGTATTATCAATATATGAAACAACTTCACTGAAGGGAGAGTGGGAAAAAGAGGCTGACGTAAGTAACTTTGGCAATGAATCAAGTCTGGAACGATATGGCAAAATGAAATGTATATAAGCACTGTATTCTAGTTAGTCAAGTTTGTCCCATGGGTGTACAGGTTAACCATTCTGATACTGCTATATATGTATACTGGCATTGAACAATTAATTAATTCAATGGATGGTGCATAGTAGGGGCCATGTCTCTCACCACTGAAGCGGGAATTTATAGGTAAGCAAGGAAAAGAGACCAGAATGATCCATGTACAAATGAATTAGAGTCAGAGATACAAGTATAAACTCATATTTAATTTAGATACAGATGGCTACATACAGAAATATTTGTAAATATATGTGTATGCACAGGCTAGTATAAATACATATATTTACTTTCTATTTTAGGTGAGAGGGTCTAGAGTCAATGACACCCCTGTAGTAACAAGCACACCTAGCACCCAGACATTGGTTTCTAATACTATTTTCTAATAAAAGGAATCAGGGATCCCTGAGAAAATTTCTGATTCTAGGACCAGGGCAGGAATTATACAAAATGAATCTGACATGTCTTGTAGTGCCAGGAGGTAGGAAAGTACTAAAAACAATCCCTAAAATGATGGAGGCATTATGTCAAAGGGCCATAGGAGTCAACTAAAAGAGCTCCTGATGTCCAAAGCTGAGTAATTTAGCAACAAAATAAAGTAGTATTAGCTTACAACCTGAAACATAAAATAAATATCCATGAGTCCATCCATACTCCTATAAATATATGATTGAATGAGTCATTATATGAGAAAGACACGACAGATGTGTGCAGAATTCCAGATAATTACTTAGATGCTTCACTCCCAAGTTACTTCTCACTAAGCATGGGCTGCACATAGTGACTTCCTTCCAAAGAGCACAGTAGGAGAAGATGGGAGTGGGGAGAATAACTTTGTGGCAGAGAAACCTGACAAATACGTCAGCTAGGTAATCAAGGTTAATATCTACAGTGGTAAGTCATGGTGATAGCATGTACACTTCATGTGATAGGATGAGAACGGCACTTCCAAATCCCATAATCCCAGTCTAATAATGAGAAAAACTATAGAAATTCCAATTCAGAGATATTCTACAAAATATCTGACCTGTTCCCCGCCAAACTGCCAAGACCATCAAAAACAAGGAGTTTGAGAAACCATTACAGCCAGGAGGAGCCTAAGGAGACAGGATGATTATATGTAATGTGGTATCCCTGCTGGAATATCATGGAACAGAAAAAGGACATTAAGTTAAAACTAGACAATTTGAATAAAATATGGATGTTAGTTAATAATTGGTTCTTTAACAAATTACAATACTAATGTAAGATGTTAATAATAGGGGAAGACTGGTGTGGGCTATTTGAGAACTCTCTGTACTATCTTTGCAATTTTTGTAAATTTAAACGTGTCCTGATATTTAACGGAAAAATATTTTTTAAAAATCTAATTGAATTTACCCATGACACAATTTGGGCCTGGTGCTTCTGGGGGAGAATTTCTCTTTGACAATTTTCCCAGTGTCTTATATGGTAATTATTTGGTTACATATTCTATCTATGTATTCTGGGAGTCACTTTTAGTAATTTTTATTGCTGCAGAAAATAAAATTTAAGATTCCAGGTTTTCAAGTTTGTTTGTATGGAGCACAAAAGGATTCTGAGGAATGCAGTCAGGGTCAGCCCCCTAAGCTTCCAACTCAATTCCTGGGCTGTTTATAGCTCCTCCAGAGGAGGCAACTAAATCCCTCACCTGCAAGCTCTGTTTCACTCTTTTCTGAACTCTTAGTGCTTCCAGCAGAAATCCTAGCAGCAATTTCAGTTCTTCCATTCCAGACTGGGTTTTCTCTCTAGTCTCCCTTGTTATAAGTCAGTCTTACAACCCGGTGTCTCAAGTTCCTATGTTGACTCTCTATCACTACCTCCACCTTCCCTGGCAATGCATCAGTACCTTGGACTGGGCTAGCTTTTTCGGACCTCTGGTGGATTCATTTGCCTAGACTCCTGCTGAGCTGGAACTCTATGCAGACACCCACCTCAGTGCTCACTGATTTTCTTATTCTGAGCCACTGCCTGTCCTACTCCGGTTTCAACCTGTTTCCTAGACCTCCTCCGGGCCACCTGTTTTCTTTTGCTACCAGGGGACCGTTCTTTGGAGTCTTCTCCATATCCCTCCAATTGTTAAGCGATGCCCCCAGAGTTATGAAACATGGTGGTAACCATCCCTTTCCTCTCCCCAAGGAATCCTTTCTGGCTCTCAAGACTTTTCAATTCAGTACCAATAAATGAATCATTATTTTATACCAGTTAAGACAAGGCCCTGACTAATGATTTTTGCAAGGTAAAAGGAGGATTCTTTCCATCCACAAATTTCTCTTTTCTGTTCCCACCTTTAATGTGAATTTATGATTCCAGGGGTCTGCACAAGACAGGTGTTTCTTGGGGTTTACATGCACAAATTTCCCTTTCAACAGAAGGTGCCTTACAGCAACTAGCCACAGAGAAGAGCAATTTAAGAAAATTCTGTCAAAGCACAGAGGCTAAAGCAGATTGATTTCAGTTTCCAAGCTGCCCTCTGCAGCTGACCACCAATATATCTGCCTGTCCAGGGATGCTGGAAGGAATTTAGCATTTTGTTTGGGCTTTTGTAGCAAGGATTCTGAGATCATTGCCTTAATAGAAGACACACACCCGGGGGAATGACTTCAAACCCCTATAGCAAGAGAATTTCTACAAAATGTTTTCTGTAACAGACAGCATTGCTTTCAAAATGAAGTACTTTTTAAACAGAAAACTTTGCAAATGTTTTAAACAGTTTTTGTTTAAATGTTACCAATTCCCCCAGTGGGTGCAGACTGTAACATGGGAAGATTTGAGATCAGTGGGATAAAGGAGACCTTTTGGCCACTAGGGTTATTAATGGAGGTGATGGGGGCCGGAATAGCTGCCTGGTGAGATGGTGGGTCCCATGTTATCTGAGGAGTGAGGAGGGGTGGTAAGGCAGGTGTCTGTACTGAGCATGCACTGGGATCCTGGGGAGGGTATTTCTGCACCAGGTAACCATTTACTGATTGGTTTCTGCAGTCTTTTAAAAGCCCACAATTCTTGATTTTTTATTTCAAGAGTTCAAAAGGAGGAGAACATCAATGAAGGCTGATAAAACTGGGAAAATTTCTTAGGGGAGGTAGTACTGGAAGTGCTGGAGCATAATCCAGTCCAGGGTCTTGTCTGATTCAGAGCAAACTGGAGGAGTTTTGTTAAGATACAGATTTGCAAGCCTCACTCCTCCACACTCTACCCCCCCCCCCCCACCCCATAACCTAGGAGGAACTTAAAATAAGATCCACTTTTAAATCTAATCTGTTGTATTCACCAGAAGCTTGGGTTTTGGAGATTGAATGCCCAGGTCATAGCAGGAGGACCGCATAGGTTCGAGGAGGAGTCTGGGCATGAGCAGGAAGCCGGGGCTCTAAGAGCATGATGCAGAGGTGGGGAATACTGGGTGGGTAAAAATCTGTGTTTCCAGTAGAGCTATATCCACTTATGGGAAAGGAAAATGTCTAATGCCTGCAAGGCATTTTCAAGATCTACTTCCCCAAATGTGGTGCAGTAGCCCAAAGCCTACACCTGCAGGCCAGTGTGCTTGAGGAAATCTGTCCACAGGCTGATCTTTCAAGCTTGCCCCTAAATGAAGTACAGAAGGCCTCAGCCACCCTGGACATTTTGGGCTTAGCACTTGTTGCCCTGTCTCTGGCATTGGGGGTGTGGTTGCTCAAATTCCTAGGTCACATAGCTCTGACCAGGAACTGCCAGACCTGTGCCTTGGCTCACCTGATGTTCCTTTTAGCTTTGGACGCTCAGAGTAGAAGGTGCTTAATCCAGCAAGCATGTGTATATGCGAGTCTGGAGCTAAGAAGGTCTTTGTGTCACCGTGGTGAACTTGGACAATTACCTTCTCAAATTATTTCGTTAATGGGGGGGGGGGTGCCATGTTGTTGCTAGATTTCATTGTGTCCTCCTCTCCTTCCGGCCAGAATTCTCCCTGGGATTTTCTTCTTTACCTTGTTGTGGCTCTCTGTCCTGCAGCAGCACTCCTGTATGGATCTTTCAACAGCATGAATCAGTTGGGAGGGAGTTAATCCTGCTTGCTGTGGTCTCTAAATATTATTTTATATGCTTCCTGTAGGCCTGGTGCTCTCACCTCCTGCTGTTAATCAAAAGTTTTGTTATTGTCTCACTTAGCCAATATGCAAAGCACTAACTCTCCTGTCCCCAGACACACGTCACTGTCCCTAGCCCAGGGCCTCTCACGAAGCTGGTGCTCAGCTGTTGAATAATTTCATGACTTCAGGGCTGCTGTGGCCACTTGTAAAGGCCACGTTTTCAGTTTCTCAGAAAAACAAAGTGCAATTTAGGTACACTATCGCTAGGTGGAACTCGTCTGTTAGAGCAACTTGAGGCCAAGTCCGAAAATTTGAGCTCTGGGTATGTTGCAGATAAATAAGTACACTGTTCAGACTTTCTGTGGAATCATAAATAAGCCTCTTTCTTAAGACTTTTGAACTCCAATTTAGAAGGAAAAGTAGATAATTCTTTTAAATGCAATAGATACCCCAGGTAGAGTCTGCTACTTTATTGATCTCTTCCTTTCCCTTCATCAACTCAGTTGGAATCTTAACTTAAAGTCCAAATCTCTTCCAACAGGTACTTCTCATTCAGACTTGGAGCTGCTTTGACGTCGAAGCCCCCCACATGCTTATCCCTCAATGGCTAACAAAGACCAAATATTCATCTCAGCCACAGGCTGTCTATTCACCTGGCCTACATTGTTTGAGCTAATTATAGGGAACAAACTCTTTGCCCACTAAGGAAGAGAAATAAGCTGCGCAGAGGTTGATGGTGTTGAAAGTGTACAAGCCACCCCCTCCCCTAGTCACTTTTCCTCATATCAGAAAAGATACTTTTACTTGACACCTTCTAGATTCCCTCTTCCCATTTGCTCTCTGAACCTGCTGGGGGCTGCTGGCTTAATTTCCACAATAGCTGCAGTTAATTAGTATCCCAGGGTAACTGACTTCCCTTAGCAACAGAGGTAACAATGGCTTCAGCTCACAAATTACCTTAGCTACAGTTTTCTTTTACTGATGAAAAACATATTCAACAATATTCAAATACAGGTTTTAAACAAAAAAAATTAATCTGATATCCACTCATTAACAAATATTTATTAAGCTCCATTTGTGTGCAAAATCACAGGACTGGCCACTGGCTGTACAGAGTTGAATCAGCTATGTACCTTTCTCTTGGGGAACTCAAAAAGAAATTGGAAAGAAAAGATAGGAACTAAAAGTAAGTCCACTGTAAGAGAGTGCTAAATGTGTGATTGGTTGAAGGCCTGGAGGGTGTGAGGAAGATGGAGGTCTTTGGGGCTGGGAAAGGTGGGTCTTGAACTTGAAAGCCCAACTATGGAGCCTGACAGAATTGAAATCAAACTCTTTGCCACTAGCTGTGTGAGGTCTGGCAAGTTACTTAAACTTTCTGAGCTTCAGTTTCCTTTCCTGTAATTGGCGAAGACTGAGGCCCACCTCAAAAAGCTTATGTAAAGGTTAGAAATTACACAGATAAAGCACCTAGTCCACTGCCTGGCCAAAAGTCCCTCTTTTCATTGGTAACTCAGTCTCAAAGGCTCAATAGGCTTTAGCTATGTGAAGAGGAAAAGGATGGAATTTCCATTTGGAAAAAAGGACATCAAAAAGCCTATGGCAACTGAAACCGGGAAGGGAAGGCAAAGGAAATTAGTTTACAATGTGAGGCTTGGGGTAGGGGGAAATTGGATCAGAAAGGTAGCTGAGATTTTGTCACAAGGATTTTTGGTTAAAATGTCAGAGCTGGAAGAGATCTTTGGAAATAATCTGTTGGCCCAGGCTCTTTATTTGATTGATAGCATAACTTTCCTTTCATTGGTTCTAAGTCAGATGACTTTTTTCATTGTGAAATAAAATTTTATTTTCAAATTAAATGAAAAAGTGAATGGTTTCAAACTTCCAGGAAGTTCTCTCTCAGCAGAGCATTAATATACATCTAGCTATTGCTATGAGGACAACTATGCCTTTATCAGAGACGCTAACAGAAAAAGACTCCTTAACCTGGACTGGGCCATGAGCCTGACTGGAGAAAAATCAGTGAAGAAAAGGTGATGAAAGAATAATTTGCTGCTCCCTCAGTTTCCCAAGAAATCCCAAGTTTGCATGCTACCCAACACCATCTTTCTTTACCTTCTATCTAAATCAAGAACATCTGATGGCTCTTGATTACCATACTAGCATTGCTATCACTGTAAATGATGATAAACAAAAAATATCTGCACTTGTATTTACATAGTACTTCTTGCCTTTTCAAACAACACTGAAGTCCATCCTCTCATTTTTTTCTCACACCAGATGTGGAGTTAGTTAAGCAATCCCCACCTCCACCTCCACATGCCACCTCAGTGCCATAGATGAAGAAAATGAGGCCTAGCATTGTCTGTAATTGGGAGTAGAGCATATGTAGGAGAAAGTGACTAGTGATAATCTATGGGATGTTCAAATTTATGTCTCTGGGAAGCTTTGCTCCTCATCACCCTCCTCTAGATGTCTCTTGGATATCACACATTCTCACCAGCAGCCTTCCTACTCCTATAGATCATCAACAATCATCCTAAAAGCCTAAGGCCAGGTACAGTGTTTGGGCTTTTTTCCCACATCTAACCATTCCACAGCATATGACAAATCCTTGAGAAATTTCCAGTGAGAAAAAAACTAGCAGAAACCAAATGCCCTCCCTCTGTGACTTGATGTGGCCAAGCATAGGCTCCTTTCAAAGGGTGCACCGTAGAAGAGTCATGAGGCTCAACCTCCTAACCCCCACCCCGAGTCTGGCTGGTGTTTTTTTCTCCCATAGTTAAGAGGATCTTTTTGGAATCTTATTTTTACCAACAAAGGGAAACATCATTATTACAATTCCATAAATTTACAGAAGGAACACCATTGATACATGTTGTTGTATATTTGAGTGTTTTTTGTGTTTCATACTGATCATACCAACATTACATCATTATATTTATCTGGTTTTTCCCCATACTTTTGAGATTAGAGAACTCATCAGCCTTTAAAGAGAAATCAAATGCCAAGCAAGATTCTACCTTCTAGAAAAGTATTAATGGAAACAATTTTCCAAATATATTTAATTTTTAATATTTGTGTATCTATTAATAAATTGACATTTATTGAATATCTACAAAGTGGCATGCAAATTGCCTGTATACTTCATTTAATTCCCAGTCTGTATAAAGGAGAGATTATTATGCCCATTTCATGTGTGAGGAGACTAGGGGTCAAAGATGGTAAGCCATTTACCACACATTGACAGTACAGAGCTACTAAGAGGCAGATCTGGGGCTTTGATCCAGGTCTTCTAACTCCAGAGCCAATGGTTTTCTTAATATACTACAGCAGCAAGTACAGGGGCTTGTCCAAAAGTAAACTTAATTTTTAGAAAAGGCCTAGGTAAGCAAATATCCTTGAATTAGAGAATGTCCAAATTTCAGGTCCAAATCACTTGGCCACTTAAAAAATAAAGGGCTTAATCAATCATAAAGAATTCCACTTAAACTTATTATCTAAAGTGATTAATAAGAATGACATTTCCCCACCAACCCCGAATGATAAAATCAATTTGGGAACTTTCCCAATAATTTGAACTCAAAATACTAATCTTAAGAGAGAGCCTATATATCAAAAGTCTGTATAGTTTGACACAAATATAACAGAATCTTAATTTTCAATTTCTATTAAACTGATTTTTCTTTTATAGCAGAGTCGGAAAGCCAAAAAACCCTTCAAATCCATTGAGCCCCTTGCATTTTATTTAAGAGGTTTCATTTTTCAAGCCAAAGCCCAGAAGACAAAACAAGCTCATTTAATTCACACCCCAGAATTGTAATTGCTCTGCTCAAGCCAATGTCTAAGTGCCTGTATTAAGGGCTTCCCACTGACCAGAGAGTGTTAATTCATCAGCCCATGCAACTTTCTTTTGTGCTTTTAAGCTACTGCTCATTTTCCTCTTGGTTAGGGTTGTCTATAAAACAGAACATGCCAGTAAATTAAATTTCAGATAAACAACAAATAAACTTTAGGTAAGCATGTCCTGTGCAATGATTAGGACATACTTATGCTAACAAAATTCACTGTTTTTTTTATTACAATTTAACAGGACATCCTGTATTTCTATTTGCTAAATCTGACAAACCTACTCTTGATTTATTATAATTATCCCAAAGATTTCATGTCTAAATTATTGTAGTTTAAAAATTTTTTTTTTCAACGTTTTTATTTATTTTTGGGACAGAGAGAGACAGAGCATGAACGGGGGAGGAGCAGAGAGAGAGGGAGACACAGAATCGGAAACAGGCTCCAGGCTCTGAGCCATCAGCCCAGAGCCTGACGCGGGGCTCAAACTCACGGACCGCGAGATCGTGACCTGGCTGAAGTCGGACGCTTAACCGACTGCGCCACCCAGGCGCCCCTAAACTATTGTAGTTTTAAAATGCATTATTTGTATGTTTTTGTAAGGTGAGCGTGTGTGTGTGTGTGTGTGTGTGTGTGTGTGTGTGTGTGTGAATGTTTCTCAAAATAAAAGTTCTGGAGCACACTCTTACTCTTGAGACAGCAGCGAACAATCACTTTGATTAACAATGTATCTTTTAACTAAAAAACGTTACAGAGAGGAAGGGAGGCAAACCATAAGAGACTCTTGAATGCTGAGAACAAACTGAGGATTGATGGAGGGTGGGGGAGAGGGGTAAGTGGGTGATGGGCATTGAGGAGGGCACCTGTTGGGATAAGCACTGGGTGTTGTATGGAAACCAATCTGACAATAAATTATATTTAATATAAAAAAAGAGAAATATATATATATATATATATATATATATATATATATATACACACACACACTTATGGGACACCTGGGTGGCTCAGCCATTTAAGCGTCTGACTCTTGATTTCAGCTCAGGTCATGATGTCATGACTCATGGGATCAAGACCCACATCAGGCTCCACTGAGAGCATGGAACCTACTTGGGATCTCTCTCTCCCTATAGCTCTGCACCTCCGCAGCTTGCGCATAGGCTGGAGAAGGTGTGTGAGACTAGGACAATTTAAAAGAGAAAAATAAGTGGCGGGTGGTAGGGGGAGTGTGAGGAAAAACCTTCATGTACCGTATATTAAAAGGTATTATAAATCTATACTGATTTAAAAAGTTTGACTCTGTTAGTAGACAAATTAATGCCATGGAATAGAGATTGTCCAACTTATCACAAAATAAGTTCTGAAAGTGTCAAGGAGTTAAATGGCAGAGGAAATTGCAAAGGTACTAGGAAAAAACATGGAAAAATTATATGCAATCTTGAAGTGGAGAAGACCTTTCTAAGGAAGATGCAAAGCCCAAAAAACAAAAAGAACAAGTTTCATAAACTGACTACATACAAAATGAGATATTCTTTTGCATGGAAATATAATAAACACAGTTGAAAAGCAATTTAGAAAAACATCTTTAATACATCTGACTCACAATGGACTGTTACTTAATATGTAGAGATCTCTTACAAATCAGTAGATAGAAAAGAAAAGGTATAAATAGAAAAATGAATAAAGGCCATAAATGCACAGTTTACTGAAAAACAACTACACATAGCAAGAAATACACAGAAAAAGGTGTTTAACCTCATTAATAATTAAGGCAACATAAAAGAAAAAAATAGTGAAACATTGTTTCCCTCTGTTAGGTTGGAAAAGATCAAAAGTTAAATAATGCCTAGTGTTGATGAGAATAAAGAAATGGGCAATTGTACCTTGTAGGCAGGATTATAAATGGATGCAACTTCTTTGGAAGGCGTTATTTTGAAATATATATAAATGTGAAAATAACATTTATTCCTGATTCAAAAACTCCCATTTTAGAAATTTATTTTATGAAAATACTTGCACAAATATGCAAAGGCATACACATATACAATGGTGTTCCCTGCAGCATTGTTTGTATCAGTGTAAAACTGGGATCAAGCTAAATATCTGTTATTGGACAATGGGATAAATAAGTTAGTGTATATTCATATATTGAAATAATACTCAGTCAATTAAAAAATAAAAGCAATTTACACATGCTAAAATATAATGCTTTCCAAGTTTAATTTGTTGAGATTAAAGAAAAAGTACAAGAGAGTATATGGCATCCTTCCTTTCTCGATAAAGAAAGATGTATATATGTACATATGTTTGTATGTGCAGAGGTAGACTCTTCCATTGTTATACCCTTTGTACTCCTTGAAACTTTTTGTACAAAGTGCATGTATTACTTTTCAATAAAAAATCAAATCTATAAAAGATACCTATTTTTGTTCTTTTTTTTTTTTTTTAAAGCATGCTTATATCATCTCTCATTTCTTCTCTTGTTCTTATCTCAGGGTCTATTTGCCAGTTATCACTGTTGTCCCAGTTGGGCCCTGCAGGGAGCTGATGGTAATCGGTGGCTTGCTCCCTTTCATAACACAGTCCAACAATCAGTAATTCAATTTCCTTGTACCAGAAAGGCCCTCACTTGATGTTAGCATCCAGGAAAGTAACTTTTCCCAAACTCAAAAATCCCAGGGGGCAGAATGTACTCCTCAAACGGTGAAGTTTACACTGCATTTCTTAGATGGTAGCAATTACACCCACGATTCTTGGGTTCTTTAATGACTCTCCAGGAGGTGCTGCTCTCCTCAGTACCTTCATTCAGGTCGTTACCTTTCCTGAAATGCTCTCCCTGGCCTAGCTGGTGCTACACATTTTACCTATCCCTCAAGACTCAAGTCCCACTTGTTCATGATTGAAAAAGGTTGGTTTTCATGATTACTTCAGCTTTGCTCAGAACACTGTTCTCTTCTTTCTCTAACTTTGTGTCTTACTTTCATAAAAAGATAATCAACAGTCCAAACAATACTTCCATAAAACATTTTTCTTAATGGTACCTAAATAGTACTGGTTTTAGGTTAAACAGAACAGAGTTCAAATTCTTTTCCAACGTTTACAGACCCTTAGGAAAATTACTTAAACTATCTAAGTCTCAATTTCTCCATTTAAAAACTGTGGATAAAGATGCTCAACATCATTCATCATCAGGGAAATGCAAATCAAAACCACAATGACACCTTACACCTGTCAGAATGGCTAGAATCAAAGACAAGAAGCATCAAGTGTTGGTGAAGATGTGAAGAAAAAGGACTCTCAGACACTGTTGGTAGGAATGTAAATTGGAATCACCACTGTGGAAAAGAGTATGGAGAGTCCTCAAAAAAATTAAAAATGGAAAAACTATATGACCTAGTGATTCCACTACTGGGTATTTACGCAAAGAAAACAAAAACAATAATTTGAAAAGATATATGCACCCTATGTTTATTGCAGCATTATTTACAATAACCAAGATATGGAAGCAACACAAATGTCTCTCAATAGGTGAATAGATAAAGAAGATCTGGTATATATATATATATATATATATATATATATATATATATATAAAATGGAATATTACTCAGCCATAAAAAGGATGAGATCTTGCTATTTGCAACAACATGGATGAGCCTAGAGGATATTATGCTAAGTGAAATAAGTCAGACAAATACCATATGATTTCATTTATATGTGGATTCTAGAAAATAAAGAAAAAAGCAGAAGCATACTCAAAAGTACAGAGAACAAACTAATGTTTGCCAGGGGGAAAGGGGGTTGGGGGGATATGCAATGTGGGTGGAGAGTGGGAGGTACAGGTTTCCAGTTATGGAATGAATGTTATAGGGGTGGGAGGTCCAGCATAGTGAATGTAGTCAGTGGTAGTGCAATAACGTTATTTGGTGACAGATGTGAGCTACACTTGTGGTGAGCACAACATAATGTATAGATTTGTCAGATTACTATGAAACTAATGTAACGTTGTGTGTCAACTATACTTCAATAAAATTTTTTAATTAAAAAACTGTGGATAATAATATCTACCATATAGGGACATCACTGGTATTAAATGTAAAGCGACTTGCACGATAACTGGTACATCATAGATAATCAATTACTCTTAGCCGAGGAGCATCCCTTTCTCTGACATATTCCCTTTACTATCACTGAGAAAAGACCAACAAACTTTAAGTTAATAAACCCCAGAATGAAATTTAAGTATATATTGTGGATTTATTTCTTTACTTTCCCTATTCTTTTGGTTTTATCTCATTTCTTCTCCCTTTATTATCTCAAGGCCTATTTCTGTTCTGACTCTGCCACTCATCATGTGTGTGATCTTGGGCTAGTTGCTGAATTTTTTAGAGCCTCGGTTTTCTCATCCTAAAACAGGGTTGATAATACTTTCCTTATAGAATTGTTGGGAAATTTAAATGAGATTATATATGTGAATGTGTAAAGTGGTAAAGTGCTACAACAATTTGAAGTGTTCTTATTAAATGTTCATGTAGAGTGATATTTTAAAGGGAATAAATCCTTTGGAGTCCCAGCAATTTATTTTGCACCTCAGATTGATGTGTAATTCCTAGTTGGTTCACAACTCATATTTCCAGCTGTCATCCATCAACACTTTGGCCACAGACTGTTCTTGGCTGCCTGTCTGTATGGAATTAGTTATCCTTCCTAACATAGTCTAGTTTTCTCCAGACAAAACCCATTCTTCCCAAGGGCAGAGATCCCCTCACTGAGTGTGTTCAACTAACAAACCCCCCTTAAAAAAATCTGCCTCATTCTTTCTTCCTCATTTTTCTGTCTTAGAGGTGTTGAAACATTTTTAACATTCACTCATTCATCGACTCCATCCACAAATATGTATTGGGTACCTACTCTGTGCCACATGTAGTGGTTAAGTTTTGAGGATACAAAGGTTAATAAGGCACATTCCCAGCCATCGATGACTTCACATTTGAGAAGGGGAGAGATGTGTAAACAAATGCTTATAATTCATTTTTTTACAAGTAACAATAAAAATTTTTACCAGCTACAGAGACAACACGTTTAGGAAAAACTTCCTGAAAGAGGTATCATTTCAGTTTTGAAGGATGAATACTATATATATATATATATATATATATATACACATATATACATATATATATATATATAATAAATCTTATTTATTTTGAGAGAGAGAGAGAGAGAGAGAGAGAGCACAAGCAGGTGAGGAACAGAGAGAAGGAGACAGAATCCCAAGCAGATTCCATGCCAACAGTGCAGAGCCTGATGCGGGGCTCAAACTCACAAACCCTCACAAACCATGAGATAATAACCTGAGCTGAAATCAAGAGTCAGACACTTAACCCATTGAACTGCCCAGGTGCCCCAAGGCTGAATAATATTTTAACAGACAGATAAAGAAGGAAACAATATTCCATGCAGAGGATACAATGCATGTAGAGGTACAAAGTTATGAAGCAGCACTGCTTATTTAGAGACTATATTACAAGATTATGAGGAGTGACATGAAAAGTGTTAGGAGATGAATCCCAGGAAGTCACTGTAGCCATGCAAAGAGGTTTGGGTAGAGGGGACCACAAGATGGTAGAGTTTCAGATAGAGGACAGGCATAGTCTACAGAAGTTAACTCTCATGCGTCAGAATTAAGGGGGATCTTCAAAAATGCATAAAGACTGGGACCATGTTTCATAGTTTTTCAGTGTTGGGCATGCAACTGCAATAAGTACTCAATATACATACATACACATGTATGTATAATATGTATTTCTGTCTTAGTCAATTCCAGCTGCTATAACAAGATACCATAAACTGGGTGGCTTAAATAACAGAAATTTATTTCTCACAGTACTTGAAGCTTGAAAGTCCAAGATTAGGGGGCCAGCATAGTTGGGTTCTGATGAGAGCCTTCTTCCTGGTTTGTAGATGGCCACCTTCTCATTGTATACACATGGTGGAGAGCTAACAGAAAGAGAGCAAGCTGTTCTGTCTCTTCTCATAAAGGGCACTAATTCCATTCATGATAACTCCACTCTCATGACCTAATTACTTCCCAAAGGCTGCACCTCCTAATGCCATCACATTGGGTGTTAGGTTTCAACATATGAATTTGGGGGGGGGATACAAACATTCAGTATATCTATATCTATATCTATATCTATATCTATATCTATATCTATATCTATAATCTATCTATTGAGAGGGAGCAAGGGATGAAGGGAGGAAGCAAATCTGGCAAAATGTTAGCAAAGAGTAACTCTAGGTGAAGAGTATATGGGCATTTATTGTATTTCTGTATAGTTTTGAAATTTTTCAACATAAATAGTTGGCAATCACACAACCATATACATAGAGATGGTTAAAATGGCAAATATTAAGTTATGTGTATTTTCCACAATAAAAAATTAGAAAAAATACATACAAATTACATGGATGAGGACAAAGACAAATAATCAAATAGATGACTCAGATGACTCAAGGCTTGGTATAGGAGCTGAAAAGGTGGATAATAAAATCATGATAGTAACAATTATCAGGATAATGGAGTGATGAGTTAAAATTAATAATTTAATAGGTCTTTGAAACTCAGAATATCAACAATACATATACAAGATGGTTTGTCATGACTGCAATTGGCGGGAAATGCCCTTGGGTTTTTCACTTGCCCATAAGCTGATGTGAGGCAAGGGTGGGACACAGTTGAGCTATCAAGAATAGAATATAAATGTGTAAAACAATAGAGGTTTGAGTCTAATAGCTCTTTATATGTCCCAAGCCAAACATTGTGTTAACTGAAAACAGAAATATGTCTACGAGAGAGCCATCAATATGGGGAAAGCTTAAAAAGTCATTTCATCCAAGACATGGGTGTGTTGCATCTAATCAGTGGTCTGCTTAAGAAGGGTTGCCCAGAAAAGATGAAACATGTGGGTAGGTGAATTTTCTGTGTTGTTTACCCAGAAACCAAGAAGGTAAGAGTTGAGTCTGAATAATCCATGCGGTTCTCAAGAACTAGGCCCAAAGGGTTAACAGTGCAAAGTTCTGAAAAGCCTGGGTAGCAGCTATCAGGCAGGCCTGCTGCAGCTGCTGCTCAGGTTTTGGCCCTACAACCTTCTTGTTGCTTCTGCCACTGTCTGCCAATGCCTGGGTAGGGCCCTGAGAATCTAGAGATTAAAAGACATAAAAGGGACATGAGAACTTTCAAAATCTATAGGGCTGAATGGCGATTATGCGCAGTTTACAGATGAGGAAACTAGAGCTAAAAAGTTTAGGTAACTGGCCAACAGTCACATTGATAAGGAGTGGAAGAAATGGAATTCAAACCCAGGCTATCATTCATTCGTGACTTTATGTAATATTTCTTGAGACCTGTTTGTGGAAAACACTAGGGTTACAAAGGTAAAGAATACATAGTCTTTGCCCTCAAAATTCTTGTATAAACCTTAAAACAATGCAATCAGGATTAAAATAGAGGATTTCACAGTGTGTAATATATTCATGTGCTGGAGAATTGTAGCTTAAGTGGAGCTGGAGTGTAGGGCCCATGGAGGGAATGATGGGAAGTGCATCTGGAAAATTGGTTTGAGTCTAGATTGCATTGGCCTGAAAATGTTATGTCAAATTGGGTGGGCTTTATACTGTATATGGTGGATAATTCTAAGCATTTCCAAAGAAGAGTAATGACATGGTCAACTCCATGATAACTCTAGGAGCAGGTGGAAAATGGATCTGGGGAAGCTGGAAGAAAGATAACTAAAACCACTGTGACAATAGCCCACATAAGAGAAGATGAAGGCTAGAACTAAGGCAATAACAGTTAGAGACATGTAAAGATGTGGATAAACAGATGTGAGAGCTTTTTGAAAGTTTGAATCAGTAAAATTTTGTGACTGATTAGACATAGGGGGTAAACATAAGGAAGCCAATAATGGTTTTGAATTGGTAAAATATTAGACAATTAAGGGAAATGAGGGATACAGGAAGAGGGCCAGGTTGAAGGAGATAGAAGATATTTGGTTTGGGACACATTGATCTTAAGATGACCGCATGACATCCAGGAAAGAATGTCCAGTAAACAGCTAGAAACAGGACTGAAGTTGAAGAGAAACATTTGGGTTAATGTTAAGGATTTGGGAACATCAACTCTTTCGAGTTGGTTGAAGCTATAAGAAAAGATGGGGAACAAGTCTGTTTTGGAAAGCACAGAAGAGAGGAGAGGAGGAGAGTAGAGGGCAAGAGAAAGGGGAGGAAGGAGGGAAACACAAAAGGAAGGGAAAGGAAGGGAAGGGAGTTATAAAAAATATGCACAGGCTATGTCCTGATATACAGTAGGTGCATCATAAGTGTAATTGTAAATTAAATTAATTTATAAATGAGTGAATTGTAAGCACCCCCAAAATTAAAAATTGGGTATGAAAAGAGGAACAAGCAAAAGACTGGAAAATATGGTGAGATAAATAGAACCTCCTAGAAGGAATGAAGGTGTGCATGCCAAGAGACAATAAAATTTGGAGACTGGACCTGGATGGAGACAGAACTAAAAAGGCCATGGAAGATTGCCTTGAGGGGCTTGGGATCTAGGTGGGGGCCTGAATTCAGTTACTCGTGGTAGAAATATACATATGATTGTTAATAAATTCCAGAGACAGCAATGAAAGGAAAGTAGGTATACAGAGAAAGCAGCAATCAGAGACACTGAAAACATTTTGAGCCAGAATATAAAGGAGAATTTGGGGGCTGCTGAGAGGAGAGGAGAGGGAAATGCACCTATGCATACTGGCCAGCATGAAGGCACAGAGGCTGGAATGAACCTAAAGAAAGTGAGAAGTTGGAATGCCCCTAATAGTTGGGTTAAGAAAACCCACATGAACTCATGTAGACTCCTTGTAGCACCACTACTGGCCCGATGGCCCAGTCTGATCACCGAGAGATTTGCATTAACTGTTGGCATCGTGGTCTTCTCTTCTCCCCTCAGGCTCTGGCCCCCAGCATTTACCCTAGGGACCGTTACACAGGGTCAGGATGGTGGTATCTCTTATCCCTCATGTCTTAATTTTTACACCTCAGCCAGAGAAAGAATGTAATTCTTATTGGTTGAAACCCCCACCGTAGGTTTTGTAAATGTGGACAGTAAAAACCAAGGCTGGAAATAATTGGAAAAGGGCTGTGAAAAAGAGAGCCTTGAATGCCAGGCTGTGAAATTGGAACTTCATCTGGTAAGAGTGGGAAAGGATCTGAGTATATTGAGAAGGATGTGACACCATAAGAAGTGTGTTTTATTACCAGGAAATACAAACAGAACTGATTCTGAGGGTCCTTAACTTTTAGGTGTGGGTTATTACACAAAAGCCCCAGCAAGATTGGGCCCCAGATCTGAAGTCTTCCTACTACCTATGCCAAGACAGAAGTTGCAGCAAGGAAGAAAGGCAAGAGTGAAGGATGCAGTATATCTGGTCTCTCTCCCTCTTTTAAAAATATTTTTTAACGTTTATTTATTATTGAGAGACAGAGAGACACAGAGCGTGAGTAGGGAAGGGGTAGAGAGAGGGGAGACACAGAATATGAAGTATGCTCCGGGCTCTGAGCTGTCAGCACAGAGCCTGACGTGGGGCACGAACTCATGAGCTGTGAGATCATGACCTGAGCTGAAGTCGGTTGCCTAACCAACTGAGCCACCCAGGCGCCCCACTCTCTCTCTTTTTAAATTCAAATAGAATTAACATACAGTATTATATTAAAGGTGTACAATATAGTGATTCAACAATTCCATACATTACTCAGTGCTCATCACAATAAGTGTACTCTTAATCCCCTTCACCTATTACCCCCATCCCCCTACCCACCTCCCTTCTGGTAACCATCAGTTTGTTCTCTGTAGTTAGGAGTCTGCTTTTCATTTGTCTACTTTTTTCTTTGTTTTGTTTCTTAAATTCTACATATGAGTGAAATCATATGGTATTTCTCTCTTCCTCTCTGTCTGACTTATTTCATTTAGCATTATACCCTCTAGATACATCCATGTTTTTGCAAATGGCAAGATTTCATTCTTTTTTTGCTGACTAATATTCCACCTCTTCTTTATCCATTCATCTATTGATGAACATTTGGGTTGCTACCATTATCTTGGCTATTGTAAGCTCCTTTGGCAAGGGAAACAAAAGCAAAATTAAACTATCGGGCTACACCAAAATAAAAAACTTTTGGGGCGCCTGGGTGGCTCAGTCGGTTAAGTGGCCAACTTCGGCTCAGGTCATGATCTCGCGGTCCATGAGTTCGAGCCCCGCGTCGGGCTCTGTGCTGACAGCTCAGAGCCTGGAGCCTGTTTCAGATTCTGTGTCTCCCTCTCTCTGACCCTCCCCCGTTCATGCTTTGTCTCTATCTGTCTCAAAAATAAATAAGTGTTAAAAATAAAAATAAAAAAAAAACACTTTTGCACAGTGAAGGAAGTCATCAGCAAAACAAGAAGACAGCCTACTGAATGGGAGAAGCTATTTGCAAATGATGTAACCGATAAGGAGTTAATATCCAAAATACATAAAGAACATATACAACTCAACATTAAAACAACAGTATACCTGATCTCTTTACAATATCTTGGGTTCTGCAGTCTTCTCCTCCCAGCTTCACTATATTTCACTGTCATTTCCTATAATTTGGTGACCAGCCCTTCCCAGAAGGAATTTTAAATGATCCATAAATGTAAATAAATATGGAGTTTAAAACATTCTTATGCCCTAAAAGATCGTTGAGGTTGACAGTGTAACGACAAAATTCCTTCTCTAAGGGATGACTGATCCTCCTCAGTGTTACCTTTAGCTTAGCCTCCTCTCTTTGGACTGTTCATCTTCTTGTATACTGTCATCAGGATGGAGAACCTGGGTATGTTCATTCTCATTGGGGTAGTCTCAGCTGATATGTCTGTTTTGCCTAGATTTCTGCCTTTCACTTTCTCCATGCTCACAGTCCTAGGAAAGATGTTTTCCAAGCATTGGGCTGCCTTTCTCTTTCTGAGGTCCTGAAGCACAGATGAGACTCTTCAGCATCTTGTGTATTACAGAGTTTTTTCTCTTGGCATCAATGCCTTATGATAACTATATCATCATCTGTGACCCTCTATTATCCCTTGTCACTAGTTCAAGGTACTCAACTGGCATTTGGTTGAGGAAAACTATATATCAGGTCCATCAGCTAAGCAGTCCTCCCAGCTCTTACGTTCCACTTTTTCTTCTTCAGGTCCTAATTTTGCTCACTTTAGTGCCATTCATTTCTAGTTCAAGCTGACCTCCAAAACACGACTTCCAGCTTTGCATTCTCTGGTTTCATTAACTCCAGTGACTGTTCTCAGGCTTGTACTGAAGAATCACCTGCCCCCAACCAGCCATCTTGAGATGGTTACTTCCTGGGAAAAGAGAGGGTGTTTTCTGGTTCTACACTGAGGTCAACTCTGTGCCAAATCAAAAGATCTGGAGAACAAAGTTTTGAAAAAAATTTTTTCAAAATTCCATCTGTCATTCTTTTCCACCTGTTCAGATGAAACTTTCATTATAACTTTTGAGGTAACACTAGACTAGTTTATTAAAAGTAAGCAACAGTTTGCACATACTCCCTTACTGCAGACTATCTCTAGATTTTATAAAGTTCAGTGAAATAACACATTTCATCTCACAGGCATTTCTTTTAATACACTACCATTAGTGAAAGGTTTTCTTAAAGGTAAGAGATGTTTTCAAATATTTGTTATTAAAATATTAATGTGTAGATAAGGGCCTGGTTTGTTGTCTCTGCTGAGTCTCAGAAATTTCTACATGATTTATATAAGTACAAACTTGTATTATCTACTTCAATAGCATAACTGGTTCCTTATATACATGATTCTATGGAACAAAGGCCATTATAGAAGAAACCAAGGCTCATAGAGGTTAAATCCCAAGGTCACACAGATGGTATAACGGTAGCAGTGGGATTCTAATCCGTTTTCAGAGCGTGTGCTCTTTGCACTACATGTTTCTTACTTGAAATCAGGGAGAATTCCCATCAAATGGGAATTAGCTTGGAGGTATAACACTCATAGGGTACTTTAAAAGATCTTGAAATTTTAAGTGGCTTGATTGACCATTTGGAACTCGCTTCTGACAGAGATAGAGACTTAAACCTCACGTATAACCACAAAGGCAGCATGCTTTTTGAATCAACCATTTGGAGCCTGAAATGTGATGTTTATTTTAGCTGAGGTGAAATAAAAATCCTACATCCCTCCGGTCATGATGAAAGACAGTGAGAAAAAATGATTTTATATATGGTAGGCTATTCACTTTACACTCAACTTATTATGAATGCACTTAATCTATAATCCCTGCATGGCTAGTACTTGATTTCCTCCTGCAATCATGTACACATTTCCTTGTACAATACATTTTAAGTTCACCAGTCCCCATTGCTAGGATAGTGCACTGCCTGAACTCAGAAGGCACTCCATAAATATCCAGTGACTGCCTCCCTGGCTCATGTTTCTCTATTTCCCAAGTTCCTTCCATTCCACCACTAGAAAGTCTCAGCCACAACATGATAATCAAATCATCTTGGCCTCCATATTCATTTGTCTAAGCCTTTAAGAGCCTCCAGGGCAGAAACTTTCCCTTCCTCCCTCCCTCCCTCCTTCCCTCCCTTCCTTCTTTCCTTTTGTTGAGTAGTATTCCATTGTATGGTTGTACCAAAGTTTGTTTCACTACTCATCCATGGAAGGACATTTAGGTTGTTTCTAGGTTTTCATTATTATGAATAAAACTGTTATAAATAATCATATATACTTTTTTCTCTGAATGTAAGTTTTCATTTTTTAAAGAAAAATTACCAAGATGTAATTGCGTTGTTGTGTGGTATGTGCATGTTTAACATGATAAGAAACTTTCCATCTGTTTTCTAGAGTGGCTGTACCACTGCATTCCCAAGAGCAATGTATAAGAGTTCTAGTTGCTCTACATCCTCACCAGAACTTGTATTCCAGTATTTTTAAAGACATTCTAATAGGTGTGCAGTGTTACTTTATTTTGGTTTTAACTGGCATCTGCCTAATGGCTAATGATGTTAAATATCTTTTCCTATACTTATTTGCCATCTGTATATCCTCTTGAGTGAAATGTCTGCTCAAGGCATTTTCCACATTTTCTAATTGGATTGCTTTTTACTGTTGAGTTTTCAAAATTATTTTCTATCTCCTGGATACAAGCCCTTTGTTGCATACATGAAATGCAAATATTTTCTCCCAGTATTCAGTTTGTCTTTTCATCTTCATAACAGTGCCTTCAACAGAGAAAATGTTCTTAATTTTAATAAAGAACTTATTTATCTATTTTTACTTTTTATATACCATGCTTTTGGTCTCCTTTCTAAGAACTTTTTGCCTAAACTCAGATTACATAGGTTTTCTCTTATGTTTCCTAAAAGTTTGGAAGCTTTATGTTTTATATTTTCATATTGTACCATTTTGAGTTTATCTTTGCATAAGGTATGAAGTTGAGGTCAGGATTCATTTCTATTTTTCTTTTCTGTTCTCTTTTCCTTTCTTTTTGCATATGGGTGACCCCTTGTTCCATTTGTCAAAAAGACTATCATTTATTTTTCCAAGGAATTGCTTATACATCTTTATTAATGATCAGGGCACCTGGGTGGCTCAGCCAGTTAAGTGCCCAACCCTTGACCTAGGCTCAGGTCATGATCTCACAGTTTGTGGGTTGGAGCCCCACATCAGGTTCTGCACTGATGGTGCAGAGCCTGCTTGGGATTCTGTCTCTCCTTCCTTCTGCACCTCCCCTGCTTGCACTTTCTCTCTCTTTCTCTCAGAATAAATAAATAAACATATTTTTTAAAAGATCAAATATCCACATTTATGTGGGTCTATTTATTTAAAAAATTTTTATGTTTATTTTTGAGAGAGAGAGAGGGAGAGAGAGAGAGAGAGGAGAGCAAGCGAGCAGGGGAGGGGCAGAGAGAAAGGGAGACACAGAATCCGAAATAGGTTCCAAGGCTCTGAGCTGTCAGCACAGAGCCCCATGGGGCACTCAGACTCATGAACTGGGAGATCATGACCTGAGCCGAAGTCAAAGGCTCAACCAACTGAGCTACCCAAGCGCCCCTTGTGTGGATCTATTTCTGAACTCTCTATTCTGGACCCTCGATCCAAGTGTCTATTCCTTTGCCAATGCACACCATAATCATTACTGTAACTTTATAGTAAGTCTTAAAACACAGTAGTGATGGGTCCTCCAACTTTGTGCTTTTTCTTAAAATTGTTTTAGCTCTTTTTTTTTGTCTTTCATATAAATTTTAGAATATAGAGCTTTAGAAATTCCTAATGATTGTAGTAATGATAACCACAAGAAACCTTTTGGGATTTTCATTGCTATTGCACTTTGAGGAGAGTTGGCATCTTTATTACACCAAATCCTCCAATCCATGCTCAGGGTACATTCCACCATTTATTTATCTCTTCTTTGATATCTTCCCTTAGCATTTTGTAGTTTTCAGCATACAAATCTTGTGCAAGTTTGTCATATTAATGCTTAACTGTTTCAAATGGTATGCATATATATTTTTATAATTTTGACTTCCAATTGTTCATTGCTCGACTTTAGAAATACAGTTAAGTGTTGTGTATTGATCCTATATCCCGTGACCTTGTTAAACTCATGTATCATTCTAGGAAGTTTTCATTTTACATCCCTGAGATTTTCTACATAGATAATAATATTGTCTAAAAATAGGGCTGTTTCTCCTTTCCAATCTGTATGTTCTTTTTTTTTCTTATCTTAATGTATCAGCTAGAATTGTTAGTGTGATGTTGAATAGGAGTTGTGAAAGTAGGTATCCTTGCCTTATTCCTGATCTTAGGAAGGAAAGCATTTAGTCCTTCACCATTATGATGTTAGCCATGGAATTTTCATAAATGCCTCCTATCAGGTTAATGGAATTTCCTTTTACTCTTAGTTTGCTTAGAGTTTTTTTTTTAATCATGAATGGATGTTGTATTTTGTCAAATGTTTTCTGTATCTACTGATATGATCATTTGGGTTTTTTCTTCTTTAGACAGTCAAAATGGTGGATTATATGATTGATTTGATTGATTTTTGAATATTGAACTGGTTTAGAATTCCTATATTAACCCCAATTGGTTGTGATGCTTTACTCATATTGGTGGTTTCAATTTTTTAATATTCTGTTAAGGTTTTTTGCCTCTATGTTCATGAGGGATATTGGTTTGCAGTTTTAATTTTTTTGCATTATGTTTGGTTTGGGGATCAGGGTGACGCTAACATTGTAAAGTAAATCAGAAAACGTTTACTGCTATATTCTGGAATAGATTGGTATTGCATCTTCTTTAAATGTTTGGTAAAAGTTACCAGTGAATCTATCTGGGCTTGCAGATATATTTTTTAGAAGATTTTTAACTATGAAATTAATTTCTATAATAGTTAAATAACTAGTCAAGTTACCTATTTAATCTTTAGTGAGTTTTGTTAATTTGGATTTTGAGGTGTTGGTGACTTCATCTAAGTTGTTTAATTTCTGTGTGTAGAATTTTTATTATATATCTTTATTTTCTTTTTAGTATCTGCAGAGTTTGTAGTAACACCCTCGCTCATTCTTGATATTGATAATTTGTGTTCTGTCTTTTTTTTCAGTATTTTTAGACAGTTATCAATTTTATGACTTATTTTCAAAAAACAAACATTGGCTTCATTTTTTTTCTCTCTCTCTTTAAACACCATTGATTTATCTTTTTATTATTTCCTTCCTTTTGCTTGATTTTGGTTTAATTTGGTATTCTTTTAGTAATTTCCTAAGACAAATACTTAAATAATTGATTTGAGACCTTTCTTATTGTCTAATACACACTTTTAATGATATGAATTCTCTCTCTAGGCACTACTTTAACTGAAATCCACAAATTTTGGTATGTTGCATTTTCCTTTTCCTTTTCATTTCATTCCAAATGATTTCTAATTTCCTTTGAGATTTCTTCTACAAGCCATGAATTATTTAGGTGGTTTAATTTCCAAGTGATTGGAAATTTCTTTTTGCTGTTTTTCTGTTACTGCTTTCTAGTCTAAATCAGTTATGGTCAGAGACCATACTTTACATGATTTCAATTCTTTTGAAATGTGTTATGGTTTGTTTTATGACCCAAGGTATGGTCTGTCTTGGTAAATGTATTCTGCTATTGTTGAGTGGAGTGTTCTATTAATATCAGTTGGTTCCAGTTGGTTGATGATATTATTCAGTCAAATACTTTTTAGCTCTTTCTTTAAATTTTTATTTATTTATTTTGAGAGATAGAGAGAATGAGAGAGAGCATGAGGAGGGGAGAGGAAGAGAGAGAGAGGGAGAGAGAGAATCACAAGCAGGCTCCACCCTGTCAACACAGAGACCAACAAGGGGCTTGAACTCATAAACTGTGAGATCATGACCTGAGCCGAAATCAAGAGTTGGATGCTCACCTGACTGAGCCACCCAGGTTCCCTTTTCAGTCAAATACTTTTTATTATATAATACTGTTCTTAATGATAGAGAATGCTGTTTACTTAGCACTATCTATGTTACAAGTGCTGAACTGAGCAATTATTTGTAATACTAATTTAAACTCTGCAGTAAAGTCCAATTTTACAGATTAGAAAATTGACAGAGATGTTGAGAACTTCTGCCAAGATCACACAAAAATAAAACTTTGAGAACAGAATTTGAACCAAATTCTGTCTGACTCTGTTCTTTTCATTTATGCCATCATACTTTTGCCTTAATATATTTACTGGTTAGGATCTTGTTTGGAGTAATGTTCTTTTTTTAAATGTTTATTTATTATTTATTTATTGAGAGAGAGAGAGAGAGAGAGAGAGAGAGAGAGAGAGAGAGAAAGAGAGAATGAGAGTAGGGGTAGGGGCAGAGAGAAAGAATCCCAAGCAGGACTTTGAACTGTCAGTGCAGAGCTGGATGTGGGGCTTTATCTCACCAACCTTGAGATCATGACCTGAGCCAAAATCAAGAGTCAGACCCTGAACCCAATGAGCCACCCAGGCACCACTGGAGGAATGTTCTTAAATCTTATTCCTAAGTATATATTTTGTCTCTCCAACTAGATTGTGAGCTTTCTGAAGTTAAAGATTGTCTTCTTTTCTTTTTACGTGGTGGCTGTTAAAGCTAAAGTGTACAGTAAGTAAGGACTTGATAGTTGCTGACTGACAAATTGACTGAAAAGTCCTTCAAAAGGTCTCATCAGGAAGAAGATGGTGATGATATAGCCACTGTCAGTGAAGGGACAGGAAGTCAGATCCCAGATCTGGACTATATATTACTTCTCAATAACGGTGCTATTGGTATTTGGAGTTTGAATATTCTTGTCATGAGAATTGCACAAGACTCTTTTGAGCACTATAGAATATTTAGCATCCCTGGCCACCTCTGACTTAATATCAGTATTTCTTAATAATTATTTTCACAATCAAAAAAATCTTTCATTGAATTCCATGTGCCTTTTATTAGGGAAATGTCACTCTAATTGAGAGCCACAAACAGTTCCTGGCACATATAGGTGTTCAATTAAAGTTTGTTGTATAAAAGAGAGAGAAAGAGCACCCCTCAATAAAAGTACTTCATAGCTTTGAGAATTATGATCAAGAATGTGTCTCTTCAGATCTCCTGGTGGGAAAGGGATGAAAATGGTGTCTATAGTCACTCCTGAAATGCCATCATAAGATTCCTTGGCTTTGTCCAAGATCACAGTTCACTGTTTCAGTGACAGTCAAGATTCTATAGATAAGGAGAGAGTTGTGAAGATCCAAAGGGAGCAGTCCCTGACCATTGGGCATAGAGTTCTCCCCTGTTGTTGTATTGAGTGAAATCTCTAAATTCTTCCTCATACACTGTGAAGAATCAGGCAACTAGGGTTAAGTATCCTACTTATAACCAGGAAATAGGAAAAGGAACACAGCACAAAGTTCCAAATTTGTGGTTTTTGACTCTGGCAATGCATTGCAGTCACTTCGAAAGTTTTTTTTAAAAATATGATTTCCCATGCCTCTCCTCAGACCAATTAGATCAGAATCTGAGAATGGGACCTGGGTATGATACATTTTTAAGCTCCCAGGTGATTTTAATATGCAACTAGTGTTGAGAACCATTAGGTTTAAAGAAAAGGGATGGGTAGATTAGCAAATAATGTTTTCTAAAGATTATTTCAATGTGTTATGGCAGAAAGAACGTTGATTGACTGACTGTAGAGTCAGGGGGACCTGGGTGACATTAATTACACATCACCTGTGTGATTCTGAGAAAAGTATTCACTTTCTCTGAGCTTCACTTTCTTCTTCTGTAAAATAGAAATAAATATAGTACCTACCTCATAGGTTTGTTGTAAAAATAACATAAAGTTTTGTTATTGAAGTTAGCACATTTCCTTATACTGACTCAGTATCTCTTTTTAAAAATATGTAGCATGAATTTGTAACTTTTGAGCCACACAATACACATTGTGCAGGGAAAAGTTAGAGAAAATTTCATTTGGGACAGCAAATGGCCAGGATGACATAACTAAGGTGGGGGGGCCCTCATTTCAAGGAGAATAGTAAAACTTCCCATGTTCCAAGTTCCATGAAGATGGATCCTCCGACCTCATTCACTGCAGACTGGTGAAAGAACATCCCCCAGGATCTGTAACCAGGGTAGGTGACTCCTCCATCAAGCCATCAGCACAGTAATACAAAAGGGGGAAATACATTTGGGTATCATCAAGCCTATTCCTCACGTCCTCCCGAAATGCATGGCACAGATGGAGAAACAAATTAAAGTCAGAAAGGTCACTCTTTTCTACATTATGAAGACAGGAATGCTTTCATTTAGGCCTAAATCCATAGCCTTTACAATCTGGAGGACTAATTTACTTCATTGCCCCCATCAAATAATTTGGGATGACACAGTACTCCCTAGTAAACACTTATGAAAATAAAAGCAGGGACTGCATGGATGCCGTAATTTGAATCCTTATAAATTAGTTTATGGCAACCCCAGAATTTTGCTCTAGTCACTGAGATATCCTTGGAGTTTGAGAAATTGATTGTGCACAAGGCTGAATGCCCATCAGGTATTACATCTACATTATTCAAATATCTACAGGCAGTGACAATGGATAAAGACATCCCCATTAATATAGCACAACATGGGAAAGAGATACAGGTCTCTAGGAGAAAACATTTGGGCACCAATTTGGTCTGCTGGCACATTACCTCATCCATCCCTGAGCATTAACGAGTTAGCCTTTAAGTTGTTATCCCATAACCTCCATTTTGGTAAAGGCTGCAGTCGTGATGAACAAAATGGTTCATTTTATCCTGGGTGGTGCTGATGCCCCAAGATAATTAAATTTGGGAACAGTGTTCTTTAATATGTAGAGTCAGCCCATCATGTCATAGCTGAAGCTCATAAACTGGTTGAAATACCACCTAATGTACCACAATTTAACTTCAAAAAAAAAAAAAAAGAGAATAATTTCTCTATTTAAAGTGACTATGAAATTCTGCATAGCTAAGCAATAGAATTAAGTGAATCTGCCCACAAAATACATGTCTATAAAGTCTACTTTTTAAACAATTTCCTTGCTTTAAAATCAATAGCTGTAGCCCTTAAAATGCATAATAACTTAGTATTTTCTATAAAAGCTGCTAATGAGCCAGCACCAAAGGAGACTGAGGCTGTTTGTGCTTTCCAAATGAGAAACTGTGTGTGTATTTGTGTGAGCACACTCACATGTGTGCATGTATTAGGGAGTGGGAATGGAGTTTATCTAAGGATATTATCAATTTGCTATTGATTTTGTATTTCTAGCTCTTCACACAATGACAGGCACATAATAAATGTTTGTTAAACATTTATTGAATGGAAAATTAAAACAAGTGCATAGAAACAAGTCTTTCACAACTCAAACCTGGTTTAATAAAAAATGAAAAAGTATAGTTCAAGGCAGCTGGCCACCACATACATCTCAGGTACAAGACTATTTTATTAGAATGCTGAATGGCAATCAGAGACTTTATTGACCACATAAAAACTGATTAAATAATTCTTTGATGTTTAAAAGTGATTTATAGTTTATAATTAGGGTAAAGGGTTGAGTAAACAAGATGATATGACAGATAGTAAAATGAGAAATACATCCCTACAAACATCTTCTGTATTGGCCATTTATCCATAATTCCTAGAATCCCAATGTTTGGGGAAACAATTGCTATTTTAATTGTGACCAAGACTTTTTAATATGACTAAGAATGTATTTTACATAAAAAGTTTATAACACAATGTATCTCATAGTCAGTTTGATTCTTCCAATTGTTCCCAAAATATCTCAGTGGTGACTGCAGGTCCCCAAACTCTCAGTATGAGTCAGTGAAAATACCCCATTGGGAATGACCATTTTGGATGTCACAACTGCTTGGCCCCTGGGCTTACTTTTCTCCGCATCTCAGGAGACCAGTCAAGAAGGCAGAAACTTTCCTGTATGAACGACTCTGCCAATTACACAGAAATTGCCAAGCTTAGAGGGGCAGTTGGGGAAGGGAGTGTTACCTAGAGCTTAGTTCCAGAGGCTTTACTGTTGCGGGCACATGAGCTTTTCTGTGCCTGTTAAGGGAACATCTGGAAAGAGCCCAACAACTAATGCTGGCCTGAAGCATTTGGGATGAATACAGAAACAGAAAAATAACTGGAGAAAACTTGTGACTTCTAGGGACATTTAAAGAAGAAAGGGGGGTGATAAAAGAGATGCTTGTAGACAAAAGTTTGAAAGTCCCACATATGCGGTCATATCCAGTCAGCTTCTACTTGGGCCTTACTTCCAATTGGAGACAGCAACCCTAGGTAGAATTTAGGGGAGCTGAGTTCTATTCTTGACAATATCACTAAGTGTCTGCGTGTACTCTGAATCTTTGTACGCAAGCTCCTCTCCATTCAGACTCCTGGTTTTAATGTCAACTCCTTAGAGAGGCTTTCCCTTCCACTCTACCTAATGCTGCCCCTCCAAACCCTGAGCTCTGTCTATTTCATTAGCTTGTTTTGTTTTCTTTATACTTTTATTTAAACTTTTAATTAATGTGTTTGTTTGTTTGCTGTTCATCTCTTCCTTCAGATTGTGAAATCCATGAGAATACCTCTAGTGCCTATCATGTTGCCTGGAACACACCAAGCACCCAATGATATTCTTTGAATGAATAAATGCCCAAGAACAACGTACCTAACTTTTTTGTAGCTTAGATTCACCATCTGTAAAATTAAAAGAAATCATTTTAATTGTTTCTAAGATTAGCATGATAACAAAGAATAGGTTTGTAAATCCCTTGAGAAAACTTTAATAATCTTTAATTATATGACTCTACATTTGGAAAAGACAGCATGGATACAACAGTAGCATTAGAATATTTAAATGTATTCTATATTGAAATGTAGATTCTGCCATTGAACCAGCTATGAGATCTTCAGCAAAGCATTTCAGTACTCAAGCCACAGTTGCCTGGTTTGTAAGATGGGAATGATAATAGTGGTTATTTCCTAGGGCTGTTAAGAAGATTAAGTAAAATAACTTATATTAATTACCCAGCATAGTGTGGCACTTATTAGGTACTTTATTGGTAGCTATTAATACAGTCAGTATAATATTTAAAAATTTAACAACCAGTATTATTTACTGTGGAAACTTCAGTTCCCAAGATGGCCATAAAGGTAACTCTAATGAAACACCAGCCACAAGCAGGCAGCCACAGCCTGAGAGTGGCAGAAGGGCATCAGACATTTACTTACAGGTTGTCAGAGGCTAATCTAGTTTTCTCTTTCGGGGTCTGACTTGGAGGCCACAAGAAGATGGAGGCCAGTGTTATAGAAACCAAGGAGGACTGGCAGGTGCCAGAGCAGTTTTTAGAGAGGAGCAGGCTCCAGAGGAACAATTTAACAATTGTCGTAGAAGTTTGTAAAAGTGTATTTGGCTTTCCCAGTGCATGCTTTCTGAGTATTGACCATGACCATACTTAACACCTTACGAGTATCTTCCTACAGACTCTCATTGGATATTTACAGCAGTCCTGTGAGATCAGAAAAGCAAGTGTTATTCCCATTTTACAAATGAAGATCTTATGACTCAGAAAGGACTTGCTGAAGACTATAGACCTAAAATAATATGGAATCTGATTTCAAACCCAGGTGTTCTGACACTAAATCCAATAATGTAAATCCTTTGTGCAATGCTATATATTGTTCTTCACTATCCCAGCTCTTAACAGGAAAAACAGTATTAAAATAAAATACAGTTAGACATTGGCCATCTCCCTGATAAAGAGAAAAGATAGAAATGGCCCTAAGAATTCAACCTCGTAATTTTTCAAAGAGCTGTGGGTGAAGCAGCCCCCTATGTTCTGATAAGGACATGGGTTCCATGTTTATGAAAAAGGAGATGTCAGAGGCTGTTATCTCCTCCAATTGGGAGGAATACTGTGGACAGGACACCTGGGTCCAGTTCTGGCACTTAAACCAAATCTCTGGGAAACTATGGGCAGTTTGCCTTGTATTTTGAGGCCCTGACTTCTGGGTTTCTCCATCTTTAAATAAGTATTAGATGAACGTGGTAGATCTCACTGCCACAACACACTGGAGAATTACAACACAGTGATTGGTAACAGGAGCTCAATTAGGAAGGGATACTTAGCAGGGGGCAAGTGGGACAATCTAAGAGGCTTGCATGTGGTTTCAACAGACCTACCAGAAGTTCCTGATATTTCCCACATGCTTAGTGTATGCTAGGTGCTTTACATGAATTATCTTTAATTTTCAGTCAATTAATGAAGTAAATATTTGGTACTCTCATCTTAAAGATAAGGAAATTGAGTCTCATATAGGATAAGCCCAAGGTCACACAGCTAGCGCATCATAGAATTGGATTCTAACCCAACGTATGATTGACCCTGGAGCTTGTCCTTTTACCTCTATATTATATTGTTTGATATTCCTCCTCCACTCATTCCCTGCTGTTTCTCAAACACACAGCTGATAATGAAAGAACTAATAAGTTTCTAGAGTTGCTCCCTTGTCTAAGATTTCTGTCCTGGACTTTATACTCAGGTTAAGCTTTGTCTGAGGACAGGTTCGGTGTTCAAAATAAGAGCACAGAAGGAGGAAGGAAATTAGACTTCATTAAGTATTTGCTCTTGCTAGACATTGTACACATACACATCATCACCCTTAAGTTTTACAATCTGTCTTACAAGATTGGTGTTTTATCCCCGTTTACAGAGAAGATTCCAGTTAAGACACTAGTCCAAGGTTACAGAGACAATAAATGGCAAGGTTGAGATTCAGACCCATTATTCTGGCTCCAGATTCCATCCTTATGCCTTTAAACCTGGTATCCAATAGGCTGGGGGATGACAAGAGATGCATAAGCCAAGATGAAACCATAGCCTATATACACAGTATATTATGTCCTAGGTAGCCAGGGCCAGACCCTGCTGGTCTCTGTTTTAGGACTTGAGCTGTACACCTCTCACTATTGTCATGCATGTTCCTTTCACAGACCTGTAATGGCCCAATGGGTGCAGGCAACACCAGCAAGTTGAGTGAATTCTTCATTGTGGGCCTCACTGACGATCCTCACCTTCAGCCTATCTTCTTTGCCCTCTTCCTCCTGATCTATGCAATCACAGTTGTGGGAAACCTGGGCCTCCTTGCCCTCATTGTGGTCAGCCCTCTACTCTACACTCCCATGTATTTCTTCCTCAGCAATTTGTCCTTTATTGACTTCTGTTATTCTTCAGTCACAGTTCCAAAAATGTTGATGGGTTTTTTCTCTGGTTGCCAAACAATCTCCTTCTCTGGTTGTGTGGTACAGACAAGCTGTTTTGTGTTCTTTGCTGTCACTTAGTTCTTCCTCCTGGCTTCCATGGCCTATGACCGACATGTGGCCATCTGCAGCCCTCTGCTCTACCATATCATCATGTCCCCAAGGCTCTGTTTGCAGCTCGTGGCTGCCAGCTATGCAGTGGGCCTGATGAACATGGTGCTCCTCACTAGCACAACCTTTTATCTGACCTGTAAATCCCTTGTCATCACGCATTATTTCTGTGATATTCCTCCCCTTTTAAAACTCTCCTGCTCTGACACACAGATACTCCAGCTTCTCCTCTTTGCCTGTGGTGGCTTTAATGTGTCTGTGTCCCTGACAATCGTCCTGGTCTCCTACGCATATGCCTTCTTGGTTATCATCAGAATTCCCTCAGCCAAGGGTAAACACAAAACATTCTCCACTTGTGCTTCTCACCTGACTTCTGTCAGCCTATACTATGGAACCACAGCATTCATTTACTTGCGCCCATCTTCTGAGTACTTGCTAAGCAGGGACAGGCTGGTGTCTGTATCCTACACAGTGGTCATTCCCATGCTTACTTAACCCCATGATCTACAGTCTGAGGAACAAAGATGTGAAGGAAACACTTAGGAATGTTCTTAAGAAGGCCTCACAATTCTTCTCCCTCCACATGTCCAGATTTCCATGATGTCAAATGCAGTAAAGAAAGGGTAATAAAGGGAAGGACAGGGAGGTGACTATATTTGGCTACTCACCATGTCTCAGGCATTATTCTAGGAATTTTAAATAGCTTATTCCTTGAATATTCTTCATAACTCTGGAAGTCAAGTATTATTTTCATTTTTACAGATGAGGAATCTGAGACCCTGAGAGCTTTGGTTATTTGCCCAAGGTCATCGCATAGCTTGTATGCAGTGGAACTTGGATTTCAATTCAGGACTGTCTGAAACTTCATTTCTATTACAATTACACTGTTTCACTATAAGACAAAGTGTCACACTCTCTCTTTATCCTAAGTCTAAGGTTTCTAAATTTTTTCCCTTTCTGGTAAATCTGGTCCCCCAAATTTATACTAGATTCAGCCCCCTAAGACCTATTTCCTTTCCCGTAGCCAATTCTCTACCTGGGGCTTTGGATCATGTCTAATCAGGTCACTGAATTAATTGAATGCCTATTGCATACAGAGCCCTATACCAGATGCAGGGGTGTAGAGGAATCACAAGGAAGGAAGCTATGGCCATTTATCTTTTGGCAGATTCCAACTCATTTAAGGAAGACAGGAGATCTCATCCAAAAAGGAACTGAACTATGACTCTTTATTTAAATAGACATTTGTTGATTTTTTTCTATGTGCTAAATGCTAAATCAGTTATTTTATAATCCTCCCAAGAACTCTGAATGTAGGTACAATTGTTGCTCCCATTTTATGGATGAGAATACTATAATTAAAAATGATTAGGGGCACCTGGGTGGCTCAGTTGGTTAAGCATCCGACTTTGGCTCAGGTCATGATCTCACAGTCCATGGGTTCAAGCCCTGCGTTGGGCTCTGTGCTGTCAGTTCAGTGCCTGGAGCCTGCTTTGGATTCTGTATCTCCCTCTCTCTCTTCCCCCACTCACACTCACACTCCCTGTCTCTCAAAAAATGAAAAAAACGTTAAAAAATTTTTAAAAATGATTAAGTAACCCACTCCAGGTCACACAGTTCATGAATGGTTAATATAGGATTTGAATCAGGCCTGCTTGTCCAAAGAGCTTATGTTATTTCCACTTTGCTATATCACCTCCTGGGTTGCTAGGATGCCTATCAACAACCACCAAGAAATATAAGCTGTCAGTCTAGGACTCAAGTCAATGGAAGCAGGATGGATTGGGTTCGTAAGAGAACCTCTACGAAGAGGCGGGTAGTTTGAATAAAGTCTATAAAGAGTGGGGAGTGGTAAGAATGGCTGAGGAATGAAGGGAGTGAGGGGAACTGAGAATCAAAGACTAAGATAGAAGAAGGGAGTGAGGGGAACTGGGAATCAAAGACTAAGACAGAAGAATCTAGATGCATGGAGGGCCAATTTGGCAGTACAGGCAAATTTAGAAGCAAAAGATTGAGGAAAAGGGGAGATAGTTGGGTAAACACAAAATATATTAAGTAAATGCCCATTTACTTAATGGCATTAAGTGGCTGGATAGGCATTAAGTGGCCAGATGGCTGGATAGGATTTATATACCTTCTTTGAAGGTCTTACTAATACCCAAACAATCCCTTACCACTATAGGTTGGGAAGTTCCAAACAGAGCTTCAATTTCCCTAATTTGAACCATGATGGCTTTGAGCATGTGGTTGCTTAGAGTTGTGATAAGAGTCATATTTTACGGAGGCCAAGACCCCTATAAAACTTTACTCTTTTCCCTGTCTAAATTTCACACTCCTTAAATCGGCTAGCCAACCAACAAATTTGAGCTCTTGGTCACAAGGGGCCACCAAGGGATTACTTCCTCACTCAAAATTTGTGTTCAAAGTAGGTTTGGGCAAGATCTAAACAAGTATGACTTAGTGAAGTCACTTCAAGTCTAAAGGCAGCCAGACATAAAGGAGGATTTTTGCATGTTGACCCCTTGCTGGAAATTCCTCTGTCCTAGAGCAGACTTTTCTCTGTTTTATCATTTGCCTGGACCATTGCAGTAGCTTCCTAACTGGTCTCACTGCTTCCAGGCTTGACCCTGACTGATTTATTCTCTACACTCCTGCCTTATGATTATTCTAAGCAGAAATCTGACCACATCACTGTTCTACTTTAAACTTTTCAGTGGATCTTAATTGTCCTGAGAAAAAAGCCCAAGTCCCTTAACTTACAAGGCTTCCACAATCAGAATCTTACCTCTCAAACCTTATCTTTTAAAGCCTCTTTTCCCTTCCCTGCATGTGATATCCTCCCCTTTGCACTTACAACTTTCCTCATTTACAAAGCCCTTGCTTTTCATCAGTGAAAAATCCTCCTCTTATCTCTAATCAAAAACATTTACTCCTTCCTTGGAATTTAAGGACCAGTGATTGTAGCATGCAATCATCCTATACTCCTATATTGCTTTATTCTAGTCCACTTTTCTTATAACAATATCTTGACTCATCTACTAGATTGTATGCCTTGGAGAGGAAAACCAAGGTGTCTCAGAGCTATGTAACCTGGTGCCTGGGACTAAGTTGGCATTTAATAAATGTTTTTTTATGGGAAGAATAATGAATTTGTGTATACTGCATCTTTGAGCTTTGTCATGGGCATTTATGTCTAGTTTTGAACCCTCCGAAAAGTCCAGAGGTGTGTTAATAATCCATCCCCTTTCCTTTTTCAATATTCTACCTCCTCTCCAATATTTACCTCCAGTCTGACCTTTTCTTATGCCTCTGCCCCAAGCATTATAACTCAGCATTTGCAAATCCATTGCTTTCTATTGATTCGATGTCTGTGTATGTGTATGTGTGTTGTATTCCTAACAAATTAAAGTTCTTTCAAGAAATGGGTCACATCTATATTTGTCTTTTCCAGTAAAAGTTTTCCATGTAAAATAAGTGCACATTAAGTGAACAAACATGTGCCTGTAGTACATAGTTGATGCAGAATTGAAGAGGGTTTGTGTGGAGTTCAAAACAGGGCAAAGATAACTAGCTACGATTTTAAGAAAGAAATAGGGGGTTAGCACTTATTGTGGGCCTACTAAATGCCAGACAGTATGACAGATCCTCAGATTATCTCATCTAATCATCACAGCAACCTGATTTAAAAAATTTTTTAATTGAAACTTTGTTTTTAGAGCAGTTTTAGGCTCACAGCAAAACTGAGGGGAAGGTACAGAGAGTTCCCATATTCTTTCTGCCCCTACATACACATAGCTGCACCCCCAACCATTACCGACATCCCACAGCAGAGTGGTACATTTGTTACAGTTGTTTAACCTGCATTGACACATCATAATCCAAAAGCCATGGTTTACATGAAAGTTCACTCTCGGTGTTGTACATTCTGTGGGCTCAACAACCTAATTTTATCTTGATTTTACACATGAGAAAAAGGAGGTGGTGATGTGCTCAGTCACACATACACAGCCATTATGGGATACAGTAAGAATTTCAAACTGACGACTAAATCCAGAGCTCGTGTGTTTAACTATTTTACCAGTCTGCATTGGGGTGATCATTTCCCTTTTCTGAAATCTTAGATTTGTGATACGCACTATGTCATCAAGGCATTGTGAGGTGAACACTGGAATGAGGGAATAGCAACACATTTGGTTTTGATTGAGTTCTCACATAACATATCTGAGGTACGTAGAAAAGAAAAGGAAGAAGGCAGGCAGGAAGGAAGGGAGTCAGGGAGAGAGAAAGGGAAGGAGGGAAGGAGGGAGAATGGAAGAAAAGGAGGAAAGAAAGAATACTCTGAAAAGTCTTACCATTCCATTCTTTCAGAAAGTGTACATGTGGGAGTGGAGGGTCACCACATCATCTCATCTCTTCTTAGGACTCGTTCCTGAAACTAGACCCAGGTAGGAGAAAGAGAATTTTTCAGTTTCTTGCTCAGATATTCCAGGAAATACCATTTCTCATAGGAAAAGTGTCAAAACATCTAGAAATATATTTTAAGAAAATATCCCTTGGTAGTGTTTAGAATCTTTAAGTATTTTATCAGTAGCCATGTGTTCCTCACCTTCATGAGGCTCCAGGGCCCTAGATCCCCACTTAGCTAAATCAAGGATTCTGAGTTCTGGCCCCTGTCTTGCTCTATCATTGGTCACTCTACCCCTAAACGTTGAAGAACGCTCATAAGACATGCTCATTCTAGAAGGAACTGCTTTTCCTGGTGAACAGGATAACTCCTAATTGGCACTGGTCTTGCCTAGGTGATATGACTTAATCAACTTGATTTTTTTGGTAGTATTTCTTGCTTGGGTTTTATTCTGACTGATGTGCCTCACCCTCCAAAACTAAGCCATCTTGATGGAAGGGCTTGGATTTATGAATAATATGTATAGTAGTAATAATGACCAAACAAGAGCACCTTTGGCTGATTGAGTGCCTACAGTCCTAGTATCTATTGTTTTACCCACAATTTCTCATTTCATTTTACAGATGAAGAAAATGGGACTCTGAAAGATGAAGCAATTTGACAGAGCAAGAAATTTGACAAACCTTTACTACTAAAGAGGAGATTTCAATATAACCCCCTCAGAAACTGATAAAGCAAATATGTAAGAATATATAATATTATTTGCCTTGCTCCCTGTCTGTAACTTTTTTTCCCCCTTCTCCTCCCCCATGGTCTTCTGTTAAGTTTCTCAAGATCCACCTATGAGTGAAAACATGTGGTTATCTGTCTTTCTCTGACTGACTTATTTCACTTAGCATAATACCTTCCAGTTCCATCCACATTGCTGCAAATGGCCAGATTTCATTCTTTCTCATTGCCAAGTACTATTCCATTGTATATATAAACCACATCTTCTTTATCAATTCATCAGTTGAACAAACTGAGGGTTGATGGGGGGGTGGGGGAGAGGGGAAAGTGGGTGGTGTGCAGTGAGGAGAGCACTTGTTAGGATGAGCACTGGGTGTTGTATGGAGACCAATTTGTCAATAAATTATATTAAAAATAATAAAAATAAAAGAATATATAATATTAAACAGCACAATTATGAAGTTTGAGTTAATACACATACACACATACATATCTAATCCTGGGCCCCCAAATATAAGATATACATTATTTTCAATCACATTTACAAAACTACAACACAAGTCAAGTATCAAAGGAAGTTTCAACAAATTCCAAACAAACAATATCATGTTAATAACATTCTCATCAAAATGCAATAAAATAGAGGATAATAAAAAACATCCAAAATGAGGATGTAGAAAAAAAGGAACCCTTGTACAATGTTTGTAGGAATGTAGACTGGTACAACCACTGTGAAAAACAGTATGGGTTCAACAATTAAAAATGGAACTACCCTGTGATCCAGCAATCCCACTCCTGGGTATTTACCCAAAGAAAATGAAAACACTAATTTGAAAAGATATATGCACCTCCATACTTATTGCAGCATTATTTTTTTTAAAAAAACTCCATATATTTGGACAAAAATTATTCTAAATGGAATAAAGAAAAAAAATTAATTACATACAAGTATTACTGAATGATGTATATCAGATTGTAGACTGTGACTGATGTGATATTTCAACTGATTTGATATAATGTCTGTAATAAGAAACAAAATAACTAAGTATTAATATATTAAGAATTCAACTCAAAAAGTTAGAAAAGAACTATGAAGCAAACCAGAAGAAAGTACAAGAAAAGAAATATAGAAACATAAATTAATAAAATAGGAAACAAAATTTAACAATGCTTAATAAAGCCAAAATTTAATTTTTAAAAAAGCTTACTAAATAAGCAACAGTCTGATAATCTTAAATAAGTGAAAAAAGAATCAAGACCTGAATAACCATTATTATCAACGAAAAATGGGGACATTACTAAATAAATATTCGTATTTTTAAAATGGTAAGGGTATGCTATAAAATATTTTATGTCAAATAAGAAAACTCTGATGAGATGGGCAATTCTGCGAAAAAATACAAATCAACACAATTGTATTCAAGAAGAAGTTGTAAACATGAGTAGGCCATTAGATGCTGAAGAAATTCAATCAGTAACCAATACCTGTGCCATCAAAGATACCAATCCCATATTCTTTTGAAGGCAAGTTTTATCAAACTACTAAAGAACAGACAATCTCTGCATTATATAAAATATTCCAGAGAATGGAAAAAGAAGAAAAGTTCCTCAATTCATTTCATGAATTTAGTAAAACCTTGGTACCAAAGCCAGGCAAACTTGTTAGAAAGATGAAAAATTATACTCCAATCTCACTTTTGATAAGTCTCAAAAGTCCTAATTAAAATATTAGTTAATTGAACTCAACAGATGTATTAAAAATACAATAAGATCAAATGGGCTTGATTTCAGGAATTAAGGGATAGTCTAATTTTAGAAAATCCATTACTTCAAGTCACTACTTTTAAGCCGACCAAAGAAAAAACAGTATGTACTCATCTCAATGTGTTTAAAAAAATTAAATGAAATTCAGTATCTATGGGCAAAAAAAACCCCTCTCTAAACAAATTAATAGAGGGAAAAGTTTAATCTGACAAAGGATATCTACCAAAACTTTCAGTAAACATTATACTTAATGTAGAAACTTTAGAAACATTTTCATCAGACCCATGAGCAAGATGAGGGCATCCACTCTCCAAATTACCATTTAATGTTGCATTGGAGAGATCATTGTCAATTCCATAAGACAAGAAATAGAAATAGATTTAAGCATTGGAAAGGAAGAAAGTGTCATTATTCATGGACTATCTGACTAGCTACACAGAAAACCAAAGAGAATTTTCAGACAAATTATTTTAACTTTTTAGGGAGTTAATCAATGTTGCTGCATAGATGTTTTTAAAAAATCAATAATAGTCCTTTACAGTAGCAAAAACAATTAGAAAATATAATTTTTAAGAAGTTACCATTCACTGGCTAAAATAAAAAAAAAAAAAAAACTTATAATCCCAAGTGTTGTTGGGGATGTTGCTTGCATACATTGCCGGTGGGAATGGAAAATGGTATAGCCACTTTATAAAACAGATGGACAATTTTATTAAGTTAAATGTACAGTTACAATGGGACCCAGCAATTGCACCCTAGGAATTTGCCCAAGAGAAATGAAAACATGTTCACACAAGGACTTGTCATGTGAATGTTTGTAATAGCTTTATTACAGCCAAGACCTGGAAACAATCATGAGCTGGTGAATGGATCAACAAACTGGTACATCCATACAATAGAATACTACTTAGCAATAAAAAGGAAACTACTTATCCAAACAAAAACATGGATAATTTCAAAGACATTATGCTGAGTAAAAGGCACAAAAGACTATATATTATACAATTCCATTTATATGAAATTCTTGAATAAGTTATATTATTTTGACAGGAAACATTAGTGGTTGCCAAGGACCCAGTGTGGGTGGAAAAGACTCACTTCAAGGGGCATGAAGAAACTTTCTGGAGTGATGGAAGTGTTTTATGTCTTAATGTAGTGACAGTTACACAACCGTATACATTTGTCAAGACTCATCATATTATAATTGATTAACTTTATTGTTTGTAAGTTATACCTCAATAAAGCTAGTTAAAATATAGCTACCACTTGCAACAACAAGCAACACTATTAAGTAACTAAGTATAAATCTAACAAAAGATGCTTGTGATCCTTATGGAAAATATTGTAAGCACTACTGAAGGACATAAAAAGACTTTAATGAAGAGAGACATATATCATTTTACATATAGGAAAACTCATTGACTTAAAGATGTCCACGGTCACCAAAATTAATCTATAAATTCAATGGAATTCCAAACAAATTTGAAAAGGATTTTTCATGGAACTTCAGTTCGTTCTAAAATTCATATGAAAAATTAAAGGACCAAGAATATTCAAGACAATTATAAAGAAGCACAAATAAGAAAGACTTATCCTATAGATATCAAGACTTAGACAACTAATTAAAAGAGTGTAGTATTTGTGTAGAGAGAAGCAAACATATTGGTTGGAAACAAGAGAGACCCACACACAAATATAAGAATATAGGTAACCTTGATATAACCTTGATAGATGATAGAACAGGAATTGCAGATCATGAGAGGAAAGGATGGATTAGTCAATAACTGGTATAAGAATAACTGTGTGTTTACATTGGAACAAATAACATTAGTTTCCTAATTGCGTCATGTACATAAATTCCAGATGATTTAATAACTAAATGTTTTAAAATTTTTTTAACATTTTAAAAGAAACTTAGAATAATATGTGGTATCTAGTTAGGAAAGGATTTCTTGAATAAGACGCAAAAAAAACACAAATAGTACATGATGGATGAAGTTGGCCACATCGAAAAACCCTCTACCCTTCTAGTTATATTGTAATAAACAAAGTTAATAGGCAGCTGACAGACCTGGAGAAGACATCTGCAACAAATATATACCAGACAGATACAGATAACATATATGACTACCTTTCATAAAAAAATAAAAACAAAACAAAAAACAAACAAACACCTAACAATGGGCAAAATATTGGATGATGCACAGAAGAGAAAACCTGAATGGCTAGTATATATATGAAAACATGCTTTTATCCTCACTAATAATCAGGGAAATGAAAATTAAATTAGCACGGAGATACTACTGCGTAGACTTCAGAGTGCCCCAAAGAAAAGCATCTGCCAATATTAAATGCGAGGAAATAGATGCTGTTATACATTCTGTGTGGGAATGTGTGTTTGTACACCCACTTTAGAGAGCAATTTGGTAGTACCTAGTGAATATGAAAATATGAGTATACTCTGAACCAAAAATTCAGCTCTCAGGTACCTCAAATAAATGCAAGAAATGTTGGGGTGCCTGGGTGGCTCAGTCGGTGAAGGGTCCAACTTCGGCTCAGGTCATGATCTCACAGTTTGTGGATTCGAGCCCAGCATCGGGCTTTGTGCTGACAACTCAGACCCCGGAGCCTGTTTCAGATTCTGTATCTGCCTCTCTCTCTGCCCCTCCCCAACTCATGCTCTATCTCTTTCGTGCTCTCAAAAATAAACGAACATTAAAAAAATTAAAAAAAAGAAATACGAGAAATGTATTCAAGGATATTCAGTGCAACATTGTTCATAATGATTAAAATTTATTAACAGAATTGTCCCTCCTTTTCTAGACCAAAACAGTTCTAGATTTTAAATTTATAAGAATCTTTCATCCTTTGATTAGTCCATCCAGGGCAACCTCAAAGCAGGGATCAGAGAAAAATAATTCCAGCTCCCGGACTCTTCTTTTTAGCAAGTGAGGTATAAGGAAAAACAAATCCACAGTATTCCATATAAAAAAGAACAAGGTAGAACAACCATGAGTAAATGTATCAACAGGAACAGGTATGAAAAAAAAATGTAAAGTGGGGGGAGGAAAGCAAGTTGCAAAAAGTTATGATGCCATTTGTGCAAAATTTAAAACATACAAAATATTACCACATGCTGTTATGGATACATTCATATGTAGTAAGAGGACCGATACATAAACATGGAGAATGTACATCAACTGTAGGATAATAGATACCTCTGGGACTCAAGAGATATTGGGTTGGGGACAAAAGGAATTTTCACTATACTGGTAATGTTTTATTTCTTAGAAAACAAGCTCCCTGACAAAAATAAATAAATAAATAAATAATGCCTTACCCATATGCTGGAGCACTATGCAAATGTTACAATGAATGAGACTGATTTATGTGTGCAGATACAGAAAGATCTCCAAGACAAATTAAAAAGCTCTGTAGAATTATTATGCATGTGCAATGTCTTTTGTGTAAATATGAAAAATTGAAATGTATATAAATGCTGGTATAAGCATACAAAATTTCTGGAAGCACCCACAACAAACTGTTTATAGCAGTTGCCCTCGGGGAGGGAGACTGGTGGTCTGGAGTTGAAGGGAAGCTTAGTTAATCCTGCTTTAACTGCCTGCCATGCACAAATTATGTATTGTTCATTAAACTTAGTTTTGAAAAATTTGCAAACTTGAAATCAAAGACCTGGTGCCTTGTGTGATCTTTAGGTTAGTATTCTTTGTATATTGAAGATTATGTAACATTTATTGGATTTTCTTTTAATAAAACTTCCTGCTGGGCCTTTGTGACGAGCAAGCTGGCAATTAAGGAAGAGGTGTCACTTTGGTGAGCTGTCCAGCTAAAAGATTTTTTTTTATTTCCCTTAAGGCCAAGAGCTATATCTGAGACATCTTGGCACCTCCCCCCAAAATTAGTACAGGCCCTTGCCTGTGTTAGTAAATTATACCCATACATTTATTCCTTCATTCATTCACTCATCTATTCATGCAACAAATGTTATTAGAGAACAAGTTTCACTGCAAACATAAAGTTTTTCAAGTACTTTGTACTTGAAAATTTTTCTCTTGGATTTCTCTGGGATGGCCAGGGATTTGGGACTGTTGTTGTTTTATGGGAAATATGACTTGATATTAAATAACCAGGTCACACATGAACTTCAGAGTTATTATCCATTTGTATGTTTGCAAATACTAGGAAAATTATTTTCCTCCACAAATTACTTTTGATAAATTTGAATGATGGTGAAAGGAGAATATATTGTATTAGTGAAAATGACAATATTGTTACTATTGTCTGAAGCCATTGGCTCTCTTTTTCCAATGACCACCATCCTCTCCTGAATTGAGATAGCCCACTCCTCCCTGGACTTCCTGCCTTGAGTCTCTTCCTTTGCTTCTAATATCATTTGCATAGCCACTCAAAATATATAGCTTTCTAAAATACAAACATGACTATGCTGCTTTCCTATTTAAAAACTCTTTAATGGCTTCTTATTGACTTCAGGATAAAGTCCACACTCTTTAAGACAGTGTACAGGGACCTCCATCTTCCATGCCTGCCTATTTCCCTGCCTCTTTTCTGCCACTCCTTAGTGGCATGCATTATTTTCTCTGACTGAAACTCTTTCCATCTTCTTATTGGCTTGAAATACTTCTATTCATCCTTCAAAACCCAATGCATTGGAAAGATTAATGAAATAATAGATGAAAAAGTGCTTTGAAAAGAACAAACAAAAAATCCCAATGCATATGGCGGGCCCTCCAATAGACCTTCACTGTTACTAGTTCCTCTGCAAACTGATCCCAAAACTCTTTTCTCTATGTTATATCTACATCTTATACAGTCTTATTGTTGCATTCATGATGTTGCAATTCCATCACTTTATGCATCTGTCACTTCCGCTAGTCATTGAGCTCCAAAGTCAATAGTTCAGTTTTCCAGCCTTTCTTCATCTTTATATCCCCAGCATTTAGAGTACTGCTTGACACAGAGGGATCCAATATTGTTTGTAAACTTTGAAACCAAGGGATGACAATGACGGTGGCCTGGAACACCAGGCAATGGTCCTATCTCTGCAAGGACTCTGTTTTATATGATGTTTACATAGCATTATAGGATGTTCACACAGCTGTTAAGAAACTGGAGAGAGGACTCACTAAGTGCTATACAAAGAAGTTTTACTACCTCCAACCAATAACTTTTCTGTATAACCTGGAAAGCAGGTAAAGCATATAGAACCAGCACTAAAGAAACTTATAGAACCAGCACTAAAGGAACTTACTCAGGAGGCCAGATGTAATCTGTTTACCAAGGATGGAAAAATGACAAGGTAACTGGTTTAAAACACTATCTCCGGCAGCTTGTGTAAGAGGACTTTTAATTTGATTATAAAAACCAAACTATAACAGTTGTGCTTTTAATTAGAATGTAGAATCACTTAAGGTTGACTGAAAGCTTTGGGGGAAGGGGATTTAGAAGTTTTCAAATTATATTTAATGATATAAAAAAGTAAGAGTATTGCTCCCACCTTTCGGAATCCAGATATCTTTGAACTCAAAGACAAAACTATCTTCAACTTCCATGATCAGCAGCATCATTCATGCTTCTCAAATATGATATTAGCACAGAGCATGTAGATTTATAGTTGATAAAGGCTTTCCCACACATCATCTCATTTGAGTCCCACAGCAACCCTGTGGAGTCAGTAGGAAAAGGATGATTGCCCCCATTCAAAGTAGAAAAAAACGGGATTCAGTAAAGGCAACTGATATACCAGATTGCACATTCAGTGGGAGATCCAGGTCTAGAACCTCGATTTTCTGTCACTAGTTCTAGTGCTTTTCACATTGTACCCTCCCAAGCTACTGCTTAGTGCTTTCAGTAGCCTCTGGAGGCTGGCCTAGATGGATTGTGGCTCTGACCCATGTGACATGTCAGATATTCCAATATCCAATTTCACACCACTTAGTCAGCAGTCACTGAATGGAAGTTCAGGATGTCATGAGAAGCAAACATTGATCTTTCAATTAAAAAGCAAAACTCCCTCGGGAGCCAAACTTAAAAATAATTGGTTTTCTTGTTTGAACTGTATCTTACCAGTCCCTGCTTACAGAAGGCTAGGAGTGTTTAGAAGATGGATACATTGGCAAGCATTAGGCTCTTTCTAAACCCAAAGGGGCTAAAAATGGGTTGGCCGCAACCACTTGAAAACTAAAAGTGCCTTCTTGTGATGAACTCTTAGTTCTTCGTTTTGGAAGGCTGTTGGGCCTCAGGGAAGTTAGAGAGAAAAGTATAGGTGTCAAGAGATGAAAGGTTGGAAAGCCATGATTCTTAAGGTCCTATTGAATCTTTTTAAAGGATATATAATAACATATCTGTCATGCTGTTACTGGATCTACTGGTCAAACAACATAGTACTGGTACAGCACACCAGTTACCTGTCTTAGCAATTCACTTTGGTTTCCACTAAGTATTTTGGGCTCCACATATACAGATGAAACCAGAAGACAGGCTCTGAGGAAGCAAGGAGCACATCTCTTCCGTGGGCTCATCATAGTCATCTAGGGATGGCTTAAGTTTCCAAACTCAAATGGAAGGAAAATGATGAGGTAATTATCTTGATAATCACTATCAACACCCATGTTGACCCCCTCTCCTCTTCTGAAAGACTATCCCTCTTTCTTGCTTGAGGATCATGCCCCCACTTGTGTATTTCCCCATGCCATCTCCTCTAACCTCCTCTGAGACACTCCTTGCTCCATCACTTATCCTTTACATGTCGTTCATATTTCCTTCTCTCTGGACTTAGACTCTTTGGCTAGAATCTTGGTCAGGTTTTTCCTTTACTAAAAAACAAAAGCAAGAATAAATATGAATATCTTCTGTCAATCCTCTTTTACCCCTGTGTGGGTTTTTTTTTTTTTTTTTTTTTTGCTCTCTCCCTTTCCTTTACTTCACCCAGTCTTTTTGAAATAATAGCCCACATTCGTTGTTTTTATTTTTCACCCCATCCCTCACCTCAGTGCAGTCAGGATTCTTGCCCCAGTGCTCCAATATTCGTTGCACCCTCTTTACTAACAATTTTGATGGTTTCTTTCCTCCCTTGCACCCTGTGATATCACCCTCTTGGTTTCTCCAACTTCTTTGACCCATTTAAAAAATCTTTTTCTACTCTTTCTTTCTCCAAAAATATGTGTGCTCCTCCTCCCTTCTCTGTCTTCAGCCCCTTACATATTTTGCTCAGTGTTTCCAAAATCAATTGTCAACACGATCCTCAGGTTTCTGGTTGTTTATTCACATTATTCCCTCTTCCTGGAATGCCTTCTCTCTCTTCTCCTAAGAAGGTATTACTTCTGTTGGACACCCACCATAGCTCTGATATAGTTTACTTAATCCTGTCCTCCAAACTCCTTTTTGCTAAAGCAGGGTTTTTTTTTTAACATATCCATCATGGAAATCTGCCTTAATTTCTTAATTTGTTGTTCAGCTTGAATGATAGCAATCTCCATATGGCTCCTATTATCCAGTTACCTGACAAAAAACTCCTGTCTCATAATATAATTAGAATCTTGTAAATTTACATTTACATCAACATGCATAAGATTAACTTTTTATCTCCAGGAGAAAGAGTTATAATTGAAATACATGTACAATATAGTAGTGAAATTATCATTATTCTCAGTTTTTTCATCTGAAAAATCAGTTGAGACAAATCAAAGACCTACTCCCAAATACCTGACAAGATAGTTGGGAGTATTAAAAATGATGATGGATCTAAAAGTTCTTTGAAAGGTATTAAACTCCCGACATGTAAATTACTAAATTGAAGGTAAGTCTTTCTTCAGGTATTCACGTATTACACATAAGGGCAGAGCAGTTCCTTCTCTGTTACTGACTAGATCTGAGATGCAAAAAAAAAGACAGTTTACCTGCCTGGATCTTCTTTCTCAGTTACAACATTAAAGTGTTGGTCAGATGATATTTTTAAAGTCCTTTCTGTCTTTAATAATCCATGGAAAGAAGTGGAAGAGACTTAACACTTATCATATGGTTCTTCCTTACAACTGTTTTTTCAAATATCCCCCAACTCTCTTGCCCCTCTTTTCTTCCATTGTTTTCATTTGGCCAAATTCCAAACCTTATTGAAACCAACTATTTGCCTACTCCACCCTGGCAGCTAACCATTGCCAGAGAATATCATTCAAGAAAGCAGTTTGGTTTCACCTTCTTAAATTTATGATCTCAAAGATCAAATTGCCACTCCATACTGTCTGGCAATCATAGTATTTGTTCTAGTAGGATACTCTTTTCATTTCCACTCCCTCAAACCTCCCATATGTCCTTCTCTACCCTCACTTACACGGTCCTACTTCTTTGAGAAAAGAGAAACCGTTAGAAGCAAACTCCATCATCTTCCTAAGATTAAATCTAGCAACGTAACTACAAATGTGTGTTTTATCTAGCTTTCCTCTTGTTAAAAAGATGAAGTGTTCCTGTCTTTACCAAAGATTAACTTGTGCCCTGTAACCCATCCTGTCTCACTAAGAGATTTCACTCCCCAATTTGGTCCTTATTTACTTGTGCATCATCAATATCCCCTCCGTGCTGGATCATTTCATTAGCATACAAAAAAGGTAGGGTCAATTCTCATTTCCTCTTGGTTTTCATTCTACCTCAGTGACTCCTCTTTTTCAATATACTTTTCTTGTCCTTCTTTGTCAGGTCTAAGAGAAAAAAGTGTGTTAAAGCTTAGTGTAAATCATTCTTATATACCCATAATTTCTCTGTAGGTCTTGTCTGTTATCATGGCTTGAATATTATCTATATTCTAATAATTCCTAAGGTTATATTTCATTCCAGCCCTCTTCTCTGGGCTACATACTCTCAAATGCAGCTGTCTGCTTCTCCTCTACACTCAGGATTCTCATAAACATCTCAAACATATTACCTCCAAATTGAACTTGTGTTTCCCCTAAACCTTTCCTCCATGTTATCACCATCTAAATAAATGAAACCAGTAACTCAAACCAGATACTCAGGAGCTATCTTCGATACCTCACATTTTATTACTCCTTACATCTAATTTATTAGTAAGTCCTGGCATTTCTACCTCCAAAATGTATCTTGAACCTGTCCTCTGTCCATTTTTTTTTTGCAAAACACTTTATTCAGGATTACTATCATCTCTCACTGAAATAGTCTCTTACCCGTCTTATTCTCATTCATTAAAGTTTTTCTCTAATTCATTGATTACACAGAATCAAAAGTGATTTTAAGCTCTAAATTTGATTACAATGCTGCTTAACATCCTCCAGTGAATTCCTATAATATTTAAGTTTATTTTTTACTTATGTATTTTTAAGTAATCTCCACGCCCAATGTGGAGCTTGAAATCACAACCATGAGATTAAGAGTCACATGCTGTTTCAACTGAGCCAGCCAGGTGCCCTCCTATAGTATTTAAAATCTATGTTCCATAGCATGGACTAAAAGAACCTAAGTGATCTGGCCCTTTTCTATTTTTCCTACACCCCTCTTCTTCATTTCTCTCTTTGCCTCTTTCTGTTTATTTCTCTCTATATGTATCCAACTCCCCCTCTACCATCTATTGTTTTTTCTCCAGTTTATTTCAGTTTTTCTAAGACTTTAAATCATTCCCTCAAATCCTATTACCTCTGTCTAGAATACTCTCTCTACCACCCTCACCCCCAACTCTTACGTGACCATCTCCTTCCCATTTTTTTAGGTTTCATTTTTTTTATGCTTTTCTTGACCACTGCAACCAATATACCCCTCTCCCAAACACACATACATATAGCATATTTCCTATTTGGGGTCTTTGTTTTTTACATTCATAGTAGACAACTCAAAATTATTTTATGTCTCTTTCTTCATTTTTATTCTTTATTTCCCACTAAAATGTTAACTCCATGAGGTGTGGAGAGTATTCCTGACTTGTTAAAAAAATCTTGACTTTTTCCTTATTTTATTCTAAGCACCTTTCAAAGAGTTTAATACATAGTAGGCACTTAATATTGTTGAATGGATTAATGAACGTATTAAATAACTAATATGGACCAGTGATTGTGAAAAACATGTAATACAAACCTATATGCTATTCCACAGATGGGGTAACTGGCTGTCAGATAAGTGATGTGATTTGCTCAAAGGCACACAGCCATTAAGTAGCAGAGCTGGAATTTGAATTCAGGTAGGACTTTTTTTACTATAACTAACCATCACCCTACTATCAGTAGTTCCCTTTCTTGCCACTATGCTTCCTCTAGTAATGTTTAGAGAACTTATTATCAAATAAGTTTTAAGGATTAAACATCCTTCGACATAATGAATTTCAATTCATATAATTTAATTGGTAAGGAGTTTCTAAAACAGGAAACAGATTTGATCATAGACCTTACACAATTTACACATAAGTGATTCAGAATACTCACTACCGATAAAAACACCAGGAAAACTGTAGGAAAAAAAACAGAATAATATCTCCAAGGATAGAACACTTTTCCCTCTGTTTTTTTTTTTAAATAAATATCAGGAAAAATGTGCATATTTATGTGTCACAGTCACAGTTTCAAGGCCCCATACATTCTATATATTATGGGGTAATTGAAGTCATGGATTAGCTTTCCAAATGGATCTTGGGGAGACTGTGGTCAAATTTATTAATTAAGATTAAGAATCTTGAACTTCCAGAAGAAGGCAACTATGCTTGATATGTATGATGCTTCTAGGCAGTTTGATCAAAAATAATATTTGATCAATGGTCATTCTTTATATTTATATTTTTATTTTTAGATCTAAGTCATGGCTAGCAATGAAGAAGAAAATATGACTCAAATTTCAGAATTCATCCTTTTGGGTTTTGGGGATCTTCATGGCCTTCAGTTTCTTCTTTTTGGGGTATTTCTGGTCATCTATGTGGTGACTGTCATAGGCAACATTGTAATCTTAACTGTGGTGTCAGCTGATCGCTCCCTTCACACCCCCATGTATTTCTTTCTTGGCCATTTCTCCTTCCTAGAGATTGGCTACACCACTACCATTGAGCCCATGATGCTGAGGACATTGTTATCAGCTCACGTGCCTATTTCCTTCCCAGGATGTGCTTGCCAGTTTTATTTTTTTGCTGCTCTAGTAGCCACAGAATGCTTCTTCCTGGCTGTAATGTCTTACGATCGCTACATAGCCATCTGTAACCCATTGCATTACTCCAGCATAATGGACTACCGGGGTTGCTTACAGCTAGCTGGTGCCTCTTGGGTGGCTGGATTTCTGGCACCCATCCTTCTCATGATCCTCACTTTTCAGTTAACATTCTGCACGACCAATGAGATTGACCACTTCTTCTGTGATTTGAAGCCCATCATGAAACTGGCCTGCACTGATACTCAAGTAGCTGAGATGACCTCTTTTATATGTACCTCTTTATTTGCCCTTGGCCCCTTCATGCTAACTCTAGCATCTTATACTCACATCATCTCCACCATTCTGAGGATCCCTTCTACCACAGGGAAGCAGAGGGCCTTCTCCACCTGTTCCTCCCATCTGATAGTGGTCAGTCTGTATTATGGAACACTGGGCATTGTCTATGGCTTCCCATCAGGGCCACAGTATGAAGACTTATTGAAGTTGCTTTCCCTTCTGTATACAGTGCTCACCCCTGCTCTCAACCCTATTATTTACACCCTAAGAAACAAGGATGTAAAAGTCGCTCTGGGAAAATTGGTGAAATGAGGAATGTAGACCTCACTAAAAGAAAGTTTGATTTTTCTAGTTGTTCTTGGCACTTTCTGAAAACTCTGGCAAAGTGGAAATCTTTCTACAGTGTCAAGAATAGTTACTATGAAATTGATGAGTTTTCCTTTGTTTCATCAACTTTATCCACATTAACGAACAAAAAGTGTGTTAAACTTTGATTTGTTGGATATTATGTAGGTTCTAGGCGCTGTGCTAAGTTCTTTGCATGGACTATTGTGCTAAAGTCTCATAGCAACACTGTGAGGTATCTACTGTTATTTTTCCAGTTTTACAGATATCACAACTGAGTCCCAGAAATTGATTCACTTGTTCAAAACAGTCCAGCCAGACAGTAATAATATCAGAATAACAATTTGGACCCAAGGTCTGTTTAGCACCAAATCCATGATTTTTCCACTAACTCAGGGGAGCTCAGAATCTTGGAGTGCCCAAAATGGTTGTCTTGGACCATAGAGGACATCACTGTAGATGACCTGTCTTAGGAAAACATGAGTTAGATGTGAAGTGAGAAGAAGTAGAAACATAATGTAATGCAATCTAAATCCAAATCTGTCTCTTTTTCCCACCTAAAGTCTTGATAAAAATGCATGAGTTAAAAATGTCATGGGATTAAAATTCATTTTAGTTTCTCATTCCAGGATTATTTATTAAAATAAAATATTAAAATCAACTTAACTGGCTCAATAAGTTAAATTACATCCACACAATGGAATACAGTACATCCATAAACAAACAAAAACAGCATAAAAGAATGAGTAAGCTCCACATGTGCTAATATGGAAAGAGTTCCCTGGTATATTGTAAGTACAACAAAGTGTAGTGCAGTGTGTATAGTATGATACCATTTGTGTAACAAAAGGTAAAACAAATAATATTTATACTTAATTATAGATGTATAGACTATTGAGGAATATGAATTCAGTGAAATTAATTGCTTCTTGGAAGAGAAATTAGGTGGAGTGGAAGTGTACCTTTTGAGGTGGGAATCATGTAAATAAATTACTTACAGAAAAGTCATCAAAGTTTAACATATCATTGTAAATTATACAATAAGTAGAATTATTTTATTTTATTTTTTATTTTTTAAAATTTACATCCAAATTAGTTACCATATAGTGCAACAATGATTTCAGGAGTAGATTCCTTAATGCCCCTTACCCATTTAGCCCATCCCCCCTCCCACAACCCCTCCAGCAACCCTCAGTTTGTTCTCCATATTTATGAGTCTTCTGTTTTGTCCCCCTCCCTGTTTTTATATTATTTTTGTTTCCCTTCCCTTATGTTCATCTGTTTTGTCTCTTCAAGTCCTCATATGAGTGAAGTCATATGATGTTTGTCTTTCTCTAAGAGAATTGTTAAACAGCCCACTCTTTTAATTTTTTTATTTATTTTTATTTTTTTTAATACGAAATTTATTGTCAAATTGGTTTCCATACAACACCCAGTGCTCATCCCAAAAGGTGTCCTCCTCAATACCCGTCACCCACCCCCCATCAACCCTCAGTTTGTTCTCAGTTTTTAAGAGTCTCTTATGCTTTGGCTCCCTCCCTCTCTAACCTCTTTTTTTTTTCTTCCCCTTCCTCATGGACTTCTGTTAAGTTTCTCAGGATCCACATAAGAGTGGAAACATATGGTATCTGTCTTTCTCTGTATGGCTTATTTCACTTAGCATAACACTCTTCAGTTCCATCCACGTTGCTAAAAAGGGCCATATTTCATTCTTTCTCATTGCCACGTAGTACTCCATTGTGTATATAAACCACAATTTCTTTATCCATTCATCAGTTGATGGACATTTAGGCTCTTTCCATAATTTGGCTATTGTTGAAAGTGCTGCTATAAACATTGGGGTACAAGTGCCCCTATGCATCAGCACCCCTGTATCCCTTGGGTAAATTCCTAGCAGTTCTATTGCTGGCTCATAGAGTAGATATATTTTTAATTTTTTGAGGAACCTCCACACTGTTTTCCAGAGTGTAAACAGCCCACTTTTATATAGTAGCATGGAAGCATCTCTAGACACTGAGGAGACTTCTCTCACAGGTAAGTTATAAGTTCTCTAAGGGCAAGGACCTTGTCAATACTGTATTCCCCCACAGTGCCCTAAGTATCAAAAAAGTGTGAATAGCATAGATGTTAAATTTAACATTCGTTACTATCATCCAAGACAGGGCAGCTCAATATCCATTGAGCATAACAATGCCTAGCAATGTATTCCCATATCTATAATGGAAAACCAAGGGGAAAAGTACAAGCTGTTTATCTGATGTTCTTCTCATTCCCCTATGGTAGTGCAACCATAAAGGCTGGCAAGAGGTTGGGCATGAAATGAGAATGGTTTCCTAGGCTCTTACTTACACTGTCACTAGAGTGATCTTCCTGCAATGAAAATTTGTCCACATCCCTCCTGTGTTTAATCAACCTTTGCCACAAGGATCCCCAATTAAGAACAGAATGAAGATCTCATACTCTTTATGACTCCATGACTTTGCACATGATCCTTTTCTTTTTACCTCTGCCTCGCCTCTCCTGGATTTCCCCTCCTGTTTCCATCCTTCAAGCCTAACTCAAGTATCAGATGTCAGGTGTTGCAAATTCTGTGAAACATCCCTCATCCTTCACCACCCCTCTAAACTTAGGCCTTCTTTTTCCCTATGCTACTGAAGCACTTTGCATATATTTGTATTTTAGCATTGATAACGATACAGTAATTCTTTGCATATGTGTCTTTTCTCTCCACTTAATGAGTTCCTTAAAGTCAAAGAGTATGTCCTATTCATTTCATTTGTCTCTAACCCACTTTCATCTCCAAATCTTCCCAGCACTTAGAACAGGGCCTGACACAGAATGGGTATTCAAATGAACACTTAAAAATAAATATGATTGGGACACTTGGGTGGCTCAGTTGGTTAAACATCAGACTCTTGATTTCAGTTCAGATCTCAAGGTTCATAAGATGAAGACATGTGTCAGACTCTGTACTGTCAGCACGGAACCTGCTTGGGATTCTCTCTCTCTCTCTCTCTCTCTCTCTCTCTCTCTCTCTCTGCCCTTGCCTTTCTCTTTCACTCTCTCTCTCTCAAAATAAAATTAAAACACTTTTAAATAAATAAAAAAGATAAGATTATTAAATAACTTAAGTCACACAATTAATTAGGGGATGGTTATACCTCTGTTTGACTCCTAGTAAATTGTTCTTCTATTATACAATGCCGATATTTATCCTGCAGGGTAGTGGTTCACCTGCCTAAAGTAGAAGCTGAACTATATAATGTCATAAGGTTACTTCCAGTTCTTACAATCAGAGATTGTCTTAGGGCAAATTTGACAGTAGAATTTGTGGTAAGGAGTAGAGAATCTTTAGCATTTCCTCGAGGGTCAGAGAATAGCATTGCCACGAGTCCTTGGAAAGGCAGCCTGAAGTATTCACTTATTCATATTTTAATACATTTGTTAAGTATAAATTTAATATATAAATATGTTAAATATAAATTTAAGTATAAATTTAATATATAAATATGTTAATTAGAAATCTAAAGTAAATACCCACTATGTTTATAGCACTATTATGAGCACAAAAAGCATATGAATTTACCTTGAAAACTCTTCAGTCTAACTATTGGACCACCTACACAGTCCCAGACATACAGCCTACACCCAGTAAATATTTGTTCAACTAAGCCAAGCCAAGGGAAGATCCAGTGGCCTGACTTTCTGAGAATGGGACTGGCCTCTACTGAAAAAGTCATTAATTTCTAATACCCATATTCCTAAATCTAGAGTCATAGGTCTTGGAGATTTGTAAGGTGTAGAATACATTGAAGGGGAAAAATGCGAAGAAGAGGGAGGGATATCTCCACCTGGAAAATTTAAGCGTTATTGCCTCTCCCACAACACCAGCTGCCTGCCATCTGCCAATGAGAAGGCAACACATCCATGGAGAGCAGCAATTAGAGCTAATTGGGTTTCTTTTTTTTAATACCTGAAACAGTGCCCCATTGAGATCAGGTAAGGAGATCTATTAAACGCAGGCTGTTCTCTGCATATCACTTAATTCAAAGTACTTAAGGAGGCTGATTATATGCCATGCTCTCCAAGGAGAACTGAAGCTCAAAATGGTGGTTTGTGTAAGTTTAAGGACTTGATTCTTAAACCAGAATACAAATAAGATATCCTATGAGAAAAATCTGAATTAGAGTATGAAGGCAATGCCTTGAGAAAGGGTAGATAATTTTGCACAGGACACAGTTCAATTTGGCCTATATGAAGACAGGCATCTGGATAAAAGGGAGAAATTCAGAAATATTCAGCTTTAGGGGCACTGCATATGCAAAATTTTCAGGGACCTCTTTGTATTTTTCACTATCTGAAAAAATTACAGTATTTAATTATGCTTAAAGAGTGGGATTAACACTAGGACAGACTAGTTTGTGAGTCCTAGCTCTGTGACCTTAGACAAGTAAATTAGCCTCACTGATCTTTAAATCCCTCATGTGTAAAATGGCAATACTAGTATCTATCTTTCCTTACTAGGCTTTTATGAGCATTAAAAGAGATAATGTATACAGGGCTCCTGGGTGGCTCAGTCATTTAAGTGTCAGACTTTAGTCCAGGTCATGACCTCATGGTTCGTGAGTTTGAACCCTGCATTGGGCTCTTTGCTAACAGCTTAGAGCCTGGATCCTGCTTCAGATTTTCTGTCTCCCTCTCTCTCTCTGCTCCTCCCCTGCTCACATTCTGTCTCCTTCTCTCTCAAAAATAAACATTAAAAAATTTAAATAAAGAGATAATGTATGTAAAACCCTTGGTGCATTAGAGATATTCAATACATGTTAATTATTTTGTTAGAAGTTATAATGATGACAATAATGATGATGTTGTCATTGGGCTCTTTTCTGCTTTGATATAGTAAAGAAATATTGACTAAGAAGGTATGTAATTACTATATAGTAGTCTGACAGCTGAAAGCAGAAGCTAGAAGCCAAGCTTCTGAAGCTTCTCGGTTTTACCAGAGCCCACTATCATCTTTGGCAAGTAAAATACAAGCTGGGCACCAAGCTATTTCACATATTAGTTGATTGAGCAGCTTTTGGAAATTTTGAATTCTGCTGTCCGACATCTGGCTTTTAATGGCAGCCCAAACAATAAGACAAGACTAGCTCCACCCTATTGTTTTTGCAAGAACCATATTTCCTTCTCTCTTTACTTAACTGTTATGTTTCCCTTACTAAAATCCTTCTGACAACAAGTAAATTGCAGAGAAACAAAGAGGGTGCTAATAAAAGGCACAGCATAGAAAATATAGTCAATGGTATTGTAATAGTGTTGCATAGTGACAGATGGTAGCTACGAATGTGAGCACAGCATAATGTATAGAGTTGTCTATCTCTATGTTGTACACCTGAAACTAATGTAATACCCTGTGTCAAATATACTCAAATAAGAAAAGGAGGGTGCCTGATAGGAGAGGAAGGCAGGCTAAGGGGGAATGAATCTGTTAAACTGCTAAGAGTTTGATCCCAACTTCATCATATATTGTTATTCTATGTTCTGGCCACATATGGGATCCTCTTTCAGTTTCCTGAATCTGTAAATTATTTTCTGCTTCAGAATGTTTGCACATGCTATTTCCTCTGCCTAAAATGTCCTTCCCCCAAACTTGATGTGGTTAGCTCTTCCTTATCCTCTGTACTGTCCTTAAATTGACATCAAATAGACAATGTCTGGCTGCCCCATCTAAATTAACTTCCCTGCCAATACGATCACCTCCATCTAATTAGGCTCCATTTCAATATATCATCATTTTTCTTAGCACCTAGAAAGTGGTAATTATGTAATCATTTATATATTTATATTTTTCATGTCTGTGTCCCAGAACCTATGTGCCTGCCTCATAGTAAGCATTCAATACATATTTAATGAATAAATGAACAAATGCTTTTAGAATTCTTGCCCCTTGTTTAGTCAATGGGTGGGTATTCAATGGTTGCGGCTTTGAAGGATGGATAGCTAAGGAAGGTTTGAAACATATCCAAAAATTCGTTTATGTTCCTCCTATCAAAAGATAGAATTGATGTCATCTCCCTAATCCTAAAAGGATTGTGAGAGTTTGGAACAATGGAGAATGACTAGGGCATGTGGGCACAATAGTAGCTCCCAGAATGTAACTTCCAAGGCTGGGTCATAAAAAGTGATGCAGCTTTTGCCTTGTTTTCTGTAAATTTGCTTTTGGGGCACTTACATAACATGTGTGAAATTCAATAGTCCTGAGGCCACTATTCTCTGAAGAAAACCAAGTCACATGGAGAGGCCATGTAGAGGTGTTCTTGTTGACAGTTCTTGGAGACAGAAATGGGGTCCAAACAAAATGTGTAGGGTGTACTTCATATCTTCAAATTCTTCAATATTCTATTCATTGATAAGTGACATCTAGGTCCCCTCCCTTTGAAAATAGAATGGCCATGACATCTTGGACCAATAGAGCATTACCAGAGCACTAACAGAAGGTGACAGTGACAATCAGCATCAATTGCCAGATATGTGAGGGAAGATGCCTTGAGATGGTCCCACTTTGTAGCTGTCTGGTACCCTCCAGTCATAAAATTTTCCATGGTGAGGACCCTAGACATTGTGAGGCAGAGACAACCTATTCTTGCTGTGACCTATCAAAATTCTCACCCCATAGAATTCATGAGTATAATTCAATTGTTTTATTTCACTAATTCTTGGGGTAGTTTGTTATGGGGGAATGGTAACTAAAATAGTAGCCATAGCATCCATTTCATTTTAGGAGGCAAAAAGTAAGTTCAGAAAATTCAGCTATATAGAAAAATGCCTTTTGACTCTTACTGGATTTTAAATATGTGTATTATACCATTTAATACATTCCCACATTTGCTTTAAGGCCTATTTCTCTGAAGAGAAGCTTCCCTGAGCCTTCTGAGCAGAGAGGAATACTTCATCCATCCTGGATGCTACCACCCAGGATGGGTGCCTTTGTTAGACTCAATGGACATGTTCTCTCTCCCTTCCTAAAATATCCTGTCTATATCACTTCTGTCTCCCCAGTGCCTTGCATTGGGGGTTCAGTTAATACATTTTTGGTGATTAAGCAAATGTTTCTAATGATCATTTTAATATGGTCTGACTTTGATCTCCTCCTCTAAATACCAGTTTCCACCATGTACCAGGTCAGCACCAACCTCCCTCTAACAAAATTGGAATATAGATGAGGGTCTGAGCCATCTGTGCTGTTCAGTTTATTTAAGGTCATCTGTGACTTCAACATCCAGATTTCACCACTAGCATTTCATGCATTCATTTCCGGCAGTTCTTCTCCCTACAGAAGTAAACAACATGGAGGGATGGTCACGGTAAAGAGAAAGTCATGGCCACAGCTAAAAGCAACAGTAACGAGTATAATAATAAATGCAGCTAATAGTTAATGAAATTTTACTATTCTCCAGTCAGTGTACTAATGTTTTATGTACATAAAATCTTCATAAGCAATCTATAACAGCCATACATTGCAGACTCAGTTATAATCACAATTTTACAGATGAGGAAATTGAGGTTCAGAGAGAGTAAACACCAAAATTTCACTGCTAGAATGTTGTAGCATCCAGGTCTATCTGATTCTGAAGCTTAGTCTACTGACAAGTACTCCCATCAATATTCTGGCTTTTTGGGGGTTTTTCAAAACCATTTATTTTTTTTAAATATGAAATTTATTGTCAGATTGGTTTCCATACAACCCCCAGTGCTCATGCCAACAGGTGCCCTCCTCAATGCCCATCACCCACTTTCCCCTCCCTCCCACCCCCATCAACCCTCAGTTTATTCTCAGTTTTTAAGAGTCTGTCATGGTTTGCCTCCCTCCATCTCTAACTTTTTTTTCCCTTCCCCTCCCCCATGGTCTTCTGTGAAGTTTCTCAGGATCCACATAAAAGTGAAAACATATGGTATCTGTCTTTCTCTGTATGACTTATTTCACTTAACATAACACTCTCCAGTTCCATCCACGTTGCTATAAAAGGCCATATTTCATACTTTCTCATTGTCAAGTAGTATTCCACTGTGTATATAAAACCATTTATTTTTAATGGACAAATAAAAGAAACTCAAGTCTGAAGTTTAAAGGCGTTTCAGGTAATAACTTCATTGAATTAAGGTAAGGATGTGTTGAGGGTTAGGCTGGAGAAGGGTTTTGTTTTTAGTATGAATCTATCCCCTTAAGGCCAGCTATGAAGATGACTGTAGATCAGGGGCAGAGAGGAGGATGTATGTGTGTTGAATTCAGCCATTTTCCCTTGCCCTGTGATCCACTTGCCCCTGGTGTCCCAGGTAATAAGATGCAGAACCCATTTCTTCCCCTATGTTGCCACTAGTCAACAAGCCTTTCTCCTCTGTCCCCACCTGAAATCCCTTGTGAGGGGGTAGGGAAGACCCTCTGAGTTTAGCAGAAGGCTTCATGAGAGAGGGCTGGCTCTTGATGGGCACAAGATGAAAGGACACTACGAGTGGCAGCCAGAGATAGTTATTTGGTGAGAAGACCCCAGATAGCATCTTCTAATGATAACAAGTGCTTGATGAAGGTGGTTGATTATCTGCACTGTTGAGGTGGATACAGTTGAGGGATATACAAGAGCTGACAAACTCAACAAAGAAACAAAGAATTTAGTTTAACTGTGTGGAAGTAATTCTAATTACAGGCACTTATGTGAACTGTTTACAATTTATGCCTAATTGCCACCCAGTACAATAACAATTATGCATATCATTAAATATGTGTCAGATTAATTTTGTTGTAAATTTTGATTATAACAGCCAACCGTATATGTGTATAGTCTGTGTTCATAATTTGTTGCTCAGATTGCCCACAATTTAGGAGAAAATGAGACAGAACATTGGCTAGGGGGCCAAGAGTGGGGAGGTTGCAGAGGCGGCTGCCTGGGGTTGAATATTTACTATGGGTAGCGCTCAAAGTGGATAATCAACAAACGCATTAATCCCTGCAGCTTAACTTCACCAGAGCCCTGCAGGCAGCTCCACAATCTTTTATTCATCTATTGTTGATTCTTTGGCTTTGTTTATGCCCACAGCATGTCCCAAACCTTTTCTGGTCTTTTGGTCTCTCAACTTACCCCTCCTCTATTGACTCTTGCTCAATGGGTAAGGATGACTTCATCCTGGCCTTTGCAGAGCAGGGCTGGCTGGTGATTCCATACCCTGCCTCCCACATTTCTTTCCTTTTGCAATCCCCTTCTCCTGTGGGCCTCCGGACTCTGACAAATAGGTGTGCCCTTACACCTGTGCTCTGGCCCCATCTCCTCCCACCTCCTCAAAGACTGGTTTCCTGCCCCATCATTTCATTAGGTCTTCAATCTCTTTTTGTTTTTTACCATGCACATAGTGGGCACTCAGTACATCTTTGTTGAAATTTCCTTCAGACACACATGGGACATCTCTCTCTCTCTCTCTCTCTCTCTCTCTCTCTCTCTCTCACACACACACACACACACACGCACACATACACAACTGTCCTTGCTATTCCTCCAGCTATCACCATTTTCTCTCCTTCCTCTAATTTAACCTTGTACATATCATACATTTTATGTATCCAATTAGGTTAGAAATTCATTGACAGGGGTTTCTGTGTTATTATTTTATGATTTCTTAGCACAGCTTGAAGCTCTTAAAAAATGCTGTAAGATCCTCACTCATGTATCTTCATGGACTGATTATTCTGTAGAGGGATGGGGATGTCCAGCACTTTCTTCTCCAGCTTGCTCTTAGAGAGCCTAAGATAATAGAAAACCTGTGTCTTTGGCATCAGAAAGACTTGAGCTCTACTCTAGGCTCCGCCACTCAATGATTAAGAGAACTTGAGCAACTTACTTCATCTTTTTCAAGTCCAATGACCTCAGCCGAAAAATGGGGATAACAGTACCTATCTTATAGGGTTGTTGTGAGCATGAAATGGCAAGCTGGAGAAAAGAGCCTGACACACACTAGTAATGATTCCTTTAGGCAGAAATTTTCTGCTCTAGTGGTTCACTCGTACTGATGATTTGTTCCTTCTACTTTGGTAATAATGAGCCAGGATTTCAACAACCTCAAGCCTTACTTATTATCCATATTCATCTTGCCTTCTTAGCACTAGATCAGTGGTTTTCATTCCTATGAGACCTAATACTCCCTCTTGATAACAAATATTTTGTGACTCCCCCTTCACTATCTTGAAATGAAGTTCATAGATAATATAACCTACCTACATATATAATTTCAAAAAAAATCAATATAATGACCTAACTGAAATATGAATGAGAAATGAAAGGAAAGTAATTTACAATAAAATGATATTTATTTCAATATATAAATGCAATGGCATGACTACATCAGACAGCATAATGATATACATGATTGCACCAACTTAAAGTGAATAAGTTTATATTTAAGAAAAGTAAGAGGATTGGGAGCCATTACATGTAAGAAAGTAAAATATAAATAACAGGAAAACAGTACAATAAAAGCTACTGTTGAGGTAAGACAAAATTCAGATAATGACAAATTTTTTTTTCACCTATATTATTTTTTCTCATCTATATTAATAAAGCTTGCTAGAATATTTTGAAAACTGTGTGGGATACAGAATAACTGTTTATTATATGGCATTATCCCACACATTTCAGAACAACTAGCATCACTGGCCTCCATCCACTAAATGTCGATAGCACCTTCCAAACATTGTGACAGCCATAATATCTCTACAATTTTCCAAACACATTCTAATAGATGGAAATCCCTTAGTTAAGAACCACTACTCTAGAATGTGCCAAGTAAGGAAAAAGCAAGTCTGGCAAGGGCCATGGAACTTGCTTTCCTAGGATGTGGGAATCTCCATGGGTTGGAGTTCCTTGTCTTTGCAATGTGACTTCCTTGGGATTCTGGGACACAATGTCAAGATCCTGACAGTGATATCGAACAACTACAGCCTTTGCTCTCTTCTGTGCTACTCTAACCCTTCTTTATCCTTTTGAATATCTGTTACCAATTCAGCACTGTCTCACTTATTCTGCCCCTTTTTGTCCCATGAAGTAATTTCTTTCTCAGGATATAACAGCTAGCCAGCACATAGCAGTAGCTTGGTAATAATTAAATGTTGTCCAATGGCCATAATGTCTTTGGTTACCATTTAAGTTTGTACCAACTTTAAACACTCTCACCTTCAGCCACTTTGACACCAAGCCTTTGGCATCCAGCTAGTAAACATTTCATGGCTTATGTGTCTTCTTAATTCCAGCTTGACAATTATGGTATAGTTAACATACAGCGTTATATAGTTATATAGTATATATATAGTTATATATATAGTATATATATATATATATATATATATATATATATAGTTATATAGTTATATATATATATATAGTATATATATAGTTATATAGTTTTAGGTGTACAATATAGTGATTCATTCATTTTTATGGCTGAATAATATTCCATTGTATATATACCATATCTTCTTTATCCATTCATCTATCAAGAGACATTTGGGCCGTTCTATAACTTGGCTATTGTAAATAATGCTGCAATAAACATAGGGGTGCATATATCCTTTCAAATTAGTGTTTTTGTATTCTTTGGGTAAATACTACTACAATTACTGGATCATAGGGTAGTTCTATTTCTGACTTTTTGAGGAACCTCCATACTGTTTTCCACAGTGGCTGCACCAATTTGCATTCCCACCAACAACACAAGAGGATTCATTTCTCTCCACATCCTTGCCAACACTTCTTATTTCTTGTCTTGATTGTAGCCATTCTGACAGATATGAGGTCATAACTCATTGTGGTTTCCATTTGCATTTACCTGATGAGGAGGGATGTTGATCATCTTTTCATGTGTCTGTTGGTCATCTGTATGTCTTCTTTGGAGAAATGTCTGTTCATGTCTTCTGCCCATTTTTAATTGGATTGTTTATTCTTTTGGTGTTGAATTGCAGAGTTCATTATGTATTTTGGATACTAACCCTTTATCAGATATGTCATTTGCAAATATCTCCTCCTATTCAGTAGGTTGTCTTTTGGTTAAATCTTCTATGAAAGTTCATGTAAAATTTTTATATGGGCATATATTTTGTTTATATTGAGTAAATATGTAGGAGTGCAATTGCTCGGTATTAAGTTAATTTGGTTTTGTAAGAAATCACAGGACCATTTTCTAAAATTATATCATTTTATACTCCCAATCAAATGTAGCAAAGCTTTGATTGCTCCACATCGTTTCCCACATTTGGTGTTGACAGTTTTCTTAATTTTAACTGTTCAGGTGGGTGTGTATTGATTATCTCATTGTGGTTTTAATTTGCCTTTCTCCAATGACTAATGATACTGAGTACTTTTTCACATGTATTGGCCATTCGTATATTTGTCTTTGTAAAATATCTGTTCAGATCTTTTACCCACTTAAAAATAATTGAAAATAAGTTTAGATTTATAGAAGACTTGCAAGAATACTATGGAGAGTTTCTGTATAATCTTTATCCAGCTTCCTCTAACGTTAATACATTCCATAACCATGACACATTTACCGAAATTAACATTGGTAACATTACTATTAACTAAACTACAGACTTTATTAGGATTCCAGTTTTTGCACTGATGTCCTTTTTTCTGTCCTGGAATCAAATGCAGAATGCCACATTGTATTTGCTTGTTGTACCTCCTTAGTCTCCTCCAATCTGACAGGTTCTTTGTCCTCCCTTGTCTTCCATAACCCTGGCACATTTGAGGAATGTTGGTTACTTATTTTGTGCCATGTCCCTTAATTTGGCCTTGTCTGGTGTTTTCTCAAGATTAGACTGGGGTCATATGTTAAGAAAAAGAATACCAGAGGCAAAGTGCCTTTCTCAGTTCCTGATATCAGGGGGTACATGATATAACACTGGTGATGTTAGCTCTGGGAACTTGGCCAAGGTGGTGTCTTCTAGGTTTTTTACTGTGAAGTTACACACATAGTACATACATACATACTCAGTTATACTTCAGAGTCTTTCTGATATAAGCAAGTCACTAAGTCTAGCCCATATTTAAATGGAGGAGAATTAAATTTTATCTCCTAGAGGGAGGAGTACCAAGAAATTTGTAAATATATCTTAACCACAGAAATTTATAATAGTTGAGGGAAATGCAAATATCCCATTTATCCTTAAGGTTTCACTCACTAACCTTGGCAATTATCAGTACATCTCACCTACAGAAATTATTGTACTATTCTAATGGTAATTTTCTATTTCCTTCATTCCTTCTATTTTATTGGAATTCTCCTGTAATACAAATTATTCAATTATTTATTTATATCAGTAATCTTTGAGTTAAAATACAATAATATTATTTTTTGTTGCTCCAATTTCTCCAGCTTCAGCCATTGGGAACTTTTCCAGGTTGGGTTCTACATCCTTTTGACATAAGCCTATTGTTTTGGAGTTTTTTAAAAGCACTTCCCAGCACTACAAGATACGCTATCTTCATCTTGTATTTTACCTGCCCCAGCCCTAGAATCATCCATTTCTTCAAGAAGCCCTGGTTGTTTTTATTGGAGAATGGTGTTTAGAAAACAAGAGCTGTGCCTAGGTGTGCTTGTTCCTACTGGGGTGTTATTATTTCTAGGCCCTCTTGGTGGACAGAGCTAGAAAATCTATGTATATACACACATATCTATATTTTATTCTATATCTGTGTACATGTTTTTTACCTTTATTTATTTATTTTGGGAGAGAGAGAGATTATGAGCAGGGAAGCGGAAGAAGAGAGGGAGAGACAGAATCCCAAGCAGGCTCTGCACTGACAGAACAAAGCCTGATGCAGAGCTCAAACTCAAAAACTGTGAGATCATGACCTGAGCCAAAACCAAGAGATGGACACTTAACTGACTGAGCCACCCGGGTGCCCGTATCTGTGTACATGTTAAAATAAACATGAATTTATCTGATATTTCTGACTCTAATCCAACACTACACATTTATTTTATTAATCCTCCTGTGGTAGGAAGAATAATGTACCCCTCCATAGATGTCCACTCCTAATCTCTGAAACCTGTGAATATGTACCCTACATGGCATAGGCAAATTAAAGTTGTGGATAGAATTAAGGTTTTTAATCGGGTACCTTAAATATGGATATTATCCTAGGTTATCTGAGAGGGCCTAATGTAATCAAAAGAGTTCTTACAGGTAGAAGAGGGAGGCCAGAGAGGGAGTCAGAGGGAGATGTTACTATGCGAGAAAGACACAGAGAGATGCAACATCGCTGGCCTTGAGATTGAGGAAAAGAATATGAGTGGCCTCAAGAAGTGGAAAAGGGCAAGGAAACAGATTATGCCTATAGCCACCAGAAAAGAATGCAGCCTGCTAACACCTTCATTTTAGCTCATTGAGACCCATGTTGGAATTTTAGTTTATAAAACTCTAATATAACAAATTAGCATTATTTTAAACCACCAAGGTTGCGATAATTTATTGTGGCAATAATAGAAAACTAATACACCCTCAGTGCTTATGTGTAACTTCTTTGATAGAGAAATCTGGCTCTCACTATCTATAATACACTGGCTTATTTTTTTCTACCTTAGTATAGTCGTAATAGAGTTTCAGAATTGCTGAATCATACTGCGGTAAGAAGTATACTTACCAACTACAGTACAGTGTTTGTGTACAGGTATTTTTTTCCTTATCTTTAAAACAGTATCTAGACAAATAACTTTTCCAAATTTATTGTCAGCTCCTTTGGTCTCTACCTCCTCCAATGAAGTTATACCATACTTGTAATAGAATTAGATTCATTTGCCATAATCTTCATTCCATACTGGGTTTCCCAGACATCCTGCTTGATTTTTTTTAAATCTGCATACAGTAAGTCACTCTCCATGGGATAAAATTGTATGGGTTTTGGCAAATGCATAGTCATGCATCCATAACTACAGTACTATATAGAATATTTCCATGACCCTGAAAATTGTCTTATGTGATGGCTTTGTAGTCAACTCCTAGCCCTCTCCCAACTCCTAGAAAATACAAATCTGTTTTATGGCCTACAGTTTTACTTTTTTTCAGAGTATCCTATAAATAGATTTATACATATAATAGATCTATGTAACCTTTGTAGTCATGTGACTTTCACCTAGCAAAATGCAGTTAAGATTCATCCATGTCATTGCATGTATCAATCCTTTGTTAATTTCGATTACTGAGTAAAATTCCATGGTACTCCATTCACCCCTTGAAATACATCTAGATTGTTTCCAATTTGGGGAGATCATTATATCTCCAATAATAAATAGAAAGAAAGAAAGAAAGAAAGAAAGAAAGAAAGAAAGAAAGAAAGAAAGAAAGAAAGAAAGAAAAAGGAAGGAAGGAAGGAAGCACTTCACACCTTCATGCACGGTAACATCATGGTTAACTTTATAAGAAACTACCAGTTTTCCAAGTGGATGCACAACTTCTGTCCATTTTTAAATTGCTTTTTTGGTCCCCTAATTATTGAATTGTAGTAGTATTTTGGTAATTTATATTCCAAATAGTAGCATTTAAGATATATATATATATATATATATATATATATATATATATATATATATATATTAGTTTCTTCCAGTATATGACTTTTCTATTTGTAACAATGTACGTTGATGAGCATCAGTTTTTGATTTTGATGGACTCTGTCTATATTGTTATTGCTTTCTGTGACCTGTATAGGAAACTATTGCCTACATACTTACTAACAAAGATACTCTCTCAAATTTTTTTCTAAAATCTTTACGGTTTCAACTTTACCATTAAGCCTATGATACATCTAGAATTAATTTTTGTGTATACTATGACAAAAAGTTTGATACTAATTGCTTTTACACATGGAATTTTTGTATATGCTGTCACAAAAGTTTTTTCACTTTTTCCCATATGGATGTCTAGTTGTTCTAGTACCATTTGTTAAAAAGCAAATCAAAGCAAAACAAAAAAAATAATTCTTTTCTCTCACCAGATTGCTTGGGCACTTTTGTCAAAAATCACATGATCATATAAGTTTCGGTTGCTTTCTGCATCTTCTGTTCTATTCAGATAATGTATCTATCACTCCTAACATGTGTACCACACTCTTGATTATTGTACCTTAATATTAAGTCTTTAAATCAAGTGATGTATGTTCTTCAGTTATGTTCTTTTTCAATACTGCTTTGGTTTTTCTAGGTCTTTTGAGTTTTCATATTAACTTTATGATTGATTTGTCAATTTGTATAACAAGGTCTACTGATATTTTGATTGTGGTTGTGTTGAATCTGTAAATCAATTTTCAGAGAAATTATTTCTTAACAAAGTCTTCTAAACCATAAATATGGTATATTTTATTTAGTATTTTATTTAGTATTTCTTTCATAAATTTTTTGAATGTTTACTCATTTTTGAGAGATAGAGAGAGACAGAGCATGAGCAGGGAAGGGGCAGAGAGAGAGGGAGACACAGAATCCGAAGCAGGCTCCAAGCTCCGAGCTGTCAGCACAGAGCCCGAGGCGGGGCTCAAACTCACGAACTGTGAGATCATGACCTGAGCCGAAGTCGGACGCTCTACTGACTGAGCCACCCAGTCACCCCTATTTAGTATTTCTTAAGACTTTATACTTTCTGGTGTAGAGTTCTTGCACATTTTGTTAAATTTACTGTGACTTATTGCAAATAGAATTGCTTTTTGATTTCATTTTCCAAAGTTTTTTTTTGGGGGGGGGATGTTATACAAAAATGCAGTTGATGTTTATAGTAATATTGTATCCTGTGACATTAATAAATTCCATGGGATAGACACATAGGTCAGTGGAACAAAATAAAGAACCCAGAAATAGACTCATGCAAATATGCCAAATGAGTTTTGACAAAAGTACGAAAGAAATTCAGTGGAGGTAATATAGCCTTTTCAAGAAGTTGTGTTGAAACAATTGGACATCAGTAAGCAAAAAATAAACAAGTAAGTAAATAAACAAATAAATAAATAAGGAATCTTGACCTAAACGTCATGCCTTATACAAATCCCAAAATAAATTATGGATATAAATATTACATGTAAAATTATAAAACTTTTAGAAAAAATCATAGGATAAAATATTCAAAATCTAAGGCTAAGCAAATCATTCTTAGACTTGACAACAAAAATATGACCCAAAGAAAGAAAAACTGATAAACTGGACAGTATCAAAATTTTAAAATTTACTCTGCAAAAGTCACTGTTCAGGGGATGAAGAACAAGGTAGAGATCAGGAGGAACCATTTGCAAACCATATACCAAAGAACTAGCATCTAGAATGTAAAAAGAACTCCCCCTTTAAAAAATCTAATTACAAAATGTTCAAAACACATGGATAGGTATTTCACCAAAGAGGATATAGAGATGACCAAAAAGCACATGTAAGATGTTGGATATCATTAACCATTGGGGACCCCATGAGTTGCTATTACACAACTATCAGAATGGCCAGAATAAAATATAGTGACAATATCAACTGCTGATGAGAGTGCAGAGGAACTTGACCACTCATATGTTGGTAAGAGGAATGAAAAGGCCCTAACAACTCTGGCAAGCAAGCAGTTTCTTATAAAACTAAACATGCATCTACCATACAAGACAGAAAATTTGAGGCATTTATAACAGAGAAACAAGAAGATCCATTTACACAGAAACCTAAACATAGCTATTTTTAGTAGCTTTTTTGTAATATCTAAAAATTGGGAGCAACCAAGATGTTCATTAATGGATGTGTGGATAAACAAACTGCGGTACCTCCATACTATAGAATACTACTCAGAAATAAAAAGAGCAAACTATATGGGCACCTGAGTGGTTCAGTTAAGCATCTGACTCTTGATTTCAGCTCAGACCATGATCTCGTGGTTCATGAGTTCGAGCCCCACATTGGGTTCCATGCTGACAGTGCAGAAGCCTGCTTGGGATTCTCTCTCTCTCTCCTTCTCTCTCTGCCCCTCCCCACTCTTGCTCTTTCAAAATAAATAAACTTTAAAAAAGAGAGCAAATAATAGAAACATGCAAACATTTTGACAAATTTCCAGGGAATTATGCTGAATGAAATGAACCAAACATGAGAAGTAATATACTGTAAAAATCTATGTAACATTTTTGAAAGTACAGCATTATAGAAATGAAGAACAGGTCAATGGTTGCCAGAGGTCAAGGATGGGGAAAGAGGTACAGAAGTGAGTATGGCATCAGGAATGATCCTGTTGAGATGAAACTGTTTTGTGTCAATGTCAATATCCTGGTTTTGACATTGTTGTATAGTTTTGCAAGATATTACCATGGGAAAGTAGGTAAAGGATATCTTAGATTTTTTCATATTATTTATTATACTTGCATGCAAATCTGTTATTTTAAGATACAATGTTCAATTTATAAATGCAATTGGTTTTGTGTAGTAGCCTTGAGTCCTGGGACATTGCTAAATTCACCTATTAGTTCTATTAGATATTTTATAGGTTCCTTAGGACTTTCTATGTAAATAGTCATGTCATCTGCAAATAGAGACAGTTTTGCATTTTCCTTTCTCATCTTTATGCCTTGTGTTTTTATCTTGTTTTATTGCAATTAGTAGGACTTTCAAGACAGTGTTGAATAATAGTTGTGAGAGCAGACATCTTTGTTTTCCCAATATTAATAGCAAAGCATTCAATGTTTTAGCAATGAATAAGATGTTATCTATAGATTTTTTTAAAGACACATTTTTATCAAATTGATGACATTATCTTCTATTCCTATTTATAATGAATTTATGTTTAATTTTGTCAAAGATCTGCATCCATTAAAATCATTATTTCTTTTCTCTTTTGGTCTCTAAATGTACTGAGTAAATGATTACTTTTTGAATGTTAAATACATCTTGCATTCTTGGGATAAGTTATACTTGTAACGATATATTATCTTCTTCATACATTGATGGATTTGATTGTTAATGTTTTGTCAAAGACTTTTGTATGTATATTCATAGGGGATATTTATCAGTACTTCTCATTTATTTATAATGTATTTGCAGGTTTTGGTACCAGAGTTAAGTTGCTCTCATAAAATGATTTTGGTTATGTGCCTTCTTCTACTATGTTAAAGTGTTTGTATAAACAACATTCCTTAATGTTTTTTTTTTCTTTTTTTTTTTTTTAAATTTTTTTTTTCAACGTTTATTTATTTTTTGGGGGACAGAGAGAGACGGAGCATGAACGGGGGAGGGGCAGAGAGAGAGGGAGACACAGAATCGGAAACAGGCTCCAGGCTGTGAGCCATCAGCCCAGAGCCCGACGCGGGGCTCGAACTCACGGACCGCGAGATCGTGACCTGGCTGAAGTCGGACGCTTAACCGACTGCGCCACCCAGGCGCCCCCATTCCTTAATGTTTTGATAGGATTGACAATTAAACCATATGGCCGTGGAGTTTCACTGTAGAAAGGTTTTTGATCCTTCAATTTAAAAAATAGATTTAGGAATATTCAAATTTTCTTCTATCAGGTTCAACTTCAGTCAATTTTGGTAAGTTCTGTTTTGAAGAACTCTGCCAAATTTATTGGCATAATGTTATTTATAGTATCTTCTGATCTTTTTCCAGTTCTTTTTTTTTTTTTCAACGTTTATTTATTTTTGGGACAGAGAGAGACAGAGCATGAACGGGGGAGGGGCAGAGAGAGAGGGAGACACAGAATCGGAAACAGGCTCCAGGCTCTGAGCCATCAGCCCAGAGCCTGACGCGGGGCTCGAACTCACGGACCGCGAGATCGTGACCTGGCTGAAGTCGGACGCTTAACCGACTGCGCCACCCAGGCGCCCCTCTTTTTCCAGTTCTGTTGAGGTTTAATTTACATACCATAAAATTCCCTCAGTGTATGTGTATGTAACAATTCAGTTATTTCATTAGATGTATACAATTGTGTTCTCATTGTGACAATCCAGTTTTAGAATATTTTATCCCCCCTAAAAATTGAGTTCCCTTATGTTCATTTATAGTTAATCCTAGCTGTCTATATAATTTTAGGATTACAGTTAATCCTAACCTTAGACAACCATGATCAGCTTTCTGTTACTAAAAATTTACCTTTTTACTAGGTTTTTCCTATGAACAGAATCATATGTATGTAACTTTTTTATATTGCTTCTTTCACTTAATATTATTGAAGTGCACCCATGTTATAATATGTATCTGTAGTCCAATGTTTAAATTGCCAAAAAGCATTCACCAAATGACAGATACTTACAATGCTGCCAGTTTTGGCCTATTGTGAACAATGCTGCTCTGCACATTGCTGTACATGCTTTGTCTCAGCATATCTTTTTTACTTCTCTTGGGTAGATGCTTATGAGTGGAATTGCTCAGGTAGATTATAAGTTTAAGCTACATGTAAAAGAAACTGCCATACTGGTTTCCAAAATAAGTGTACCATTTTGCATTCTCATTAGGAATGTATGAGTATTCTAATTTCTCCACATCCATATTAGCACTTGGTATAGCCCATCCTTTTTGTAACATATATTCTAGAGGATGTGTATCCTCTAGATATTGGTATTTTATCATGGTTTCATTTTGTATCCCCATAATGACTAATGCTAGTCAGCATCTTTGCATGTGCTTATAAGCCACTTGTTTATTTTCTTTAGGGAAATGTCTATTTAAATCATTATCCAAGTCTTTAATTGTGTTGTCTTCTTATTATTGAGTTATAACAGTTCTTCATATATACTGGAACAAAGTGCTTTAGTGGATTTATGATTTGCAAATATTTTCCTCTAGTCCAGGCTTGTCTTTTCATTTTCTTAGTGTGTTTTAAAGCTGGAATGTTAATTTTGAGGAAATGTAATTTATAAATAGTTTTCTCAATTATGGATCACATCTTTGGCATTATGTCTAAGAAATCTTGGCCTAACGAAGACTATGAAGATTTTCTCAATTTTTTCTATAAATTTTTCAATTTGGCTCTTTAAATTTAGATCTAGGATGTACTTTGAGTTAATTCTTCTGTGTGGTGTAAGTATCTACCCTTTCTATTCCTAGACTATTGAGTTTGTTTTTTGTTTTTGTTTTTTTTATCGTGAAAGGGTGATTGATCTTGTCAAATGCTCTTACTGTGTCTACTGAAATGGTCTTGTAGCTTTTGCCCTTTAATCAATGGTTTACTAGGTTGATTTTTGCATGTTAAACCAACCATTCATTTCTGGGATAAATTCTCCTTGGTGGTGATTTATAATCCTTTTCAGTTTGCTATTTTGTTGTGGATTTTTGCATCTAGATTTATTAGGAATATTTATTCGTAGGTTTGTTTCTTTATGATGTCAGGTTTGTTTCTTTATGATATCTTTGCTTGATTTGGTTTTGGGTTAATACTGGCCTTACAGAATGAATTGGGAAGTGTTCTTTTGTCTTCTATTTTTTGAAAGTGTTGTGAAGGATTTGGTGTTAAATTTTTTTTAAAGTTTGGTAAAATTCACCAGTAAAGCTCTCTGTTTCTGAGATTTCTTTTCTTTGGAGATTTTCATTATTAATTCAATCTCTTTAATTGTTATATGTCTGTTCAGATCTTCTATTTCTTCATAAGTCAGTTTTGGTAACCTGTTTCTGGGAATTTGTCCATTTCATTCAGATAATCTAATTTGTTTCCATACAAATGTCATAGTATTCACTTATAATCTTTTTTTATTTCTGTAAGGTTTTGATTTCCCCTTCTGGCTTCATTCAAGATTTCCTTTTAGTATTTTCGTTCTTCAGTTAGAGTATGATATGCCTCTGTGTGTGTGTGTGTGTGTGTGTGTGTGCACGTGAGCGCACGTGCAAACTTAGTATTTATCCTGCTTGTGTTCTCTGAGCTTCCTAAATCTATGGTTCGTTATCTTCAATTTTTGCAAAGTTTGTAGCCATCAATGCTTCAAATACTTCTTCTGTTCTGTTTTCTCTTTCTTTCTGGTATTCCAGTCATATGTATATTACTCTTTTTGATGTCCCACAATTTTTCCATATATATTTTTTCTTTTCCCCCTCTCCATGACAAAGCCACTAGAGGATTTTTCCTGATCTTGACTGTGAGAATATTATGGGTTTCCTAGAGGAAAAATACACAAAATATACGGAGACCCTTATGTTTGTATCTTCCTGGAGTTTTTCACTCCCACACTAGTCCACCCTTAATCTCCAACAAATTTTTCATACTATTAGTGAATTAAGCAGTCCTACTGCTGATGGCTTGTAGCAGGTCTTCTCCAGGTAAGCATATCTGATGCATCTGTCACTCCAAATTTTGAGATGTTTGGTTTCCCTGCTACCTCAATCTTCTGAGTCCAAGGAAAGTAATTGCTTTTATGTTTGTCCAGCATTTTCTTATTGTAAGGATGGCAAGACAACTGCCAAGCTTTTTACATGTTAAGGCTGCAATTAAGAATTTCCTGTAAAACAAACAAACAAACAAAACAAAACAAAACAAAACAAAATTTCCTGTATCTTTTGATTAAGAGAAAAAAGTATTTTTTTAAATTTTTTTCAACATTTATTTATTTTTGGGGGGGGGACAGAGAGAGACAGAGCATGAACGGGGGAGGGGCAGAGAGAGAGGGAGACACAGAATCGGAAACAGGCTCCAGGCTCTGAGCCATCAGCCCAGAGCCCGACGCGGGGCTCGAACTCACGGACCGCGAGATCGTGACCTGGCTGAAGTCGGACGCTTAACCGACTGCGCCACCCAGGCACCCCGAAAAAAGTATTTTATATTTACTAAGATTTCTATCCTTCCCAATAATCTTTATTTCTTCCAGAGTATCTGAGTTTCCAATCAGTATTATTTCCTTTTTGTTTGTAGAAATTCCTTTATCAGTTCTTGTAGCGTAGGTCTGCTGATGACTAAGTTCCTTAGTTTTCTCATGTGTGGAAATATTTTTATTTTTGCCTGCATTCTTGAGGAACATTTTTACTTGATGTAAACTTCTTGTTGATTGTTTGCTTTTGTGTTTTAGTTTTTTAAGATGTCATCTTACTCTCATCTGGTCTCCACAGTTTCTGATTAGAAATCCATGGTCATTTGAATTATTCATCTTTATGTAATGTGTCATTTTTCTCTGGTGGCTTTCAAGATACATAGGAGTGGTTTTCTTGGTATGTATTCTGCTTTTAGTTCATTGAAATTTTTGAATCTCTAAATTTATGCCTTTTATCAAATTGTGGGAATTTTGGGGTACTATTTTCCCCAAATATAGTTTCTGCACCTTCTTCACCTGGCACTCCATAGAATTAAGATTCTGTTCATTGTTCCTCAGTTTTTCTCTCTTCTTTATATTGGATACTGTCTATTAATCTATCAACAAGTTTACTGTCTCTTTTCTATGTTATTGTGCTTCAGTGAATTTTTATATTTCAAACATTGTCTTTTTAAGTTCTGGAATTTCCATTTAGTTCTTTCTTATAATTTTTGATGATTTACAATTATAATGAGATATTTTTCATTCTTTATAAGTGTATTTTCCTTTTTGTCATTGAGAATGAATATAATAATAGCTTAAAAATCTTTTTCTGATAATCTAACATCTGGATCATCTTAAACTTGGTCCCTTTTATTATTTTTTCTCTTCTTCCTAGGTCACATTTTTCTGGTTGTGTGTCAAGTAATTTTAGGTTGTATTATGAACACATATTATGTTGTGGAGATTCTAGATTATTTCATATTCCTCTGAAGAGGATCAGTATTTTTGTTTTAGCAGGTATTAACCTATTTGGATTCAAACTTTGATCTCTGTCATTTTGATGACAGATTACATTTTGATTAAATTATCTTATCCTTGACTGTTCTTCTTGAAGTCTTCTCTATACAGATACAGTTCAGGGTTCACCCAGAGATTTTGGCAGAGATTAAATACAAAATCCCTTTATGGGATTTTCCTTTCACCTTTCAATGTCAGTATTTGTCCCAACTTTGTGGTGTGATTCTTCAAGACAGAAGGACTGTGGGTTCTCTACTAGAATTCTGTTTTTTCCACATGGTACTGACTGCATATGTCTCTAAGGCTAAAAAGTAATGAAAATAGGTAATTTATCCTATGTTATCCCCCTTTTCCAAGTGTTAGCTCCATCTGCTTGCTTTTGTCCACTCTACAGAACTTTTAAGACACTGTTTCTTGTATTTTGTCCAGAATTTATAGTTGTTATCTATGTGAGGGTAAGAACTTTCCTTGCCATATCAGAGGTGAAACTCTTTCATCATTGTTCTGAATTTCTAGTTTCCCTTTGCTGTTATAATAAGACCTAAAATTCATCATGAAATCACTTGCTTTTTATCAATCTGATGATCTTATCCAGCATCGGATTTCCACCTGCCTTTTTTTTTTAAATATAATTTATTGTCAAATTGTTTTCCATACAACACCTGCCTCTTTTAACTAACAGCCACAATCTCTACTATGCTACACTGTGATGTACCTATGGGACTTTAGAATACCAACCAGATTAATTTACCATGGTGTTATTATTCTGATCTGTACTATTGTCTTCCCAATTATGAACTCAATCATTTTCATATTGACAAACAAGGGTGTGGAAAAAGTTTGTGAGAAAGGTCTTTTGAGTATAATTTAGGATTCTAAACTGGCTTCAATATGACCAATAAGAGGTCACATATTACTGAGAAATAGTTAAGATGAAACAACTACAAGTAAAACAATTTTAACTTTCTGTGCTGTTTCTAGACAATGTCCATTTTTTGTTCAAATAACCAGACTTCCATTAAGCTCTGATAATGTGCCAAGCACTATGCTAGGCTGAGGCTCTATGTTAGTCTGCTTAGGATGCTGAAACAAATTACTACATACTGACTGGCTTAAACAGCAGAAATTTATTTTCTTACAGTTCTGGAGGCTGGAAGTTCAAGATCAAGGTGCCAGCATGGTTGGTTTCTGATGAGAGCTCTCTTTCTGGATTCTAGATGGCTGCCTTTTCTGTGTCCTCACATAGAGAACAGAGAAAGAATAAGCTCTCTGATGTCTCTCTTATAAAGACAATAATCCTATTGTATTAGGGCCCCACCCTTACGACCTCATTTAACCTTAATTACCTCCATAAATGCCCTATCTCTAAAAAGAGTCATATTGGGAGTTTAGTCTTCAACACTTGAATTTTGTTGAGACACAAACATTCAGTCGATAGGAGGCTGCAAAGTGAATCTTTTTTTTAACATTGTGTATAAACTATACTTTAATTTTTAAAAATCTGTAGGAATTTACAATATAATCAATATGGCATTTCATAGTCATTAGTTAAAGAAAGGAAAAGCTAGTCATTAGATAATTTTTGGAGACCAGGCAATCCATTTGGAAAAAATAAATTAGATCTCCAACTGTACCATTCACAAAAATAAATCCCATATCCATTAAAGATGCAAATATGAAAAACCCCATCTAAAACCATAAGCAGAAAATATAAGAGAATATATTTTTACATAGTCATAGACAAGATTTTCCTAAACAATACACAAAATTAATTATAAGGAAAAGAATACATTTGACTAAATAAAAATGAAAATTTTCATATATCAAAAATTATCATAGGCAAAGTCAAAAGGCCAGAGGAAGATTGGGAGAACATTTCCAGAATGAATAAAGAACTCCTAAAACTCAACGACAAAAAAACCAAACAACTCAATTTAAAAATGGGCAAAAGACTTGAATAAACATTCCACTCCTGCCCCCTGTCCAATAAGTAGATACCACTTAAGATACGAGTCTACTTCATGGGGAAAAAATACGAAGAGCTTGTATTGTCATCTTAATCACCTTACTAGCAGTGTGTGGCTTCAAGAATTTTAGAGATTTTCAGCCTTAGTCTGCAAATTGTTATTTCAGATTTACCAAGATAAAAATCCACCTGTGTCTGCTGAATATGTATGTGCTCAATGTGGCTTTTCTCCCAGTTTTTCTCTTGCCTTTTGAATTTGCCCGTAATGAATTTTTTTCTTTTTTTTATTGTGGTGAAAAAAACCCCCACATAACATAAAATTTACCATCTTAACCCCTTCTATGTCTGTGGTTCAGTGGTATTAAATATATTCAGTTTATTGAGCAACTATCACCACCATCAATCCCCACAGCTCTTTTCATCTTGTAAAACTGAAACTATATGCCTATTTAACAATAACTCTCATTTTCTCCTCCCCACAGCTTTCTGTCTTTATGATTTTGACTACTCTGGGTACCTCATATAGATGGAAATCACACAGTATTTGACTTACTTTTTGTGATTGGCTTATTTTGCTTGGCGTAATGTCTTCAAGGTTCATCCATATTGTAACATGTGTCAGAATTTTATTCATTTTGGAGGCTGAATAATATTCCATTGTCTGTATATGCCACATTTTGCTTATCCATTCATCCATTGGTAAGCTTTTGCATTGCTTCTATATTTTAGCTATTGTGAATAATGCTACTTTGTTTTGTTTTGAAAGAGAGAGGGTCAGAGAGCACTCACGTGCAGGGGAGGGGCAGAGGGAGGCAGAAAGAGAAAATCCCAAGCAGGCTCCACACCCAGCATGGAGCCCAACATGGGGCTTGATCTCACTACCATGAGATCATGACCTGAGCTGAAATCATGAGTGGGACACTTAACTGACTGAGCCACCCAGGCGCTTTGAATAATACTACTTTGAATATGGGTGTGCAAGTATCTCTTTGAGATCCCACTTTCAATATACCCAGAAGTGAAGTTACTGGATCATATATAGTTCTATTTCTAATTTTTTGAGGAACCACCATACTGTTCTCTTTCTTTTTTTAAATTTAATTTAATTTATTTATTTTGAGAGAGACAGAGACAGTGCAAGTGGGGGAGTGGCAGAAAGAGAGGAAGAGAGAGAGAATCCCAAGCAGGCTTACACTGTGAGCACAGAGCCCAATGCGGGGCTCAAAACCACGAACCACGAGATCATGACCTGAGATGAAACCGGGAGTCGGAGGCTTAACCAACTGAGCCACCCAGGTACCCCACCATACTGTTTTCCATAGAGCTGTGCCATTTTACATTTCCACCAGCAGTGCACAAGATAAGATTCTAATTTCTCCACATACTCATCAACCTTATTGTTTTTCTGGTTTTTTTAGATAGTAACCATCCTAATGGATGTGACGTGGTATCTCACTATGGTTTTGGTTTGCATTTCTCTGATGATTGGTGATGTTGAATATTTTTTAATGTGTTTATTTGCCATTCACTTGTCTTTTTTTGTAGAAATGTTAGGCCACTCTGACCCAGGCTGGCTGCTCATTGAATTCACAAGGCTTCCCCCGTCCTGCAAGGTGAATCTGACACAAGGATCACCACTATATACAATCTGTATGTACCTAACAGAAATAAACAAATGAGCTTCAATGAAGGGAGATGTAATATACTAATTTTAACTTTAAAATTTGATAAAATAAATGGGAAAAGAGGGAACTTGAATTGCACATTGAAGTTTTCACTTGGTACTCACAGATCATAGCTTAGCAGCAGTGCATGTAAAAAAAATGTAGAGTAAGAACTCAACATTCACTCAGTACATTTCCACATTAGCCACAGATTAAAAAACTGCTATCAGTTTAGATTGTATTTATAAGAGTAAAATATCTAAAATGAGGGAGGTGATAATCTTGCTGTTATCTGTCCTTGCAAGATAACACCTGGAATATTTTATTCAGTTCTGGATGCCAGAATTCATGGAGATTGTAAATAAACCAGCATTCACCTAAATGAGTGACCAGGATGGGTAAGGAATGCAGAACTGTATCATATAAAGAGTGGTTGAAGAAACTGGTAAGAGCGGCCCAAGAATAGAAAACTAAAAGGGCTATGATCTCCACTTTTAAACATATAAGTGAATGATAGAAAAATTAAGCATGTTACTTTTTGGAAACACAATTGATTATAAGGTGGAACACTCAAATAGAACTATCTGAAGATGGAATGGATTGATTTGGGTCATAGTGAACTCCCTGTCATTAATGGATGTTAAGTGCCAACTAGAAGGCCACCAGCAGGGATGTTATGGAAGGAATTCTAGCATCAACTGGAGATTGGACTAAAACACCTTTCAGGGCTCTTCCAGCTTGAAGATTCATAAAGAGTACAACTGTTAAGATCACAGAGAATTATTTCTTTACAAAATAATCTTTCAAAGGCTTTCATTTAAATATTAAACAATTCTGATGGATATTATATGAAATTCAACTTTCTAATTGGATAAACTGAGACACAAATTAAACCACAAATACACTGCTTTCCCCCTATATTTGTTTGTTATTTGTACTGGAACTATTTTTTTTTATAACTAACCATCTTCAATAATGGATATGACACAAGCTTGCTTATATCACATTTTATTGCCCCATGATAGCACTTAATTGATTGGCAAGTATTTTTGAGAATTCATTCTTTTTTTTCTTTTTTTTTTTAAATATAATTTATTGTCAAATCGGTTTCCATACAACACCCAGTGCTCATCCCATCAAGGGCCCTCCTCCATGCCCATCACCCACTTTCCCCTCTCCCTCACCCCCCCATCAACCCTCAGTTTGTGGTCAGTCCTTAACAGTCTCTTATGGTTTGCCTCCCTCCCTCTCTGTAACTTTTTTCCCCTTCCCTTCCCCCACGGTCTTCTGTTAAGTTCCTCAAGATCCACATAAAGTGAAAACATATAGTAGCTATCTTTCTCTGCCTGACTTATTTCACTTAGCATAATACTCTCCAGTTCCATCCACGCTGCTGCAAATGGCCAGATTTCATTCTTTCTTATTGCCAAGTAGTATTCCATTGTATATATATAGCACATCTTCTTTATCCATTCGTCAGTTGATGCACATTTAGCCTCTTTCCATAATTTGACTATTGTTGAAAGTGTTGCTATATCATTCTTTTTTTTTTTATTGCAAATCAACTTTACTGATGAGGCTCACTTACACTCTTCTCAGTAACTGTTTATTACTCTTATTTGCAGTTTACTATACCACAATAATAGAAATAATATTTTTAAAGGTATACAACATTAGGTCATATACTTGTTATTAAATGCTAGTCTGAGAACCAATGCAAAAAATCACCTGGTGACTTGTTGACAATAAGGATATGTTGACCCCATACCCCAGATGCTTTGATTCAGCTAGGCAAAAGTAGAGGCATGAAGTTTGTTTTGAAAATCACCTCAGGACATTTCTTTTCTTTTCTTTCTTTTATATTTTTATAATTTTTTTTAACGGTTATTCATTTTTGAGAGACAGAGCACAAGCAGGGGAGGGGCACAGAGAGAGAAAGGGAGACACAGGATCTGAAGCAGGCTTGGCTCCGGGCTCTGACCTCTTAGAGCCCAACATGAACTCACAATCCACGAGATCATGACCTGAGCTAAAGTCGGCTGCCCAACTGACTGAGCCACCCAGGCACCCCTCATCTTAGGGGATTTAAATGTATAGCTAGCTTTGTAAGCATAAAGAACCTTAGTGATGGTTTAAGTTTCTTTGAGTAATGGCATATTGTGATTTAAAATCTATTTTCATCTGTTTGTGTCTGTTCTTTTATTAAGAATTTACTGAAATGGGGGTGGCTGGTTGTCTCAATCAGTAGAGCAGGTGACTTGATCTCAGGATCATGAATTTGAGCCCCATGTTGGGTATGGAGATTACTTTAAAAAAATTAAAATTAAAAAAAGGAATTTATTGAAACTTCAATGATTTGTCCTATTCAGAGTTTCCATCTAATCTATCAATTATAATTGAAATAATACTAACATTCCAACAATTCTAAGGAATTTGCTAAGTCTACAACACGATGCTTTATCTATTCATAAAGTAATTATCTATATGTAAAACATTTGAGAATTCATTCTATGTCTAGCACTGGATAGGGCCCGGAAAGTAATAGAAATCTTACACAGGGTCCCTGCCTCCTAGGATTTCCACTGTCCTCGGGGATTCTATAGGCATACAAAGCCGAAGGAAACAAAAGTCCAGGCTCTAGGATTTCACAGCAGGTTGATGTGGGTGAGAGTGCTCAAGGGTACAAAACATGAGCAATAATGTCCAAGAACTTTTATTTGTCACTCCCTGGGTACTTGTTTCTCTTTCTTGTGTCCCTATCTCAGGGAATGGAATCACCTTGCAGCAAGTTTTCCAAGCAAAAATTTGAGAGTCACCTTTAATGCCACCCTACCCCTCTATGTAAATCATCAAATCTATTGTTAGATAATGTCAATTTTACCTTTATCTCCTACATTTTTTTTCTGTTATACCTGTCACCACCACAATCAAGGCTTCTTGGAAAAGTGCAACTTCTACTAACTGGTTTCCCTGCCTCTCCTTACCTAACTCATTCTTCACACTTTAGATGGAATGATCTTCCCCAGCTCCAATCTGAACATGTTACTGTTCTACTCAAACCTCTTCACTGGTACCTCATTGCTCTAAAGATAAATTTCATACCCCTTGATAGGGTGCTGAAAGCCTGGCCCTAGTCTCTTTCTCCAGATCATTTCTTGCTTCTTTTATCCTCCATGTTCCCGCTATACTGAAATCATTTAAAATCTTAAATTTCCTTCCCATGCTCCTGCTTGCCTCCAGACCTTTCAGCATCCTATTTTTTCATGGAGCATTCTTTCCCTTGTGCCTGGAGAACACCAAAGTACTTTTCCCCTCCTTTTAGATGTTATTTCCTTTGAGAAATCATTCCTGACCACTCTCTTCTCAAATCTAGATTTGGTTCCTTTCCTCTGTGGTACTAACATCCTGTATTTTCCACAATCATATGGCCCATTCCATGCTACAGTGTAATGGCTTTCTCCCTTATCTCTATATTCCATTAGCCTGTGAGCTATGTGAAGGGAGAGACTTGAGCAGTCTCGTTAATGTATATCTAATTATTAACACCTGGTACATAATAAGCACTCAGTAAATAGTTGAATAAATGAAGGTGAGGCATACCAGAACATGGAGGGAGACCAGTATCAGCAAAGGCAAATAAATTGACATAAACATGGTACATGTATGCTGGGGAATAAGCATGGAAGACATGTATGAGGTGAACACAACTGCCTGATAATTGTCAACTGTGCATGTGTCTGTGTGTGTGTGTGTGTGTGTGTGTGTGTGTACAGGCGGTCAAAATTGGAGAGGCAGAGTGGGGTCAGATTATGGGAGACTTTGAGCACCCAAGTGAAGAATTTCAACTTGATGACTAGTATAAGAAATTCTGTGAACAAACATTTTTAAACCTCTCCTTCAGACCCCCAAACATCTACTTTCTATGCACTTCCCCCTCCTGAAGTATAAGGGAAAAAAATCAAGGACAGCACCACTTATTAGTAGGTTGACCTTGGACAAACTCCTTTTTTTTTTTTTTTTTTTTTATGAAATTTATTGTCAAGTTGGTTTCCATACAACAACCAGTGCTCATCCCAACAGGTGCCTTCCTCAATGCCCATCACCCACTTTCCCCTCCCTCCCACCCCCATCAGACAAACTCTTTCTTGAAACTTTTTGTTTTTATCGGTCCTTATTGAGGTATAATTTAGAACTCACCAATTGTAAGGATACAGTTCTACAAGTTGTGACAAATGCATAGAGACATATAACCACAACCATGATCAAGATAAAGAACATTTCTTTCATCCCCAAAAATTCCCTCATTCCCCTTTGCAGAAATCCTGTATTCCCAACGCGGGACACTGGCAACCACTGATCTGGTTTCCACACCTAGAGTTTGCCTTTCCTAGGATGCCATATAAATGGAATCATGCAACACAGCCTTTTAAGCCTGGCTTCTTTCACGTAGCATCATACATCTTTCAGATTCATTGATGTTTGTTATTGACCTGTATCAATAGTCTGTTATTCACTGGTTGATGGGCATTTGAAATGTTCATGGTTTGGGGCTATGATGAATAAAGTTGCAATGGACATTTAAGGAACAGTGTGCTGTGCTTGTCTTGCCCCCCTCAACTCATCGAGGGTTCCTGGCAAGAGATGAATGGGCCCTGAAAGAGATTTTGGACAAAGAACTCATGAGGACTTAACACTCCTCTTTCCCTTCACCCAGTCTACTCCATCAGCAGCACTATTATAAGGGTATTGTTACTGGTGACCACAAGTTAAAAAAAAAAAAAAAAACAGTACAGTGATTTCTCATTTCTCATTCAAAGAATATTTGCATCTCCTATCTCTCCCTTCTATTTTCTGTATTTTCCCATTTAAATTTATTTTTCCTGTATTTCTGTACCTCTTTTCTCCTCCTTTTTCCCCTTTTCTTCCTTTCCTTCTCTCCCTATGTTTTCAATCTGTCCCTTCCTTTCCTTATGACCTCCTCCTTTGTTTTTCCTTTTGTTTCCTTGTACCTTTCCTGTCATTTTCTAGTATAGATATTTATATTTGAAAAAGGTTTAAATCAAGGATGTAGCCAATTTACGTCAACTGTTACACACCATGAGCATTTTGTGCACTGCCAACTCATTTTATTTACTTCTTTTAACTGGGAGGATACTAAGCACTCAGTCCCATTTCTATTACATTAGATCACATCAGTCAATTACACTTAATTTCCTATAGTGATTCTGAGAATTTCAGCCGGATAGAGCTTTTATGTTTTGCTTTAAAACGGACAGTTGTTGATTCCTATGCTGCATACTACTGCCAACCCTTCCTGCCCCCCATTAAAACTCCTATGTTTTGACAAATTGGAGTCATTAGTATTTCAGCCCTCTGAAATAGGTTTAATCATGCAGGCGGTGATGTTCTATGTTCAAACTTTGTATTAACAAACTCCCCCTTTTCTTTTTTTGTTAAATAGAAACCTGATATTTAAGCATCCTAGATTAGTGTTACAGGTGCACTTTCAGCCCACCCATGAGGATCTATGCTCAGATTCTCGTGTCTAATGCCAGTGAGCATTAGGGAGACTAAAGAAGTTCATTTTTATAGCTTTATTAGAATTGCTCCTTTTGTACCTCAGCCTTTTTTCACAAGGCTTTAACTTAAGAGTCTGTGCTAGTTAACTCATCCTCTGTTTCCTTTCCCAGGATCACGAAGCCCTTCCTTAAGTGAAACATGGTGGCTTCTTACTGTGGTCCTGTCTTGCTAGTTATGAGTGGGGAAGCACAAAAATAGGAGGAAGTGAAGGCAAGTATGGTGTTGAGTGTATATAGGGAAATAGTACCAGTGTCAGAGAATCAAGCTGGAACATCACTATCTTGGGAAATGGCTTTAGGGAAGAAGGACAGGAGAAAGAAAGGGGGAGGAGAAAAGGGGGAAAGAAAAGGGGGAAAAGGCTAAGGGAGGCCAGGCCTCCAAGCAGTCCCTCACCTGCATGGTTTCCACACTATTCAGCATCCAAATCTCTCCCTTCTAAATAAAATGCATTTTAGCTTGTGACTGCTGCCCAAATGCTCCCCCCCATCCTGCTCTTTTCATTGAACACTTCAAGTACAGGTCTGCCAAGCACAGAGCTGGGCCATACTATCACTCCTCAGTTCCCCACTCTATCTTTATAGAGATAATGCAGCTGAAAACCCCTAAATCTTTTTACATGTGCTGCTCCTTAGCCATGTCTCATCCTTTGCTTGTGCGTCTGTTTTTGGACCCAAATGCAGGCTTTCGCATTTATGTTCCATAGTGTATGAACATTTACAAAATAATTTGGATGCCTGTGTTATTAAGCTTATTTTAGACATTTTTTGAGAACAACTCTCCTCAATTTTGCAGTCAAGTAAATACCCTATTTTGTGTTGAAAATTAATTTTCAGAATGAAGGCACAGATAAGCTTTCAAGGGCATTTTGATTTTCAAAATTCATCTTTAAGGTGGAAATGTTCTCAAATTTAACCTCTTATAAATAACAGATTTAAATTCTTCATTTTGCTGTCGATTTCAGCCTAAGGGGGAAAAAATGGCATATGTCTGGACAGACCCCATCCTCCTAAAATGGTGCAATACTGCAAAACAACCATATTCCCTCGTTGCTGGGCAATGGACAGACTCAGGAATCAAACTCCCTTTATTTTTGTATTTACTTATCTTTAGCTTAATGTGGATATGGGCCACAAACAAATAAGGTATTTGTTATATAAGTGAGACGGTTAATATATTTCAGGAAATTTTTAGATCTTACTTAGTGTTTATGTGAACTTTCTGTGTTTTCAACCTTGGAAGAGATACAAGTTATTTAGAGCCAAAATTAAAATTACATTAAAATAACTCAGTCTAACCTTATTACTTTGTGATAAACAGGAGTCTTAGAAAAACCTCTTTGTTGATGTTTTCCATTTGGATGATTTCCAGCAGATGTCATTAAGTTATAAGGTGATGGATTTATAAAATTACAGAATGGTCTTCTCATTTTAAGGGAAAATGCAGGTTGTTTTAGCTTTTGTTTCTCTCCCTAAACTGAGGGAACACAAATTCAAAGAAAACTTTCTCAATCTAGAATGCATAATTAGTATATTTTCAGCTCTGCTCAGTTTCTGTGCAGTCCTTTATAATGGCTAAGAATACCATTCAGGAACATCTTTGAAACGTATCATAAGTTGTTATGGCCATTATCAGTTATAACAGCGATATTATTTATATATGGCATATCAGAATTCACTTCAAAGACACCATTGCCTCTGAACAGATTGTTTTTTTTCTGCAGTTAGGTGCTGTATACTAAGCTAGCTTGGAAAATAAGCATTAGCCTCATGCATCTAGGCTCTTGCATTGTCATGATGGTAAATGAACAAAATGAATTTTTGTGCTCTTTGGGAGGAAGGAACAAGGGTGCTACACATAGATAAAGAATTATAATAAAAATAATAATAGTCATCAGATCTGACTTAATGGAAATTGGACAGCGGAACTAAAAGCAATTTTACCACCTTTCAAAACTATCTCTTTTATTTGTTCGTTTGTTTCCATGGCAATTCATATTTGTGTAAAAGGCTCACCCTTTGGATTAATTGCCCCACTAGTCCAAACTTTCTCTCCACCTCGTTCTCCAAAAGCCTCCTACCACTTGTCCACTTAACCAAATATTCAAGTAAGTTCAACCGAACAGCTAGTTAGTTCAGTAAAAATGGTCAAAATGCATTAAGACTTGACTATCTCAAGGTGATTTTGAAGACATTGAATAGATGCTACCCTTTGAGATGACATTCGTAGGTAACATGGCCAACTGTGCAAGCTAGGAATGGGTTTCTTCCACTGAAATTGACAACTATAGGAACGATCGGTTGGTAGTGCCAGAGGAAGGAAAATCAACAGAAATAAGTGCTATAAGAAGAATAGAAAATTTTATGATCTGATGATTAGTTTCTTTATCATATCTAAAATTGTAATACATATACGAATTATAGATTATATTTATGAGCTACAAATTATACACACACTATGTATGTATATGTGTACATATATATATATACACACACATTTCCTCTCAGCTTTTTTGCCTTACCTATTCAAACTAGTGTGTTTATTGTAATTTCAACATAAATTTAGAGTTAGAAAAAAGGTTGCAAGAATACTATAAAAATTCTCAGATAATACCTTTCTCCCTGATTCTCTAAATTTTGACATTTTAGTATATTTGTTTTGTCTATCTATATATTATCTTTATATTATATAAGTATATATATTTCTATTACTGTCTGTATAGTATAATTCTCTTTAGATGGATAGATAGATAGATAGATAGATTATATAATATATATTACTTATTTCCTGTACCATTTAAAAGTAAGTTGAAAATATAGTATTTACATCACCCTTAACATAGTGTGTATTTCCAAACAAGAAGGAATTCTGGTTATTTTTAAAATCTGCCCTAAAATGTTCCACAACTTTTAAAAGTTCTCTTTTTAATCATAAATTATTTGTTGTCTCAGTAGAAAATACAGAGATGCAGAAAAAAGAACAATGTTACCAATAATTCTCCACCACATACAAAATGAGCAGGATGAACATGCTGTTTTCTTTGAAAGATTTTCTATGTAAACTTTATGGGATATCACCGTATGCTTGCAAAACACATAACATGTCTCAAAAGCTTTATCAAGACAATTTTTAAAAATCCAGTACATGGCAGCTCATTTTTTCAGGGGCAAAATATTTGCATTTCTTAGCTTTGGCTTGAAAAGACAGTGGCAGCTCTGCCTCTCTCACTTTTTGCCCCCCCAAACGGTTTCTAGATTCAGTGGTTTCTTTTTATTAATGTTTATTTATTGATAGATTGAGAGAGAAAGCACACACATGCATGAGAATCTCAAGCGGACTCCACGCTCAGCACTCAGCACGGAGCCAGATGCGGGACTTGATCTACAACCCTGGGATCATGATCTGAGCCAAAATCCAGAGTCAGACACTTAACTGACTGAGCCACTCAGGCACCCCTAGATTTAGTGGTTTCTATCCTCACAATAATTCCCTTCCTTCCTCTTTCCGTTTTCATCCACTTATTTATTCAAAACTCCTAACTCTTTTCTAGGTAACAGACACTGAACTATGACAACACAGGTTTTAGAATCCGATGGCCTGGATTCGAATTTAGTTCCACTGCTCACTAACTTGTGTGACCTTGGACAATCTGTTAAATCTCTCTGGACCTCAGTTCTCGTGTGCGTAAGAAAGGAATACTAACAGTGACATGTCGCTGTGAAAGCAGAGCCTGGCTCACGGTCGGCATTCAACAAACGTTGCTGTTGCTGTTGCCATCCTTACTGTTACTGCCATGGTTGTTGCTGTTAGAAGCACCCCCACAGGAGTGTTGTGAAAGGAAATGTGGCAATTAATGGACAATGCTTAACATGGTGCCTGGAAAATAAGAAACGCATGATGAATAGTAGTTAGTATTAGCATTATTTCTGTATTCAGCACAGGAGATACACAGATGAGTAAGTCACCCTCTCTACTTTTGGAGAACTAACCATCTAGTATTTACAGCTGTCCAATGAACCTGGCCATATTTTAGAGTTCAGTTCAAATGTGACCTTATCCACAAGGCCTTCACTGATCCCCTCAGCTAAAAAGAATATTAAGAATATTGTCCTTTACTGAACTTTCGTGACCATTTTTTCTGCATTTTCCTTATCAAACTTTAGCACGTTGTACTTGTCATTTTGTTTACACGTCTTTGCTCCACTTCTAGACTTTTAGTTACTCAAAGGGCAGTGAATGTGTTGTATTTATCTTTTAGCTGCCAACATATGCACAGAGAGCATTTTGCATTCTTCAGTTCTCCTTCCTTCTGTCTTTCACCCATATTATTTCACCAAAGAGCTGAGGGTTCCTTGTTTATAGCAGGCATTTAATGAAGGTTGGTTAAATGAATAAGTGTTGAAGTTAGCCATATAAAGTTCAAGAAAGCATATGTTACTAAGTCTGTGTCATGTATTTTCAAAAAGTATAACATTTAAACTACTTCTTGAGGATGTAAGAACAAACATCCACTTCATTTTGAGCCTGTGCTGAGTTCCACTTGGTAACTTTTTGGCGCCATCTTCCAGCTATTTCAAGTGGGATTCTTTCATGGTGTACATATTTTTAAAATATTGTCATGCTGTGCCCAGGATAGCCACAGAACTTCCACAGCAAGTGCTCCTTGTTGAAGTACAGAGTTATTAATAATGACAAGTCATTTGGATACTTTAATTAGTGTCCAGCACTATTTCCATTAGTTAATATATATTTTTAACATCACAGTGCCTAACAGCAATTATAGTGTGGGTTTCGTTGGCACTGCAATTTCCCCACTGGATTATGCCATCCTAAGTTTCTGGAGGTCTTGTTAAAAATACTAAGAGAGAATCTTCTGTAGGTAAAGGTCACATAGTTAATCAAAAAGATCTTTAATGCCAAGTGGCCAAACCTTTTCCTCTACTCCTTTTTAGATAGGTAGAAGACTTTCCATAATTTTTCTCTGCATTCTTACCCTTCTTCCTCTGCTTGCTCGCTTGATTCTGAATATGGGGGTTCAAGGAAAGGAGATTTGATAGGACCATCCACCAATCTCTTCAGAGTCACCTATGCCCCAACCAATCTCAGACACTACTAAATGACATCCAATAATTCAGGTGCCATAAGTCAGTTCTGTATCTTGAGTACTGACAAAGTTATGAAGACAGCTTCTCATATTCGAGCATTAGAAAATGTATTTACCCAGATACTTAGTAAAATTATTCATTGACTGATACACAAGGCTTTTTCTGTGTTGCTCACTCATGTATCCTCAGAATTAGAAAGCAAAGTAGGTATGCAATAAATATTTTTTTAATAAATGCACAAAGAAATCCCATTTGCCTGAGATCTCATAACACGTAAGCACCCTGAGCACTAAAGATGATGTTTTAGTTGTTTTGAATGTAGAGGTACCAAACAGCTGCTCTAATTTTTATTAGGCAAATCCCATCAAGTGCTTATACTAATTTCCTATAGCAATTTTGAGTATTTCTGAGAATTCAGATGAGAATCAGGTGAAATCACCTTTGGCATTTGAATGTATTGCACCTAATTTTTATTTTCTTTTCCCTTCACACCATCTCTTCCTCCAAACTTTCCTTCTCCAAGCCCCATAAAAAGTTGTCTGATTGGACACATTGGGGTCTAACACAGACTCTGATTGGAAAATTACCAGACCTCTGAGAAGGGCTGATCTTTTCATACGTGGGTATTTAATATGTGTAACTCTAATTGTAATTGACCCCCATCTTCAGTTTTTGTTTTCGTTTGAAACAGAAACCTGAACAACTAGGAGCTTGAATTAGAGGGACAGGTGGACTGTCAGCTTGAGAAGTGGCCTCTGAACCCTGTCCCTGAGGATCTGTGCCCAGGATAGCATAACTAATGGCAGGCAGAGAAGGTCATTTTCTTCTTGGTTAGAAACCCTCACTTTAGACTTGGATCATGACCTGGCCTTTCAGTTTGGCACAAATAGGAAATTTTACTAAAAAGTGCAAGGGGGCACACATGGCCCTGAATAACCTTGCTTCTGTCCATGTCTCTAGCCTCATTTCCAGCCACTCTCCACGCATCTTGTGCTGCCATACTTTGCACTTCTTTGTCCTGTATTCCCCCCCAATAAAATGAATCACATAGTAGAACGTTGGGGAGACAGGCAGATGTTTGGAGTAGAAAGCCTCATATGTGCACTAACCAGGCCTAATGATGGGGATGCTTGAGTCTGGAGAACTTAGGCGAGGAACCTCCTAAGTACAGCCGATCTGAATGAACCATTTCCCCCTCTATGCTCCCATAATGCTTTGCCACTGCATCTTTCAAAGCTGCTCTGCATTATATTCTATTTAGCTGGGAATGGGGATATATTCGTCCCTATATCATAATCTTGAAGACATTGTTCATGTTTACTTTCTCATTGCTTTTTTATAATGCTTTGGGTAATAATCTGGCTGAATACATCTTTTTTCAATTGTCCAAAAAGAATGATCATGCCATGAGACCTGAGAGGGTATCAATTTGAGTCCTATTCAGATCTCCTCCTCCTCCTCATTGTCCTGTCTCCACTCCCTCTGCCATCACCAACCTAACCCCCAGATATCATTGTAAACAGATATTAAAAAAAAAAAAAACATGGTGAGGCTGAGGCTGAGAGTTCTATATTCAGATTTAAGTCACAGTTATTGAATACTCATTTGACGGAGGAGATAGACACTCAAATAACTTTCGACAGCTTGCCAAATGTCACACGACTGCCCAGCTAGTAAGTGGCTCTGCCAGGATTGAAATTCAAGCCCCCTGACACAAAGTCAAAGTCTCTTGCCACAAACACTGGAACATTTAAATGAACGCCTCTCACCCTCTACTTTATAATTCGAATGCACCCAGTTGCTTAATCTGAGACACACTCTGTCCACCATCAGTCAGTATGAAGCTAAATTATTCTGAATATAGGAGTTTCAGTTTATGTACATCTTTCTTGCCATGTTCATGTATTTGTGCCTTTATTTGTATTATGTTTGTCCGTGTGTTTGCATACTTATGTATTCAGGTATTGAGTGTACTTATACGCATGTGAATTTATTTCTTATTTATGCATTTATATTTTTCTTTATTTTACGTGTAGGGCTGCGCAGCTCTTACTCCCAAGGCTATTAGGAGGGAGCACTTCAGTTAATTATACCTTACTTTCTTACAGTGTTTCTGAGGATTTCAGCTTGAAATCGCTGTTGAATTTCAGCTGAAAGACCCCCAGATCTTAAGCTTCCAGGGGCGAGGACAGAGAGAGCAGTTGTGTGCAAAACACAATTGCTGAGCTCTGGAAACACCTCAAAGCCAACAGAAGCCTCAATTTTTTAAATTTTTTTTTTTTTGCAACGTTTATTTATTTTTGGGACAGAGAGAGACAGAGCATGAACGGGGGAGGGGCAGAGAGAGAGGGAGACACAGAATCGGAAACAGGCTCCAGGCTCTGAGCCATCAGCCCAGAGCCCGACGCGGGGCTCGAACTCACGGACCGCAAGATCGTGACCTGGCTGAAGTCGGACGCTTAACCGACTGCGCCACCCAGGCGCCCCAGAAGCCTCAATTTTGAGCGCAGGAAAAAAGGAAGCAGAAACTATGTAAGCTTCAAAGAGCATGAGAAAAATAATGAAAACAAACTTGGGAGAATGCAAGAAGTACTGTGATGCTGCAGAGGAAGCAGGGACCTCAGAGAGCTCAAGACGTACAGCTGGCCTGGAGGAGCAGCAGGCAGAACCCAGAGAAAAGGCCAACCTGAGGGGCCTGATGTTTTCTGCCCCGAAAGTGATACAGGACCACGTGGGCATTTGAAAAAGCGCACAGGGAAAGCTCATCAGAGACTACAGGACAGGTCATGGTGTTGAAAGAAACCCCAAGACAGGAAAATTACCAAGTAAATATCATGGAAGAGAGAATAAGTCCAAATGAGGACCAAATTGAGCTTCAGTCTCAAAAGTTTAAAAGTTTAAGCAAACAGCTCTGCACAGTACAAGAAAAGGTAATGGATCTTGAAAACACATCAGAGAGTTATAATACTCGTGTATCTGGCATCCCTGAAGCAACAGAAAATGAGAGTGACCTTAAAACCATTGTTAAGAAAATTATTGAAAAAAAACTGTCCAGAGCTAAGCATAGAGCTCAGCTTACACATAAAAACAATTTACAGGTCCCCACTCAAATATAACTCTCAAAGTAACAGTCCAAGGCGCAAAATTGTATAGCTCTTAAACTTTAAAAAAAAAAAAAAAAGAAAAGAAAACATCTCGCAAGCTGCTCAGGAAAAAAAAAGAGAGAGAGAGAGAGAGAGAGAACTGATTTTCAACAAGGTAAAGACAGGGCCTCTGCCTCCCTAGGTCTTCCTCACAATGGAAGAGACAGAAAGTGGAGCAAGATCTACTACCAGCTCAAGTTCTGGGGTCTAAAGTTCTGAGAAACCATCCAGCCAAGTCATCTTTCCTATTTGAAGGTGAGAGAAGAAGCTTGAACAATCAACATGACTTCAAGACATTTGGCCCTAGATCTCTGAAACTACTGGCTTTACTGGAAATAGCTACAGCCCAGGGACAGGACACTCTTGGAGATAAGCGGTTAGTTACATTGATTTACAAAGCCAAGTTTCTTAATAGAATGTAGATCTTAGTTTTATGATTAATTGCCTTTTTGACGGGTAATTAGTAAAAAATGAAGTAACAGATGTTATGTTGACTGAGTTGAGTGTATCGATCGATTGATCATCTATCTGTCTGTCTGTCTATCCTGCATGAGAAAAGGAGAAAAGTCAATTGGAAAAAGGAAAGGGATGAGAGCGGGATAAGTGAGACAGAGGATGTGAATACAGTAAGATAATAATTAAGGGCAGATGGGATGGGGAGACGTTGGAATATGATAGCTAAAATAGGAAAAAATAATTTTATTGTGAATATGAAACCAATAAGCTTTATTAAATTAACGGACTTATTTACAGAAAGAAAATCTCCCCACACCCTCTGTTAAAGGTACTCAGATCTTTTAGAAAATTTGACAGTATCCTAGAGCATAAAAACAAGTAGAACTGAAAGAGATGTATGTACATTGAAATGATTGCCTATAAACTGGTATTTTTAGAAACAGATTGTAAACAGTGGATGATATTGCTGTGATGTGTTCTTAAACTGCTGATTTGTGTTGCTCTTGCTGTTTACACATCTCCATTTCACTTTAATTATATCATGGGTTAATCAAACAATGAATGGGAATAAAAGAACCCAATTGTTGACTTCTATACTTTCCTTTGGACGAGTCATTAAAAGTTCCCAAGTGGCATTCCCTCCTGTCTTCCTTCTCCTCCCGACCCATGAAAATGCTACAATTTGAACACAGTGGAAGCAAGTTATGCTCTGAAGCAGAAAAAAAGCTTTCCTGGTGCTGGCACTTTAAAGCATCCCATCTATGTCTGACCTAAACTGTTCATGGGAGCCACTCTGCCTGCCCACACCAGACAGTGGGCTAAGCCTGCCTCTTCCCTTCTGGGGCCATCATCTACATCCAACACAGGAAAAAGGGACACTGAAATACTTCGCAGTCTACCCTCAGAGCCCACCTTCATTTTATACATCGAGCCCTGAACCCCTGCTCCCGTGTACTCAGATGCACACAACATATAAGACACACAGGTCTTCTTGCTGTTCCTCATATAAATAAAAGGAATATTGTGGTGCTAGGAGGATTAGTATGGAGAACAGTGGGGTAGTAGTTAACCTTTTGGTAAATGTTTCGTGGGCCTAACAGAACCTTGTGGCCCTGCTAGATTGGAGCACAACAAAACCTCATTTTCTTTACGCACCCATTAACCTTAAGTTAAATTCAACTAGGTAATCAGACTGTCGGTTTGCTCTGTGACAGGCATCCAGAGGCTGATCATGCAGGCACCTATGCCCTGTGGCTCACAATGTGTGTTCTAATTAAATGTTTCAGTTCTGGTTCATCACTTACATTTGATTTATTCTACACATCTTCCTTCAAAGTCTTGAAAATACCCTCAGTTACAGCTTCTGGAAGTGACTTAGTGCCCCAAACCGTGCCCTTAATAATTGAAATGCTTGACAAAGGATAAGTTGAAACCCAAGCTTCCACCTCCACCTCCAAAAAGAGGTACTTCTTACCTCCAGAGCTCAAACCCCAACCAGGTCTTGCTGGTGGAACTAACCTGTCTGGTTGGGTCTCCTCACTGTCCCAGAAAACCAGTTGTCCACTTGCCCCACCTCTCCTTAATTTCTTACTTATCTCTTCCACATACCCTCCCCAATTGCAGAAGGGGATGGTGACTGAGGGTTACTGGGGCGTGGGAAGGGGTGCTAAAACATATTAGGGGCCTTCTTAATGCACCAAATACTCTAGAGATCTGGCACAATCCGAGGGCGGTTGGCCACAGCAGTGATGTGGGGGCAGGGCAAGGGGACCACAGTGCTCACTGCTCTCTTGAGAGTGTAAGGAAATTGTCAGGATTCTTGGTAGTTCCTGTCTGCCAGTGAGAATCACTGTCCTGAAACATAAAACTGAAAGAAAGTGGTTTGCTAGTAAATGTTTAACAGACAGCTCTCTGGAGGAAAAACAAAACAAAACAAAAAACCTGATTTGTAGCATTCGCTTATTCAGTGGTGTAAATTCGCTGGCCATGGCTAATTTTAAGCTGCCAACCTGATATTACTGAACACTGGGTTGACATAAGATGCGCCTGTTCAGCTCTCCTGAACCAATGCCAACCAGCTCAAGCACATCATTGGGAAGAGGTCAGCTTTGCCCTGTGCTTCTCCTGCCTGGACTACTATAAGACATGTTCAGCTTTAAAAAGATTTCCTCATCCTACACTGGACTCAGTTAGGGAGAAGTCTCCCCAGACCACCCTGTGTGCAGCATATGTCCCCTGATGCCTCACCTTGAGCTCCACCTTCTTGAAGCTTTTCTAGCACTCCTTTGGTTCCCAGTACAGCTTTTATAAGAGAGTTGCTCTTTTCTTCTAAGCTGAGAGTCTTTGGAGCTTAGAAATCCTTTCTTACAAATCACATTAGTTCTACCACTACCACACAACTTACTTCAATGTATAATAGTATGTACTCAATAAAATATTGTTTTTACCAGTTGTCTCCTAATCCAGAAGAGGTGATTCTGAAGCTTTTGCAGGAGAAACTCTATTCCAGCCCCCTGCTCAAGCTGTGGGTATGACTCGGGAATATTTTCTGGTATCACCCCACCCCAGAACTGTGAAGCTGGGAGCTCCCATACCAGCCCTCTCCTGTCCATTTGGCAAGTTTAAGGGGATGGAGAGGCGGGGGGGGGGGGGCCTGGCAATTAGGAAGAAGACTAGTCAGGGAGCCTGGTGGCTCAGTTGGGTAAGCGTCAGACTTCAGTTTCAGTCATGATCTCGCGGTTTGTGAGTTCGAGCCCTGTGTCAGAGTCTGTGCTGACAGTTTGGAGCCTGGGGCCTCCTTGGGATTCTGTGACTTCCTCTCTACCTCTCTCTCTACCCTTCCCCTACTCATTCTCTCTCTTTCTCTCTCTCTCTCTCTCTCTCTCAAAAATAAACATTGAAGGGGCGCCTGGGTGGCGCAGTCGGTTAAGCGTCCGACTTCAGCCAGGTCACGATCTCGTGGTCTGTGAGTTCGAGCCCCGCGTCGGGCTCTGGGCTGATGGCTCAGAGCCTGGAGCCTGTTTCCGATTCTGTGTCTCCCTCTCTCTCTGCCCCTCCCCCGTTCATGCTCTGTCTCTCTATGTCCCAAAAATAAATAAACGTTGAAAAAACAATTAAAAAAAATAAATAAATAAACATTGAGATATTAAAAACATAAAATAAGGTAAAAAAAGAAGGAATAAGACTGATCATTCTTAAACATTCCCTGAAGGAGGAGTTGTTTAATACCAGCCGATTCTAGAGTAATCAACCAGGAAAGAATCCCAGATTTCCTGGTGTGTGTGGGTGGGTGGGTGGGTGTGCGCTTGCACGCGCACGCACGCGCATGAAAGATTCAGGATCACAAGCCACAGGCCCACTGGATTCATGATGGGGGAAGGCCAGCAAAGCCAAGGTCCAGAACTCCATCCTAGCTAAGTCTCAGCCCTAGACTACGTTGGCCTCTATCACCAGCTTTATATTTATTATTGGCCTACTCAAGTTTTCTTTAGAAAGGTTGGCCAGTGTTTCTCCTTTTGCAGGCAGGCTGCAAGTTTCAAGACCCACAGAGGTAGCCTAGAGATGAAACTTCTCGTGTCTCAATTGCCAGCTGTAGTTTGAATGAGTTGGCTTGTAGGAGGCCTGAATCTCATAGTGTCCCAGAGCAAGTGTGAGAGTGAGTTGTATTCTTATCTATGCAACCCCAGGACCTTCTGCAGTCTTCCAGTCAGTTAGTGGGGAACCTGGGCTCTAGATTCAGGCTGCTGGTCCAAAGCACAAGCTTCAGCCAAGGACTTGTAAAGAGCAGGGGGACACTATCATTGCCTTTTTCTACATTCTTAACAATGCATTTGATTGTTGCTTTTTTATTTTACTAAGTAAAATCTGTTTTTTAATTTTAATTAATGATTTTTTTAGTTTTATCATTCCAAGCATCCAATGCAGAGGCAGCATTGGGTAGTGGTTAAGAACATGGGATTACATTTCACAATACATACAAACATTGAATCATTATGTTGTACCCCTGAAACTGATATAATGTTGTATATCAATTATACTTTATTGAAAAGAAAGATTGAAAGAGCTAAGAAGTTGTTCAGTTACTTTGCATAAAAAGTTTTAGAAAACCTTTCTATATAAAACCCAATTGTAGATATATTAAAATCAAGGCAAATAAAAAAAAAAAAGAAGGAACATGGGACTGTATATACAGACTGTCTGGATATAAATCCTGGCTCTGCCATTTGCTGGCTGTGTCGCCTTCCGGCAATTTGCTCAATTGGCTCTCTGTTTAAGGTTCTTCATCTGTAAAATGGGGCCAACGATGATAGTTATCCCATAGTGTTGTTATGGGGAGAAAATGAGTTGATATTTGTAAAGCACTTAGTCCCTGGTACTATCATAGTAATTTCTCTACAAATGTTTTGAAAATTGGCATGGATATTTCCATCCTGACAGATAGTAACTATCACTACCGTATTCCAAACAATCGTCACATTGAGCCAATTTGATCTTTTACATGTTTCAGGAACCTTTGCTCTCCCCTCCTTCACTGGTTCCACCGCCCTCATCTGGGCCCACAGTAACAGCAAATCGCTTGCACTTTCATGTCTTACTTGCTGGTCTTTCCTAGTGCAATTCTCTGACTCTAATGGTGCCCCTTCCTCTGGCATGTTTTCCATTACTATTTGTCCTTAGACCACAAACTCCTTAGAAGCAGAAACTCAAACATAATAATAGCAAATAAAGGAGCAGAAACTTCCATTCTTTCTAAATCATCAGCATGGAAGACAACGCCTGGCACAAAGAAAATACTTGACAACCATTCATTGAATTAATGGAGGCTTGCTGTGACCCAGGCACCATGTAGTGGTTTACCTGGGGATTTTCATTCAATCCTAGCCAAAACTCTGTGTGATGGTAAGTACAATTATTATCCCCATTTTACAAGTAAGAAAACTGAGTCTTGAAAAGGTTAAATAACCTGCCCCCCAAAACATATGTTTATATTCATATGACTATGCTTTTCCTTGAGGGATAACCTGTAGTTTATAATGGTGTGTGGGAACAGAGGATGCCAGGAAGCTACAACTGCTATTACCTGATGCATAAAGAGATGATATTCACTTTGCCTGTTAAAAAGAGCTGTTATTTGGTTTTTACATGGTTTGTTCTTAAATTGCAGTATTTTTTCTCTAGATAATTTGTAATCTTTTATGTTTAATTGGGCTATTTCTTCCCGACAATGCATTGATCTGTGAGTTTCTTGGACGCTGCATTTTAATCCCATCATACACTAGATGTCAGGAGCTTTGGTTAGCATCTTACCCATACATTTCTCATTTCAAAAAGTCTTTTATGACCAACGATATCTGTGGAAGGTTGTCTACATCATTGAAAGCATGTTACTCTAGGGCATTTGGAGAAAGCTTTACAGATTAATAGTAGTAGTGGCGGCAGCAGCTACCATTGATTGAGCACCTACCATGTTCTAGCATCCTGTGCTGGAAGTTTGACTTGCGCTATCCAAAGCCCTGCGCCACCTTAGCTTCTACTGTTTTCTTTTACAGATGGGAAAACTGGGACTCAGACAGTGTAACTCACTTCAGGTCACTCAGCTACTGAACCTGGACTGAAATCCAAACTGCTGTGTCTCCAAAGCCTGGGCTTTTATCCCAAACTGGACTTTGGAGGCTGTCCCACTCACTTAACTCTCTCTGAGCTTAGTTTCCTCATCTGTAAAACGGAGTGAAGTAACACATCTTGTAGGGTTGCTATGAAGATTCGAACCAATAGCTGCCCAGAGCCCCGAGGCGCACAGTAAGCATTTAAACCGTGGTGGCGACGTGCATGCATAAGTGGGGCATTAAATGGGCAGAAGAAGATCCGAGATCCCTTTAAAGGCATTGGGAGCTGGAGAGGAGAGATCTACAGCTTTGGCAGTCCTGAGAGCTGGCCCTCTCCCCTCCAGAATACCGTGACCCAATGAAACTCAGAGCGGCAGGAGAGGGGGCAGGGGCCTGAATTTGGCTCGGGCAACCTCTGCAGCGAGTCTGGAGAGAGGCGGAGAGCTGGGAGGGGCGGAGAAATCCCGGCCATCAGAGGACTGCAGGTGTCAGGCAGAGTTGGTGTAAGTGGGCTCCCAGAGCCAGGCTGAAGGAGGGGAGGAGGTTGGAGCAGCCGGGCCGGCGAGCAGGCGGGGGAAGAGAGGGAGGCGGGGCTCGGAGCCCGAGGGGCTGTCCTTCTCACGCCGGGCAGTTTGCTGCATCTGGTGGAGCTCACTGGAGAATCTCCAACAACGGAGCGGGGCTTCAACTACCGTAAGTACCTGCAAATGAGCGCATAGCCCAGTGGCTGAAGATTAAATACTGGCCATCAGATCCTAAACAAAAGCCCCCGAAATAGTCTCCCTGCTGTAACTAATTGCCGCAAATCAAACTGCTCCCCAGTCTCTACCCGCTATCCCCTTCATCCCTCCCTTTCTCCGTCCCTCCACGGATCCCAGCCTTGCCTCCCTGAGAATCTCTGGGCACTGTAAATATCTTCCCTTTTCCTTCTCAGTCTTCCCTCCAAACCCTTAGCGAAGCATGTACCCGGCACCCCGCCGAGCCCAACCCCTTTGATTCCTGGAGCCCTCAAAGCTATGCAGGGGGCGAGCCATTAGACATTTCGGGTATGTCACCCTCAAAAGCACTGCGGCGCTGCCTAAGGGTGGGGAAAGTGCTTGGGGTGGAATAGAAGGAGAGGGTAAAAGGGCTAGTCCTTGGAAGTTGGGGGTGGGGGTGGGGGTGTGAAAGCCCCAAAATGGGCGTGGCCAATTAACCTAAAGCTGGCGGCTGTTTCCCAAATTCCCTGGGCACAAGAGTCCTCATTTGGGCTGGATCCTTAGTGATTGGGGAGGGGTCAGCCATGCTGAGAAGCCCAGGTTCCTTCATTCTGCTCAAGTCCCCAGGAGGCAAAACCCTGGTTTAGGGGTCCAAGTGGCCACTGTGGAATCTCAGATGGCATTTCTGGGCAGAATCCCAGGTTGAACCTTTCCCTTGGCAGTAGAACCTGGCTTCCCCAATAAATCTTGGCCCAGAGCCCTGGGGGAACAAAGCAACAGGGTGGCACTCAAGCCTGGGCCTGGGCCTGGCCCTGAGAAGAGCAGGGAAAAGGGGCTCTAGGAACTGAGATGGGATGAGCATCGTTAGGGTGCCACACGAGGTTAATACCCCCTTGGGGAAGAAGAAAAATAGCTACCTTTTAATGAAATGCTTACTGTGTGCCTTGTACATATATTATCTCTGATCCAACACAACAAAAATGCTAGGTAGGTGTTTCTCCCCAACTTCACAGATAAAAGAAAAAAAAAAGTCCAGAGAGGGTAATTTGAGCATCCTTCTTCAATGTAAAGTGAAAAAGGCAAAAGGAAACTGTCTCCTTGGATCTCTGACTTTCCACCTGTTTCCTACAGCCCAGATGTTTGAAAATGAATCTTCTTGTTTTCCTGCTCCTCCAACCTGCCCGGTGTTAGCCCTGGAGCAGATTAGAGGCTGCATTACTAGGGTCTGTTGGGGTGAAGCAAAAACACCCCTTTTCTGTTCTGGGAGCTGCCTTTACCTCGCTCTACTGAGCTGGGATTACAAGACCAGTGCTCTAACCCCTGATCTATGGAGACTGAGCTAGGATTAAACAGCCAGTACCTCAGAGTCTGAATAGAGAGAGTTGGTGGAGGAGAGTTAGCTTGAGTTTGTGTGTGGTGGGGATACACCTTCCCTTGGCAAATGGATACTTTGGGTGTGGTGGGGGAGAAGAGGCAAGAAAGTATAAAGGGTCTATCTTATGCACATGTGGTCAGTAGTGGGGTTTTTGGAAAATGAAAAGGCCTCGCTGAATTTAAATATTTTTACCATATTCTCTGAAATTCAAACAATTCTCTATATCCTTAGGAGCAATGAACAAAATTGCTTATAAATTATGAGCAGCCAATACATCATTTACGCCTTATATTAATTAGCTCAAGCACCTTGATTCTCCAACACCTACTTAAGATGGGGAGTTTTAAGCTTTGGGGGCAAGAGATAAGAATGAGCGTAATACTGCATCTGAGGCAATCTACAGAAGGGAGGGCCTGGATGGTGTGAAATGGGAACGGTGAGTAAATGTAAGAAAGGGGGAATTTAAATACTGGTTTTAGAGTATTGGCATCGGAGCTAAACATGAATTTTGGCCTTAGTATTTAATCTTTTGACTTTGGGCAAATTAAATATATCTTCTCTAAGCTTCAGTTTCCTTGCCAGAAAAATGGAGATGGCAGGAAAGCCTCCTTTCCTAGGTTGTTGGAGAATTCAGACTATCTATCTATCTATCAATCTATCTATCTATCTATCTATCTACCTAATCTAATCTAAAAAAATTACTCCCTACCCCTCCCATCTCTATCGTCCCATGGGCTCCCTCTGGGCTGGATTAACTTGCCCTCTGGGCCTCTGAGATTCCAGGGATGTACAGACATTTCAACCAATCTGACATCTTAGATGCCAGCAGAGACCTTGGGTGGGAAGAGAAGGGGGTGGGGCAAAGGGGCAGGTGACCTTGTAGTACCTTTCATGCCTCTGAGGGAGTGGAAGGTAGGGCTGTCAAGTGCAGTTTAGTGATTCAAACTCAACTTTGAGGGGCAGGACAAGTCCTCTGAGTAAAAATACTTCTGCTTTTAGATCTTACCACCTGCTGAGGGGCAGAGCCGTGCCAAACTTGGAGTGCACATTGAGCACCAGAGGCCCCATGACCCTGGACCGGCCAGGGCAGCGACCCACCATGTTGCGGACATTTACTGTCTTGCTCTTTTGCATTCGTGAGTACAAGGAAGGGGTGAGGGGCAAGTGATCCTGTCACAGGTACCCCTATGAGTAGACACCTTGGGGAGGGAGGAGAGACTTTTGGGGAATGAGAGTTGGTGGGGTCAGTGTGTGGGCCCTCCTTTACCATTCTCTCTCTTTTCAGGGCTGAGTCTGGGTATGACATCGATAGGTAAGTCAGTCCTACCACCTCAGGTGGCACCACCTCAGGAACCTCCCACTTCCTGGAGGTTCCGAGACATCAGCTGCCACCATGGCCCCTGGACATAACTGCCTTGAGACCACAAAGATAATTCCCAGATTGAGCTGGTTGGGAATCAGAGCCCCTCACTTCGTGACTTGGTTTCCCACAGAATAATAAAAAGCTTTACCTCAGATGGAAAGGAAGCCAGACTTGTGCTGTGTTCCCCAACTCACTTGAATCCCTTGAACAAATATCCTGGGGTCCCTATCCCATCTCCCACAGGAGCAGACACTCTTGTCCCCGGGGGAAGACAAAAAAAGGAATCGGGGTCACAGCTGATTTTAAGGGACGTTGTGGGGCATGCTGTGGGAGGGAGAGTGTTGGACCACTCACATCTTTGTGATCTTTGGAAATGACAGTGATGCAGTCACAACCAGAGCTGTGGATAGAGACCAACTACCCTCAGGCCCCTTGGGAGAACATAACACTTTGGTGCAAAAGCCCCTCTCGGATTTCAAGCAAGTTCCTGCTGCTGAAGGACAAGACACAGATGACCTGGATCCGCCCTTCCTCCAAGACCTTCCAAGTTTCATTCCCTTTGGGTGCCCTTACTAAGTACAATGCAGGTCTTTACAGGTGCTGCTACTGGAAGGAGACAGGCTGGTCAGAGCCCAGTAAAGTTTTAGAGTTGGAGGCACCAGGTAAGCAGACAGCGACAGATAGTCAAGAATAAACTCCAGCTCCTGGAATTCAAACTTGTCTTCGCAGAGCATGATTTGCTTAATTAATTCATTCACTTACCTCAAATGCATGAATGCATACACGCAGGCATTCCACAGTAAGTGCCTACTCTTTATAGGCAATGCAGAATGAGGTTGCAGTCTCTGGAACATTTCTAGAGAGCAAGCTCTCAACATAGGGGAGACCCTAGATGGGAGAGGGAAGGGTGGCAAATAAAGATGGTAAAGGGAAGTCTTTAAGTAGCACTCTCCTCTGCTGCTCACTGAGCAGCACTATCCTTGCTCTACCTGAATTCTAGTTCATTCTCTCCTTCTAGGTCAGCTGCCCAAGCCCATCTTCTGGATCCAGACTGAGACCTCCCCTCTTCCTGGATGTAATGTTAACATACTCTGCCATGGCTGGCTGCAGGATTTGGTATTCATGCTGTTCAAGGAGGGATATGCAGAGCCCGTGGATTACCAAATCCCAACTGGGACAGTGGCCATATTCTCCATTGCCAACATGACACCTGAGAGCGAAGGGGTTTACATCTGCCGCACTCATATCCAGATGCTCCCCACTCTGTGGTCAGAGCCCAGCAACCCCCTGAAGCTGATTGTGGCAGGTGGGTGTGGCTATGGCTGCTGGGGTCTGATGATTGTTGTCCCAGGGATCATGGCTGGATGAACCAGGCTTTCTGAATTTACTTTTCTTAGCCAGGTCCTAGGCCCTGCAAGGCCTCTGAGCTACAGTCATGTGACATTTTACTGAGATGCAAATTAGAATCCCACATTCTACAAGGCAGATGTGTGGGAGCCAATCACTTTGCTAGCGAGTGAGCCCAACCAAGTGTGCGGCAGCTTCAACTCATCACAGCTTTGTTGTTCTCTATTTATTGAACATGATGCATTCATTCATTTGACTAATATTTATTGAGCACTTAATATGTGCCAGGCACTGCCACTGCAGTCTTATAAGCTGGTTTTTAAATTTTAAATGCATTTTTATTGTATTTGTGATTATTATTTTTAAGTGTGGAAAACAGAATGGATTGTGCAAGTGCTGGTGATAAAAATAAACAAAAATGATAAAAGGTGATAGTTCGTATTTTAGAAATGGCTTCATAAATGACTTTAGTCCTGTATATGTAAATCTGATAAGACAGTCAACCTCTAAACACAGCAGAAGTCTCCCGAAAATGTTCAAATGCCAGACGCACACCCGAGCCCCAATTTGCCCACCCCATGGCCTAGATGCTTTCAGACAGAATTGGCCACATTTGCATCAGTTATTCCATCAATCCCCATCAATAGGCTTGGGGAAAGCCGTGGCGCAACAGAAGGTACCCCGGACTTAGAAGCAGTAATCTTGGTTTCTAGTTCAACCTCTGACACCACCTCCCTGTGTGATCTTGAGCAAGTCACTTCACCTCTCTGTGCTTCGGTTTCCCCCACTCTAAAATGGGATGACGGTATCTATACAACCTACTGTATGATGCCCCTCTGTGCCTCGGTTTCCTGATTTGAAAAATTGGTATAAGAATAATGCCTACCTCACAGGGTTGTTGTGAGGATTTGCCTAAATATAATATATGTACAGTGCCTGGCATATAAGTTCTCAATAAATGGTAGATGTTAATTTCATTAGTATAGCTTCTTATTGAGGATCAAATAACAAAGACTGTCTGTTTGAACTGTGTGTATGGATGTTTGTTGCACGAATGTCCTTCCAGAGTAGATTCCACTAACATACACTTTGGCAGTTACCTACTCGCTGGTATCCCTCACTAGGCCATCAACTCTTTGCTGACAGGGACTGTGTCTACTTGTAAACCCTTATACCTACATGATGCCTGAATGCTACATCCTAAATGCTCAATGAGCACGTGACAGAGCTGATCTTTCTAATAATGGATGGGTGGGTCTACCTGGGATGGCAGCGTGTAAGAAGGAATGGTATGGGAGTAAGGCCCGCCCCTTATTTTGTAGTATCACCCCCTTAGGGGAACAGTACATGGAAAAGAGGGTGTGGCCCCATTAATAGATTTCTTTGGGTTGAAGACTTATTGGCCAATCCCTCCTTATTGGTTTCTTCCTATCTTGTGCTGGAGGTAGGGTCTTATTTGGCTTAATGTGTTCGAAAGCCATTTTTATTCCTGCAGTAGTATTCATGCTCTACAAAGATAGCATCAAAAGTACACTTTAAGAAGTTTGGTTTCTTGGGTGGTTGGAAGAAGTACATTTGGCATTCCAGGAACCTAAAGATACAGGCAATTACAGATGTAGCTATTCCACGGAGACACAGCCCTATACATAGATAGAGCTCGGTGGATCTGATTAAGTCTGGTGAGCGGGGAGGTGCCTAAGTGGACATGCCCTTGATTATCTCCTAGAAGAGGCTGAGATTCAAGGAAGGGAGAGAGAGTAGAGGCTAAACTTCAGCTACCACTCCCTGTCTTTAGAAAAAACTAGGAAAATAAAACTAGAAGATAATAGGGAAGATTCAACCTATTGCTAATTCAGGGTCTCTCCCTTTTCTAGGACTCTATCCCAAACCAACTCTGACAGCATATCCTGGGCCCATGATGGCACCTGGAGAAAGCCTGAGCCTCAGGTGTCAGGGGCCAATCTATGGAATGACATTTGCCCTAATAAGGCTTGAAGACTTGGAGAAATCCTTTTACCGCAAGAGGCCAATAAAAAATGAGGCATATTTCTTCTTTCGGGCTTTGAAAATCCATGATGCCGGACATTACCTCTGTTTTTACTATGATGGGTCATACAGGGGTTCACTCCTTAGTGATATCCTGAAAATCTGGGTAACCGGTAAGAGAGGGAAATGCCATTCATCTATGTTAGGGGCTAAGGATATACAACTCCCTCTGGGCCTCCTGGAGAACCTGGTCATGCAGCCAGGGCTAACAGTGGGGAAGAGAACAGAATTTGTACAACTGGGCTTAGGATTTGCCAAGGGTGGACTGGAGGAAGAGAACCCTTAGTGGTGGGAAGCGAGGCAGACTACTAGCCCTTTCTATTTTGGGTCTTGTCCTAGACACTTTCCCCAAGACCTGGCTACTTGCTCAGCCCAGTCCTGTGGTCCAAGTGGGTCAGAACGTGAGCCTGTGGTGTCGAGGGCCAGTGGATGGAGTGGGGCTTGCACTCTATAAGAAAGGAGAAGACAAACCACTTCAGCTCTTGGATACTGCCAGCACTGATGACGATGAGTCACTCTTCCTCAACAATGTGACCTACAGTGATGCTGGCATCTATAGCTGCCTCTATCTCCTCTCCTGGAAGACCTCCATCAGGATGACATCACACAACACCATGGAGCTCGTGGTTGTAGGCAAGTGCTAACAAATGTGTGTTTTTTATCACCATTATTGTATTCTAAGAAGGAGCTAGCAGCCCTATACCCTCTTGGATTTATGAGCCAAGGAAAAATACACTAGGAAGGTGGTGTGGAATTTTCTCCAAAAACTTTAGGTATTTTCTCTCCCAGGATTGCTACCCAAGTCCTACCTCTCAGCATGGCCTAGCCCCATTGTGTCCCCTGGAAAAGTTATTTTCCTTCTGGCCAGGGGAAACTCACAGGTGTCAGGTCTTCCTGAGAGAAGGTAGAAACCAAGAGTCTTTAGAGCACTGAGGAGTGGGCCAAAAGGTTCTGATGCACAAAGTTTGAGACCTCTGATCTAGTGGAAGTGGAAAAGCAGAAAAGATCAAATAGGAAGCTGGGAAACATTTGTTGGGGGAAGGGGTATTGAGTTCAAGGTCACTTATTCTAACTCTGGTTTCTGGATTGGTGCAGATAAGCCCCCCAAACCCTCCCTGTCAGCTTGGCCCAGCACTGTGTTCACGCTAGGAAAGGCAATTACCCTCCAGTGCCGAGTACCTCATCCAGTACTCGAATTTTCTCTGGAATGGGAGGAAAGAGCAACATTCCAAAAATTCTCGGTGGTTGGAGACTTCATCATCAGTAATGCTGAAGGGAAAGGCACAGGGGCCTACAGTTGTAGTTATCGCATAGAGGCACACCCCAACATCTGGTCACATCGCAGTGAGCCCCTGAGGCTGATGGGGCCAGCAGGTGAGAGGACAGCTCTTCATGTGTATGCACCTCCGTGGCTTTGGTCATGATAGCCCTGGGATCCCAGAGCAGTGCCCAGAAAGCTATGGAAAGGGGAGTCAGGGGCTTATAAGTTAAGGTCCTTGTGTTTGTGCACTCCTCCCCTGGGGTGGCCTCATAATCATTCAAAGGCAGTGAGCAGGATACCTTCAAAGCTCCCATTCTTTATGAAAAAGAAGGCCACTTCTATTCACCTTCCCTTCACCGTCAGGAACCAGCCCCTGCCACCCCTCCCCTGAATGTTTTCGCCTCCCCCTTTCTCTATCAAGGCCCCTTCTTCTGGTCTTCTCTAGCCACAGGCTTTCTCACCTGGAATTACGTTCTGAATGAAGCTATCAGGCTGTCCCTATTCATGCAGCTTGTTGCCTTGCTGTTGGTAGTGCTGTGGATAAGGTGGAAGTGTCGGAGACTCAGAATCAGGTAACTGTCTTGTCCCAGCCTCCTGTTCTTCAATGTCGCTCAGTCCAGGCTCCCCAGAAACTCAGACACAGGGCATGCTCTATTTGATACAAGTCACAAGGTCACACCCTTTGTATGCTCCACCTTCTGGGTGTCAAAGACAAGACTTTCTCATCCCAGCTGTTTCTCTTTCACCTTGCAGAGAGGTCAGCACCCAACCCAGAGGGTGGAGAAACATATACTTCTCAGAGATGAGAAGTAATCAGAACCTCATCCATTGATTTCCCCCCCAACAGGAGACTACCCAAATCTCAGCCCCTCAGAGATGATTGATGTCTTCCACATTAACTTAGTCTGAACTTCTTCTCTTGTAAGAAGCCAAGCTGTCCTGTGTCTCCAGGTGTTACCCAATTCCCATCCCAACTTTTCATCATTACTCCTAGCTTTCAAGGGCTAGAGAGCCTTGCGTTCCATCCTCGTTGCCCTGGAAACCAGTATTTCCACTGCTCTGGCCTCCAACCATCTGTGCAGGGCATCCTGAGAGTATAATCTTAACCTAGATGGGCATCTGATGAGGCAGTGGATTGGGCCTGGGCATCAAACTGCTTCCTCTGAAACAAACAGGTTGTCCTGCCATTTCCTATGATCCTTTGGAGCCCTCTGGGCCATCCCCCTCTCTCTCTGATCCCCATGGCCTGTGCTTAAGCTATTCTGCTTAAAAACAAGGAGACAAATGACAGCTCCCAGCTTCGCGGGGGCTTCAGCCCCTGAATACCTTATCTAGTCCCCCCCACAACCTCCTAGTTCCTGGCTATAGCCCCCTCACCATTATCACAGGCCTTTGTGTATCCAGTACACAAAGGCTGATGACTATGATTTGTGTCTGTGTTTTCAACTAGGATCTGAAGGACAGAGTGCTTGGGTAATTAGAAGGGAGCCCCCTAAATCTTCTGCAAAAACCACCACCCTTTGAGTTTTCAAAAGGTCTCAGTGGGGGTCCAGTCTTAGTTGTCCTTAGAATCTATCCTGAGTCTTGCATCTGGGGGTAACCTCAAAGCCAGGAGTTAGAAAAAATGTGGCTTCAAGTGCCCTACTTCAACTCAGGACCACCGCATCAAAGAATGGGTTCAGAAAACAGATTTGAGAAAAAGCAGCTTGAAAAGCATGTTTTCGTGATCGGGGTGGGGGGGGGCGGTCAGTGTTTTCTAAGTACAAATTGCCAAGTGGATTTTGGCTTAATATCATCTAATTCTACAGGACCCATAACCCAAAGCTGCTGCACATTGCTAGTCATAATCTGGGTGGGGGTAGAGAGATCCCACTCTCTGACAAGCTTAGCTCAGCACTGACAATCTTCCGGTAATTCACCACGGCTGCCTAGGCAACCCTTCCATAACAAAGGCAGGTGAGGCAGGTCGGTCTGAGGACCAATACTGCCATAATAAAAACTGCTTCCAAACTTAAACTTGATGACTGAGAAACACCCAAGATTTTTCCCTCCACCCCCACACCCACCACCCAGAGCTGCCGATCACTCTGAGCTCCAGGGGTTCTGAGGGCTGGGGTTACAAAACCATTTTCACATCTGACAACTCAGTTCCAGCAACAGCCTAATCAGGGGCCAAGGGGAGCTGACACCTGATACAGGCTGGGGAGGGGGGAGGGGGCGGGGGGGCACGTGGGTCATGAAAGACCAAGAGGTTTGTAGGTGGTGAGGTCCTCAAAAAGAAAAGTCATCGATGTCAGAAAAGATTATATCCCATTATCCTGCCCAAATCCAATCCCTATTGGGTGGTGAGAAAGCCAATGACATAAATTGCCGCCCCCTTCTCTCCGCCCTCCCCCTAACCCCAGCAGTTCCTCTCGTCTCTTTTCTGGTCTCACTAGAGAAGCCTGGTTGCTGGGGACTGCTCAAGGGGTCACCATGCTCTTCATAGTCACTGTCCTCTTCTGCTGTGGTGAGTACAAGGGGGTGGGGAAGGGGCCTGGGCAGAAGGCCGGGGGAATCCCGTGCAGGAGGGGGCAGAGCCCTGGCAGCAATTTCTTTTGCAGGACTGTGCAATGGGGTATTGACAGAAGAGACTGGTGAGTTTTTCCTGCTCCAGACTGGGACATTCCTTCCTGGAGATCCGAAATAACTACAGAGTGTCAGTGTCAGTGGCCAGGGAGTGACTGGTTGGGAGGGAAAGACAGCCAGGAAGGGGCACTTGCTAAAGCTGCTGGCAAAATTCGGCCTCCAACTCTGCTTTTCTGCCTGCAAAATGCCCCCCTCCCAAGCTTCTGCGCTTTTCTGAGGCTCAGCTGAGACATAAGCTTCCTCTTTCCCCTAGCATCTGCAGAAGGAAGGAAAGAGTTTGGGTTTGGGTTGAAAGGGGAGGTGGGCAATGTGATCTGGGTAGGGGGTTCAAGGGCAAAGAAGGGGGGAGGGAAGGGAGGAGGGAAGATGGCTTCATTTACTCTGCTGTTTCTAGAAATAATCATGCCAACCCCTAAGCCTGAGCTGTGGGCAGAGACCAACTTCCCTCTTGCCCCGTGGAAGAACTTAACCCTCTGGTGCAGAAGCCCTTCTGGCTCAACTAAGGAGTTTGTGTTGCTGAAGGATGGGACCGGGTGGATTGCAACTCGCCCAGCCTCAGAGCAGGTCCGGGCTGCCTTCCCCCTTGGCGCCCTGACCCAGAGCCACACCGGGAGTTACCATTGCCATTCCTGGGAGGAGATGGCTGTGTCAGAGCCCAGTGAGGCTCTGGAGCTGGTGGGCACAGGTAAGAAAAGGCAGAGGCTCCTCCCAGGGTGATCCTCAGTGCCCTGCGGCTCCAACACTGTTCCTGAGGGTGGGGGAATAATGCACACTGACCTGGAGCCCAAGGGGCTTGTGCTGCAAGTAGGAGAGGACGGGCCCTGAAATGGGGGAGGGGATTGGGAACAGACTTATAGGAAGAGTCAAAGGCCAGTGCGGGATGGATTTCTTTTTTGCTGACAAAGTGACTCCAAGTGTCCCATCTGGCCACCTCCAAACTTTGGCCTCCTTTTCCACCCCATTTTGTTTCTCAGACATGCTCCCCAAACCTGTCATTTCTGCTTCCCCCCCAATCCGGGGCCAGAAACTGCAAATCCGGTGCAAAGGATGGCTGGCAGGCATGGAGTTTGTTCTGTACAAGGAGGGAGTGCAGGAACCTGTCCAGCAACTTGGTGCGGTTGGGAGAGAAGCCTTCTTTACAATCCAAAGAATGGAGGCTAAAGACCAAGGCAATTATAGCTGCCGTACTCACACTGAAAAGCGCCCCTTCAAGTGGTCTGAGCCCAGTGAGCCCCTGGAGCTTGTCATAAAAGGTAGAGCTGAAAAGGGTGTGTGAGAGAGGAGTGGGGGGAGGCAAAGCTCTGGGTCAGACACTCCTCTCCCCACAGAAACTTTGCTGCTGGTCCTAGGAGCCTGTGTCCAATCTTAGAGCCAGGCAGGCGTGGCGCTGGGAGTGCTGGGGCCTCTGGCTGCGCGATATTAATAGCCGTAATCGTTATTAATAGCTGGGGTTTGTGGAGGGTGATTTAAGTTTTCTAATTATTTTCAGATCAATTATCTTATTTAGATATAGAGCAAATATTCAAGGGAGGTGGAACAGGTACCATTCACCCTTCTTGCCCAAATGGGCAAACTGAGCCTCAGGGGACCAGCAGAGCTCTAGTGAAAGTTCACTCTTTTAGCTATCTATCCAAGGAGGTGAGGGGTGGGGGTCAGGAGTCCCCTGTGAGAAGTCCGTCTGCAAAGTGGACTTGCTTTGATTTTTAAATGCACCTACTGGTGAATGAAATGCTATAGAAATCAATGTTTGCTATATTAGCTATCTTTCTTTTTGGTTTCTTAATTTGGTTTTGTGTTGTGTGTTGTCTTTTGCCTTCTAGAAATGTACCCCAAGCCCTTCTTCAAGACATGGGCCAGCCCTGTGGTCACTCCTGGTGCCCGAGTGACTTTCAACTGCTCCACTCCCCACCAGCACATGAGCTTTATTCTTTACAAAGATGGAAGTGAAATAGCATCCAGTGACAGGTCTTGGGCAAGTCCAGGGGCCAGTGCAGCTCACTTTCTGATCATTTCAGTGGGCGCTGGTGATGGAGGGAATTACAGCTGCCGCTATTATGACTTTGCTATCTGGTCTGAGCCCAGCGACCCTGTGGAGCTCGTGGTGACAGGTCAGGAGGGGGGGCATGCATATGGAGACAGTATTGACCCTGGGACAGTGGGTGGAAGGGCTGTCAGCAGGAGAGGAAAAGTGCTCTTTCTTAAAGTCACCAAGATGAAGCATGCGACTCTTGATCTTAGGGTCATGAGTTCAAGCCCCACGTTGGGCGTGGAGCCTATTCAAGTACATAAATAAATAAAATAAAAGTCACCAAGAACGTGCTTAAGAAAGTGCCTGGCACATGGTAAGCAGTCCATGGAAGGCAGCTGACTATATTATTATTGATACAGAGAGAAGAGTCAAAGGAGAGGGGAGAAGGGAGAGGCAAGTAATTCACTTCTAGGGAAAGAAGGAAGGCAGTTGCGGGTGTCCAATCCCCAAGGCCAAGCTCATGTTGCTTTATTTCTGAAATCTTTTTGTGGCTTGGCCTAGAGCTTTAGGCTCAATGTTCACTTTTTCTTTAGATGGTCTGTCAGAGATTGGTGGGCTGGATGGCCCTCAGAGAAAAGGCAAAGACCTTGAAATGACAGCTGCATATTATGCAGCCATTACAAATGATAGTTTTCAAAGGCTGATTAACGTCATAGGAAACTGTTTACTATATAAAGTTAAGTGAAAAATGTTAACTTACACAACTGTGCATACAGTAGGATCCCAATATGCAAATCGTTACAGCTACAATGATATGGGTACACATAGGAAAAAATGAAAACGAAATACAGAGAAATGTATAAAGAATGGTTATATTCGAGTGGTAGAATTGTATTTCCTTAGGTTTTCTCTGTATTTTCTTTTTTGTTAAATTTATTTATTTTGAGAGAGAGTGCAGGCACATGAGCAGAGTAGGGGCAGAGAGAGAGGGAGAGAGAGAATCCCAAACAGGCTCCTCATGGTCAGCACAGAGCCCAATGTGGGACTCAAACCCATGAACTGTGAGATCATGACCTGAGCTGAAATCAAGAGTCAATCGCTTAATGGACTAAGCCACCCAGGCACCCCTTCAGTATTTTCTAATTTGCTACGATGAACACATACTGTTTCTTACAGTAACACTAGAAAAGCAATTTGCAGAATGTGGGGGGATAGGCTTCTCTCATGTTGTGGTCTCTTGAATTTCAGAATACTACCCGCAACCCACTCTCCTGGCGCACCCAGGTCCTGTGGTGCTTCCTGGAAAGAATGTGACCCTGCGCTGCCAAGGGGCTTTCCCAGGCATGAGGTTTGCCCTCTTGCAGGAAGGAAACCAGGTTCCCTTACAGTTCCAGAGCACCTCAGGGAACTCAGCTGACTTCCTCCTCCATACCGTTGGAGCAGAGGACTCTGGGAACTACAGTTGTGTCTACTACGAGACAACCATGTCAAATAGGGGATCGCATCTCAGCAAGCCCATTATGATCTGGGTGACTGGTAAGAACAGACAAGATAGGAGACTGGGACAGAGACAACTGGAGTAGGGATTAGGGATGGTAGAAGGCTAGGCCAGACCCTAGAGGGGAACCGTTGCATCCAGAAGGAGAAAGGTAAAGGGTAAATGCAGCTAGTGATAAGTTTCCATACTCACTACTTTCCATCTTCCATCTCCTCCTAGACACGTTTCCCAAGCCATGGTTGTTTGCTGAGCCCAGTTCTGTGGTTCCTGTGGGGAAGAATGTTACTCTCTGGTGTCAGGGGCCAGTCCGTGGAGTAGGGTACATTCTGCACAAAGAAAGAGAAGCCACTTCAGTGCAGCTCTGGGGATCTACCAGTAATGATGGGGCATTCCCCATCACCAATATATCTGGTGCTAGCATAGGGCGTTACAGCTGCTGCTACCACCCTGACTGGACCAGCCCTATCAAGATACAGCCTAGCAACACTCTGGAACTCATAGTCACAGGTAAGGGGAAGGTGCTCTGGAATGGGCATGGGAGCATAGAGAGGAGAGAATGGACTACAAGACACTTCATGGAAATAGTTTTTGAAGAGCTCAAGGAGAGGCAAGCAATAGTCTTCCCTCTTTATTGAATAGACTCCAGGGGTGGCACACTGGAAAGTGGCTTCCTCTCTCTGACCAGTAGTTAATTTTTTCTAGGTTTGCTCCCCAAACCCAGCCTCTTAGCCCAGCCAGGTCCCATTGTAGCCCCTGGAGAAAATATGACTTTTCAATGCCAAGGGGAACTTCCAGACTCAACATTTGTCCTGCTGAAGGAGGGCACTCAAGAGCCTTTGGAGCAACAGAAGCCAAGCGGGTACAGGGCTGACTTCTGGATGCCAGCAGTGAGAGGTGAAGATTCTGGGATCTATAGCTGTGTTTATTATTTGGATTCTGCTCCCTTTGCGGCTTCCAATCACAGTGACTTCCTGGAGATCTGGGTGACTGGTAAGGTCCTAGAGACCTCAGTAATAGTCTAGATTTTATAGTCTAAAGTAGTTAGCCCTAAGCAGGTTCAGAGTCACTTCTAACACTGGTTGGTTGTCCTGTTTGGTTGCAGATAAGCCCCCTAAGCCCTCGCTGTCAGCCTGGCCCAGCACTATGTTCAAGCTAGGGAAGGACATCACCCTTCAGTGCCGAGGACCCCTGCCAGGTGTTGAATTTGTCCTGGAGCATGACGGAGAAGAGGCTCCTCAGCAGTTCTCAGAGGATGGAGACTTCGTCATCAACAACGTAGAAGGAAAAGGCATTGGCAACTATAGCTGCAGCTACCGCCTCCAGGCCTATCCTGATATCTGGTCGGAGCCAAGTGATGTCCTGGAGTTGGTGGGGGCAGCAGGTGAGAGGATAATCCCTCCATCATCTTAGCATGACCCACCTGGGATCCCAGAGACACCAATGGAGACCTGATGGAGACCACCCAAATGTGGAGGTGGGAGGGTTTATAGTCTGAGACCTCAAGTGTGGCCATCTTTCTCCCAGGGATGGTAGGGAGGTGGGACCTCAGATTCACTCACAGATAGTGAGCAGGATACTTTCAAGGCATCTTCTACCCCCCAAAAGGAGAGCTGCTTCTGCCTCAGCATAAGCACTGACTCTGACCAACCCCTTCACATTCTCAACACGTGGCTTCCAAGTGAATCCTGGAGGAGGCCAGATGACTGGGCAAAAAGAGGTCAGGAGAACAGACATGTGATAACCTCCATGACTTTGGTTTCTGTTCTTTTATCATCACAGGGCCTGCTGCTCAGGAGTGCACTGTGGGGAACATTGTCCGGAGTAGTCTGATTGTGGTGGTAGTTGTAGCCTTGGGGGTGGTGCTAGCCATAGAGTGGAAGAAGTGGCCTCGACTCCGAACCAGGTAAATGTCTCATGTCAACCTCCTTCTATAAACCCAGGGCTGCTGGAGAAATGCTCCTTGAATATCTAAGCCCCATAACACAACCTGTTTTCAGGTTAACAGTTTTGGGTCCTCCCTTAGTCATGTCTTTTTCTCTACACAGGGACTCAGAGACAGATGGAAGAGACCAGACCATAGCCCTTGAAGAGTGTAACCAAGAGGGAGAACCAGGCGCCAACACCAGCTCTCCCTCATCAGTCTCTCAGGAAACCTCAGTGGAACTGCCAGTCCCAATATAATAATCTCCTCATTTACAAGAGCTTTCTTCTCCTCTCTTTTATCCTCAGAGACCTGCAGATTCAACTGATTATACTGGGAGTCAACCCCATCTACTGTTCTTGGCCACTAATCACCTGAGCTGGGTCAAGGGGATTCTGGGAGTTGAGAGCTCTTACAGGGTGAGATGTTTCCTGAAGAGAGATTCCCTACCCCTGTAACTCCTCACTGTACTGATTTACTGGTGCATGAAATTCTATTAAAACATATCTTCTGAATAAATATTCACTGTTTAACTGAAAAAACTATGGCAGTGGTTTTTCCATGGATCGGTTGTCTACTTACAGCATAGAAATGGTGTATTGGAACTGACCTCTATGGAAGAGTAAGAGAGCATGGGGTTGCTAGCACAAAAGAAGGAGCTTAAGGATGGGGTGGGGAAGGAGGGAAGGCTCCAAAAGAATACTTCCCAATTTGGTTTGAGACGTCACTGAGTAGAATGTCCTTTTGTCTTTCCATCTCATTATTGGATGGATGAATGGATGAATGGCGATGTTCCTTCCAAGTTCAGCCCAAGGAGGGCAAACATTGAATATCCTTTTTACCCTGTTACTTGTAGGTCCGTAGTATGCCTGCCTTCAAACATCAGAATTAGCCCTCTGCAGAACTTTGAAATTGACAAAGTTGCTTTGTGGCCCTTACCTAACAATCATGGAGTGTACACTAATTCACTCTTAAGTCTAAATGATTGATAAAAGCTGAATAGTTTGATGATCCCTAAAGAGAGCTTTGTTTTCCCAAAGAAATCGGTATCTGGTGTTGGGATCTCAGAGAGTGAGTAAGCAGGTGCGGTGGTTGATTTGAAGAAGGGAGCCTTCCAGTGTCTCCTCCCAGGACTCCAAGTGACTGCTGGCTTGCATTTTGAGCCCTTGATGTTCCTCCCTGGATCAGCATGACATTTGCTCCATGGGTGGGAATTCAGTACACATTAGGGGGATTGGATTGGGAAAGGGGGCTTACCTAGTTTCTTGAACCTGTTCAAGACCTCAGAAGAATTGCCCTACAGGTCCTAGAGGAGGTCATGATTCCTTTAAACCTGACCGTAGAGTTCCTTACCTCCCAACACTGTTTAATTCTAAGCCAACACTGTTCAGCAGAATGATGCACAAAGGTGCTGTACATGGTGAGTTATTTATCCCAGGTTACAACAAAATTTAGAAAGCAACTCCTATATTCTTACATTAGGGAGCTTATTTACCCAGCAACTTAATGAAAAAAAAAAAATGCATCCCATTTCCCTTAATCCTTATAGAATGAAACACTGAATACTATAGACTAATTTGTATTAAGCTCTTTGGAATGTAGAAGTACAAAATCTCACTCTGATTTCCATTTGACGAGATTCTATTGGTCGCTTATACTAATTTCTTATAGTGTTTCTAAAAATTGCATTTCAAAAGTGCTTTTACATTTGAATCTAGCAAAACCTAAATGTTGCTTTCTGCTGAGCACTACTCTCTGCCTTTAAACTCATAATCCCTAACCCTCAATCAAGCTGTACATTTTGAACACTAACGGGAGGCTTCTTCTTGGTCCTTGGTTTTAGGATAGAAGTCTTTGCTCAGGTCTGGTTTCGTTTTCCAATCATCAGGTGTTCCAAAGTGTATTATCAAGGCTAGTGGCAGGGCTGTGCAAGTTAGCAAGTGAACACTTGATTACTTTAGCTGTTAAACAAGGGAAAGACAAATGGGAAGAAAAGAGCAGAGAGCCAAGGACTGAAATCTAGAGAAGGCTCTGAGTTAGGAAAGCAGGAAGAAGATGAGGCAAAATGCAGAGAAAGACTCTTGTGAAATCCAGATATTGAACCTGGGGTCTCCTGTGTCAAAAAGATTTAAACGCAGGCACTCAGGGAATCAGATAAAATTTTGATAAGCCTTTCAATGAGAAACAAATAGTGAGAAATATTGTGACACTGGACTGTTAGTTGGTTTTCTAAAAACACTCACATATACCATTCTTCCACTTAGAGAACCAAGTTCTACATGTTTTAGAAGGGAAAAAATAGTTGTCAATTAACTGCGAAATACTTAAAGACAAAGAGTGGCTTTGGGATTTAACTTTCCTACTCGCTGTCAGAGCTATTTCAATGAATTAAATATCTATTTATAATGCAGAAGTCGTCACAAACTATCTCAATGAATTAAATATCTATTTATAATGCAACCTTAGCTTGTTGCTGACAATGCTCCACATGGCACTTTTTTTCAACCTGGTTGCCATGGGAATCAGTCCCTTCACCCCCGGCTGGCCTCTAATCGTCAGCCCAGCATCAGGTAATTTCTGGGAAATGGAATCTCAGTTAGGGTGGAATGGACCTTTGAGAGCAGAATTTGTCTCTGGGACTCCAGGAACACAGACCAAAGATCCTCTTCCCATCTTTAAAAAACAAATGTAAATTACCGCTGATCCTTGAGCTCACACATCCTTGTCCCCAGCATCTCAGAGCTACAAAGGTTGTCAAAGTGGTGTGGTCCAATCCCCAACCCAGTACAGAATCTCCTTCATAGCAGAACTTACAGGTAGGTAGACAGCCTCTTTCTGTCTACCTCCAGGGATGGGGAGCCCACCACTTGATGACACAACCTGAGAATTTCAAATTGTTTGATTGATTCCATATCTGCCTGTGTAACTTCCTTTTGTATTCACCAGCTCTAGTTCCACCTCAAGTTGCAACCCAGACAAAATCTACTTCTTACACATATACAACATCCAGAAAATGTGAGTTGTCCTTCCCGAGTCCAGAACATCTCACTAATGGTACTTCCAGGGTTTTGCCCACATTCGTTTGCAAATGCATCTCTATGTAGTTAACTCTCAGTTACCCAGGCTTCGGAGGGCAGAATTCATGCCTATCCAACTCCTTCCAGATTCAACCGGAGCAGCTCTTCTACATATCTTATATATCTATTATTGTATAGAACAATATGCGATAGAATACTTACATAGAACAGTAAACAATGATAAATTATGTAATGAAAAATAAAGCAGAGATAGGAAATACAGAAGTGTCTAGTGGGGAAATTGTTGCAAGTTAAAAAGGGTAGCTGAGACAACCTCACGGAGAAGATGGAATTTGACCTACGGTTTGAAGGGTATGTGGAGCAAGCCACGCAGATATCTAGGCAAAGTGAGTTCTTGTCAGCAAACACAGCAAGTGCAGCAGCCCTGACACAGGTGAATGTCTGGCAGGTTGGATGAACTGTAACTAGACCATAGTGGCCAGAGCCCAGTACGCAAGGGGGACAGCAGGAGATAAGGTCAAAGAGGTGGTGGGAGCCAAGCAAGACCTTTGCAGGTCTCTGTAAGGACTTTGACTTATACCATGAATAAAACAGGAAGTCACCCGAGTGACACGAGAAGACTTAGATTTACAAAGGACTGTCTAGTCTTCTGCGTGGAGAGTAGACTAAGGGACAAGAGCAGAAGCAGAAAGATCTGTTGGGAGGCTCTTGCAGTAATCAGACAAGAGAGGGTGGGTTAGGTCAACACAGTAACAGACAGGTGATGCGAAATGGTTGGATTATTGATACAATCTGAGAAAAGAGTCAACAGAATTTGCTGACAGATTTGATGTGGGGTGTGTTCTGTAAACATTTTCATTAAAAGAAAGAACTGTTTCAAATATTGCCTTAGTGTCTCCTTCCCTGAGTTATTTAAAGAAATTTTTTTAACATTATTTATTTTTGAGAGACACAGACAGAACATGAGTCGGGGAGAGGAAGAGAGAGAGAGGGACACAGTATCTGGAGCAGGCTCCAGGCCCTGAGCTGTCAGCACAGAGCCTGATGTGGGGCTTGAACCCATGAACCGTGAGATCATGACCTGAGCTGAGGTCGGACACTTAACCAACTGAGCCACCCAGGCGCCCCCCTTCCTGGGTTATTTCAATCTCATCCTCAGGAAAGTGTTCTTCAATGCCTCCCAAGCCAGGTCACCACTTCCAGACGGTTTGTCAATGCGTTTGTCATTGTCCATGCGGAAACACTGTGAGCAAAATGCAAACCTGTATATCTGACGTGACCTCACTAGCACAGAGCACACAGGACAATGAAACGATCATCTTCCAGGATCTCAAGTCGCCATTTCTATTAATGCCGTCTAAAATTACATTAGTCCTTGGGCAGCCAGATCACTCTGTTGGCTCATAGGAAACTTGTGGTCAACTAAAACCCACAGCTCTCTTTCACACAAGCTCTTGCCAGTTCGATCATTTCTTGTTCTTCACTGGTGCAAGGGATGTGTTATTTTGAAATTGAGTTTTTAACTCAGATATAAGACTTGACATTTATTCCTGTTACATTTCATCATATAGGCTCTAGCTTACAGATGTTACATATTATCACTTAGTGAGCCCCCTTTGATATGCCACATATATAGGCACTCCCTCATTTACTCCTAACAGCAATTCTGTGTCTCCCCGTGCTATTAATATCCCCATTGTACACATGAGAAAACAGAGACTCAAACAGGTAAGGTAACATGTCCAAGGCCACCCAGCTCATAGCCAAGTGCAGAGCTGGAATTAGAATCCAACTTTGATTCCAAAGCCAGATTCTCCAATGTTAAGTCTTAGATAGCCCAGTGTCTAGATCATAGTAGGTGTACAACAAATATTTACTAAATTGGCCACCTTCACACCCTAGTTTTTATTTATGTTATTGAACTGACACTCATATTCACTTGGTATTTGTTGGGCTCTGTTCTAGAGCTTTATATTTATTAAGCATCTTAATCTTCACAATAAATCTATGAGACAGGTACTATCATTATTCACATGTTTTTCAAGGAAGAAAACAGAGCCACACAGAGATCCCTGCCTAGGTGATACAACCAACAACTGTTAGAGACAGAATTTGGACCCAGGCAGTCTGGCTCCAGAGCTTGTGTTTATAACCACTATGCTATGCTGTCTCAGGCTATTCTGAGATCCTGAAAGTCTAGCTCACTGTCCACTGCCCAATGCTAAGCCTGTGGCCCTCCTGTTGAAGTCCAGTTCAGCCTCCTCCTTTTCTCTGTTTCCCTTTATTATCAATGAAAGCTAGTGTCTAGGATTACTAAGAACGAAAACTTGCCCACGTCCCCAAACTTAGTCTTGATTTCTCCCCTTCCCTCCCAGAACTCCATGACACTGCTCTCATGTAGACAAAATTTTTCAACTTCCCTTCTTAAGGAGGGGGCCAATGTGATTAAATGGTCCCCATTCTTGGTAAATACCTTAAAAAACACTTGGCTGGTGGTGGCAGGTCAATAGAGGCTTAGAGAAGAAAGATGTTCCCCCTGGCCCCCTCACCACCCCCAACAATGGCCCATAGACCACTCCGTTATATCAGACTATGGTAAATTAAGTCTACAGGATCCTGGCTAGAGTCATGTTTTAAACTGGGCGTGGTAAGGGCATGTAGAGAAATTCAAGCCATTCACACAAGTTATTGGTTTATCAAGGATGCCTTTGGTGAGGAAATCCCTTGTTGTTTCAGAAGGCCATCTTTGGCACCATATGTCAAAGGCCCAAGGATGGTACACATAACATCATAGGCTAGCATTTGTATACATATACATTTGTATATAAGGGGCTAGAATTAATTTTGAGCTTGAGACAAATCCTGTAAAGTGTGGCATGTCATAAGAAACTTTTCAAAATTAGCCAAAGTTACCTTATTTTGCAGGATCATTGCTCAAGCTGTTGTTCCATTTTAACCCAGGAGTCAATCCTGGGGAGCCCATCAATTGCTGTCCCAAAGTTAGACTCAATCATATGAATCTGGACATAGTGCAGGAGTCCTAGACTTGATGAAGATTAGAAGTGAAAAGGCCATCAGAGATGATACAATGCCCAAAGTTTTTACAACGTACCAAACAAGTGTCTGACTGACCTCTGATTGAAGCTTTCTGGAGGAGGAGTGCGGGTGGTGTGGCAGTGGGTGGGGGACACTTACTACCTGCAAGGAGTGATTATCCCTTCAATTATCAGGTAACTGTAATGGTGAGAAAATTCTTTTGATGTTCTGAAACCTGCCTTCTTTCAGCTTTCATACCCGTTGGCCCACAGAAAATGTTTAACACAAAATCCTTCCTTAAGTGTTTGCTTTTCCAAGTAAAACATCCTTGTTTTCTTCAAATGCTGCAGCCAGAGGAAAACAATACCTTAGAGATGCTCTGGCCAACTCTGAATACAAAGAAATCACCTCCAATGTGATGGATGCTATACTTCCATTAATATATCCCTGATATCTCAATTGCATAGATAGTAGCCACATAACACTATGGTCTTATATGAAGTTTGAAGCTAACTGAAACTCCCATGCCTTTTATGGAAGCACTTCTAAGCCTTGACTTCACTCTTAGTTTATGTAATTAATTTTAGAGTTGACACATACAATTTCCTATTTGTCCCAACTACATTATAGCAAGAGGGTTTTTTTTCTTTGGATGTTTGGCTTCACAGCTATTACTGAATCTGCCAACCTCAGTTTTTATACCTGTAAAGTGAAGATAATCACTATTCTAATTCTGCAGGGTTGTGATGAGGATGGCATGAACCAATATATGTGAAAGTGCTCTGTAATTAGAAAAGTGTCACATCACTCTAAGGCCTGATGATGACAACAATGAGGATTCTTATTTTCCATCGTACAATGTACATAGATATCAAGTTTAGTCTTAATCCCAAATTTGGTCAATGTCTCATCTTTATCCTCATTAAAATTGAAATCACATGTCTTTATGGGTTTGCTGTAATTTATTAAATGCACACATTTTGTATATGATCATTTAATAAGTTAAACATTCAACTGTCCATACTATCAGCCTACCCCATTTTTTCCACCCTGTCTGAAAGAACATCGGAGAAGTGTTTGTCAAGATCATTGCTGAATCCCAGGTAAATGATTTTTGCAGCTTCCTCTTGTAAGCCCATCCAAAAGGAAATGAGCTTAGTCTGGCATGACTTGGTCTTAATGAACCCATGCTGGTTCTTCATGATTAGTAAGTCCCTTTCCAAGGGCTCAGAAATCATCTTCTTAATAATCCATTCTAGAACTTTGCTGGGGATCGACGTCAAACTCACCAGGCTAGCATCTGTAGCTTCTCCTTGCTTTGTAGGGGAAGAAAATCATTGTTTTATTTAGTCTTTTGGCACTTCTCTCTTTATCCACAAGTCTTTGGAGACTACCAATAGAGATATCCACGCTTATAAGACAGACCAAAAAGAACGCTAGCTCCTAAGCTGTCTTTCACCTTTCCTCATTTTTTCAAGTGGGAGAATTCACCTTGGTTAGACTTATGTAGACATGCCCTCTGCAATTGAGGTTATAGAGTTTAAATACCATATTTTAGAAAACCCAGAATGTCAACGGCGGATTGGTTAACAATGCAAAAGTGTCCTCTCCAGGAGATATTTTACAAGAGCTCACACTTCTAGAGCAGTGCTTCTTAAACTTTAATGGGCACATGAATCGCCAGTCGATCCTGTTAAAATGCAGATTTTGATTCAGTAGATCTGGGTCAGAGTTTGAGTTTTGGCATTTCTTATAAACTCCCAGGTGGTGTCCATGCTGTGGGTACACATACTATCCTTTGAATAGCAAGGCTCTAGATTAATCGTCTAGATCTTGGCTACACACTAGAATCACGTTAGTAGCTTTTAAAAACCTCCATGACAGGGGTGCCTGGGTGGCTCAGTTGGTTGAGTGTCCAACTTCGGCTCAGGTCATGATCTCATGGTTCGTGAGTTCGAGCCTCATGTCGGGCTCTGTGCTGACAGCTCAGAGCCTGGAGCCTGCTTCGGATGCTGTGTCTCCCTCTCTCTCTGCACCTCCCCCACTTACACACACACACACTCTCTCTCTCTGTCTCAAAAATAAAATAAACATTAAAAAAATTAAAAACCTCATGACCAAACTGCTCCCCACATTAACTCAGCCAGAGTTTCTGGGGTTGGGACCTAGGAATGGGTATTCCTGAAGCTTCTTGGGTTATTCCAATGCACATCAAGGTGGAGAACACTCTTCTAAAACTAGTTATATTTCATCTTTTGGTCAATACTCTACGGGAGGACTCAAACTTTATCCCCTAGTTCATGCAACTGCTGGACCTACTGATTATAAGCCCATGCATAAAGACACTTCTTTTTAGTAAAATGTTGTTAACCAAGAATATTGGAAGCATTGTAAGAGACTGTATTTCATTGTTGGTAATTTTAGGGTTAGTTTTGCTTTCCTATTGCTGCTTACTACCATAATTGAGGGGTCAGTGGGGTGACATGTGGGAGGAAGGTTAGGTTAGAAATAGTTTTGTGGCAATAAAAAGTCACTTTCCCCCGAGTGGGTTGTTTTATATAACACCACCACTTGTATGACAATTTAGAAAGTACCATAGAAATGGCCAGGTTGTGGTTTGGCTTGGACCTCCATAGAGAACTCCACTTATAGTAAACACCTCTTTTTTGATCGGAGTACACACATGAAATAGAATTGCTTCATTGTTAAACAAACTCTGTCTTTATTGATAGTGGGCCGATGACAGTGGAGGCAGGCTAGCCTAGGCAACTAAAAGAATTTGAGACACATTATGTCAAACTTAAGATTTATTTATTTATTTATTTTATTTTTTTTAATATATGAAATTTATTGTCAAATTGGTTTCCATACAACACCCAGTGCTCATCCCAAAAGGTGCCCTCCTCAATACCCATCACCCACCCTCCCCTCCCTCCCACCCCCATCAACCCCCAGTTTGTTCTCAGTTTTTAACAGTCTCTTATGCTTTGGCTCTCTCCCACTCTAACCTCTTTTTTTTTTTTTTTTCTTTTTTCCTCCCCCTCCCCCATGGGTTCCTGTCAAGTTTCTCAGGATCCACATAAGAGTGAAACCATATGGTATCTGTCTTTCTCTGTATGGCTTATTTCACTTAGCATCACACTCTCCAGTTCCATCCACGTTGCTACAAAAGGCCATATTTCATTTTTTCTCATTGCCACGTAGTATTCCATTGTGTATATAAACCACAATTTCTTTATCCATTCATCAGTTGATGGACATTTAGGCTCTTTCCATAATTTGGCTATTGTTGAGAGTGCTGCTATGAACATTGGGGTACAAGTGCCCCTATGCATCACTACTCCTGTATCCCTTGGATAAATTCCTAGCAGTGCTATTGCTGGGTCATAGGGTAGGTCTATTTTTAATTTTCTGAGGAACCTCCACACTGTTTTCCAGAGCGGCTGCACCAATTTGCATTCCCACCAACAGTGCAAGAGGGTTCCCGTTTCTCCACATCCTCTCCAGCATCTAGAGTCTCCTGATTTGTTCATTTTGGCCACTCTGACTGGCGTGAGGTGATACCTGAGTGTGGTTTTGATTTGTATTTCCCTGATAAGGAGCGACGCTGAACATCTTTTCACGTGCCTGTTGGCCATCCGGATGTCTTCTTTAGAGAAGTGTCTATTCATGTTTTCTGCCCATTTCTTCACTGGGTTATTTGTTTTTCGGGTGTGGAGTTTGGTGAGCTCTTTATAGATTTTGGATACTAGCCCTTTGTCCGATATGTCATTTGCAAATATCTTTTCCCATTCCATTGGTTGCCTTTTAGTTTTGTTGGTTGTTTCCTTTGCTGTGCAGAAGCTTTTTATCTTCATAAGGTCCCAGTAATTCACTTTTGCTTTTAATTCCCTTGCCTTTGGTGATGTGTCGAGTAAGAGATTGCTACGGCTGAGGTCAGAGAGGTCTTTTCCTGCTTTCTCCTCTAAGGTTTTGATGGTTTCCTGTCTCACATTCAGGTCCTTAATCCATTTTGAGTTTATTTTTGTGAATGGTGTGAGAAAGTGGTCTAGTTTCAACCTTCTGCATGTTGCTGTCCAGTTCTCCCAGCACCATTTGTTAAAGAGGCTGTCTTTTTTCCATTGGATGTTCTTTCCTGCTTTGTCAAAGATGAGTTGGCCATACGTTTGTGGGTCTAGTTCTGGGGTTTCTATTCTATTCCATTGGTCTATGTGTCTGTTTTTGTGCCAATACCATGCTGTCTTGATGATGACAGATTTGTAGTAGAGGCTAAAGTCTGGGATTGTGATGCCTCCTGCTTTGGTCTTCTTCTTCAAAATTCCTTTGGCTATTCGGGGCCTTTTGTGGTTCCATATGAATTTTAGGATTGCTTGTTCTAGTTTCGAGAAGAATGCTGGTGCAATTTTGATTGGGATTGCATTGAATGTGTAGATAGCTTTGGGTAGTATTGACATTTTGACAATATTTATTTTTCCAATCCATGAGCAGGGAATGTCTTTCCATTTCTTTAAATCTTCTTCAATTTCCTTCATAAGCTTTCTATAGTTTTCAGCATACAGATCCTTTACATCTTTGGTTAGATTTATTCCTAGGTATTTTATGCTTCTTGGTGCAATTGTGAATGGGATCAGTTTCTTTATTTGTCTTTCTGTTGCTTCATTGTTAGTGTATAAGAATGCAACTGATTTCTGTACATTGATTTTGTATCCTGCAACTTTGCTGAATTCATGTATCAATTCTAGCAGACTTTTGGTGGAGTCTATCGGATTTTCCATGTATAATATCATGTCATCTGCAAAGAGCGAAAGCTTGACTTCATCTTTGCCAATTTTGATGCCTTTGATTTCCTTTTGTTGTCTGATTGCTGATGCTAGAACTTCCAGCACTATGTTAAACAACAGCGGTGAGAGTGGGCATCCCTGTCGTGTTCCTGATCGCAGGGAAAAAGCTCTCAGTTTTTCCCCGTTGAGGATGATGTTAGCTGTGGGCTTTTCATAAATGGCTTTTATGATCTTTAAGTATGTTCCTTCTATCCCCACTTTCTCAAGGGTTTTTATTAAGAAAGGGTGCTGGATTTTGTCAAAGGCCTTTTCTGCATCGATTGACAGGATCATATGGTTCTTCTCTTTTTTTTTGTTAATGTGATGTATCACGTTGATTGATTTGCGAATGTTGAACCAGCCCTGCATCCCAGGAATGAATCCCACTTGATCATGGTGAATAATTCTTTTTATATGCCGTTGAATTCGATTTGCTAGTATCTTATTGAGAATTTTTGCATCCATATTCATCAGGGATATTGGCCGGTAGTTCTCTTTTTTTACTGGGTCTCTGTCTGGTTTAGGAATCAAAGTAATACTGGCTTCATAGAATGAGTCTGGAAGTTTTCCTTCCCTTTCCAAACCTAAGATTTAAAGGCAAGTCATTCAAAGGTACAGTCTCTTCCCTGAAGATTCCTCAACATAAAGGTTAAGGATCAACATTATGAAAGAAGAAAAATATAAAAAAGAGGAGGCTTTGGAATTGTACAGATCTGGGCATTTCTTGGTGGAGCAATGCTGATATAAATCCTCTCCCTGGCAGCCAAGCGCAGGAAGAAAGCATATCGGTCTGCGGGTGGGGTGTGTGAAGGGCAACGGCTTGTCTGGCACTCCAGCTAGGGGCATACCAGAGGGAGAACAGCCAAATGAGGCCAGGCTTAAAGGGGAACAAAGAGCAGACCGGATGGTGGCAGGTCTCAAAAAAGTTCTAGGCAAAAGAATCCTCCCTCGGCAGCAATTCTTCTTGGCGCCAGACCTGACAATCCTTTGGGAGGACATGGAAAAAGGCCATTCTGAAGCCTGTTAATAGGATCACCATTATTACACTATTGACCATTTTACAACAGTCAGAGAGTCAACTTTTGGCAAATTCCTTCTCTTTATGCCCTGGGCATACATTAGAGAATCTGAAAAGGAAAGGCCTGGTCAGGGAGAATCTGTGGCTCCTGCAAGGAAGGAAGGGCCCTGTCAGAAGTTTTTCCAGTGATTTAACCTTCTCCCGCAGAACCTCCTGAGGACAAAGGAGAGATGGGAGTGCATTTACCGTCCCCTCCTTCAGAACTGAGCTTGTCCCTACTTCTCATTCCCCTCAAACATCCCCTTCTTCCATTTCATTCCAAACCTACCATCAGCTTAAGTCTAAGAGAAAAGAAAATCTCTTCCTTGTAGCACATCTTAGTTCCAGATGCCACTCAGTGTGGTGGCATCAGTGGTTCAAGGATCACCGTTCTGAAAGAGACAACTGTAGTCTGAGAGGTTTGTTGATACAAACTCCTGGGGATACTTCAGAGCCTGCCAACAGCTCACCACTCACCTTTTTTCTTCCACGGGCCCTAGGCATTGTTCTGCGCTCTCTATTAGACTGCGCCCACTCATCCTCCCAAGGCTAGTGCACAATGATACTTTTATTTCTCCTTGTCTGGCCAAAAGCAAGCCACAAACCCTTCTGAGGTGGCACAATATACAAACAGTTCATTTTATTATGTGGTGAAGGATATGAGCTTTGGAGCGAGGGAGCAAGCCCAGGGTTTAATCCCCCGTTACCACTTACCAGCTGCACCCCATTGTACGCCCACTAGAATTCTCAGAACCTCAGTCTGTCCTTATGTCAAATGAAAATGAATACTAATAGTATTCAGTTCTAAGGGCTGTTATGAGGATTAGCTATGATGTACATCAACTGCCTAGCATGCAGTAGGGAAACGGTCAATAAATAGTAGCTTTAATTATTTTTTCTACAGACTTTTCTCTTGGCAACTATAAAGAAAACAACTAGTGAGGTTTAAAAGATACTAATTGCAAACAAAAGTTGAGGGCTACAAAGGCACAACAATTTAAAAGGAAAATACAAGAGAAAAACCATAAAAATCACTACCTCAGTAATCACTGAAACATGAATAGAAATAACCTTGAGCTGTCTCTGCCCCAGGCTTGCTCAAGTTCAAGGTTTTTTTCTTTTTCTTTAAACTGCAGTCTGGGGTAGAAATGAAAACCCCTGGTCTAGGAGCCAAACAAGCCTGGGATCCCACGCCAGCACTGTCCCTTACCAGATCTGTCACCTTAACCGAGTCCCTTAATTTCACTCAGCCTCAGTTCCCTCATGTGCAGGATGAGAATAGTTGGAGTGCCCGATTTCTATGGCTGCATTGAGGATGTGATGGACTTGTTACAGTATAAGAGCTCAGGAAAAGGAAGTTGCTCTCATTAGCTTGGGCTCCTACCTCCTGGGTCTGTGAATTTCTAGGGCCGTGTTCATGGATCCCGTCCACATCTGAGGAATTCTTTCACATTCTCTTTCCTCCTAGGTCCTCTTTTGCTTTCTGGGAAAACCTGAGCTGGTGTGTGTCTACCCCCTGGTTGAGCTTACTTATTTCAATCACTCCAGGGAGGAAAGGAGCAGAGGACACACACCCCAAAACCGTAGTAGGAGACCCTGCACCCTTGCCAGGCAGGAAAGGGAGGGATGGGATGGAAGGCAGAGAGAGGAAATCCTTCCAAGTCTGCCTCCTTGGCCCCTCCTCTACACCTGCTCAAAGCCAGCTGGGCAGCTCTGGAAAAGAGCGCCAAGCGTGGTGTGTCAGCTCTGCTGCCCCCTCCAGTGGTGGGGCCTGGAGAAGTCATGAGGTGGAGCCCGGGAGGCATGTATTCCTAAGATCATGGAGAAGAGCAAGTAATAACCTCAGGGACAACTGTAATGCCAATGACCACAGTAGCCATAATCCACCAGGGGCTCACAGACAAGAAGGAACAATAATAATAAAAACCACAATAGTAATATTTGGTGGAGTCATGGAGGAAGAGGACTAAACTTCTGGGACGATCCACGGGTAAGAATGGATAATGAGAATTATAATTAATGCAACAAAGATCATGGTAATCCTTGTGGGCTCATGGAGAAGAGGAAATGATCATGATTATAAAAGCTAACACAGCAATTCCTCCCTACACATCAGTGCTAAGTGCTTTGTATGTATTATTTTACACGACACTTCAAGGGACTTGCACCTCAGAAAAAATTACGTACCTTGCCCATGGCCACAGGGCTAATGAGCGGCCAAGCTGGTATGAAAATCCAGGTATGTCTGACTCCAAAACCTGTGCCCTTCCCCCCCCCCTCCATGCATGTAGTGACAATGGAAGGAAACCAGCTGACCTAGCCAGTTAGGACACCGATTTGCCTTCCTGTTCTCAGCCACAGAAGTCTGCAGGATTCTGAGCACGACTGACTGGTTACCATGGGAGCCACCCTCTCCTCCCTAGCCTCTTATTACCAGTCCTGGACAAGGGGGCTTCAGGAAAATAGTCTCCTCTCCCACCTCCAGGAGGGGGGCAATCTCCCTGCTAAGTAGAACAGTCTGCTACCCAGACAACCAGGTGTGTCATCTTCTCATAAATGTGTGAACTGAGGGACATGAGGGAGATTCCTCCTCCCTAATTACTAAACACTTGAAATTGGACCTTTGGAACATTCTGTACTTTATTAAAATGCAAATACCTGTTTTGATTCATTTACAACACAGTGTGAATCTTTTAGTTCATCATTTCCGAGAAGACTAGTCTCTGAGACTTTAGTCTAATGTAGTCAGCAACACAGACAAATACAATATCTCCATCTCCAGCCTCAGTCCCCCACCTCCACCCTAATACCTCCTACCGCACTCCCGCTCAAAGCAGCAACTTCGAATATGTTAATGTTCCCTCTACCTGGAATAACCCCTACAGCTCTTTTACCCAATTCTTGTCAGTCACAATTCAGTACGGATGCCAACCTCCTTGCAGTAAGCCTCTCTCCCGCACCACACACCGCCACACACACAGTTGTACCGTCTAGCTTAGGGGACTATCCCTTGTGCCATTACAGCAGCCTCTGTTTTTAGCTGACTTTCTACCCATGTATATAATTATACGTGTATATGTAGTAGTTGTTATGGCATGTATTGTTATCTATAAGTTCCATACAAGTTAGTATGTCTTTAACCAGAACAATAGTGGTAACGATAAGAAGTGCACGTGGCTAAAATGCACAAACAGTGCAGAATATTATGAAGTGAAAAACAAAATATTTCCAAATTCCTCCCACCACAGTATCTCCAGAGGTAGTCTCTGTTAACAGTTTTTCGTGTATTTTTCCAGAAATGTTGGATGTATATATAAGAATATCTGTATATGCTTTGTTTTCACACAGGAAGGAGCACAGTGCTCTGCACCTTTCTTTGCTCACTCTGTATATCTTGGGGGAACTGCCCATATCGGAATATATACTTGTTCTAATCAGTTATAAAATATTCAAAGGATAGATGTATCATGATTCCATACCTATCCAAGAGTCTGTCCCTTTTTGTCGTTGTTTTGGTTTGTTGCTGTTACTCTTGCTTGGGTTTTGTGTGCTGTTAGAAACAGTGTTGTTGTAACGAACATCTTCTTGCAAATGCATATTTGCCTGTTTACCTGCATATGCCCTCAGGATAAATTCTTGGAAGCAGAACTGCTGGGTTGAAGGGTATGGCCTTTTACAGTCTTGATAAATATGTCCAATTGTCCTCCAAAAGTGTATCTCCAAGTTATACTCTGACTGATTGCAAATGAGAGTTACTGTATCCCCACATCCTCAAAAGCATTTGGTTTTTATCATATTTCAAGTGCGGTAGAGGAAATTATATCTCATCATTTTGATTTATCTTTAATCATCAGCACATGAGTCAAATTTTTATTTTCATTGGACACTTATATTTCTTTAGTTGTTAAAAATTTTTATCCACTTTTGTATGGGGTCATTTCCCTTCATCACTTTAAAAGCTTTTGGTACATATAATTTTAATTATCGTTTTTAAATTTTAAAAGGGACTTGAAAAAAATTTTTGTTATATGTGCTACCCATTTTCTTCTTAGTTTGCCATTTGCCTTTTGACTTGCTTACTTATTTGCTATTGCCGTATATAATGCCATATATGATAATATTTTATGTGGTTAAATGTATTCATCTTTTCCTTTATAGTATCTGGTTTTTGTAGTATGCCTAGTTAGAAATGTCTCCTTCACTGCAAGATTATAAAAACAATCATCCATGCGTTCACCCAGTACCTTATGGCTTTTCCGTTTTTAAATATTCAAGTCGAGTGATCTAGAATTTATTTTGGTGTAAAGGGTCTGGTACGGATTCCGATATTTTATTTGAATGGCTAACCAGTTGTGCAATCACTTTGTATTTTTAAATATTTACTTGTCTCTTCCACTAGAATCTGAGCTCTTCCAAGAAAAGAGCCCTACTTTACTAATTGTTGTAACTCAACATCTAACACTGTGCCTGGAACATAATAGCATTTACTCAACACATGTTGAATGAATGCCAGAGATGGTTTCAGTTTCCTCTGTCAGTGAACAAAGCTTGCTGAGAGACAATTAGTAGCCTGTGTGTGCCACATTTTGTTAACTTTACCACTAACTCAGTGGGAGCCTCTTCTCTATCTGCTACTGCTTGGTACCTATAACCTCTTACCCAAGCTAGGTGATTTAAAAGGCCAGCTAGATGTGACCAAAGCCTAATTAAATATTGCAGGTGCATGGTAAGAAGAAACATAATAAAGCTCCATCTGGCCAAGAAGCCCCCTACTTCGTAATTACTACTGCCTGAAATTCTATCTTTAAGACTTGATGTCCTTTACTAAAATGCAAATATCTTGAGCTGGGTTTCTTTATTCATTCACACCACAGTGTGATTTTTGTTGCCTAATTCAATGCAAAAAAAAAAAAAAAGTCTATGACGACAAGTTTTTAGGGGAAGGCTGGAAAGAAGTAAAGGGCAAGAGAGGGATCACTGAAGAATGCAGGAGCAAGGGAGTGCACGGAAGAAAGCACTTAATTCTAGCATTCTACCATGGCACTTTAATGTACCAAGCTGCTTAATCACAGAATACATCCTCCTATATACCCTTCCCTGAACTTCAGCAATCTAGACTCTCTAGACTCATTGGACATATTTGTAGGGAATTATTTAGATTAGAAAAGATAACATCAATCTGCTAAAGGCTAATTTCTTTGGAGTTTTTTTTGAGAATTTTATCTTGAAAGAACATATGAATATTATATTTTCATTTAAAAATCTAATAGCTGATTCCAGTACCCAAAGTGCCTTCTCATCCTCTGTTGACTCCAAACCTAACATCTACCTCATTAAAAGATTGGGGGAAGAAATGGCAAAAGCAGAAGGTCAAGATGTACCTCCGCATTCCTCTGATTTGGGGTTTTTAAATGCATATTGTCAAACTCTCTCTTTCCCATTTTGTCTGGCTGAAAACAAACCCCAATTTTAACGATCTTAAATTGGCATGACTTGCAAGCCTGCTCAGCACCTGGGCCTGTGCTTTTGGGGTTGACGTCAATGAGCAATGGGGGTTAAGAAAGTCATTTTCCTGGTTTATTAGAATCTTTCTTCTTGGACCCAGGTCATTCCTCACATGCCCTGATCATGTTGGTTTAAGCTACTTCCATCACAAGCTGTTTTTCATTTCCTAGTTTGTATGAAAAATTGACCATAAAAGTCTGTACATGAGCCACTTGTTTATTGCTAATCCATCCCTGGAGTTTGAAGGGAATGAAATAACTAATGGACTCTGAAATTAAGCCCTTATTAAAAGTGTAAATTCAGTAGAAAGTGCAGCATTTGAGTTAATACTCATTCATAATCTTAGCATGAATTAGTGTTGGAGTCTTCCCTACAGAAACTCTGAGGACACAGTTTATGAAAGGGCAAAGAATAGGAAGGGAAACAGGGCATTAGATCCTTGGGGAGAGAGTACCACCAGACCTAAAAAGACCTTGAAACAAGAAATAGAATAACACCAGAAAGAATCTTCTGTTTTCCCCTGATTCACCTGAAATCTGGTCCCAGGACTGAATTCTCTGGAACTTTCCGCTACTTTATTAACGCTAGGCTATAATAATAATAATAATAATAATAATAAATGTTAAGTAATATTCATAATGATGAACCAGAATACTCCAGAAATTGAATTAAATTTAAATAGCATTTATAGACAAAAATATAAATATTTTAGAGGTCTTGTAAAATAAATACATGCACATATATATTAAAAAATGATCACTATGGTGGAGATGCTGATGTTATTAATAACAAATTATATTTACTGAGCATTTACTTTGTGCCAAACACTGTATGCATAATAACTCATTTAAGCCTAATAATAATTTTTAGGAAGGCACTGTTATACCCTCAGTTTTACAAAAGAGGAAATTGAAGCTCAATGATATTAGTAATTTGCCCAATATCATACAACTAATAAGCAGAATCCTCCTCCACTGGCTGAGAACCAAGGCTGAGCCAAGAAGCCCTTTTCTGAACAATCACACTACATAACAGCAGGCTGGTGCTGCTGCTGCTTCTTACCCCAGGCCCCGGGGACACAGCAATTCCTTCTCCAGATAGAATTCTGAGTCACAGTTGGCCTTTCTGTATTTTCCTTTCTCTGGTTGTGGCCCACTCCTCTACATTATTTTGAAGGCCATTTTCATACCCTACCTTGGCACCTCCCTCCTAAGTTGATCCAATGAAGCCAGGACGCAGCCCTTGCATGTCAGGCATGTTCCTAGGTGCTTTCACACTTGGTCTTCTTATTTAATATATCAACCTTTGAGGTAGAGATTACCATCCCCATTTGACAAATGGGCAAACTGTGACTAAAATAATATACCTAAGACAAGTGACAGTTTCAATATGTGTCTGCCTGATTCCAGAGTTTGTAAGGTGTAAATAATTTATACCTCTCCAGAGTTCTTGCATGCTAAAAGGAGATGTCTTAAAAGACTGAATGACTAATTAATGTTGGAATGTCTGGTGAAAGGGACAGGCAGATGAGGCATATATTTTGGGATGGCAGACTTCTGTCCTAAGGTCTTCTTTACATCATCCGAAGCAGGAACTTGCTCCTTAACTCCCCTCTCCCTCCACATACATAGCACAGGTAAGGCTGGCCTTGCCCCCGGCCTGTCCTTTCCCTTGCTAGGTTTACCCTGCAAACCATGACAGAAATACAAAGGTCACACTCTAGTCTAGCCCCCTTTTTTCCTGGATCAGTATGATTCTTACATAAAGGCGGAGAGTTCAACATACATTAGAGAAGTTAGATGGGAGTAGTGGAAGCTTTGCCTAGCCTTCTCAGACTGGGGCAAAACTATCTGGAAAAAAACCAGTGGGTTCTGGAATAGTCTTGTTAGCTCACAGCCATTAGGAGCTCAAACCGTCCCTCTTAATCCAGTCATGAAAACTACAATAAAATGATGCCCCCTCCTCTGTCTCCCCAACATTGATGAGTTGTTAAATAAGTTTTTTATTTCTAATTTAAATAAATTAGAATAAGGATTCAGACTTTCTAGCATAAACAATTATATTAACCCAGTCGCTTAATGAAAAATGCATCATTGAAGCCTTGCAGTACTTAAGCACATGGAACACTATAGATTAATTTTATTAAGTTGTTGTGCCTTTAGGATACCAAGCACTCACCTTCAGTTTTATTAGATGAGAGCCCATCAAGCGTGTATGTTAATTTTATAGTGAATCTAAAATTTTCACCTGCAAATCACCTCTCCTTTTTCTTTAGTGAAGCTGCTTTGACACTGCAAACTACTCTATCCAACTCCACCAGACTGCCTGACCAGTACCACTTGCAATATGATCTGACTCCATTAAAAGTTCTTACCTCAACATACTTCACACACTGGATTCATGTCTTATCTTCAATTGAAGACATCAAATCTATGGAAAGAGTTGAATTTTGAAGACTTGGATGTTTATACATGCGAATTTTAAAACTTCCCTTTGTATTCATTTTAAATAGAAGCTCTAAATGGCAAGTCTCTCAAGTCAATGTTCTATGAGTACAATCAGCAGACAAACTTGTCTATGAATTTGGCATTTTCTGCAATGTATCTGGACTCAGCAAATTTTAAAAGTGAGTTCAGGTCATTTTCTTTAGTCTATTAGAATTACTCCCTTTGAGCCCAGGACTTTCCTCACAAACCGTCATCTTATGGGTTATTCAACTTTGCTCACTATGACTAAAGGTGGCCTGGAATCACATGTCAAGTTTTCCCTCAAGCCCTAAATCCTCATAAATGGCAGAAAACATGTATTTATATATATTTGAAGTTAATATCTCCCCAACAGAAATTTAAAATAAGAAGTATAATTTGCCTAACATAAATTATGAGGAATCCTTTTCAGTCCTAAGGTGGACAGAATAAGATTAATGGAGAAAGGTACAGCCTTAAAAAAAGGTACATTGTACAGGATGGCGGAATAAGATGGGTATGACTCCAGATGATTTCCAAGCCAAGAGAAACAGGTAATATATGGAAGCCATGGGAAAATCATTATTTGTTAGAGTATCCCATATTGAGCAGCTAAGTCGTTTAATCCCTGAATTCTTCTCTGTCCAGCCGTGTCAAGTAATGGATGGCATAGGTGTTTGTCCCAGGCTAGAATAATTATTATGGATACTTGGTCTGGAGAAGCAAGACAGGGACCCAAGTGGTTGGCCACACACAAGAAAAACAGGAAGAGTCCATGACCAGAAGATGAGTTACTTACACATTCCACTCAGAAGTATGCCCTGTTCTCTCTTAAACTCTTGTTAAGTGTGCATGCTGTGAGAAAAACAAATATCATATGGAGGCTAACAGGGGTTCTCAAAATGTAAGGTGAGCACAAACCAAAAATCCACAAACATTTGGGGGAAAAGCATGACAAAAAGTCACCAAACTCAACAATCAGGACCAATGCCCAAGGAAACAGAGTAGATAGGAGTTAAATAGTAACAAAGAAAACTGAAGGGAAAATTGATTTAACAAACCAGAAAAGTGTAAAATTTCTGAGAGTTGAGGAAAGACAAAAAAATCTTCAAATGAATTGTGCACACCAATTACAGGGAAAGCTAACTTAAATAGAAAGATATCCAAACCTAAGACACATCATGGTGACATTTCAGAACTCCAAGGAGAGAGAAAACAAAATCTGTGAATGTTTCCAAAGCAGTAAATAGGCAACCTACACGGAAATGAGAATCAAGCTAACATCAGATTGCTCATCAGCAATATTCAATGTTAAATCATAGTAATGGATTAGCCTCAAATTAATGAGAAAAAATGATTTGGAATTAAAAAAATGTTATACTCAGAAAAACAAGCATTTAAGCTGAAGAGTTGGGGTCTGGGCAAAATGAAGATATTTTTCATTGAGTATGCAAAGATTTGGATATTTCAACATCTGCAATTTATCTCTGAATGAATTACCAAGGACGTACTCTAGCAAAATAAAAAATGAACCCAAGGAAATGACGTGCAGTAATAGAAACAATGGGTTCAAAAAGTCAGTAAAATTGATAATGAGGTCTAAGTAGCCATTGACTAAAAAAAAAAAAAAAAAAGGAACTAAATATCAGATGATCTCTGTATGGAAAATTCTGGGGTTTAGGAGAAAAAAGAAAAGGGAGGTAAAATATTGCTATGGTTGTTGTCTTTTTCAAGATCAGGATATAGATAATTATACATTCTAGAAATGTATGGAAAATAAATGTTTAAATTTAAGAAATTAAAGGTAACAACTAGAATACGAGATATAAAACTTCCCCCAAATTACTAGACAACAAAAAATAAAATACAGAAAATGCTATCTTCCAAAACGTTGCTGGAAAGGAAAAACCAAAACAAGAAATCATGATAATTAGAAAAGGTAAAAGAAGACAACAAGGATCATCTTAAATATCAGTAATCATATTAACCTCCTTAGTTAAATTTTTTTAAAGATAGATAATCTCAGGTTGGACAAATAAGCAAAATCTAGCCAATCCACTTTAAAAGAGGCACATTTTGAACAAAATGACACATGAAACTTGAAAGTAAATTGAGAAAGATACGTGAAAAAAATGCTAACAAAACTAAAGTCAGTGTGACAATAGTAATATCAAGCAAAATAAAACAAAGACAAAAATTAAAAGGGACAAAAGGAATATTTCATATTGGTATAATCTATCAAGAGGATATACCAATTATTAGACTATTGTACCAATTATTAGATTGGCTATACCAATGATTAGATTAGTTATAAAAACATAACTTTGAAATAAATGAAATAAATATGGATAAGAAAACAAGAAGAAACTGGAAATCCACAACGTTAATGGGAAACTTTTACACAACCTCTCTCTCTGAAACCCCGCAACAGATCAAGTAGAAACACGAGTACAAAGAGAATTTGTAGAACCCATGAGTTCTACAACAGAAACTTACACACATGTATCCAACCAGCAGAGAATTGGCATTCTTTAAACATATATGGGACATGCACAAAATTTGACTGTGTAAGATTACAAAATCTCAACAAATTAGGAAAAGCAGAGAACATTAAGGCTATATACTCTGAAAACATATCAGTACAATTGGAAATTAGTAATACTGGTGAACAAAAAGAAGTTTTGAGATTTGTCCATAAAATCTTTTAAAGTTTCTTCTTCAATGACTCCAGGTTAAAGAAAAATATAAAAATCAAAATTGCAAACTATTTAGAAATAAACAAGAGTAAAAGCACTATAAAGCAAAACCTATGGAACATGGCTAAAATGGCACTGAAAAGAAATATCTTGGTCTAAATAAATGTAGTAGAAAATTCAAGATGTTAGAGGAAGAACAGCAGGGTTAACTCAGGGAAAACAAAAGCAAATATAAATATAGAAGCATAGTTTAAAGAAATTTTGATAAGAACAAAAACAAGCAAAGAGTAATGTGGATCCATAACACCTAAAACAATTTACTTGAAAAGGCTACTAAAATATACAAACCTTTGGGGAAGTGTGAGCAAGAAAAACAGATGGGAGGTATAAATGAACAATGTTTGAAACAATACCTATAATAAATACATATATGGAGGATATTTAATGTTGTAGTAAAAGCAGTTATGTATCATTTTATGACAGTAAAATTTTGAAAATCAATACTTAGTGAAATATTTTGTAGGAAAACATGTATTGCTAAAATTGACACAAGAAAATGTAGAAAACCTGAATAGATCAATAATCTGGAAGACAATCCTAGATCTACCCTGTCAAAAAGGAATGGGACCCGAAAGTTTAAAGAGACAAGTTCTATTAACTCCTCAAGGGACAAGTCACTGTCATGCACTATAAAATGTTCTGGAGCATAGAGAAAAAAGGAGATATTCTCCATTCATTTGGCAAGTCTAGCATAACTTCAATGCCAAAAATTGGGCAAAGATAGCAGAAGACAGAAAACAATGGGGCCAATCTTGCTTGTGAGCCTAGATGCAGAATACTGAACACATTATGAGCATTTCAAATCCAGGAATGTGTTCAAAGAAAAGTACAGCATGAGTCATGACCAGTAAAACTTTTCCCTTGAAATGCATATAGTTTAATATTAGGTTATTTACTAATGCAATTTACTACATTAACAGAGTGGAATATCAAAATTATATGATCATCTCACTAGATGCCCCAAATTATTTCATAAAACTAGCTATTGCCAACATGACACACAGCATTGTAGCCGATCATATTTTAGTACTCATAAAACATTACTGTTTGTATTCGGTGCACTGAGATTACAGTTATAACACATATTTCTAAGTTCTGCTCTTCCATGTTGATTACACCTCACTGACTATTTGAATGTGGTCCTTTGGGTTAATTCATCTTAAGACTCCACTCTTTTCACTTCTGTTTCTCCATTGTCCTGCCTTTGTTGATTTGAAGTTTACTTTCTATCTTATAATTTATTTGATCTTTCTTCTAAAATTTTATTAGCATTTCTTCCATGGTTCCTCAGAGTTCTTATATATAATTCAACCATGTTTACACTCTTTAAATTTTTAAAAATTTTGATCACCACCTAAATGCATAAGACAATGCATAAGTAGATTCATGCTGAAAAAAAAATCACTTTTTAAGAACAGTCCTTATCAGTGGCAATAGAATCACTGACTGATTAGAATAAATGAAATTAAAACGTGTTGATAAAGTTGCAATGAAACTGCTAGCATGCGTATAAATTGGTTTCGAGAGCAATTTGACCGTGTTTAATAAAACTAAAAGATTCAGACCCAGCAATTCCACATCAGAGAAATATACCCTAAGGGAACACTTGCACATGTGTAAAAAGAGACATCTAAGGCTGTTCACTGCAGAATTGTAACTGTGGTAATTTGTAAATAACCTATGTATTTATTGGAGGAAAAAATAGCTAAGCCAATGACAGTATATGCATACTATGCAGTAGTTATTAAAAATGAGACATATTTATAGGTACTGACATGAAAATATCCCCAAGGTATGCTGTTGAGTGAAGAAGTCAATTTGTAGAACAACACATACAGTTTGAGACCATCTATTTTAAAACTAACCCCCCACAAAGTGATATATATCTATATGTCTACAGATATATAACAACTGTCTGGAAGAGTGCACTACAAATATAATTTATATATTGGAAGAGATATGAAGTAGAGGGCTGAAGGGGGACTTTGATATTGTTTAACATTTTTACAACCAGAAAAGACCCACATATTACTTGTGAAATTTTAAAAATACATTTTAAAAAAGTGGCAAGGAGCGAAGTCAGGGAGCTTTACTGCAACTCCCACATTTTATAAGTGAGAAAACTGAGCTCCAAAGAAATGGAGTTACTGTCTCAAGGTCACATAGTTCATTAGTAGCAAAAAGGGGAATCCACACCCCTAGTCTCCCAGGCCAGGGAGCATCAAATAAGTAGCCATTTCAACTATTACTTAAAATCCTACTTGTTCCACCAACAATATAACTCATTTTGTGATGTTAGCAGGATTGTCATTTTGGGATTATTAGACCAGTACCTTCTTTGTAAATGCTATATAGGCCAAGCAGAACCTTTTGGCTCCTGTAGAGCCAAACACAACAAAACATCATTTTCTCCTACCACCTATTAACCTTAAGACAAATTACCTTGGTAATCTCAATACTGGATATTTTTTCTGTGATGTGCAAAGGAAAAGTAATTCACAATAGACCTCATCTAATGCCTCACGGTGCTGAATGATTACTTTTATTAAATATGTTTCTGTTCAGGCTTTCATGTTTGATCTATCTGTAAAGTCCTCTGTAAAATTCTGAAAATATTTTCATTTATACTTTCTGAAAACTTCTTTAGTCCCTGATTTTTAATAATTGAAGCACAAAAGATACATTCTTTGGATAAATATTCTGAACTCTCCACAACATAGCTCCAGACAAACCATTACAGGAATTCTTCCCTCTACTACCCTATAAGAATTCCTGCCTCTAGTCACACTGGACTGGGATACATACTGTCTGTGGGGCACTCTTTGGCCATTCTTACTCCTAGAACATTGCTCAAACTTGTATCTCCATTCAGTTTGGAATGGTCAATCTCATCCATCTACCCACTCCCATGGAAAGGCAGTGCAGTACAGTGGTCAAAAGCATATGCTCTGGATCAAGATTGAAGTTCATATCTTAAGAAATTTATTTAATGTATCTGAATTTCAGTTTCTTCATTTTTAAAAATGGCAATAATAGGAGTGCCTGGCTGCCTCAGTCAGTAGAGCATGTAACTCTTGATGTTGGGGTTGTACATTTGAGCCCCACACTGGGCAAAGAGATTATTTAATAAATGGCAATAATGATAACCTACCTCATATGCATGCTCCCTTAGCACAGTTATATGGATGTATAACTCCCTTAGTACAGTGTCTGTAGCACAGTAAGCCATTATTATCATTATCCATCTTTCAGCAATACCCTAAAACCCTTTTATCTTCAAATATGTGCAAGAACATATGTGGTCACATGCATATGTGAACTGACATATGAGCTTACCTGCCACAGAACTCATGCGTGAGAAGAGGCTGATTCTCATCCTGACAACCAATCAGAATCAGGTCAATTGCCCAAGAATATGGTAGTATCTTCCCCATCTTCATACCTCAAATAAGACGGAGGCACACCTTCGGTTCTCCACTCCACTCTGCATGGACTAGAAGTATTCCATGGCTGACTGCAAAAAACATTAGAGATCAGCTGAGCCAAAAGTACTTTGGAAAGGGGGAGAAATTACAGATGTGACCCCAAGCAACTGTGCCAAAGTCTACCCCAAAATATTTCTCCATGAGTCAAATTTGCCGGTGCCTTAAATTTTTCTGTTAGAATTTAAATTCTAGGGGTGCCTGGATGGCTCTGTCAGTTAAACGCCGACTTTGGTTCAGGTCATGATCTTGTGGTTCGTGAGTTCGAGCCTGGAGTCGGGCTCTGTGCTGACATCTCAGAGCCTGGAGGCAGCCTGCTTCAGATTCTGTGTCTCCCTCTCTCTCTGTTCCTTCCCTGCTCGTGCTCTGTGTCTCTCTGTCTCTCAAAAATAAATAAACATTAATACATTTTTAAAAAAGAATTTAAATTCTAAAAGACCTGGGATTTGGAGACTTGTGGATGAGTTTCTAAAAAATAAATTGACTGTGGGCATTCAAAACTTTAAAAGAAAGACTGTCTTCAAATTAAGTGCCTGGTCTTTATTAAAAGGTAAAATCTAGGTACAGCATTAAGTTGTTTTCATCCATTCACACCACAGTGTAAATTTCTCTATCAGGTCTGTTCCAGAAAAACAACCAGAGAAAACAAGCTTTCAAAGACGATTAGAGGGCAAAAAAGTCACTGCTGTGCACACGGGCACCCACCCCTAGGGAGAAGGACAGGAAAAGAGTTGTATAGAAAAAAGTACTTAAAGATCATGTTCTAAGGCAGGGACATTTATTTATAAAGCAGGTAGATCAAAAAATGCATCCCACTTACTTATGAACCTAGGCAATCCAAGTTCTCTACACTAATTGGGTATGTTTGTATGGGATGATTTCTCTTTGAGGGGATTGCATCATCAGTTGTGGGCTAATTTCCTGGTATATTTCCCGGAACTTCAATGGGAAAGAGCATTTGGGCATTCTATTTTTCTATTTTCTTTGAACACACTGATTGATGATTCATATGATGAATGTACCCTCTCCACCCCACAAAAAATAACCGTATTTTAAAAATAAAGTATCAACTTTGAATATTTGCTACTCGTAGGAACCTGAAGGAAGGGGAGGGGGTAGCTGGGAGCCAGGAAAGGCTGTTCCTTACAAAGATAAATCCTCACAGCTGGACTCATCTCCTCACTCTGGTCAAAGTCTCCATTCTACAAATCAGTCCACAGTTTTATCACTGTTCTTACCTTATCACATTGCCATTATCTACTGAAGTCTCTAATCCTCCAGAAAACCACAAGCTACAGAAAAGCAAGAGACTATGGATTCATCATTAATGGATCCTCCACTCTGCAAAATGGCTGGCACCTAAGAGATACTCAAAGGAGTTGAATGCATGAATGTACAAATGAAAGAACGGATGACTGAATGGAAATCAAGAAGTCAAGTGGTGAGAACTCCTGACTCAGGTCATCTAAAGCCTATGGTGGGAACAGGATATTCTCCTGTGGGAGGATGACAATGTATTACTTGCCATCAACCTGAGTGAAAACAGATTAGAGGCTTCAAGATCAGGCACCACTGCAAGGCCCCTGGAGTTGTAACAGTCAAATAGAATGAGTCTACGAAAATCCCGCTTCCATGGTCTGGCAGTCATCAGGTGCCAACATTAACATGTCCTGGGAACATGTGGCCCTCGAAGCCCCACACTCTTCTAAGGGAGTGGGAGAAAAACCAGATTTGGAGCTAGAAGACTGGGATGTAAATCCTGATTCTGTACTTACAAACTCTAATCCCTTAAAGAAGTCACTTGAATCTTGAGAGTCTCAGTTAATCATCTGCAGAATGGGAATGATTCATAAAGTCTACTCTGCTGGGCTATTCTGAAGATATAGTGAGTCAGCATATGTGAAGGCACATAGTGAAAATTTAGAAATTGTCACACTCTGTCACCTATCCTTGTTTCCAGCGAAGCTGGTGGCCTAGATTGGGAACCCCTTAAAGCCCCTGAGATTCCAGGGGCAGACATACAGACATTTTATCAAATCTGATGTCACAGATGTCAGCAAAGTCCTTGGAAACATGTGCGGGAGGAAGAGAGGAAGGGGTAGGAGCAGGGGTGGAACCGCGGAGAAGTGAAAATAGCTGGGGAGAGAAAAGAAGACTTTGTAATACCTCTTATGAAAGAAGGGAGGATACAGGGAGGAGAGACACGTTGATAGGGCAGAAGTTGTAGTTTAGGAGTGATCACAGGAAGCTGGAAACGCCTCCAGAGTAAGAAGAGCAGTGTCCCTTCGGTTTATACCCCTCTCCCCTGGTGGCTACCATGAAATAGGACATTGATCTACTAAAAAGGATCCAGCAGGGAGCTTTAAGCCACACTCGCAAAAAAGAGATGTTCTGGCCTGCCACACACCCCTCAGCACAAGCACTGCCACCCCAAAGAGTCTCCCAATCCCTTTTTAGGCTGGAATGGTTGGTTATGAGTTCAAGGAGGAGAGAGAAGATCTGTGGGGAGAAAGGAAGGGGCTGAGCATGATGGATTCACCAGACACCCACACGCACCGTGGCCCTGAGGACCTGCAGTGTGGTTCCAAGACACCAGCTCCCCTCAGAGGAGGTTGGAGTGACAGCAATAACCATACGAAGGGGTGATTCTCAGGCATCAAGAGACTAGAACAGTAAAATCTTTCTTCAGTGCTCACGGAACAACTCTGGAGTTACCTCCATATCACCTTAATTCCTGAAGCACTCCAGCATGATCCTAAAAGACAAAAATCTACTCTCCCTTCTCTTTGAAAATCTGTATTCCTTCGCAAAGCTTCCCCTTCAGAGACCTCCTTTGGGTATGAGATAGCCAAATGGTTGCCATGGGAATCTGCCCCTCATTTGCCTCTAATCACCTGTTCTGGAGGGATAAGGCTTCAACTCCCATTTTTATTAGATGAGATCACATCAATCAGTCATACTAATTTCCTATAGTGTTTCTGAGAATTTCAACCAGAAATAACTCTTCTGGCTTGTTAAAAGAAGCCAGTTGTGGATCGGCATATTGCATACTGTCGTCACCTCTGCCCATTACTGTGAAAATCTCTGTTTTTAATACATTTGAGTCCAGTCAGTGATTCTAAAATTTCAGCCCTCTAGAGTGGGTTTAATCCATCAGGTGTCAAAGTTGAAACTTTATATTGTCCAACCTCCAGTGGCTTTTTAAGATAGAAGCTAGAGAAATAAACATCTTGAATTGGTGTTGCAGGTGAACTGTCAGCACGCAAAGTTGCCAGAGTCCCGCTCACGTGGAACCGGCCTCAGGTCCCTGTGTGTAACATGACACAGCACTGTACCTGAGGAAAAGTACATTCTCCAGATTCTTGGAGTTGGTCTGGAAGAAAGATGGGACACCCACAGCCTTTCTCCTTCGCCACCTTCTTCTGTGCTCTTCTTCCATGCCTAAGAGCTCAAGTTCTTATGACAGTAGAATTGCAAATAGTTTTGTGCCTAGAGAAGGAGTAAGATGGAAATTGCAACTTCCTCTCCCGGAGATGGTTTTCAAGTTTCCAGTTCAACTGCCTCCAGTTTCATGAAGGAGCCCACAGTACCTCTCCCTGCTTCTGTCCACATCCAATCCCTCTGCTCTCTTCACCCCAATCATAGGCTTGAATAGTGCAAAGCACTCCAGCTGCTGACCCACAGAGGTTCGGAGGCCACTCTGCACCCCCCCCCCATCTTCCCTTACTGCCCCATACAGAGCATTGTGCCTATCACAAAGCCTTTTGTAGAAGCTTAATACAAACAGACAATAAAGCAGGCACATTTGCATTTTCAATTCGGGGAGAAATTGGGTTAAGGGGAACTTCAAAGCCTGAATCTTGGATAGGGGGTGGGAATAGAGTAAAGGCCAGGGTCTTCAGGTAGATGCCAGAATCAGTGTTCCAAGCAGGCTTGACTCTGGAGACTGGGAGAAGCTAACAGGGAAGCCAGGGACAGGAGAGGAAGACTGTAAAGATGTGGTGCACTTTGCATTAAGCTGCCTCTTAAGGTGACTTATTTGTGATTCAGATGAAGTCCAATTCCCCTCCCGCTGCACTGAAAGAGCTAAGCCCCCTCCCCATCTTCTAAGGACATAAGAAAGATGAAAACGGGAGGCAGACCCACAAGGGCTATGGAATACTTTGTAGGAAAGGAACTCAGAGCTACCCGCAGTGCGGTGAATTTTATTAGTGAGCATTATCGCTCTTGCTTTCAGAAAATAACAAATGGCCTTAATAGCTTAAGGCATCGTTACCAACAAAATATATACTGCAACTTCCTTATAACATTTTTCACGGTAGAACAAAACAAGGCAGGTCCATCATGGACCTCATTAAAGGAGCTTTAGTTACTGAAGTATCAAAAACATCTTGCCATTAGGTGTTCCCAAGGCAAGAAACCTGAGGAAAGTGTTATTGTGATGCCATCGGTAATAAAAGCATCTAACAAAATGAGGTGTTTCCTTTCCTTTGCAGCAATGCCTGTACCCATTGCTAACAGGACGTACACTGGCCCAGACCCCTTCATGGCCAATAGCAACGGATCTGCAGAACAAAGGTGAGCATAGATTGAGTCGAGGTCAATATCCCTACCACATTAAATGCAAGTAAGGGCATATGAGGAATTTGGTGAGCCCACAAAGAACATGTCATGTATCTATATGCTTACTTATTCTGTCTCCTTTAAAAAAGAAACTTGAAAAAACAATTGGTCAGCTCATGGTACAATTAGGCAAAAATCTGTTAACCAAGAATAAAAGCAGTGCGAAAAGAAGAAGATGGAGACAAACAAAATATACTAACCGCCCTTATATTTCCAGAATGCTAAAACAGTCGGACATGCAATCTAGAATTGAGCTTCCTGGCAACCAAGGTGAAGATCAGGCACCTCCTGTTTGTTGGCGTGTGACGTGAAAACAAAGTGAAGCCCAGGGTAATAAATAGAGAACAGAGAAAGGGAGGCTTCCATAGGAAAAACCCTTATGTTGGCCTACCCCAGGACAGAGAAGCTTTCTCCATCAAGCAGTCTGAGGGAGGTGAGGAATTGGGGATGGCTGTCAGGCAGAAGAACCGGGAGTTACAGGGTCATCCCTTGATAACAATTAACTTCTTTTCCTTGGCACTGAATATTGCTATCTAGGATGTGGAGACCTTCAAAAACCCCTTTCTACAAGGTTCTCTGCCCAATGCTTGTCATGAGGAAGAGCTTTAATCACATCTGACAGATCTGTGCTAAAGGCCAGTGAAGAGATTGGATAGTAGGAATTTGGGGCACTCAGATTCTGAAGACAAGAACAGACTGAGTGCCAGGAGAATATAGGGGTGTGCCTGGCTATAGATTACATTTTCATGGTCTTGGAGTGTCAACAACAGCATCATAAGCTCACTGAAGTTTTCATTTATAAGCACCAGATGCAGAGTTATAAAATTATGCTTTTTGCAGCTGACTCCCCATATTTCGTTCCTATTCCGGGACATCACACATTACATTCCTCAATGCTCTCTCTCTCTCTCTCTCTCTCGCTCCAGAGACAAAGGGGGACAGCTAGAACCCCTCTCTAGTTGAGCTCTACTTCCCCTCCCTCTCTCCATATTCAATCTCCTCTTCCCTATCTGGAGCCAGAGCCTCACCCTTTCCTCTGCCTTAGTCTGCTAAAAAAGCACCCAGGCAGACAGGAGAACAGTAAGGCAACCATTTTGGAAAAGAGAATGGGAGATGCCTTCACCTTCTACCTCTCTCTGCAGGGGTAGTGTGCAAGTAAAGAAACCTCTCCTCAGAAAGCAGGAGTCACCTGCTCTGTACTTGGCCTTGAATCAAAACAAGTCAAGTTTATATAACTCTCATAACTTCATCCATGCTTATGCCTTCTACTCTGTCTCTAATTCCTGAGGTACAGGTTCATCTACTCGAGATGAAGGACAACCAGCTCCTGCTATAATGGTACGATTTCTTGTCATGGATGCTGTGATTGGTTGGTTCTCCATGATATTTAGCTCCTAATACCTGTAAACTCCAAATATTACCTTATAGCAAAGTAAATTTTGCAAGTGTGATTAGGTTAACAGTCTTGAGATGGAGAGATTACCTCGGGTTATTTGAGTGGGCCATAAATGTGATCGCAATCCTTGAAAGGGAGAAGCAGAGGGAAATTTGACTACAGAAGAGACAAGATATGACACAAGCAAAGAGGTATTTGAAGATGCTAGGTGGCTGGGTTTGAAAATGGAAGAAGTGGGCATGAGCCAAGGAATACAAAGAATGCATTTCTTGATGCTGGAAAAGACATGGAAACAGATTCTCCTCGGGAGCCTCTGGAAAGAGTGCAGCCCTACTGACACCTTGATTTTAGCCCAATGAAACTGATTTCAGATTTATGGCCTCCAGAACCATAAGACAATACATTTGTATTGCTTTAAGCCACCAAATTTTGTGGTAATTTGTTATAGCAATAGGAAACTAACACAAGTGTCCTCTGTTCTGCTTGTGTCAGGAAAATCAGCCCAAACCAATCTCCTTTCCATGCCATAGAAGAGGCCACATAGGATAGAAAAGTCAGGCAACTTCCTGAGAATGTGAGAAAAGTGGCCTCAGGAAGGTAGAAAGAGGTTAATGAAGAGGGGAAAAGGAACTTTGAAGGAGAAGGTGATGTCTGAAGAGGGGCCTCCTTTGAAGGAGGGGCCTATTCCCAGGGAAAGGCTAGGATAGATTTACAAGCGCATGGATTTTGGAAAGACTTCTTTGCAGCTCTTACTTTCCTGCCAAAAAATGAAGAACCATAAATCAGTGTCATCCAATGAGATTGTGTTTTAGAAACTCAGCTAAAGTTGAAGTTGAAACCACAGTTGTGCACTGTTAGTCAAGTCACTTTGCCTCTCCGAGTTTCCATCTCCCTCGTCCGTACAGTGTATCAGGATAGTGATTCTTATTTCATAGAATCATTTGAGGGAATCAAATGAAAGAAGGAGCAGGACATTACCATGGCTGGCAGGTCATAAGCCCTTAATTAAAATTAGTCGCCCTCACTCCTTGTCCCCAGAAAGCAACTTTAAAGTGCTCTGCTTTCCTGTTACTCCATTTCCTCTTTATTGTTTCTCTTACCTTGGACGCAGGTGAGGCCTCTCCATCACCTATACACAGATACTGTGGAACTTGGCATATGGTCCTGGGCTTAGATTTGGGGACATTACAAGTGAACTGAGAACAGATGTCCAGGGCATAGAACTGGCAGAGAGAAGAGGCTATCAGGCACAGTCATAGGTTACCATGGCAACTAATTCACATCTACTCAGGGGAGGGAGGGTGAGAGAAGGGACAGAGAGAGCAATCGGACTTGTGCTGCATGGTTCTGATTTGGGAATAAGGGAAGACCTGGCAGAGGGCAGAGCCTCTATGCCCAACCTGGTGTCTTCAAAATTTGCTTTGGCCTCTGGGTCTTAATCCACTTTGGTTAGGATCTCTCCTCCCAAAATTGCTTCCATTAAAGCAGTGACTCAAGGTCAAGGAGGGGCCTTTTTAGGCAAAAGATATTAGGATGTGGGGAATCGGGGTTACACTGGGAGTGTTCTGGCACTCTTGGCATGGTGGAGATACTTGCCACAAATCTCTGAACAGCCACTCTGAGCAGGGAATTCAGACTGTATCCCAGGCGAGTGGATCCCTAATCAGGATGGCTAAAGCCATTAAGTCACCTCAGGCATGAAAACGTCTTTGAGTATTTAATGAATCTTCTGCAATGAAGAATTGATTTGTAAGGAAATAGTTTTAGAGGACCGTGTATGCATGCGTGTGTACGTGTGTGTGTGTGTGTGTGTGTGTGTGTGTGTGTTAAATATATGAGAAGGTGGCCTACAGTGAGTGAAAAGATTGAAAAAGGAGGTGAGTGGTTCCTGCTAAAACAATAGTTGTCTGCTTCACCAGTATACCTAGAGCCATCATTGGCTTCCAGGCTCTTATAATAAAGTGAGTAGAGGGGCGCCTGGGTGGCTCAGTCAGTCGAGTGTCCGACTTCGGCTCAGGTCATGATCTCACAGTTTGTGGGTTCAAGCCCTGCATCAGGCCTTGTGCTGACTTCTTGCTCAGAGCCTGGAGCCTGCTTCAGATTCTGTGTTTCCTTCTCTCTCTTCCCCTCCCCTGCTCATGCTTTGTCTCACTCTGTTTCTCAAAAATAAATAAACGTAAAAACAAAAAAAAAAATAAAGTAAGTAGATCACAGATAAAAAGATGGAGAAGGACATTACTTAACTGTGGCGTTGGTCCTTGCCTTTTGGTCAGTGAAGACCAGGCTAGGCAGGATTCTTTCATTGAACCCTTCCCATGTTTCCAACTATATCAGTCCACCACGCTTCTTTCTTAAAACTTCTCAAAACTTGAGAAAAGCCTCCATCTCTTTATGGAAGAGAAAGATCATAGATTTTTTGAGCTCGGCAAATCTCAGTTAACACTTCAGCTCTCGAAAGGGAAAAATGTATCCACCATTTACTAGCTGTGTGAATTTGTGCAAGCAGATTCTAGTCCTCAGTTTATCAATCTATAAAATGGAGGTAATGCTATACATATTGCAAGATTGTAAGTATTAGCAACAATACATATAAAGTGATGGGCATAATAAATGACATCGAGTAGCAATGTGGTTTAAAGGCAAATGCATAAGCTTTACAGTGAAAAAGCCCTGAGTTCAAATCCCAGCTCTTCCACTTATGACCTAAGCAACTTCAGGCCGGTCATCTGACTTTTATGAGTGTGTTAATTTTCTATGTCTTGCTATGGGCTTTGTTGTTCGTGGCTTTTGGTGAACTGATGTGCTCATTTATCTTGGGTATATACCTGGAAGTAGAATTGCCGGGTCGTGGGGCATGCATATGTTTAGTTTTAGTAGCCATTGCTTGCCAAAGGCTTTCAAAGTGGTTGGACCAGTTTACACTCCCTCCAGTAGTGTATGAACAATCCACTTGCTCCATGTTCTCACCAACTCTGGTATCATTTGTCTTTCTCTTCTTCTCCATTCTGCTGCCTTTCGTTCTATAATACTTTTATTCACTTTCTGTGGCATCGTAACTACTGTTTCATAGTGGCTGTTCTAAATCTTGTCCATTTACTCATTTATTTTTGCAAAAAATTTTTATGGAGCATTTTGTATGCCAGGCACTCTGCCAGTTGCTGGAGACACATTCCTGAAGTGCTCTGCCCTGTGCCCACTCTCCTTCCCTTCTATAGATAATCTATCGGTAACACCAAGACCAGTCAACACATGGCATACAAACTTCTTTGAAAATTCAGAATGTTTCTAGTTGAATGTCATCTTTCCATCTCTAAATATTTATGTAACTTCAGTTGGCCTCTTTTCTTTTTTTTTCATTTTCCAAAGAAGGTGTCACGCCCATATTTGCCAAAGCAAACATTGTACCTAGCTCTTGATCCTACCCTTCTGCACATTCGTCAGGATCTTGTTTCAACCATTATTACCCCTGACCTGGTCCCAAGTCTTTAATCTCTACATATGCGCTAGCAAACGTTAATTAACATTTTCCTTCAGCTAACAAATCTTCTGAGATCATGCTTACCCTAGGAAGGTCTTTCAGGAATCCTACCACCTCTTAAGTATCTATTTTGTTCCTTTAATTTCACCACATTCTTCTAAGCATTCTCTATACCTACTGTCTCTGACGTGTGATCCCTACTCTCTCTCTTCCTTCATCACCTTGAAATCTGGCTCTGTTATGGAACTGCTCCGTGTCAACCACTAAAGATCTTCTAATCACCCAAATCAATAATATTTTCTCATCCTCCTTTTTCTCTGACCCCTCTACCGTATTTACAACGTTGACCACTCCACACTCCCCAAACCCATTTTCAACTTTTCTGATTTCTTCCCCTTCCCCATACCATCTCTTGCCCAACTCCATTAGAACTGTCCCTGTTTGCCACATCAACTCAGTGGAGGCATCCAAGCTTTTGCACTTGGCTGTTGTCTCTCCCTCACATTAATCTCAGTCATTTCCATAGTTGCAAGGATCATTTTGTAGAGATTTCTCCCAGCTTCAATCTCCAGTCCAATCTTCTCTCCAAGGTAGCAGTCCCACTATTCTGGGATGGTGTTACCATTGTAGTTACAGAGCCTCCAGACCTCAGTGTCACGTATTTAATTCCTGACTTGCTGCCTCCCACAAACCCCCATATCCAGTTAGTCATGATTTCTTTTTCTTTTTCCCTCACAATGTCTCTCCTTTGTCCATTCCCCTTTTTGGCTTTCTTAGTTCAAGTGCTTAATACACTACCTTACACCCAGACTATTATATTGCAATAGCCTTTTAACTGCCTCCAGTCTCTCCCCTTTCCCATCCATCCTCTGTACTGCTGACAGACTAATCTTCTTAAAGCACCACTTTGACTGTCACTCCACTACTTTAAAGCTTCCCATGATTTCCTATTGTTTACAGGATTCAGCCCCACTCCTTAGGCTGCAAAGAAGATGCTCCACAGTTTTTCTGCGGCTGCCATTCCTCCTTTCCCCATGCTGTATGCTCAAGCCACACTATATTTTTGTTGTTTTCCATGCCCTGGCTTGCAAATAATGTATTGGTTAGTTGCATGCATGCCCTCTGTACTCAGATAAGCTCAAGTTAGAAACCTGGCTCTGCCGCTTCATAGTTGTGTGACACTTGGACAATTTATATCTTCTAATCTATAAAATGGGGACAATAGTGGAATCCTTGCCCCATAGGGTTATTATAAGAATTAAATGAGGCAATGCATCTAGAGTTCTCTGCACAGTGCCTGATGCATTGAAAACAACAACAAAAAGGGCAAGAGTTTGCTGTAATTTTACCCATATTATACCCTCATCTTCTCTTTGATCAGTCCATTTCTTCTTCCCTGATTTTCTCCCAGTCTTACCTACTGAAATCCTTTGCACCCTTTAAGGAACACCTCAAATACTACCTCCTCCAGGAAGTGTTCTCTGCTTCCTCTAACTCGAGCACTTTCCTTGAATCCCTCTCTTGGCAGTTTTCATTCCACCTTGGAATAAAGCTATCAGCCTCCTGTGCCAGACAAAGCAAAGCTCTTTTCCACCCTAACCACGTTCTAATTATGTCTGTATCACTCACCACACCTACCACAGGAGGTGGTACAGAATAGGCACTTAGTAACTATCTGTTGCCTGGCTGTGGCTTGATAAAACATAATCACATGGCAAAAAGAGAAAATGGAGAGGTCTCAGAGACTGGTAAACCATGACTATAGAGTCATTAAAGTCACTAGTGGTGGCACTAGCACCCTCCCTCCTTTTCTTTCTTTTATCCCCTGTCTCCTACTCCTATTTATTTTCTTTTCCATCTTTTTCTTCCCCTGACTATTGCAGTATGCACCGTGGCCATTATTTAATCCTGCCGATGGCCCTTGAGAGGAAAGAGGTTCCTATAACAACCTCAGATCTTGTCCCTTTGTCTTTACCACTTAAGTTTTGATGAAAACCGCCCTCCTATCTACTACAAATTCTTACAAGAGGGGTTCATTAAACTTATGATCCAATTCTCCATCTTGAACCTCTGATAAAAATACAGAGCAGGAAATTAGACTCCTTTATGTAATGGCACTTACTAGCCTGCCCAGATGCCAATCACCACTCTATATCAATAACGTTCTTCAGCTCTTGAAGATTGCCTAGCCCAAACTTTGCTTTTAGTCTAAAACTAAACTTTTAGAACTAGTCATCCAATTTGCAGACTTTCCTTCCCTGCAATCTCCCAAGTAAGTCTTGCTAAGTACAAAGTTGTGATCATGTGGGATCACCTATAAGCTTCATTGGTGTCTTCTGAATGTTCAACCATTCACCAAAACATGTGATTAGAGAGACAAAAAAGATATGATCAGCCCTTTGCCCCCAAGGAGTTTACAGTATTATAAATTAAGCTTTTATGAACATTGCATTTTATATGCCACTTGCTGAAAAACATTAGTTCTCTCAGCTCCTGACTCCTGATCACAGCATCACTCTGTTCTTCCAGCTGTCTTTCTTTGAAGTGAATGAAGTCGATCATCGTGGTTTGCTTTTTGCATCAAAGAAACTAAAGAGAAGAGGTAAGAAGAAACTGATATTTGTTGAACACTTATTTTAGTAGCCCCTTTGCATACAAGACACTTGCATTTAAACCACACAACAACCTAATAGGGTGGGTGTTGTCCCCATTTTACAGATGAGGTAGCTGAAGTTTACTTTAACAATTTTTCCAAGAGCACTCAAGTAGTAAGAAGCCGCATTGGGATTTGATGGGTTCTTTCTGGTTTCAAGCATGTGCCCTCTGCACTCCACAGCACTACCCTTCTTGTGTAAATCAATATCTGCACTCCAGAGCAAACCCTTTTTTCTTGGCACTTGAACAGTGGATGTGGGCACTTTCCAATAGAATCTGGTATCAAATCTCCACACTGCCAGCCCCATTCTGTGATCCCCTATCATCAGCAAAAGTCAGAATGCTTTCTCCAACTGTCCCACCTACTCTGAAGTCAGTCCTCTGAGTGCGCATCATCTCTGAGAACCTGGTAATCTTTCTTCTTTACCACGTGATCACACCCTAGAATGAATCCCCTCATTTTAACCCTAAGAAACAAAGGTATGGGAAAAGCCCTATAAATGCATCTAGTGAACTCCCCAAGGATGCATTCTAGAAGGAATAAAGCAAGTTTTTGCTCTTAATGGCTACCTTACAGAACAAGGTTAACACTGTTCTGGGGGAAAAAAGGAAGTGTACTTCTTGAATTTGTCTTACCAAAGAGATTTTAGGGATGTAATGGTAGATGTTTCTCTGATTCTACCTGAAGTTCAGAGAAATCTAGGGTCCCATAAGAACACATTATAATAATTAGGAATAAAGACCAGTTTAAATCACAGGGCTAACTCTTTTTTAAGAAGATCTACTACCTAAACATCTAAATTTATAAAACAGACATAACAACCAGACAAGTACTTATACTAAAAAATATTCCTCACTCTTCCAAAATTTGCTACAGGACTTCTTTTGTTAGAAAGCTCCCCTTGGGGCGCCTGGGTGGCGCAGTCGGTTAAGCGTCCGACTTCAGCCAGGTCACGATCTCGGGGTCCGTGAGTTCGAGCCCCGCGTCAGGCTCTGGGTTGATGGCTCAGAGCCTGGAGCCTGTTTCCGATTCTGTGTCTCCCTCTCTCTCTGCCCCTCCCCCGTTCATGCTCTGTCTCTCTCTGTCCCAAAAAAATAAATAAACGTTGAAAAAAAAAAAAAAAGAAAGCTCCCCTAATGCATGTGAAATTGGAGTAGTTTTACAAAAGTTAAGAGATATCCACTTTTTAAAGGAGCACATCTATTATATAATTCAATATATATCCATAGTGGGGCTCTGTGTGTAGCAAGAGTTCGGTAAATATTTTCTGACTGAATAATAGAATGGAAATCTAAAATGAAGCTATTTTCCTCTTGAGTATACTCAATAACTTGAATTAACAGCTTTAAAAGGTTGTCAGATGTCTGAGGTATCTGCTTTAATGAATAGACATAAATCATTTGTAATCAGCAATATTGATTTATACTAGGTGTGCTCGGTTCTCTTGAGGAGGTTTAGGGTGACCACTGCAACCTTGTTTACAATATTACAATATTAATATTTCTCAGTAAACTCTTCCTTCATAGCTAATGCAGCACTGAGCCTCTGTAGCTTGTCATTTATAGAGTCTCAAATTCATAATGAGTTCATGAAATGTAACTACAAATCAGAGCCCAAGAAGAAAGACTGATATTTTGAAAGGGTCTCCTAACAGTATTGAGCCAAAGGTTGTGGGACCGAAGGGGGTAGGAGGGGGTGAAAGTTTGAAAATACTTTTGGTTAGCTGTTGATTCATTACTGAACATACTCAAGAGGAAATAATTTTATTCCCAGATCTTTATGTAGCCAGGAAATATTGAATGCCTACCATGTACAAAGATTTCCACCACAGGTCTATCTATATTCTGTTTTATATTAGATGAGCTCCTCAAAAGTCAATTTGTATTTAACTACAAATTAAAGAGAAAATAGTGGTTTGAAAGGAACTTCTAGAAGTACTGAACTAGAGGGAGAGAGAGAGGAAAAGGGTTCAGAGACAATATGAAAAGTGGAATCAACCAGGATGGAATGAATGAGAGAAAGAAAGAGAAAATGTGGCAACAGATAACCCTTTGCCAGTATCCCACTGTTGCTGAGGATTGGCCCTGTTCACCACAACAGAGAAGTTGGGCTTTCAGAGTACTAACTGGCTCCTATGAACCCCCAAACTTCAGAGCTCAGGGTTTGGTGAAAAATGTGTTGGCACAAGACATTCTGGATGGTATTTGTATACTCTACCTTTTTATTTAACTTTCCCAGTAGTGGGGAGGACACCTTACCCCTTGGGAAACAGACTTAATGGTAATTGATTTTCATGTGAACAACACTCAGAGCAATCAGGTAGGACCTGACTCCCTAATCGGAGGAAGTTAAGGTAGGATATTAAGTTGGGCAGTTAGAGCAGCACCCCTACTGAATGCTCTTGAATGTGGATACTGATTCTCTGTTAGGATAAACAAAACATCCAGAATCATGGGGTGATGGTGGCCAGTCCTTCCGTGGAGGACATGGACAATGAGAGATAAAGAAAAATCTATTTAGATTTCTGTCAGCAGTGACCAACACATGAACGGAGTAACTATATATATTTATACTTTATCTATATCTATCTATCTATCTATATATAGATAGATATATAGATATGTAATATATATATATATATATATATATATATATACACACACACACATGTACACAATGCAAAACGCAAATAAGTTTGAGCACTTACAGAGTACTGGTAACCTCATCAACACTTCATATGGATTATTTCGTTCAACCCTAGTGAAAACTATGAGGTAGTTTTATTATTATAATTATTCCCTATTTCACAGCTGAGAAAAATCAAAGCACCAAGAGGTTAAGTTACTTGCCCAGTCACACAAAGAATATGAGGTGGAGCCAGAACTCAAATTCAGGTCTGTCTGACATCGAAGATCATGCTCTTATCTACTCCAAATACTACTTCCATGTGACATGATAAATCCTCTAGTACAGACTAAAGATACCACGTGACTGTGACTATTGCAGCTTCCGTTAACTGCTATAAATTTGTCACGATCACGAAGAAAAAGAGTCTAGGAGCAGACAGCTTCAAAAAGAAAATGGGAGTGGTGACAGATACAGCTTTTGAATGCTACAGGGTGGAGATTAGAGAGCAGCAAGTAGGAGGGTACTGAAATTTTCTCCATTGTCACAGTCAAACACCAGGACAGTGAGTGAAAGATGCAAAACAATAAATGTCACTGCTATTCAGATGCCTGGCATCATGAGCAGATAAGTATTAGAATGATGGATCGGGATATTTCAGTTCTCCTGTATATAAGGGAGTGGAGCAGGCATCGAAAGTGTTGCAAATGCTATTTCCTGACTCAGAGTACAAGATGAACATGAGAAAACAATTAGAAAAAATATAACATGTTAAAAAGTAAACCCCTCATTCAAATGGGATATTTAGAATGGCGGAGACCAATTTGTTTTTTCTATAATGGTTTATTAATAAAATGTTTTCTGAATTCCATCAATTTCACATTTTTGCTATAAAATAATAGCCATAATTACAGTCTATATTGATAGGGTAAATGAGGAACCTATTTAAACAGATTATTTCGACCCCCAAATTTTTATATGAAGTATCTTGACAGTTGAGACTCAAAGTATGAGCTCATTATTCTTTGCACAATTTACCAGGATAATTGTTGCTATTCTTCACATTTAGACTAGGTATGTCACATAATGATACATCACATATATTTTGGCCCAAAATATTTCTTGGCCCATTTCATTGTCTTTCATGTTGACAAATGGAACAGAACCAGGGGAAAAAAGTTATTTGGCACCAAAGAATATATAGTTGAATTAGAAATATCTGTCACCAAGTCTCAATAATGTCTATCTCCCGTCTGTTTCTGGGTCTGAATAATGTTTGTTTCAGGCATTTCAATAATGCCTGTCTCCAGATCTCAAGGTGCAAAAAACAAAGTAACAAAACCATTCCCGAAAAGATATTCACAAATGACATAGCGGACAAAGGGCTAGTATCCAAAATCTATAAAGAGTTCACCAAACTCCACACCCGAAAAACAAATAATCCAGTGAAGAAATGGGCAGAAAACATGAATAGACACTTCTCTAAAGAAGACATCTGGATGGCCAACAGGCACATGAAAAGATGCTCAACATCGCTCCTCATCAGGGAAATACAAATCAAAACCACACTCAGATATCACCTCACGCCAGTCAGAGGGGCCAAAATGAACAAATCAGGAGACTATAGATGCTGGCGAGGATGTGGAGAAACGGGAACCCTCTTGCACTGTTGGTGGGAATGCAAACTGGTGCAGCCACTCTGGAAAACAGTGTGGAGGTTCCTCAAAAAATTAAAAATAGACCTACCCTATGACCCAGCAATAGCACTGCTAGGAATTTACCCAAGGGATACAGGAGTACTGATGCCTAGGGGCACTTGTACCCCAATGTTCATAGCAGCGCTCTCAACAATAGCCAAATTGTGGAAAGAGCCTAAATGTCCATCAACTGATGAATGGATAAAGAAATTGTGGTTTATATACACAATGGAGTACTACATGGCAATGAGAAAGAACGAAATATGGCTCTTTGTAGCAACGTGGATGGAACTGGAGAGTGTGATGCTAAGTAAATAAGCCATACAGGGAAAGACAGATACCATATGTTTTCACTCTTATGTGGATCCTGAGAAACTTAACAGAAACCCATGGGGGAGGGGAAGGAAAAAAAAAAGAGGTTAGAGTGGGAGAGAGCCAAAGCATAAGAGACTCTTAAAAACTGAGAACAAACTGAGGGTTGATGGGGGGTGGGAGGGAGAGGAGGGTAGGTGATGGGCATCGAAGAGGGCATCTTTTGGGATGAGCACTGGGTGTTATAGGGAAACCAATTCGAAAATAAATTTCAGGGGCGCCTGGGTGGCGCAGTCGGTTAAGCGTCCGACTTCAGCCAGGTCACGATCTCGCGGTCCGTGAGTTCGAGCCCCGGGTCGGGCTCTGGGCTGATGGCTCAGAGCCTGGAGCCTGTTTCCAATTCTGTGTCTCCCTCTCTCTCTGCCCCTCCCCCGTTCATGCTCTGTCTCTCTCTGTCCCAAAAATAAATAAACGTTGAAAAAAAAATTAAAAAAAAGAAAATAAATTTCATATATTTAAAAAAAAAACCATTCCCTTGGACACCAAGGGGTTTCTCATATTAATGTGCAGTTCCTTTAAAAAGTGAGCTGTCTATAATGTTCCACAAGTTGTATTCAAAGGAAAAAGACACTTAACCCAAATCTCCTGCTGCATGGCACAAACATGAATTATTCAAGAAAGGCACTAATATAGAAAGTTGACCACACACACACACACACACACGAACTTCCTCTACTGGTAGAAGAGTTAGTATAGTACCAGTTAAGGATTTCTTTTTTGCCCTTTTCAAAGAGTCTGTCTCTGGGTAGTTTTCCTGCTCACCAGCCTTTTCTCTCTCAGACATTGCTTTCAGGAACAGGTTTATATGTATTTGGACCAAGGGATGACCTAAATAGTGAGGCTTCAGTTACCCAGATGATTTGTATCTACCAATTAATTCTGACATGTATCATTAAGCAATTGTCCCTGATACCAGCTTTGTATAACTTTGGGGGAGAATAAAGATCTAAGAGAATATGAGTGTTACATGTTTGTTGCTTAAATTTTTTTATGGATAGAATTAGGAGTTTGATGGGAGGGAGAGCACTGGATATCTGATATTTTTATGATGTACAACATGATGATTTTTAATATACATGTATTATGAAATGATTATCACAATCAAGTTAATTAACTCATTCTTCTCTCACATAGTAACCTCTTAAAATCTACCCTCTCAGCAAATTTCAAGTATACAATACAGTATTATTAACTATAATGCCTGATCATCATACTGGGCACTAGATCCCAGGATTTATTCATCTTATAACTGGAAGTTTGTACCCTTTGACCAACATCTCCACATTCCTCCCACCTCCCAGCTTCTGGTAACCATGGTTCTACTCTCTGGTTCTATGAACTCATCTTTTTTAGATCCCACATATAAGTGAGATCATACAGTATTTGTCTTTCAGTGTCTAACATTTCACTTAGCACGATGCCCTCTAGGTTCATCCATGTTGTCACAATGGCAGGATTTACTTCTTTTTTAATGCTGAATAATATTCCAGTGCATATATACACCACATTTTCTTTATCTGTTCATCTATCAGTGGACATTTAGGTTGTTTCTGTATCTTGGCTATTATGAATAATACTGCAGTGAACATGGAAAGTGCAGATATCTTTCTGAGATAGTGATTTTCTTTGGATATATACCCAGAGGTGAGATTCCTGGATCATATGGTATCTGGTTGGTATAGCCAGATCATTGCTCTCCTTATCCAGCTATATACTTCTCCCTTCCAGAAGTTAATTTTCAGCTGTTTTTTTGTTTTGTTTTGTTTTGTTTTGTTTTGTTTTGTTTTGTTTGCTTTATCCTCACCATCCCCTTTTTCCACAAGGTTTTCTTGGATTGACTCTAGAAGAGGTAATGAGTTTGGGTTTCCATAGTTGGTCTCTACTCCCTGGCTATGCTGCTACACTTTCAATTTTATGATTGTACTTTTGCAACTATTAGCATCTCAGAATTGATGGGAGGAGGTAAATTTGTGGGTTTTATTTTATATTGGGCACCAAACAGCTTTTTATGCTAATGAACACCTCTTGGTGATTATAAAAACATAGGAGAATTAATATAAGAGCAAAATATGATTAAGCATATACCAGGAGAAAGGGTATATTTTTAATTAGATTTTTTGGGTAAATGAAGGTTAAGAACAAGCTGTTTTCCACCGTGTTTGCAAAAAAAGAAATCTACTAAGATAGATCTGAGTGCACTGGTCCAACTTAGTAAATCAAGTATAATGATATACTTGAAACATTCTTTACTGATTGAGGATCTTTCAGAGCCTCCGACCATTATTTTGAGCATTAATCCTGACTGGCCATAACTACAAAAGGAGCTGGAGAAGAGAGAAAGAGTAGGACTGAATGTATTCTGACCCTAGGACATCTCCTGAAAATTGTTTTCTTGACTAAGCTCATTTCATTATCTGTCTCTCTCATGTAAAAGCAAAATGAGACAAAACAGGATTTAAAAAAAAAAAATCTCAGATAATTGAAAGCTCTGTGTAGTTGGGTTGCCATTAATAAAGGTTTAGTGGAGACTCACGTTGAAAGGAGTTGAAGGCAGTCCTCATGGAATTGTGGTTTTCCTGTGCTTCATATGCAGAGGATGCTTCTGATATGCGGTTGCTAATCACATTTAAGCAATTTCTACAGGGGGGAGTAAAAAGCTACACTGACCCATTCACCCTCTTCCCTGGTTCCTTTTGAGAACAACTGCAAGAATTTGTCAGGCTTTTCACTTAAGAACTTATTGTGTGGCCACAGTGAGAGTTCTGTCTCTTGGGGCTGAGGCTCCGTCTGTTAGCAGATTGTTGACCCATATGAGGATTGAAATTGTCATCCCAGCAGCGGATCATACCCCACTAGATCTTTTGAAAAGGAAGGAAGGAAGGAAGGAAGGAAGGAAGGAAGGAAGGAAAGGTAGGGAGGGAGGGAGGCAAAAGAAAACCCCACCCAAATTAAATTACCTACTTGGTATTCTCATCTCAGATCTCAGGAAAAGACTTGATCATTCATATAGTTGCTTAATCCATGCCATTTTGTTAGAGTAAACTTTTTATCAAAGTCTAATACGCATACATAAAAGCACAAAAAGATGTATCCGTTCTCCTATGTAAAAAGCCCTAAATTAAAAAAATATGTATTACTGAAGTATAGTTGCCATACAAAGTTATATTATTTTCAGGTGTATAGCACAGTGATTGGACATCTCTATACATGATGTTGTTCTCACTATGGTAAGCGTAACCACCATATGTCACCCCACAATCTCATTATAATATTATTGACTATGTTCCCTATGCTGCGCTTTTCATCTCTGTGACTTATTTATTTTATAGCTGGAAGTTTGTACCTCTTATCCTCCTTCACCTACTTCACCCATCCCCTCACCCACCTCCCACCAGTTTGTTTTCTGTGTTTAAGAGTCTGTTTGGGTTATTTTGTTTGTTTGTTTGTTTGTTTTATTATTTTGACTCGACGTATAAATAAAACCATATGGCATTTGTCTTTCTCTGTCCCACTTATTTCACTTAACATGATACCCTCGAGGTCCATCCATGTTGTTGCAAATGGCAAGCTTTTCTTCCTTTTTATTAAAAAGCCCTAACATTAATCCACCTTACTTCATCCTCCCGTGAATCTAGGCACCATCTCTTACTGTTTCCTCACTTTCCCTTTTAGCCTCTTACAGTCCATTTTCACAGAGAAGCCTAAGGGATCTTCTAAAAATGTAAATCAAACCACACCTCCTAGGAACTCACCTCCTGTCACTCTTCACTAGCCTGCCTCACCAGTTGCCCTCCAGCCACAGTTATTGGTTTTGTTGTTTGCTTGTTTTACTTTTTTTCAGGGCTCAGGTGCTTATCTCATTCAGTCCCTTTGCACATGCTGCCCTTCTACCTGTAATACCTCCCCTCTGTTTGTTCTCATAGCTGGCTACTCCATATCCACCATATTTCAGCTGTAATATCACTTCCTCCTCAGAGCTATCTTCCCTGACCAGCTCATCAAAATGAGGTCACCTCTCCAGGCAGATTATTCTTTGTATTAGACCCCATATTTCTTCCCCATAGCATTTATCACAGTAGTAATTTTACAGTTATTTTTAAGATCACTTCCACTACTAGGATGTAAGCTCTGGGAACATTAAGACCATGACTTTCTTGCTCCTGATTTTATCCCCAATGCCTATGTTGCCCAATATGTGACACATAGCAGGTGTTCAAAAATATCGGGTAAGTGAAGAAATGACTGAAAGAATGAATAGAATTTGGAGCTGAAGCCTCTCTCTTGCATCAGCATTACTCTGTCATCACTGGAAGAAAAGAGAGGATGGGAGAGGATTTAGGGAGGCTGGTGTGCCTTTGAATTTGGAGGCACTAGGGAGCACGCCTGTAAGCTAAAAGGGGAAATCAAGTTTGTTTCATTATTAATTAATGAGACTTGGGATTGAACGATAAAAATCTAATGATGTTAATGTCAGTTCTGAATGCTGGCTGGCAGTCTCTGAAGACAAGGTAAAATGGTAATAGGACACTGCAGTTTAATCCCCCAATTAGGAAGCAGCTGTCCCCTGCCCCCAGAGACAACTCTAGTTGCTGATTGATTTTCCTTATATGCTGTAATTATATTCAGCACCACCTTAGGCACCCTAAATATCCTGAATACCCCATTTTAGGTAGACCTTCCTTTACACAAGCCCATTGTATTAACAATCCAGATTAGTACAAAGGGCAAATTATGGAGAAATACAAAAGTATTCTTAATAAGTTTCCTTTGTATAGCCAGTTCCCTGAGTGGATTTAAAATAGGTTTTAATTTACAAAAATATGACTTAACTGTAACCTTTTAGGGACACGTTGTCATTACCAAAGCAAAGTAGTAAAGATGGCTTTGCTTTATTCCCTGGCCAGACAGAGGCTTCAGCTTAGAATGCCAACTAAACCGAGCCCCTAACTCTTGCCGCACACTTACCCCTAATTTAGGTCACAACACAGCCTGATTTTCAATTCTATCGCAGCCCAGGCGCTAAGACCAGACAGCCATTTCACAAATATGAGCCTTTGAGCTCTGGCGGGGGGAGGTGGGGTTGTGGGAAAGTGAGAGAGTGCAGCCATGACTCACTGCAAACCCATCCCCGCTGCTGGAAAAAAAAATAACCCTAAATGCACATCCTACTGCTTGTGAGTCAGGAATGTCATTTTCATTTATGAAGGATGGAACATTATTTTTCTCTAACATTTCAAGTGAATAACTTTACATACATTTCCCCCGATTTCCATAGGAATTTGATGCCATGGAAGCAATCAGCGACGTGTCCCCAGAGCCTGGCAGAGAGTCTTATTTTTCTTACAGGTACATTAAGATCAATGTCTCTGAATTCCCCTCCTCCCTCCAATTACATTTCTGGTGGAACCCACCTTGATTTAGGGGTTCAATGGGCGATAGGGTGGTCTTAATTCCTGATATTATTTTAGGATCTTGGACTCACACTTTTATTGAGTCTCAGAGGCTGAGTTTCAGAAGTTCAGAGAAGCTTCTGCACGACATCCCTATTAAGAGGTGTTTGCCTCCCACTGTGAGACTCCCAGAGGTAGACTTGTCACATGTTATGTCAAAGAAAGGAGTGGAAAAGAGCAGAGGAGGCGCCCTCTGTGTTCATTCCCCAGGGCATAGTTTCTGATTCTGCTACAAGTATTAGATAAATATACCTGGTAGAACAAAACAGAAAATTTGTTCTGGAGGAGAAAAGACAAAACCTTTGAGTTTTATAGTCTATGGCATTTTTGGTGCAGTTGCTTCCCTCTAGGAGCACAGCTCTTTTTCCAATTGGTGATATTTCTCTCCTTTTTTCGGGTCTAACGTTTGAGTCTCACAGACACAGGTAATCCGGCCATGATCAAAGAATTTCTCTTCCTGGGATCTGGGAATCTCCATGGGCTACAGTCTTTTCATTTGGGGATATTTCTGGGCATCTATGTAGTGACCGTGCTGGGGAATGTTTTCATCCTCACAGCCATTTCCTTTAAGCTCAGCCTCCACACCCCCATGTACTTCTTTTCGTCCAATTTGTCCTTCCTTGACATCTGGTCCACTACTTCCGTTGCCCCTAAGATGCTGCAGACCCTCTCTCAGATCCTGAGGCAGCTTCTTTTGCAGGTTGTGTGGCCCAGTTCTCCTTCAGTTCATTAGCCGTAGTTGAGTGCTTTGTGCTGCCAGGCCGTGCCTTCTGACCACTACCTTGCTATCTGCAGCTCTCTCCAGTACCCATCCCTCATGAACCTCCACACGTGCATTATGTTTGCAAGTGGGCCTTGGCTGGATGGATTCCTAACCCCTGTGGTCACTGTCCTCATGACTTTCCAGCTGCCATCCTGTACAGCCTATGAGATTGGCCACTTCTTCAGTGACCTGGATCCTCTACTAAATCTGGCCTGTTCTGATCCTGAGGTGGTGGAGAAGGCCACTTTCCTCCTGGCCTCCTTTGTCATGGTGCCCATCCTGCTCAGTCAGGCACTAGACGAAGTACTTGGGGATTCAGGCCACTGCTTCTCCCTCTTCCAGGGAACTGGCCAGCAGAGCAGGGACCCTCCCTTGGGCCCTACAGCCTAAAGCCCTTGGGACCTCCAGGTTAATCCTTGCTTGAGGATTGAGTTTGCCCAACATAGTTGAGTTTGCCCAACAAACGCAATTCCATCAGGCTATACCACCATATATAGATGTCTTTTAGGAGAAAATGTGGAAGACCCAAGTTGGCATGCCACAAAAATCTCTCTCTCCCTCTCTGTCTCTTTCTCCCTCTCCTTCTCTTCCTTTTTCTGACTTTCTATTATAGAAATATCTGTTGGTGCTAAGGTTTTTGGTTGCATTATGTATGTGTACCCATGTATATCTACACACACACATACACGCACACATGCACACACACATTTGTATACACACATAGTCAGCATACCTTTCCCATTCAAACTTATTGTCTAGTACTTCCTATTATACTTTCTTAGCGTCTGCCTAGCAATGCTCTTCACTATGCCTCTCCTCAGGGTTCATGCACATTCACTTCTCTTTCTCTTATTTCTTAGATCATCTGCCCCTCCACTGAGCAGAACCATCTCTAAAATTCTAGAACAGCTATTGACTGTTCCACTCACTTGAACAGTTAGTTGTGCAGTCCCCTTGAAGATTGGAATAACATTATTCTTATTCCTCTTAATGTCCCCCTAGCATGATGTTCTGCACAGAACAGATGAAAAAGAATTATTTGTTGATTGAATGAATCAAAGCAATCAATGTTTAGTGTATGAAAAGAGTGAAGTAAGTTACTTTTTTCTGCCTTCTCCTCCCCAGCTTTCTCCACATGGTCATAGATACCCCCAGCTTTCTCCACAGGCAGCTCTGACTAACCCCCCTCCCAAACTTGCTCCTTGTCATGTCCTCTCATCCACTTTCCCCAGGGTGGCCAGATGTAGCTTTCTAAAATCCAAGCTTGGCCCTATCCTTTCCCTGTTGACAGGAACTCTCCATGGTTCCCTCCTGCCCCTTGGATGGGGTCAGAACTCCTCAGCCTAGCTTCTGGCCACTTCTTGAGCTTATCCTTCACCAGTCCCCTTCTCCCACTTTGTGCTCCAGCCATACCAAATCTCTCAAATAGACTTGGAAGCTCATTAAAGACAAGATCATATACTCGCCATATCCCTCCTACAGTATCTAGATCCAGACAAAAAAGCAGTTGCTCAAATAAGACATCTTCAATTAAGTTGTAATAAAACCTTCACTTTCTTTTCCTCTTTGTTTCCATTTATTGGCTTATGAAGCCCCTTGGCTTGAGGAAAAGGTAATCTCGATTGGCTGTTAGTGGTATGTGTGTGCATGTGTACATATATGTGTGTGTATAACTCATTTATTTCACTTGTCCACCCTCCAGGTGGGCACCACCAGGAGCACAGATAAACTCTCCAAGAACTTCCACCTACAATATGAGTCAAAGAACACCAAACAGTTGGGGAAACACTTTCCCAGCTGGTTCTTCCTACTCCCTTCCCGACCACCCACAGAGCTCCCTCTTGTATAGGGTCTAATTGTCCCTAATCTAGTTTTAACTTCTTCTAATTACCCTCAATTAGGAAATAGAGACTGCAGAACACACTCCTTGTGGTTAAGACATGGATCCAGAGTAGAAGTGTAATTACTTTTCAGCCTCTCAGGGGTTCTGCCGGGCCTTCTGTGCGGATGCAGAGTGGAAATGCTTAATCTGCTCCGTGCATATATGTCTTTTTTTTTTCTTTTTCTTGCATCCAGGTTTCTGAGATAGGTTGAGGAGCTTATTTAGCATGTTGGCCACTGGGAATTTTTTTTTAAAAATCTACTAGTCTAAGATCAACTCAGCTTAGAAACTTTCAACAACTTTCCCATTGCCCTGGGGATGAAGTCCAAATGCCCCACAGAAGTGACTAACATTACCTGTCACAACATCCAATGACATGTAGCCCACGTAGAGCCCATTCATGGCTAAAACCCAGAGAACTCTTGCCTCAATCTCCAGTCTCGTCTCCTGCCTTCTTGCTCTCAGAGCTTCTTTCCTCTTAGAATTTAAGTTCCTCAAAACTCTCACACATGCTGTTCTTTCGCCCCTTCCTCACTCTACTTTTCACCTGGCTTATTCTTTGGATGCCACCTAGTCTCTTTATGATATGCTCTTAGAACACCTTGGCCTTGTCATTTCTTCATTATAAATTTCTCTGCTCCTAAATTATCAATGATTATAGACATGGATCTTTAGGCACATAGATATACATCCTCTACTTGGACTATAAACTTCACAAAGGTAGGATCTGTGTCTGTCTTGTTTGAATGCTACATCCCCAGGACCCACTACAGTGCTTAATACATAATCATTGTTCAATAAATATTTGTTAATAAAAGAATACAAAAGAGCCATCTAAAGTCATTTCATTTATTTGATAAAGCATTATGTTGTTCTCATTGAAGATGTGATTATTTAATCTTCTTGTGGGCCAATTAGTTTCACTCTGCCCCCCAAACAACAGTGTACCTCTGTATTCCCTACCAATCATCTCACAAATGTATGTAATTCCCCTGAGGGAGCTGGAGGAGAGTGTATAACCCAAGACAGCCCATCCCTACTGGTGAGAAGTATGTCAAAGCATGTGCCTTGCTCACATTGGTCATACATGTGCCTTGCTCACATTGGCAGCTTCCCTGCCGAACACAAAAGGCAACGATTTTCTATTATTGTGCTGTGGTTGACACACTGCCTCTGCAGCATGAATAGATTTTCTCTATTTAGTGAAACATTATGTTAATGATTGGACAGAGTAATTAATAGCAAATCAGATTAAATTTGCATGTCTCTGTGCAAGCCAAAGAGAAATTATCCTCATTAACCTGATCAGCACAAACTGCCACACTAGATTAGAAGAGCTCCACCTTCAATTTATACTTTAACCTCCACTGTTTGAGCCAGATGGCTTGCTGGTACCTCAGCGGGTACTCAGATGAGAGGAAGAGGAAACTGGGAATGGGTAAGTCAGGGACAACTAAAAGCAAAATGGCTTCAGCCTTGGCCTAAAGGAAGCTTGCCAATAGTACCTGTCTCAGCATCAGAAACCCATCCACAGGGGCGCCTGGGTGGCGCAGTCGGTTAAGCGTCCGACTTCAGCCAGGTCACGATCTCGCGGTCCGTGAGTTCGAGCCCCGCGTCGGGCTCTGGGCTGATGGCTCAGAGCCTGGAGCCTGTTTCCGATTCTGTGTCTCCCTCTCGCTCTGCCCACCCCCCCCCCCCCCGTTCATGCTCTGTCTCTCTCTGTCCCAAAAATAAACGTTGAAAAAAAAAAGAAAAAAAAAAAAAAAAAAGAAAAAGAAACCCATCCACATTAGCATGTCTATACAAAGGACCCAGGCTAGGAAGTGAGGAAGGCTGCATGGTTCTCAAGGCAGTGATACTAATTGAGAAATATTTATAAGTGTGTTCCAGGGCAGTATCTCCAGAAGTAAAACTCCAGAGAGAGGGCCTAGAGACAGATTTCAGGACCTTATGAACAGAGGACTGCCAAGAATTAGACAGGTATCAGGAACCCGGCCAAATGAATTGGATTCAGAGAGCATTCTGGCGTAGGCTCCAAGATTTCTAAACTTTAACATCTTTTTCTTCCTCTTCTCAAGCTCCACAGGCTCCTCAAGTTTACCTTCTATGTTCAACTTCACCTGTAGTGCAAGATCATTGTTGCCATAAAAATGAATGAAGGCACAAAGCGTGGGGACGTGGTATCTGGACTCACTACTCTTCTAGCTCATCAAGATTTGGGTTTAATAAAGCTGATTGCAAAATGCATTTCTCACTACTACTAAAGTAATAGGAGGGATTGTGTGACAAATCCATCAGAATTTATATGTCCAAATAAGAGTTATCCCCGTCACAGAAGCCCACTGGGAAATGATATACATATTCCAGTGACACTAAAAACAAAATCACTGGAACTTCCTTTTCTGAGTATTTGTTTTATATCCTTAGATACATTCTTTTGGCTTTACTCAGCTGAGGTTAACTTTTTTGTCTTTTGAGGATGAATTTGCATTCTACAAATGGTCAAAGTCTTTTTGAGCTTGGTCTGATAAATGACTCTGGAGACTAAGTAGAGTGGTACCATTCAAATAAGTTAGATCCAGACAAACCAGCAGGGCTTATATAAGCTCTAAGAAGGGCCTAAGTATTATGGATCTAGCTCAAGCAGGTGACCAAAGTGTCAGGGAGACCTGATAGTGGGAATAGGGTCAAGGGCAAAAATAGAAAGTATCTAGGAGTCCTAAGAGCAGGTAGAAGTATAGTATTGAAGTAAGGATTAGAAGGGCCTGAAGAGAGGCAAATCAGAACACTACTTTCAGAGGGAATGGATAATCAGTTGGGGAACCAAATAAAAGATTTGGATTCTGGAAGAGAGTTACAGGAAATTAAGTAGAACCCCAAGTAAGTTTATGGGATGACAACGTCAGAGTAAGCCTGAATTTCTAAGATTCCCCCTGTGCGAAACTAGGATCCAAGGATGGAGCTGAACCCACAGGAGTTTTTGAATGTCCTCAGGTACAACTAATATTGCAAAAGTGATTTGCCATCCACGGCCCTGTTATGGTGAAGAAGCCAATCACATGGGGCACCTGGGTTCAGTCAGTTAAGCATCCGACTCTTGATTTGGGGTCAGGTCATGATCTCATGGTTCATGGGTTCGAGCCCCGTATCGGGCTGTGCACTGTCGGTACACAGCCTGCTTGGGATTCTCTCTCTCTGTCCCTCCCCTGCTTGTGCACTCTCTCTCTCTCTCTCTCAAAATGAATACATTTTTAAAAAAGAAGCTAATCACATAATTTCTCCAGTGCTTTAGAATTTTTATCCTATTAGCTTCACTGACTGCCTTTGAGAAGTGAATTCTACATGGATAGTATCACTGCTAGCAGAACAGTATGAGTCCATTAGCCTCATCTGTAGTCAGATTCTGAACCCATTTTAGGGTCTCGGGCATGCTAAAGTTTGCCTCTAAAAATTCTATCATTTGCTTGGTCATACTAGAAAAACCAGCTTCTACCCTGGTTACTATTCTGCTTGAGAACACCTTGTTTTGTCGTTTCCCTTGAAAGTTCAAAACAAATGTCAAGTCCTTCATGTTTTCATTCATCACCCAAAATTCATTGACATCTTTTCAGAAACTTTGCTTGTGTTTAGGGTTTCTTCCAGAACAAGTTAGTTTCTTCATCCAAATTGGATTCTTCAGCCATCATTCTTACAGTTGCAAGGCATTAAGACATTTAATGAAGCAAATCTCTGACCTTACAATACTTCCATCTGTCCTGTGAATGGCTAGATGGCCAATTCATGCATCATCAAGGACACCGTTCTTAAACCTTCCATGGCAGTCTCAATTCTTGCTCTTGATATTGTTCAACCCCTCATAAATATCTCTTAACACAAAGTATCTCACTTGCAAATTCATCTCACACAATATTTGGGATTGATCCTTTGCTTTAAACAATAGCCATTCATTTTTTTCAGTGACATGAAAGTAGCATATATTTCACCACTGATGCTAGCTACTGCAAGACTGATTGACTGACGTTGCCAATTTTGCTCCTGAAAGTTGAAACATGTTGTCCATTTGACCTTGGTCACAGTTCCAAGCAGTGAGTAACAACTTCCCTTTCGGTTTTATAGATGTGGCATCAAGGATGATTGTTTTAGAAATTAGGACACTTAGACTGTCCTTTCTCTTTCATGCATTTTGTAATCATCATTCTAGTCAGCACTAGCAAAGGTCATTGCCTAATGGGTTTGGAGGTAGATAAGTAGGGTTTGGAAGGGCCCCTCAACATGAGTCTCAGCTTAGTTACTAACATATACCTGTTAAAGTACCCTAGAATGTTTGTCTTATGCCATATCCCTTTTTTTTTTAAATATGAAATCTATTGTCAAATTGGTTTCCATACAACACCCAGTGCTCATCACAACAGGTGCCCTCCTCAATGCCCGTCACCCACTTTCCCCTCCCTCCCACCCCCCCCCATCAACCCTCAGTTTATTCTCAGTTTTTAAGAGTCTCTTATGGTTTGCCTCCTTCCCTCTCTGTAACTCTTAAGGAGCTACAGCATATGGTAGTGGTTAAGATAGCAGGCTGTGGAGTTAGAACTGGGTTTGAAACCCAATTTGGCCACTCACTAACTTGGTCAAGTGAATAACTTTCATAGAACTGCAGTTTCCTTATTTACACAATGGAAATAACATCCACCTGCAAAGTTTGTGTGCGCCTAAATGAAACAATACATGCAAAACGCTTAGCATGATACCTGGCACACATTGAGCTATCTGCTATTAATTGATGGGAAGACCACTCTGACTTAGTAAAAAGTCAGAATATCTTTCAAAACTATAAAATAATACCTCTACTAATATTGACTCTTCTTCTTTAGAAATCTCCTTCCCAGAATAATGTCAGAAACATATTTCATTCCAGCCATGCTACAAGAGAAGGCTGTGACTCAGGCTTGTGGGACATTTTTCAGTTTTCCTAAGATATGGCCCCACACCAGTTATTTTTGAGCTAAAGACTCCAGAACTTTGGGGCACCTGGGTGGCTCAATCAGTTAGGCATCTGACTCTTGATCTCAGTTCAGGTCATCATCTCATGGTTCGTGAGTTAGAGACCCGCGCCGGGCTCTGCGCCGACAGTGTGGAGCCTGCTTAGGATTCTATCTCCCTCTCTCTCTGCCCCTCCCCCCTCGAAATAAATAAATAAAAGCAAACTTTTTTTTAAAAAAAGTCTCCACACCTTTAACTTCTCCCACTAATGTGGTCTTGGTTCTCTCTTTTTCTCAGCTGCCACTACCACTACCCAAGGACCGAGAGTTTCCATGAATTCTGTTTCTATGTACCAGACTGACGTTATGCAAATGAACTTTCTTGTCAATGGATTGATTGAGGTATTATTCTTTGTTATTATTACTTCCAAATATATATACAGTGAATAGTATTACTGAGTAGATTCCTTAACAGAATCTGTATTAATAAATAGAAAAGTAGAGTCAAGTTTCACATGTAAATGAAACTTGCATTAATTACCCATATGATTCTGTTTAAGGTATTAATGTACTAAACAAACATATCTTTTCTATTTGTGAGGTTTACTTTATGTGTATTAACCCTAACTACAATGATACATCACTTACCTGAAAGTTTCCTTCCTGGAAACCATAATTGTCTAGTACTCTCAGAGCTAAAAACTAAGACTTAACCTTTAAAAATCTTAGAGCATCCAGAAGAGATGATATAAAATCTATACACCAAAACTCATGCAGAGTACTTATAGAAAAACTCCTAAGGCCTTCAATCTTACTTTATACACAATTGTAACTCAGCTTGGTTTCTGAGTCTGGGGTAGAATGGAAAATGTCAAAGGGTTACTGGAGGCATAAACAACATTATCAGCAAGCAAAGACTTTAGAAAGAAGACAGGATAGTTGTAAAAAAATATAGGCAGCCTGGGGCCATTTAGTGGATGATTAAACAGTCTGATACACCTCAATATAGCTCCTAAGGACACCCCTTACATCCCAGCCCAACTCAATGATTAGTGTCTGTAAAGATGGCTGGAATCAACCTGAAAAGGGCAAATTATGTCAGGTTCACTTGGCATGAAAAGACAGAGACCTATCCATTTGAAACAATTACAATGAAAAGGACTTGGCTACTGCAAGCGTGCTTCTATTATTTGGGACATGCACTTGCAAACATTTCCTTCCCAGCCAATGCCAAACAGATCAGATGTTAAGGTATCTGCCAACCAAGGCATGTCACACTAGGTTCTGCCAGCCTGGTTTCAACAAACAGGGTTTGTGATGAGCACAGTGTTTATATGTTAGTAAAACAGATGCTAGTGAAACCCTCTGAAACTGTTTCTCTCCCCTCCCTCAAGTGGCACACTTGTGAATACTACCAGGGTAGGTGGTGTCCATGTTATTTACAACTTCCAGCTAATGATGTGGCTGTCTGTATGTGGGAGGTGGGGGGTGGGAGGATAGGGTTGTTCTCCAGGGATGAGCCCTGAAGCTCCAGAAAGTTTATTAACCCTGACCTTTAGACAAAAAGGATGCTTGGGGCTGGCCACTTTGCCTTATTTCATTCCAGAAGAAATGTGCTCTAGCAAGAAAGGAAGGTATTGATACGGAAAAGGTATTTTTCCAGTTTTCTAATGAAGTCACGGGATTTCCTCTCACCTTGTTACCAATAATAAACGTGTGGGGGTGGGGAGGCAGGCGAGAAATGCAAAATAATGACCTCCCAAGGAGCTGTTTTGCACTTGCTTTTAATAACTCCCCCTGAGCCTATCTCCCTGTGAAGTCCTTTATAGTTAAAATGCCTTCTTTAACTAAATCAGGTGCAACCAATTAAAACCACCAACTCTGCAGTGAATGAGGGGCTAAATCCTTAATCCCAACAATTAGTGTGCGAAAAAGGAAGGAAAATGACGAAAGAAGCAAGCTATTGGCTATAGGAAAAGGAACCACTTACAAATCTCATTGCAGGGAGTGAATAGGTTGCTTGCAAGTAACTGTATGGTGTGTGTGTCTATAAGCATGATTTATGTGTGTATCTTATGTAGAGACATTTATATAGAAATATGGTGTGTGTGTGTGTATGTATATATATATATATATATATATATATATATGTAATATGAGTGTCTGTGTAAATGGGATATTTAATACTGGGAATGTTTAGTGGAGGGATAGAGTCCAATACACCTCAATATAGCTCCTAATAACACTCTTTATCTCAGCTCAGCCCCCAATAATGAGTATCTATAAAGATTGCTTGCAATCATCCAGAAAAAGTTAAATTGTATCAGACTCAATTGGTATAAGAAGACAGCAAGCTATCTGTTTGAAACCATCACAACAAAAAAAAAAACTTGGTTATTTCAAGGGATGTTTCTATTATTTGGGACATACACTTGTAAAGAGCACATCTTTCCCTGCAAATTGCAAACACATAAGGTAGTTACAATATCTGCCAAACAAAACATGTCACACTAGGTTCTTCCATTGTGAGTATGACACTGTGTGCCAGCATTTTGTGTCTGTGGGATGTGTGTGTGTGTGTGTGTGTGTGTGTGTGTGTGCTGGCTCAAGTTGGGGTGTGTTTATGCATGTAGAAATGGGCAGGTATGAGAGGATGTACTTTTTTTTGAGAGGATGTACTTTTTATTTATTTTATATTTTTAAGTTTAATTGATTTGAGAGAGAGAGAAAGTACAAGCAGGGGAAGGGCAGGGGAAGGGCAGGGAGAGAGGGAGAGAGAGAGCCGTACTGTCAGAGCAGACCCTGATGGGGGCTCAAACCTACAAACCATGAGATCATGACCTGAGCCGAAGTCAGACGCTTTATCGACTGAGCCACCCAGGCGCCCCGAGCGGATGTACTTTTTAAATGAATTCAATCTAGTGCACGTGGTTTCTGCTCAGCCTCTTGCCTTGACTATCATTCTTCTTAATTTCCTGTTCTGGTGCCCTAGTTTGCCTTTTTTGATGGAGATCCCATGGGTCAAATCTGGCTCACTTGGAGATTGCTCAGATTACTTGACCCTGCCCACCTGTTGAGCCCAGCAATCCCATTGCTGCATCCTGTAGCCTCAACTGCATCCTCTTGCCAAAGCTGCCACCTGTTCTTTGGTCCATTCTGGCCAGAGATACTTCCTTGAAAGTGACCTAATGACCCTTCTTAGGGTCAGTTAAGCACTAGTCCTGGCAGAACCAGGGGCAGGAACAAGGTGACAAGGTTGGACTGCAGGGTTTTGTGCAGTGTGAACCAGGCTCCCTTGGGGACAATAAGGAACCTGAATGCATGAGAGGCTGCCCGATGGGGGGAACTGCCAATTCTGTGTTAGAGGAAGCATACTAGCAACTCCCAGAGTCCTTGCCCAAGGAGAAAACCAAGTGGAGAAGTGAAATGAGAGCCAAGTGTCATGGGGGTCATTGGTTCTGGGTCATCAGTGAGAGGAAGGAAGAAGAGAGAAGAGTAAAAACAAAATATGGAGTGTGCTGGAATATGACCAAATAGAACTAAGGGAGTACCAATGCTGTCCCTAGGAACACACCAGAGAGCCATTTATTAACAGACTACTATATGCCAAGCACTTGCCAGGTACCGGGCATATCCCAGTAAACAGGACATAATAGGACATATCACTGCATATTTGAAGAGAGAAGAAGCAAGTTATTTTCCATGTTTGTGTGTGAGAAGTTCCACAGTAGATGTAAGAGAAGGCTTCCTAGAAAAAAATGGCATGAGGCAGGGGAATAGTTGGGAGGGGAAATGAATATTTAAAGGCCAATCACTTGGCTTCAAGATAAAGTCCAAATTCCTTGGCTTGGAATTGACGCCCTTCATGAACTGGCTCCAGCTTCTCAGATCTCACTTGTTGCCACCATGGTCACACAGTCTACATCGAGCCACATTGGATTACTAGCAGTAGTTTGGACGTATACACTCTTTCACTTCCAAACCCCTGCAGGTGATGATCACTTTACAAGGAATGGCCTCCGAGGGCCCACCCATGCAATCCTACTTACTTATCTTGATTCGGCTCAGGCAACACCTCCACTGGAAGGATTCCCTTCACCTGACCGAGGCCTCTCTCTCAGACTGGTTTGGGTGTCTGTATTAGCTTGTTAGGGCTGACATAACAAAGTACCACAAACTGAGTGGTCTAAAAAACAAAACTTCACTTGGCACAAGAACAGACACTCAGATCAATGGAATAGAATAGAGAACCCAGAAATGGACCCACAAACGTATGGGCAACTAATCTTTGACACAGCAGGAAAAAATATCCAATGGAATAAAGACAGTCTCTTCAGCAAGTGGTGCTGGGAAAACTGGACAGTGACATGCAGAAGAATGAACCTGGACCACTTTCTTACACCATACACAAAAATAAACTCAAAGTGGATGAAAGACCTCAATGTAAGACAGGAAGCCATCAAAATCCTCGAGGAGAAAGCAGGCAAAAACCTCTTTGATCTTGCCCGCAGCAATTTCTTACACAACACGTCTCCGGAGGCAAGGGAAACAAAAGCAAAAATGAACTACTGGGACCTCATCAAAATAAAAAGCTTTTGCACAACGAAGGAAGCAATTAGCAAAACTAAAAGGCAACCGACAGAATGGGAGAAGATATTTGCAAATGACATATCAGATAAAGGGTTAGTATCCAAAATCTACAAAGAACTTATCAAACTCAACACCAAAAAACAAATAATCCAATGAAGAAATGGGCAAAAGACATGAATAGACACTTCTTAAAGAAGACATCTAGATGGCCAACTGACACATAAAAAAATGCTCAACATCACTCATCATCAGGGAAATACAAATCAAAACTACAATGAGATACCACCTGACACCTGTCAGAATGGCTAACATTAACAACTCAGACAACAATAGATGTTGGCAAGGATGCGGAGAAAGAGGATTTCTTTTGCATTGTTGGTGGGAATGCAAGCTGGTGCAGCCACTCTGGAAAACAGTATGGAGGTTCCTCAAAAAACTAAAAATAGAACCACCCTACAACCCAGCAATTGCACTACTAGGCAATTATCCAAGGGATACAGGTGTGCTGTTTCGAAGGGACACATGCACCCCCATGTTTATAGCAGCACTATCAACAATAGCCAAAGTATGGAAAGAGCCCAAATGTCCATCGATGGATGAATGGGTAAAGAAGATGTGGTATATATATACAATGGATTATTACTTGGCAATCAAAAAGAATGAAATCTTGCCATTTGCAACTACGTGGATGGAACTGGAGGGTATTATGCTAAGTGAAATTGGTCAGAGAAAGACAAATATTGTATGACTTCACTCATATGAGGACTTTAAGAGACAAAACAGATGAACATAAGGGAAGGGAAACAAAAATAATATAAAAACAGGGAGGGGGACAAAACAGAAGAGACTCATAAATATGGACAACAAACTGAGGGTTGCTAGAGGGTGGTGGGAGGGGGGATGGGCTAAATGGGTAAGGGGCATTAAGGAATCTACTCCTGAAATCATTGCTTCACTATATACTAACTAATTTGGATGTAAATTTTAGAAAAATAAAAAATAAAGTTAAATTACAAATAAAAAAAATTCACTTCCTCACAGTTCTGGACTCCAGAAGTCTGAGATCAAGTCAGCATTGATTTCTCCCGAGGGCAGTGAGGAAGAATCTGTCCTGCATCTTTCTCCTAGCTTCTGGTCATTTTCTGGCAATCTTTGGTGTTTCTTGGCTTGCAGGCATAGCATTCCAATCTCTGCCTCCATCTTCACATGGCAATGCCCCTGTGTGTGTCTTTGTTTCTAAATTTCCCGCTTTTATAAGGACACCAGTCATATTAAATTGGGGCCCACCTTACTGACCTCATTTTAACTTGATTACCTCTGTAAAGACCCTACCCAAGTAAGGTCACGTTCTAAGGTACTGGGTGTTAGGACTCCAAAATATCTTTCTTTGGGCGACAAAATTCAACCCATAACAATGACTGTCCCCAGGACTGACATAGGACCCTGTAATTATCACAGCATTACCAACCTGATTATAATTGGCTGTTTACTTGTCTGTCTCTTTCACTAAACTGTGAGCCCCATGAAGGCAGGGACCAGGCATTACTCATTGTCATAACCCCAGTATTTGAAACAAAATCAAGCACATGGTAGGTATTCAGCACGTTTGTTACCGTGTGTCACTCCTTTGATCAGAGGCCAATCCCTTCACATGTACTCTGGACTTCGGACCTTCCAGCCCTTGCAGGGTCCATAAAACACTATATCCCCCTGGTCCCCCGCATCTTCAATTTCTCCCTTTCTGATAAATTCTTCTTCCTAATGGTATTCGGGTATTTTCTATTATTTCACATTGTGAAAACATCTTCCCTTAAGCAATCTGTTCCAGCTCTCACCAAATCTATTTCTTTTCAGAGCCAGGGTTCTCCAAAGAACGTTCTACACATTGTGTCATCTTCATTTAAAAGAAATGTTTTCTTACTTATTTTGAGAGAGAGAGAGAGAGAGAGAGAGAGAGAGAGAGAGAGAGAATCCCAAGCAGGCTCCGTGCTGTCAGCGCAGAGCCTGACATGAGGCTCAATCCCACAAACCGTGTGATCCTGACTTGAGCTAAACCAACAGTTGGATGCTTAACTGACTGAGCCATTCAGGTGCCCCCACTTTTTATTTATTGCTTTATCTCACTCCAGAGAGGCTTCTTCACCCATCACCATACCAAAAGTTCTGTTCGTGAGGTCATCAATGTCCTCCATGTTATCAGATACAATGGACTCTTCTCTGTCCTCAGCTTGCTCCTTCTCTCTGTGGCCTTTAGTAGAGTTTAGCAGCCTTTCCTCCCTAAACCATTCTCTTCTCAAAAAAATATTTTATCTTCCCTGTACTGGCAAGTATAGATTTCCTCCTACTTCTCTATCCCTCCTCAGTCTTATTTGCTAATTATTCTTCCTCTACATGACCTCTAAATAGTGGAATTCCCAGAGCTCCATTATGGGTTCTCTCTCCTGAACAGTTTCTGTACATGATTTCACCCATTTCTAGACTTTTTTATTTTAGAGAGGGAGGAGGGACAGAAGGAGAGAGAGAGAATCTTAAGCAGGCTCCACACTCAGCATGGACCCCAATGTGGGCCTCAACCCCATGCCTCTGGGATCATGACTTGAGCTGAAATCAAGAGTTGGACGCTTAACCACTGAGCCACCCAGGCACCCCATTCTCGGGCTTTTAAATTCCATCTACATGCTGATGGCTTGTAAATTCAGATTTCCAGCTCAGATATCTCTTCTGAGTTTCAACCAGTATATTTAGCTACCTATTTAACATCTGCTGCTATATCAGAATACTCTTATACAAAACTGACTTCATCATTGCTCTTCTTCCCCATACCTTTTCTGTTCCAGAACTCTCCCATCTCCCATCTCCCATATGTGCACAAACACATATTCAATTCACAAACCAGTAACCTGAAAGTTATTATTGATGCCTTCCTCTATAATCCATTACCAAATCCTATAATTTCTACCTCTGAATACATAGAGCTCAATTTATTTCTCCCCATCTCTGCCACTACTCTACTAGCCTACACTACCATCATCTCTCACTGGTAACATTGTAATAGTACTGTGACTGGCTTCTCAATGTCTATTAGCCCCCAGTCCTATTGAAAGACTGTACATATCAGCCAGAGTGATTTTAAAATATAAAATTGATCATGTCACTCTCCTAAAAACCATTTGAAGAGTTCTAATCCTACTTACAGTGAAATCCAGTGAGACCTTGTATTATCTGTTTCCTGCCTACCTCCCCAGCCCTATCTGCCACGTTCTTCCACTTGACCAGCACACTGTAACCATACTAGCCTTTTCTCTGATCCCAAACATTTCAAGGTCTTTACCACTGCAGGATCCTGCTGTGGCTAATCTCTCTGTTGAAACCCTTCCCTCCCCTACCCCACCTTATGGCCTATACTTGCCTGGTCTTTCTGGTCTCTAGTCAAATGCCATATAGAGAAGTCTTTTCTTATACTTCCAACCCAATCCAAATGAGTTACCCTTGTTATATGCCTTCCCAGCAAATTGATTTTCCTTCACAGCATATATTATGGCATCAAATTATGGAGAGATCATCAGTATAGAGGTGGTACTTGAAGCTAAGGAAATAATAATAATCTATTAGGGAGGGAAGATATTAACCATTAAGCTCATCACTTAGCAAGTATTCATTGCGTGTCTCCTATGCCAAACGTTCTTTTAGGCACTGAAGATGCAGTGGCAAACCACCAGATATGATTACTGCTTAAACATGGGTCTGCAATGAATCCATCGGGACACAGGAGAGAATCACTTCACTAAATGTGTTGGATGGGAGAAAATAATCAGGTAAGTCTTTCCAGTGAGGATGATGATGGATGAAAGTATTAAAAGATGAAGGGGAATTAGCTAGGTGAAAAACAAATATGGGCAGGATCTAGCTTCCAGGCAAAGGACATGAGTAAGGATGCAGAGGTGTGATATGACAAACTGAGATGGAGCCTGGTGGGAGATGAGACTGGTGAAGGAGGCAGAAGCAGGGCCATGGAAGACCTTGAATTCCATGCTGAGGAGCTCAGATTTTATCCTCTGAAGATAGGTCTGCTGTGTGCAGTGCTGAGTGTACAGCTAGAAATGGCTTTCTGTCTCTGTCCTTGACAGATTTATAATCTCAGTAGAAAGATGGGGCATATACATAAAACATAAATAGCCATGCATGCTACTTGTCAAATGAAGGGAAATAAACAATTTCTCAGAGGAAGAAATGACATGAACAGGACAGTCAGGGAGAATTCCAAGAGAAAGTAGAATTTGAGTGGGGTCTTAAAGGAAAAACATGGGGCAGATTTAGGTAAGCAAGGGACATTCTGAGCATTTGTGTTTGTTCAATATGGCTACTAAATGCTTTGTTAGGTCTTTACATTAAATCATTTTTATTAATTATGTAATTACTCTTAAAATTAAAGTAAATAAGAATATTGGGATCTTACATACAGAGATTCTCTTTATAGGCAGTGCTTTCAAGAACTACATCATCTATAATGTAAAAAACATAAATTCTGAACCATTTGAACACCAAGGCCACCAAAACTGTAATTTCTTTGAGGTCAGAAGCTGTATCTACATTGTTCACTATTCTATTCCTAGCACCTAGCACAATGCCTGGATAATATTAGACTCTCAATAAATTTTTTTCAATAAATATTTTTGATTCAATACGCAAATACATGTATTCTCTCCCTTAATACAGCAGAATCTTTTTGCTTTCCCTCTTTCTTAAAGTGTACCTTGAATATAACAGTCGGTAATGCTAGGTCACTGGTAACAGATACAAAAATAAGAACGAAAAGCACAAGTGAGGCCAGTAAGGCAAACTCAGGTACGCAGCAGAAGGAGGGTCTAGGAGGAGAGCAGAAAGAAAGAAATGACCGTAGGTAGCTGTAAGTGCTAGAGAAAATTCAACTTAGAAAAGAGTGCCTTGAGGCAATCTACATGTCTCACAAATTGTGTTTAATGTACAACTAGTCGCCTACTGGGTTTCCATATATTTTATTAGATAACACCTTTATTTTTTTAATCTTATAGGGATAGCACATTTATCACTCCTCCTCCAACCCCAGAATCCCCCAGTCTCATTTATAAAACACACACACACATACACACACACACACACACACACACACACACACACAACTGAACACAACTCATGAACACCTGCCAATACCTACTTTCAGAATTGAGCTTCTGGGGGAATTTTATTCAGAAACTATTTATTTTATATCCCAGAATAATTAGTTTCCCTCCTAGGAAGTGCTCCTACCCTCTCACAGTATAAATGTGCTCAAGGAAAGCTAGATAATTTCAAGGACACCAAGACAAATATAACTCTTCCCCTAAATCAGCTAAATAGATGATCTGGGTATTAACCAATGTTTTGGCTTATAAATATTATAATCTATCCTATGCTTTCCTAATCTGGCTGAGAGCTCCCTGAGGATTAGGACGGTGCCTTGACCTTCAGACTGTCATCATTTTTGTTGATTGAATGAAACTTATCATTATAGGATCAAATCTCCAGCTTCCTCAGGGCCTCCTTGACATCTTTGTTTTTGAGGCTGTAGATAAGGGGGTTACACATAGGAGTAACAATATTATAGAGCAAGAAGAAGGCTTTGTTGAGAACTGGCACCTGGCCGGCCAAGGGCACAGCATAAACCAGGATCAAGGTCTCATAGAACAAGGTCACAACTACTAGATGAGAAGAACAAGTGGAGAAGGCCTTCTTCCTACCAGTCATGGAAGTTATATGCAAGACCATGGAGAGAATCTTCCAGTAAGAGACTAGGGTTAGTCCAAAGGGGCCAGAGTAACCAACACTGTTAGTCCAGGTTGACCAGATGGGGATCTGAGCAGGAGAGCTTCTGCAGAGGTTTCAGTCACAGAAGAAATGGTTAATCTCATTGCCACCACAGAAGGTCAAACTGGGTACCATAGCAGCCTGGAATGCAGCTGCCACTGTGAAGCCACTAACCCATGAACCAATTACTAGCCCTATACATATCGTTCCATGCATTAATGTTGGATAGTGCAAGGGCTGGCAGATGGCCAGGTAGCAGTCATATGACGTCGCTGCCAGAAGACAACATTCAGTGCTGCCCAGAGCCCCAGAGAAGCAAAGCTGCATAACACAACCTGCCATGGAGATCACTCTGTTATTTCTTAACAAGTCCACCAGCATCATGGGCACAATGTTGGATGTATAACAGACCTCTAGGCATGAGAGGTTCACCAGAAAGAAGTACATTGGTGTCTGGAGTCCCCGCTGAGTGCTCACCAGGACCACGAGGAGAAGATTCCCAGAAATGGTGGCTAGGTAGACAATGCCAAACACCAGGAAGAACAAGGGACCCAATTCCTTGAGGTCTACAGTAGTAGGAGAAACCCTAATAGGATGAACTCAGTCACAATCATGGTGATATTTCCCGGCCCCACAGAAGTCAGAATTTCCTAGGGAAGTGTCAATTTCTCCATAGTGTTATAAGAGATCCATCAGCCTCTAAGATTTCCTATATAGCCCAATTCTATCAGTGGTCAGAGCTCTTCACCAATGAGGACATTTCTTGGGGTTGGTCCTCATGGTAGCCAGTTAAAATTGCCCTCAGAAAAGCTATTTTATAGAAATCAGTTGAACCTGTCATTTGGTCAGGGGTGGAATAGGATGAGGAGATGAAGTGATAGAAGGAATGGCTCAGTGAAAATCTATCCCCATCCCTAGGAGGACAGTCCAGAATACAACTGTTCTGGTAGCAGGTCAAGACTCCCAAATTCACATTCAAAGGAGGAGTGTAGAGCCCATGGTTGGCATCCTTTGTGCCATCTTGGACAGAAGAAATTCCCACAGAAATCCTTACTGAATGTTGACAAGTCAAAGAAATGACAGGCCACATAGCAAATCATATTTATGACTTTCTTAATCAGAACATGAAATAGGAGCTAAAATGCCAGGACAGGAGCAGAGAATCATTCCATTGATGATACTGGGCGATCCATGCTTATTTGGTAGTGACATCCATGAAACAGCAGAATGGTAGTTTCTGGAGAGAGTAGATTCCAGTAAAAACAGGTGTACATCCTAAAACAGAATAAATATTTATTTTTAAATGTTGCCACACAGAAGACTGGAGTTTAGGCTACTAGAAAGAAAGCCCAGCAGCTGACATCTGAAAATTCTGGTTAGACTCACGTGCACATATCTGAATGCACACACACATCCATCTGGAGCTACACAGTCAGGTAGAGACAGTCATACATGCTATCACCTTTGCTATCACTTTTAAAATTTGGTTTTCACAGAGTAGTCTTCTGGAGGTGAAATATTTGCTCCATGGAACTTTGCCTGCAATTCAGATATACTGGCATTAGGGAGGTAGTAGTGGCCATGGGTTAGATTGTAAGACCCGAATAGCCAGGCTTTCCATATACAACATGGGCAACAGAAGATAAATTAGCACGTTTTCTCATTCAATTGTCTTATTGGTCTGTTCTGTGAGGCACTATAGTATAATGATTGAACACGGGAACACCAGTGCCACACTGCCCAGGACCAACTCCCAGTCTCTGCTTTTACTGGTTGTGTGACCTTGGGCAAGTTACTTAGGCTCTCTGGGCCTAAGTTTCTCATCTGAAAAATGAGAATAATAGTAACTTCTCACAGTGTTGTTTTGAAGAGTAAATACATGTAAAGTAATTAAAGCAGTGCCTGACACACAGTAAGCACTAAATAAACATTAACATTTTTCTTTACAAAATAAAATTGTGAAAACAGCCCCACAGGAGCATCAAGTAACATTAGTAATCACTATTCTTAAATAAGATAAAGCAATATAAATGCATGAGAGGAAACTGTACAGCTCTCATTACTTCTCAACTGTTACCTATCACCACTTAATTTCACCACTTAACTTAAAGATAATTGAAGATAGCACTCATATCTATTTATAGAGTTATGTAAGGATTAGATGAGATTATGAATATAAATTGCCTGCCACATAGAAAATGGTCAATAAATCATGTCTAATAATAGTACTAACAACGATTTGCCTGAAGTCGTCAAGCATGAGCTGAGATTCATGGTTTTGTGTGCTTCCAACATTCATGATCTTTCCACCATGCAAACCAACTCATGGCCTACTGTTAATTACACATGCGTACGTGTTTACTTGTGTCTCTATGTGAAAGGTATCTGGAATTCTGTCTAAAAGGATTAAAGGCAAACACTCCACCATAATCTAATACCTTTAAACCAGACTTCTTCCAACACATCTATTTTGCACCAGGTACCCACCATGCATAAGCCATGGGTACTCATACTTTCTTGGTTCCTTTGGTTCCAGTTCCTGCCAAGCTTCCTGTAAGGAGAAACTCGGGGCTTTTACTGGGAATTTTCAGCACAGCTTCCTACCTGTTTGTCAAGAGCTACAATCCAGACTCATTCTTCTTGGTTTCCCCAATATTGCAACCATCTTTAACCATTTCTTTTAAATTTTTTTAATGTTTTTTTATTGATTTTTTTTATTATATGAAATTTATTATCAAATTGGTTTCCATACAACACCCAGTGCTCATCCCAAAAGGTGCCCTCCTCAATACCCATCACCCACCCTCTCCTCCCTCCCACCCCCCATCAACCCTCAGTTTGTTCTCAGTTTTTAACAGTCTCTTATGCTTTGGCTCTCTCCCACTCTAACCTCTTTTTTTTTTTTTTTTTCTCATTTTTTTATTGATTTTTTGAAGGAGAGAGAGAGAGACAGAGATTGAGTGGTGGAGGAGCAGAGAAAGAGGGAGACACAGAATTCAAAGCAGGTTCCAGGCTCTAAGCTGTCAGCACAGAGCCTGATGCGGGGCTCGAACTCACGAACTGTGAGATCGTGACCAGAGCCGAAGTCAGACGCTCAACAGACTGAGCCACCCAGGAGCCCCTATTCATTTCTTTTAAAAACGAATCTTTACCCCAACTCTGTCACTGCCTTCCGTTTTTTCTTGATTTACTTTTTATTTATAGCACCTATCACCTCGAACATAGAATATATTTTGCTTAACTCCTTCCTAATGGTCTCTCTCCTTTAATGTAAGCTTTGCAAGAGTATCAATTTCCTTTTTTATTCACCACTGAATCCCCAACACCTAGAACATTGCCTGATGCAGAGTAGACACAATAAATATTTGCTGAATAAATTCATAAGGCAGTATGATATAGTAAATAGTGTTTCGCCTTTGGAGCTAAACAGAGCCACATTCAGATCTTAGCTCTACCACTTATCAGTATGTCACCTTGAGCCACTCACTTAACCTCTATGTGCTTCCATTTCTTCTGTTAAGGAAGAATTGTGGCAAAGCCTACTAACAGATCTCAAATATCCATTCCCTCCTTCTTCTAGAGCAGGGGTTGACAAACTTTTTCTTAAAAGCCAGTTTTTAGGCTTTGCAGGCCATCTGGTCTTCACCACAACTATTGACAAATACCATTGTTGTGAGAAAGCAGCATAGATAATACATAAATGAATGTGAGTGACCTTGTTGCAATAAAACTTTATTTACCAAGCAAAAAGCCATTGGGCCTCAAGTTCTAGTTTTCTAACCGCTGTAGCTGGCTGCTCAGCTAAAGCCCACATTTTCTTTGCAGCTTGGTCAAGCCAACCGGGTGTGAATTGAATGACGTGTATAACTTTTAGACTGTGCCCTTACAAAAAAGTGCATTTCCTCACCTTTTCCTTTTTACTCTTGCTGCGGGCTGGAATACAGACCTGATAGGAGAATTAGCAGCTGCCATCTGGGACCATGAGATGGAATCTGAGTATTGAAGGGAACAGAGCAACAGCACAGAAGCAGCCTGGATCCTCAACATGGTATCCTAAACAGTCTACCTGGTCTTTTCATGGAGATACATACATTTCTACATTGTCTAAGTCACTGAAGTTTTTTAGTCTTTTGTTACAACAGCATAACCTGTACCCCAAGAGATGATTATAACTATCTCGTAGGATATTATGATTATTCCACAAGAGAATCCATATGAAGTACTTAGCACAATGGCTGGCAAATCATCAATGGCATCTGTCATGATTTCTGTTGTTAGTAACTTCATTCCTCATCTCCATTCTTCCCCTTATCTGGCATCTTTAAATATCTTCTCCTAACCTAATTTTGCTTCCTTCAAGACCCAATGCTGGGTTAAGCCTTTGATATGGATTCAACAACTCCCTATCTCCATGGGCTTAACAACTCCCCACTCATTCAGGAAGGGAATTTATTTTTTTATGTTGTGAATGTGTTTTATTTTATAAAACTACATGAAAATATCAATTTTTGTGTAGTACAGTTTTATTTTCTCTTGAATACATATAATCAAGAAATGCAAATACTTTTTAAAATATAATTTATTGTCAAGTTAGCTAACATACAGTATATTCAGTGTGCTCTTGGCTTTGGGGGTAGATTCCTGTGATTCATTGCTTACATACAACCCAGTGCTTATCCCAAGTGCCCTCCTCAATGCCCATCACCCATTTTCCCCTCTCCCCTGCCCCCCATCAACCCTCAGTTTGTTCTCTGTATTTAAGAGTCTTTTGTGGTTTGCCTCCCTCTCTATTTGAAACTATTTTTCCCCTTCCCTTCCTTTCCCCCATGGTCTTCTGTTAAGTTTCTCAAATTCCAGATATGAGCGAAAACATATGATACCTGTCTTTCTCTGACAGACTCATTTCATTTAGTATAATACCCTCCAGTTCCAATCACACTGTTGCAAATGGCAGGATTTCATTCTTTTTCATTGCTAAGTAGTATTCCATTGTATATATAAACCACATCTTCTTTATCCATTTATCAGTTGATGGACATTTGGGCTCTTTCCGTAATTTACTATTGTTGAAAGCACTGCTATAAACATTGGGGTACATGTGCCCTTATGAATCAGCACCCCTGTACCTTGTTGGTGGGAATGCAAACTAGTGCAGCTGCTCTGGAAAACAGTGTGGAGGTTCCTCAAAAAATTAAAAATAGAATTACCCTATGACCCAGGAAGGGAATTTAAATGCAAATAACCAGATTTTGCCCTTTTCCTGAATAAAGCACAAATAACCTTGTTCACATTCCTAATGAGCTAGAGAAACAAACTTCAAACTGGGGTATGCATAGCATGAGACCAGTGGTGCTCAATTAGGCATGATTTTGCAACCCCCCCCCCAACATTTGGCAATATCTGCAGACATTTCTGTTTGCCACAACTGGATAGGGGGGCTACTGCTGGCACCCAGTGGGCAGAGGCCAGGGATATAGCTAAATACCCTATAATGCACAGAACAGCCCCGTACAACAAAGAAGAAATGTTAATGGCGCCGCTGATGAGGAACCCTGCCCTAGAAGCACAGGATGACTTCCTAGGGAGGTATGCAGACAGGCAGAGTTGTAAGAGAATTTAATTTCTAACTTACATAGGGACTGTTCTCTAAGATTGCTGTGCTGTGAATGTACCTGAGGTTGAAGAGTCATTCTGGTTCCCCTTTCTCACCTCTACTTTCACAATTACCCTTCTCCTAATTTACAAGAGGAAGGTCTACCTATTAGGCATCTTGAATCTCACCTTGACTGTAGGCACTTGTTTCTCTAAGGTCCCAGAGTACAGCAGAGCAGAGTTGATAAGATTTTGAAGTTGGAGCATAGTCTCTGGTTCTAATTAATTCTCTGTCACTTAGTCACTGTGGGATGTTTATTTGCTTACTTAATTTGCTTATTTATTTTAACACTTGGGAGGCTTGTGGGACATTTTTAGTTTAAAATTTCATTTTATATGCATCTTTTTGTAGAGACGTATGATACAATCATCAAGAGAAGGTTTTCAGGTATAAAAATATGTATGACATTAAGATAAAATTCAGTGGGGAAAGTGAACAGAAATGTGGGTTCAAAAAGAAAAGGTAATGGTGTTAAATGCCTGCCTGTTAGAAAAGTTGTCCATTTGTATTTTAATGGGTGACAGTGGCTATAAAAACACTACAGTATTTAGAAGCCATTGAAGAAGTTAAAAAACTGAGGCAAGGGTTTAATTTTTTTTTTTTTTTGGTAATTTTAACCTGTCAATATTTACAAAGTTCGTTTTTATCTAGTTGAAACTGTGATGAAAAATTTCTAGATGTCAGTTTGAAAATGTTCAAGGGACCAGAGTACGTTGCAAAGTTTAAGGAGCTAGGTTACTGCTGAATCACCTCTGTGTTCTTTCTTGCTTGATGAAAAAACAGAAAGAGGAAAAAAAAACCGGTCACACAGAGATGTCATTAAAATGCAGCAGCAAGTCCTACTGCACAAGACTGGTTTTCTCCGGTCTCCACTCACCCTGCCAGCTAGCTTCGAAGTGTTTTTCCCCCCTGCTCAAGAAGTTCTTCATGCTCCCCAGTCTTCCTTTCAATCCAATACCTAGTTTTCCCTCTTTATCAAATAATGACTCTCTTAGTCACCGCCGCAGGTTTCCTGGACCCTTAAAGCCCACCTATGACTCAACATGCTTTTAGCAAGTGGGTCTCCAGATACAATCCACAATTATCAGGCAGAACTTTGGAAAAATATATTAAAAGAAAAGAAGAAGTTTTAAAACAGTGCTATAGGGTAGTCCACACACACACACACACACACACACACACACACTCACACATACACGCTCTCACACATACAGGCTGTACTCACAGAGAAGTTCTCTTCCCTATGCCAAGAAAACTAGTGGGAAAATGGACAAGTTGATCAAATGAATTAACTCAGCTGTTTGTTTTTATGCAGGAAATGGCAAAACCTGGCTTTTTTTTTTTCAACCTTTATTGCTTTAGGCCAATTGTGAAACTGGTGTGCGTTCACAGGCTCAGGAAAGTAATTTCATATGCACACATAAACATGCATCTGTGCACACAAAAGACAGTGTGATTGTAGCTATAATGAGCAAGGAAGGGTGTACTTTATGTTATTCACCAGCCCAGACCTACATTTTCACACTAAAATCAGAGAACACAGCCTTAAAATAGAAACGGCAATAAACAAAATAGTTCACTTTCATCCAGATTGGTTTGCACAGTGTAGTTCTACACTGGACTCTGACCTGGTAGATGTCTCTTGCCTCAATGGAAGTCAGAGCTGCCATTTGATTCTTCCCTTCTTCACACTCAGAAACAAGCCAAGGAAGAGAATCCTTCCTTAAGCACTCCCTCAAGACTAATCAACAGGTATTGATTTGGTTTCCAGCTTATCCCACGTTAGCTTTGTGACCTTGAGTAATAGTCTTAACCTTTCTGAGCCTCAGTTTCTTCATGTGTAAAATAAGGATAATGCTATGTACCCTGATTGATATATACAATTAGTAATGAGGATTAAATGAGACACACCATTTAAAAAATTATTTTAAATACTATGTAGAAAATGCCTTACAATAACAATTATTTATATAATAGTTATTGTTATTATTGGTTCCCAAGACCACATATTACACAATTCATAAGCACTATTAGAAATAAACCAAAATCAAAATCCCTTTAAATTCCATCCATTTGTTCCAGGTCTGCTTACTGATTCTATACAACATAGCCCTTTTTTTCTATTTGTGATAGATATCATTTTAATCTGTATTTTCTTCAGATAATTGAAGAGACATACTGTGGTCCCATTCTACACCCACACCTAGATTTTCTCTTTTCTGGGCTAAAAGAAAACTAATTAATTCAAAAGCTCTTAAAGACGAGGAAAAGTACAGTATCAGTGCACTCACACTTCTGTTCTCAACATTATTGTTTACTTGACTGATGGATACTATCCCCTTTAGAGGTTGTTAACACATGGAAATGTTTGTTGAATCTGGAAAAGTGAAAGATGTTTCAGTTTGTTCTTTTATTCCCAATACAAGTCAGCACTTAATACCCTTTTGATGTACTCATGAATAAGTGGATGAAAATCTGTCATGGGTTTTATTTTTCCTCAGCACAACGGCCTGAAGCTCCCAAGTCCTGCCCCATGGCCCAGCATGATGAGCCCCAGGATCCCTAGCCTTGATTCCAGCCCACATTCACAGAACACCTGGCTTTGCTCCTCTTTTCTTTCAAGGAGGGTATTTCACAAATTTTGGGGAAACCAATGGTACCCTGGGACCATCTGGGGCAATGTCAGTAATTGATGCCAAGATAAATCATTGTTTTCTTTTGCAAGGGAGAGGGTTTGGTGGGAATCGAGCAGCCTGGTCCTAAGTTCTCTTTTAGACAAAGCAAGTGAATCGACTATCTTATTTGTTTACTGGGTGTTAATGCTGCAGTCTCAACCCCAGAGTAAAAGACTAAAAGAAAAATGAGCCCTTCAAAGACAAAGGAAGACGCTTTTTATGGGGCTGACTAGAATGAAGAGTTTCATGTGTTTATTTTGGTTTTGTTTTTTTGTTTGGTTTGGTGTTTTGTTCTCCCTTGTTAGTCTGTTTTTGTTTGCTTAGTTTGTTTTAATTATACACCTTGCCTCCTCTATTATTTGGGTGAGCATAGCAAGCAGGAGATGCCATGAGCGAGTTACATTATAAGGCTATGTCACACGCAAGAAGTCAGTACCTCTGGGCCCACCCTAGTCCTGTTTCTCTGCCACCTCCATCTGATCAGCTCCAGTCAAAAAAATCATCCTTTTGTCTAAGATCTTAAATCCTACAAGCTGAAGGAAAGGGAGAAAACTCACATATGATGAATTGTATATAACACAGAGCTCAAAACACAACTGAGGAGCTATCTGTTTCCAAACATCATATCAAGTACTTCCTAGAACATTATAAATTGTCAACTACATGAGAAGAAGAAGAGTGTCTGTCTTGATTATGCTGTACTCCAATGCTTAACATAGTGCCTAGGTTATTTAGTATGCACACAGTAAATATTTCAGGTAGGAAGAATATAAAAGGAGGAAGGAAGGAAGATTCTGATAAATATATCTAAAGAAGAAATAGTGTTGAAATAAGGTATTCTAGAACTCTAAGGCCCTGGAGGTAGAAGGGACCATAAGAGACCACTGGTGTTCAGCCCTCTGAATTCACACAAGAGACATTATGAACCACTCATCATTCCATTTTTGAGAATTCATTGCACAAAACTCTCCATGGCTCTCTTTGCCCTCCCATTCTTATTGCTGTAAAGTCACGCTCACACACTGGTCTGTAACTTATTGGAAATTTCCAGATTACACATCCAGGTTCACTATTCCCATCTGAGCTATCAATGTGCTACTTAGGAAATTTACCTGCATTAATATAGTCTCCAGAGCAGCCATACAACTGGTCAATTTTCAAAATGAAAAGAATTCAATCAACCTAGTTCTATTCCCTTCTCCCTACTTGCTCAAATATACATGGCACCTAGATAAATCTCTCTATATAACAGACACTGGTTTATTTAGAGACAAGGAAAGGTTCTTGTAAAATTCTGACTAGTTGAGACAAACTGAGAAAGTTTAATATACTCTGCTATTAGGGGAAAAAGAAAAATTAAAATAGAAGCCACCACAATTAAAATTACAAGGATTTTGAGGGACTCTCTTGCATTCAAACTACACTCAGCCCAGTTTCCTATTTCAAATTACACTCAGCCCAGTTTCCTATATCTTTTATAGCTGTGTTACCATGTGTATAATGGTACAAAAGAGTATGAGTGATCTTCGTATGGACTTTAAAATTCTCCATGCATCAATATTCAATGATGATCCAAGATTTTCCATGGTAATTCAAGCAATTTGGAGACAGGCCCCTTGGAAAGATTTTTAAAATGGGGTTTAAAATCAAGAAAGTTCTCATCCCATCCTTCAGAGATCTGGAATACTTTATGAAACAGAGTACCCAATTCTTTAACAACTCTGCAATGGTTTTGTCATCTCGTTGTGATTGTAGTGGTAAGGGTGGTGGTGGTAGTGGCTATAGCAGTGGCAGCTGTTAACATTTATTGAGCCCTCACTACATGGTGAATCCTGTGCTAAAGCTTTTAGATGGATTAATTTAATCATAAATTATCTTATTTAATCCTCAAAACAACCTTATCAGGTAAGCATTAATATTTGTATTTACTTTGCAGATGTTGAGACTAAGGAAAAGAGATGTTAAGTAACTTGTCCATGGTTACTAACAGGGCGATTAAGAGTAAATTAAGATGGCCAGGTCACATTTTATTTTGGCATGAAGCTTTCTGCCCCAAACACAAATATATCCCACTCTTTGGCTCTCTCTATATCATATGCTGACACACAAATTAGTGGAGATTAGATGGTTTGTTGGGAAACCAGGTAAGAGACCAGGCTAAAGTCAGAGGAACTCAACTCCAATGCCCAGTTCTATAAACGTACACCAAATACTTTCTCCTCATGATGAGTAAAGAACAGCATTTTTAGATGCTAAGTAAAGCATGACATTAATATGTTAAACTATAATTTATATGAAAATGCTTTTCTAATGATTGTTACATTTTGAAATATCAAATTAATCTATTCATAACTCAGTATAATAAGGAAGAATTAGGCAAGCACTTTATAACTATCAACTCTGTGATCTTTTGTCATCTTATTAAAATCGACATAATTGTGATTATAGGCCAGGTGTCCAGGCTGCCTTCTAAATTGATAATAATATAAGATTAGCACCTCACTCCTTAAAATATTCACATAGTTCATGCAAAAGCACGATTGTTGGCAGGATAATAATTGGCTTAATTAAGGCACAGAAGAGGAAGGAAACAAACGTTTATTGACCACCTGCATCATATTGTGCTAGGTGCCTCCACATACATTATCTCATTATGATGATATACATACCTCACATGGCTACTCTGAGGATTAAATAAGTCCACATACTGGGAGGGGAGGCAGAGAAAGGGACCTAGTGTTATAGATCATGTAACATGTTCCAGGTCCTGTCACATACATTATTTCCTCTAATCTTCACAGCAGCCCTGCACACCTGGCCTTGCTATCCAGATTTTATGCATAAGAATACTAAGGCTCAGACCAATTTTTAATTACTAAGATCACACAGCTAGTAGATGGTCGAGAGCACAGACCCTGAGTTGACTGAATTATACATCCATGTTCTTGCCACTTAATTAAAAGATAGCAAAGCCTCCTTCACAGCACTTCATCATAGGGAGGGAAGGGGGAGAGATACCAATATTCACTCATTTATGTTTTCATTCATTCAACAAATATGCCATGAGCACATACTCTGTGCCAGGAACTGAGCTAAATTCCTTTCATAAATTATCTCTGTAAATCTTTACAACACACCTAGGAAATAGGTACCAGGATTATCCTAATTCTAGAGATGAGAAAAATGAGGCTTGAGGAAGTTAAATTGACTTACTCAGGATTACAGATAGAACTAAAACATGGCAGAATCTGGATACAAAATTAAGTTGCTTTTCTTCAAAGTCTGTACTCTTTCCAGTATATCATACTACTTCACGAAGGCAAATCATGCCCCCCTGTATACAAAGCAAAATATTTTTAATCATTTTGGACATCATTAGGAAGCCCAGATTGCTGGTCTCCTGCACTAGGGCTCTATTGCCTGGACTGACCTCTGGAACCCAGAAGACAGGGAGGCAGAGACAAAGATTAAAACAGAGAGAGAAAAAGAGAGATGGAGGAAGAAGTGCCCAATCATGCTGGTCACTCTGGAGGTAGAAAAAAGAAACCATTAAGGCTAGCTGTCCTGTCTGCTTTGTGCAGCATCATTTCTGAACCATTTGCCTATTCTCATACTAAAGATATATTGAGTTGTCCTAAACCCAAGATTGTTCTATGCACACTGTGGGTACCAGTCCAGAATGTGATGCAATCCACACAAAACCACCTCCACCACTAGAGATAGAACTCTATAGTCCCTCCTGGTAAATAAATAACAACACAGGATAGTCTCCTATAGAATGAATGGACTTGATGGATCTCACAGGAAGGCTATTTTCAAGTCATGAAGTTGTCTCCAAGTTGTTTTCTGTCATACCTCTCAGCAACTTTAACCCTACTAATATGTGGACCAATGACCATACCTCTGGGTATGCAAGCCCCAACCTACCTTCTTCCTTTCCCTAGGGTCAGTGGTCATTCTCATCTCTAGTTGTAGCTACTCCCATATCCTCCAGTGCTGTAACGTTTCTCAACATCCTGCCAGCCAAGGATATGATTTTCTGCGCTAGGGGATGGTGGGCCCAGAATGAAAGTTTGATGTTAATGAGGCCTCGATGGAGGGTTCAAGCTCTGTGGGACCAGTTATAATCCTATTTAGGGCAATTTGTGCTATGCCTGAAACCTCTGAGCAGCCACGCCCCAACAGGCCCTGGATTACAATGACAAACTGGGCCAGAAAGGAGGAGGCTTCCCAGCAAATTCTTCAAACTGCACATGCTAATGGAGCAGGTCCACAGGGGAAACAACTGCAGACTTCAAAGTCCAGAGGTGGTGTAGTGCAACAGGATACATGTAGCCTTTGGAGCTGAAAACCTGGGTGACTTGGGGCAGTCACTTAATCCCTCTTTCTGTTTCTTCATCTTCTTAAATGGCAGTGAGCAGGGTAGACAGGGACTGAAACATGAGCCAAGACATCACATTTATTAAGAGCATACTTTATGCCAGGCACTGTACCCACTACTTCATATACACACTCACTTCACCTATCCCAAATTTCTTCAAGTTATGAGTTATTATTGAAATAATAATGAACAATATAAGAGAGTGCCTGGCTCATAGCACACTTAATAAATGTCAGCTCCCCTCCTTTTAAAATCTATAGGGAAATGACAAGGATTCCACTTCTCAGAGAAGACTGAATAGTGTTCTCCCTAGTGCTTTTGAAGTTTTCAGTTTGCAGTTTGAAGAGGATTTGAAGTAATCATTTTCAGAAGCAATCACAGAATGTCAGAGTGGAAGGGACCTTAGAGATTGTTACTATCCTACTCCTCAATGGGTAGAATAGAAAGATACTTGTTATTGGTTCTGCCACAAAGACTATAACAGAACCATTCTGTTCTAACAGATGGCGTTCTCTCTCCCTAGTGTGTGTGCCTCTTGTGGCTCAGAAAAAGCAACTCCCGACCCTGCATTAGCAGAAGTAAAGGGCAGCTTCAGACTCAGGGTGGCTGCAGGTTGAGATACTCCTTGGGCTACAACGCTGCTGCTCTCTAGGAGTTTCAGGAAATGGCTTTGGGGCATGAGAGGGAAGAAGTAGGTGAGAGGCTAGAAGCTACAGTCCACAGGATTCACCATAATTTCATAGCCAAATTGGAAACAAAGGCAGAAACAAAAGCAGAGCCATGACCACTGAACAGCCCCATCTTTAGAGATTAGGAAAATGCACAGGGTTCCTCTTTCCCTGTGGGATCTTGAAATCCACTGCTCTCTCCCATAGGCTGGTTCCCAATTCCCACCACAAGTCATTCCCAACCATTGTCACCCAAATACCCCTATTCAAAGGAACATGGTGTCAAGAAAGAATTCTGCTTCTGCAGCTGAAGCTATGCATAACAAGTACTCCAGAAATATTTGCTGAATGAAAAAAATCAATAAATCAATGCCTGCCTAGAGTTATCTTTTGGCTGTCTCTCTGGAACACAGGAGTACGGCTGAGTTTCAAAAGCAGCCCATAGGCATTGTTCGTTAGTTTTGTTTCTCACTTCCTAGCCTAGAGCTGGAGAATGGACTTTCTCTGGAGGAGGCAAAGTCTTTCTCCAAAAGTAAAAATGTCTAGTCCCTGCGCCTCACCCCAAAAATTTCCAGAAAGAATGGTAAGCAGACCTCCAGCCTGGCAAACAAAAGAACTGAAGCCAGAACTACAACTCCTCAATAATCTAAGGAGAGTAGAGATGGGAGAACAAAGCCTCCTGTTCTGGTGACATCTCATCTGCCACTCACTCAAAAGAAAAGTGTGCAATGGTCCCAACCATCCTTCATATAGAACCCTATCTCTTGTATAGAAATGGCCTGAGTGGGAGTGGGAGGAGTCAGAGAGTCACATGGGTTGTGGGGGTGCAGATTTGAAAGAGGCATGGATCAAAGGAATTATCTTGAAGTATTACAGCAAATTCCAGTCTAGTCTATAACTTTCTCAAAATGATCAAGCACCCCTATTGCTTGCAAGCTTACTATATATATATATATATATATATATATATATATATATATATGAGCCCATAGATTACCAAAGCCTTAAAAGAATCTCGGAACCCTGATGTGTATATACACACATTCATGAATTTCAATGTTCACAGGATACTCATGCAGATTCAAACATATACAAAGCATTAAAAAAAACCCAACCAGGGTGACACATATTACAAAGATACAAATTCATAAACATGTGCATATAAAAACATGCAAATGACACCACACACATGCACATGCACGCACGTGCACACACACACAGTTTCAGACTCAGACTAGTCATAGTTCCCGGGTTAGGTGGAAGAATTGAATGCTCTCCAAAATAGTAGGGTGCTGGTACTTACTCCCAACCCTTTCTCTATCTGTCCAACACTTAAGGTTTTCCTTAACTTCCTCAACTAAAACAAAATTGCAAAAACAACCAGTACAATTTATCAATTATCCTTGGCAGCTGACTTGAAGAACACCTCTCTCTGGAATAAAATAAAATCCAGGGCTGGAAATAGAAAAATACCCCCACAAACTAGATTTTTTCCCCTTCATTATATTATTAAATGGCAAACCATCCTTACACCATACCTCATTGTCCACAGGATGTCTTGACCAAATCCAAATTTTTCTAAAGCATGTTTCACTTTTGAATATACACTTTCCAAAACCTTGCCCCAAGCCTTACCCCTATTGAGGCAACTTCACATTCACCTACACTGAAGCAGTACAAGACCTGACACAGATATTAAGGAAAGAGCAGAAAATTAAGATCCTAAATCATATATCGGTGATCATTGTCCCAAGTCTAATTCTTGACAAGAATTGAGTTGGTAACAATTTGACTCATTATGGCTTTGCCAAGAGTTGGGTGGTGGGTAGGGAAGTTGTTTGCTTCACCATCTGCATCACTATAATTGCAAACCCCACAGCTTTTTGTGGAGTTCTTTACAGTTTACAACATGCTGCTGTTCCTTTGTTCCTGTTGTTTCTGTCGTTCCTTTTTTGTCCTTGAGACAGCTCTCTGAAGTTGTCCAAGCAAATTTAATGGCTGTCTCCATTTTACTGAATGAAGAAAATGATGTCCAAGAGGGTATGGTGACATGCGCAAGATCCACAAAACTAAGTAGTGTCAGAGCTAGGTCTTGAACCTAGATTTTTAGGACTCTGCTACTAATGCTTTTAAAACTATACCACTACATTCCTTGCTGCCTACCCATGCCACTCCTTCCCAGTGCATACATACATACACACAGACACACACACAGTAAGGCCCTATTCTGGTTTTACTCTTTCCAGGCAACATTCCAGGCTTTTCACCTATCTTTATTTCAGAAAACTTAACCTATTTTAAGTCTCTTAACCCTCGACCATCTTGTCTATTTCCAAGTAGACAATATTAGCTCATTTAATCTTTAGAAGGGGTTAAGTAACTTACCAAAAGTCACACAACCAATGAATTGTGGAGATTGCAATTCTGAGCCATTGGGCTTCAATGCTTATGCTCCTGCGTCATTGCTCTGTCTTTTGGCACCAATTTGTTAAACTACTCTGCTAATGGGCTAATACCATAAATGCACTAATCAAAAGGAAATTGGAATAGCTGTATTTGTTTTATTATTGCAATCAATGTGACACAAAAAAAGTTTAATATATTTTTTTCTAACTAAATTCTATGTCTGGTTAATGGGCATGTATTGTATACCTGGCTAGATTCTGTGACACAATTAGGGAACAATATGACATAACATAATAAAACACTAAATGGTATGTGTTTAAATGTCCACTTGTAAATTGGAGGCAATAATACATTAAAGAATAGGTTATAAATGAGGTCAACAAGGAAGAAATTAAAATTGGCTGGAATTATCAAGAAAGAAATGAAACTTGAACCTGGCAGTGAAGGATTTGGAAACTTATAGAGAAGAAAAGAGGGATTTCCATAGAAGAAGAACAGTATAAGCAAAACCATAAAGATAAAGGTTTGAATAATCCATATGTGAGGTCAATGAAAAGACTAGGTTCGTTTCAATATAAGATACAGGTTGAGGAGGAGTTCAAAATAGTGTGTTACAGGAAAGAATATCCAGTGGAAAAAAGACAGTCTCTTTAGCAAATGGTGTTGGGAAAATTGGACAGCAACATGCAGAAGAATGAACCTGGACCATTTTCTTACCATACACAAAAATAAACTCGAAATAGATTGAAGACCTAAATGTAAGACAGGAAACCATCAAAATCCCAGAGGAGAAAACAGGCAACAACCTCTTTGACCTCACGCACAGCAACTTCTTACTAGACATGTCCCGAGAGGCAAGTGAAATAAAAGCAAAAATAAACTATTGGGACCTCATCAAGATAAAGAGCTTCCTCACAGCAAATGAAACAATCAACAAAACTAAAAGGCAACCAACAGAATGGGAGAAGATATTTTCAAATGACATATTGTATAAAGGGTTGGTATCCAAAATCTATAGAGAACTTACCAGACTCAACACCCAAAAACCAAATAATCCAGTGAAGAAATGGGCAAAAGACATGAACAAACACTTTTCCAAAGAAGACATCCAGATGGCTAATAGACACATGAAAAGATGTTCAACATCACTCATCATCAGGGAAATACAAATCAAAACCACAATGAGATACCACCTCACACCTGTCAGAATGGCTAAAATTAACAACTCAGGCAACGACAGATGTTGGTGAAGATGTGGGGAAAGGGGAACCCTTTTGCACTGTTCATGGGGATGCAAACTGGTGCAGCCACTCTGGAAAACAGTATGGAGGTTCCTCAAAAAATTAAAAATAGAACTACCCTATGACCCAGCAATTGCACTACTAGGTATTTGTCCAAAGGATACAAAAATGCTGATTTGAAGGGACACTGCACCCCAATATTTATAGCAGTACTATCAACAATAGCCAAATTATGGAAACAGCCCAAGTATCCATCAACAGATGAATGAATAAAGTGTGGTATGTGTGTACACACACACACACACACACACACACACAATGGAATATTACTCAGTGATCAAAAAGAATGAAATATTTCCATTTGCAACAACATGGATGGAACTAGAGTGTATTATGCTAAGAGAAATAAGTCAGTCAGAGAAAGACAAATATCATATGATTTCACTCGTGGAATCAAGAAACAAAACAGATGAACATAGGGGAAAGGAAGGAAAAAGAAGATAAAAACAGAAAGGGAGGCAAACTATAAGAGCCTCTTAACTACAGAGAAGGAGCTGAGGGTTGCAGGAGGGGAAGTGGGTGGGAGGATGGGCTAAATGGGTGATGGGCATTAAGGAGGGCACTTGTTGGGGTGAGCACAGAGTGTTGTATGTAAGTGATGAATCACTACATTCTACTCTTGAAACCATTATTACACTATATGTTAACTATCTTGGATTTAAATAAAATTAAAAAATGAAGTTTTCATCAATTTTAGAAAAAAATAATGTATTAGTTTGGAGTAGCTGATTGTCCCCAACACAAGGGAAGTTTGCATTCACCACATGCTGTTTTCCATACACCTACATTGGTTGTTCATAAAAAAGATGGGAAGAAGGACTTCCCTGCAAGCTTCTGCAGGCACTTTTCTGAAGAAAAAGCCTAAAGATGCATTGGGTAGGGCAGAAAAATCTCTCATTTACGTGGCACAGAGAAAGATCTATTGCTTCTGAGGCGGGGGGGGGGGGGAGTAGAAGCAAAATGTGTCTGCCTCTAGGGGAAGCATGGAATCTTTTACCCAGAACTCAGGAAAATTCCTTTGCTCCTTGGAGAAGAATATAAGCAAAACCCTTTACTTCTGGAGCAGAGGCAAGAAACTTAAGCCCAGGATCCTACATACATAACAAGCATAGGTATCCCAATACTGGGAGAGAATCAGGAAACTCCTGCCCAAGGCCAAAGATAGATGTTTCAATATGACTATGAAAATGGCTATGAATACTAGAAAGCTCCATTCCTGAAGCCCAAGTGCACAGGGACTGCCTGAGACTAATACTGGACCAAGACAACAGAGAACACGCTATGCCCCCATGAGCAGCCTAACACCAAATAACAAGCAACATCAGTTTTCTGCTGGAAGAGGGGCAGGAGCATAGAAAGAAATACCTTCTGTGGCCTAGACATTCAAGGGCAACTGAAAGCTAAGGGGGAAGCAGGAAGACTGAGAAAAAGCCTTTGGTACCTCAACCCATACATACACTAAGGACATGATAACAGTGGCTAACTACTGCAGGAATTCAAAGCCGGTGGTGCACTAATGGTAATGATAGCACTTATCACAAAGCCTGCTCATCTACTGAGTAGGTTGACTCAACTTCACAATAAAATAGCCATACAGAAGAAGAAGCAAGGTCATTTCCAAGCATAGCAATTTATCTTCGTCTCTACTATTCTTCTACATACATTGCCTGGCATTGTATAAAAACTTAAGACACAAACACAAAGCCAGGAAAAAAAATAATCTATTGTGAACAAATAAAGCAATCAACCAAACCTGATTTAGAGATGTTGCAAATATTAGAATGGTTAGATGGAGACTTTCTAATAACTGTGACTAATGTGATAAATGACCTAGTGGGAAAGATGGACATACATGCAGGAACAGATGGAGAATTTCCACACAGCAATGAAAACTGTATGAAGGAGTAAAATGAAAATATTATATATATATTTTTAAATACACAGTAACAAATTAACACAGAAATAAGGCTCCACAAATGAAGAATGCCTTTGGCAGTTTCATTAATAGATGGATACAGCCAAAGAAGTACTAGTGAACTTGGGGATAGGTCACTGTAAATTATCCAAACTATAATGCAAAGAGAGAAAAGTGAGAAAAAAAAGAACAAAGCATCCAAAAGTTGTAGTATAGTATATAGTTGATTAACATTCAGTAATTTGAGACTCAGAAAAGAAGGAAAAAAATGGGCAAAAGAATCATTTAAAAACATAATGACTGAGAAGTTTTCAAAAATAATGCAAGACTATAAAACACATCACAGAAACTCAAAGAAAAAAATGTGGATAAATATAAATACACACACTTCAAGTACATCAGAGTCAAACTTGTGAAAACCAGCTACAAATATTGATGGTATAAAGATGCAGGACATACAGAGGAACAAAAATTAGAAACACAGTAGACTTGTCATCAGAAACTATACAAGCCAGAAGATAATTGGGTGACATCTTTTAGTATTGAAAGAAAAATCTATCACCCCAGAAATCTATATCTATTAAAATATTTTTCAAAGATGAGGACAAAATACAAACTTCCTCAGACAAACAAAAGCTGTGAGAATTTGCTTCTATGTAATATGGGCTACAAGAAATGTTAAAGGAAGTTATATAGGCAGAAAAAGTATGATGCCAGATGGAAGCTTGTATCTATAACAAGCAATGAAGAGTGCCAGGAATGATTAAAATAAAAACAAATATAAAAGGCATTTGAATACTTCATTTTCATTAAAAGAAAACAAGCACTTTCAAGAAAACTTTAGTATCAGTATATTTTGGAGTTTATAACATATGTATAAAATGTATGGCAACAATTGCACAACAGATATTAGGGAAGAATTGAAACCAAATTGGTGTAAATTTCTTATACTATATGTGAGTTGTATAATATTTGAAATTGGACTCTGCTTAAGTAAAGATGTATATTGTAAGCCATAGTGAAGCCAATAAACATAATTCTGAAAAGAGGCATAAAGAAGGCAGTAGAGGAGATAAAATGATATCACAAATATTACTCGACTTATTCAAAACAAAACAAGAAAAGAAGAAAGATAAACAAAGAACAGATGGGATGAACAAAAAACAACTAGCAAGATATAGTTTTAATGTAACCATGTCAATAGTTCCATTAAATGTAAATGGTCTTAATACCCACAGAAAAGTTAGATATTGTCAGATTGCCTGTAAAAGACCCAAATATATGCTTTTTACAAGAATCTTACTATAACTATAAAAGCATTGATGTATGAAAAACAAAATGAAGGAAAATAAGATATACCATGAAAGCTTTAACAAAAACAAAGCTACAATGGCTATATGAATTAATATCAGATCAAGAACACTTCAGAACAAGTAATATTATGACTAGATGATAAAGAGGGACATTATGTAATGATAAGGAATTAAATTAATTAAGAAGACATCATAGTCCTAAATGTGTGTACCTATAAACAAAATTTCAGAATACATAGATCAAAAACTGTCAGAAATGAAAAGAGGAAAAGATAAATACACTATTATAGCTGGATACCTCACACTTCTCTCTCATATAGCAATAGAACATGTAGGCAGAAAATAAATAAGGATACAGAAGGTATGTATAATATTATCAATAAACTTGACCTGAAACTTACAGAACACTTCACCCGACAACAGAAGAATATGCATTGGTTTCAGGCGCAAATGGTACATCCACAAAAATGGCTTATTTTTCTGGTGCATAAAAGAAACACAATAATTTATTTATATATATTTTTAATTTAACCTACCAAATAAATCTAATTAGTTTAATTCCTTACAAAACCTTTAAAATGTTCCAGGAGCTCTCTGGAACACCTCAGATTGTGGACAAAATATTTCATTCAAGAATTTAATGTGGGGAAGTACGTCAAAAATTATCAAAGGTTTAAAGAATTGATTAAATATAATAATAGATCATTATGAAACAATATTTAATTATTGATTTAACCAAAAGACAATAAAAGATATCAAAGACAAATATATAAGTTTACACAGCAGTGAGCAAAATTTAGCTTTTTAAAAATATTTATTAAGACTTTCTTTTTTGGAGAGTAAATCAAAGACCTGGTAAACATAGGTCATTATTTTGGTAAAACACAGAATCCTTGTTTTTAGGCAGATGACTTTAAATATAAAATTATTTACAATGTCTTATTAAGAGAGGATCAATAGATTAAGAAAACTTTTTTTTAACAAAGAGAAAACAAAAAATTTACCTTTGCATCAGTATATTTTTGATATTAAAACTCATTTGCTTAAATTTCTTTTCAATCATAGCCAGTACTGACCATACACAAATCCCTTCCAACAAGTCCCTCACCATAAACCTTCTACAACTTTACACATTCAGATTTTGTCTCAAGTTTTCCTTCTTTAAATAACCAGTCTGACTTTAGGACAAAAATACTTTTTTTCCCCCTCAACAAAATGTATTCCCATTCCTCATATGTTTTGTTTTTTTTTTTTCAAAAACACCAATTTTACTTTTCTTGAATATAGATCTGTTTCCCTTATTTATAGTAGTCTGAGTTACATTTATTAGAATTCTTAACTATTAGAATCCTTAGTTTCTAGTGAAAACTAAGTAGCAAGTGATTGTGAACTTTCGCTATCTCAGTATTCTTTAAATTAGGAAATTTATGAGTACATTTCAAGAATTCTAGAAACGTGTTTTTCATAGTACAATATTTAAAAAAAAATTTTATGTTTAATTATTTGAGAAAGAGGCAGAGAGCAAGCAAGGGAGGGGCAGAGAGGGAGGGAGACACAGAATCAGCAGGCTCCAGGCTCTGAGCTGTCAGCACACAGCCTGACTCAGGGCTCAAACCCACAGACCACAAGCTCATGACCTGAGCCGAAGTCGGCCGCCTAACCACCACCGAGGCGCTCCCACAGTACAATATTTTTAATAAAGTTTACTAATAGAACCATATTTAATTTGTCTGTAATGATGACAGAAAAACTCTAAAAGGCCTGATAAACAAGGGAAGCCATTTTAGATTTCTTTCAAGTCAAAATGACTGTATATAACGTTTGTTCAAACCAAAAGCCTGATTTATGGCTCACTATGCATGCATTGTACATCTACTTTGTGAATGAGTAGCCTAAAGGAAAATCATCTTGCCCTGGAGACATCAATTAATACTTCTACTCCCTGCATTCCTTTATGACAAATCTTATGATTCCTGCCTATATGCTAACCTATCATCTTTTGAGCTTTTACAAGATGTAAAAAAGTACACAACCCTATAAAAACTGTTCATTCATGGGAACACTTTCTTCCTTGTGAAGAGCTTATTTCCAGGGCAGCTGTCTTAATTTGGGCTCAAATAAAAGTCTCTTACCTTTTGAGATACTAACTAAAACGTTTGTTCAATTTGCATAGACATTTCTTGATGAAGTCGACAGGATATCAGGGTACTTCCCCTGAGAACACGGGGCGGGGGGGAATCTTCTTGAACTGGGCCCTCAGTACCAGCAAGGTCCCTTTGTTTGTACTCCTCTGAGTTTTCAGCACCTCACAGGTGTATCTGGTGAGAAGAAACACAATAATTTAAAATAATTAAAGCTACAATATTTTCGGACCACAAACAAATTCTGACCACCACAATTAAACTAGAAATTAATATTCTGGAAAATATCTTATTATTTGGGAAATAAACAGTACTCTTTAAAAAATCCATGGGTCACACAAGAAATTACAAAGGAAATTATAAAGTATTTTGAATTTAATGAAAATGAAAATGAAATACACCAGATCAAAATATCTGAGCCAGACATGTAACATGTGTAGGGAAAATTTATAGCAGTAAAAACTTATATTATAAAAGAGAAAAGCTTTTCAAATCAATAATCTAAAATTCCAGTTTAAGAAACTAGAAAAAAAAGTAAATTAAATCCCAAAGCCAAAAGAAGGTAAGAAAATATAAAGAGCACAAATCAGTGTCAGAAGAAAGAGAAAAACAATAAAAATCAATGAAACCAAAGCCTGACTCTGAGACAAGAACAATATTTATAAACCTCAAGACAGATGGATCAGGATGAAAAAAAGACATAAATTGCCAATGTTACAAAGGAAGGAGAGACATTACTACAGCTCTTTCAGAAATTAAAAAGGCTAATAATAAAGGACTATTCTGAAAAATTTTTGCCAATAAATTTGATCAGTTAGATAAAATGGAAAAATTCATTGAAAGATACTGCCACTGCTCACTCAAGAAAAAACAAGCTATCTAAATGCTCCTATATCTACTACAGAAATTAAATTCATGGTTAGAAACCTCCAAATAAACAGAAACAACAGCATCAATTATAAACAAACTCTTCCAGAAAATAAAAGTATAAGAAATCCCGTGTAATACATTTTGTTATACCACCCTTACTCTGACATCAAAACTGGACAAGGGCAAGACAAAGTACAAATATCCTCCCTAAACATAAATGCAGAAAGCCTTAACAGAATGTCAGTAAACTAAATCCAGCAAATATACAAATAAAAATACATCATGATCATAGTAAGCAGAATAAAGGCCCCCAAGAGATGTCCATGTTCTAAGCCCCAGAACCTATGACTATGTTATGTTATATGGCAAAAGAGAATGAAGGTTTTCAAATGGAGTTTAGGTTCCTAATCAGGTGACTTAAAAATAGGGAGATTATTCTGGATTTTTAGTGGGCCTAAATGGAAACAGAAGGATCCTTAACAGTAGAAGAGGGAGACAGAAGAGTCAGTATCAGTTATGCGACAGGAGAAACACTTGACTGACCATTACTGGCTTTGAAGATGGAAGGATCTCACGGTCCAAGCAATGTGAGAAGACCCTATAAGCTGAAAAAGCAAGAAAACAAATTTCCACCCCATGAACTTCCAGAAAAGAACACAAGCCTGCCAACACCTCCATTTTAGCCCAGAGAGACCGGAATCAAACTTCTGATCTACAGAGCTGTAACAAAATAAAATTGGGTTGTTTTAAGCCACTTCATTTGTGGTGATTTGTTATAGCAGCAATATGAAATTGACAGGGGCTTTAATGGGTGGGACCAGGCATTAGGGTTGAAATAATCCATCATGAAGTACCATTCACTCTTTCCAAATTAAGAACAAGCCAAATTGGGCTGCTAAATGGAGAAGCAGTGGGGATAATCACCCTTTTTCTAAATAGGTCTTGTATAATGAGTTTCAGTCCTTAAGAATCATGTTTTATATTGGGCCAAATTGACTAGAATAGCCAAAATAATTTTGAAAAAGAACATTGGAAGACTTATACTCCCTGCTTTCAAGACTTACTATAAAGCTTCAGTAATTAGGAAAGTGTGGTACTGGCAAAAGGATAAACATACAGATCCAGATGAGTTGAACAAAATAGAAGAGTCTAGAAAGAGACCCAAAATTCATATAATCAATTGATTTTTTTAGCAAAGATGACAAGGTATTTAATGGAGGAAGGGTAGTATTTTTAACAAATGATGCTGGAACAATTGGACCACCATATACATACAAATTACCTTTAATGCATGCTATGCACCATATTAAAAAACTCCAAATGTATCACAGTTCTAAATATAAAACCAAAACCTCTAATACTTCTAAAGATATTCAGTGTGACCTGGGCTAGGCAAAGATTTCTTAGAAAGAACACAAAAATACATACAACAGAAGAAAAGCTTTATAAATTTGACTTCATCATAATTCAAAACTTCTGCTATTTGAATGATACTGTTAAGGAAATACAAAGGCCAGTAGAAAATATTTCAGAACACATGTCTGATAAAGGACTGTGTCTCTAATATATAAACAACTCTCACAGCTCAAAATTGATAAAACAAATAACCCAATGAAAATCTGAGCAGTTTTAGACTCTCCAAGAAAAATATGTTCAATATAATTTTGGGGGGAAATCCAAATTAAAACCACAATAAATGACAATACACATCTCGTAAATGACAAAAACAAAACAGCTACCCTGACGTTACCTGATGAGGATGCTGAGCAACTAGAACTTATATGCATTGCTATTGGGAAGGCAAGATAGTATAGCCCTTTGGAAAACAGTTCGGTAGTTTCTTATAAATTTAAATATGTAACTTATGGCCCAGTCACCTCACTCCTACGTCTTTATTCAAAAGAAGTGAAAATGTATGTCTGAAAAACCTATAACAAAATTCTTTTAGCAGTTTTACTCAAAAGGGCTAACAAAGTGGGATAAACCCAAATTTCCATCAACTTACGAATGGTAAAATTGTGGTGCATTTATCCAATGGAACACTATTTGTCAGTGAAAGGAACATACTATGATACGTGCCACAACATGGATGAATCTCAAAACCATTGTGCTTTGTGAAAGAGGGCAAACACAGAAGGCTGTAGAATTCTATGATTCCAGTTATCTAACATTCTGGAAGAGGCATATCTATAAGGGAGAGAAATCAAATTAATGGTTGGAGGGGTGGATGTAGATAGAGCATTGGCAGCAAAGGAACATGTGGAGACTTTTGGGGATGATGAAAATATTCTGTGTATTAATGAAGTGATCAAATTATTACAAATTTGTCAAAACTCAGAAGTGTACACTTAAAAAGGGTAAACTTTACTGTATATAATTCCTCAATAGACCTGCCTTTTTAACAAAGGAAGCAAAAATAAACAGTGGGGATGAATTCTAGGTTCTTGAGCAGGAAAGTGATAGGATAAAACAGGCCCTTTTATCTAATCTCTTTTTAGAGATTAGATTTTCTCAGGATAGATTAAAAAGAAGGCTAGGGATTTGGTAGACCAGTTTTGGGTTGTGGGATACAGAATAATCCAGTCATTAGGTAATGAGGGACGGTAAGAGATATCCTGAAATATTTGAAAATTTGTCATTTCAGAAAAAGTTTAAACTTATTCTGTGTGGCTCCAGAGGGTAACTAGAAACAACTAGAGCTTTTCTGATATGTCATATGTCTGTACATTAATGAGCTCTCTGTTAAGAAAAATAAGTGAAGTGGATATCCACAAAGTTGAGAGGCTACAGGCTGCAGGGGTTTGGTTGACAGAGGAAGAGGATCAGAGAAGAATTTTTAACCTTTACTTTGGCTGCTCCTAGTGACTCCACACATTTTCCTCTGAGATTCCCATTATGTTCCAAATTTCTCCTTTGGAAGCCAGACACCCAGGTAACTCAGCCTCAAATAGTCCAGAGAATTTGAAGAGACTAGTCTCTGTTCAACAACTTTTGCTTTCCAGAACCTGAGATAAGCTCAGGGAGCAGTTACTTGTCTCCAAAGATGTAGGAACCAGGTAGACAACAGTTCAAGGTGGGCCCCAGGCAGTTGATTTTTAAAAATTTTTTTAATGTTTATTTATTTTTGAGAGAGAGAGAGAGAGGGAGAGAGAGAGAGAGAGAGAGAGACAGAACATGAGTGGGGGAGGGGCAGAGAGAGAGGGAGACAGAATCCCAAGCAGGCTCCAGGCTCTGAGCTTTGAGCACAGAGCCCGATGCGGGGCTCAAACTCACAAACGGTGAGATCATGACCTGAGCCAAAGTCTGACGCTTTACTCTCTGAGCCACCCAGATGCCCTTCGGCAGTTGATTTAATCTGATTTGAAGGGCAGAGACTGTAGAGGGCATGATTGAGAGTACTGGAGCATGATCAGAGTGCTGTTTTACATTGGTTCGATACACAGGTAGGTTTTCCTCTACATTGTGCATACTGCATTCAGATAGAACTGTGATTTCTCAAGTCTAGCTTAGGTTAGTGTAAAATTTTTAGGGGCAAACATGAAGAAGTACTTCCCCTTTTTCAAGAAAGTGCCTAGTTTTCTAAAGCTATAATTTTCTCTTTCCCTGATGCCTTGGGAGGGAAGTTTCTCACCTCTCACACTTGCATTTTAAAAGCCAGCTGCTAAGAGGCTTTTCCACCAGTGCTCAGAAGTGAGGATGCCCCATCTTTTACCTACCAAAATTTTCCAAACAGACCAGGATATGTGTCCTGACTCATCCCAGTCCTGTTGCAGAATTTCAGGTGGTGATTTTATTTGATATCCAGACAGTTATGAAATGATGAAGGTATTAGATTTCCCCAGAATAAACATCCCTTCTCCCTCTGGAAGTATTATGGGGCTCTTCCCGAAATACTGACACCATGAGATTTCAACCAAAGTAACTGCTTTAAGTTATCTGCTTTCCTTCCCCAGACACCTTCCCAATCTATCAAGTAAGTCTGGGTGTCCTGAAGTTGTACTTTATGTTTGGGGGTTTTTTAGGAAATGGCTACTAAGTCCTGGAATAATAAGGGAATACCGATCATTGGCAATATTCCCTAGGTGACAATACCCACTTAATGCAACAGGGATGTCTCCCCCCGTCCCCAGCCTTGAAAAGTGGTACATAGGTTGTTTAATTTTTACGAATCAAATATTTTGAGAATGCACCAAGAAAATTAATCTTAATAATAGAAAGACTTGATGATCATTTGTTTTATATATCTAGTTTTTCACCTGTCACGCTGGCTTCAAGCAGAGTGCAATTCAACTGTAACTATGCCAATCATACCAGGCAAGGACAAGCTCAAAGCCAAGATCTTCAGTTCTGTCTGTACACCTCCACTACAACTAGCTCAATCGATTTTTTTAATCACTTATTAAAATAGTTACTTAGGTAACCACAAACCTAACCTTAGTATGACCTTTGATTTTGATTCTTGGCTATGTCCTACATATCAACAATGAATAACTAAAAAGTAAATGTTCTATCTCCATGACCCTACAATCCTAACTAATCAAGTTAACTTCCCACCACTTGACATAACCATTTGAACAAAACTGATTGAATTGATCCATTTGGTCAGTTGATCTTTTTGTTCTTATTTCATTTTCTCCACCTCTACAATGCCCTACTTAGAAATCTTAAATTTCCTAAATAGAAGGCAGAAATTACCAATCAAACTAAAAAAAATAGCACCATGAGAATAGGTGGGCTTTGGAAAGGGGATGGAGGTTGCATAATGGACTGTACTCAAAATTTATCTGACCTTAAGCAAGGTCTAAACAATCAGAAGCCTCTGCGTTCTTCAGTCATTCGTTCACTTCACCCATCACTGTTCCATTCTTGTGCACTTCGATGGCTTTATTGATAAAAAAAAAAAAAAAAGTTGTAAGAGGAAACACACTCCCTGTGAGTTCCTCCAAAGTATCCAGATTTGTACAGGGGAGGGCAAGGTTAGGGAAGAAGCCTTGGAAGTATGTGAGTAAAGGCATTTCAAATTCTGATTGGGTGCAACTCCCTCAGGGATTTAGTCTGTGTTCATGGTACTTCATTTGTGGCTGTTTCCATAGGCTCAGTATATGGCCAGGGTCTAGGGGACTATCGGTGCAGGCAGCCCCCAAATTATTCTATAATCATTTCTCCAAGAAAGCCAACCCTGAGAAGGCAATAGACAGATAAATCTATAGTTGTGACTGCTCCTGAGCCTATCCAATTATCCACAAGTATAACTACTCTTCTTTAGCGTCATACTGCTAGTCTGTCTTATCTTTCTGGTTGTCAATGTCATCCTCATCCTCCTCATCTGGCTTAATCAATTGTGCAGTCTTATGTATCTTTTCCTTAGCAATCTCTCTTTCCTGGTCATCTGCTACTGCAGTAGCAGCAACCCATGCATACTGGTCAATGGCTTGATTTCCATGCTTACTCTCTTGTGACCCACTACTTTCCCCAGATAATAAACTCCCCCTCCTTCAGCATCATGAAGTGCTTCCACCTGGATGCTATGACCTAAATATGGGCTGTAACCATCTGTTATTCTCTGTGTTACCTACTTATATAGAGAGTCTCTGCATGAGTCTGGTGGCCAGCTGCTGGATGACAGGAAACACTTTCAGTGAAATGGTCATATCCATCATGTCATTACTCTACTGTGCCTTCACTGTCTTCAACCATTCCATCTTTAAGATCCAGGCTGTGCTAAATCTCACATTCTCTTATACCAGCTTCAGTGAGCTGGTGCTGAGCAGCAGTACCATGAGCCTGCTCTGGCCCTTTGGCTTTGTCCTCACCTGCTGAATGCCTCCTTTCCCTTCACTATGCACCTTGCCGTTTCAAAGTCTTTTCCATCTACGGTTCATATTTGGCTCTGGTGGCCATGTCTATGTACCTAAAACCTCATTCATAGGTGTCCCAAGATGAAAACAAGCTCTTTGCTATCTTCTATGTATGGCATCACTGTATCCATGCTCTACACCATCATCTATACATCTAGCAAGGAAGTGAAGAATACCTTCAGGAAGTAAGTAGTGGGAAGTAACTCAAACTCATGGACCAAGACTTACTGCATGATACACATGTATGTCTGGGAAACCAAGCATCAGATAACTTATTTCTATACAAATAGATACCTACAACCTCTAAGCATCATGTCAAATACTTTGAAGGCTCCTGACATGGTCCTAGCTCTTAAAGGAGTTTCAAGGTAGGGGAGGAAATATAAGTGTAGCAGTAACAGCAATATAAGAGCAAAAATATAAGCAGGACATGGTAATGTTGCAAAAGATATGTCAAGATCATGGCATCCTGTAAAGGATGAGAAAGAGCTCACTTTACATTGTTTAGGTGGGTTCATATTAAGCCTCAGGATGGAGTTGGCAACATCTGTACTTCTATTTCCCATATGAGGAGAGTTTAGACGGGGGAAGATAAAGCAATGGGAAGAGCATCCCAGGCAAAGGTGATAGGAGAAACAAAAGTTTGAGGATGGAAAGAGAATGATACATGAAGGGGAGAGCAATCCTCTTTGATTGGAGGGAAAGTAATGTAAGAAGTGAGAGAAGAGGATGGAGAATTTAGCATATGGGGATAACTCCCAGCCAGGAGTTATTTTGGGAACTCTAGGGTCAGGCTTCCTGGATTAAAATCCTGGCTCTCACAGCTGTGTGACCTTAAGCAAGTTGTGTGATCTTCCTGGGCCTCTCTGTTCATTAACCATAAAATGGGGGAAATAATAGTTCTTACACTTCATAGGATTATTTCAAGGATAAAAAAGAATAGTTAAAACTGAGAACAAACTGAGGGTTGATGGGGGGTGGGAGGGAGGGGAGGGTGGGTGATGGGTATTGAGGAGGGCACCTTTTGAGATGAACACTGGGTGTTGTATGGAAACCAATTTGACAATAAACTTCATATATTGAAAAAAAAGAATAAACCGTGGAAAGTAGCTGGAACAATATAAACACTCAGTAAATGTTAGCTATTATTATCATTATCCTTGGTTTCCCCATTACTCACTGGAGTGAGAAGTTCTCCAGGTACTCACCATTTCTGACTTGCTTCCATTCACACTCACAAATTGTTCTGGACACATAGTATGAGATCAACCCATGTTTGAAGCATAGTTGAATATATGAATGAAGGAATGAGTGAATGAATAATGAGTGAATTAATGAATTGCACTGTCTTCTTATTTTATTTTTTTAAATGTTTATTTATTTTTGAGAGAGAGAAAGAGAGCACAAGTGGAGGAGGGGCAGAGAGAGATGGGGACAGAAGATAGGAAACAAGCTCTGTGTTGGCAGCAGAGAGTTCAATGCGGGGTTTGAACCCATGAACTATGAGATCATATCTGAGCCAAAGTCAGATGCTCAACCAACTGAGACACCCAAGTGCCCCTCTTTTTTATTTTTATTTTAATTTTTTAATTTTTTAAATTCAAGTTAGTTAACATACAGTGTAGTATTCGTTCTAGGAGCAGAACCCAGTGATTCATCACTTAAGCATGATACCCAGTGCTCATCCCAAAAAGTGCCCACCTTAAAGTCCATTACCCATTTAGCCCATCCCCCTCACCTCCCCTCCAGCAATCCCCAGTTTGTTCTCTGTATTTGTGTCTCTTCTGATTTGCCTCCCTTCTGTTTTTATCTTATTCTAACTTCCCTTCTCCTATGTTCATCTGTTGTGTTTCTTAAATTCCACATATAAGTGAAATCATGATATTTGCACCGAGTCTTCTTATATTAGAGTCCCCATGTAAGATTTGTTGTAAAGTCAAGATTCCTCAATGCAGCACATACGTATAGATACCTATATGTCATCATATGCTGCCTTTAGATATCTGCATTTTCATTTGTCCAGTCTTTGGAAGGTGGTATGAGGGCTAAGTATGCACAAAACTTACGAAGGCAGCCAGAGGACAGAACCCTGACCAGCAAATAGGAGAACTAGGTTTGAACCCTGGCTTGATACCATGTGATCTGAGCAAGCCATTCAACTTATGAGCCTCATTTCTTTTTCATATTTAAAATGGGATGATGATACCTATATTTCAGGGTTCTAGTAAGAATCAAAAGAGATAAATTAAGTGAAAGTGTCTGGCATTCCAACTGATGTTTCTTTCTAGTTTTACATAGTACTAATATTAAAATATGCCTGTTGGTTTTCCTGAAGTTTGACCTATAGGAGGGACAGGGACACTAAGCACACTAGAAATAGGCAGAGTAAGGACATTCTGGGAGATATGCACACACCATTTACAATTGATAACAGGACCACTTTCCAATGATGCTCTCTAACAGCTGCCAGCATGCTAGAGTTCGGAGTTATTTGTGACTCAGTGCAATGTCTGCTATGCCTCCAGACTCTTAATTTTCTCAGTACTTGGCAGGCAATAGTGGATCAATAAATGTTTGCCAAATTGATTTCAGTTACAGATCCACTCTTCCACCACTCATAACATTCTCTGTCTCTGTCTCTGTCTCCTTTCAGCCTGCCCCCTGCCCCATTCATATATTCAGTCATTCAATAAACACTCACTATCTATCCACTGAGTGTCAGGCCCTCTGCTAGGTTTTGATAAACACTGCTGTAGTGGAAATTACCTTCTCATCCTGTTTCCAGTCTAATTCTGTCTGTCTTCCTTTCTCTCTTGTTCTCTTGATTTTTTGTATTATTGCTCTGATTTTATATCCCCTTTTGTCTTCTCCCTGTTTCTCTATCTCCCTTTGCCCAGGCCAGTAACTGACTAACCCACTTCAGTGCTGCCCTGACCCCACACCCTAAGTTCCTGGCCCCTTATTCCCTCTCTGAGACCCACCTAGTCCCCAGAGACAGCTCAATTCCAGGGAAAATTGGCACAGACATCCCAGCATCAGGTCTTCCCAATGAGAGTTATTCCCTGTGCCACCAATGTTTTCATGCTCTGTATGTGCAAGCCAGACTAGGCATGTGAGTGAGATGGGACCTCCCTGAAGCCCTTCCCGAAGGTCACCATTTAAAATTCTGGGATCTCCAAGGAATTGTGAGAAAGTTCCAGAAAGTTTCTTTCTACTCTCACTCTTCACTCATGACCCAGATGTGTCCTACCTGGCTTGTAGCTCCCTATCTGGTGTTCCCTGATGCTCCTGGGAGGTACTCAAATTAATTCATACACAGCTTAAATTCTGTAAGCACTTACTTCTCTCAAGGTTTTTTTCCTTTTCCATGCAATAACTCCTTTAATCCTTAAAACAACCCCAGGAGATATTTATATTGTCCCCATTTACCAATGAGGACACCTAGGCTCAGAGAGATGGCATAACTAGCCTAAGATCCAACAATTAATAAGTGGCAGAGCAGATACAGAAATGTGAATCTCCTCCTTACCAATGATCTCTCCCCTCCAACCCCCGCCCATTAGTGGACAGTATATTGTGAGACCTGGTGATAGACACTCAGTGACTAGTCACTGAAGAAGAAATAATGTCAGCTTTTATATAGTTCTAGGTCTTTCCATTTACAACTACCAGTCTGACATCTATTGAGTGTCTCACAAGAATCTCAAACTCATATGTCTCAAACTTAACTCAACATCCTGACTTCTCTTTCTACTTCCCTCTGCCCAAACCAGTTCGCCCCTCCCCTGCTATTAGCTAATGCCACCACCATCTACTAACTTGTCTGAGCCAGAATCATACCAAGGAGGTCACCTGTGCCCTTCTCTTTCCCTGGTCACCTTGATTTTACCCCCATGCCCAATCCTGATGATTTTACTTCCATAATGCCTTGCTAAACGCTGACCCTATTTTTATTTGCCTACTGCCAGGACTGTAATTCAAACCCTCATTACTTTTTGCCTTCACTTTTGCAAAAACCACCACTCTTCATTTCTTTCAAGTCTTTTTTGTAGGTTCTTCCTCATCAAATGCTTAATATTGGAGCACCTCAGAGCTCAGTCTATAGACCATGTCTCTATCTACAGTTGCTCCCTTGTGATCTCATCTGGTCTCATCATGTTAAATATCCTCTATGTGCCATCAACTCCTTAATTATTAGCACCAGAATGGATGTCTCCTCTAAACTACAGATCCACATATCCAACTGCCCATTGGAAACTTGAATGGCTAATAAACAAACACCTTAAACTTAGCACGCCCTAAACCAAACCTTGGACCATGCCCTAAACCAAACTCCAGATCTTCAATAAATCCTAAGCCTATTCCTATCTTAGGCTTCCTCATTTTGGTACATGGTGACTCCATTCTTCCTGTTGCTTAGGCCTTGCTGGTCCTAGGACATAGCAAGCATACTCTCACCACAGGGTCTTGCTATTTTCTCCATCTTAAACGTTTTTCCACTGAATATATATTTGGCAAACTCCCTCATCTCATCTAGGCCTTTACTAGAATGATATCTTACTAGTGAGGGCTTCCCTGACCACCCTATGTAAGATAGCAGGACATCTTCCTCATCACTCTTTACCCCTTATTCTGCTTTTCTCTTCAACACATTTAATACTGTTTAACAAATAACATATTTATTTGCTTTTTCCATTTATAATATATCCCTGCCCTTTAGAATGCAAGCTCCACAAGGTCAGGGAATTTGTTTTGTTCACTGCTGTATCCAAAGCACTTGGGAGGGTGTCTGGAACATAACAGGTGTTCAATGAAAATTTGCTAAACTGATAAGTGAGAGAAATAAACAAATTAATGGTTATATTAATGACTATATATACTCTGCATTTTTTTGGCCTCTGATCATTTACTTATGCTGTTCCATCTACCTGAAATGCCCATGGAAATCTTACTCATTCTCCTAAGTTCCAGCTCAATTGTTGCTTTTTCTGTAAAGCTCCATCCAACTCCCCTCCTCACCAGGCAGAATTAATCTTCCACTTAAGTGGTCTTATACTGCTTTAATCCTGGCATATAACTTTCTATAGCACTCATCACTTTCTGCCTTTTAGGTTAGAGTTATCCTATGTAAAAGGCTGATCTCATGACAAAACATTGAGCTCCTTAAAGTATGGTATTCCCTGAAGTGTCTAGGATAGTGCCTGGAATATTGTTAAATTGAATGTAACGGAACTAAATGCTTATTATCTGAATAGACAACTCCAATTAAGGATAATTAGCCTTGATAATAGCAGTGTTACCAGCAACTCAGTTAATGAACTGTAATTGCTCTTCCCAGACATGGACATAAAGCAGTATTCAGCTTTGGACTGCAACATGTATGGATCTCTTCATTGTTATCTTTAGGTCTGGGAGTTGATGCTGCTGCCTAGGCAATGCTAGTGCTTTCTATGCTCCCTCCTCAGGGCTACAGGCATAAGCAGTAGGGAGCCCCATAGCGGGGGTGGGGGGGGTGGGGGGGAATGTCTTTCCCATTATACTGGGGGCGGCTCCCTGGTGCAGAACAATGGCTTCCTCTTCAGCTGGGGGCTACTTAGAATGGATGAATAATGTTTCCATAGTCAGATTGGGAGATCGCTAGAGTAAGCAGACCATTGCTTCTCCATAACACTGAGAATACGTCAGGGTAACAAGTTTCTCCCGATGGATGAGCCTCCCCAGAGTGAAGACCATCTCCTAAAAGTTGAAGCCTTCTTAGAGTAAAGCAACTTAGTCTCCTCTATCAAAATTGAAACTCCATCATGCGAAGGACTATATAGTCTAGATGGGGAGAACCATATCTTGGTGATCTCAACCAGTCTTGTGGATTTAAATATCAGTCTCATGGATCTAAATATTATCTATAGGCTGAAATCTTCCAATTAGTATCTCCTTTCCAAGACCTCTTTTCTGAGCTCTAGACTCTTATACCCACCCATCTAATCTCTCTGTTGGATTATTTAAAAAACCTCTAATTGATCTCCCTGCTTCTATTTTTGCCACCCACCTAACTGTCCCTTCTCAACAAAGCAGACCCAATGACCTTTTAAAAATATAAGTCAGGGGGCGCCTGGGTGGCGCAGTCGGTTAAGCGTCCGACTTCAGCCAGGTCACGATCTCGCGGTCCGGGAGTTCGAGCCCCGCGTCAGGCTCTGGGCTGATGGCTCAGAGCCTGGAGCCTGTTTCCAATTCTGTGTCTCCCTCTCTCTCTGCCCCTCCCCCGTTCATGCTCTGTCTCTCTCTGTCCCAAAAATAAATAAACGTTGAAAAAAAAATAAAAATAAATAAAAATATAAGTCAGAACATGACATTCTTTTGTTCAAAACACTTCTTTGGATCCAAATATTTTTGTATTGTGGTAAAATACATATAACATAAAATTTACCATTAGGTATATTTAGTGCATTCACAGTGCTGTGTAATCATTACCACTATGTAGTTCCAGAGCATTTTTATCACCCCGAAGGAAAAACCCCTACCTGTTAAACATTCATTTCCTGTTCCATGCTCTAACCAGCCCTTGGCAACCACTAATCTGCTTTCTGTGTGTATAGATTTTCCTATTCTAAATATTTCATATAAACAGAACCATACAATATGTGGCCTTTTGTGTCTGGCTTCTTTCACTTAGCATGCTTTCAAGATTCATTCACATTGCAATACGTATCAGCACTTCATTCCTCCTTATGTCTGAATAATATTCCATTGACTAGATATACTGTATTTTGTTTACCCAGTCATCTGTTTGAGTTGTTTCCACTTTTTGGCTATTTTAAATAATGCTTCCATGAATACTCATATGTAAACAACTTATATAAACAACTGTTTGAGTCTCTGTTTTCAATTATTTGGAGCCTATACCTAGGAGTAGATTTGCTGGGTCATATGGTAATTCTATCTTTAACTTGTCAAGGAACTGACAAACTCTTTTTCCACAGTGGCTGGATCTAAATTCCACTCAGAGAAAAATTCTATACAAAAACATAAAAGGCCCTACATGATCTGCTCCACCATGTATTAACTCTCTGATCTTACTCATTCTGCTTTAACCATCTTGACTTCCTTTGCTGTTCCTCAAACTCACCAGGGACACACCCATCTCAGGGTTTTTGCACTTGATATCTCCTCTGCCTAGAACACTCTTGCCCAGATATCTCTGTGTGATGCTCCCTCACTTCTTCTAGGTTTTTTTCTCAAGTATCATCCTACTTTTCTAAGTAAAATTGTAACCCTACTCCCACTCCAGCACTCCCTATTCCCCTTTCCTGCTGCATGTAACCCTGCAGTCAGCTAGGGCCACCATAACAAAGTACCACAGACTGAGTGGATTAAACAACAGAAATTTATTTTCTCACACTTCTGGAAGCTAGAAGTCTGAGAACTCACAGGATTTATTTCTTTTGGAGCCTGTCTCCTTGGCTTGTAGATGGCCATCTTCCTCCTGTGTTTTCTCATTATCTTCCCTTTCTACATGTCTGTGTTCAAATTTGTTCCCATATGGACACCTACCATATTGGATTCAGGCCTACCCTGATGATCCCAGTTTAATTACCTCTTTGAAGCCCCTGTCTCCAAATACAGTCATCTTTTGAGGCACTGAGCATTGGGATTTCAACATATTAATGAGGGGACAAAATTCTGTTCATAACACCTGCTTTATATTTTCCTTAGCATTTATATCTGTCAGACATACTGTATATTTTACTTACATATTAAATTTATTGTTTATTGTCTTTCTTCCCCACTCAAAATTAAGCTCAATTGAACCAGTAACATCTATTTTCCTACCAAAATGTCCCCAATGCCTTGAACCATGCCTGGAACACAGTAGGTTCCCAATAGATATATGTTGGATGAATGAATATTACCTTCATCAGACTGAAGGTTCCTGAAGACTGGAAGTCCCTAGAGAAATAAAACTACCTATCTCTCATCAGCCAGACTTTTCTTCATGGTCAGGACCCACATCTCCTCCCAACTGCAATTCTTCTCTCATTAAATACCAAGGGTAGTGTGTTTTGCTTTATATGAAATCATTCATTGCAAGTCCAATGTTAAAAGAAAAAAATCAATGCCTAGTGAATAAATTCTCTTTAATGTGAGTCATGTTAACAAAACTGCAGATTTATGACCCAACCATCTACCCTCCTTACTTTGATATTGGGCTTTTGATGTTAATTTGATTCATTTATCTCTTAACAGTGTACAAAGACTGCTGAGCAGAGGAACTTTTTCGTGCCATGAAAAGTGTATTAAATAAAAACTAAATAAAAAATGAGTCCTGGTCCCCCATTTGTCCTTAATTTTTTTGTGCAACCTTGGCCACACCACTTCCCCTTTCAAGGACTCCATTTTCTCATGTGCAAAATTAGAGAAAGGGAAAAAAATTTATTCTATGTTCCCAATCTTACTGAATGCCACCATCATTTACTGAGTTGCTTAGGCCAAAATTCTTATTGTAATCCTGGAATTTCTCTCTTCCTCCCCCTTTATATCCAATCTATCAACAAGCTCTATCCTGTCTGGTCCTATCCATTCTATCTCCTAAATATACCTTCTATCAGATATATACTCTCCTTTTCCACTGCTACTACCCTGGTGTAAGCCAACATCATCTCTAATCTGAACCATTGCAATAATCTCTTACCTGGTGTACCCACTTGCATCTTTATAAACAGCCTATCTATTTTTTTTACTTTTTATCTAAATTCCAATTAGTTAACATACAGTGTAATCTTAGTTCCAGGTGTACAGTATAGTGATTCAACACTTCCATACAACACCTGTTACTCATCACTACAAGTGCACTCCTTAACCCCCTTCATCTATTTCACCTATTCCCCAACCCACCTCCCCTCTGGTACCTATCAGTTTGTTCTCTATAGCTAAGAGTCTGTTTCTTGGCTTCTCTTTATCTCTCTCTCTCTCTCTCTCTCTCTCTCTCTCTCTCTCCTTTGCCCATTTGTTTTCTTTCTTAAATTCCACATATGAGTGAAATCACATGGTATTTGTCTTTCTCTGACTTATTTCACTTAGCCTAATACTCTCTAGTTCCATCTATGTTGCTGAAAATGGCAAGATTTCATTCATCTATGTTATTCTCCTATTTAAAACCAGTAGACTCCCCTCATGACTCTCAGGAAAAAGTTCTGTAATCCGGTGTCTAAAACTTTTATAACCTGGCACCTGCCTACCTCTCTAACTTCATCTCCTGCTTCATTCCTCATGTTTCAGTCCTTATGAACTCTCCACATTGTGATATTACTTACTCCAGAACCTTAGCTTAGATGTGGACCCTGTCTACAATCCCCTATACACTCAGATCTTTCCCCTTCAAAAGACCACTCTCACTCATCTGACAAGACTCACCTCAAGTGATATCTCATGCAGGAATTTTCCCCTTTATCCCCATTTGGAACAAATTGCCTCTCATTTATGCTTCCATGAAATTTTGCTTCCACCTATAACAACATTATATCCTTGTACTGTAATTGTCTAGTTAGCCACCATTCTCCTCCATGAGACAATGAACTCCTCAATGGCAAAAGTAATGTCTTATTCATCCTGATATATCCAGTGTTAAGCCCCAGTGACTTGCACATAGCAAACACTCAGAATCTAGGTTGAAAATGAAGGCAAAGTTCCCTTCTAGGATAAGTGGAAAGAACCATGAGCCAATAAATTGGATCAAGTCATAAAACATTCGTTCAAGTCCCTACTCAGTCTCTTATTAACTGTATGACCAAAGTGTACCTGTGTGAAATAGATTCTAACCAATAACATTTAGTGAGTGTGTACTATGTGTCAGGCACTGTGCTGGGTGTTTTACCTAGAAAAATCCCATTTAGGGGTGCTAGGGTGGCTCATTCAGTTAATATTCTGACTCTTGATTTCAGCTTAAGTCATGATCTCATGGTTTGTGGGATCAAGCCCCACGCTGGGCTTCACACTGACAGCATGGAGCCTAATTAGGATTGTCTCTCCCCCTCTCTCTCTGCCCCTTGCTCTCTTTCTCTCTCAAATAAGTAAACAATTTTTCAAATATCATTTAATTCTTACAAACAACCCTCTGAAATAGATATTAGTATTACATCATTACTTTTTTAAAGATGAAGAAATAGACTTCATGTTGATAAGTGAAATGATCAAGGTCATAGAAGTTGAGATATGGAATATTGTGGACTTTATAAAAAAAAGTAAGAAGACAGAAATTCACCTTGCTTCCAAGTTGAGGGCACTTATGATGTAAAACCAATAAGTCATAATCTCTGGGGCAGAGGGAGGCAGTGGGCATGACAAGCTGGAGGCCAGCAACCCCAATACTGCAAGGAAACCTGGTTAACAGTCTAAGGAAAGTGGTAAGGTTGGTGTGGGAAAGCAGGAAAGAAGCTTTACATTTTCATTGGAGCTTATTTTGTGGCTGACAGCTGTAGATATTGAGAGGTCGTCAGCTTCTACTTTTGCCTCCTTTTCCTTTTTTTCCCTTGAAAGGATGTGTGTGTGTGTGTGTATTTGGGGGTGGCTGAATCTAACTGAGGGTATAAAATACATATATGGACCATGGGTGGCATTATTTTTTATTAGCTACTGACTGCCTCTCTCCCTACCCCTTCCTTGACTCCCTTGAGTGACTCTGCAGTTTTGGGGCACCCTGTTCTCCAAATCTAAAGGGGCCTCCTAAAGAGAACATCTCCTCCAGTTTGTCCTTCCCCTGAATAGCTCAGGGTTTCTTAAAAAAAGGGGGGGGAGGCATAAACCCTAGGTCTTGGCTGGAATTCACAGAAAAAGTCTTCAACTGGCATATGATTTGGCCCTGAGAATATCTTAGAGGATCATTCCTCATAGTACTCTGAGATGATGCTCTCAGACAGAGGAAAAATAATAGAGGGACTGGGTCATATGATAAGAACTTGTAGAATAAAACTCTTTTTCTATAAAACTGGAAAAATATATTTAAAAATGGGCAGAGGGACCGAATAGACATTTTTCTGAAGAAGACATGTAAATAGACAATAGGTACACGAAAAGGTGTTCAACATTATTATTTATCAGAAAAGTGAAAATTGAAAGCACAATGGGGTATCACCTCAAATCTGTTAAAATGACCATTACCAAAATACAAGAAATAACATACTTGGGCAAGGATGTGGGGAAAAAAACCCTTCGCACTATTGCTGGGAATGTAGATTGGTCCAGCCACTATTGAAAACAGTATGGGGGCGCCTCGGTGGCTCAGTCAGTTGAGCGTCCGACTTCGGCTCAGGTCGTGATCTCGCGGTTTGTGAGTTCGAGTCCCGCATCGGGCTCTGTGCTGACAGCTCAGAGCCTGGGGCCTGCTTTGGATTCTGTGTCTCCCTCTCTCTCTCTGCCTTTCCCCCACTCACACTCTCTCTCTCTCTTTCAAAAATAAACATTTTTAAAAATTTTTTTAAATGTTTACAAAAAAAACCAGTATGGAGTTTCCTCAAAAAATAAAAACTAGACATAGAGGTGCATATATCTTTTCAAATTAGTGCTTTTGTTTTTCTTTGGGTAAATACCCAGTAGTGGAATATAAATGCAGCCCAAATGTCTATCAACAGTTGGTTGGATAAAGGAGATGTGGTATATTATATATATAATATATATATATAGAGAGAGTATAAATATTGGAATTATATAGTATATAGCATATATAATGGAATAGTATATTATATAGTATATATAATGGAATATTAGCCACAACAATGGATGATATCTTGCCATTTGTGACAACATGAATGGGCCTAGAGGGTATTATGATAAATGAAATAAGTCAGAGAAAGTCACATAACATATGATTTCACTCATACGTAGAATTTAAGAAACAAAACAAATGAACATAGGGGAAGGGGGAAAAAGAGAGGGAGGCAAACCATAAGAGATTCTTTTTTATTTTTGAGAGAGACTCTTAACTATAGAGAACAAACTGAGGGTTGTTGGAGGGGAGATGGGTGGGGGGATGGGTAAATGGATGATGGACATTAAAGGGGGCACTTGTTGGGATGAGCACTGGGGGTTATACGTATGTGATAAATCACTAAATTCTATTCCTGAAACCAATATTACACTATATGTTAATTAACTAAAATTTAAATAAAAACTTGAAACAAAATAAATACATAAAATAAATAAAATAAAATATATTTAAAAAAAACAAGCAAATAAACAAGAAGCAAAAATGGACCCATAAATACAGAGAACAAACGGATGGTTGCCAGAGGGGAGGGGTGTGGGAGGATGGGCAAAAGAGGTAAAGGGAAGTGGAAGATACAGACTTCCCATTATGGAATAAAGAATTTATGGCGATAAAAGGTACAGCATAGGAAATATAATCAGTGGTATTGTGATGGCATTGTATGGTGACAGATGGTAGCTACACTTATGTGAGCATATTGTAACATATAGACTTGTTGAATCACTATGTTGTACACCTGAAGCTAATGTAACATTATGTGTCAACTATGCTTCAATAATATATAATATATAATAATAAATAATAAATAGAGCTGCCAATAATCCAGCAATTCCACTGTTGGGTATTTATCTCAAGAAAATGAAAATACTAACTCAAAAAGATAAGTCAGACAGAGAAAGACAAATACTGTGTGATATCACTTGTATGTGGAATCTTAAAAAGTTGAACTTGTGAAAAAAGAGGGTAGGATGGTAGTTACCATGGGCCAGGGGAAGGGGTAATTGAGATGGTCAAAGACTATGAACTTGCATTTAGAAGATGAATAAGTTCTGGGGATCCAATGCACAGCATGATGGTTATAATCAACAATACTGTATTATATACTTGAAAGTTGCTAAGAGACTAGATCTTAAATGTTCTCACAGCAAAAAAGAAATAATTATGTGACCAGCTGGATGTGTTAGCTAATGCTATAGTGGTAATCATATTGCAATATATAAGTGTACCAAATCAACATACTGTATATATGAAAATTCCACAATGTTATATATCAATTATATCTCAATAAAGTGACATATTTATAGATAAATGTATACACAATGGTTAAATTTACATGCTTCTATCTTCCTGCTCAGTGAGATGAGAAACCCTAGAAGTAATGTAACAGTCAACAAACACACCTAACACCCAGATCTGGTTTCTGACACCATTCTCCAATAAAAGAAACTAGAGCTCCTTGAAGAAATGGCTGATTTTAGCATTGGAACAGGAATTGTACATGACTACTTTGGAGTATCTTCTAATCCCAGAAATAAAAAATGTGCTGGTGCATATAAATTGGGTCTATGTGATAGGAATTCAAGAGTCAACTGAAATGGCTCTTACTGATCAAAGCTAGAACAATTTGAGCAACAAAACAAATAAAATTGTATAAGCTTGTAACTCAAAAGCATGAGTCCTTCCTGATATAAATAAATTACTGAAAAAATAAATGAGAAGAAGCAAATCTCAGTGCAGAATTCCAAATAACTTATATAGATTCTGCACCTTTAAGGAGGTAAAGCATGACTCCCCATTCCTTAAGTATGGGCTGCACATAGTGACTTTCTTCCAAAGAGTACAGAGTGAAAAGAGAGAAAAAATAGTAACTTTACAGTAGAGAACCTGACAAACATTACTTCAAGCCTAGTGATCTAGGTCAACATATATTGATAGTATACTTTTGATATATTATGATGAGAATGGCACTTTACCTTTGAGGTCTTCCTCCCCAAAATACATTACTCCAATCTAATTATGAGGAAAAAATCAGAAAAAAAAATGGAAATACATTGTACTGAATACCTGACCAGTAATCCTTAAAACTGTCAAGGTCATCAAAAACTAGGGAAGTCTGAAAAACTGTCACAACTCAGAAGAGCCTAAAGAGATATGGTATTTGAGTGTAATGTTGTATCTTGGATGTAGTACCATGGAACGGAAAAGAGACAGGAGGGTGGCTCAGTCGGTTAAGCGTCTGACTCTTGGTTTAGGCTCAGGTCATGATCTCACAACTCATAAGTTTGAACCCCACATCAGGCTCTGTGCTGACAATGCAGAACCTGTTTGGATTCTCTGTCTCCCTCTGTCTCTGCCTCTTTCTCTCTCTCTCTCTTTCTGTTTCAAAAATAAATAAATAAAAATTTTTTAAAAAAAGAAACGAGACATGAGGGAAAAACTGAGAAAAATTGAACAAAGTGGGGACTTCAATAATGTATCAATATTGGCTCATTAACTGTGCAAAATGTACCATGCTAATTTAAGACGCTAATAATAGGGGAAACTGGGTGTGCAGTAAATGAGAAATCTTTGTACTATCTTTGCAATAATTCTGTAAATCTAAAACTGTTCTAACATTAAAAGTTTATTCAAAACGAATTATATATATAGTCAAAGGGAGATATTTAGTGTAAATATCTTATAATGTGATAAAACTATAACTGAGTTATATATCCTTGGAGCACAAAAGTAATAGTAATTGAATTTTCAGAGGAACAGAAGAGTCAGGGAGAGTTCAATAGAAGTGGCTTTTCAGTTGGATTCATTTCATTCATTCTTTTCCTAATTGCTGGAGATATAACAGTGAACAGCACAGACACGATCCTGCTTTCTTGGCATTTATATTATAGTTGGGTGTGACTCAAATAAATGTAAGCAAAAAATTAAACACTGCCTTTAGTTATGAAAAAGGAGGGAGGGTAAAAACAAAGGAAACATTGCAAAGGCACAGATATGTAAAGGCACTTCATGTTTTGGGGACACAGAACCTATCATAAATGGTTCCAAAATAAGCAGGGTTGGGACTAGAGTATGCTGAGTGAAACACCCAAAGCACAAAAATTTAAGGAGACATTCGCTCTTAGATTTATGCCCTAGGTACATCACTCACCCTAGTCCCACCTTTGAACACAAAGTTTGCAATGTGGAGTTGGGAGAAATTATTCAAGAGACCAGACTGGGCCATATTGTATAGGGTCTTGCATGCATTAATAAGAAGTTGAGGCTTGAGCTTGCAAGTGGTGGGGAATCAGGAGGATTTTAGAGTGAAAACTGGTCATATCTGCTTTAGAAAGGTCACTTTACAAACTGTGGACAAAACGAGTGGGGCCAGTGCAAAACAGGAGACCAGGTGGCCATTAAGAGGACAACTGGTTTTCTTATATGGAACATTTGTGTCTATTTTTGAGGGGTGAGGGGAAGAAGATAGTGGAGAGGGAAACATCCAAGAACTGAACTGGGTGAACTCCATGAGGACAAGAACAGTTACTGTTTCATTCTCAGTTGTAAATCCTAGTACCTTGGACAGTGCATGGAAGGTAGGAATTGTTATTTAATAACTATTTGTAAATGGATAGATGAGTAAGTGGAAAATATAGAAACAGCATCTTTCAGGACCTGGAAAAGAAGAGATTTTAGGGTAGGAATTTGTCTTCTAAAAGAGAAGGGCACCCTTTTCTTGGAAGGAGAAGCTAACAGAAAAGTGATAACTCTTCTTCCAATAGAGTTCCACTTTGAAGACTGATGTGATGCCTGTAGTACCCTTAGGGGACATAGAGGACAGTGATAAAATTGAAGATTGCAAGACAGTGAGGCAAAATATCCATGGCCTTTAGACAGCAGTAGGGTGACTTGTAAGTAACGACCACAGAAAGACAGACATGGCCTGTGTTTCTCATGGGTCAGGAAAGCTTCCAACCTGTTGAACTGTTGTAATTTTCACAGAAGTTAAAGCAGCTATACCTATAAATCTCCAATATCACCCCCCATACACATGTGTGTGTGCATGCACATGCACGCGCATGCACACACACACACACACACACACGGGAACCAGAGTCTTCTTATAATGGTAAATAATACATTTTCCTGAGGATTATTAATGCCAAGTTTGAATAAAGGCAATTGAATAGTGCAACTCAAAAAGTTACTTATTCTATCCAGGGAAAATAATCAAACAGAACTAATGAGCTACAGTAGGACTAACAATTTTGAAATAACTTCATTTTTATGGGAAAAAGAAACATGATGAATCACATGGTACTCCTAAAGGATATATTGTTGTATCCTCAAGAGTACTCAGATACTCTGGGATGAAACAATACTGGCCAGACCAAAAGTTAGGCTGAGGAGTTGGTCCTTGGACATAGTCATATCAAGCTATTAAGAGGTTGTTGGGGTCATTTGGGAGCCATCCTCTGTCTTTCAAGTTAATGTTAGGGCTAACCCAAATCTTTCCCATCCTTTATAACTGTCCTACACTGGAAAGTTGGTGTCTGAAGTTGGTTGTAAGTCATTTTATAGAATGTGTCCAAAATACATCCTCCAGCAGGATGTTAATAGATGTGCCATGAAAAATAGGTTCTCTGGTCAAATGAGTGTGGAAAATGCTGGGCTACGTACAGTTAAACTGTATGCTTTATTGTAATATGTTTTGAACCCTTTAATATAGTAAATGGGTACTATAATCACCCAAGATGGGATAAAGTTTGCAGTGTTCCTGGGTATTTAACCTGGAACACCTGACTAGTGTTTCACAGACCACCATTTGGAATACATAGTTCTAAAGCATATTTCTGAAAGTCCATTGTTAAAAGCCAAATAGAATACTTGGGGAAAATAATGTACTATTAGCACCTACTTTTATATTTGATGGCAACATGTCTCTGGAGCGATAAAGTATCAGAAATGCACATTGCTCTCAGAGAGTTCACAGTCTACAGATGAGACACAAGAAATAATAAAATATACAATAAATATTATATTAAGAAATTACATATGTTATAATATGGTGTGTTGTTTTTGGATGTGAGGGCAGCAGTGAAAATGAAAAGAAATTTGGGATATAGTTTAAAGCCAAGATCAATAGTACCCGTAATGGATTGGAGGATGTAGGGTGAAGGAAAGGAGAAAGTTAAAAAATGACCCCAAGGTGTTTGATTTTACATGTACATGGATGGTGATGCCACTAACTGTGACATAGAATGCAAAAAAGGAGTGGGTTGTGGGAAGATGAGTTTAACCTGTGGGATTTCTAAAGACAGTTATTCTCAGGATCACCTTACATGACTGTTATTACTCTCTCCACTCTGCTACATGGTAAAGTGAAGAACCAGTTCTCATGAGAGATGTCACGCTAAAGAGTCTGTCTAAATCATTTATCCTCTCACTTATTCCTATGGTAGCTTAATTGATTAACTGAAATACCAGACATAGCCTACAGCAGTTGAGATTTCACAGACAGAACAAAGCTATTTCACAGAATAAAGTTGTTTCTGATCAAATACAGGAGATAACCAGATTAATAGATTAAGATTATTAAAATTTATAAGATTTTAACACTAAAGGAGTGAAAATATAGCAAATTATATATAATTTTAATTTTTTCCATCTACTCAATCAATATTTATTGGTGTGTCTAGTAATTGGCAATTTCAATAATGAATTATACAAAGATGAACCAGTCAAAGCTCTTTATATTAAATTGTTTGGTCTTGGGGTACGTGGGTGTCATAAAAATGTAAAATTAAGTGTAATAAAGTTTTAGAAGTTTTGTGATAGAAGGCCATATTGAACTTAGTAAGAAAATAATGGTGGAAGTATTCCATACTAGTGGAGGGTGGGCAAACACTTGACACTTGAACTCATTCTTGCAAAATGGAAAAGATATTTTCCAAGTGGACAAAAGGGTGAAATAGAATACAAATATGACATTTCAGGAAAAAATAATATTACTACAAAGACTTGGAAGTTTCAAATGTATCTTGCAGGTAATAAAAATCAATTTAAGGGTTTTATGCAGAGAAGTAATAAGTCACATTTATGATTTATAAGGATAACCCTGGCAGTTACATGGAAGGAAAATTAGAGAGAGCAAGACTCTTCCTGAGGGCAAGAAAGCCAATTAAAATCTTCTGGAAGAGTTCAAACAGAAGATAATGCAGCAGTATCCATGGGGATGAAGAGAAGATACACCAAAGACATGTCAAAAAGGTAGAGTCAAAAAAGCTATTGACTTTCTATATGTGCAATAGACACTAAGAGTGGAGTCTAAAGATAATACTCTAAGTTTTTTTCTACACAAACAACTTAATGGTACAATTTTACTTATTTTAGCAACAAACATTTAAATTGAAAAGGAAACTTAGTAACATTGTGATACAGTTCTGTGTCCACTTAGCTAAACTATAGTCTCCAATCATTCAAACACTAATCTAGATGTTGCTGTGAATGTACTTTGTAGATATGATAATGTATAATCAGTTGACTTAAAGTAAAGAAGAGTATCCTAAATATGAGTAGGCATGACTGATTCCACTGAAAGGCCAAAAAAGCAGAACTGAGATTTCTCTGAAGAAGATATTCTGTCTCTAGTCTGAAACTTCAGCTGGTACCGAAAGGTTACAGTCTTCCTGTCAGTCTGCTGTATAGATTACAGACCTGCCTAGCCCCCACATTCATATACTTATGGTTCCATTTCTCTAGTGGAACGCTGACTGATACAGATATTTCTAGAAATACATCTGATGCCAGATACAAAAGACCTTTATACTGAAATTTAAAATCACATTTTGAGAAAAATTCTAAAGACATAAATAAATGGAGGGAGAGAATGCATTGTGGATCAGAAGACTAAATATAGTTAGGGTGTAAAATCTCCCTAACTAATATACAGATTCAACATAATCTTAATGAAAATCCAGTATGTTTTGAGAAAATTTACTAGGTGATCCTGAAATTCATAAGGAAAAACAAAGGGCAGGAATAATGGGGATTTTGTAGAAGAGGAGAAAAGAAGATAAATTTACTACCAGGGAATAATACAAAGAGATAGTAATTAAGAAGGTGTAATATTGGCAAAAGGATAAGCAAATTAATTAATGCAACAAAATCTACAGTCCAGAATCAGACCCAGACATATATGATTATGTGATTTATGAAAAGAAGACATTGCAGTACTTTGGAGAAAGAATGGTATGTTTAATAAATACTTCTAGGTCAAGAGAATATCCAAATGAAAAAAAAAAACTTTGGATAGATTTCTAAAATGATAATTTGAGAAGCACAGAGGCCATCACTACCCCCAGCAAAGCATTACTGGAAATTAATTTTTTAAATGTCTTTATTTATTTATTTATTTAGAGTGTGTGCACAAGTAAGAGAGAGGCAGAGAGAGAGGGGAGGAGAGATAGAGAATTCCAAGCAGGTTCCACACTATCAGCATGGTTCATGAGATCAAGTCCCACGTTAGGCTCTGTGCTGATAGTGTAGACCCTGCTTGGGAATTTCTCTCCCCCTCTTTCTCTTTCTGCCCCTCCCCTGCTCATGCACACTCTCTTTCTCAAAATAAATACACATTTAAAATTAAAAAAAAAAAACTACCTAAATCTCAATAAGAACAATGAAAGTTTGTGGCATTTGAGCCTTCACATATTTATATCCCCTCCAGCCCAGTGAGATAGAAACTCTTCTCCAAGCATCTGCAGTCAAGAAGATGAGCTCCCTTTCCACCTAGCTCCCAGTATAGGACCACAGTTCTATCCTGAGAGGGGCTGACAGACAGCATCACTTATCACCCCAAGTTCCATATTTCAGAAATTCTATTCTAGGCAGTTACAGTGAATTAGCCTTCCTTCCCTCCACCAGTCTCTACTCATAGAATGGAAGCTCTATTCCAAGCATGGCAGGAAGAGTATATTTGACCCTGAACAAACCTGACCCAACTCCCTAGAAGAGTAGAGGTTACACACTAATAGGGTCAAGCAGAGAGGATCAGGAACCTCTCTGCTTCATGCCCCGAGCTCTGCTCCTCAAGCTGGGGCAAAATTCTAGGAGAAACATGCACCTGTCCCTACTCCTTGCACCCTTGCATTGACACATAAGTTCTTCCAGGGGAAAAGACAGACATGAGAACAAAAACTCCACAGATCATATTAAGGGGACTGACTTTATTTTAAAGAGTTTGGAGAAGTTCAAGCACAAGGGCATTGTTGAAAAAAGTTCAAATTTTACTGGTGACCAATTAAGAGAAAACTGGTAGCTCTATGATACTTACAACAACAAGCTAAAAGGTGGACCAACTAGAAGTTTATCAAAGAGAACCAGGAAAAGATACAAGAAGAATCCCCTTTAGATCCTATAGCATGAGATTAGCTGTGGATTTTAATAGATGCCCTTTATCAGATCTAAGGACTTTCCTTCTATTCACTGATTGTCAAGTGTTTTCCTTATGAATAGGTGTTGAATTTTGTCAAATGTTTTTTCAGCAACTATGGACATGGTTGTGTGGTTTTATCCTTTATTCAATTAATATACTGTATTATACTGATGGATTTTTGTATGTTACACAAAGCTAGAATACCTGGAACAAATTCCACCTGATAATAATGTATAATCTTGTTTATATTACTGTATTCACTTAGCTAGTATTTTGTTGAGGATTGTTGGTCTATATTCATAAGGAACATTGGTCTATAGTTTTATTTTCTTATATTGTCTTTCTCTGGTTTTGGTATCAAGGTAATACTGGCTTCTGGCTTCAAATAATTAGTTGGGAGTGTCTTTCTATTCTATTTTTTGAAAGAGTTTATAAACTGTATTATTTAAAATTTCCAGGTTTCAACAAAAAATTACAAGGCATACAAAGAAACAAGAAATTATGGTTTACAAAAAAAATTAAGAGAAGCTGTCCTTGAGGAAGCACAGACATGAAACTTCCTAGACAAACATTCTAAATCAAATGTCTTAAATATGCCACTTTTAACAATGAATAAACATCTAGAAAGATCAATGAGGAAATAGAGGATTTAAACAACATTATAAACTAACTATATATCTATAGAACACTGCAGCCATCAAAAAACAGAATACACATCCTTTTAATGTGACAGGGAACATTTTATATGGTAAAACATATGCTAGGCCATAAAACTAGGCTCAAAAAATTTTCAAGTTTGAAATGTTACAAAGGTTCTTCTCTGGAAACAATGGAATCAAACTAGAAATCAGTAACAGAAGGAAAACTAGAAAATTTAAATATGTGTGGAAATGAAATAACCCACTCTTAGCCAATTGGTCAAAGAAGAAACCAAAACAGAAATTAGAAAGTACTTTTAGATAAATGAATATAAAGACACCACATACCAAAACTTATGATAAGCAGTCTCAGAAGAAAATGTTTAACTGCAAATCCCTACATTTAAAAAGAAGGAATTCAAATAACTTTTCACTTTAAGGAACTAGAAAAATAAGTGCAAATTAAACAAAAGTTGGAAGAAGGAAATAATAAATACTAAAGCAGAGATAAACTAGAGAATATAAAAAACAATAGGTGACAAAACCAACAGCTGGTATTTTGAAAAGATCAACAAAATTGACAAAACTTTAGTTAGCCTGAGAAAAAGGAAGACACAAATGACTATAATCAGTAATGAAAGTGGACATCACTAATCATATTACAGAAATAAAAGACTTTAAGAAGATAAATTAACAACTATGAAATAACAAATTAAATAACTTAGATAAAATGGAAAAATTCCTAGAAACACACAAACTACCAAAACTGACTCAAGAAGAAAAATAGAAAATCTGAACGGACCTGCAAGTAAAGAGATTGAGTCAATAATCAAATGTTTCCCTAACCCATGACCAGATGGCTTTACGTTTGAACAGTATGGAGGTTCTGCAAAAAAATAAAAATAAAAATATCATATGATCCAGTAATTCCACTACTGGGCATTTACCCAAAGGAAACAAAAACACTGATTCAAAAAGACATAAAACCCCATAAGTTTATTGCAGCATTATTTGTAATAGCCAAGATATGGAGGCAACATAAGTGTCCACTGATAGATTAATGGGTAAAGAAAATGTGATATATACCTACAAAGGAATATTACTCAGTTATTTAAAAAATGAAATCTTGCCATTTGCAACAATATAGATGGATCTGGAGGGGATTATTCTAAGAAAAATAAATCAGACAAAGACAAAGACGGTACAATTTCACTTACGTGTGGAATCTAAAAAACAAAACAAATGAACAAACAAATAAACTGAGACAGAATCATAAATAGACAACAAACTGGTGTCTGCCAGAGGGGAAGGGGCTTGGTGATGATCAAAATAAGTAAAGAGGATTAAGAGGTATAAACTTCCAGTTATAAAATAAATAAGCCACAGGAATGAAAACTACAGCATAGAGAATATGGTCAATAATAACATAATAATGTTGTATGGTGACAGATGGTAACTACACTTATGGTGGTGAGCATAGCATAATGTATAAAATTGTCGAATCACTATGTTGCACACCTTAAACTAATATAACATTGCATATCAAGTATAGGTCAATAAAAATAATTTATTTAAAAAAATAAAGAAGAATCAATACCACTATTTCTCAAACTATTCCAAAACATAAAATAGTAGAGCACACTTCCTAACTTATTTTATAAGACCAGCATTAGCCTGATTCCTAATCCAGACAAAGACATCACAAGATAATAAAACTACATACCAACATTCCTGATGAACATAGATGCAAAACTCCTCAACAAAATACAGGTAAAATGAATTGGCCACATTTTAAAAAGAGTATACACGATGATAAAGTGGGATTTATCAGTAATGCAAGGGTGGTTCAACCCATGAAAAACAGCCAATGTAATACACCACATTAATAGATTAAAGGAAGAAAAACACATTATTTCAATTGATGCAGAAAAACATCTGACAAAATCCAGCATAAAAGCTACTACACTTTAGATTATAATGTAAAAATTCACAAAAGACCATTGCTCCTACCCTATGAATGAGACCAAGCTGTATAACATACAAAAGTATGGTATTTTTCCAATACCATCAAAAAGTTGAGGCTGCTAAGTAACAAAAATGAACTATTTTCCAGAAAATGATAAGCCATTCCTGAGAGACCCATGACCATTTCATCCCTAGAAAAATGTTGTGGATAGGGGTAAAAAGAAATCTGCTAAATTTCCTAAAGAAACGTTAAATATCCCATATTGATCAGTGTGACATTTTAGATTCCCAAGCAGTCTCGTTCAATCAGTTAATTTGTACCTACTCACCAACTACTTCCTAGAGTCTTCCTAAATGCATGGAGGTAATACAGTAAAATCTGGTAACAGGGTTGAAGCTGACAGAGATATCTCACCCCAAGTTATGTTGTACAGAAGAGCTGAGAGAAACTGTTAATGAATCACTGCAGGTCTTCTATGAGTACAAGTCAGAGGCTGATGAAAGCTAATAATAATTGAAAGATATGTCTCCACAACACTCCAAATCTTGAACTCCTACAAGATAGCAGCTAAAATTGTCATATGAAGACTGGGGGCAGGGCATCAATGTGATGTAATATTTCCTGAAGCACAAAAAAACAGAGGTAGCACTGGAGAGCTAAGAAAACTTATCAGAGAACTAAAGAGTTGTCCAAGTTCTGAAACAGACAGAAATCTTCTGTAGGTCTTGAAGTGGGCAGCCAGTTGTAGAGCACAAAAAAAATGTTTGCAGTCCCATCTGTGCTCAGATCCTAAGCTCTGGTATAGGTGAAACCTGCACACAAATTTTTATAACAGCTTTGTTCATAATTGTCAAAATGTGGAAGCAACCAAAATGCCCTTCAGGAGGCAAAGAGATAAACAAACTGTATTACATCTATACTATGGAATGTTAAACAGTGTTAAAAAGAAATGGACTATCCAGCCACAAAAAGACATAGAAGAAACTTAAATGTGCATAACTAACTTAATGAAGCTAATCTGAAAAAGCTATATACTATATGATACCAAATATGTGACATTCTGAAAGCAAATATATGGAGACAGTAAAAAGATCAGCAGTCGACAGGAGTTCTGTAGGAGGGAGGAAGAGATGAATAAGTGAAGCATTACAACAGGGGATTTTTAGGGCAATAAAACTATTATTCTTCATGGTACTATAATGATGAATATTTGTCATTATGTATTTGCAAAAATGCATATAATTTACAACACAAAGAGTGAAACTTCATGTAAACTATGAACTTTATTTAATAATAATGCATCAGTATTGGATCACCAATTGTAACAAATGTACCACAGTAATGCAAGATATTAAATATAGGGGAAATGGGGAATGGCCTGAGGGATAAATGGAATCTCTGTACTTTTCACTCAATTTTTCCTATAAACTTCAAATTATAAAAAGAAAACATAAAGACTATCAATTAAAAACATTTAAAATGCAGTGAAAGTAGTTCTTAGAAGGAAATTGAGAGCTGTAAAATGCAGAATGAAAAAGAAGAAAAATCTCAAATGAACAACCTAACCTTCCACCTTCAGACACTAGGATTAGAGCGGAAATTAGTTATTAATATAAAACAAAACCAAAATTTCATTCTTTGTAAAGATTAACAAAATTGACAAACATTTCGCCAGAATGACCAAGAAAAAAAGAGAGAAGACTCAAATTACTAAAGAACAAGAGAGGGGATATTACTACCAACCTTACATAAACAAAAGGGATTATAAGAGAATACTATGAACAGTTGTATGCCAACAAACTAGATAAATAAGATAAAATAGACAAATATCTAGAAAAGCAACCTATTGAAAATAACAATAAGAAATAGAAAATATGTTTATATAAATAATAGGTAAAGAGATTGAATTAGTGACAAATAACTTCTTATAAATAAAAACCCAAGACTAAATGGTTTCACTGGTGAATGCCATCAAACTTCTTTAAAGTTAAAAAAATCTTTTTTTAAAGAATCAACACCAATCCTTTTCAAACTCTTCCAAAAACTGGAAGAGAATCACTTCTTTCCAACTAATACTGAGACCAGTATTACTCTCATGCCAAAACCATAAAAACACAACATAAGAAAAGAAACTACAGACCAATATCCTTTATGAATGTGGGCAAAAATTCCTCAACAAAATGCTAGCAAACTGAATCCAGAAACATATAAAAAAGAATATGCAACATTGGATATAAGTTGGATTTATCCTAAGAATGCAAGCTTATATCAGATTCCAAAATAGAATCAATGAAATATACCATATTTACAGAATAAAAGGCAAAAACCACACAGCCGTCTCAATATATAAACAAAAAGCATTTGACAAAATCCCACACTCCTTCATGGTAACAGCATTCAAAAAACTAGGGACAGAAAGGAACTTCCTCATCCTGATAAAGGGCTTCTATAAAAAATCCCCACTAATACCTTACTTAATGGTGAAAGACTGTAAGTTTCATCCTAACATCAGGAGCAAGACAGGATGTCCACTCTTACCACATCTACACAACACTGTACTGAGGTACAATCTAGGATACTTAGACGAGAAAATGAAATCAAATTCATCCAGATTGAAAGTGAGAAGTAAAGCTATCTACACTTGTAGACGACATAATATCATATATAGAAAGTCCTACAAATATACCAAAAACTATTGAAACCAATAAATTAGTTCAGTCAGTTCACAAGAAAAAGATGATGATACAAATTTTATTTTTTTATTTATTTATTTATTTATTTATTATTTTTAATATGAAATTTATTGTGAAATTGGTTTCCATAAAACACCCAGTGCTCATCCCAACAAGTGCCCTCCTCCATACTGATAGATGGATATAGGAATAAGTTTTAACAAAATAAGTGCAAGACATACACATTGTAAACTAGAAAACACCGCTGAAAAAAAATTGAAGGAGATCTAAATCAACGAAAAGATGGGTGCGCCTGGGTGGCTCAGTCGGTTAAGCCTCCGACTTCGGCTCAGGTCACGATCTCACTGTGCGTGAGTTCGAGCCCCGCGTCAGGCTCTGTGCTTATTGCTCAGAGCCTGGAACCTGTTTCCGATTCTGTGTCTCCCTCTCTCTCTGACCCTCCCCCGTTCAGGCTCTGTCTCTCCTGTCTCAAAAATAAATAAAACTTTAAAAAATTTTAAAAAAAGTAAATCAACAGAAAGATGTTCCACATTGATGTATAGGAATATATAACATAGTTATCAGTATACAAATTCAACACAATCCCCATCAAAATTTCAACTGACTGCTCTTTAGAATTTTGCAATCTCATCATAAAGTTTAAATGGATATTCAAAGAATCCAATGCAGCCAAAATAATTTTGACAAAGTATAAGTTGGACAACTCACAATTCCCATTTTCAAAACATACTACAAATTTACACTAATCAAAAGAGTATGGTTCTTATATAAAGATAGACATATAGATCAATGGGAAGAAATCAGAAGTTCAGAAATAAATTGATTATGATGAGCATTCCAAGATAGAGTAATGGGCCTAGAATAGTATCATCAACAAATGCTACTAGAACAACCGAGTATCTATGGACAAAACAGTGAAATTAGACCACTATCTCACACCACACACACAAATTAACTCAAATAGATCACATACATAAACATAAGTTGAAACTATGAAACTACTAGAAGAAAATTTAGGAGTATTTTTGTGATTTTGGTGTTAATAGGTGGTTTCTTTTCTTTCTGCTGTTTTTTTTAATTAAGTTTTTAAAATTTTAATTACAATATAGTTAACAAACAGTATTATATTAGTTTCATGTGTACAATACAGTGATTCAACAATACTATACATTACTCAGTGCTCTTTTTTCCACATTAACTAGTAGTAGTTTCTTTAATATGAAAATAAAGTGCAAGTGACAAAAGATAAAACAGATAAAATGAACTTAATCAAAATTAAAAAGTTTTGTAGTATAAAGTATATTATCATAGAAGTGAAAAAATAACCCACAGGTTGTAAAAAAAACACTTGAAAATTATACTTTTGATAAGATACTTACATCTAGTATTGATAAGGAATGCATGTATCTCAATAATAAAAAGGGAAATAAAATAATATAAAAATACTCCAATGTGTATATACACCACATCTTCTTTATCCATTCACCAGTCGATGGACATTTGGGCTCTTTCCATAATTTGGCTATTGTTGATAATGCTGCTATAAACATCAGGGAGCATGTGCCCCTTCGAATCAGTCCTTTTGTATCCTTTGAGTAAATACCAAGTAGTGCAACTGCTGGGTCATAAGGTAGTTCTACTTTAACTCTTTGAGAAACCTTCATACTCTTCTCCAGAGTGGCTGCACCAGTTTGCATTCCCACCAACAATGCAAGAGGATTCCCCTTTCTCCACATCCTCTCCAGCATCTATAGTCTCCTGATTTGTTCATTTTAGCCATTCTGACAGGTGTGAAGTGATATCTCATTGTAGTTTTGATCTGTATTTCCCTGATGATCAATGATGTTGAGCATCTTCTCATGTGCTGTTAGCCATCTGTATGTGTTCTTGGGGAAAATGCCTATTCATGTCTTCTGCCCATTTCTTAACTGGATTATATGGTTTTTGGGGGGTGTTGAGTTTGATAAGTTCTTTATAGATTTTGAATACTAACCCTTTATCAGATATCTCATTTGCAAATATCTTTTCCCATTCTAGAGGTTACCTTTTAGTTTTGTTGATTATTTCCTTCTCTGTGCAGCTTTTTGCCTTGATGAAGTCCCAATAGCTCATTTTTGTTTTTGTTTCCCTTGCTTCCGGAGATGTGCCTAGCAAGAAGTTGCTATGGCTGAAGTCAAAGAGGTTGTTGCTTGTGTTCTCTAGGATTTTTATGGTTTCTTGTCTCACAATTAGGTCTTTCATCTGTTTTGACTTTATTTTTGTGTGTGGTGTAAGCAAGTGGTCCAGTTTCATTCTTCTGCATGTTTTCTCAGCACCATTTGAATGAAATCTTGCCATTTGCAATGACGTGGATGGAGCTAGAGTGCACTGTGCTAAGCGAAATAAGTCAGAGAAAGACAAATACTATATAATTTCATTCATATGTGGAATTTAAGAAACAAAAGAGATGAACATAGGGGAAAGGAGAAAAGAGAGGCAAATCATAAAACAGGCTCTTAGCTATAGAAAACAAACAGGGTTTCTGGAGAGAAGGTGGGGGGGATGGGCTAAATGAGTGATGAATAGTAAGGAAGGCACTTGTGATGAACACTGGGTGTTGTATGTAAGTGATGAATCACTGAATTCTACTCCTGAAACTAATATTGCACTGCATATTTACTAGCTAGAATTTAAATAAAAACTTGAAACAAAGATATCATGAGCTCATGATTTGTAAGATTGAGCCCCACATCAGGCTCTGAGCTGAGAGCAAAGAACCTGCTTGGGATTCTCTCTCTTCCTCTCTCTCTTCCTCTCCCCGGCTCATGCATTCTCTCTCTCTCTCTGTCTCTCTCTCTCTCAAAATAAATAAATAAACTTAAAAAAAACCAGAAAGACTTTAAATAGACCATTTCTTTAAAGAATATACATAAAGGGCAAATAAAAATATGAAAAGATGCTCAGTATGGTGATTTATAAGGAAATGTAAGTCAAAAGCACAATAAAATGTCATTTCATACCTTCCTGGGTGGTTGTAATTAAAAAAGACAAAAAGTAATAACATTGGCAAAGATATGAAGAAATTGGAACCCTTATACATCACTGATGGTATGGAAAAATGATGCAGCTACTTTGGAAAACAGTGTGATATTTCATCAAATATTAAACACAGAGTTTCTATTTGACCCCCAAATTCCTCTCCCATGTATCTACCCCAGAGAAATAAAAACATATGTCCACACAAAAATCTGAACTAAAATGTCCATAGTAGCATTATTCATAGCAGTCAAAAGTGGAAAAAACCCAAATGCCTATAAGCTAATGAAGGGATAAATAAAGTGTGGTATGTCCGTGCTATAGAATACTTATTGTCAATAAAAAATGAATCTAGTATTTATGTATAATCCAACATGGGTCGACCTTGAAAACATTATGTGATGTAAAAGAATGCAATCACAAAGGGACACATATTGTGAAGCTCCCTTTATAGAAAATGTTTGCAATAGGTAAATTTATAGAGACCAAACTTAGGTTAGTAATTGCTTAAGACTGAGGGGTAAAGATGGATGGCGAGTGACAGCAAATGTGTATAAGTTTTCTTCTGGTGGGGAGGTAAATATTCTAAATATGAAATGCTTACAAATAAGTCTGACAGAAAGACAAGACTATGAAAACTAAAAATATATATATGATACATATATATAATATAAAATGCATATAATCTATAATACACAGTATATAATACATATATAATATAATATATAGTACATATATAATATCTATAATACATATTATATTATATATAAAATAAGGAAATAGAAATCTATTAAAAAAGCAAATTCTGCCATTTACAACAACACAGATGTAACTTGAGGGCATTATGTGAAATAAGTCAGAAGTCAGACAGAGAAAGACAAATACTGTATGATTTCACTTATATGTAGAATCTAAAAACATCAAACTCATAGAAACAAAGAGTAGAACTGTGGTTTCCAGGGCTGAGAGGTGGGAAATAAGGAGTTATTGGTCAAAGGGTACAAACTCTCAGTTATAAAATGAATAAGTTCCAGGGATGTAATGTATAGCATGAAGACTACAGTTTATAATACTGTATTGTATACTTGAACGCTGCTGTGAGAGTAGTGCTTTAATGTTCTCATCACCTCCCACCACCAGGTGTTTGAGGTAAAGTATATGTTAACTAATTTTTTTCAGTAAACACTTTGCATACTATATATATACATATATATATATATATATATGTATAATTATCACATTGTATACCTTAAATCTACATAATATTATATCTTTAATAAAGATGGGGAAAATTAGCAGCTTACATTCCTAAATTTAAAGATTTATTATAAATCTACAGCAATCAAGAGAGAGGGTACTGACATAAAAGTAAACAAATAGAGCCATCAGAGAAAAATGCAGAAATATACACAAAATGAATGATCAATCGATTTTTGACCAAGTTGTAAAGACAATTAAATGGAGAAATTATAGTCTTTTCAATAAAGGGTGCTGGAAAATGTGGATATTGTGGAAGAAAAAAATTGAAGTTCAATCCATACCTCACACTATATACAAAATCGACTCAAAATAAATTGTAGGCAGAAAAAGAAAAACTAAAAATATAATTTTTATATTTGTATTACATTGATTCACATTACTAGACTTCAGAGAAATGTAAATCAAAACCACAATGAGAAACAATTCACACCACTAGGAGGGCCATAATCAAAAAGACATAATAAAAATGGCTGGCAAGGACATAAAGAAATTGAAAATCTTACGCATCACTGGTAGGAATGTAAAATGGTGCACTCACTTAAAAAAATGTTTGACAGTTTCTCACAAATGCTAAAAATAGAATTGCCATATGACCCAAAAATTCCATTCATAGATATATACCTAAGAGAAATGAAAACATATCTTCACACAAAAACTTGAACATAAATTTCATAGCAGCATTATTTATGATAAGAAAAAGGGGAAACAACCCATTTCACCTTCAACTGATGACTAGATAAATAAGATTATAAAACTTCTTGGAATAAACATAACAGAAAACAGTAAAATGAAGGGAGAGGGGGACCTAGTGTGCAAAATTGAAGTATCTCCTCACTCTCGAGGACTTGCAAGTGAGATCCTCCTTAAATTTTGAACCCTAGGCTCTTCATCTCCTGTCTGCAGTGTAGACTTTGTGAGAAATGTTTAGTGATTTGGGAATAGGCAAAAATTTTTACCAATGACACCAAAAGTAAGATCCTAAAATGTTTTAACATGATAATCTGAACTTTCTTAAAATCAAAAGCTTCTGCTCTTGAAAAGATTCTGTTAAGAGAATGAAAGACAAAGCACAGACTGGAAAAAAAAATCCAGAATGTATAAAGAACTTTCAACTCTCAATCAAAAATATCAGTTAAAAGTAGGCAGAATATTTGGACAGATACGTGACCAAAGGATGGGGGAGGAGGTGTATGAAAAATGCCCAACATCATTGTTTAGTAGGTACGTGCAAAGTAAATATGGTACATCCATATGATAAAATATTATTTGGTATTGAAAAGGAATTAAGTACTGATGTATGCTCTTATATGGATGAAGCTTGAAAATGATATGCTACATGAAAGAAGCCCATCACAACATATCACATATTGTATGTTCCATTTACATGAAATACCCAGAACAGAGAAGTCTGCAGAGATAGAAAGTAGTTTAGTGGTTGCCTAGGCTTGGGCAAGGGGGAGACAGAGATTGATTGTTAATTGGTATGTGGTTACTTTTTGGAGTGGTGAAAATAGGATTCAACTAGATTATGGCAACGGTTGCACAACTCTGAATATACTAAAAATATTGAATTATACTTTAAATTATAGGTTGTATGATATGGAAATTATATCTAAATAAGTTTTTTTTAATATATCCAGTAGACTAATGCTCAGGACGAGATCATATGGACCTTTTTCCCCCAGGCTCCTCCCTATTAAATACAACTTACTATAAAGCCTGGAAATACCTACTATAAAGCCTGGAAATAACTTCAGAGCAAACCAAAAGAGAATTCTGAAAGATGACAGAGGAAGGTGTACTGGTTTGGGATCCTAGGACTGGAGAAACAGCACAGTATGAGGACATCTTATGACCTCTCATCCAACAGAAAAAGGTGACCCCGGCCTGCAATTTCCTGAACACCAGCTTCGTTTTAGCAGTAGAACGTGGGCCAGGAAGGCTCATCCTTCCTCTAGATCAAATGGAAGTCCCACCTACATCAGGTGAGCCAAGCAGTACTATGAATCAATAGCAGAAAGATAACAGAAAACTTTCAAAACACTTGGAAATGAAACTAACCATCTAAATAATCTGTGGGTCAATGAGAAAGTCTCAAGGGAAAATAAAAAAAATATGCTAAACAGAGTGAAAATACAACATATCAAACTTGTGGTACACCGCAAAGTACTGAAAGCTTATGCTAGAAAAAAGAAAATCAATAATCTAAGTTCCTACCTAAAGAAACTAGAAAAGAAGAGGAAAGTAAACCAGTATAAAGCAGAAGAGAGGATGTATTTGAGATGAGTTCAAGTGAATAAGGCTGCTATTTGAGGGGAATGATGTAGAAATGGAATATGAATGAGTGGAGATTTAGAGAAGAAGACAACCTGGGGCATCTGAAGCATTACTGACTGGCCTGAGGGACCAGCTGAGCCTGGAAATTCTAACTCTTAGAAGCACCAATATGTGGAGTGCTACTCCTGTCTCTCACAGTGGTTATTGTGAGACTGGAGAGATCAGATGTTCAGAGGACCTCAAACCTAAGACTAACTAGTGCAGGTGTGGTATTTGGAGGGCAAAGGGTTGAAGAGGTGGTCGGTTCCAAATTGATATGCCCTGACATCTGACTGGATGAGGGAAGAAGTAAAGAAGAAAGGAAAGGCTTGAGGCACTAGGCACCTCAATGCAGCCAAATAGCAGATGCGTGGGACCCAGCCACTGTTAGGAGATTCAAGACACAATGGGATATTGAACTTGACCCCTCAGAAGTCCAGTCATACCCAGTGATGCCAAGTGATTGGTTGAAGCACTAAGAAGTTAAAGGACAGGGTGGTGAGGGTGAGACCAGGCTGTGCGGGATGGGTCTTCTGTGTGGATATTGTCAAGGCCACCGGGGATGAGACCAGGACTTGGAGTGTCAAGGAAGTCTCTTGAGATCTCCCTTAGAGTATGGGGAAGAGTGGGGATTATGCCCACGTCCATTTGTCACTCTCAGTTCAAACCCTCTGGTTAGCAGTCAGCACTGGGGAGGAATGCAAGGGAAACAATAAGATCAGGGAAAAAACCTGGTTTCAGGGAAGGCCTGGAAGTAAAAGGAACGTTTTGAAACAATCAACTTTCCTGCTTATTATCTGGTTTATTGGTTGGTTTTTAAGCTGAGTGGGGAAAGTACAGGCAAACTCTTCTGGGGACACATTTTACTATGTTAGCCCTGTAAAGTTCTGGAATGGCAGTCAGAAGGTTTGTCTGAATATTAATCCAGATCTCTGACCTCAAGTCAGCTGTTTGCCAATATAAACCTTTTGTGTGACCATTTATATAAGAACAGAGTTGGAATAAATGAGCTTTACATTTCCCACTGGCTTTAATACATATGGGCCCTAGATGCATATGCTAGGGTCCGCATGAGCTAGCACAGTTGTTGTCTAGTAGCTTGTTCTATCTAGAGAGAAAGGACCTATAAGGAAGGAGGGTGAACCTTGCTTGTTAAAAGTGCAAATCCCATTCGAATAACTCCCCCAAGACATCACAAAGCATCTTCTTGTCAGAGGAAGAATTCTAAAATGGATGGCCCAGGATAATCTAGTGGTGAAACACCGGAGCTTTGGAGACTGGCTGTTTTCCACTAACCAGGTGTTTAATTTGGGCAGATTATTTGACCTCTCTGTATCTCACTGTTTGCCAGGAAACAACGAGGATTACAGTAGCATGTACTTCATAGAGTTGTGAATATTAAATAAAATGATGCATGTAAAGCTTCAAACCCAGTGTCAGACACTTTGGAATAACTCAATATATGTCAATGATTATTATAATAATTATGAAAATTATTATGGGAGGGACCCAATGTTATTACATTTCTGCTCTCTGTAAAACTCTATGTGAGGAAATATCCTAAAGCAAAGTGTACAAAAATAAATAATACACAACATTTCACTCTCCCGGGGCCCTGTGCCTGACACAGGAAATTTCCAAGCATGTCATGGAGTCTTAAGTTTTCAAGAAAGGTTGGAGGTCCTGTCAATCAAACAGCAACGCGTTCTTCTCTTGCCCTGAAAATCATGTATTTCCAGATGTTTTCAGGTTTTCATTTTTCACCAATCCAAAGGGGATTTCTCAGTTGAGAACATCTAGTGATGTCTCCCTTTATCCCCCTCCTTTTCCCTTTAGAGGCCCTCCTCTTAAGCTTCATTCTTTCCAGTTTCTCTTTCATCCCTTCTCAACCATTTATCCGACTTTAACCCTTTCATTCTCTTTATTCAACTAGAGCACTTCCCCTTTCTTCCATTTTACTCCACACCCTCCTCCCCTTTATCCCATGTCCCCCTCCCCTTTATTCCATGTCGCCCACCCTTCCCCTTTATGCTCCATCACTTCCGCCTCTTTATTCTCCATCACCTCTGCTTTTTATTCCCCATCACCCCCATTTTGTCCCCATTACCTCCATCCCTTTATCTCACATCATCCCCCCCCTTATCCCACATCACTCTTCCCCTTCATACCCCATCATCTCCTCCTTATTCCGCATAACCCTTCCCCTTTTGTCCTTCTGACCTCCAACACTTTATTCCCAATCATCTCTTTTCTTTATTCCTTACCCCCTCTCCTTTATTCTGTGTCACCTCTCTCCTTTATCCCCCATCACCCCTCCCCTTTATTCTACACACCCCCTGCTTTAGTCCATTCCCCCACATCCCATTATTCCATGTCACCCCCTCTCCTTTATCCCTCTTCCCTATTTCTCTTTCCCCTTCAGCTCTAGTCAGAGCTTCCCAACTCACCAATCCAATTTTCAAATTAAACACACACACACACACACACACACACACACAGTAAGCCATGAATATGCTGCTGTCACAACACAGATGTTTATTAATGATTAAATGCCAGAGAAGTTTTAACAATCACAAATCTTCGAGCTCTGCGGTTGTTACCCATTGTGTGATCAATTTCTATCCCTCAATACAATACATTCTTCATTCTACGGACCTTAGCAGTTGTTACCCCTCAATATCAGCTATAATTTTGGATGTCATACATAACCCATATCTGCGTGTTACCAGAGCATGTCCCGCAAATTTGTACCGTCCTGCAGAGAGGAGCTACAGAGACGATAGGTAAGAACGTTTGGAATCAGGTGACTTGAACTACTTGGAACTATGTGTCTCTACCTAACTAGCTGTTTTGCTGACAACAGGGTGTGAACTCCAGCTGTCTGCAAAACAGATCTAGGTAATAAAATCAAATTTTTCCTCTAAATTTTGACCCCAGAAGGCTAGTTAGGCTTACATTTGAGGTTTCCCTGTTAGCGTGACCTGAGCAAAACTGCACAGAATTTTGGGGGTGGCTATTTGATGAGCCATTGGTCTAAATAATTTGGGGCGGGCAAAAAATCCTGAGGTGGTGGAGTTGCTGCGGGGACACGGCTATGAGTTGGTGTGACATGGTTTAGCGTTAATTGTTTGTCAGCTGTCAGTCCTGACATGACGTCCTAGCATGCCTCTTGAGGGCCTTTGCAATTGAGCTCTTGGGAGGAGGGAAGGAAAGTCAGGAAAAACATGCAATTCCCTTTTTTGGGGGGAGGGAAAGCACCTCGAGATTTGTGAGCTTCTCTGGGACAAGGTGTTTACCACAAATGTCACATCAATTAAAGGACAGGCTGTAGTGTGGGAAAGCCAGGATCAGGGGTAAAAGAGAAAGGCAAGGTAGCACCAGGGAGCCTGGGCATGACACAGAAACATCTCTGCTTGTACTAGCTGAAGAGACCAAACATCCCCAGTGAAGGGGCTGGCAGTGTGTTTGGAATTCTCAGCCTGACCCGAGCATCAGGTGGAAATCCTTCTTACCCTCAGATCTTTACCCTCAACGTTTCTTCAATGTTTCCTGTGACATCCCAGGTCTACCCCCACCCTTTTCCCCTGTCCGGCACCTTATAGAAGGAAAAACATCTAAGGAAAGAAGTAGCCGATGCCAGTTTTGGCCTCCTTCTCCCGGGGCACACGGAGCAATGGGCGGTCTTGCTCCGGAATGGGGGGGTTACCCGCTCCTTCCTCATCGTCATGGGAACGGGCAGTGCCGGGAGGCACAGCTGGCTCCTCAGAGGAACCTGGAAAATAGTAACAGTGTTAACTCCTTAATGTTTCCAGACTTCATACTTTGCACAGCACGCAGGGGACTAAGACCTAATTTTGCACTTCAAATACAATACGAAGCAAGAAGTTAGAGTAGGAAAGATTATCCCTGTTTGACATGTTAAGAAAACTGCAGCCTAACAGTGGAACACATATCTCTAAATCTAGGCCCCCTGTAGAAGGTGGTGGGGGTAGGGCTGGGTTAGAAAACAGGAAGAGTGAGACAGATACCCCGTGCTTACAGCAAATGGACAATACCACCGGGCAGGCGGGGAAGAGGGCGGCCCCCTAACAACCACCACCACCCTACAACCAGCCTGACTAATTTTACTAAGCAAATGAGTAACAAAGCTGGAGCCGGAAGCTTACAGCACTTCGTGAAGGGGAGAAAGCAGGTGTCAGTCATCAATGACTCTGGGGAGGATTTGTGGTCCATGACTTGGCCAGGCTGAGACTTGTTTTTAAGGAGGGTGGTATCTACAAGAAATGTAACATCTGCATCTTCTTTGTGGAACTTTATTGCCTTTGGACTCCAAACTTCTCTAGAGTCAAGATCATTAGGCATTGGGACAGCCTCCACATTCATGATTTCATCAAGACTGACAGTAAGGTCTGGCTGAGGGTCTGGAATTGTGTTGAGAATGGAGACATCTTCAGGCTCTGGAACCAAGTTGGTAACTTCATCCTCTTCAAAAGTGTTGGCTCGGTCTTTCTGAGAACTGGGAATTTCATTGTGAATTTCAGCATCCCCAGGCTCTGGAACCACATTAAATACTGAGTCTTTTTCAAGACGGGGGTTTTCTTTAGAGTCTCGGATTCCACTGACATCAGAGGCTTCTTCGTGTCTTGGGATTTCTTCAGTAACTGAAGATTCTTCCTGGTCTTGAATGTCATCAAAATCAGAGACATCTTCAGGGCTCGTTACCACATGGAGAGCTGGGACCTCTTCAGGGTTGGAGCCTTCCTCGGAGCCTGCAATTCCATTGAATTCTGGAGTTTCTTCCTGATCTGGAATTTCTTCAGTATCTGAGGTTTCTTCATCATTTGGGACTCCATCAAGAGCTGGTACCTCTTCAAGATTGGGATCTTCTTCAGAGTCTGAGAGTCCATTAACCTCTGGGGATTCTTCATGATTTAGGATTTCATGACCCCCAGGGGCTTCCTCAGGGCTTGGCAACATATGAAGAGCTGGGACTTCTTCAAAATCAAGGTCTTCATCAGAACTTGAAATCCCATTGACCTCTGGGGCTTCTTCGTGGCCTGGAATTGCTTCAGCATTCGAGGATACATCATTTGGGATTTCATCAAGAGCCGGAACCTCTTCAAGATTGGGATCTTCTTCAGAATCTGGGTTTTCATCATGTTCTGAAGCATCTGCATGGTCTGAGATTTCATCGGTATCTGAGGCTTCTTCATTGTTCAGGATTACATCGAGATAGGGAATTCCTGCAAGGTCAAGATTTTGGTTGTCTTCAAAATCTGGCCCTTCTTCAAGGTTGTGGTTTGGGTTTTCTCCAGGATTTGAGATTTCTTGCACATCTGGGGCTCCTTCAGGGTCTGGGACCATATCAAAATATGGTATTTCTTCAAAGTCTGGGATTTCAATGAGTTCGGGAATTTCATCATCAGAGTCTAGAATATCTTCAAGGGGAGGAAGATCATCAAAATTCAGGGTATCATCATCGTCATCATCATCGTTGTCGTCGTCCTCATCATCTTCTTCTTCATCAAGCTCTGGTATGCCTTCAAGATGTGGGCCTTGAATCTCAAGATCATTTGGGATCTCAAGACCTTGAATTTCCCCAAAGACTACTCCTTGATGGAGATACTCAAATACTAGCTCTTCATGGCCTGACACATCTTCCTCAGAGGACTCATCTTCCTCAAGGGGCTCATCTTCAGCAAGGACCTGGCCTTCAGGAAGGGCCTGACTTTCACTAAGGGACTGACCTTCAGCAAGGGCCTGACGTCCAGCAGGGAACTGACCTTCATCAAAGGGCTTGCTCTGAGCAAGGACAGCAGCCCGGGCTTCAGCAGAAGTTTCCACTGGATCAGAAAGTAAAGCATCCTCTTCCATCTTTATTCGTGCACTCCTGGGTGGAAATGAATTTGGAAAAGCAAGTCAGTTTTCATACTTGGTTTGCCTAACATGACGGTGGTCTTGGATTGAAAGCCCCCATAGGAGATTCTGCTTCAGGCTAAGCTTAAACAAACCAAGAAAACACTCACTGTATCTTCCTCAAATTCCTGCGTCTGATAAAATCCAGGGCTTCAGGACTGGATTTCCACACACGCTTAGCAACCTGCTTCTGAATATGGGGAGGCACCTGAGGGTAAAATGAGCAATGTTAGCCTTTATTACACAACATTTAAAAATTTATACTCCTCTCTATCAGGTACCCAGGACAGAAGATACCATGACCACTGAATGCAGGAGGAATTTCTGGAAGATTTAGTGGCTGCCTGCTTTGGCTACTGTCAGGGATGCATGTATGACCCTCACTTGCCTTGTGAATAGGAGAAAGCTATGAAGGAAGTTTGTCCAAAAGCTCCCTTTACCTGGAAGAGGATATCCCAGTTATCAATCATGGCACGGACCACATTGACAGAAGCAACATAGTGGTCAATCCCCAGTCTTGTTTTCCTGGACTCCCTCTTGGCAAATCTCCCCTTCTTCAGGAGAGCAGATCCAAACACCAGAGCCAAGTTGGTGGAAGTCATACGGTTGCCTGAAACCTACAAAAAGGAAAGCAGAAAGTGATCGACTCTGAGGCAGTAATGGAAATGACACAAATATGAATGTCTCCTTTTGTTCTTGTTTCCTTCTCCTACCGTCTGTCTCTGTGTCTCTCTCATACACTCCCACACATGTCCCCTACTACAGCTCTCATTACCATTCTCCACAGGTTTTTACCAACTGTCCGTCAATGCCAATGGAGTCCTCGCAGTTCTCAGTGATCTTATGCAGGGCCTTCAGCAGACGCTCCAAGGTATCACTGTGGCAGGGTGGCATCAGATAAACCAGCAACTGCAGGGCAGAAAGCTGATCCTGTGGCTTTAGAGCTAGAAGAAGGAAAGCAGTGGATGGCTCAGGGGGCTAGCCTTGACAGCAGCCTGATACCAAAAGACATGTGATTATGCTTGAAAACTGAGGAAGAGCTATGGAGGAAGTACTCAGGCATCTTGTCTTTGCTCATTCCCAAAGCATTTGAGCTCAGGAGCCCTGAAAGCAAGAAGTGCTCCCATCAAAAGCAGATCCCTTCTACAGAACCTAGGTTCCTCTTTGCCCTGGGAGGACACACACAGCTTCAAGAAGCTCTAGAGAAATCTCCCAACAATAGACTTACAATGGACTATTAAGAGATCTAGGGAAAGCAATCTGGATAGGTGTTTTCATCTTCTGATGTTTACTCTGTTTTAGTTCCCTGGGGTCCTGCAGCCAGACCCCTGTCCCTACCGCCCCCCTCCCCATACTATTTCCCCTCCTTGCCTGACAAGGGACAACACAAGACTCACTTGCTGTCAGGAGGAAGGACATGTACAGATCGTCTGGCAGCAGAGAGTCCTTCATGTCCCGGAAAAACTCCTTGAGGAGTGCAGCCACATCATGCACATTCTGATTGTCATCCAGCACTACATCCAGACCTTGATCAAATTCTTCACGGAGCTAGAAAAAAGGGAGAGAAGACATGGACCCTCTGCCCTGCCCATCACGTGCTCCCTCCTGGCATTTCCTTCCATAAGTCTCAAGCTTCAGTGGAGGTGGCTGGCAATATGGCATGACTGAGGGGCTAGAAAGAAGACGTTGATCCCCCCCACCAGGCATGAAACTCCACTCAGATCTATGGGGAAGACACCGCCACCTGTTTTTCCTCACTCAAGGAACATAGGTGTAAACAGAGCCAGTTTACCTGACGCACTCTCTCTGCCGAGTATTCCAGGGTGAAAATTCCCACTGTGCTTAAGCCTGAAAGAAAAGACCAGGAGAGGCTAAGTATCTCTGGTCCCCTTCCCCATGGCATTTCCCCTCTCCCCAACTGAATCCCAGCCCCAGCTGGTGGCAGGGGAATGTTCCCACCCTTCACCCTGTGTCCTCTTTTCTCTACCCATTTCTAGAACACCATTCTTGCCCTTTAATTGCCTCCTACCTTGATTACACCATCATTCTCAGCCCCCTTACCATGTTTCTCAATGAAGCTGCAGCAAGCCTCAACAACCTGGGGGATTTGTTTAGCAATCGGATTGAGGCTCATTTTCCTTTTGGATCCCAGAAGTCGCTGGCCAATCGGAAAGGAAATCTTGGAAAGTTGCAGGGTCTGCAGCAGCAGGGCCCCATCCTCCAGTTCAGCCAGGCTGTCCACGGACACTGCACCCTGTGAAGAAACCAAAACTATCTTAAAGGGGGGGGGGGGGGCAGGAGGGTCACTTTGGACCTTCCTGGGGTTGTGTCACATTCATAACAGGAGACCTTCTCTCCGTGGGAAGCCAATTACACCCCCCCCCCCACACACACACACACACATGTTCTCTTCAGCACTCCCTCCCTCTGAGGTCACAGGCCTTGACCCTCCCGCCCTGCATCGATGGACACCTCAGGGACGGCCACTGCTTGGAGGGTTCAACTCACTCGACGCCCACGGCGGGTAAACTCCCGGGGCAAGGTGGGCTCATCCCGTCTGCGACTGAAAAAGCGCCTGATGCGGCCAAACATCCTTTGCACCACGTTTCCCCGACGACGTCCCGAAGTCTGACCAGTGGATTCTTCAATCTGCATCGCAGCTGTTAGTTCAAGATGCTTGCGGCGGGTAAGCTCATTCACCAGGACCTCTTCCAGGCGAATGCCAAACGTCTTGAGTGATACGACTGGGGAGCCAGGGAGAGAAAGAATGAGACACGTCAACGCTCCGCAGCGCTTAAATCAGGAGAAGTGCAGGGGCTGTAGCGCTCCTCTAAGCAACCGCCCGCAGCCAACCCCACCCCTCCAGACCCGCAGCGCCCCTCCCTGGGGAGGGAGCCAAAAAGACCCTGCAGTGGTTTGGCGGAAGCAGCTCCACTACCCCGACGGAGCTCGGGATCCCTGCCTTAGGTCCTGCCAGGGGGGTGACAGCCTTGAAGCAATGAGGGCAGTTCCTTCTGGGCGACTGTCTGGGGTGGATCCACGGGGAAGGCTTAGGGAAATCTGCTGGGACCGCCCCGCGTCTGCAGCTAGTGCGCCATTTCCTGAAACATCCCCTGTGGGGTTGGGGGGGGGGGTTGAGTACCCCCAGAAGCAATGGGCACCGCCGAGTCTCCAGTAGCCAGGCACACAATGGCGGGGGGGGGGGGGTAAAGCCCCATTTATTTCCTAAGTACGAGAGCCCCTCACCCCTCTGCTGTCCTCTCAGAATCAGAAACCACTTCTCCAAGGTGTTTGGACGGTCAATAGGTAGAGCTATGGGAAGAGAAAAAGAAAAGACACGCACACTCACACAAATAGGATTTGATAAATGATGAAAACATCGCAATGTATTGATCTGCGGGGGAGGGGGCGGAGCAAACAGCTCCGACCTGACCGCTGAAAGTGTTTTGCTTTCTCCCAGCCTCAGTTTCCCCGTTTGACAACGGGACCAAGCCTATCTACCACCCCTGAGACTCCAAGAATTTAACCGAATCAGACGATCGGAGGCGCCTCGTGCGCAGCGCGCCCCGTGTCACGCACCAGCAGCAGCTCCGCACAGGGCTTCAGACACACATTGCGGACTCTGGGGCGCTGCGACCGTGCAACAGGCTAGGGGAGGGGCTCCGCCTGCGTCCCGGCGGCAAGTAGGGGTCGCCAAGTTCCTGTGGGCGCGCTCGCGCCCGGGCTGCCGTCGGCTCCCCACACCGCAGCCCCGGCAGCGGGGACACGCGCCGTCCCCGCTCTCAGACCCCCGCAGCGGGGTCTCCTCGTCCCTAGCGTGGCGTCCCCAGGTTACGGCCGCCGCGCGCGCCCGGCGCGCCCCCCGCCCCTCGCACTTTTCTCTGCCGCGGGGGCGCCCCTCGGCCCGTGCGCCCCTTCCCACCTCCCCGGGGCCGCCCAGCCCCCTGCACGCTCGGGCCCCATCCAGGGTTGCGTCCCGCTCGCTCACCCGCAGCCGGCTGAGGGGGGGGGGGGGCAGCGATCGCAGCGCACCTCCCGCCGACGCTCCCGCGCCCGCACCGCCCTCCCTCTCTGTGCCCGGATTGGCGCGTGTCTCTCTCGCTGTCTCGCTATCTCCCCGGACTCGCCGTCTCTCGAGCACGCCGTCTCTGTGCGTCCTGGTCCCTTCTCAAAGGGTCCCTCTGCGCCTCCTCCTCGCTCTGACTCCTCGCACCGCACCTGGTGCGTCAGTCTTTTCACCTGCCCTCTGTCCACCTGTCTGTCCCTGCCTTCCGCCTGTCTGACCGCCCCCTCAAGCCCCCAGGCTTCGACCCAACTCAAGTAATCTTGACCTCTTCCACAATTCAACCAAAACCCTTCAACTCCTGCTTCCTCAGTGGTCCGGGCTCCAGGGGAACCGAGCGGGGCCGAGACCAGGCGGGAGCCCCTCCCACCCTCCTGGACCCCAGACTCGGCCCGTCCTGCCCGGGGGTCCGCTCGCTCGAAGGCGGGGACACCACGCTCCGGGGCCGGCTCACCTCGGTCAGGTTTGAATTCAGAGAGGAAATGTCTGGCCACGAGTTCGTGGTAAGCAGTCTCTTGCAGCTTCAGACGCTCCAGCTCCGACAGACTGTGTATTGATATCATTTTCGTCCTGCGGTCCGGATTGTGTCCTGGGGCTCCTCCCAGGACGTTCACTAAAAAAAGGAAGGCGGACAACAACAGCAAAGGGGGCATGATTCTGGGGCACAGTGTCCTTGCTGCCTTCAGAAAAGGAATGCAGCCACCCATTCTGGAATCGGATGATATCAAGGCTGCATCATCCAATTGTCACTGGACCTGGTGGAAGGAGCTATGGGGGGGAGGGTGGTAAAGGGGGAGGGAAAACTGGGAGGCGGCTTCACCCTCAAGCATAGCTGCCTCTGGTTGCTTATTTGAAGAAAAAAAAAAAAAAAAACCAACTTAAAAAAAAATCATCCCTGAACCGATAGTCCAGAAAAGAGAAAACCTAATTAGGCAGAAGAAGAAAAAGGAGGAGGAGGAGGAGGAGGAGGAGGAGGAGGAGAAAAGAAAGAAAGAAAGAAAGAAAGAAAAAGAAAGTAAAGAAAAAAAGGAAGAAAAAAGAAGGAAAAAAGAGATTAAAAAGAAAACCAACCAACCTTATTCACAATTGTAAAATATACATTGAGACAAGTATAAGGTAATATTTTCCCTCAATTAATTAGAACATTGATAGAGTTCATTTAATGGTGATACTCTGTGCTGTCCAGGCTGGATGAAATGGGCACATTCATTTAGGTTAGGAGCACTGAAAATGTGTACAACTTTTCCAGAAGGCAAACGGGGCACATAAGTATGGAGCCAAAAATCATCCCCAGGCCCTTTGACCTAGTAATTCCCCTTCTAGGAATCTGTCTTAATGAAATCTACCTTCGGACAGGCAAAAACATATGTACATGAGCCATAACAGGAAAAAATTTAGGGGAAAAAAGCTAGCCCAGTAATGAGACTAGTTATATAAATTATGGAACGACCACAGTCTGGAAAATTATGAAATCATTAAAGTGATATTTACAAAGAGCTTTTAAACAGCGAATACAAAATATAGAATTGTGTTAATTATGATTACAACCATGTGAAGGAAAATCTGCATAAAAATAAAAGACTGAAAGAAATTCACCCCAATATGAACAGCATCTTTATTAAGTGGTAGGATTTTGTTTGCCTTTGCTTTTTCTCTATTTACTAAAAATTGTGAGACTTGATTATATTATGTTTTTCATGAAAACACCATCAGTTTGTATCAAAAGAAACAAACATTGTTTCCTGGCCATTTCTACTGAGTCTCCTCCCAACACAGAACTGGTGATCAGAGTGCAGTTTGTCTTAGTGTTCTGGCAAACCTGTTTTCCATGTCCCTTCTCCATGGCGCCCAGTATCCCATACTGCTGCTCCCAGGCTGCATAGGATCCCCCAGTGGGGATCTCTCTGGACCCCACACAGCATTCTTCCCCACACATCCTGGCCTCATTTGTTCTTTCATTCATTCATTTATTTTAAAAATTCTGTATTAATTACTCACTTTGTGCCAGGCACTAAAGATTCAACTATGGGCAAATGAAACTACTCCTTTCATAAAAGATTTAACAGTGCAGTGAAGGAGATACACAGGTTGGTAACAATTTACAAAACCTTGTGAGAAGTCAATGGCCAAGATATCAACAAAGTACTGTGAGAGCAGAAAGGAGGAAACAGTATCTAAGTCTGCCTGGAGATGGGGGGGGGGGGGCGTCCAGAAAGAGAACATCTTGTGCAAAGGCAAAGAGATGTGAGAGAGGTTGTCATATTCTTAAAGCTGTAGAAAAGGGGATGTTAGGAGATAAATCTGCATAAGCAGGCATGAACTGAGGAATGGCCCTGTAAGCCATATTATGGAACTGGACTTTCTCCTGAAGGCAGTAGGGAACTACTGCAGGGTTTTAAGTGGAGAGGGACAGAGTCAGAGCTGCAGTTGGAAAAATCACAGGGAGCAGTGAAAAGCCTGGTCTGAGTAGAGAGTCTGAAGTAGGTAGATCAGCCAAGAGGCAAAGAGATGCTGATACAAGCCAGTGTCACTGGGGCTGGGGCTGGGGTAGGATTCTATGGGTAGAATTGACAGAGCTTAGGGGAATTGTAATAAGAAGGACAGAATTTAGGACAGCTCCAAAGGTTATAGTTTGGGTGAGTGTGTGGATTCTGGCTCTTGATAGAGAAAATAATTTGGGACATAGGGAACTAAACCTTTTGACAATAAGGGAAGGGGTCACATGCCATTTCTTGGAGCTCCCCTTTGCCATGGAGTTTTACGGTAATATTCTATATATCATAGTTGAGTAGGCGGCTGAAATCCCAAAGATCAGGTAATGTGGCTTTGACAGAGGAAAAGCAGGTAGGTGTTTATCATTCAACAATTTATACAAATGAGCTCTGTCCAGAACAAGCACACAAACAAACCCACAAACTCACCAAAATACCACCCTTGTTTTGTTTCCAAAATTCTCTTTTGCCCACTTTCCTTAATAGCCAAAGTCACGCTTATCAAAAATAAGTTCTTACCAGATAACTGAAGTGCAGTATGAGAAAAGGCGAGGAGTCTTTCTATGGTTTTTGAACTGAGCTAGGAGGAAAAATCCTTAGCATGGATTTTTTAAATCTCCTTCAACTCCAAAGCACCATTCCCTGGACCCAAACTGAACGCCTAAGCCCAACCACCAAACTTTGTCCACAAGATGATCATTTTAACCAAAGACATATGCACAGCACCCACCTCAGTCCCAGACTAAGTCCCTAGCAATCCCCCATTCACAATAGCTGGTCCAGACTCTATTAGCCAAGGGTCTCATCCTGACACAGCCTAGCTCTGCTTAATTTTTTTTCAGGTTACTCCCCCTCTCCCTTTCCCCAATTCAGGCATATTTGTACCTGCTTTGAAGTTGCAGCTATTTCTTCTTGCCAAGGCTTACCAGATCTGGTCATCTGAAGAGTATAGCTGGTTCTTTTACCCAGAAACCAAGATGAAAATCTATCCCTCTCCCCCCCCCCAAATAAGGTAAGAACAAATAAGAAAATCTCAAAACAACACCAGCCAAAAAGGAGAGAGACAGAGAGAAAAGCCTTTGAGAGATGAGTCAGCCTAGATGCTTACAATTATGAAGGAAATCAAAGGCCTTAGAATAAACCGTTTGTCATTGCCTCCTGCTCAAAGATACAGGGCTAAACTTAAGAGCAATCATATGCTGCTATTCTGCCAGCAAAACTGACACCGTCTTGCTTGCTTTCAACCCTCTCAAGCCACCAGAAGAATACAGGACAGAAGTAGAGTTAGGAAGGCCAGTGTGCCCAGACAGGAAGCAGATGGGGGGGGGGGGCAAGTAAGCAGGTTTCAACACCAAAAGAGACACAGAAACAGGTTCTTGAGATTTGAATACTTGTCCTCAGGCTTGGTTTTCCAAGCTGAGTACAAAAGGAGGCTCCTCACAGGGAACAAGGTGCCAAGAGACCTCTCCTGCTCCAAAGTGTCTTCCTCTTCCCCTTTCAGCATGCCTTAGGGCTGGCCTGAAGTGACCATGGCATCAAAAAATATACAAGAAAGAAGAGGAAAGCAAGGCCTCTCAGTTTCAGCCTAGAATTCAAGACATTTGCAAAAACGAAGTCTTTAGATATATATCTGCAGGGGCCACTGGAGTCAGAACTAAATAGAATGCAGTTCAAAGCCAAGCTTTACAATATCTTGGCTGTGTGACCTTAGGAAAATCAGTTGAATTCTCTGAGCTTCAGTGGCTTCCTATATAAAATGGGAAAATGATGCAGTACCCATTTCAGCAGTTGTGTGAGAATAAATGAATAATGCATGCGTGATATTTAGCATTGGTTTTTAATAAAAACGTTGATCTTGAAGGTTCTTTGCAAAGGAGTTTACGAGAAAATATCAGGTTTCAAAAGTAATTACATAAAATTAGAATTTGTATCAATGCATACAAAGTCTTACTCTGTTCAAGCTCTACTAAATTTGAATTAAATTAAAACAGGTAAAGAGATCTTGGGAGACTGTTGGGAATAGGTCTTTCTTCTTCAGTCTCCAACAGCCTCAGGGTCAAGTTTAAAAAAAGTCATCTTACAAAATAGGAAAACTAACTGCATAGATCAATTTTTTAAATGCTATTATTCAGGTTAGCAAAATGCCTATATGTCTCACAATTTCTTTTTCTTTCAAACCATCCAATTTTACACTGACACTGGCAAAAGAAAGCATAATTAATTGTATGTAGATCAGTAGAGGGGCTAGGATATTAGCAGATGCGGAAACAGAGAATTTGAACAAAGACCAGAGGGAGACCCAGAGCAAGTCTCCAGAAATACAAAAGGGGGAAACACATTTGGGTATCATCAGGCCTGTTCCTCACATCCTGCCGAAATGCATGGCACAGATGGAGAAACAAATTAACGTCAGAAAGGTCACCCTCTCCGACATTGTGAGGACAGGAATGCTTTCAGCTAGGCATAAATCCATAGCCCTCACAATCTGGAGGACTAATTTACTCCACTGTCCCCATCAAATAGTTAGGGATGGCATAGCACTCACCAGTAAACCCCTTAAAAAAAAAACAGGGGACTTCACGGATGCCATCATTTGAATTCCTATAACCTAGGCACTTTATGGCACCATCAGAATTTTGCTCCAAGCTTTTGATGGCGCTTCAGAGTTTGAGAAATTGATAGTGCATGAGCTTGAGTGCCCCACAGGCATTGTGCTATGTTATTCAAATGTCTACAGGCAGTGACAATAGATAAAGACATCCCTGTTAATGTATCACAATATGGGAAAGAGATACAGGTCTCCAGATAAAAATGTTTGAGCACCAGTTTGGTCTGCTGGCACATTACCTCATTCATCTCTGAGTGTTAATGAGTTAGCCTTTAAGTCGTTATCCCATAACCTCCATTTTGGCAAAGGCTGCAGTCATGATGAACAAAATGGCTCATTTTATCCTACGCTGTGATGGTGCCCCCAAGATAATTAAATTTGGGAGCAGTGCTCTTCTATACGCGGAGTCAGCTCATCATGCCATAGCTGAAGCTCATAAACTGGAGGTAGTACTGTTAAAGTATATTGAGGAAACTTCTGGCTTTTCTGACACACATTATTGAATGTTTCAGGAATTGCTTAGTATATTAAAATGGATCACAGAGAGAAAGGACCTTAGCCATCACCTAGTCCAAAGCTTCCATTCTACAGTTTAGAAAACTGAGGCTCAGAGAGAGAGATGCAAGTTTGCCAAAGGCCACACAGCAATTTGACAGCAGAATCTAGACAAGAACCCAGTTCTTCTCAGTCCTGGGGCTCTTTCCACTGCTCCCTCCACCTTTACTCTTAATAGCTGCAAAACAATGCACAGCTAATTAATGAAATCAAAAGAATGGACATATAATCAAAGTGTGAGTCAATAAGCCAGGGGAGGTCATATCTGAAGGCAGAAAACCACCACAAAGAACAATCTCTGTAAAATAAGTATGGTAGTCACTGTATAGAACGTGGGATGCCCTTTTTAAATTTTATTGACTAAAGAAACAACTCAAGCCCAGGACGGTGAGAGGCAATCTTTATGCTGTAAACATCCCAAAGGATAGTGTAAACAAGGTGATGTGACATCAAATACAACAAGATATAGATATTCCCACTATTATCTGCAGGATGTGTCAGAGTGCGTAATAGCGCTGGCATCACAAGCTGTGTTGCTGTTTTTCCCCCTCTTTTGGTTGCTGCTTCTATTATGTTGTGGCAGAAAAACTAAAAAAATAAGATGTTCCATCAATAGGAGGTAAATTTTTTTAAATGTCTGACTTGTCTTGTGCTTTTCATTTTCTTAAAAGCTTTCAAAATGTCCATTATCTCTAGGCCCTAGCACACAGTAGGTGTTCAATAAGTATTTGTTGGGTGAATCATAGGATTATAAATTTCAAGGGTTTTGAGAGAACATAAGGTCTTGTCATTAAAACAAAAACAGCTCTTCGTGATTCATGGATAAATGAATCATGCCATTTTATTCTCATAACAACCCCTGGGAAGGAGGGAGGTGGGTATTATGTTTCCGTATTTTACAGATAACAACAAACTAGGGCTCTGAGGAGGTTGTGACTTACCTGAGGTTACACGAAAACACCATGGAGGAATATGATCTGGGAACCAGCTGTCCCTACCTATCCTCAGGCCAGGCTTTCCTTTCCCACTAAACCATGGTATTTCTTGGTGTTCAGCTGCTGCCTGAGACTGGGACAGTCTGAACTGAGACTGAATTCTTTCCTAAGAAGGTGGCTGGATTTCTGAGGTCTCATTTATACACACTCTTCTTGGGAAATGGTAATAAAGGTAGATTAGATAGATCAATTAATCAATTGATAGATAGATACGACAGGTAAATATGATGATGATGATGATGATGATGATGATGTTGAAAGAAAGAGACAGAGAGAGTGACAGTGACAGAGAGAGACAGAGAGAGAAGGCTCAGGAAAGGACTATTACAAAAGATAGAGAACAGGAGTGGGTAGAGGGAAAAGGCACCAAAAACCCTATGTATTCCTCCCACCGCATCCCTCATCCTAGCCTACCCCCAAGCTGACAGCATGCCATCCTGAAAAGGTCCTGAGATATGGACTGGAACTTGGGTTCAAATCCCAGCCTTGCCACATGTAAGTTCACACACTCACCAACCAAGTGACCTGTAGCAAATTATCTCACTTTCCTGAGCCTCAGTTCCATCACCTTGCAAAACAAGAATCATGATACCTATTAGCTATGACTGTGGTAAAGATTAAATAAAAGACAGGGTGGAATGAAATAATTCTCCAAAGGGTACAGTGCTGCACCAAGGTGAGGAATTGTCCCCAAATATATATGAAAGTGAAATTTGAGAGGAAGACTGAGAAGTGCTCTGGAATGAGGCAGACAGCATCCCCACTGAAGAATGCCCTCACACCATCCTTTGAAAGCAAAGGTGGCTACTCACCCCCTGTCAGCAGGAAGCACACACTTTTCAGAGGGGATGAGTAAAGGTGTTTCTTCACTAGGTCTTTCGATGATCAGAGATGCAAGGCAACTGTGTGTGTGGAGGGAATGGGGGCTAGTCTAGGCTGCAAAATGTAGATAAAAGATAACTGGCCCACAAAAGGGATTTAGTCCCTACCTTTGGCTTCTGAAGCACAGTGTGCAAGCCATCCATGCTACAGATGGTGGAGGAAAGTGGGGAGCCATCTAAAGTGGAAAGCCCCAGTTTCTGCCCTTGGGATCTTGCAGCCGAGTTGGAGGTCACCTTAATGTCAGGAATCTGAAGGACTATCAAGAAAGGCCCATGGGTCTAATGTCATTCTTTCCTGCACTAATTTAAATCCATTTCCTCTCCTTTTTTACTTTAAGGAACATTAAGAATTGACTATTTCCTCAGGTCCACTAGCACTAAGAAGACCCTTACTCAGCTGTGGGTTGTCAGTAAACTCTGATTCGTTTTTCCCCTCTTTTCAACATCCCTGCCACCCCAAGCCCCCCTCTTTAAGGCACACTCCCTTTCAGACACCCACATTCACTCTCACAGACATCCTCAAGCTCTTTCGCATATGCATTTTATACACACACACACACACACACACACACACAGAATATATTCGCTACAACAGAGAGAAGGAGGGAAACAAGACTCTGCCATCAAGCATTTGTACCTGCAGACCACAGCTGGGGCTTCTCCAGACTGGGCATCAAAGAACTAATGGGGACACTCCCCCAAACTATCTGGACAGATGCCTAGGAAGGAAACCTTTAGAATAAAGTTTTCTCACAATCTGTGCTGACAGCTACCTCTTCCCCATCTTCGTTCCCCCACCCCCACCAGATTCTCTTCTCCTTTGATTGCATCTTCCCCCAACAAGCATCCAATTTCTGCCAGTTTTCTTCTTCTAAATCCTGTCTGAGTGGCTGTCATAGAGAATTGGGGCTGTGGGAGATGTTTCCCAGGTAGTTGTCATGCTATGAATGGTATTTTAAAACTACATTAAAATAACCATATTTTAAAAAATATCAATGTCTGTCTGTCTAACTACCTATCTGTCCCCTCTTCAAAATTAGGTCACTGTCTTGGCTGTGATGCAGTGAAAAAAGAAAAAAAAAAAAAACCCTATACCAGGAGTCAGGAAGCTTGCCTAGTTACTAAGCAGCTGAGTGGCCTTGGGAAAATCTGAGACCATCTCCAAGCCCAAACACAACTGGCGTAATTTATTATTATCCTGTTTATCTAAGAGCACCGTAGAAACACAGCTATCAATTTTTCAGAGTCCTTGATACTTCTACAGGACTTCGCCAACTCCAGGACAGGGGCCACACTGCCTCTGACCACAGTTGGGAAGAGAGAGCGCCCCTCGCCCCTCCGCAGGTCTAAGGGCACCATAGTGTGGAGGGTCTAAGCAGGTCTTCCCATCTCCTGCTCCTGGAGCCCCAGCTGGACCTTCTGCCCTTGACCCCTAGCTCGGTGACCGCAGAGGGGGTGGAGCGGGGGCGGCGCGGACGTTGCACCCTCGGCTTCTGGAGGCTGGTCCTGGGCCTCCGGCTGCCACCGGGGCTGCAGAGCACGGCCTTCTGGCTGGGGTGCGCCACGCGCGTCTCACCCTTGTGTGGCTCGAGATAGCGCAGAAGCTGCGAAGTTAAACAAAGCCCCGCGGCGCGCAAAAACCGCTCTCAGTTACCTCTCCCCCGAGATTTCGAAACATTAAATCTTGCCTGCGTGCGGCAGGTTTGAGCACTGAACGCGGAAACCTGGAACTTGTGCAGCACTCACGGGCTTCCTCTCCCTCCCTCCCTCACGTCGGGTCCTCCGCTTGGAGAGCCCTCACCTCCCATTCTAACCCCTCAGTGGGCTGCACTCAGGCCCCTGGAGCCCTGCCCCAGCACTACCTCTTGGCGACTGTCCTGGTCCGGCCAGGGAGTAAGTGGCTGCGAGACCCGCTGGTCAGTCGTTCGGCGCGACCACGGCCCGTCCTGGGACAAGCTGCAGGCTCTGCGAGCGCTTAGCTCTGCCGCTCAAATTCCCCCACTCTCTGTAAAGCCTTCCCCGGTGGGGCAGGGGTGATTCATAGCAATTTTCCACGCGGCAGCCAGCTCAGTGCCTTACGCATACCTGTTTGCTAAATTCCCTGGGCTACTCCCACTGTTTCTTGCTGTACCCCAGAATCTTCTCTCCCTTTGTTCAACGCTGATCTCTCCTTCAAGATTCAGACCAAGGATCCTTTCCTCTGAGTGTTGCAAATTTCCCCTCCCCTGGCCATGCCACATAATCTCACATTAGGGGTGAAAGAAAGGCAGAGGTGGGGGGTTAGATGGCTAGGAAACTTACCAAAGGGCAGACAGAGATAATTAGTGGCAGAGCCAAGAAGAAGACCCAGAACTCCTGGATCCCAGCTCAGCACACTTTTTGCTACCCCTCATTGCTTCCCTTCTGCCCTGTTTTGTATGGCACTGGAGGGCACAGAACATCTCTTGTTGGCCCCTTGCACACAGGGAGTGCACAGGGAACACCCTCCTCCTCTCCTTGCCTCACTCTTCTGGCTCCTTGTTTCCCATCGTGTCCAGGACCTCTGCCCTTGAAGATTCAGAGACAAAAAGATCATTTTGTTCAAAGACCAGTGCAAGGGCAAACAGAAGCTGACTTCACAAAGTCCTCTACCCACCTGGATGAGAATGGTCTCAGTAACCTCCCCCCCACCCCCCCGCAACACACACACACACACACACACACACACACACACACACACGATAGTCTTCACCTTTCTTTTTCTATCTTCTTGGCACCTGGTGAAATCACAAGGCATCCACACTTGTCCAAACCATCTTACCTTCTAATACCTCTTCCAAAAACTGCTTCCCTTCTCATCTGCAGCCCAGCAATGGAATATACAAATCACTATTCAGCCAAGCAAAAATATATTATTCACAAGTACTAAATATTCTCATCTGATGCAACAAAGGTAATGCAGGGTTATAAACACAAGGTCTCAAGTGGGGAGAATTTCGAATATGCAATTACACCCCCACCCAATTGGATTTTCTCCTCTTCTGGACAAAGTAAATAGACAAAGGGAGGGTGTTGTTGTTGACTTGCAGAGGGACAGGAAGGGAAAAGAAAGAGGAGAGTCAAAAATGCCAGAGTCTATGGGTGAACCTGGCAAGAAGGAGCGGGAAGCAGAGCCTAGGCAAAGGAGACAAGGAAGGAAAGGGAGGGGACAGGAAAGAGGGCAACTGTTGACTCCAGGCAAACACAGATACTGGGGCAGCCCAGGGAGACAAGGACTTATTCCCCAAAGGCTCTGGGATGTGGCTCTTAGGGACCTGCATTGGAAATGAGGTCCAGGAGCCCAGTGGCCAAGTCTCTCTTATTCTCTAGCAAAGGGAGAGAGCTTCTGGCCCTAGAGCTGCAGCACTGGTGGCGCTCTTTTCACTTGAAGTACCACCTTGCCACCATCACGACCAGGAAGATGCCCTCTCCTCCTCCTCCTCCCCCCACCCCTCCCCCTACAGCAATTCAATAAATCTTACCCAACACAGGAATGTAATTTGAATGCTCAGGGCAGTTTTCCTTTCCATTGAAGAAGAGGATCTCTCCCTCTCCTCCTGCTGAAAATGGGCTGGGTACTGCCCCTTTATACATTCTAGAGCACCAGATCAGGAGAGGGGGAGAAAGGGAGGGAGCAGCAGTTTGAAGCTGGTCCAAATTGTCCTTGGCATTCTCTCTCTCTCTCTCTCTCTCTCTCTCTCTCTCTTCCCTGTTGGATTTTTCTGCAGCCCCTCCTTCTGGCCCTGCAGCTCTGCTCCCCTTCCTCGCTGCAGCATCCTGCAGCCATTCCCCCCACGTTTGTGACGTGGCACTGATATTGGGGGGCATCTTTCTGGTGATGCTTGCTTTCTAATGTGGGATCTTAGATTGATATACCAGGGAAAGATTTTAGTTGCCGGTGGGTGGGTGTCACAGAAGATGAAAAGAGAAACCCATTCAGAAAGCCAACTACCTTGCCAGGAGAGCAGCACAGGTCAGTGTTGGGGGCAGTTGGAAGACATGATTTGAACCTGAGTACACAGGGAGCCAAATTAGGCAGAAAAGCGGCGGGTTGTTGGTTTGGGTTACAGTGACTGCCTTGGTGGCATAAATACATAAGTACTTCATGACACATTAGTGAGAAGGTAGGTCACTAAATATCACTTAGCCTCAGTTTTCTCAACTGCAAAATAGGGGAGTAAATGCTCACCCTATAGCACTGTGGGGAAGAGTGTGTGAAATAACATCAGTAAAGTACTTAGTACATGGCCTGGCACAGAGCCCCTTGCCCCCTTAACTTCCTTCTGGTGTTGGACACAGGAAGGAAAAGAGTTTCCCAAGATCACATAGCAAGTAGCAGAGTCAGGATTGGAACCCAGGTAACCCAAACACCCTCCCCAAGAAGGGTGCTTTCCACTCTACTTCCTCCTCTAAGAAGGCTGCCAGGGCTATCCGTGGGGACTTGGCTGGAGTGGAAGTGAGGAGGTGGGTTAGGAGCTGACTGTATGCATTTGTATATAGAGACTCTATCACTCAGCCCCAGCTCCAAGGGCTCAGGCTTCGGCTTCATCCCCCTGCTCACCATCACTCAGGTAATCTCCCCCTGCCATCTTGGACTGATTCATTGCCACTTTAGCACCACCTCTTCTGCTCAACTCTGAGACAGTGACTCACCCTCTTATTGGCCAGGGCCTCTGTCCTCTAGGAAAGAGGCTTTCTTCTTAATTGACTGAAGAAGCCTCAGCCGCAGTGGAACAACACCCTTCCAGGCAGGCTTACAGAGGGAGGGCTTTCAGGAGGAAAGGAATAACCCCTACCCTAAAGCTACTACCTCATCCCCACAGTGCCTGGGGTGCCACTACTGGAGTCCTCGCTCCAGATTCCGTATGATAACTCCGAAGGTATACACTCAAGTTACAGTGGTTCCAGAAGAGTTTACCCAGGACATCTCTTTGCCACATGTAAACAGCCACAGTGCTGTGTCTGGCACTGTGCTAGGCACTGATGAGACATAAGGTAGGAGGAGTGGAACCCAATGAGTGTTCGCCACAAATGTAAAAAAAAAAAAAAAAAAAAAAAAAAAACCGTAATGTGGCAACTTGGAAAGGGGGAGAAAAGAATGCAGGGAGAAGTAAATTAGGAAGTAGCTGTGAGAAATGGAGGTGATGGAGAGAAGGGCTTCACTGCAGCCCCAAGGACAGGGGTTGTGACCTGGACGGTCTTGTGACTATCAAGTGGCATCACTAAAACCACTGCTGCAAACGTTTCCCTTAAACACAGAACATTGCTTAAATAATTGATTGCTAACTGAACCCCTGTTCCTCCTCTGCCTTTTTAACCGGGCTTGGGGGCATCATCTAGTGGCCATATATCCCTCCCTCTGATTCCCTACTTCCCAGTTTCAAATCTTTATCTTTCATTAGAGTTGGGGAGAAGGGGAGGCACTGAAAAGGAATGGACGTCTTCCAGATCTTCACTGGAATAAGCACTTTACATGCGTTTCCTTTCAACTTCACAACAACCCCGCAGACCGAAGTCAGTGACTTGCCAAGCTAGTCAGCTACGAAGTGGCGGAGCTGGGATTCGAACTGAAACGAGGGAAGCCTTCTGCTGGCATGGAACTTTACACAATGCGCTGCAGGGGGCAGGTATCCTCTTCCTCCACCAATCCTCCACTCGCTGTCCATCTGAACAGAAAGGAGGAAAGCAGGCTACAGAAGCCAGATGGTCATCTGGCCGCGGAGCCTTCGGGAGTGACCCCTGTAGCCTGCTACAGTAGGAGGGGACCTCAGAGTTTCCCGCGGGGGCAGGGGGGGTGGGTGCTACGGGGCCAGGAGTGCAAAGCGCCTTTGGCGACTCTACCGCCCCCTGCGGCCGGCCGGTGGCTTCCTGGCCTTGCCTTGGCTGCTGTTCTCAGGAGGGCTGTGTGCTAAGAAAAAGCAAAACAAAGCAAAAAACTCACCGATCGCCCAAGAACTGTCACGGGCTGGTGCGGGGCTGCAGATAGCTCTACCAGATTTGGTGACAAAAACGGGAAGAAGGAACATTTATGACGCCCTACTATGTGTCCAGCATGGGGTCAGTGATTTTTATGCAGAAAATCAGTTGCTTTGCAAAATAATGAGTTCTCCATTGAGAGAAGTCTTCAAGCTAGGTTAGGGCAGGTTTCGCAAAAAGCTTCTCTGCAGATCTAAACTCCTTACTTCTTGAAACCAATAAAGCCCTCCACTCTTGACAGTTGTCCACTCTCTCAGCGAGGGGAGGAAAAAGCACCCGCTGGAGGGGCAGAGGTCAAGTGGAGTAGGGGTCCGGGGGAGGGTGCCGGAGGAGGAGCCTCCCGGGGGGTCGATTGTACTCCGAAGCAAGGTCCCCGCCGAGCCCTCGCGCTCGCCACCCGCGGGCGGATTTCCCCCGACCTTCCAGTTTTCCGGGGGTTGCGACTGGACCCGGCCCGGACCCAACTCAACTCTCTTTGCTTGGGAATGGGGAACGGGCGCGTTAAGGGGGCAACAACTCAGGTCAAAGGGAAAAGAGCGTCTGTGCCTGCACCGCCTCTCTGGCCCATCCCCCCTCCTTCCTTCCCCTCCTCCCCTCCTCGCCCCCTTCTCTTCCGCCCGGAGGGAAGGAGGGGCGGGCTGTGTGTGTATGTATGTATGCATGTACGCGTGTGTGCGCGCGCGCGGGTGCGGTGCGTCTGTGTGTGCGTTCAGTGTGTGGCTGGGTGTGGGGTGTGTGTGCGCGGCGCATGTTTTAGCCCGAGTGCTTGGTGTGCAGTGTATTTGGTTTGCTCTCGGACATAGAGCGTGTGTTTGTGCAGTGTTTGTGTGTGCACGCTTGTAGGTTGCACGTTCCTGCCTGATTATAATGTGACTATGTGGGTGCGATCTGGATGTAGGTGTGTTCGATGTATGGTTTCTGCCGGGGTTTGTGGTCGTGCTGTGGTGAGTGTGTATGTGTGTGCAGTGTGCATATGTGTGTATGTGCCTGTTGAAGCTCATATGTATATGTGTGTTTGGTGTGTATTTACCCTTAGATGTGCCGTGCCAATGTGAGTTTACGGGTGGTGTTTGTTGTGGTGTATAGTGTGTGAGTGAGTTCATGAGCGAGGTCTTTATGTGAGCCTTTAAGGTATGTATGTTCAAAGGTTCTTGTGCGTGAAGGTGAGGGGTGTGTATGTCATTGGGTGTGATGTGTTCATGTGTGTGGTGGGGCCGCAAGTGGCTAGTGTATGTGCTCAGCTGAAGGGCTGAACACCGTGTGTATTTTGGAGTGGGGTCGCCGCCTGAGTGTACGGGTATGGTGTGTGAGAGAACAGGGTTGTCTAAAGAATCCAAGTGACTGTGTGCTTGGTGTTTTGGTTTTTGTTTTTAATTGGGGGTGTGGGGCGTGGCGCCAGGATTGGGACGAGGAAAGCGGTAGGGGCCCGAACCGAGCAGAGTCGCCCGCTGGCCTGATCTGCCCCGTCTGGGTCCGCCTGCCCCGTGCTGGTGCGCTCAAGGCCCGCTGGGGCAGGGTGTGAGCTTACCTGGCTGCTTAGAGGAAAGAAGAGGAGAGCGCTGCACGTGATTGGCCAGGTAGGGCGCCTAGGGCGCGGTGCAGGGGCTGGTGGGAATAAACTGGAGAGATTCTTGGTCACTCACCCAACACCCCTCCCCCGAGGAGATCCCAGCCCTTGCCTAGCTGAGCCCAACTATTTGCTCTGGGCCTGGCTGTTTCACACCTCCTTGCCTTTGTGTGGGCAGATCCAGTTGCCTGGAGTCCCTTTCACCCTGGGCCTCGTGACAAATTCCTACTTACTTTTTTTAAGACCTAACTTAAGAGTCAAAAACTTTCTCTGCTTTCTGTACCCCTCCCTCCCAAGTGAGGGCTCCCTCCCTTGAGCCACCATAGTTAACAATCTTTATACTTCTCATGATATGATCATACATAACTGCAATTATTGGCCTCTCCTTTTAAACTCTGAGCTCCTGAAGAGAATGCCTGGTATAGAGTAAGAATAATGGTAGTGATCATAATAATAATGTTACCACTCATTAAGCACTTAACTGTGCACCAGGCTTTGGATGATGTGCTCTTACATGCATCACCTCCTTGGGTCCTCACAAAGACCCTGTGAGGTAGGTGGAGCTATGGTTGTGGCTATTTTACACCTCACACATCAAGCTCAGAGTAGTTAAGCAACTTCCCCAGGGTCACACAGCCAGAGGGAGGCAGAGCCAGTATTTAAACACAGGTTTGCTGTGCTCCCTAAAACTTTCTTCTATACCAGGCAGCCTCACCAAGGGTCCCCGATCCTTGCTCGGCATTGAAGTCCCTATCAAACGGTATCATTTCCCAACAAATCTTTCTTTTGAGTTTCCTGACATCACCAAGAGTGCTCAGCATAATGACTTTCTTTGTCTCTCCAACAGCTGATACCTTCTCCACCTAATTACCTGCTTTGTTGACACCTCAAAATCTTTAATTACTCTAGTCTTGTCAGCACCTCACCAGCTCCAGTTCTGGGAGCTCTCCTTAGCCTGGTGCTGAAAGAAAGATCAGAGAATGAGCGTTTTTTAGCCATGGGGTCCTGGGAATTGGGTATGGAGGAGGAGGACGGAGGCGAGGGGTCAGGATGGAGTGAGGGAATGATTTCACAGCTTCCCCAGACCCATTTTTAAAGCATTACCACTAGAAGTTGGTATGCGGTAAATTTCAAGCAGGACAGTCACCAAGCTGCGCATAGAAAAACAAGCAGACCCCTCCCCCCCCCGCAAAAGATTCCTGAATGGCCCATTTTGTATTTCTGAATTGGGGGGGAGCACTGTGCTTGCCTAATGGGGCTCATGCTGCTCTAATGCCTTCCAAGCAGCCTCATATGAGAAATCCAAATTAAAACAATACATTGCATTTGGGGGAAACACATTTATGAGGGGGGGGGTGGTGTCAGGCCAGTCACAGCTTCCAGCTCAGCCCCCAGGGAACCAGCCTAGACTGCTGCAAAGAGGTCAGGGGGTGGTTAGAGAGGGACAATTCAGCTGTGGTGAGTCACTTCACCACTATTCAGGGGGGAAAGCGAGAAGCACGATTTAAATTGCTACTGTTATTATTGTGCCCTTTCAACTGGCACAAATGAGCCTGGTGTGCGGCTAAAAAGCAGCTGGAACATCCATAAAGCTTTCCCCCAGCTGGGCCTGGGTCAGCACCTCATCCTGGGTGGGCAGGAAAAGCATTGCTTAAACTAATATGCAGCCAGAAAGTCTCCTTTTGAAAAAAAAAAGGGGGGGGGGTGTAATGGAGAGGCCAGTCTAAGTCACATAGGGCACAGACTGGCTGAGGCCCTTTGGTAAGTCCATGCAAGCAGTTGATGCAAACTTTGGTGTCTCCCAGCATCTGGTTCCAGGCGTTTGGCTTTCCTGCTGCTGTGGGTCTCTCTGACACCTCTGAATATACCAGCTTCACTTTCACTTCCTGAGAGTCACTCCTGTGAGGCTCTCCCGCTTCTAAGGTTCTCTTCCTGCCTCCCATCCCAACACACACACACACACACACACACACACACACACACACACACACACTACTTGGAGCTTAAAATCCCCCACTATATGTCTCTCTCTCTCTCTTTGGAGTTCATAACATGAGGATTATACGGGGAATTGTAAAGACGGAAAATGCATTAATAATCCCCATTACTCTCAAATGTAAACAGAAATTTGCTTGCTTTCATCCTAACAACAAGAATATGTAGTGGCAAGGCACAAATGTGAATTTTATTGTGGAGAAGGATCTTGGTTTCCCCATGAGAGTAAAGCCCTTTAAAGATGAGAATCTTTGTTTTTTTTTTTTTTTTTTCCTATGGTGGCAGAGGAGCTTTGCAGTAAGACAGCTTTGAGTTTGTAGGCCAGCTCCATCACTTACTAGCTGTGTGATCTTGGGAAGGTTACTTCATCTCTCTGATTCTCAGTTTTTTCACCTGTAAATTGGAGATGTTAACACCTGCCTTAGAAATGCTCAGGTCTGTAAGAGGTAAAATATGGAAAGTGCCAGCCAAATGCCTAACATGTACAAGAAAAGGTTAATTCCCTCCCTCTCTGTATTCCCCCCACCCTTATCACATACCTCAGAATGTCTCAACCACTTTGTTCAGAGACTGAAGCTGACTGACTGACTTGCCAATTTTCCTCATTACTGGTTTGTCTGACACTCTTGAAATAGCCCCTCTTCTTTTCGGACAATGTTTTGATCAGCCTAATGCAGCCCAGGAAGAACTGGACCCTTAGTCCAATTCTCACTCTGCGGTTTCTCTTGTCAGTGTTAATGAGACCAACGTTTCAGTTATAATACTCCATGCAGGAAAGTTTCAAACTACCTGCCCACTGTCTGGACTGCTCCCCCAACCCAGTTATGGCCTGAATCCCTAACCCTCACTGCAGACCCAGTCCCAACCCTGTCTCCCCAATATGTGCCATTATACTCAAGAGAATGACAGCATAACTATTTCCTGACTAAACTGCCCCCACGACTTCTGTTTTGTTTTGTTTATTCACCTCTACCTTAGACATTAAAAAAGGTTTCAAAGGTCACCCTTTTTCTGGCAGCCACCAAGGTTGGGAGGTAGATCGGGCGACAAGGAGAGAGATGATGGGTATTTTTCTGAGATATACTTTGCAGCACCTAAAATACAGCTCCAATTCGTTGTTTATCTGTTCGCAGTTAAAGGAAAGTAAAATCTACCCTTTGCCAAAAATGGTAAGGTGAGAGAAGACCCCAATATGTGCCCTTTCCTCCCTGATGCTGTTGTCTCCCTCTAGAGACAAAATCAAGTCATTACAAGCTAAAGCTGCATGTAAGCAGGGAGTGGTAGGGGAAGAAGGTGAAAAAGTTGAAGGTAGGGGGTGGATATAATCCCAGGGAGGGATAAAGAGGCTACAGAGAAGAGAAGCGTTGAGATTCAAGGCCAAAAAACTCTGAGAGGCTGGGCTCCAGGTGTTCCCTGTCTCTGAAAGATGCCTTCAGCTACTCCCTTGCCCTCACCCCTCTTATTCATCCTGCATGCTGCCCTCACTAACCCTAGACTCCAGCATGCAAGACAATCTATTCGTGAGTCCCTCTGAGGATTTAGGAATTTAGAAAAATATCTCCAGTTCCTACCCATCTCTGCTTCTGAGGAGGCCCTGTAGCCTCCTCAGCTTTGAGGAGGGAAGTGACAGGAGGAACAATGAAGGGTCAGCCTTACCACATCTCTCTTGAAGCAGGGGTTTAGGATTGGCCCTGGCCAATTTAATAAGCTTCCCTGAGTTCAGGGACCTACCGGTTGCCGGGTATTGGGTGCCCATCCCAAGGAAGCCGTGTGGTGGTTTCTCAAGAGGTGTATTTGAGACGTGACAGTAGCTGCCAAGGCTCATCAAACATGCCATCTACCTACGTCTGCTGATACATGTGAGAACAAATGATACTGCCAGAAGGAGACAGAAATCATTTCCTAGTGACTCAGAGTCCCAGCAATGAGAACACAGGTGGTATTTGCATTGCATCTTCCAGTTGAAATGTGCACTTCTTCATAGAAAGGGATCTATAAGCAATCAAATAGATCAAAGACCAGAATTTGGACTCTGGGCAAGGGAACAGCATCAACATCATACTGACCACCTAGTAAGTGTCTGCTATGTATCAGCATAGTGCTAGGGGCTTTGCAAATGTTATCTCTTTTAATGTCACTCAAGCTTTGAAATCATACCGAAGGGGGCTGTAATCCTTGCTCAGCTACTGTGTGGCAGTGAACAAGTTATTTAACTTCTCTGAGCTTTTGTCTTTAAAATAAAAATAATAATACTTATCTCAGAGAGTTGTAAAGAATGTCAAATGAGATCACTTATGTAAAGTGACTGGTACGTAGTAAATATTTGGAGAAGGAACAAAACATACCTTTTGATACCTGAGCCATAGAGAGTATTTAATGTAATTGATATTACCATATTAATATTACTATTTATTATCTGGAAATGTAGGTATTATTATATCATCTAAAGAGAGGTTAAATAACTTGCTCACAGCAACACTACAAAAGCAGGCCTGAGACTCAAACCAGTTCTGCCTCTTCCCACTCAATTTTAGAGGACATTTCATGATTACTGAGAAGACCACATTTGGCTGACCTGCTCTGGTCATTACATTTAAAGTAAAATTTGAAGGAAAAAATCCCTTGAATTGAACAGCGTATAGTAGGTTTCTAGATCACTGTATGGGCTATTTGCATATCATAGGCCTTGTATGACCCTTTTAAGAACATTTTTTAAATTATAAGGGTAATGTGAAAACAAACTTGATAAAGATTTTAAGAAACAGGAAAAAACCAACTATTATCCCACCAGCTTAATAGGATCACTTACTTTACCTCATTGTTGAATTTTCTTCCAGTCTCTCAAAAATGCATACTTGACCCAATTATAACCATAACTCTTCCCACGTCGCTACATATTCTTCATGAACACCATCTTTATGACTATAGACTAATCTAACAAGTGGCGTGTCATATAGTTTATTTAACCATTCCACTACCACTGGACATTTAGGTTGTCTCAGTAGGTAACTGTGAAGAACAGAATGATGTTGCTTTCACCTCAGGGACCTAGTGTCCTGCTCTATCAATGCCCGATGCACTTTTCATCATTTGATATTTAAGCTTGATGAATGTTAGCTCTACTGTTGGAGCCTGAGGTATGTTTTGCAAGAGTAGTATTTTCTGCCAGTTTTCATCACACAGATTCTGTATTTTATCCTCATGGTGTGTAAAGTGTGGGCTAACCCAGGAACCTAAGCTCAAGAGCGCCACATTGTTTTGTTTTTTTTTTTTTTTTCCTTGCGGACAAATGTCTTTGAAGGTGCAAACAAATGATTTACAAAGGAACTTCGGGAAGTCCTGCCATTGGTGAATGGGGGTGCTATTCTGATAGCATGACCAGGGGCATGGGGGTGTTGCTTTGGCAAACTTGCCCCAGCTCTGGAAAAAAATCCTGTTACAGCTCAACCAGGTCCGGTCTTAGCAAATTGATTGAGTCCCATCTCCAAGAAAAGATCAAATTTGTATGTAAAGTGGGCCCCAGGGTCCCTTCAGCTTTAGAGTTTTGGCTGCTTTACAGAAGTCCAACTGTCTGAGGCTAAATCCAATGCCAAAAGTGAACTGGAGAGAGAATTTCAAGTGGGTCAGTCGTGCTGTCCCTTTCCCTGGGAAAGAAGACCTTTCTGGGCCGCTGTTCTTCCCAGATCTCAATGATGCCTCATGCAGATGTCTTCAGATGCTCATCCACTGTCCATTGCACCCTCAAAAGATGGCTCTGACATATCAACTATCTCCTGGGAAAGCAGGGGTGGTGGTGGGTGAGTGAAAGAACATTTAGAATACTTCCCCCTCTCTTTCCAGTCAGTGGCCAGCTACATCCCCCCACCTCTGACTCCAGAGGATTTCTGGAAGACATTTGAAGGGAGGCATCCAGGGCAATTATAGCCCTACAGAATATTAACAGATACTCTCCAGGTGGCACAGCATTTCTGAGGGGGAGTTCGATGAATTCATTCTTACCTAGTTAAAAAACTGTACCCAAAGACTAGTTATTTATTTCAGAGTAATGTTGTGTGACTTAAGTGAGATCATATATGTAAAGGACTTAGTCTAGGGCCCAGCATCTGGGAAGCACTTCACGTATATTGGCTGCTCTTGTATGAGTCACAGAGCTGGTGTGGGCAGCGGTGTGCCTCTGGCATGTGACAGGTCTTACCAGACTGGAAATTCAGTAGCAAATCTAAGGTCTTGCACTTGGGTTCAAACACCAACTAAATACAGAATGGACACTCTGAAAAGAACTTGGGTTTACTTTAAAAATAAAAAGGTAGCCTCAGTTGAAAGTATTTCCAATATAAATAAACTATCTGTATAAACTCTGTGGCATGTACGTGGGATTTGTGTGTGGTGTGCTTATGTATGATGTGGGTGTATTGTATTGTGTGTCAAAAGTATGTCATGTATTTGAAGTGTGCGTGTTTATGCATTCGTGATTTGTACACGGGCATGTGTGAGTGTGGGAATGTCCATGTATGTATGTAATTTATGGCTACATATCTGTGCACCACGAGTGTAATGCAGGCTTCCAAATGAGGGAAAGTCAGCCATCCAGGACTATATTTACAGGGGCACAGCTGGAAATCCTCTTTTGGCCAGGTCACTAGGCATTCACAACTTGGAGCATGTTCAAAGAAGAGCAGCTAGATATGGGTAGGAGCCTTGCAGCCATGTCACATGTTAAACAGATGAAGGAACTGGGGAAGTTTGGCCTGGATAAGAACAGGGGTGGGTGGGGGTGGGGGACTGGGGAGGGCTGGCACTGTTCCCTTGGAAGGATCATGAAGGTCAGTGCTGGGGCCAGAAGGACATAGATTTGGGTTTGGTTTAGGGAAAAGCCTTCAAATTCTAATAGATATCTTTGGATGGGGGTGGGTTTCCTCGTGTGTTACTAACCCTCTCTCAATGGGGCTATTCATAAAGGAAGCCTCGTATCCTTGATCTCATTGGAGTCGCATCACAACCTTGTAGGCCAGGTAGGGGTGGAATGGTTCCCCATACCCTTTTTTTGAAGATAGGGTGCCTAAGGCATAAGGCCTTAAAAGGCATTCATAAAACTCCCCCTGCCTTTTTATCGTTTTACCAGGATCACATAAGCCTGAAAGAATATACAGAACAAAAAACTAAACTTTCTTTGTGTATGCATATTTCTTTCCTTCTCAGAGATCTTGTGACTTGCCAGACTGTACTTGAATTTGCTAAGCAAGCTGTAGTCCCTTAGCAGTAGGTCAGACTCCTGGGATGGTTCTCAGCAGGGTGCTGGGGCAGAAAAGAACTAAAAACAAGTTTTTGCTGAAATAAGTTGCTGAGGCCCACCCTCCGCCTGCCTCTCCTCCCGCCTCTGAGGGGGCAGTGGAAAGAGGAGTCAGCCCCAGGTTTGGTCTATGGCTGGTGACCAATGACGCACTCTCACCAATATAGATTTTGGAGGTGGAGACTATGGAGAAACAGGTGGCAGTGGGGGCAGGTGGCAGCCTGGAAGGGGTGGGGCCTATCAAGGGGCAGTGAAGGACAGTGTGGGTGGGGGTCCTGGGAAACCTCAAAAAGAAAAAAAAATCAGTCTCCTGAAATTTTAAGGAGGAAAAAAATAATCGGTTTCCAAAATGTACTTTGTAGAAGCAGTTCCAGGAAAGGGGTGAAACGCCACCCACATGTTTTGATTCGTGCTGTGATCTTTGCACACCTATGTCCTCAGCTCCACAGGGATAGGGGAACCGCGCATTGATTTCAAGCATCCAAGGAAAGACCCAGGCTAAAGACCTTAGGCCTCTGCCGCCAGGCAGTTTGGGGCAGTGGGCAGTTGGCAGGGCTTCAGCAGAACCGGGTTTGCTGCCACCTCCTTGTATGACCTTGGACAGGCCTTCGCCATCTCTGGGCTTCAGTGTCGCCATCTCTTAAATGAAGGGCTTGAATTCGACGACTCTAAGGGGGCCCATGTTGATATTCCGTAGTTAGGACTGGGATGCGAGGCGCAAGTTTCAGTCAAAAGGACCCCCTCCCCCTCCCCATCTTTGGAGTCCCTGGGTCCCGGCAGCCCTGCGCGGGACGTTCATCCTTGGGGCTTTAGGGCGCTTGGGTTGCGGGACGGCGCGTCGGGCCCCGGGCTCCGAGGTCTCCGGGCGCGGGCGCGGCGGAGCCAGCGACTCCGCCCCCGCGCTCGCCCCGCGTCCCGCCGGGCCATTAGCGCGATTGCTCGCAGTTCCCGGCAAAGCTGGTGATTTATGCGGGGCCTCGACGGGGCAGTCCCTTGAGCCAGGAACAATTAGCTAAAAGCCAGCGGGAAGGGAAGCGAAGGGGCGGCGAGCCAAGCCCCAGGGCGCCCAGATGGTGGCCGCAGCCGCCGGCCGCCCCGGGCCCGAGCGCCCCAGCCCCCCGACTCGGTGGGCCCCACTCACCACGGCGGGGGAGGGGCTCAAAGGCCGAGGCGAAAAGGCAGTCCAGAATCCACGCCATGACCCGCGCCGAGTGCCGGCCGCCTCGCAGCTGGCTTCCGCGCTGTCCCCGCACAGGGCCGCCCTAAGTAGCCCCCGGTGACCACGCCCTGAGCCGCACCCTGCACCCAGCTCAGAGTGTCTTGGTCACCGGACACCTCGGGCTTGTCGCGAAGGGGGCAGGGCCTCAGGGGAGGCCGCCCCCCTCCGGAGGAGAGGCCGTTGGTCCTGCAGCCCCTTCTCCCACGCGGAGGGAGGCCAAGATGCAGCTCCTGTCCCCCGGAGCTCACTCTGAGGACGGGATCCTGCCCCTACCCCGGGGAGCTCGAGTCTGAGGGGAGACGCCACCTCAGCCCCGGTGAGCCCCGAATCTGAGCGGGAGGGGAGGTCTCTGCCCCCAGGAGCCCTCTGATCGGCGCATAAAAGCGGGCCTGTCCCCAGGAACTGGAATTTGCATGCGAGGTGGTGCACCTGTCTCAAGGAGCCTCAGATCTGAGGGGGGAGGCTGTATATCCAGACCTAAAAAAAACTCGCACGTTTGGGGGAACACATCGTCTCAGCCCTGAGGAGAGTCTAGGCGACAAGCGGTGTCTGCCCCAGGAGCCCCGAATCTGAAGGGGAGGAACTGCCTAGGCCCTTGGGAACCTTCTGTTCTAGGAGAGACATCACCTCAGCCCGGGGTAGCTCCAAATCTGATTTTAAGCCCCTCTTCCATTCTACAGAACCAAGAATGTGAGTAGAAGAAAAGGGCTTTGTCTTGTCCCCCAAGGAGACTGAAAGCTGAGAGTAATTTTACACTCCCTACCCTGACGATCCCTCAGGAAAGAGGAAGATGCTATGTTTCCTGGTGAACCTTCGTGTCTTAGGGGGTTGATCTCCAAGTGACATGAAAGAACCTTCCTTTTCTAGGGGATTGATCTCCAAGTGAGATGAAAGATGTATGTATCAGTATGGAGTGCTCCCAGTTGCCGCTGACTTACAGATTCTGCTGCCTCTACTTTTGCTCTGGGAACTGGCACAGGAGGGGCACCAACATTTATTTTTAGAAAGAATTTGATATTTGATATTTCATGGGGGGGGGTGGTACGAGTTGGATTTTATTACACTTTGTCTATGACTTTATATATTAAAATTTTAAATACATATGGGGGCACATGCCATGATGGGTTCAGTGTGTAGGGCATCTGGCAGTAGTAAACCAGCCCTGAGCTCCTTAAGTCCAGGGACCCAAGTTAATTTCTCCCCCAATTCTCCATTGGCAGTCGTAGGGCCATGACTCTGTGCCTTGTTTTTCTCCACTAGGAAAATGGGGCTCTGTCTATCAAAATTCTAGTGAGAAGGTAGCAAGAAATATGAAAAATCCTCTTCCAACCACTTGCTTGCGGGCCTGAGGAGTGGAAACTACAATCACAGGTCCTCTGGGGAGAGTAGTTATTACATTTGCTTTGTTAACCGCTGATATTAGCATTAATGCCTCAAAACGGGTGCATAAAATGGAAAAAAAAAATCACCTGTACTTTGTTATGCAATTCTTAGCAAAGTCAAGGCTCTAGTCATAGTTTAAAGGGGTTCCACTCATTTGCCTTCCTTTCTGGGAAACATGGTACCACTCTGCCTTTGCACCAGTGTTTTAAAATCATTTCCAATTTTCTGTTTTCTAAAAGCAATCAAAGACAACAAACATTCACCAGACCTGCTCTCTTACCAATTTCTGCTGTACAAATACCCGTCATCCAAGCCAAACAAGTCTGACATCTAGAAATGTCCAGTTTTGGGCCCTGGTATTGAAATCTTGGCCTTACCTCTTCCCATGAGCTTATCCACCACCAGCTTTTGTCATGGTGTCAATGGGTTTGTTTTTTTTTTTTTTCCAGCTGAATGAGCTTTTTCCTTTTTCTTTTTTTTTCTTTCTTTTCTTTTCTTTTCTTTTCTTTTCTTTTATTCTTTCTTTCTTTCTTTCTTTCTTTCTTTCTTTCTTTCTTGGCTCCCTCACAAGGAGGCTGCCTGCCCAGTGCAATCCAATGAGCCTCAGTAACTGAAGTTTCTCTTCTTCCAGAATAGCTCTACTAGAGATACAGTCTCCTGACAGCTATCCTTCTTTGTTGCCTTTTTCTGCAAGAGATGTGATGTGGCAAAGGAACAAAGCTAAGGATGCTCACAGGCTTACACTGAAAGCCCAATTCTGCTGTATACTAGCTGTGTCATCTCAGGAAAATTACTTAGGAAGCCTCTCTGAGGCTTGGCTTTCCTCATCTGTAAAGTGGGGATATTAATGGTTGTGAATGAGCTCCAGACAAACCAAAGCCAACTCTTGAAAAAAAAATAAATAAAAGGAGAAACGTAAGTTCAGAATTCTCAAGAAAATGTACTTAGCAGTTGAGTTTGCAGTTCTCTCCCTCCCTTTCCTTTGATCCACCTCCTCTGCTACGTAATTACTGTTTAGTTCCTTTGAAAGTCTTTACCCTCAACTCAATGTCACATACAAGGGGAATGCATTCATCTATTCATCCATCCATCCATCCATTCACTCAACAAATATTTATCCATTGTTCTCTGTATGCAAGACACTGAGCTATGTATATAATGTCAATTGGCTCAATGAATGATTGCACAATTATTTGTAAGTGTATAATTTGAAAGCCCATGTGATAACCTAGCATACACTAATGATTATTTTAAATGAAAAATAATCAAAATGCAAAATAGATGTACATTATTACATAAGCAGTACAAATAAATAATAAGCCTGCACATAGAGGGGAAAAAAGGATAACAGGAAACACACCAGAATCTTAATATTGATTGCATTTAAGCAATGCAATTGTGGGTAATTTTTAATTGTTTTGCTATTTCCATATTTTAGTATTTTCCAAGCTTTCTTTAATAAGCATATCTTATTTCTGGAGTTAAAAGATACTACCTAAAGAAAAGAAACTCTATAACCCTGTCTCTGCTGAAGAAAGGATAAGGGAATGACTGGTGCCTTTAGGCTGGGGTTGTACTATTGTACAGGGCACTGGGGCTGGCTTTGGTGACCCAGAAAAAGCTGAAAGTTGGTCTGTGAGTAAAATGCAAGATGCCTTTCCTGTGCAGAGGCACATAACTGGTTATGATACCTCCTTCCCCAGAACGCAGAGGCCCTTAGCACCTGCTATGTGCAGTTAGAAGCCTGCTGGCTTGGGTCTGCAACCTCTCAACCTAAGGCATGTGCTCACAAGGGGAAGGTTGGGTATACCTGCCCTCACTCTGACAGCCCAAAGCCTCGAGCTTGACAGCTAGTTGCCTCTTCAGGGTCTCTCATTGCAATTCCAATTAAGAGACAGGCACCCTGCTCCTTACTTAGGTCACTGTTTTACCATGAGGTCTTTAGCAGAGAGAAAATATATGTTTAACTGGGAAGAAGGCACAGTGACGAAGTCAAGTTGAAGGCTTGTGGACTGTGAGAAGGAAGGCTTCAAACCTTCCTATCTTTTTTTCTGAAGCTCAAAAGTACTTGTCACCCAGGCAAACAGTTGCTAATTAAATGTGATTCCAAGAATCAAAGATTGTCACGAACCAAGGTTTCACAAAGTATGGCCCATTGGACCAGATGCATCAGAATCACTTTGGATGTGCTGTAAAAATGCAGATTCCCTGCTCCCACATCAGGCCTTTCTGGGCATGAACAAGAATTTCTGGGCATGGGGACCAGAAAAAAACATTTTTAGTAAGCTCCCCATGGGGCTCTTATATCCAATGAAGTTAAAGAAACTCTAATATAAAGGAAAGAAGTCTTACCCTGAAAACCCCTCAGCACTATCTCCCCACGGCACTCCAGCTACAAGGAACACTGGGGCAGCCATCAGGAGAACTTGATCCCTTTCACCCCGCTCTACTTCCTTTTGGTGTGTGGGTAAATATGTAGAATGAGAAATTGAACAAACCTCAAAACTTGGAAAGGTCTAGTGGTATCAAAATAGCATACCCCACAAAAGTCATCCATTTGGGTTTTCTGAGAACTTGGTGTATGTCTACATAGCATTTTTCAGTCTGCTTATCTCATTGAGACTCCCTACCTATTGGGTTCCTTGCGTCACGCAAAGGCAGTTGGAGTGCAGTGGAAAAAGCATGGCATTTAAAGTTAAAATATCAGGAGTGAGGCTGGGCGTGCTGACCAACTAGCTGGATGAATGCAAGCAGGTCTGCCTCCCAATCTGAGCCCGGGGCTCCCCCTCTATGTAATGGGGATCCCTATCCCCCCTGCTCACTTCCTTCAACAGGTTGTCTGAAGGCTCCGCAGTTTCAGGGGTGAGATGGCAGAGGACTCTACCTCCAGGCCCCTGGATGGAATTGGCGATTAGCAACCCTGTCTCCCAGCACTCCCTTTTGAGGAGTCCTATTAGAAGGTTTACATGGTGTGCACAGGGATTGTTTGTGCTCTCTAAAAGGGGCTATTAGCCTTAAGACCTCGGACTTTGCCTCTCTGCTTTTCTGTTTGGGAAAGATTTATCTGGGCTCATGGGAAACATAGCGAAATTATGGGGGGACCTTTTGAACCTCAGAAAGGTCTGAGTTTCCTCATTTCCCAAATGGGATTGTACAAGGAAAACTTGAAGTTCCTTTCTAGCTACTTAGCATTCCTAGGATACACTGCTTCCGTAGCACATTTTTCCTCCCATAATTCCGTTGCTTCCAAACACTGTCATATAACCAAAGCTTGACAAGGTCCTGGCATCGTCTTTATGAGGTAGAAATAGGAGAGAATTATTCCCATTTTTTAAGTTACAAGAGCTGAGGCAAAAGACACTAAGTGACTAGCCCAAAGTCACCCAGGGGAAGAGAGATGAGCCAAGGCCAGCCTCTGGATCTTGGCCCCCCCACTGCTGCCATCCCGTTCTTTTCCAGTACCTCTCACTAGATCCCAGGAGCTGTCTGTCAGTGTGCTGACACCACTCAGGAAAATGCAAGTTTCATCCTGACACCAGGAAGACAGAGCTACGATTACGCTTCAGTCCCCAAGGAGGCAGAGAAATTGCTTTTAGTTGACAAGTGCATCTCCCACACACATACCCCCTCTGGTTGAATGAAAAGATAAAATCAAGTTAAAAATCCCAAATGCTCTCTTAATTTTGTAAAGCATTTTTGCTCTTTGAGCTAGGGCTAGGTAGGATGAGAGAATTTTCCAACTCTAGAAGTTTCGACAGGGTTGGGGGAGAATAGTAGGAAGTAAGAAAGGAGCACAGAAAAAAAAATAATCAGAAAGAAGAAAAAGATAAGTGATGCCACAATCAATAAGAGAAAATGGAGTTTCTGAAATAAAGAACTAGAAAAAACTGGGGTGTGTGTTTATGTCTTTGAAAAACAGCAAGAGATGTGAGCCACTGAGATTTCCATTATAGATGAAAATTCTGTGGTTTCCATTAGCAGGAATTTGGGGGCTGAGCAGGGGGACTGTCCACTTCCAGGTGTTAACAGAGACTTCCAGGCCCGGGGCCAGGGAAGTATTGCCCCTAGCTTCACTTGCTCAGAAGGTCATCTCTGCGAATCACTTGCCCTTACATGTTTAAGTGTGACAGCTCCTGGTGTGCTCTCATAATCTATTTTCACATCTAAACTTTGTACAGCTTTGGAAAGACAGAGACTAGCACAATCCCCATTTTATAGATGAAGAAACTGAAGCTCAAGGAAGGGAAGTTACTTTCCCAAGGTCATTTTGCTTCTTCCTCTTTTTTTTTTTCTTTTTTGGTTTGGAGCCTATACTTGAGCCACTGTTTGTGCCTCCTTTCTCCTGTGCTTGGCTTCTTCTTGCAATACCCATATCCAGACTGAAATCTGGTCTTTAGACCTCGTATATACTTTCTGTCCCCCTTTAGACTCCAGAGACTGAGGACTTTCCCCTAGCTGAGAATTGCAGAGCCCTTAAAAAAGCTTCCCAGCTAAGAACATCCTTATTCTTAGGAGATATATACTGAAGTATTTAAGAGGGAAGTGACATGATATCTGCGATACACTCTCAGAATGAGAATGAGAGCAAAAGCAAGAGAGCAAGAGTGAAAGACAGAGAGAGGAGAGAGCATGCAAACATGGCAAATTATTAATGAAGGTATGTACAAGTATTTGTGTACCATTCTTTCAATTTTACTGTATGGTAAAAAGTTTGAAAATACACACTTGGGGGAAATCTCTCCATGTAAGTGGCCATCCTATCTGCTTATGCTAAACTCTGGGGGTCAATGGCATATACCCTCCCACAGGGTCCCACCTCAGGGGTCCATCAAGATTGCCCAGCCCCAAGCACAGAACTAGCTCAGTAAGAGAGGCGGGCTAGACCCATGAGTGGTTTTGATGTCTTAGATGGTGTTTGGGTGCTGGGAAATGTCTGCGTGTGCTGAGTGGGAGTTTAGGGTGATGTTATTTGGTGGCAGAGCAGCTAAATGGAAGGCCTAAAGAAGGAATCCCCCCAAAATTCTAATCAGAATTTTTCCAAAAATAGATTTTTTTAAAAAAAAAATCAGGGTTTGCTTACCGGGACTGGAAGTGTCATTAGAGATAATCTAGTCCAACTTCCTCACATCCAGGACAGGGCACGGAGATTCAGGGTAGGAAAGTGACTTACCCAACATCGCCCAGCAAGTTAGTAGCTGAAATGGAACTAGAAGCCAAGTGTCCAGCCTTCTAGTCCAGGGCTGGGTCCATTATATCATTCTGCCATCCCACCTTGGGATCGTGGGCTCTTGAAAGGTCATCTGCTTATCCTAGGGCTTGCTTTCTTCAGACCAGCATGGCACTCGGGGGATTTGCAGTCGGCGACAGTTCCTGCGACTGGGAGCAGAGCCAGATGCCTAAATATGGCACCTGTCACATCCCATTGGAATCAATGACCTCCCTCTGAAACTGAGATGGGCCAGGCAGAATCTGGGAGCAGTACCTTGAGAGCAGAGTCAGTCCAGGCCTGTGTGGCTGGTGCACCATGGACACTCAAGGCAGAGGAGGTCATGGAAAATGTCCTGAGCACTGTTTGCCGAGGAGTTTCCCATCCTTCTTGGACCCCAAGTGATTTATTGATCATTTGCAGGGAAGCCACTCTGGTTCATTGGTTTAGCTGCCATTACTCCTGAGGGGGCGGGTGCAGGGGTCTGCCTACCACTTCCCCTGGTCTGTCTGCTCACAGGATTGGTTCATGGGACAGCTTAGCTGGACCCTCGTGAGCCTGTTGGGTTAATGGCATTTGACTGTAGATCATGAGAAATCACATCAGTAGCTGTGGGTGGGGGTGGATGGAGCAAGCAGGAGGAGGGCAGAGGAGGGGAAGGGAGAAGAGCAAAAGGGGAGGGAGAAAAAGAGGAAGGAGAGGGGAGAGGAAAATGCAAGAAGGAATTCTCTGACATTTCTGAGCCTGTAGCTTCTCTCACTTTTAACACCTCCTTTGTTAATTGCCATTTGTCAGTTCAATAAGACTTTCTCCAGTATAACTCAATCCTGGAACAACTCAGGCCTTAAAAAAGGACTCAGGGATAGCCCCAAAGCCCTAATTTTCCCTAGCTACTGAGTTGTTTGTCCTTCTCCCCTGCATTCCTATGTTCCAGGTACTGTGGAGGCATATATGAGCACTAGATCTGGCCCCAGGACAAAAGATTGTAAGGACTGACTTTATCTGCCAAGCTACTTTGGGTCTTGCATCAGCCCAAGGCCCCCCTCTCATTACTTCTGGGGCCCAGAACACTCTTCTACTTTCAGCCACTCCTGGCTTATAACTACAGTGCTTATCCACCCTCTAAACCCCAAGAGACTAAGCCAAGGGGCAAGGCAAGGAGGGCCACGAGAGCTGTATCTGCCTAGGACCAGAGAGCAGCCTTGCTTGAAAAGAAGGGCCATAGTTGGGGCCAGATCAAATGGCAGTAAGGCTGTATGATGCACTCAAAGGCTGCATGTGCATGTCAAAAAGCTGAAGACCAGGCTATATTCAGAATGTCTTTTTCTTGTCCTCAGTAGAAGAAATATTTGGCTAGATCACAGGATGGTGGGCCCCCCAGTGCCTTAGCAAATAACAAGAAAATTTGAGCAAGCCTATGCGTGACTGTGGCCTTGACTTTGTTTCCAAGAGAGGGCTGATTTGAGGAAGAAAATTGGGGAGAAAGACTGTGTGGCATTGGTATAGGTCATGGATGGAAGGCTGGGCCACGCTCTGGGGCCCCATTTCCTAGGAATGGGTCTACAGCTTCCTTCACCTCTCTAGGGAGAGATACACCAGTATATCCACCCAAATTGCACATCTTACTGTCCTCAGAGATTCTCCCTCAAATCTACTCAGTAGTAATGAGATGCCCTGAAATGTATGGGGGAAGGAATAGTGATATTAGCACTCACGGCCAGGTTCAAGGACTGAATGCCAAACCTTGGCCTCTCGGTTCTTTTGTCCTTCCTTCTTGCCTCAAAAAAAGAAAAAAAGACGTTCTCTGGGGCCCTTCTCACTGATACTCAGCCCCTCCTACTGGTGCCCCCCCCCAGCCACTAAGGAGCCTCTCACTTCCTTGTCCCTCCAGCCTCTCCCCTTCCCCTGACTCCTTCTCTGTGCCTACACATATCTCAACCTTCCCTAGGAAATATAGTCTTTCCCTTAGCCTTTCTCTACTTGCTCTCGGGTCTACAAAGCTTCTCAAATGGATGGTCTCTGCTATCCACTCACTATTTTACTTCTTGCTACTCCACACCCGCTACCGAAAGCCCTCACTGATTCCTACTTCTACATGCTGTGGCCTCTTGCCAGTTCTCAATCTTCTTGACAAAGTGGCAGCATTAGCTGCCCCAAGATTCCTTAGTCCATACTAATTGAAAGTCCCTCTTTCCTTAGCTGCACCTTCCAGACTGCTGCCTATTCATTATTCCTCTCTCTCACCTGCTTATTCATCTTCTTTTTCCCCCATGGGCTTCTTCCCATAGCCCACACAGATATTCAGACTCTTCCATATGTCTTTGAGGATACTGTGATAGACTAATGTTCTTATCAGTGATTTTTCCTTATCTCTTTGCACTCTCCTCTGGCATCCTAAACAGGAGCATCCTTCAAGGTCCCCTCCTTAATGCTCTGTTATTGTGTGGAGGAGCTCATCCACTCCCACGGTCCTGATCTCTCTAGATTACTCACAACACCTAAAATGTTGTCCTGTGTATAGGACACAGTTAATGTTTATCCAGTTGATTAACATTTGTTAACCGCCCAGTGACTTGTACATAACAAATGTTCCATAAAGGCTGGTATTGGGGGTCTTACAGTTTACAAACATTCTCTATTTATCTGACTTCCTCCTTATTATAACCTGGTGAGGTTGGTTCTTTATCATTCCCACTTTTATAAGAGAGAAGGGGAATGGAGCTAACATTTGTTTTCTGCCTATTCTATACCAAATGCCTTATATGCATATTAATTTAATTTGCACAACAGCCCTGTGAAGTAGCTGTTCTTAGCTACATTTTACAGATGGGAAAACTGAAGCTCAGAGAGATGCCTAAGATTTCAAGGAGTATATAATTTCCTTCCTCTACTATTTCATTGTTCTGTAAATTTGATCACACCAAATTTAGTGAGCAATACTGGGGAGGCATATAAAAGGTATCACAGAGCGATATCATAATTATTGTTTACCTATAAGTATTTTTTTTAGTTTGCATTCCTATGAAATGTAATGTCAGGCATATAAAGAGCTGAAAAGGAAAATAAAATCTTTCTATTTCTAAACATTCCCTGTCTTTCTCCCTGCATATTATAATAATAGGAACTGATTATTGTATGATTACCGTGTGCCAGGCATTATGTTCAGTGCTTTACATAGGGCTACTATTATACCCCAATTTATACATAAGATAATTGTGCCTCATAGGAGTTAAGTAACAGGTTCAAGGACCCCTAGTTAGTTTGTAAGGTAATTGAAATTTTAAGTCAGGTTGGTCTGACTCCAAAGTTAATGTTCTTTCAATGCCACCAAGCTGCATTTCCAAAAGGATAGGGAAACCAAGGGTCAAAGAGATTAAGTGACGTCAAGTCTCCTGACTCTGTATCTTATATTTTTTCACTTTACTCCAGCTGCTTGTATCTCTTTGTCAAAGGGGTTGCTTTGTATTGTCAATGATCTTTATATGTCTGTGGTCTGTCTTCTCAACCACATTGTCAGCTCTGCCAAACCTCTTTAGATCCCCCACAGAGGGTTCTCACTAAATACTTGTCAATTGGTAAGCACGGGGCTCTCTTCAGTTGAGAGAATTATTAATAAACCACCAGGCTTTGACAAAGCCCTTCTCATCTCCAAAGGAGGTGAGCCCTTGGTGCTTAGGAGATGTATCAATTCCTCGCCTTCCCGCAGCTTGAAGTCAGGAGCCCACACTCCCCGCCTCTGCACAGCATCCATTCTCCAGGGAGCCTCAATAGCGTCAGGATATTTCACTGAAGGCTGAATTATGTGTGTGACTCTAGGAGGATGAGGTCCCAGTAAAGCGGGAGGAGAATGCAGGCTGTGATTCTGCACGCAGGTGGACCCTGGGGATATTTCTTGCCATCTGAGATGATGTGTCAACCTCTAGCAGCCACACTCTACAGAATGAGCTCTAAAGATTGATGGTTTCTGTTATTATTGAGAATATTAATAATCATCCTTACATTTATTTGTACAGCAAACTTCCATTTATGCAAAAGGCTTCTGCACAAGATTTCATTAGTTTTAGTTTGTTCTGGCCTTTGGCAAAATCTTTTTGGCTTCAATATTCCCTGAAGAAAAAGTCCTCTGTCCAGCTTTTGAGGAAGGGAATCATCCCAATAAACTGACAGCTGAGACCCTGAGAAGGGAAACACTAGCTGGCTGGAATTGAAGGCCAGCAACTGATTCTGCTGAGCAACATGCTACTGACACATGTCTAGGGATGAACACAGATCCCCCAAGCTTCTTCCTGTTTTTGCCTGTTTCCAGTTCCCTAGAACCAGCCCAGTACCCCTCCCCCAAGCCCATGCAGATACCTAGCTCCTTCTGCCATTAGAATTCACCCTTCTGGGTCCCTTCCCCCATCGATGGCCTCAGGGACACCTCTGTGGAAGCTGGCTCATCAATTATGTCTTCCCTTCCCCCAGACGAATTTTCTCATGCATTTGCATGAGTACGCTCAGCATCCTACAAAGAGACAGGCAGTAGTAATAATCATAGCTAACACTCATGGAGCTTTTACTATGAACCAGGCATAATATTAAGCACTTTTCATGCATAATCTCTCTTCATCTTCATAACAGTCCTATGAGAAAGCCTTATTAGGATTCCCATTTCATAGAGGAGGAAATTGAGGTTCTCAGTGAGTAAGCAACCTGCCCAAGGCCACACAGTTGGCTAATGCAGAATCAGGACTCAGACCCAGCATTCAAACTCTCTGACAGTGACCCTCTTCAGTATACTGTCTCTCAGTATTGGCTTCCATTTTCCAGAAATGAACAGTGAGACCCAGAGACCAGAAGGACATCTAGCATTTAGAGGAAAGAATCTCAGGAAGTCAGAAAAATAGAGTTTTCCTATTTCTGCCAGTAACAGGCTAAATGACTCTGGGTGAGTCACTTAAAAGCCCTTGCTTCTGAATTTGCAAGAAGGGTCCACAGTGTGTGGGATTCAAAAGTGATGAACCAAGGAAGGTTAATCTCTTCCAAATTTATAAAGTTTAAAAAGCACCATGCAAATACAAAGTGTTCCTGATCATAATCCTTAACATTATTATTCCAGCCTATTCATCTACCAATGAACCTGGGATAGAGTTCTGGCCCTGGATTCTGGTGCCATTTAAGTGCCAAGACAAATGGTCTCAGGGAGTCTGGGTGATCCATTATCCAGATATGGATTATTTCTCAGGAGTAAATCGTTAGCCCTGTCGGGAGGCTGATGAATTCTCCCACCACACCTGGGGGCTCATTGCTCTGCATGGGACGTGCAGGGAATACAAGCAGTGGCTGGAGTCACAGTATGACTCTGCAGACAGGGTCCTGGGGGCAGGGAACAAGGATGTTCGAGTTAGATTCCAGGGGGCAGCAAAGACCTCACCCACCCATAAATGAGAAGACAGATAATGAACCCGACCCACCCACAGCCCAGTCCTGGGCAGAAAAGGACAACTTCTTTCTCCTGATGCTTGCAGCCTCCTTAGGGACAACAAAGCACAAAAGAGACTGACAGATGCATACACCAGGGCCTAGTGACAGAGAGATGAAAAGAATGGGCAACAAAAAGGGAAACCCAAGGAAAGAAATGGAGAAAGACAGGGATAAAAAGAGGGAAAGAGGGAGAGAAAAAGGAATAAAATAAAGACTACAAAAAAGACACACATGGAATAAAAGAAGAGTAAAAAAAGAGAAACCCAGGAATGGGAACTAAGATGAAAGGGAGAGAAGAATAAAACAGATTAAGAAAGAAGCCAAAAAAGGAAAAAAAAGATAAATGAGAAAGAAAGAAAAGTTTTTTTAAAAAAAGGAAAATATACGGGGAAGAATAAATCTAGAGAGAAAGGAAATAGAAGCAGAAGAAGAGAAAGGAGAGAAATATAATAAAAAAATTAGAAAGGGGTCTAAAAACACTGGAAAAATAAACCAATAAGAGATAAAGAGAGTGAAAGAAAAGAGATGTGGGAAGGAGGATGGAAGGGAAAAAAAGAGATGAAGAAAGTAGAGAAATATGAAACTCTTCCTCTCTCCTCTCTCCTCTTTGCCTTCTGGAAGTATCCTAATAAAGGGAATTTACCTCCCTATGTCTCCTGCCCGCAGGATTTCCCTCTGAGCTTTGTGACAGTTGGTAGCAATGTGTTTTATTTAAATAGAATCACTTCTGCTAACGAGTCTGTTACTGTATCATCCTTTCCAGGGACCAGATGTCCCTAACCAGTTTAAATGGCCATATCCAAAAGGACCCTTCAGGCATGTGTTTCAATGGTAGATTATCAGATCCTGTTGCTAGGACAGATCTGGAACCTACCTTGACTCTTTCTCCAATAGTAGGATTTCCCCCCCGCCCCAGTATGCCATGATCCTTTTTAACTTTATTGGACTTTCCTTTTCTCCTCTGCAGTTTGAGGCAGATGAGAGGTGGAGGCCAAGCAGGGAGATCTAATACCTGCACCTCCACTTGAATGAGAGGAGCACCATAAAATCTCACTAGATAAAAGTGTTTCTTGCAAAAGAAAAGTTTGAACACCTCAGGGTTACACAGGGCCAGATATGTTCTAAGGGTCCTTTCAGCTCTGACATTCTAGGATTCTATGACTAAGATCTAATTCGTTCAAATCTAAACCCTCAGTAATTGGACAAACCTTGATTGAATTTGCTGAGCAAACATGGCGTCACTGTCTGCCCCAATAAATATTTAGCTGTGGCCCCAGTTTATTGATTTTGTACAGTATCAATATTTCTTGGCACAGTTTCTGACACTGACTGGTAGACCCAAAATGATGTGAAACATACAGGCTCAAGATGCCCTCCCGCGAAAGCCACAGATGGTTTTTGGTGTGTTCATCTGGCTTAGGCTGACACACAGACTACACCACTCCCTCTGGCCTGTGCCGGACACATGGAAGGGTGAGATAGCTGCCTTTGAAAGGGGCATAATGCTTGAGTGGGTGGATCAAGTTGGTTTAGAAGCTCAGGGATAGAGCTGTCTGGCTGGCTCAGTTGGTAGAGCATTCCATTCTTGATCTCAGGGTTGTGAGTTTGAGCCCCACATTGGGTGTAGGGATTACTTTTTAAAAATCTTAAAAAAAATAAATAAAAGAAGCTCAGGGATACTGTTGCCAGCTGATCACAAAGAGAACCTAAGTGAATGGGGCTTGCTTTGTACAGCTCTACTTTGATGATGGGAACATCCCTTACAGCTTCTGTCTCACTCTTCATTCATTCTACAGTGAGTGCTTTCTCCATGCCAAGCTCTGTGTTACAGCTAAGGATACAGATATGAACCAGATACAGTCACATATCTCTCAAATACAGGCATACTTCATTTTACTGAGCTTCCTTTTATTGTGCTTCAGAGATATTGTATTCTTTTACAAACTGAAGGTTTGTGGAAACACTGTGTTTGAGCAAGTTCATCAGAATCATTGCTGTTGGAAACAACAGCATTTGCTCACCTCATGCCTCTGTCACATTTTGGTAATTCTCACAATACTTCAAACTTTTTCATTATCATTTTATTTGTCATGGTGATCTTTGATCAGTGATATTTGATGTTACTGTTATAATTATTTTGGCTAGAAGTTTTTAGCAATAAGGTATTTTTAAATTAAGATATGTACAGTTTTTTAGACCAATGCTATTGTATACTTAATAGACTACAGTATAGTGTAACTATAATTTTTATATTCACTGAGAAGCCAAAAACTTCATTGGACTCATTTTACTGTGGTATTTGCTTTATTGCTGGAACTGAACCCACAGTATCTCTGAGGTATGCCTGTATGTGAGCCGAACTTGAGAAATATTGATGCTGCTCAACATCAACAAACTTAGGCTATGGATAAATATTTATGAGGAGAAATAATTTGGTAGGAATATTAGCATATATTCACACTTTTAATTATTCCCACTGGCAAAACTGATGAATCAGAAACCTTGTTTTGTATGTAGTCTTCAAGAGACATAGAAGTTTTGTAATTAGTTCAGGTAAAATAACTTGGCTAACTTCTAAGTACAACTCCAAAAAGTACAAGCTAGTTTAATACTTCTTGTTAATCTTTTAGTTACACATTCTCAGTGATGAGGTTTTGTTTGTTGGTGATGGTTGAGAGCATTGTTTTTTGGAGAGAATTAAGATATTTACTGGAAGGGAAGATTCATCCCTCTTCTTTCATGCTGCAATGACACTAACCCTGTCATTCCCAAAAAGAAATACATTTGTGTAAGTTTGTCCCCTTGGTTATTCATTTCTTTATTTATTTGGTTTTTCGTCCATACACCAACCATACACCAAGCACCTTGTCTGAAGCTTGTACTGGGTCAGGTGTGGGGGTCACTGAAGAGATTCAGACATAGTCCCTGCCCTTGCAGGGCACACAGTCAAGAAGGGGAACTAACAAATAACTTGGGGACTTTATAATGAGTGCTATATAACAGAGGTGCGGGCAAAGAGAAGCTGGAAAAAAACAAGGATTAAGAGATGAGGGTAGTTGGAGAAGCTTTAAGAGATGAGGTGACCCATGGGTGGGGGGAGGTCTGAAGGTCAGACCTGTTTATCACTATGAGGCTACACGGAGCCACCCTTGTTCTCCAAGCTCTTAATTTTTTTTTAATCAGTAGCACGTATTTTTAAGAGCCACAGAGCTACACAGCAAGATCAGTCTGGCTGGGGTTATCCCAGTAGCCTGCATCAATTTAACTGCTTCAATTTAAGATAAAATATATCCATTCTTTAAAAACAAAACAAAACAACAATACAGTGAAGGAGTTGGTCAGAGACTGGTTCCTATCCCCTAACTCCAGTTTCTTGAAATCAGACATTCCTTGCTCTCCCTATACATACCCTTTCTAGCAGAATTCTTCTCCCAAGGGGTAAAAGGGTTTGAGGAGTACTGGGTACCATGGTTGCTTGAAAATTATTCACATTCCAAAAGAGCCTTAATGATTTCCAAGATAATTGGTTGTAGAAATAAGTCCTTCTAAAAACCCAACAATAGAATATTCGTGATGCCACAGTATGATTCAGAGCATTTGGCCTTAATTACTTTGATTGTCCGCCAGGATTTAATATATGAATATTACATTGCGATCTTCAATTTAATTTCTTGTGTAAATGGATTGTGGCAGAATCCTGTAGTCCTGGAACTGGCACATAATTCAGCGTGGGAGACACTATCTTAACTCATCTCATTACTCAAGCCATTTGTTGTCCTTCAGGCTTTGACAGCCAGGAGATGGGAAAGTAGCAGAGGTGATGTGATCTCTCAACCTGGGTCCAGACAGACATGAGCCATAGTCTCTACTGATTACGTTGTTACACAGACACAGACAGCACTTGTTTTCAGAAGAAAAAAACATTCTTGTCAATTTGCAGCTGTGTGCCCTGGTCTTTCTTAGCATAATGGAGTGGAAAAAGCTGGGACATGGATGCAAGAAGCCTGGGTTCTAGTTCTAACTTGCAGTATAACCTTGGAAAAATCCCATAATTTCTCACCATGGGCAGGTCTCCAAATCTCTCAGCTTTCAATTCCTCATCACCATTAAAGAGAGAACTACATGATCTCCAAGTGCTTTCCAGAGTGAAGATTTTCTGACCTATGAGATTTGACCACATGTCAAATCTGACAGTCTTGGTACCATGACTGATATAAGGTTGTTTCTATCCATCCTGTGAATAATAAGCAGCCCCCTAAGGATGAGCAAACTCAGAATGAAAGAAGGGAGAAAGAGACAGGGAAGATCAGTGAGAGGGAGAGAGAGAAAAATATAGAGAAGATGAAGAAACAGCTCTGAAGCATTAGTGAGGTGTCTCCCAGGGCCTGGGTGAGCTAGTTAAGATCTTAGCAAACTGGGGGTCATTTGGGCCTGGGCATCCTAATAGAAATTAGAGGGAGAAAATGAGATTAAAAAAGTATTGAATGCTAATCCACAGTGTTGGAGAATTTATTTGTAGCTCATTTAATGGACAAAGAGCTTACAGCTAGAGTGTATAAAGAACCCCTACAAATGAATAAGAAAAAGGCAAGAAAAAATAGACAACATACTTAAGTAGAAACTGTACAAAAGAGTATATCCAAAAATCAATAAACATATTAAAAGGTTCTTAACCATACTAGTCACCAGAAAAATGCAAATTAAAGCACAATGAGATACCATTGCACACCCACAGAATGATTACAGTTTTAAAAGCTAATAATACTAAATGTTGATAATCATTTGGAGCAATGGAAGAATATGAATTGGTACAACAGTTCGGAAAGCTGTTTAGGAGCATCTACCAAATATGTGCAGCCCCTATGACTCGGTGATTCCTCCTCTAACAAAAATGCATGCACATAGGCACCAAAGTCAAACAAAAAATATCCACAGTAATATCAGTCATAATAGCTCCAAACAGGAAATGGTCCATATGCCCATTTACAATCAAATAGATAAGAATAGATAAGTAAGTTGTGACACATTCATAAAAGGGAAAATTATACAGCAATCAGAAGGAACAAAATAAGCTTTGTGCAACAGCTTGGATGAAACTCACAAACATAATATTGAATCAAAGAAGTCAGACATAAGAGTACATACACATATATAAGTATATAAAAATTAATAACTCACAAAACTATAATGGTTAGAGATGTATGCTAAAAAGCACAGGAATAAATAAAAGCACAGAGTGATTATGTAAAAGTCAGAGTAGTTGTTACCTTCAGGAGGGAGGAAAGGGGTTGTGATTAAGGAACAGTCACAAGTTGGGCATCAGGGATGCTCGTAATATTCTATTTTTGACTGGGTGACGGCTAACATAGGTATTTCATTGACTAAGCTGTACACTTAGGATTTATGCACATTTCTTTATGTGTGATATATTTCACACACATAAGAAAAATCTTTAAAAATACGAAAGTAGGAAAAAGCCAAAGACAAATCTTTGTCTCAGACTGTGACCCCAAGTTCTATGTATCCTTTCCACCCCTTGCTTCTAGCAATGGGATCCTAAACTTTAAACAACAGAAGGCAGAGATTGTGTCCTATTTCTCTCTGTATCCATCTGCCACAACTCCCCCATCTTTAAAGCCAGCCTGACCCACACTTAAACCTAACCAGCCAATTGACTGACCAATTGACTGAAGCCAAACCTTCATACTACCATCCCTGTTGCTATCTAGGCTCCTTTCTCATTCCTCCCATTCTTAAACTATTATTGTTTCATTTTAACTCTTTCTCCTGAGTCTGTATTTTGTCTCTTATTTCCAGCTTTGTTCATGTTCTTTGGGCCAATGACTGAGTGACCCACCTGGGTTTCCTTGGCTTGAACCTCAGCAATTCCTCCTTCTCCAAATACTTGAATATCTACTTGTTTTGCTGTGCAGCTTCCTCTGCTCCTGGCTGACTCAGATAGGGAATCCACCCCCACCCCACCCCCAGAGCTACCAGGTTGTAGCATAACTCTACGTTAATATGTCTGTCATGAAATACATGAACATTCATGCTAAGTGGGAAATATAAAAACTGTCAATATCTTAATGTAAGTTAAAATTAATTTTAACATCATAATTGTGAGAAACTTTTTAGTTTTCAGAATTTTATAATTTTGGAAGTTCAAATAAGGAATTATAGTTTGTAGTAGGAACCCAATGCTTATTTGGTAGATGGATGGAAGCATGAATGGATGCAATACATTATATATATTTGTCCTCCCAAATAAGTGACAAATGTGAATTTAACAAGTCTTCATAGCTTTAACCAAGAGTACTCAATTTGGGGCACTTTAGATTCCACTGCTGGCAAGAGGAACACTATTATAAAAATCTACCATCTAGGCCTACTACTGCATCATGAAGGGCCTGCCTTGACTCAGGTGGCCACCACTGAGCTGATCAGTGGCCACTCCTGTGCATAAAACAGCAAGTCGTTTTCCTTACTATGGGGCTGTGGACAAAGTAAGCCTAACTAGAAAGGGAAAATTGGCATGGCAAGTACGCAGGGCTATTCCATTGGGTCTGATATGAAAGGAAAGGATGGGCTATATGTTATCTTGAGGTGATCCTCCTTAAGTAGACTCTCAGTCAGGCTTTGAAAGTTATTGAGTGGCAGTGAGTTTGAAATCACCCTCCCCAGCAAGTATTCAGAGTGCAGTGAGTTTATATTGCTACTTAAGGGTAGAGCTTGGTATAAGGGTACTATATCCTGTTGCGCCAGCATGCTCCAGAAACAAAGAAGGGAGTTCTAGGAGAGGCTAGCAAGGGATTAGAGTATGAGTCAAAGCCAAACCTTCAGGTTCCCCTATCAAGGAGATGCCAAGGATTCATGGGAAAATTCAGCAGGGGAAAACCACATAGCTACTTCTGGGACCAATGGCTAGAGGGAAAAACTAATGGAGAAGGGGAGGGTTGAGGAGAGGTTAGAAGGCTCAGCCTCAGAGCTCCATGGCCCTGGGCTGTTTGCTCCTAGAAAGTGGAGACTATGAGTGTGACTAGCTCACTATAACCCATAGCAATGCCTCAAGCTTTACAGCCTTAAAACAAGGGGACAGGACTTATGTTATCTCTAAGATCTCTCCCTAGTATAGTTTTTACCACCCATGAATCTATGATTTTCTTCTAAAAATTCTTATTGTTTCTCATAAGAGTAACGCATGTTCCTTACTAAAAACTTTGAAAATTAGATAACTACATGAAAGTTTACATTCACCTACCATCATACCTCTCACACATATAAATGTATTCCTTTTTGCTTGCTTGGGTTTATTTTCCATCTGTTTGTAAAATTGTGATAATAGAATTTTGTATTTTGAGTAATACACTAAACTATATCATGAGCATTTCTATGTCATCACAAAAGCTACAATTCTAGTCTAATTTGCATGCCCATTGGACATTGTGGGGCACACTAAAAAGTATAAAATGTGTGCTTTACCCTTATAGAACTTACCATCTGGTCGAGAAGGTGAGACTGATATACATGAAACCAATAGTGAAAAACAAACGAAATATAATTACATGTCATTTCTTGGGACAGACTGGAAGGATAGTACAAATCCAAATGAGGGAGAGGTTGATATCGACAATCAAAATGAGGGAAGTCTCCCAAAGAAAGCAGGACTTAAGCTGGCCTTTAAAGGATAAGAAAATGAGAATGAAGAAAGCAGAAGCGTCATGGAAGCAGAAGCAATGAGGGGAGGCTGGACTGAGCAATAAAAATCCCTTTATGCTTTGTTGTTCATAATGATACAGAACTACCCATGGCCAAGGTTTCTGGACTCTCCAGGGGCTGGTCTTACACATGAACAACTAAAACCAAGTCTCTAACCTAAAGGGGATTTGGAAGATAAATGCATGAAAAAATGAAGTACTCACACGAATGTGACAATAGCTTAGGCTCAGATGTTTTTCAGTTTAGTAATATATTTGTTTCTTTCTTGCATCTTGAACAGTGATGGCTCAAACATCATGATGCTAGTTGCTAGAGTCCCCAAATGGACAACTTGCTATGTAGATAGCTGATTACATGACTCCAGAGCCCTGGTAACAGTCAATTCAGTACTGTGGGCTGGTAATCATAAGAAGTGAGAAATGAGAAAATGCCTATGGCATAAGCCTTTTTCTCCATCTACTGAAGAAACAGCTGAAAAACTCATTGACAAAGTTAATTAAACCACATCTGTGGTCTTTCCAGTGGGACTAGAAGTTTCTTAGGTGCAGGAAACCTGTGGTTTGAAAAACAATAGAAAGTTACCCTCGCACAAAATACCACAGTTCGAAAATTCATTTGTGATGCATCAGGAAGTGCCCTTGCCTATGGTCAGGAGATTTGCCACTAACTAGCTGTATGACTTTGACCAAATCATTCCATTACCTCTTTAAGTTCATCTCAGTTTTCTTCCTCATCTGTAAAATGGGAAATATTCCAAAGTTCCCTTTTGGCACAAAAACTCTATGAGCCTATGATTTCTTTGGACAACCACAGCCTTTCAGATTTCAGGAATCCCCTATGACAATGCAAATAACTGTGAGAAAAGACTACTTCTTACCCTTGTGTTGCCGGTCACCACCATACCTGGGAAACGAAGTCCTTTGGGGAATGGGACCAGGAGAGCAAGCAGGCCCAGCCTACATGGGGGAGGCACAGAAAGAAGTGGGTGTGCCCCTAAGATGTCACCAGTTAAGCAGACAAAGGATCTTGATACCTCCTCTTCTATCTGCCTCTCCCCTGAGTGCCCAGCAGCAGGCTGTGCCTGACTGGGTGCCTACGTAGGTGCCTGCTCACCACAGGGTGCCCTGGCTGCCAGCATGCTGTTCCAAGCCAATGGGAGAACCCTAAGGGGAAGTACCCTGGGGCCAATCATAGATGGCAGTATCTCTTTAATGGTCAGAGAGACTGCATCTTTGGCTCCTTTTCATTGGTTCAGGCCAACTGAAAGCTCTCTGGATTCTCAGCCAATGCTGAGCCATCAGCCAACAGGAGTGGGCTCGGCTGCTGGATCCTGTTTTCCTCTGAGGCTGATGGGTAGCCCTGCCTAAGGGCTGCCCTGTCTCCCCACTGTCATTCCTGACTGAAAACTTTTGCTACGAAGCACAGAAGGCATGAACAGTGGGACCTAATCAAGGCAACCTGATTAAAGGTAGGCATGCTGGGGGCCAGGGGCTATGCCCAGCCCTAGCCCCCACAGGTGAGTGCAGGCAAGCCAACAAAGGGAGAGAGAAAAGCAGGTTTAACTGGTGTGAGTGGGCACTGCAAGACTAAAGCTAATGGCAGATACTGACAGGTAAAATTCTTCTTACTTCCTTCCCACAAGCCATTAGTATCCAAGTGACTTGTCCAAAATCCTATAGCGCCTTCTATATTCTTGCCCTATAACCCAAACCACAGCCAGGAAAGAGTTCTTTCCAAGAGAGTGAGAGAGGTTTGTTGGTGTTTTGGCTCCCAATTGGAACCTGTGTTTCTTGCCTAGGATGCCCACAATGCCCGTAGATAGACTTGGTGGCTCTGGACTCCAAGGACACATGGGTCCTATAATCTATGCTCCTTACATCTCAGACTGCAGTCTTAGCAGTTCCTCATATGCTTTAAGAAAGGCTATGACTGTGGGTTAAGCCCTTACTAGTCTGGGTAGCTATCACTTTGCTCCTTGACCACTGCCACTATTATTAGTGCCATCCAAGGGCAAAACCCCAAATCTGGGCAGCCACTTAAGCAATTTGTACACACGAGGCAGAGTGAGAGAATATAGGTTTAATGCAAGGCATTCCACATTTCTGGAGATATTCAGTCATTTATCAAACATTTGTTGAGTGCCTTTTATGTGGCAAGCCCTCTGCTAGGTGCTAAGGGGGCAAAGAAAAGTAAGACACATGGGCTTTTGGTGAATACCACCAGGGCTGGACCAAGGGAAGAAAGTGTCTTGAGCATTGGTTACAAACTACTGTTTATGTCCTTTAGTGACTGACCTGATGTTATAGTTGGTTTTGGAATGCTCCAGAAATGACCCTTGGTAAAACCAAACAGATATGTCTATATTTTCAATGCCCTTAAGGTGCTCCTCTTAAAACTTTTTTTTTTTTTCAGAAAAGAATCTGCTACAAGATTGCTATTAGGCCTTGGGCAAGTCCATTCTCAACTCCATCCTCAAAATAAGAAGTTTGGGCTAGGGGTTATGAAGCCCTTTTCAAATCCAAGAAACCATCTAGTGGTCTGTAGTAAGCAGTCATTTACTCCTCAGTATAAATTTAAGTATCTGTGTTCCTTCTGCTTAGGCTTAGGTACATTTTAAGCTAAAATTTTTAAGCTTATTTTTTTTTCATCCAATTATGGAATGAAAGGCTTTGTCAGTTGGTGAAGAAATTTCAGGGATCTTCCTACAAAGGGAAGAAGTATATGCGGAAGGGGAATGAGGAGGAAAGGGGATATAATAAACCTCCCCAATATCCTAATATCCTCTTTCTTCAAGCTGTGGGGCCCTGCATTCTGTTGGGGCTAATCCGAAACCATAGTTTCTGATAAGAAGAATCATTAAAAACATAAAGACCTCTTTTGGGCTTAAAATGCTTTAACACTAAGAAACCTTTGTAACAATGAGCATAGAGGGTTTGGTGGAAAGCTCTGAGTATATGTTACACAGGCCCATGATGCAGGGATCACCACAGCATCTCTGCCCATTACTCTTCTTTCCTTCCTATTTCATGTTCCTTTGGAGCTTAGATCTCACTCCCACTGGCCACGAATATTTTGAATGACACAAGGTCAGGAAAAAGGACAGTGATTCAGAAATGCACATAATTCCTTAAGTAAATTTAATTGTAAAAGACATCTAATCAATCCAGTCCCCTGTCTGAACATGGCAGCTAAAAGAAGGAAAGGAAAGCTTTTGCATTTTACTCCAAACCAAAATTAGAAGCCAAAGGGGGTGGGATCAATGAATCCAAATCAATGGTCTATATTTATGTTTCTTCTATGGTAGTGCTGATTTGCAGCTCTCCAGGTGCCAAATGGCATCTGGGAAACATTACTCCATCCCCCAATTGACGTAATAATTAGATTGCATAAATGGCTCCTCTGTGCTCACTGCCAGCCCAAGAGACAAATGTTATTGGTGAGCCAATCAATCTTTTCTCCTGTTAAAGTTTGAACCTGCATCAGCAATTATGTTGTGGAGGTCAAAAGCCACCCAAATGAGTGAAAACTGGCAAAGGTGAATTTTGAAAGTGGATTATACTGCATTATTTCCCAGCAGTGTGTGTATGGTTGGGACCTGGGCAGGTGTATGAACATATCCACAACTGGACATACCAGAAGGGGCCAAAAGAAGAAAAGAATGGCTAGTGACATCTTCTGCAAGACTTTGCTTTTCTCTCTTCCTGTTGTCTGCTTCCTACTTAGATAGACCAAGGGGCTAAGAAAAGTATGGCAGGGGAAAGCATTAGTCATTTGGTGTTAGTCTTTGTGGTAGGCCGAATATTGATTCCCCCCAAATATATCCACATTCTAATACCCAGAACCTGTGAATATTCCCTTAAATGGGATTTTGCATATGTGATTCACTTAAGGTTCCTAAGATAGTGAGATTATTTTGGATTCTCTGGATGGATATCTTGAATATCTTGAATGCAATCATAAGTGTTTTTATAAGAGTGAGTCAGAGGAAGATTATAGACAGGCAAAGAGAAGGCAATATGACTAGGGATGCAGAGATGGGAATGATGTGGTGCAGCCACAAGCCAAGGAATGCTGGCAGCTACCATAAACTGGAAGAAACATAATCTCCTATAGAGCTTCTACAGGAAGCATGGCCTTTGTCAACACTTTCATCTTGGCCCAGTGAAACTGATATCAGAACTTCTGGCCTCTAAATTGTGAGGTAACAAATTTATGCTGTGTTGACCCTGACAGTTTCTGGTAATTTGTTGTAGCAGCCATAGGAAACTAAAGTAGTCCTTAATTACTAAGCTTAGGTCACAGGTCAAGTGATAAAGCATCTTCCTGTTATAAAATGAAGAGCATCAAAATCCTCCTCTACCCAAAATATGACTTCCACCTATCACCATGCAATACCAAGGACTACAATCTAAAATTCACATGTACATGTCAACGTTCTACTTTTGGGGTAATTGTTTCTTGCTGATACACTGAAAACAGTACATACAAGCTTTTGTTTTCTGTTAGTACTTCTGCCTGAATTTATATATCCAATTACTTCCAGCAACCAGGCAGGCCTTGGGGGGACAGGTAGGGACAGTGAACAGGTAGGGAAATATAGTAAATATGTCTAAATTGAAACCGCAATTGGGCTCAAATCAAATCTCTTTTAGTAATAACACTAAGTAGGGCCTTTAGGAAAACAAGTCATGGCAGAACTAACTTAATTTGCTCTTCTGATAAGGTTACAAGGTTTGTGGATCAGGAGAATGTTGTAGACAGGATGCATCTGGATTTTAACAAGGCTTTTGACTTAGACTCTCATAATCCCTTTGTAGATCAAGTGAAGAAATACAGGCAGTAGGTGAGACTCAAGAGCTAGCAGGGGACTGCTGATATGTAGATCAGGGTCTTTAGTGACAGGTCATATGTCTCCACATCAGTCTCAGGTCAAGTCACCACTCTTATCCAGGGCTCACATGAAGATCAAGGCAGTATTCTCACTTAAAGTGAGGGTGCTGGGGAGGAGCTAGAGGGCCCAGCTGGCAGATCAGATGTGAGGGTTCAGGATATAAAACCACATCAGAAACTTGGAACATCCACCACCCCCCTGTGAAATGGAATTTCCGGCACTAATAACCAAAATACACATATACGAAGACAGGTTTGTATACAGAGCAGCCATCAGAGTGCAGAAGGCAAAGGAGGTCAGCAGGCAAACAGCCTGATGAGTCAGAAAAATGGTGAGGCTGGCAAAACAAAACAAAAACAAAACAAAAACAAAAAAAAGCTAAATGTAGCCAGAGTGTGCCTCTCCAGAAACAATAGACAGTCATGTTCCCACTTGAGCATTCCTCATTGTCTAGGACATAATGGCGTTCAGTTCTGGGCAAAATTCTTTTTATCTCTTAGATGTGTGTTTTCTTAAAAAAAAATAAACTTACCAAAGTATATAAAGTAGAAAGTGGCAATATGACTCTCTCCCAACATTGAACCCCAAAGATAATTATTAACTGAATAGTATTTTTCCACACTTGTTTTTCTATGCCATTATTTATTATATAAAATTTATTAACACAAATAAAAGCATGCTATACATATTGTTCTTGGCTTTGCTTTTATTTAACTATATGTCATGGGATTTTCTGCATGTCAGATCAGAAGAGCTAATAATTATTGAACATTTTCCATGTGCCAAGTAAATTCTAAAGAGCATTTCATGTTTTAATTCATTTAAAACTCAAAATTACCTCAAAAAAATGTGTACTATTATTACTAACCCCATAGTAGAGAAAAGAAAATAGGTTCAGAAAACTTTCTAAAGATCACATGGTGATTTGAGTTCAGGCCTCACTGGTTCCAGAGCCCATGCTCTTAACATCTATACCACTCTACCCTCAGTACTCTGAGGGCTACTTCATTTAAAAAAATACAGCATAAGAGTTTATAGTATCTTCATCATCATTTATTTAATCTTATATCAGTGGACATGAAATTGTTACCTTATAGAAAGACTTCCCAGAGCTTCAAATATGCCAATGTGCATTATGACTCTCCCAAAAGCGGGACACAATAGGCACTGTGTCCCAAATATCCTTAACCATGACATCCATTTGTTCTCACAGAGCATTTCAGGGACTGGAACATTGGGGTTCAACTTTGGGTGTGCCTCTGCATCATCCAGGCTATTTTCCAATGCAGATTCCTAAGTCTCAGTTAAAGTGCTCCTGATAGAGGTAGTTCATAGACCACACATTGAGAAATGCTGCATGTGCTAAGAAGTTAATAATCAATGTAGAAAATAAATATAAGTTGGTACATAACCACAGTTTCAGATAGACCAAGGGCGGGAGAGGCTGGGGGAAGGAAGCACTCATTCTTCTTCCCTCCCTGGGCTATCTGTTCATCTGCATCTCATCTGCTCCAATGCCAGAAACCCACAGCTCAATGAAGCATTCATCTAAGATTCTCAGTGATTTAAGTTCCCAGAGGACTAAGTCACCAGGGCCATCACACCACTCTACCTCCCTCAAGAAAGAAACTGGCCACCACTGAAAGATAAGCTAACAATAGGGGGATCTTTCTGGGGAGTTCATCCCATATAGATTTGAACTCTTACTACTGGGACCTCTCTCTTAATTTTTGTTATCTATAGAAACATTAAGTACAAATATCTGCAGACCAAGAATTAACCCAATAGGGGAAAAAAACAAATAGGAGAGAATAAGAGTTTGCTTTTTTAAATTGTGATCTTGGAAAAATACAAGATGATCTGTTTGTTCATGCTCTCAAGTTATATTCAATATCATCAAATTCCATTCACCCTTGCAGGTTATTGCTTAAGGGTTACCTGAGGTTGGATTCGATACAGGAGAAGGAAGTCTTATGAGGAAACAGTGGAAGGGGCTGAGAACAGTGGAATGAGTACTTAGCAAGAAGGTTCCTTGAAAGGTTCATCTCTAGCGAGTGAACAAGAGCCTTACAAGAGAAGGTACCTGAGTAGCCTATTACTGGTTTAACTCCAAGCTCTACCCTTGAGGCCCTCCCCACATGTCACATGCTGACATTTTCAAAATAGCTTTACTTTTAGAATCTCAAAGGAGCCTCCCTTCAGCTGTGAGAGACTGATAGGGGCATTGCTATAAACCCTACTTAACAAATGAGGTTTTAAAGGTACTGGGGTTTGGAAGAGGGTATGCATGAGGGTTAATAGTATAGAAGGAAACTACACAGATCATGATGCAGTAGAAAGTATACTGAAATACACGGTTTTATATTTAGCAGAATCTCAAGCATGTCAAATTGCATAGAACAAAGCTTGAAGGAAATATAGATCCAGTATTGACATTATCTCTGAAAGGTTGCATTATGAGTAAATTGTGTTTTCTTCCTTATTCTTGTCTGGGTCTCTCCTCTCTTCAAATGTACTATAATGGGCATTGTGACTTTTATGCACAGGAAAAATGTAAATATTAAAGAAAAATAGGGCATTGAACTAAAAAGTTCAAGTTCTAAGGGCATCTTGGTGGTTCGGTTGGTTGAGCCTCTGACTCTTCATTTTGGTTCAGGTCATGGTCTCACATTTCGTGGGACTGAGCCCCATGTCGAGCTCTGTGCTGACATCATGGAGCCTGCCTGGGATTCTCTCTCTCTCTCCCTCTCTCTGCCCCTCCCCCACTGGCTGAGCTCTCTCTCAAAATAAAGAAATAAACTTTTAAAATATTTTTTTAAAAATAAAAAATTCAAGTTCCAGATCTGCCCCCATACAAATCTCTTCACTCTCTGAGACTCAGTTTCTACAACCTTCCTAAGGGCCCTAAGTTTGGGTGAAGACATTGCTTAAAGAAAGCGTAAGCAGTGGAGAGGAAAGGAAAGGTTAAGACTGATAAGCTGCTATAGTTGGAGTTATCTTGGAAAGTGAAAATACTGTTTTCTGATCTCAGAGATGGTGGCTGTGAGAATGCTTTGTAAGTTGTCAACAGCTATTATGCAGTGACAATAGTTATTCTGTTAATGACCGCTGATTCTGTCTGTCTGTCTGTCTCTCTCTCTCTCACACACACACACACACACACACACACACACACACACACACACGCCACACACCCCTTCCTCAAACTGCTTAAAAATCCACACTTTGGCTCAATTTTCTCTTCTATTTCTCTGAAATATTGCCCTGATGATCTCATTACCAACTCCAGGCAGAGTCTGTTTTCTGCTCGTTACTAGCCAATCTAGCTACCTTAGAGTCTCCACTATATCTGAGTTCATCCCCCTATAGATTGTTCTGTCATTAACAAGTGTCATCTACATGACTCAAAGTCATGTCCCAGGGCTCTGCAGCAGTCTGCATCATGATTAAAAAGCAGCCTGGTCCAACCAGGACAGGACCCAGATCTTCTTATTCCAAACCAGATTAATTGCCTCGTTAATGACCATGCCTCACCTGATACAGTGTCTATTTTTGAAAAAAACAAAAACAAAAACAAACAAACAAAAACCCCCTGTATACGCTATATCTTTCTGGAGCTTCAGAGCAGTACTGGGAGGGAGGTAGGGCAGGGGATGGACACTTCTGTTTACAGAGCAAAGAAAGAACAATTGACTCGTCCTAGATTCACAGAGAGTGGATAACAGACAACATCAGGATTCGAACCCAGGCCAGGCTCTTACCGACACATCATGGCATTATCTCACAGTTGGATGTGGAGAAATAAAAACACAGAAAATAAATTACTGTGAACCTGATCACTGAGAGATGTGGCATGATATATAGCAAAACCTTTTTCTTATTAGAGTAGTAAGACAAGACCCATGACATGTAATAAAACCCCATTTGGGATCTGGGGGCCATGGATGAGAAAATTTTTTCTCTGAGATTAGCACTGAGTTCTTCCACAAATCATTTATTCTTTCTTTTATTCATTCACTCATTCATTCAATAAACATTTATTGATCATTTTGTATGTGCCAGGCACTGTGCTTTGTGCTAGTGGATAAGACACAAGGAAAAGCAGGACATAGCTCAGGCCTTCAAGGAGTTCACCATAGTCTAAAGAAAGAAATTGGAAACAGACATGACTAACTTCAAACACATAGCAAAGTAGGATTCATGTCTTATGAGAGAAAAAATTCTCTGGTAATCTACAGAGAAGATTTGGATCTATTGGGGATTCTGGAATGACTTCATGGTGTATGAGCTTGACTTATGAAAAATAAGTAGAATTTGAAGAAATGGTAAATGCATAGGAGTCAGGGGCTGTCAGGGAAAGAGAATAACACAGTATAGGCACAGATTTAAGAAACCAGATGGGTTGAATGGGAATCAGTGGATAATGGTATTTTGATGTAGCTGGTATTGGACATAATAAAGGAAAGATAAGATGGGTAGATATGTTTAAGCCAATTTGTGGTAGCTTTGAATACTATGGTCCTCGCCTCAATTTCCCTCTTTCTCAGAAGCCAGCCACAGTCACTGCCCAAGAAAAGATTTGGGGAAGGCAGCAAAAGATGGATGCTGCTCCCTGGGAGCCAGAAACCAAGGGAACAAAGGTCATACCTACATGGATTCCAGAAGGGGAGAAGACACTGAAGGTCCTTGGCAGGGTAGGTAATAATGGCAAACCACTTGCAGAAAAAAAGCTTAATTTAGTTCACTAGAATTCTTGCCTTGTCATCTTCCCCAGTTTACCTTCTGAGACTTTACTTGTGTTAAACACTAAACCTATTATGCCTTCCTCAGCCCCTCTCCCACCAATTTTGCTTCTTGAGAAGGCTGATTTATTCTTCAAGATGTTCTCCCTGACCTTTGCCTCAATGGTCCTCAGTTCCCCATAGTTAAAGCCATTGACATCTGTTTCTACTCAGTTCCTTTCCTGTCTCCTCCTTGGCTCATTCATTTAGGGTTAATCTTCCCCAGAGTTAAGTCCTTGGTGCTTTTTTCATAGTCTGAAATAAGCACCCTATCCCTGGTCTACATCCATGGTTGCAACTACTATGTCAATGACCTCTAAATCTGCACATTCTCTCTTTTGAGTTTTAGGCCCACACATCCAGCTGCCTATTAGACATCTCTACCTTAATGTTCCACAGTTAACTCCAACTCAAAATATTCCCCACCATTTCAAGAGAAATAATATTCCCACACAAAACATACTTTAACACCTAATCTACTGTCATATGCCCTATCATCCAAATTAAGCACCTGAAAATTTTCCTTGACTCTCACCACTCACTGTCCCCTAAACATCCAATCAATCAGCAAGTCCTTATGTTTATACTTCTTTAATATTGGTTGAATATGTCTGTTTCTTTCCATCCCTACTGCTGATCTACTCATCTGTATTCCTAAAATAATCTTCTGATTTCCTTGACCCCAAACCAGGTGCCACAATTCTCATGTAAGCCTTGAGTGGATGCCCTTCTCAGATATCACCTCTTCCAGGAAGCATCTCCTGATCCCTCCCATCCAGTCCTCTCTTCAAGACCTCTTAGGTCTTGCTAGGGACATATTGCAAAATAACCTCAGAAGTGCTGGTATTATATTCTGTTCCTGTGAGGGGAAATGAGGGAAAGAGAGATCAATGCTTGCTTCCAAAAATGTTTACAGGTATACACCATTGTGGAGAATCCTGAGTTACAAATGTGCCTGCGGGAACAGGGTCTTGTGAATGGACTCCAAGGAAGAAGCCAACTCTGTAGAGGCCATACTAATGTACCTTCAAGCACTTTGAATATTCCAATTTTACACTTTTTCTTTGGCTTTGTCACCAAAGATGTGACCCGCTGTTGCAAGGATTTGGGAAATAAAATGTATCATTAATCAAAAATTACTCTTCCCTAAAATAAAATATTAGCTCTGTTGGGTAGTTAATTGTATTATCAGAATGAATAGCTCATCCTCTTTTACAAAGGCTTTAAACCCTAATTGCCTAATAAGTGCAGGAATTATAGTTAATCTAGCTCAAAATTTAATTATGATGACTCATACATCACAAAGCAAAGCACATAGGGGCAAAACTTGGGTGAAGTCATGTCCAACTGACCTTGACCCAAAGCCTGCTGGCTGGATTTTCTAAGTGGGGAATTGGAAATCCTTCCTGTTTGTGAGATAGCAGGGCCATGCAAATAAGTCCCATACCAGTCTACCTCAGAGGTTTTACGGGAAAGCCTGCCTTAATCAAATCTTACCATGAGAAAGCCCAGAAGCAAATCTCCCTCTGGACTCCACCTTTCCAGATCTTGTTAGGGTATTACGCAGTTGGTTTTAAACACCACCACTACAGTGAACTAGGCCAGGAAAGAGTATTGAGGAATTATATGAGACCTTCAGAATTTCAAGAATGCATCTAAATCTGGATTCAGAGACACTCTGGGTTGACAAGGGCCTAAACTGTCAACACTTCCTGCAGGTGATATGGCTTTGAGTTCTCTCATTCTCCTGATTGTTCACAGAACTGAGGACAATCCTCCAGGTGTTTTCTGAGTATAAAAGTATGATCAGACCCCTTCATTTGTAATTTTCCACTTCTAATAATATGGCTTACGAAGTTACTACCTCTCTGAGCAGTTATTGGCACCTAAATTGTTATCCCACAGGTTGTGATAATTCTTTATTTTTATACATATGCAGGTTGGACTCAACTGCATCACTTGTAATTAATACTTGCTAAATTCTATCTTTTATATTTAACTCATTATTCCAGCCTGTCATGACTCAGGGAATACTCTTTCTGCCATCCAAAATAGCTGTCACCTTTCCTTGCTCCTTGCCATCTGTATTTCTCAAAATCAATCCTTTTTTTCTTGCCTGTTTGAAAGTCATTTATATTTTATCTCCACCACTTCAATAGGTATTAAGTTCCATATATTTATTTTTTACTAAAGTTATGTCTTTATCTTTATTTCAACCTCTTAGTTGACTTCCTCCTCTTGGTGTTTTGGGGCTTAAGGGAAAATATTTTACTTTAAGCTTTCTATGATGATCAACATGTTTTAGTTATCTATTTCTATTTCTATGTTACAAACCACCTAAAATTTAGTGGCTCAAAGAAACAGTTTTATTTCATTAACAATTTCATGGATCAGGAATTTAGGAAGGCCTTAGCAGGTGACTTGTCTCTGATTTATATGATATCTGCTGCAGAGCTAGGGCTGGACACTCCACTTTCAATATAGCTTCTTTACCTACATTTCTGACACCTCAAGGTCTTACACGTTGGCATTTCTGTCTGTCAACATGACATCTCATCCTCCAGGGCCTCTCCACATGACTTGAGTTTCTCATGCCATTGGTTGTCTCAGGGTAGTGACATTTTGGCTGGCTTTCAAGAGGTAGGAAGTGGAAACTGCCAAATCAGTTAAGAGATATTCCAAGAATGGTCACATCATCACTGTTATTGTATTTTATTGGTCAAAGCAGTCACAGGTTCCATGCAGATACAATGTGAAGAAATAGATTCTACTTTTTGATGGGGGAGTGACATTGCAGAACAGCATATGAAATATGAGCTATTGTTGCAGGTATCTTTGGAAAATACAAACTTCCATATCTTCCATACATTTTTGGACTTAAGTGTTATACTTTAAAGTGCATGTGGAAAAAGTGGGCAGTGAGAGAGAGTAGGTAAGAAAGAGAGAGAGTTAGAGTTTGAAATAATTAAATAAGATCAAATACGTCTGAATAGAGGAGAGCTTTAGAAAGAAAAATTCAAGAAATTAAGGTATTTAACTTGAAGATGGGATTATGCAATGGATGAAACAAGGATTTGAATTTATAAAACTCTGGACTAAATTCCTGCCACATCTTATCAATTCTATATTCATGGAAAAGTAACTGTATACATCAGTAAACATTTATTGAACACTTTTCATATGTTAAGCATTGTACAAGAAACCTAGACATACAGACGCGAAACAAGGTGTAAACATTCAAGAAGCTAAATTATAGTAAAGAAACAATTATTTTCAATAGAAAGTAATAAATGACATAATAATGGTAACATGTACTTTGGTAGTTCAAAAAAAAAAGGAGTTATTACTTCATTGGCTCAGGAAATGCTTCACAGAAAAATGAATCCTTGAGTTGGATATGAAAGGATAAGTAAGAGTTTATCACACAGAAAAATGAAAAGGACATTACAGGAGAAGGGAATAGCCTAAACAAAGGTATAGAGGTATGAAACAGCATCGTTTCTTTAAGGAAATGCAAATAGTTATCATGGATTATTTGCACAGAAGATCTACAAAAAGTTATGTTACCAAAGTAGGTAAAGGATCATGGGAATCTTTGTATCCTATGTGAATAAATTTGAACAGTATCTTGTTGTCCATGAGAACCTAGAGAACAACATGATCACATTTGCATAATAGAAAACCATTCTGCAATAGGCAGAGTAAAGGAAAGATTGGAAGAAGGTACAAAACCAGGGAGATTATTGCAATAAAATAAATGAGAAAGACCTGGAGGTTGAGCCAGTGCAGTAATAATTTTTTTTTTTTCAACGTTTATTTATTTTTGGGACAGAGAGAGACAAAGCATGAACGGGGGAGGGGCAGAGAGAGAGGGAGACACAGAATCGGAAACAGGCTCCAGGCTCTGAGCCATCAGCCCAGAGCCCGACGCGGGGCTCGAACTCACGGACCGCGAGATCGGGACCTGGCTGAAGTCGGACGCCTAACCGACTGCGCCACCCAGGCGCCCCTGACAATAATTTTAATAGCAAAAAGCAGAACAACTTAGTCATGTTGAGGAGGTAAAACTGAAAGAATGTAATCATCAAATAGATGTTGAGGTTGGAGAAATAGGAGGTATTCTGTGAGACCCATATTTCTAGTGTGATAACCATTTTTTTGTGTTGCTATTTATTATAATAAAGCATAATAGTTTCTGTGTGAGCTGAAGTGCCTTTGGGTCAAGCCTGGGGAGATGTCAAATAGGCAGTCAGAAATACTGGAATACTGAATGGTCTACACTAAAGATACAGTTTTAGCAGTGATCAGAATAGAAATGGTAACTGATGACCTAGAAGTGGAGGAGTGTGCAGAATGACAAGAAAAAGTGGCGCAGGAAAGATCCCTGGAAGAACATCAGTGTGTAAGGGGTAAATAGAGGAAGAGGAACCTGCAGAAAAAAAGATTAGTGGGTATGAAAACATAGCATTAAAGACTATCAAAAATTACATAAAAAGAGAAAAAAATGAAAAAGTTAACACAGTGTTAATGAGTATTGGGACAATGTTCATTAGGAAGACAGAAAAGGAGGAGAATGGAAGGAAAAATATTGGAAGAAATAATGGCTGAATACTTTCCAATTAGATGAAAATTATGAACTTTCAAATAAAGAATCTCAATAAATCCCAAGCAAAAAAAGGATAAAAAAAATACCACACTGAGGCACATCACAATCTAATTGATTATGGAAATAAAATTAGGAATAAAGAGAATCTTGAAAGAAGCCAATGGTGGAGAGGAGGGGGGGACACATATTTCATACAGAGGAACAAATATAAGAATGACAGCAGACTTCCTATTGGAAATAATGCAAATCAAAAAGCATTTAAAAGCCTTTGTTAAAAAATATCTTTAAAAGCACTGAAAAAGAAACAGTTAACCATGCTAACAATAGATAAAAGAGAGCTGGAGTGGCCATATCAATACATTCAAAGTAGATTTTAGACCAGAGAGGGTCATTTCATAATGTCAAAGGAGTCCATTCATCAAAAGTACATAAAATCTTGGGTATTACACAACTAATAATAGAAATTCAAAAATATATAATGTAACACCAATAAAAATGAAAGGAAAAATAGATATATCTACAATTATAGTTGGAGATTTCAGTACCCTTCTCTCAATAATTGCTAGAACAAGTAGACATAAAGTTGATTAGGTTAGAGAAGACTGGAACCAACAAAATAGGTCTAAATGACATTTATAGAATACTCCACCAAAAAGCATCAGAATAAATAATTTTCCAAGTATATATACATTTATCATGTTAGACCATTCTGCTCCATAAAATAAGCCTAAACACATTTTTTAAACATTAAAATCAGTAATTGAATTACTGGGTATTTATTCAAAGAATACAAAAGCATTAACATATATATATATATATATATATATATATATATATATATATATACACACACACACACACACACACACACACACACACACAATGGAATATTACTCAGCCATAAAAAGAATGAAATCTTGCCATTTGCAACAACGTGGATGGAACTAGAGTGTATAATGCTAAGTGAAATAAGTCAATCAGAGAGAGACAAATACCATATGATTTCATTCCTATGTGGAATTTAAGAAACAAAACAAATGAGCAAAGGGAAAATAAAGAAACTAAACAAAAAATAGACTCTTAACTATAAAGAACAAGCAGATGGGTTGGGGGATGGGTGAAATAGGTGAAGGGGATTAAGAGTATGCTTATCTTGATAAGCACCAAATAATGTATAGAATTGTCAAATTACTATATTTTATACCTGAAACCAATATAGCACTGTATGTTAACTATACAGGAATTTTTTTTAAAGTCCATTCCCCTGTGGGGATTCCCTCAAAATGAAAAAATAAATAAATAAAAATAAAAGCAGGCTACCTCATATCCCCCCAACACTAAAATCATACAAATATGGTCTCTGATGAAAATATACTTAAATTAGAAATAAATAACAGAAAGATATATGAAAATTCCTTGAATATTTAAAAGCCAAACAATACACTTCTAAATAACCCATATATCAAATAATAAATCACAAGAAAAAGTGAAACTATTTTGAATGGAATGAACATGATAATGTAAGATATCAACATTTATGGGATTTCAACTGAAGCAGTGTTTAGAGGGAAATTTATATTATGAAAGGCTACATTAAAAAAGAAGAAAGGTGTCACACTAAGTTATCAGAAATCAGTGAACTGTAAAGCAAAAACACACTAAAGAAAATCAATGTGACCAAAACTAGTTCTTTGAGAAGATCAATAAAATTAATAAACCTCTAATCAGACTGATTAGAAGAAAAATAATGATGACACAATCTACCAGTATCAGAAATGAGGTAACACCACTACAAATTCTGTTAAAAATAAGAGATAAAAAGAATATTATAAACAATGTTAAGCCAATAATTTCAAAAATTTAGACAAATGGACAAATCTTTTAAAAAACAAACTACCAAGTTCACTCAAGAAGAAAAAGATAACTTGGAATGTCCAATATCTATTAAAGATATTAAAGAATTTGTAGTTTAAAACCTTCCCACAAAGAAAACTCTAGGCCTAGCTGGTTTTTCTAGTAAATTCTAACAGCATTGAAGTAAGAAATAACACCAGTTCTACACAAACATTTCTAGAAAAATTAAAATGAGCAAATACTTCACAACTTCATCTGTGTCAGCATTAGTCTGGTACTAAAACCAGTCAAAGCTATCACAACAAAACTATAGACCACTATCCTTCACAAACACACACACACAATTCTTAACAAATTTTAGCAAATCAAACCCAGTAATATATTTAATAGATATTACATCATGTCCAAGCAGAATTTATTCAAGTATCACAAAGTTGGATTAGCACTTGAAAATCAATGTAATTCTCATATTAACAAAAGAAAAAAGAAAAACCATATGATTATCTCAGTACAGAAAAAAGCGTTAAATAAAATTCAACATCCATTCTTGATGTTTAAAAAAACTATGTAAACTATACATAGAGAGTATCCTTAAATTGATAAAGGACATCTATGAAAATTCTAGAGCTAATAGTATACTGAATATTGAAAGACTAGATGCTTCCTCCCCGCTAAGATCAGGAATAAGGCAAGGATATCCACCCTCGACACTCTTATTCAATATTATACCAGAGGTCATATTCAACATGATGAGTGACAAAGAAACAAAAAATTTGAAACAAATATTTTATTCCCAGACTACATGATTATCTCTGTAGAAAATCATAAGGGATTTACAAAAAATATATACTAGAAGTAATAATGAGGTTAGCAAGATTGTAAGATACAAGATCAATATATAAAAATCTATTGTATCCTAGCAACAAACAAAAGGAAATTGAAATTTTTTTAAATATTGTTTCCAATAGCATCAAATAACATAAAATATTTAGGAATATATTTGGCAAATTATGTGGAAGACACATATACAACATTGCTAAGAGAAAATTTAAAAGACCCATATAAATGAATATTTACTATGTTTATGGATCAGAAGGCTCAATGTTGTTACAGTATCAGTTCTCCCTAAACTGATCTATAGAATTATCACAATCACCGTCAAAATCTCAGGAACTATATAGATATTGACAAGTTGATTCTAAAATTTACATGAGAATTCAAAGAATCTACGTTTGCCAAAAACAATTTTGATAAAGAACAAAGAACAGACTATCTAGTTTTAAGGTTTGTTGTAAAGGTATAATAATCAAGACTTTTTAGTATCAGTGTAAAGGAAGATATATATTATCAATAGACAAGAGTAGAATCCATAAATAGACCAACATATATAGGGCCAGTTGATTTTTTTAATGGAGAATTTTTTTTTTAGTTTTATTGAAGTATAATTAACATACAGTATAATAGTAGTTCCATATGTACAACATAATGATTAAACAATTCTATACATTACTCTGTGCTCATCATGATGTGTGTACTCTTAATCTCCTCTATCTATTTCACCTACCCATCTATAACCCTCCCTCACCCTGCCACAAAACAACCAGTTTGTTCTCTGTATTTAAGAGTCTGGAGGGTGTGTGGTGTGTGTGTGTGTGTGTGTGTGTGTGTGCGCACATGCCTTTTTTATTTGACAATGCAATATCAAAAAAAAAATCTGATTAAATAATGGGCAAAGGACCTGGATAGACATTTTTCCAAATAAAACATACAAATGGCCAACAGACACATGGAAGATGCTCACCATCACAAATCATCAGGGAAATGCAAATCAAAACCACTATGAGATATCACCTTACACCTGTCAGAATGGCTAGAATCAGAAAGACAAGAAATAACAAGTGTTGGTGAGGATGTGGAGAAAAAAGAACACTCATGCACTGTTGGTGAGAATGGAAATTGTTGCAGCCACTTTGGAACACAGGATGGAGGTTCCTCAAAAAATTAAAAATAGAGTTACCATATAATCCAGTAATTCCACTAGTAGGTATTTACTCAAAGAAAATGAAAATACTATTTTGAAAAGATATATGCACTCCCATGTTTATTGCAGCATTACTTACAGTAGCCAAAATATGGAAGTAGCTCAAGTGTCCATCCATAGATGAATGGATAAAGAAGATGTGATAAATATTAGTCAGCCATTAAAATGAACGAGATATTGCCATCTGCAACAACATGGATGGATCTAGAGGATATGATGCTAAGTGAAATAAGTCAGAGAAAGACAAATAACATATGATTCTATTCGTATGTGGAATTTAAGAAGCAAAACAAATGAACAAAGGGAAAAAGGTCAGTTTAGTTTTAACAATGGGAACATCTTTTTTAATGTTTATTTATTTTGAGAGAGAGAGAGAGAGAGAGAGAGCGAGCATGAGTGGGGGAGGGTCAGAGAGAGAGAGACACACACAGAATCTGAAGCAGGCTCCAGGCTCTGAGCTGTCAGCACAGAGCCCCATGCAGGGCTTGAGCCCACGAACCACGAGATTATAACCTGAGCCGAAGTCAGACGTTTAACTGACTGAGCCACCCAGGCGCCTTGGAAACATCTTTTTCAACAAATGGTGCTGAAGCAATGGGATGACTACATGCAAAAAATTGGACCTCAGTGCTTATCTCACACTATATACAAAAATTGACTCAAAATAGTTCAAAGACTTAAAAAAGTAAAATTTCTAGCAGAACATATAGTACAAATGCTAAGTGGCCTTGAATTTGGCAAAGTTTTTCTAAATAGATTACAGTAAACATGAACTATAAAAGTAAAATCAATAATTGGACTTCACCAAAATAAAAACTATTGCTCAAAAACACTGTTAAAAAATGTAAAAGTAAACCACAGACTGGGAGAAGATATTTGCAAATAAATGCCCAACAAAAGACTTGCATCTAAGATATATAAAAACTCTTACTCAATAAGACACAAACAAAAAATAAGAACACTGGGGCGCCTGGGTGGCGCAGTCGGTTAAGCGTCCGACTTCAGCCAGGTCACGATCTCGCGGTCCGTGAGTTCGAGCCCCGCGTCGGGCTCTGGGCTGATGGCTCAGAGCCTGGAGCCTGTTTCCGATTCTGTGTCTCCCTCTCTCTCTGCCCCTCCCCCGTTCATGCTCTGTCTCTCTCTGTCCCAAAAATAAATAAACGTTGAAAAAAAAAATAAGAACACTAACAATACGTATAAGCAAGAGATGAGAATAGACACTTCACAAAAGAAAAAATACAGATGACAAGTAAGCACTTGAAAAGATGCTCCAAATCATTAATCTTTAGAGAAATGCAAATCAAAATCACAGTGAGCTACCACTATATTTCTATTAGAATGTCTAAAACAAAAAAAGACTGACCATACCAGTGTTGGTGAGAATATGGAAAAACTAAAACTTTCATTCACTTCTGGTGGGGATATCAAATGGTACATCCACTTTGGAAAACAGTCTGACAGTTTCTTTAAAAGTTAAACATACACCTACATCAAAACCCACTCATTCCTTTCCTACATATTTACCCAAAAGAAATAAAAACATATGTCCATGAAATGACCCACAAGTGTTCATTGTAATTTTATTTAAAAGAGTTCCAAACTATAAACAACCTAAATGTTCACCAACAGGTAAAGGGACAAATAAATTGTGGTGTATTTGTACACAATGGAATGTTATTCATCAATTTAAAAGAGTGGACTGTTGATACATGCATGACAGATGAATCTCAAAATAATTATCTTGAGTAAAATAAGCTAGACAAAAAGAACACATACTGTCTGAATCCATTTATATAACATAAAATTCTAGAAAATGCAAATTAATCTACATGACAAAAAGAAGATCAATGGTCCCTTAGGGACAGTGTAGGGGATGTTTGGCTTATACATTTGTTGGTGATAGATATCCTTATTATCTTGATTAAAATGATAGTTTCATGGGTGTATACATGTGTCAAAATTCATCAAAATGTTTATTTTTAAGATGTGCAATTTGTTGTATGCCTTAATAGAGTTGTAATACAAAGTAAGATCAGGACTAAAGAGTAATCATGGTGAGTTCAGTGTCAATGGAGTGGTATGACTGAAAGATCAGGAAAAAGATATGAGGTAAAGATTAGAGATTGAGTATAGACCACTGATTTTAAGAATTTAAAAGGTAGGGAAGAGCTTTAATAGTATATGAAGGGGGCAATGGTGTCAAGATTTCTAAAGAACAGGTACAGTTGAGTATGTGAATAACTTAAAATAAGGGGACTAGTAGACAAAGAGTTAATAAAGATTAGAGAATGAATAATAACCTAAGAAAGGTTAGGGAAGAGGTATGAATAATAGAGATAGGGAATGAATAATAATGTAAGAAATGTTCTAGGTAAGATGTGGCGGGGGGAGAGGAAGAGATATAGAACAAGAGTGGAGGACCTAGAACACAAGGGCCAGTTCTTTTAAGACTGGAGGAGAAATATGAAGTGAGGGCTGGTGAAGTTAAAGAGACATTTGTAGTTGTGGGGATGAGGACTTAAGGGTGGCTTCAATTTCCTCTGAGAAGTATGAGTCTAAGTGATTATTGAGGGGTGGAGACAGAGTACAACGAATGGGGCTATTACTTGAGGGGCGTGATGAAGAACTTGGAATATAAGTGGGAAGAGAAAGGTAAAAAGAGATGACCTGGGGCTTTTGAAAGGGTTGCTGAGTGGCCTGAGGGCCCAGCTGAGGCTGAAAACTATTATAGGCATCAATGTTTGGGGTGCTGCTCCTTTCTCCTACAGCGGGCAGTATGGAATTGGAGAAATAAGATGTCTGGAGACACCCAAAGCTGAGGCTAAATAGTGAAGAAATGGTATTTGAAGAACACGTGGATGAAGTACTAAATAAATGTGCCTCAAGATGGTGGCTAGACAAGGGAAAAAATGAAGAGAAAAGGAAGGATTTGAGACACTAGATGTTTAAATGAGGGCAAAGAGCAGATGACGTGGAACCAGACATTGCTAGGAGATTTTGGTCACAGTGGAATATTAGAGTTGAGTCTTGTAGGGGTGAAGCCATGTCTAGTGATGGCAAATGGCTGGTGATGATTGGGGTAGTAAGAGGTTAAAGGTCGGGGAGGTATGAGACCAGGGTGTGTGGAATGGGTCTTCCATGTGGATATTGCTGGAGTCACCTAGGATAATGGCAAAACCTGGGGTGTCAAGGAGGCCTGAGAGTCAGTCCTCAGAAAATGGGGAAGAGTAATCAAGAGTTCAGGAAATGATAATCACAAAAGGAGGTAGACATTGGTTGCCCTGTGCCTTAAAAGAGCATCATGCCCTCATATCTAGTGGGAAAGTATACTACTACTGAAAAAAATCATCTTAATTTCAATAAACTGTAGGGGCAAAGTTTTTCAATGCAGCCAATTATGTTTTTCTCTTATGCCAGTCTTTGGAAGAGTTGGTTTCAACACTTAGCTCATTTCATCTCTGAGAAACCAAATTAATATAATGGATTTAAAGTGCTCAGCACAGAGCCTGGCACCTAGTAAGTGATCAGTAAATGGAAGCTGTTACTGTTAATATTATTATACTTTTGATTTACTTTACTCATTAAGTAATGTTATCCCTTTGAAAAGGTCCTTCAATGGGCTAGGGTTTTCCCTCTTGGAGGTACAAGGCACAGTTCCGTCTCGAAAATGACAAATCCTTGCACTGGCAATGATTCATAGCCGCAACCCCTAAAAATATGGCACAGGTATGACTATACGATGATTGATTGGCTTCAAAATATTAATGCTAGGTCCATTTTTGAGGATATAGAAAATTGATTGGCTATGAATTCTTTCTCTTAATTTTTTTAATCTTTATTTTTGAGAGGGAGGAGGGGAAGAGAGAGAGAGGCAGACACAGAATCCGAAGCAGGCTCCAGGCTCTGAGCTGTCAGCACAGACCCCGACGTGGGGCTTGAACTCACGAACTGCAAGATCATGACATTATCCAAAGTCAGACGCTTAACCAACTGAGCCACCCAGGCACCCCTGATTGGCTATGAATTCTATGAGAATTTGGGGATCATGGGGTTTTTAAAAATCTTTTAAACTCAGCTCAATAATGTTCTGTAAAATGAAATCAATCCTGGCTCCATGTAATGCCCTCAGGACAAACATGTCTTTTATTTTATTAGTAAAATTCAATGGGCAAACAATGCGTTTTATACTTTAAGTCAATTAACTGGCATACCCATTCACAATTATGATTCTGGAGCTTTCATGGTATACCCAATGCATTTTGTCAGCAGTCTCTCATTATCTCTCTCCCACCAGAATGGAATCTAGTGAGGTAGGCAAGTCAACTTTGACAGTGATGGCATGCCTTACCCCCATCATCTTTCAAACCACATTCTATTGTCACATGCAAAGGAGAATAGTAACACTGCACATTGGAGTGTGTGTGCAGGGGATGGAATCATCAGGGTGATTCCTCTCAGGCTTATGGACACCTAGACATGGAAGACTGGGAGTCATGTAAATGTTAGACTCTCAGTTCCCATTTAGAAAAGTCTGTCTTTCCTCTTACCCCCCAACCTAACATAATCTCTAATCTCCAATCTCCCTGATCAACACAGACTCTACTCTCACTCTTGCCACCCACAACTATTTTTCTCCATCCTGCTCTCCATTTGGAAGAACTTTACCCTTGCCCCAATTCACTTTTCTTTTTCAACCTTGCCTCCTTCCTTCCACTCCTACTCCCCAAGCCAGACAGTAGAATCCACACTGTGCATCACTTATCTACTTTTTAGGGGCTGGATTCTCTTGAATTAAATTTTGAGAAGCTCTTCTTCAAAGATCACTTTCCTGCCTACACACACCTTCCACAATTACGGTGTCTTTGGGAAAAAAAATTGTACCCCCACTTCAGACCTCATTCTCATTCTGAAAATAAGGTAAGGTTTGATTTTAGAATCCAATCCCTCATTTTCATAGAAATCATCTTGACTCCTTGTAAACCATTCATATGATCCAACGTAGACAAAGAGGTCTTCTAGAATAAAAAAGTCCATATCTTAAAGGCCAGGAAAGTTTTCTTGTATATTTCTGAGAGCTAACATTGAAACACAATAACAGACCCCTTAAATTTATAAATATTTTTCTGGTTATTTTGGCCTCAAGACACAGGCCTCACAGACCTAAGTCACTCATATTCTTTGTTTAATGGCACACAGTTTTCATTATAAGGACTCTCTTTTTTGCTTTAATTAGTTATATTTTTTCCTTATCATTTACAATCTCCAATCCCATTTTCCTCTGCCCCCATAGATATCTATTCTAATATACTTAATAAATATCTTTTCAATCCATCACCCACGTATTTATTTAGAGATATATGTGATCTTGAAATTTTATAGTAGTTTTGCACAAATTTTATTGCATCATGATACTCCCTTTATTATTTTATCACTCCACGTGATTTTTGTTTAAGATCTATTCATGTTGCTTTAGGCATGTTGTTATGGACTGAATGTTTGTGTCGCCTACCCTCAAAATTCATATGTGAATCCCTAAATCCCAACATGATGGTAGTTGGAGATGGTGAGCATTAGGAAGTAATTAGAGTTAGATGAATTCATGAGGGTGGGGATACCTTGATGGGATTAGTGCTCTTATAAGAAGAAACACCAGAGAGATTGCTTTCTCTTTCTCTGCCACTTGAGGACACACATGACAGCCATATGCAAGTCAAGAAGAGAGCTCTCACTTCACCAGAAACTGACTATGCTATCACCCTGATCTTGGACTTCCAGTCTCCAGACCTGTGAGAAAATAAATGTCTGCCTTTTAAACCATCCAGTCTATAGTATTTTGTTATGGCAGCTTGAGCTAAGACATGTGTGTAGACTATTAGTTATGACCTTGTGTGGTATTCTCATTGTGTACATATATCACATTTTACTTATCTAGTCCCCTAGTTATAGATATCGAGGTTTGCTATTACAAAAAATGATTCCATAAACATCCTTGTACATGTCCCTTAATGGATCTGTTCCAGAATTATAAACTTGGTCATAGAGGTTATGCATATTTCATTTCATTAAGCACCTCAAAATTACTCTCCAGGGTGGCTGTACCAGTTCAACTTCCTACCAGCAAGCAGTACATGAGAAAATGATTCCTCATATCATCAACTACTTACAATATTATCTGACTTTCTAATTTTGCTATTCAAAGATGTGTTAAGCAATATCTCATGGTTTTTCAAACTTACATTTATCTGAGCACTATTGCAATTGGGTATTTTCCCATATTGTTGGATTTCTTATTCTGTGAAATGCCAGTTCACCTATTTTGCTCATCTTCCACTGAGTAGATTTTTTTTTGTTTGGAAATTTTGAAAGATACATGTTTTATATGTCATTAATAACTCCATCTGTTTCCAAAATGGATTTAAGATAGATTAACAAAAATTCAGAGCAATAGGGAAGATGAATAAATATCAAAAGAGTGATAGGAAAATCATGTAGAAATATCTATCCAGGTGCTTTGTCTATTTTTTAAACGGAGTTATTTGATATTTTTTTTTGCTATTGAGTTGTAGCAGTTCCTTATGTATTTTGGACACTAACCCCTTATCACATAGATTGTTTGCAAATATTTTCTCCCAGTTCATAAGTCAGCTTTTTATTCTGTTGGTTGTTTCCTTTGCTGTGCAGAAGCAATTTAGTTTGATGTAGTCTCCACTTTTCTATTTTTACTTTTTTTGCTTGTGCTTTTGGTGTTCTATCAAGAAATCATTTCCAAGACCAATGTAAATAAGCTTTTCCCCTATGTTTTCATCTAGAGGTTTTACACATAGGCACTGAAATATTTATTAAGAGGGTAGATCTCATATTAAGTATTCTTGCCACACAACACACACACACACAAACACACGGAAGCTTTTGGATGTCATGGATGTTTCTATTATGTTGATTGTAGTAATGTTTTCATAGGTGTATGCATGCATCCAAATTCATTGAATTATATACATTAAACATGTGCCACTTTTTGCATATCAATTATATCTCAATAAGGCTGTTTTTCAAAAAATGTAGAGAAAGGCAGAACCAAGAGTGAAATAGTTACCTCTACCTAACTGAAGGTGAAACAATTACCACTACAGAACCTAACTCTGAGTCTCCTAGCAGCCAAGACAAAAAGAAAAAGATGATTTATTCAACACATATATTTTATGTTGAAGCTCTAAGTTTCCTTGGTCTCTTGGCTGAGTCTGAAGAAAGAAAATAAATATGGTTTGAGATGATAATTTGACTAAATCAAGTCTGTAAAATACAATCATCAGAAAAACACTAGAGAAAATCATATTTGGGGCTGAATCATCTCACTAATCATCAGATCTGCAAAAACCTTTTGAGACATTTGTTTTGGATGAAAAATATCTTTAAGACATGTTGATTTTTAAGTATCTTTTTTAAAAAAAACTTTTGTTTTGAACAGTGGGAAGCATAATGCATAAAACCATTTTGAAAATGTTTTCTCAAAACACTGTGATGCTAAACAGTGTTTAAAGAATTTTGATTTCCAAATGTTGACTTCAAATGGCCATGAAAATTGCACTCCTTGGTGACAAATGAGTCTTCCACTGCTGGACTGTGGCCAGCTTGCCATAGCTTCTGGTGGAAGGCTATTACAAAGTCAGCCTTTTGAGGGGCACTCTCAGTTGGGGACCAGGATCACTAGGAGTTAAGCCTTATGGACAAAACAAAGCATGGTTCAAGGACTCAGAGGCAATGTCCCTAGGCCAGTGGTCACTGGTAGTGTCTCGAGCATCTACTAGAGCAAGGTAGAGAGATAAACAAAGAAGTGGCCCCTTGGGCTTCACCAGTCACTTTGGGAATCCTGCTACCTGTTCAGCTAGAGTAAGTGAGGTTTTTCAAGCCACTTAGCCAACGCTGGTTGGCTTGTACTTCTGGGTCTTTATGAATCCTAGTATCCCAAAGCAGGAAAAAACCCTCAAGAAATACCATTGTCTACATGTATAGTATGTTCCAGGCCCTGTGCCAGGTACTTGACATATGTTGTCTTCAATGTTATCAGCAAACCCATTAGTACAATAGTATTAATCCCATTCTACAGATGAAGAAATTGAGGCTTAGAGACTTATGTGACACTCCCAAGGTCACACAGTTTATAAGTGGAGAAACTGAAGCTAGAACTGAAGTCCCCAAACTTCAAAACCTATGCTTTTAACCATTTCATTATATTGCCTGCCTCCTCTCCAATCAGCAGTAGAATCAGTAATTGAAATCATTTATCATATTAAATAGTATCTTATACTAATATTGTCATTTACTGCTTACCAAGCATTTTACATCCTTGTCTCCCTCACTAGATTATAAATTCTTTAAGGGTATGAATTGCCTTTTACACTTCTCTTCTGCACTACTAGTGCCTAGTACAGCTCTAGGAACTTAGAAGGAAAAGAATGAAGAAAAGGTCTAATATTTATTTTGTACATCCTATGTCCCAGGCACTATCCTGAGCATTTTATAAACTTTTCTCATTACATCTTCATGCCCCTATGATGTAAGTGCTACTAGTATTTCTGTCATACAGATGAGGAAACTGAGGCTTAAAGTTTAAGTGACTTCCTCAGAAAAAAAGTCAAACACAAAAGAGTGCATTCTGTATAGTTCCACTTACAGAAAGATTAAAAACAGGCAAAACCTCTATATGGTGACAGAAGTGGTAAAAGTAGCTATTATTTCAGGGGGGTACCAACTGTGAAGGGGTACTGACTGAGAAGCGCATGAGAGTCTCCTGGAATGATTAAAGTTTCTACATTTTAATCTGGGAGATGTTTACCTGGATGTATGCATTTGTAAAAATTCATCAGGTTGTACACTTAAGACTGATGCACCTTTTTGTGTGTAAGTTGTACCTCAATTAAAAACAAACAACAACTTTGAAAAATGACTTCCTTAGAGTAGCATGATTAGTAAATGGTAGAGCTGAAATTTGAATCCAGGTCCATATGCTTCAACTCTCATGTTTCCAAAATCCCTACCTCCTCTCACTTTTGCCATATTTATAAGTATGGGGTTTATCTTCCTCTAGATAGTTTGTGCTTCTCCTCACAGCTTCCCTAGGTGAACATGAGCTGTGAGAACAGGATCCACTCAATATCCCACCCTCCAGCACCCTCCACACCTCTCATTCAACACTTGAGTTTCCTTTTAATCAAGGGACCATATTTTAATCCTCATGATGTCAGTAATTCAAGCAGAGGCATCCATCAAATGGACTATACTAATTAAAAGCTGGCAATGTTGAAATAATTCTTTTGCTCATCTTCCAAAGATTAGAGAGTTTTGCAACCATACACTGGAAAAAAGAATAACCAGCTTCAATTTGGTTCATCTATTCTGTCTAACCAGTATTTATTGGTTAAATATTCTATACAAGCTATTGTGCTGGGTCCAATGAAGACTCCAAAGATGACAATGACAGAGTCCCTGAGGATTTCTGAGTCAACCGAGGGAGATAGATGGGCACAGGGAGCTCTGTTCTGCTATAAGGTAGAATGTTCTCATTAGAATTATACACTGCAAATTACTGTGGGAATCAAGAGGAAGGTGTTGATTTTAACGGTGGTAAGTTAAAGGGTGTGTTAGGGAAGGTTTCCCAGAGGAGGTGGCTTGAGCCATGAAGAATGTGAATAAAATCCACAGAGACTTGAACTGTATAAAATCTACAGACTCATCCCCTATTCCTCTCTCTTTTTCTCATATCCCCCATCCAAACCATCCACAGGTCTGTTGGCTCTGCATTCAAAATATATCTTTTCCAGCCACTCTCTCTTCACTTCCACTACTAACATTGGACAAAACTATAATCATTTGTCACCTGGCCTATTGCACTAGCTTTCTAACGGGGTTCTCCTCTTCCACTCTTGCCTCCAGGATTTTCTTCACCAGGGTTCACAGATGTATTAAAAACATCAATCAGTTGTTGTCACTTGCCTACTTAGAAATCTTTTGTTGGCTTTTGACTTTATTTAGACTAATATCTCAACTCTGCTATGATCTCCATAACCGTCTATGATCTGGCCACTGCCTAGCTCTCTGACCTTGTCTCCTCCCCATGTCCTTGCTCACCATACTTTAGGCATACTGGCCTCCTTGCATTTCCTAAAACTTCCCAAGAACATTCTTGTATCAGAGCCTTTGTACTCTTAGTTCCCATTACTTGGAATGCCTCATTTTAAACCTCATTCATGTCTCTGTTCTTATGTCACCTCCTCAGAGAGGTCTTCCCTGAAGTCCACAGATAAAACAAGAATCCCTCCACCATTCTCTACCCCTTTTCTCAGCTTCATTTTTCTTCACAGTACTTATCACTACTTGACATTTGCTTGTATAAATATGTCCATTGGTTTATCGACTGCCTTTCCCACTAAAATATAAGCTCCATCAAAGCAGGAGTTTTTGTCTGTTTTGATCACTGCTAAATCTCCAATACCTAGAACACTGCCTTGCACATAAATAGGTACCCAATGAATAACTTCTGAATATACAGTAAGAGATAGAGGGAAAATATATTCCCAGTGGAAAATATATTCATGCATCCATTCAAAACAGTGCAAAGTTTTGTAAGTGCAAAGTGGGTGTAAGGTATGTCAGGGAAGGTAAGCCTGACAGATGTGGTCCCTGTCTTCACAGAATTCCCAGTCTAGTAAATAAGCAATTATAAACTGTGGGCTAAATTCTTTAATGTGGATGAACACCATGGACTGTGGGAACACATGCGAGAAGTATGCTACAATGACTAGCACAGTAACTGGCCCATTTTATTTATTCATTCATCTACCAAACTTTGTTGAGCACCTCCTCTGTCAAAAACATGGTGTTTAGCAAACAGAATTAATCAATTAACAAGATGACTCAGTTCCTTCTCTTACATAGCTCACACTCAAGTAGAGGAGACATATTATCAATGTTGGGATATAGAAAGACAAAGGTGAAGGATGGTAAATAGAAAGGAGGCAAGAAGATGGAGGCAAAGAGGCCTGGGAAGAGGCTGTTGCAACAATCCAGCCACAAAGGAAGAAAAGCTGGTTTGGGTCAGAGGGGCTGGGGCTGGAGAAGAGGGGATAGACCTTGCCCATGATCAGCCAAGTAAGATATGGCCATTTTCCCCAAGGCATCTTTAACATGGACTGAAGAACCCCATATCAGGCCTTTTACTCTCTCCCCTCCCACCATCATGCATGCTGGTTTCTCAATCAGGAGCTCCTCAAACCTTCCTGACATTTTATGAGGTCCTCAATGCTGTCATAGTCCATTGCACAGAACTGAAGTCTTTCACTGAAAATAAAAATGGTGTGTGGAGGTGTTTTCCTACTGCTAGACAGGTTATATTAGCCCTACTGAGCAGTAAAGTGGAAGGGGTGCAGAAGGCAACCAGGAAGCAGACAGGAGCCAAGAGGGGTGTGAGAGGAGGAAGGCCCCTCCCTTAAGCCAGCCAACTGGAACAAGAGAGCCTGACCAAGGACTGAGTTTCCAAAGGCCCATTCCATTTCAGATTACTTATTTAGGCATTACTTTATTTATACCCCTGCCTCATTCCACACTGCCTTCTGATCTGATCTGTTGATCCTCTCCCCTCCCCTCACCCTTTCAAATTAAAGGTCATCAGGATAGATTTCCTTGGGGGCCCAGACTACACCTGTTTCTTGCACGTGCTCAAATGGGAAAATGGCCAAGGACTAAATACAACTACTTTGTCGTTGGGAAGAAAACTGAGACCCAGAGAAGTTGATGAAACAGTTAAAGATAACACAGCAAATAAATGGCTAAATCCTGATCTTGCCTAGATTTGAGCCTAGATATTCTGATATTCCCAGTTTGGGGACAACATTCTCTTATGGTTCAAGTAACAGGAACTCACGTTCCAGTGGAGATCTTTCCTAAATGGTGTGAGAATGTCATTTAGTGGAAAAAAGAAGATTCCCTTTAAAAGTTGGATGCATTCAACTTTGCAGGAAGCTAGATTTATAAATGTGACAGTGTGGGATAGGAGTATACCCATGCGTACGTGGTGATTTCTGTCAATTCCACATACATACACACATGCGTACACTCACGTACACTTCTCTACTCTTCAGTCACCCAGAAAACTGAGCCCATTGCTAGTGCAAAAAGTTCTTTTTAGCATACAGCAACCATCTGAAACATGATTCCACAGTGGTCTGTAGCACCTCAAAATGGGTGAGAGGTGACCTCATCATCTGAGCCTCTTCCTGTTCAAAGGCTGGCCCCAGTCTCTCCCTTTCAACTCTCACTCCCCCTACTGTCTGTCATTTTATCTGTCATACTTTGTTGCCCTGGTCTCTGTCACACTTGGTTTATTTCTCTCCTCTCTTGTTCTCTTTTCTTTCCTCTTTCTTTGCTGTCTTTGCCTGTATCTCTCCATGTCTCTCTGTCTTTCTCTTTCTCTCTCTCATCATATTTCTTTTTATCTTACTCATTTCCACACTCTCTCTATCTCTTGCTCCTTCCCTTCCTCTCTGTCTTACAAAAGCCCTCAAAGAATCTCAGGCTTCTAAGCTGACCAGCCAGAACTGGCCTGTTCAGCTCTTAACTGGCTATCTTCTTTAATCTTTCCATAAAAATAAGTCATATTCCCAACCTAGATTAACAGCCTCCCTGACACTTTTTGGGATAAGTACTGGGTGTTGTATGGAAACCAATTTGACAATAAATTATATTGTTTTAAAAAAACAGTCTCCCTGAAAAAAAAAAAAAAACCTGGGTCTTTTCCCCTTAGTACCACTCCAACGACTTGGCATAGGGTTGGAAACACAACAGGTACCAAGAGAATACTAATTTCCTGCCTTACCCCACCCCCATTGACTGTTTAGAAATCACAAAGCTATTCTTAACCTCAATACCTCCTCTTTGGAACTGAAATAATTCATGGCAACTGGAAAGAAAAGCCTCCCAGAGCACAATGAGCATGTATGTCTTAAGAGATTGTCAACCCCCTCCCACCCACAATAGCAGTACATCATTTGTCCCAGGGACTAGCCTCCTGGAGTCTGAGTAGGCCAGCCATGAGCAAGGGTATTCTGGTCTGATTCCCACAATACCTGTCACATCAATCCCCTCACAGCCTTGCCTACAGATTTCCCCTACAATCAGATCCCAATATTACTAGTTGTGTGAGTCCATGTTTAATGTTTGTCTCCCCCATTATAAAGTGGGCTCCATGAGGGCAAAGTCTGTGTCTGTCTTTTTACCATTATGTCTCCAGCACCTATCACAGTGCCTGGCACAGAGTGGGCATGCAATATGCATTTGTTGAATAAATCAGCAAACAAACCATCTGTAAATCTCCATGTTCTCTTCTGTAGGATGAGCAACATATCAACTACTTCCTAGGACTCTTAGAAAACTGAAAAATGATAATATATTTAAAGTGACTAGCATACAGTAGGTGCTCAATAAATGTAAGAACCTCACAGTGTCTTTGGGAAGGCAAAATAACATGACATATAGAGAAGTGACTTGCTCACTGCCTGGCACTGAGGAAGCCCTCAATAAATGTCCATGCCCTTTCACATCTTTGCCACAGCCTGTAGCCAGAACTGCAGGGGGAACAGCTATGAGTGAGCCCCCTCCCAACTGCCTCCAGGAATGTGGTCTTATACCTTCTGGTAGCCTCTTTAAACAGCCCTAAGCAGGTGGACACTTAAACTGTAATCCCCAAGGCCCTGTTTTCAGCCCCTTCCCAGCCTTTCCTGACTAATTAGATGAGTAACAGTGTTTACTGTCTCTGGCTGGGCAGCTGACGGATCGTCGAGGCTGCAGATCATTAACCTTTCCCGGGTTCCCAAATGTTCTCATTAAGGAGCCCTGTCCTATATCTTTTTCCAGCCCTGAGCTGAGGGCTGTGGGGCTGGCTGACAGGGTGGGGTGTGTCTGCAGCAGTTCTGGGCAGAGTTCTGTGCTGCAGCCTCAAGGATTTTGTCTGCTCTTTCCCCCCATGTCCCTTCCTTCAGAAAGCTTCCTCCCAGATATATATTCTTTTGGGAAAGCCCCACCAAGAATATATTACCCTTCTTGCCTCATCTATATCTCACCAGGGTGTGAGGATCAATTTCAGACTGAAGGGCTGCTGGAAAGATCTTCAGAACTTCAGGATGTAGGTAACAGAGCTCCAGAACACCTGAGGCTTACTCTGATTCTGCCTCTAATTGGCTCTGTAACTTTGAACAGACTATCTTGCTTCTCTATACTCTGTTTCCCTACTTTTGGAATGAAACTCTTTGCTCTTGAAGGGCTTTTCCAGCACTTGGGATCTCTGTTTCAGAAGTAGGTATAGTGGTGTATTACTATAAGACAGAACTTAAGAGATGGAGCTCACAAATATGACTCCACTCCAGTCTGTCAATCTATCTAGTTTCTATCTAAGAGAACTCTTTATTCCCTTCATGCTTTTCAGAAGGTCTCTACACAGGATCTTTTGTTTTCTCAGAGGCATACTTCATGATAAGACTGTAGGAAAGGAAGTCCAAAGAGCTGGTTAGTCAGAATTACTATGGTAAGTAGTGACTGGTTTGGGAAAGCTTAGCATGTACCAGGACAAGGTTTGGAGGACAGCTATAAGCAAGGAAACAAATAAATTCTCTATGCTCTAATGGCAGAAATATACTTCTGAGTTCTGCATATAACTAGTTGTATGACTCTGGATGACTTGCTTAACCTATCTGGGATTTAGGTTTTTTAAGTTGTAAAATAGAAATAATAACAACCAGAGTGGGTTAGGATATTCAGTGAGACAATTGACATAAAACTCCTAGTTCAGAGGCTGCATTTTCCCAAAGGGAGTCAAATCGTGCCCCATTTTATCTTCATCAGGCCATCATCTTCTCACTGAAATTGAAGGAGTGCAATTTTAGCACAGTTTCTTCAACTTTCCCCACCATCCAGCCACAGAGGCTTGGAATACCCACCAGAAGAACCATTCATTGAGAACCTGTGGTACATGTGTATTTTAGCTGGGCAAAGGTATAGAATGGGAAGATGGAATGGAGTTAGCTAACACATTTGCAGGAAGAAGTTTAACTGATTAGCATTTTAGTACCCAGGGCACAGTGATGGGATCCAAACAAGGGAAGCGGAAATGACCAAGGCAAGAGTCATGGAAGGGCTGAAATATAGGACATTAAAGGAGGAAATCCTCAATGGCTCTACATCTCCCTTTAGCCTCACTGTATCCAATCCATTATGGAGTCTTGTATACCTCCTTGAATAACTCATTTAACTTAAACTCAACATTTCCAAAATTGAATTTACTGTCCCACCCTCAACATGCTTCTCCTCCCTCAGTGCTCCCCATTTCAGTGAGTGGCACCACCATCCACTGTAAGCCCCACATAAGACACTAGGCCACATACTTCATGAATTCTTCTCCCTATAATCCATAGTCAATCTCCAAACCAGTATATTTTACATATAAAATATGCCTTAAATCCGTAAACTACTCTCTGTATTTACTCCCAATGCCTAAGCTGTATTTCAAGCCAATGTAATCAGAAACTTGGGAGGTAAGACTCAGGAATTGGTATTTTTTAAAGCTCCCCGTATGAATCCAACATGTATCCAAGGATGAGAACCACTGCTCTATACATTATACAAAGTGATATTTTCAAAATATAAGTCATACACTGTCACTTTCCTGCTGAAAACCCTTTACTGGATTGCCATTGTGTTTAGAATAAACTCCATGCTCTTTCCTATGACCTACAAGATCCTCTAAAAGATGGTCCCTGTTGATGTCTCTAATATCATCTATATCCTCCCTTTTTTTTCTTATATGTCAGCCATATTAGATTTCTTTCTGTACTCCCAATACACTAAACTCATTCCCATCTCAGAGACTGGCATTAACCGTCTCAGTATTCCCAAACTCAAAGGCCAATGTTGAGGTCTGTGCTGTATTCCAAGAAAAACACTATCTTGTCTGTATAAAGAATAAAGGTAAACCCAAAAACCAACAAAGAGGCTTAGATTATCCCTTAAACTTTTCCTCAACATTTCTCCATCTGCAGCTCCACCATACCATTGGAGTTGGTTTGTACAGTGTTTACCATACCATCTGTCACTGGTTTCAGGGCCCTTTGCTGGCCATTCCCATCTCTCCTATCAGTTTCACACTATGCAATCTAGTTAAAATGGCCACACAAAATGCAAATTACAACCACAGCAAGATACTACTACTACTACTACTACACACACACACGCCCACACATGCACACACATGCATGCATCAAAATGGCTAAAATTGAAAACAAGAACATCAGTACCAAATGTTGGCAAGAATAAGGAGCAACTGGTTGGAGTACAAATATATAGAATCACTTCAGGAAATTTTCTGGCAGTATCTAACAAAGTGAAAAAATATACCCACTCTATGATTCAGCTGTCCTATACTTAAATATATAGACAGAGAGACAAATGAGTGCATATGTCTATCAAAAACAGGTACAGGAATGTTCATAGCAGCAACATTATTCATAGTAGCCCCTAATGGTAGGTAAATAACTCAAATATCCATCAGTAGCAGAATAAATAAGTAAAATGTACTATATTCACACAACTAAATACTACAAATACAGCAAGAAAGGAAAAGAAAGTAAAACAAAAAAGAACTACTGGTACACTCAACAATATGGGTAAATTTTATAGACATTAGAATAAGTAAAAGAAGACAGACACAAAGAGTACATTGAAGAACAAGCAAAATTGATGCCAATAGAAGTCAGACTAGTGCAGTGGTTCTCAAAGCACCAGCAGCTCCTAAGAACTTGATATAAATGCACGTTCTTGGGCCTCACCCAGATCAACCGAATTAGAATCTCTGAAGGTGAGGCCCAGTCATTTGTGCTTTAATGAGACCTCCAGATGTTTCTGGACAAGTGGTTACTGGTTAGGATAGTACTGACTGAGAAGGAGTGTGAAAGAGCCTTCTAAAGTGCTTGAAACATTCCACAGCATCCAAGACAATAAGTGCTATTATATAAACAAGGAGGACAAGTTTCAATTACAACAAGAGTGGGTTGGTGTGTGGAAATAGGACATGGAGTGGCTGAGTGAATTAGAAGTGGCAGGAGTGAGGAGTGGAAGAGGGTATCTCCAGCTAGTGCTAATTACATTGGCCAAGCCGGTGCTCTCCACTTTAGCTCAGCTACCTCCTTGCTCTCCAACGTCTACCATTAAGCCTACAGAATCCCCCCATTTTTCCTACCCACAAAGTAGTGTTTAGTCATGGGCCCTGGTTGATGACCTCTCTGCCTTTGAAAGTTTCTTTCCAATTAATAGAACTCTCATCTCCTTAATGGGATGAGCCAGTTCTGTTCCAGGAGTCATTTCATTTGGCTGTGGCACTGGATAGTGGTGGAGGGAGTTAGAGATATCATTGAGTCTGCCAGAGTCATCATTTTCTTGTCCATTCCATCAGTCCACTTACTCTAAGAGCCTGTCAAGAAAAAGATGAAGCACATAACTGGGGTGCTGTGTTCAAAGCTGACTGCTGGGGTGCATGACCCTGCTGATACTGACCTCTGAGCAGGCCTAGGAAACTCACAGCACTCAACAGGTTAGCAACCAATTGATGTTGCCTTCTTGGGAACCTAGAACTGTAGAAGATTCAAACTAGAATGACCTTAGAGGATTTCTTGTCTATCTCCTCATTGGATTCATGGGAAACTGAGGTCCAGAACACACAGCAAGCCAGTATCTCCCAGGAAGGATACTTAGTAATGTTCTAGCTATGTTATCCATGTATCTCCCCAAAGAGGACTATCTGGAAAATTAAGTGACTGCAGTTCCAGCTCTATCTCTGCTCTTTTTCTCAGCAAAGATTGTCTCATATCTATGGGCTTGTGATAGGAATACGTTTCCTTATTCCCCTTCCTTGCCAGAGAAGTAGCTTCCCTCCAGAACCCTGAGAATTGAAAATGCTTATTTCAGAGACCTGAAGAGACAACACCATGTGCTACAAAAATGGCCTGACTCTCCCAAGGATCATATTCACACAAGTACTTGGCCCCAAAGTTTAGATTGGAGAAGCCTGGTTCTCACTCCATAGTTCATCTATGCCTCGTACTAAGCAGCACTGTAAATAGTGGCTTTCCTTGCCGTGGGAGAAACACAGCACTTGTACTTGGAGAACTCTGCTCTGATAAGGAAAAAAGAGATCATGTGCTATGGTAGAAAGATTACTGAAACTAAAGACAGAAGGACATGGATCCATAGTCCCAGCTCTGTCACTTATTAATCACAAGATATCAGTCAAATCATGTCATCTCTCTAAGCTCCATATTCCCCAACTCTAAAATGTAGCTCACATTATCTACTTCCAGAGTCATTGTACATATAAAACAATGTCCACGGAATACTTTACACAGTGCCAGGTACATAGTTAGAACTCACTAAATTGTATCTATTATTTTTATTAGCTGGGTAATCTTAAGTCCTTCCACTTGTGGAGCCATCAATTTCCACATCACATTTCAAATGGAGATGGGAACATCCACCAGATAGTGTTGTTACAATTATTAAATGGGGTCATGTTTCTAAAATGCCTTGCAAGATACCTGGCACATGGAAGGCACTCAACACCTGTCCATTGAATTTGAATCTATTCATATATATATATATATATATATATATATATATATATATATATATACACATGTATATATATTCATATATATATGTTCATATATATTCATGTATATATATTTAGGAGGGCTGAGCAGGGAGAGCCTAAGTCACTGGTTTTCCAAAGGCAAGAGTCTTGACATTCAATTAGAAGAGCTGGTAATTACAGAGCCATCAGCATTGGGTCATTTATCTTGAAGACAGAAAGCTGATCGGGGCTTGTTATGAGAAGATTTTATCCAGTAGCACCAGCTTGTTCAACATTGGTTCCTGTCACCTGGATTTTCTACGTTTCCCAAGGTCCCTGGGGGACTGTGACAGGGTTTGTTTTGGAGAAACAGGAAGAGCAGAGTCCAGGGCACAGACCAGCCACAGCCGGATGCCTTGATTCTATTCCTTGAACTATGGCAGCTTAGTCTGACTACTGCAGGGGGTGGGGAGCACTCATGCAAGTGGAATAAATACATATCTTTAGACAGCGATAGAGTGCTAGACATCAGGCCTGAATAAGTGCTTTGGGAGCATAGGTAGGGCATCAGAATGTCTACTTCAGAGGAACTTGGAGGACTTTTCAGCCTGTCTTTGAAGGATGAGTAGGAGTTTCACAAGTAGGAGTCAGAGAAAGAAACAGTGCATGCAAAGTGCAATGCCATGGCATATTTGGGAAAGGGATTCACTGAGGCTCAAGTGCAGAATGTGTGAGGAGTGGACGGAAATCTGGTCAGGGAAAGAATTATGAATTTCCTTGTAGGACAAAATAGTGTGGATTTGATCTTTAAAGAAATGAAGCTGAGGCCTAGTGACATGATCAGATTCATGTTTTAGAAATCTCTGGCTACACTGTGGAGAATGGCTGCAGGGAGGAGGGGCAGAGGCATCGGGACCAGTTCAGAAACTGTTCCAATGGTCTGGGTAAGAAACAATGAAGGGCCATTCTAGGGTAGAAACAATGTGGAGAAACAAAGATAAAAAACTAGACCTTGGTGATCAGTTGAATAGGAGAGTTGAAATAGAGCAGGGGTGAGGATGACTTTGAAATTTATAGTTTAAGAAACTGGGTTAATGAGGATTCCATTAACCAACATAAGTAATATAAGGTGGAAGTAATGAGTTATGTCAAGTTTGAGGGATACAAAAAATATCTAGATGAAAATGACAAAGGCTGCTGTTTATTTTCTATGTGCCCAGCATGGTATATTGTCCCTGTTTTTCTTCTTGGATACTATAGTTTTATTTATTTTTCCAGATTTATTAAGATATTATTGGCATATAATATATGTAAGTTTAAGGTGTACAATGCGATTATTTGATATCTCATATAGTGCTAAATGATTACCACAATAAGATTAGTTAACGCTCCCATCTTCTCACATGATTGCCTGATTTTTTGTGGTGACAGCATTTAAGAACTACTGCCCACACTTTCAAGTGTATAATACAATATTGTTAATTATAGTCACCATGCTGTACATTAGAAGTAACCCTATGATGTAGACACTATAATTTACTGTAGACATCCCATTTAGTGGATGAAGAAACTAAGGCGCAAAGAGATTGAGTGACATGCCAAGTCTAGTCTGACTGCAACCTTCTGGTATTTGCACTTTACTCCTCTGCCAAGAGAGATAGACAAAGTCTTAAGGACAAGTCCTCACATAAAAGCAGTGACATGTCTATCATTGTTCTGCAAATGGCTGACCAGACCCTAAATTGGCACTGTGCCAATTTCCAGTCATTTCCTATCGTCCCATTTGAAACAGATTTTAGGGGCTAATCTGGGAAAAGGTACACTCCAGCCTGGGAGGCTCTATGCCCCTTGACATAGAGCTGTTGACAGAAAAGACTCTCAGATGTTCTTCTACCTGACCACTACCTACAGGCTTGCTTTCATGGGGTGTCATAGCTCCTCTCATTTGCTCTGGACCTAGGCCCAGACTTGTTTCCAGTGGCATCTAGAAAAATAACTATGGTCACAAACACACAGGCATCACGCTATTTATAAAGAAGCCTGAAAGTGTTAGGAGCTCTTAGTACCCAGGGGAAGTGTATCAGTGAAGACTCTTTGGAATTGTGGTATTTTGTCCATTTGCCTTTTCCCAGTCTTAGCTATCTCTCCATGCAAGAGACATCCCTTCAACGATTACCCCCTGAATGGTCTTTCTTGGCTTTATTCTTTATTTTACTCCTATCGACCACTTCCATTCTCAGGGGCCTTTCAAAGTCACTCCAAGACCTCTGTGGTTTTAATTAACCAAGTGGTTTGGTGCCATCAGCCTCCTTCCATCAATTTATTAGTCATTTCCTTCTTGGGCTCATTAATGAACATACTTAATAACACTGTTTCCAGCCTCCAGTCTCTGGAGCCCTCCCCCGCCCCCACTTCACAATGCCTTTCTCCTTGCCAGGAACTGCTGGACACTCATACCCTGGTCCTTTCCCTCTGCACCAGTTTGAAATTCATAAATATGAACTTACTCTCCAGGGTTGAAGGGGAGTCTCTGGGCATGTGTGTGGGTGTGGAGATGCATATGCATGTGCGAGAGAGGGAGGGAGAAGGGAAAGTCTGAGAGAAACAGACATAAAGAGAACAGGGAGAGATAATGAAAAATTTTCCATAATGGGGTTTTTATCCACAGGCCTTTTGAAAATCAATTACATATAATGCATATCCTTTATCCCCTCATCTACAACCTGCTCTCACTACTGTCACTGTGCCACCTCTCCCCTAAAATCATGAATTCAGGCTTATAAATTGTCACAACTGAAAGGGGCCTTAAAGACCATCTAGCACAAATTTCTAACTGTTCAGATGAGAAAATTGGGGCTCAGATGGGGCTAGGCTATTGCTCACTAGGGGTCACTAGTAGAGGACCCCCCAACCACCTTCCCTCACTGTGTGTGACAGGTAGTAAACAGGCTGTTGGCTATTAACAATAGAATGCATGCACGCACGCATGCATCTCTACCCAAATTCCAGAGCAAATTCCTGCTCTAGGGTTAACAGGACAGACTCAGGAACCTATTGTTTGTGTTCAAATCTTAGCTCTGTAAGTCAGTGCATTTGTTGGAGCTGGTGTAACAAATTATCATAAACTAGATGGCCTAAAACAACAGAAACTGATTCTCTCATAGAGCAAGAGGCAAGAAATCCAAAATCCTGGCATTGGCAGTGTTGGTTCCTTCTGGAGAGACCATTCTGTGCCTCTCTTCTAGCTTCTGGTGGTTGCCTATAATCCTTGGTGTTCCTTGGCTTATAGACACAAACTACAGTGTCCACGCCTATCTTCACATGGCCTTCTTCCCTGTTTCTGTGTCCTCTTCTCTTTTATAAGGACATCAGTCATTGGATGTAGAGCCCATCTTAAATCGAGGATGATTTCATCCCAAGATTCTTAACTAATTACATCTGCAGAGACCCTATTTCCAAATAAAGTCACATTCTGAAGTTCAAAGTGGACATGAATTTGGGGGGACACTATTTAACTCACTATAATCATAAAAAGTCTCAGAGCCTCAGCTTTCTCATCTGTAAAATGGAGATAATACCACTCCTCATATTCCTTATTCAAGGCTTTGAAGATTGAATAAGTTACTAGATGGTATAGCTCTCAGAACAGTGCCTGGCATACAGTAAGCACAGTACTGGCATTTTAGTCCCATTGAATCCTGAGGTCCATAGAGAATTCTGTCCATTTTTTTCTCTTTTATTTTCATTTTCTTTTTTAAAAACTTTGTATCTCCTAGATTGAGAACAGTGTTTGGCACACAATAGGGGCTCATTAAATATTTTTGAAATGAGTACATGCATGTTTTGGGATCACACCCAAGGGAAGTCCATCTCCACAAGCTGATGGGAGCCTGGATGTTTCACTCACACAATTCTCTAGCTGGAAAAGCTAGAATTCATCCAATCTCTTGGAGAAACAACTGAAATGGCATGAGGGTTGTTGGGGATGCAGGCTTACAAACACTGTTGAAGGGTACCCTTAGGCCACACACAGCACTAAGAGAGACCACAGAGTAGGGATATTTGAATCACTTATTTCTGTGGATACAGCTACAGCTATCAGAGTGAGAGGAGGGAAAGAGAGGAGAGGCAGGCAGGCACCAGCTGCTGGCTGACCGGGTCAAAGAGCACCAGCAGGTCTCTGAATACAATCCCCCGAAAGGGTTCTGGGGACATTGCTAGCGAGGCTAAGAGAAACAGTCATGGAGCTCCCTATGGGCTATGTCTTCAATTGGATATTGTCACCCAAAGGATGCCCTTACTAGGAAAAGTGCCTGGCAGGCTCTGAGCCAGCTGTCCAACTGTCTCTCAGGGCTCAGTTACCTTTCATTCCCTCCCTTCTGGGCAGGAATTTGCTCTTGGGGTTTGAGTGAAAGATGCCTCTGTGTGTGTGTGAGTGAGTGAGTGTGTGTGTGTGTGAGTGTGTGTGTGTGTGTGTGTGTGTGTGTGTGTGTGTGTGTGTATGCAGTGCTCCTGTACCTGTTTGTTTCGGGGATGAGGGGCATGTTGCTCTCCAGGACAGGAATGTGTAATCTAAGCCAGCCTCCAAGACTAAGGCTAGCAGAAGAGCTGAGATCCAAAATTAGCACACTGACCTGAAGCCTTAGCCTGAATACACAAGTGTGCAAATCACTGGGGGCTGTCCAGGGTGGGCATGGGGCAGAGGCATCAGGGAAGCTGGAATTGGGTCACTTTTAGTGGGAATGCAGGTTCATGGAGCTATTCCCTACCATCCTTCCCAGAACCATGCAGTGTAAGATGGCCAGTTGAGAGACAGTCAGACAGGGATTTGGAACTCAGTATGTGACTTGATTGGAAATTCAGTTGGTAGCCAGGATAAGGGCACAGAGATAGCTAATTGAATAGGTACCAGGTGCCAAGTACTGTGTTAAACTTTTTATGAACATTGACCATTTCTTACTCAGAATCTCCCTGAGTTAATTACCAATGGCATCCCCCTTTTCTAGTAAAAAGTTGAGTCTTAGAGGGCACACAGCTGGGAAGTGATAGAACCAGAATCAGAACCTACACAGGTTGACTCCAAACCCCATACTCTTTAACGATTCAGCTGTATTGTCCTCAGAATAGGGCACATCCCGAGGCCAGGGTGTAAGGCTGGAACTGTGGCCAATGACAGGAGTTTGGTCGTCAGAAAAATTTGGGGGTCTTGTTACTCGTGGATATTCTGCTGTTGTCTCAGTTTTTGATTAATCGCTGCAGCAAAAATGTGAGAATTATATTGAAGTAGCGCCCCCTTGTGGGGAGAGTGGTGGTAGCAAGTAAATGAGGGATTTTTGAAGATTGAGTTTTTCTTGATTCCTGATGTGTGACTGGATCCAGTGTGCTTGGTGTGATCTATGGTGCTTGCCGTCCCAGGGGCTGGCAGATGAAAAGTACAAGGGTTTTCATGAAAGTACTGAGAGAACGCCCAAACTGAAGACAAAGGTCTGTAGTGCCTAATGGGCTTTAAAACTAAAGATACTAAAAAGGGCTTGAGGGAAGAATCAAAGAAATCAGACTCAGTTTCTCAGGGAAACAGAAAACAGAAATTAAAGAAAACCTGGTTAGGAAATCCCTAGGTCCAATTTGTTACTATACTAATCCTATGCTATTATCAATCCATCAATAAGTGTTTAATAATATTAAACATTATAGGGGCGCCTGGGTGGCTCAGTCGGTTAAGTGTCCAACTTAGGCTCAGGTCATGATCTCACGGTTCGTGGGTTCGAGCCCTGCATCAGGCTCTGTGCTGATAGCTCGGAGCCTGGAGCCTGCTTCTGATTCTGTGCCTCCATCTCTCTCTTCCCCTCCCCTGCTCACGCTGTCTCTCTCTGTCTCTCAAAAATAAATAAATGTAAAAAATAATTTTTTAATAATATTAAATGTTATGAATGGTAATAGCTCTAATTCATAGAATTCCCACTATGTGCCAGGTTTATATGTATAATCTTCATAAAAATCCCGCACATTGAAAATTATTCTTTCCATCTTACAACTGAGTAAGCTGAACTTGAGAACATAAGTGACTTAACTAAGAACCACACAGCTAGGAAATGGCATAGCCTGGGTCTAGACCTATATCTGTCTGGCTTCAGAGCCATGCCTTTTCTATTGTAGACTATTTCCCCTTAAACTGTCATTAGCATCCACAAATTCTATCACTCTCTTTAGTTTCAAATGGCATTTATGACATGTTCTCTGTATGTCTAGATTCATCTAAGTCTTACAATGACCCTATGAGGCAGACACTATTGTTAGCCCCTTTCTACAGATTAGGAAGTTGAAGCACAGTGAAGGTACATAACTTGCCAACGATCACAAAGACAGCAGTACCAATATTTGAACTCATGCCTGTCTGACTCGAGGAGTCATGTTCTTACCACTCTTGCACATTGCTTCTCCAGAGACAAAGTGGACTCCCAAAGGGCCTGAAGGCATGTTAATCCTGTAGATTTCCTCAGAACCAACTTGAAAAACTGGGAAGTGACCGGATTTGAGATAACTAAAGTCATGCCCTCTGCTCCTCCTTCCCTCTATGTTTCCTTACCTCGCTTCAACCTGTCTCCATAACATATATAACCCGTGCATGCTATGATTTCTATGCTTTTATTATCTGTCTCGCCCACCGAACTGTGAGCTCCTTGAAAATGGGGACTTTGACTGTCTTGTTCTATCCTCAGCCTATAGAATGGTACATAGAACATGGTAGGTGTTCAGTAAATGTGGATATGCTGAATCCTAGCCTGCAGGTTCTTCTCGACTCCTCTGACAACCTCTGTTCTATGTTGAATCTAGATGGGACAGATTTGTTAAGGCCACTAGTGACATACATGACCTACAAGCAGCAGATTTTTAACCCCCAAATTACTGGACCTCTTAGTAGCACTTGACCCAGTTGACTACCCCCCATCATTCATTCAACAAATATCTCTTGAGCTGTGCCTAGTGGTCAAGTGCACACACAGCCTGTGAAGCCAGGCTGCCTGGACTTGAGTCTCGTCTCTGCTACTGACTAGTTGTGTGATTTTGAAAAATTTACTTAACCTCTCTGTGCTTTAATTTCCTCATCTATGAAAATGAAAGCAACAAGAGTGAGCACTACATTCAGTTGTTGGGGAGAACGCAATGAGCTAATATATCTAAAGACCTTGTAATACACTACATATGTGTTTGCTAATTAAAATAAAGTCATAGAAGCTACAGGGGATATAACTGTGACCAAAATAGACAAAAACAGCTGCCCTCTTGGGACTTAACATCTAGTAGGAGAGATAGAGAATAAAGAAAGAAATCCATAACTTTGCTGCCTCTTTCTCTTCTGTCAAGCCATTAAATGTTGGAATTCCTGAATGATCCTTTTCTCCACCCCTCTATTTATTCTCTCTCTCTTTCTCTCCCTTTCCCTCCTCCTCCTCTTCCTCTTCCTCCTCCTCCTCTCCTTCTTCTCCCTCTTTTTCTCCCATCTCTCCCCTTCTCAGTGCTTCTACCCATCTATTGTGTTTGGAGCAGAGCAGCCTGGCCCTGGATTCAGACTGCCTCTACTTAAATCCTGCCTCTGCAATTTACCAACTCTATGATCCTGGGGAAGTCATTTAACCCCTCTGGACCTCAGTTTCCTCATCTTTAAAATCAGGGTAATAAACCACCAACTTCATAGGATCACCAGGAGAATTAAACTAGATAGAGTTAATTAACGTAAATCTCTTAAGACAGCACTGGTACATAGTGAGTGCCTAATAAATGCTATCTATATGGGGAAGATTCCCAAATATCTCCTCTGAGCTCCAAACCACATATTCACCTGTGTTCTTGTCGTGCCCATTTGGATATCTCAAAAACACCTCCACCTTGATATATTCAAAAGTCAAACTCATGCCCCGTCCACACATCCCAAACTAGTCCTCTTCTAGTGCTGTTGTCTTTGTGAATAACACCAGCAACCACATAGCTACACAAGTCCTAGGCTCGGAGCCATTATTGTCCCTTCCTTTCACTCAGTCCACATAGAAAATCCATCAACAAGTCCTGTAGTAATGAATGTAGGGAGTTTAGCATTGCTGTAAAGAACAGAGACTTTGGAGTCAAACATGGTTAAAAAGCCTAGTTCTGCCACTTATTACCTGTGTAGCCAGCCCGCTCTAAGTCTCAGTTTCTTCGTATGTACAATAGGGACAATAATGGTGTGCATCTCATTGGATTGATGTGAGGAATAAATGAATTAGTACATATATATGTCTTAGAACAATGCCTAGATATAAAAAGCACTCAGTAATTGTTAAGTGCTATTTTTATTAACGCAGCTTTTTTTTTTTTTTGGTAGCTGTTGCCTTGGCTTCCTATTTCTGTGAACCATCCCTCCATGTGTTTACTTCTGTGAACCATCCCTCCATGTGTTTACTTCTGTAGGAAGCGGAACTGCAGGAAATGAATGTATGAAATGCTAGTAGTGAAATCTGGTTGGCGAAGCCCCAGATGACCTTAACTCAAACAGAACAGCACAGATGGCTCAGACCCTCATCTATATTCCAATTTTGTTAGCGGGAGATTGGTGCCGACCTGGTACACAGTGAAACCTGGCATTTAGAGAAAACTGAAGCCATAGAAGATTAATCATTAGAAATATTTTTAATCACTAAAATTTACTGAATCCCAACTATATGCTAGACACTGAAGAGATAATTGGATCGGACCCAGTCTTCAAAGACCTCACAGTATCTGAAGACCAGACAACAACTGTAGAGGCTTCAAGAGTACTGATCTACTCCCCACATGGCCATGATTTAGGCTATTCACTGAAGATTGCTCAGTATCAATTTTTCCTTCTTTGCAATGGGAGAATTGCTAGACAAATCTTGCTGTTAAAACCCTTATTTATTTTATTTTATTTATTTATTTATTTTATTTTTTATTTATATTTATATATTTATTTATATTTTATTTTATTTATTTTATTTTATTTTATTTTATTTTATTTATTTATTAAAACCCTTATTTATATGCTCTTGCCCTAAGGCAAATCTGGAGTTACACAGACTGAGGGTCAAATCCCAGCTTTGCCACTTCATAGCTATGTAATTTGGAGGTAGTCTTTTAACTTCCCTAAGCTTTTGTCGCTTCATTTGTACAATAGAGTTCATAATAGTACTACCTACCTCATAGGATTGCAGAGGAGCAAAAGAGCTCATCCATACAAAGCAGTGAACACAGCGCACAGAGTAAGTGCTTGATTCCTACTGGCCATTATTCTTAACCTACAAGTAGACAGAGATAGTCTGAGAAGGAATGGCAAAGACCATGAGAATTTTCACATATTGAGAACATGGAAGGGTGTTCACAAAATGAAATAATGTCTAATGTGCAAAAACCCTGACCACAGCCCAGGTTTATCATACATTCCCCAGCTGGGTCATAACAGGGCTCACAGTGTGAAAAGTTGAGCCAACCTAAGGGTTTTGAATAATGAGATGAGAGGTCATGAATTCCTGGCTTTGAATCCCACTTTAGTATTCCAAGGAGAGCTTTTTAGAAGTGACATATTTGTTCCACAGTAGTTTGCAGTTCAGATATGCTGCCATTAGGGAGAAAGTGGCCCTAGGTTGGGGTCTCATGGGCCATATAATCAGGATTTTCATACTTCTTTGGTGGTTAGACAGAAATAGCATGATTTTTCATTTGGTTTCATTGCTGTTACTGTTTTGTTTGTTTTCAAGGAGGCAGTGCAGTCATTGCTGTGAGTATGGTCTCTGAAACCAGACGGCCTGGGTTCAAATTCCAGTTGTGCCAGTTACTTGTTCTGTGACTGTGGGCAAGTCACTAAGCTTTTCTGGCCTCAGTTTCATCCTTTATCAAATAGTAATAATAATATCCCTCACAGGGACAAAGAGAGATCACATACATAAAAATCACCCAGTCCGGTATCTGGTACTCAGGAAGCTCAGGAAGCTGATTCAGTAAGCTTCACATTACAGATGAGGTATTGAGGAGGAGGGAAGCTGAGAAGTCCTCTTTACCCCCGAAGCCTGTCCTCAACAGTGCTTAAAATTTTATTATTACAGCCTCATTCCCTCAGTTAAGTTCTCCAGATGCGTCCTATTAAAGGAAATATACTTGGAAAGGGTCACCCCTCAACTGGAATCAAGCTGAGTAGAGATTGGGTGACTGGCAACTGGTGGCCAGACACAGAACTGAGGTAGTCACCAAGGAGAGAGGGGCCCAGAAGGGAAGTGAGCAGGTATCAGAAAAGAACTTCAGCCTCTCAATTGTCCCTAAAGGTGCTCTGGGCAAAGTGGGAGGATTGGAAGGGCCCCTATGCTGAGTGAAGGTCCAGGTACCTGCTTGCCAAGCTCAAAACTTGTACAATTATGAGGCAGAATGATAACATGAATATTTCCCCCTCCGTGTGCAGGATTTTCTTAATTAAGTTGTCTTTGAACCATTAATTTTTACTGCTTGTTCTCTTCTTACCCTCAGTGGCTCAGCCAATGGGCATACCAGCCTGGCATTTTTTATTTTGTTTCTACAAAGACTCTTTCTTCAGAACTGATTTGTATAGTTGCCTCACCCTGACTCTGGTGGGCCCCAAATGAGCAGAATTTCATTCAACAAGTATGATTCATGGGATCCTATCTGGCACAGTGGTAGGAAAGTGAGCTGAGTAGCTAGGGGTTTCTAAGCTTGAACCTCGACTTTGCTGTGCGATCTCAGCTAAGTTGCCTAACCTCTCTGAGTCTCAGTTTCTTCATCTTTAAAATAGGTATCATGATACCCACTGAAGATGATTACTACAAGGATGAAATAGTATGGCATGTGTTAATACACCCTTCTCAGAGAATACCCCTTCTAGGTTCTGGAATCATTTATCATGTAATGAAGGATGAAGAATAGATAAGAGGTAGTGAGCAGAGACTGGAGGAAAAGGGTAATAATAATAAAAAAAAAAGAGGTAGATGTGAAAGGAGGGGCGGTGGGGGTAGCATAACACCTGATGGCTTCTACGTTCTATGTTGTCTGTGAAAAAAAGAGGCCAATGACTGTGTGCAGGAGAGTGGGGGTGGGCAGAAGGCTGGAGGAACCCTGATCTCCAGTGGTAATGCTCACACATTAACTGTGTATAGCCCTTCGCATCCCACAGTGAGCTCACTACCCATAGCTCTAGAAATTGCCTTCCGCTCCAGAAAACTGGTTTTCTTCTCTCTCCTCTTTTTTCCCCCTTCACTGCCTCCTCTCCTTTCTCTTTGGTTCTTTTTCTGTGTTTCTCCATCTCTCTTGCCCTCTATAAGTTAATATCTCAATAAATACCTCTCTCCATCTCTCTGCCTCTATGTATCTCTCTTTGCATATATGTGTGTGTGTGTGTGTGTGTGTGTGTGTGTGTGTGGTATACATATATATAGACACACACACACAGATATACTGAACCTACATCTTTATCTGTCAGCCTGTCTCGCTCCCTGTCTCACTCTCTCTCTTTCCCTCTCTCCCTCACCCTCTCTTCACTGATTCTTCTTTCACCCCGATAGAAGAGTCATTTTCAGAATTTCTTAAACCCTGTGGAGTTCCCTTACAACTGATGGAGGATCCAAGAAAGTGCTCAAAGGGGATGGCAGTGGCTGGGGCTGAGGAAGACTACTGCTGCCAGAGAAGGCAGAACGAAGAGCTTTCCTTCCCTCCATCTATAAATGGCCTGAAACAAGTCCTCTGGAACAACCCGCTCCCTCTCAGCTACCCAGCTTCAAAAGAGGCCCTACCATCTGTCACAGCCCCTCTACCCCATGATAAACAAGCTGCTGTCCAGGTTATGATACAGTGAAAGGAGCATGGAAGGTGTATGTCATCACAGGCCAAGGGTGGCTATGGCAGATGGTCATGGTGGGGGGGGGGGTGTACTAAGGACAAGGGAGGGGATGTATTTCCATTCATTTGGCTGCAGGAGCTTTTCTGCTTGTCAACTGTTCACAGGAACATCCTTAGAAAATATCTTAAGGACTCTTGGTGTCAGGGACATAATGTTTGACTCAACCTTGCCCCCAAATGCTTTTTTGTGTCACCAACCTCATCCTCACCCCCTGACCCAAGCACTTGGCTTATAGAGAGGCTCAAGCTTCAGGCGGGAGGCACACCATGTGACCTTTCTGAGCTTGTCCAATGTTAGACTCCACTGATCATATGCTATGTTTAGGTTCAACACCTGTTTTGCAGCACAGTTCTGCCTCCTCCTCACCAGCCCTGAGGCAGTAGTATGAAAAGAGCCCTAAAATTGAAGCCAGGGCCTTAGTTTTGGGTTCTACCTCCCACAGTCCTCCTGTTTGCTGCAGTGGTCCCCAGTGGTTTCAGGAAGCAGTTCCCAGCTGAATAACCCCTTCAACAGGAACAATATATAGATAGATCCCAATTATTGACTCATATTCATTACAGTGTTAAACTATGTGCAAAGAGAAAACAAGCTGTAAACTCTCCATGCTTATGGCTGATACACAATTATAAGGCTGAAACAAACTTCCAAATGAAGTGTAAACAAAAGCACAAAACCAATAAAAATCAAATGAACAGCAATGATTTTAACAAGGTGGATGATGTTGTTTTTCTAAAATTAAATTGCTGTTCAGATCGTGACTGCCGTGCCAACTGGGATACAGGTTCTTTTGAGTGTGTCGTGCTATATTGCTTCGTGCCAGGCGATGACTCAGCTCTCATATTACTTTTTTCCTATCAGATCTACTGCTAAACTGTCACTCCTACAGCCCTCGGGGACATCATTTGGCCTTCACTGGGACTAAGCCATCATTTATATATTAAGTCTTCCTATGTTTTTTTTCCTCATTAGTCCTTGACAATGCAAGTAGGACAATGTGAAGCTAATGAGATCTTTTACACAAAATGTGGCAGAGATTGCTAGTTATCTACCCCACAAACCACCCACTTCCTCCCCTAAAGTGCCCACCTAAAATGCCATATTCCACGGCCTCCTTTGTGGCTAGGTGTGCCCATACCACAAAGCTCTGGTCAATGAGATATAAGTGGAAGTGTTATTTGGGATTTCTTGCAGATCTCCCAAATGGGGAGGGGGCTGGCCCTTCTTTGCCCTCTCCTCCATATTATTGCTTGAAATGAGCAAGTATTACCTGAAGCTATAGCAATCAACTTAGATCACGAAGACAAAGTCCATGCCCTAAAGACGGCACAACAGAGAGCTGGGAGGAGTTAGGGCCCCTAACAACTTCACGGAGGTACCACACCAAACTTGCACATCCCACTTCCGGACTTCTTTGACATGATAGAAAATTGACCTCTATCCTGTTTAAACCACTGTCATTTTGGATTTCTTTTTCTGTTACATGCAGTCTAATCTGGTCCTAATACAGTAAGGCAGATGCAAATTAGGGTCCAGAAATCCTATGGCTGCCCTTAATTTCATAAGGTAGATATACAGATGGAGATGATACAGAATAAATTTATATCATTCAGTTTAGACCATCTTTGTGATAAAGACAATTTTTAAATTATCACAGAAAATTCTGTAACCCCTAAGAATATTCCATACCCAAAGAGACTTTCAAAGCCCAGAAAAAGCTCTGCCTTAGCAGTTATCACCCAGAAAGGATGTAGAAACCTAACTCTCAGGTGATGAGGTACAGACCATTAACACTTTATTGGGGATCACCTGACCTTGACCTTACATCTCAAGCTAGAAGAAGGCAAAGTGGGAAGCTTGGGTGAAGAGAGCACTCAGTTAGGGGAAGAAAGCAGACAGCAGCCCCATCCTATCTAAACCTACTCCCCAGCCCTTTATCAGAACCAGCTCCCTTTGTTCTCACCCCATATAGCTACACAGAAGACTACTCCTCGGGGTACCAGAAACCATAAGCCAAGAAGTTGACTCTCATTGCTTCCTAGAATGCCAGGGGCTCGAAGCAGGTGACAGGAAGGTTGAGGCCAAAGCGCTAGCCAGAAAGGGTCAGCTTTCTATCCCTCCATTGGCCCCCAGCTGCTGGACTTAGCCGTGGCCCTAGAAACTTGACTCCTGTGACTGAAATCCCCATGCTAATTTCAAATTTAGCCCTGGGCCTCAGGCCACTTCATAAACTGCCTCCTCATTTTGTCCCCTCCCTACCACCTCCTCAGAGTTCAGGGCCAGAATTTGGTAGAAGAGGGGGGCTAGGAAATATAAACCTAGTTTGGCCCGCTTAACCTGTCTTCAAAAAATAAATCTTAATCAAGCCACTGGAGAGAATCCCTCCTGCCCTCGCCACAATTCTTTCTCTGCTCCTTTGGTCCCTCTTCCATTCACCCCCTTTTCTGCCTTCCTGGAGTCCTTGACCTTGGCCAGTCAGCCTTTCTTTCTCCTGCAGGCTTTTCTGGGCCCCACAGGGTGGAGGAGTGGAAAAAGCACGTGTTGGGGCTACCAAATGAAAGTTAATCCAGACTCTACCACTAACTAGCTGTGAGATCCAGGGCAAGTGGATCCCATCCTGAGTGTGTTTCCACTCCTGGAAAGTGGGAATAGTAATTCCCCTAATAAAGTGGCCATCACAATTTAATTAAATGACACAAGGTGAGTAAACATCCCCAATACCTAGTAGGGACTTTTCATCAACATGTGTGTGTGCAAGCACAAGCAGGTGTAACCCCTGCCAGCTGTAGCTATTCCTCAAACCTGACCTTCCACTGCTGCCAGCCTCAGTGAATGGCACCTACTGCCAGCCAGAAAGCAAGAAGTTATTTCAGGCTCATTCCTCTACTTTTTCTTCCACATTCAATCCATCACCAAGTAAGTCCTGTCAAGTTTACCTCCCTGTCTAGGTCACGTTCTGTCTCATACTACCATGTACCTCTGTCACTGCTTCACAAAGTAACAATTTTACATTTATGGGTGTGATTATTTGTGCTTTCCTCCTCTCTCATCATTGTATTCGCAGTGCCTAGCACACTGCCTGTCATGAACTTAGGCGCTTAATTCATATTGTTGAATAAATGAATGAGGTAGAGGTAAGCCATTTGAGACTCAGAGAGGTTAAATAATTTGCGCAAAGTCATGCAGATAGTAAGCAGCTGAGCCAGAATTTGAACTAAGATTTGTCTGACTACTGAGCTGGTGCTCTTAATGCAGTGCTAACAGTGATAAGAATGCTATACCAACAGGGTGGGGCATGAGACAAGTATGGGGTCAGGCAGAAGGGATCTAAAGTAGCCTTTTTCATAGTATTGCCTGCAGATTGGACTTTAAGTGGAGCCCTTTCCCTTTCCTAGTTATGGTCTGCATCACTGTGACTCTGGATCAGGATTCTAATCTGGTCAAGATGAACTCTTCACCCTTTTCCATGTCCATGCCACCTTGACCTGGGCATGGTGTGGATATATACGGGTGTGTGGAAGGATCAAGGGAAAGGGAATAGGCAGGCCTAGGCCTGGTAAAATGGAACAAGATATGGATCTACCAGACTCCCTGAATGTTGAAGGCAGTAGGGGTTGAGGGTGGGGGTTAGTACTACCACTGGACTCACAGCAATTCCTCAAGACTCCAGGATCATTTCAAGTAGAAAATGAGTGATGACAAAAAGTGTTGGAGAGTCTGCAGTGGAAATGTGGAAGCAAAGTAGGAATAAGAATTATATTATTATCAAGAATTTAGTGCATTAGATGCTAGTTTAATCCTCACATCAATCCAGATCAGGAACCAAGGACCAGAGTGGCTAAGTGATTTGCTTGAGATCACACAGCTAGGGGGTGACAGAGCTAGGACTTGGACCCAGGTCTGTCACTCCAGACAGACAGCTCACATTCTTTCCAGTATGCCATGAGGCTGTGTATTAAAACCATGAGAAGCACAAGAAATAAATTTGAAGGAAGAACAGAAGTCAAATCTCAGGCTCAAGAAAAGAACCAAGCCACAGGCTTCTGTGCTCTGATGTTCCCAGGCCCCCTTGCAAGCTGCTGGTAAATAGCTGGCAATAATATCAAGATGACCTGTCATGTTTCCAAGTTTACACACTAGCCAACCTATCCCTATGCCATCCCTCTCACTCTCTCTCACTGGCACCAAGTTCTTGATGCCCTAGTGTCTCAAAATGTTAAGGACTGCTCTTTTTGACCCCTTTCAAAGTAAGTAAACTTTAGGAGTAAAGTTTACTCTTTAAAGAGTAAGAAACTTTAAGAAGGCTAAATTATAAGAATTTGGTTTAAAGTAAATTTAAATTTAAACTAATTTAATTAAAAATAGCTGAGTGTCTACTCTGGCACAACATTGTAATCTTGGTTTATGTGGTCTTTAAGGTTATGAAGTTGACATGCAACTGAAATACTTAATTCTTGGCTTTACCACTTACCAACTACAGGATTTTAGGGAAGTCACTTCCTTTCTTTGATTCTTGGGTTACTCATTTGTAAATGGAGACCATCACTCCTTCCTTTCAGGGGAATTGGGAAAATTAAGAAAGAATGTATATAAAACACTCTAGCACAGTACAGGCGCATGCACGACTGTTATTAATGATGGGCCACACCAAACATAACATATCTTATTCTACCAGATCTTAATGGTTACTAATAATGGTTATTTGTTTATTCATACATTTCATTGTAAACACAACTAATAATCTTTATTCGATTCAATATAATCCCTAGTGAACCTAATGACCAAACTTCTGAGTGATCGAACTCCTGAGAAAGTAGTCAGTCTATCCATGACAGAAGATAGGTTGGAAAAGTGTCAAGTACTTTCTGTCCAAAATCTTCTCCTAGAGTCAGAAACACATACAAGTCTAATAAATGCTTTTGTGCACTTGTTAATTTTCAAATATATTCAACACATTTAACATTAAACATAATAAGGAAATTCCATGATTCATTTTTAAAGCAGTAAGAAAATACATGGTCGGAAAGGCCTACACTCTCATTCCAGAAATCTGTCAATAGCAACGTCTATAAATGGAAAGGTTTGATTTTCTCATGATCACTGGATGCTTGGCACACATATTGGCTGAAGATATCTGTGAAAACCTAACCTAATTGAATATTAGTGACTACACGTTGATAGAAGAAGATAATAAATGGTACTCTGGAGGTTCCCAGCTGGGCCTGTTGGTTTTGAGAACAGGGTGGGCAGGGAGCGCCTGAGTTGAATGAACCCATAGCAAGATGCACAACTGAAACTGCAGCATCGGAGCCACCTTAGACATTAGTAGCAATTCCAGGGGCTCCATTTACATATACCATGAAATGAACTCCCCCTGTAGTTATGTAGTGTGGTGGTCCCATGCAGAACAATGGAGGAAAAGGGAAGATATTCTAGATAAACAGACAGATGATACATTTTCTAGAATATGTGGCTTGTCTGGGTTAGCCTGAGCCTAGCCTGACTGTTCAAGCCAGTCCATGGCTCTGTCTGGTGGGCAGAGTTATCTGCTTAGTATGTCTGGAGTTATCAGTCCCTCTAGATTGGTCAGGGTTTCTACCTTGTAAGTGTGTCCAGAGTGTTCTATCTGTCCATCAATCTCAACCGTTGGTAATACCTCTGGATTTCTTCTGTACCTTTCCTAGGCCTGTATGATGTTTTTCCAGGTGGATGTTCAGCCCAAGAATGGCCGTGGATAAACCTGGAGCAGGGAAAGATTTCTTCTGGGACTCTGGCTCCTTTGGCCTTAGTAATGTCCTCTTGTCTTGGCCCCATAAAAGAACTGTCTCCAATGGGAGGCAAGGATATAAGCCAGCTTCAGAGGGAGACTTGACCCACTTCAGCATGTATTCCAGGTGGCTTGGGCAAAAGGCCTATCCCTCGCTCAATCACAGCTCCTCCCTAAATCAGCCTTTCACCTCAATACAGCCTTGCCTGCTACATGACCTCTGTGTACCCAGGACCTGCCTTCTCCAACCTTCCAGACTTTTTACAGAAAGGGCAGGTAAAGCACTTCTGCAATAGCCACAGCTATCCCTTGTAACTACAAAGGAGCATGGTTGTAGAGTTAGACTGTCTGGATTCGAGGTCCTTTTTTGCCACTTACCCAGCTGTGTGACCCTGGGCGAGCTGCTTAGCCTCTCTTTAAGTCTTTGTTTCCTTGTCTATAAAATGGGGAAATAATATCACCTACTTTGTAGAGTTGTTGGTAAGATTAAAAGAGACAATCAATGTAAACTACAGCATAACCTTGGTCAAATTACTTAGCTTCTCTCTGCATCAGTTTCCTTGTCTTCAAAATGAGAAGAATAATAGTGTCTACCTGATAGGGATGTTAAGAGAATTAAATGAGTTAAAATTTTTCAAGCAGAGATTGGTACGGTGTAAGTGCTATATAGGTGTTTGGTAATTAAGACAATTAGATTCTTCTTCACTCATTCCACAAATATCTATCAATTACCTATTATGTGCCAAGCATTATTCTAGTCACTAGTGATGAAGAAATTAGCAAGATCAACATGATTCTCTACTTTTGTGGCGCTCAGAGTCCAGTAAGGACTGGACTTCTTCCCTCTCCAAGCAGAGGGAAGAGGTAGTGAAAAGGTCCTGAGGTATCTTTGTAATAGAATAAGGGGAGGAGAAATTAGTGGGTAATGAGGGCAAAGAAGGAGACAGAGGTCTGATTATATAAGGTCCTGGGGTCCATGTAAAGGAATTTAAGTTTTATAACAAATGCAATAGGAAACCAATTTCATAGCCCAACCACTTGTTTTAAATTTGAGGAAACCAAGGCTTAATGAGGAAAAGTAATTGTCCAGGATGACACACAAAAAAATGAGTAGCAAACATGGGATAAAGACTAACCTTCCCTTATTCCCCAGCATCATGCGTTTGATTCCCAGTCATATTGTATTTTGTGCAAGTTATATCATATCATAACATTGTTGATTCATTGAATGTAGTTTCCATAAATGAAATTGATGACCTGAAAATGGATTTCAAGTCATTTATTCAGCAAGTCATACTGAGCACATGCTAGTGCTCAGCCCCATGCCAGACACCAAGGATGAGTAAGTGCCACACAGTTTCTGCACAGAGAGGCACTGAAGAGCCTCCAGTCCAGCGCCTCTCCTCCCAGTGTCCTGGGAAAGGACAGGAACTTCTGCATTAGTAGGTAGGATGTAGGAGTCTGGTGGGAGGAAACTGGAACATGGTCCTACATGCAAGCAAGCAGATGAAGTATCTATCCGTGGGACGTCAGTTTGACATGGAGAATTGATTACATGTTCCTTACCTTCTTGAGGTAACTAAAAGAAAAGCACTTATTTGTAAGGGAATACCATCTCATATTGCAGAGTCCAGCTTTCCCCAAAGAGAAGTAAGTCATCAACTTACTAGCCTGGACTGCTAGGTTTTTTTAGGCTACCGCAGCCATCTCCTTGCTAACCACAGGACAGAATGCTCTACTTTTATTTTATTTTTTATTAATTAATTAATTTATTTATTTATTGCTTAAAACAACAGGAATTTATTCTGAGTTATCTGGGCATTGATAGGACCTTACTCTCTGCTGTCTCTAGTCTTCTTGCCCCTCCCAGCTTTCTGATAGTCCCAGACATTCCTTGGCTTGTGGCAGAATAACTCTGCTCTACTTTTATAATGCTCCACTAATTCAGTTAAGCTCATCTGGGACATCCTGTCATTCCCTTCCTGGAGCTGAAATACTCTGGTATTTCAAAAAACAAACTCTGATAAATACTTACCTATAACAAAACGTAAGTGAGTTTAGAATGTACAAGAGGGACAATTTGGCTTACAAAATTTTGGTTTGTGATATATACTCTTTTGTTGAATAATATATTTACTTTGTAACCCATTAAGAAGTTAATAAGTCAAGGAGAGAAAGACAGATACCATATGCTTTCACTCATATGTGGATCTTGAGAAACTTAACAGAAGACCATGGGGGAGGGGAAGGGGGAAAAAAGTTACAGAGAGGGAGGGAGGCAAACCATAAGAGACTCTTAAGGACTGAGAACAAACTGAGGGTTGATGGGGGGGTGGGGGAGAGGGGAAAGTGGGTGATGGGCAGGAAGGAGGGCACTTGTTGGGATGAGCATTGGGTGTTTTATGGAAAGCAATTTGACAATAAATTATATTTAAAAAAAATAAAATAAATTAAAAAAAGAAGCTACAAGATTATAAAGAAACTTAAAATTATCTGTAACCCCACAATCGAGAGATAACCACTATTAACTGTGTAGTTTTTCGACTGTCCTTTCCTATTTGTAAAAAGCAAACAATCAAGATGACATTGTATATACAAATGTGTAACTTGTTTTTGGTATCTAAAATTGTGCATGGTGTCCCAATTCATTAAATATTCTCCAAAAACATGATCTCACTAATTTCTATGAAAGTCCAATAAAAATATATGCCATAATTTATATAGTCTAACCTCTAGTGCAACAGTTCCCAAAGTGTGAAGACATTAGTAACATTTAATTTTAAAAAGAATAATACTTTTTAAAAAGTGATCCATGGTCAAATGACTTTTCAAACTCTAGTTCAAACAGAAATTTACAAGTTTCTTTTTCATGAGGCTGATCTCAGAGCTGTATTACACCAGGGTGTATTGGATTCTCTAAGGGAATATGGTATGCAACATTTCCTGTTTGTTCATGGATTCCCTTTATAGGAGCCAATCTCCTTGGACTAATGCTCTATCAAACAAACAGTGAGATACCGCCCCAGTGTGGACATTTAGAATGCTGCAGTGCTTTACTCTTAAAAATCATTCTGCCATAACCATACTTGCATAGACATCTTTGTGCACTCATCTGGCTTTCTCTCTACGAGAGATTCATCTAAAAGAAATTATTGCACCAAGAAATATATAGTTCTGATTCTGTCCTATCTAGCTTTTTTTTTTTTTTTTGCCGGGTCTCCATGAACCCCACCTCACAAGGGACTCCTTGTGACTGAATTTCCTTCTGCCCAACTCAAGGTCTGTCTCTTTGTAGTAATTGTGTTTGGGGGGAGGGTAGTAAATAATTGTTTTTGATTTTAGAATGATTTTATGTTTTAGGCAAAAACTGGGAAGATAGTACAGGAAGTTCCCTTATACTCAACACCCTCTTTTCCCTGTTATTAACATCTTACATTAGTATGGCACATTTGTGAACCAGTATTGATAGATAATAATTAAAATCCATGCTTTTTGCATGTTACCTTTGTTTTTACCTAATATTTATGTTCAAGAATCCCATCTAGGATACCATATTACATTGACTCCCAATAACTTTTTAATGTTTATTTATTTATTTTGAGAGAGAGAGAGAACAGTGGGGAGGGGGGCCTGAGAGAGGTGAAGAGAAAATCCTAAGCAAGCTCTTTGCTGTCAGTGCAAACCGTGAGATCACGACCTGAGCTGAAACCAAGAGTCAGATGCTTAACTGAATGAGCTACCCAGGTGCCCCTGACTTCCAATAACTTCCTAGGTTCCTCTTTGTCCTGATGGTTTTTCAGACTTTCCATGTTTTTGAAGACCTTGAAAGTTAGGTATTTTCTAGAATGTCCCTCAATTTGGATTTATCTGATGTTTTTCTGACAATTAGACTGTGGTAATACATCTTTGGCAGGAAGAAACTGGAGGACAAGTACCATTCTCTTTACATCCTATCAAGGGTATACACTGTTAATAATATAACTTACCACCATTGATGTTAACCTTAATCAACTAGCTTAAGATACTTTGTCAAGTTTCTCTACTGTAAAGTTATTCTTTCTCTTGCTTTCCATACTGTTACTCTTTGGAGGCAAATTAGTATGAAGAGCCCAGACTTAAGGAGTAGGAGCTGTGCTCCAGATTGCAGATAATTTTCAAACAGAAGATACAGCTATTTATTTGTGCCTTCATTCTTAGAATGATTTATTTGGGTCCATATTAATGTAGGGTGTCATGGTTGTATTAAATTCAGTTTTCTCCTATTAAAAATTATTATCTATTTGGGCACATGTTCCAGGTATGATATCATACAAGCACAGTGTGGCATTGACACCTGGGAAGGGTGGGGTTTTTTTTGTTTTTTGTTTTTTGTTTTTGTTTTGTTTTGTTTTGGAATTCAGAATCCCCCTCAAGTTTTAGAGAAAAGCAGCCACCAAAAAGCATATGACGATGAGAGTATTCACCTCCTAGTAAAACAAACATAACCAGTAAAGTTATTTTTTAAAAGATTTAAAGCCTCTTAAATTGTCCTAAGACAATACAGCAAGTGAAGAAATATTTATTTAAGAAAATCTACTAAATCTTAATAAGAAGAGTGACAATCTGTGGCACTTGAGCCATGACTCACTCCCTCCTTCCCTTCTCCTCAGCTGAGCCTGACAGGGCTCCTTCTCTCTTAAGCTCCTAGTGGAGGGACTCAGTATCTCACAGGAGGGACAGGACTCCAGCATTTATCATTCCCCATCCATATTAGTTGCAGAGGTTAAATTCCTGGTGAGTGTGACCAAAAGGAATGGTGAAGGATGCTTGCCTCCACCCAGGCCTCACTCACAGGGCAGGAACTTTACCCCAGCTATGGCTGGATAAGAATACTGGGGCTCCAGTTGTCCTTGCCACGGCTCCCCATAGGGCAGAGGTATCACATTGGGAAAGGAAAGCAGGGAAGACTAGAGACCACTGCCCTTTCCAAGGAGTCAAATCATAAAGCATAGGTGTCATTCCAAGAAAAGTGGCCCACTGTCCCCACACTCAGCTCTGGGACTGTGGCTTGCAGATTTTTGCCCAGTGGCAGAGGCAAAAATTATGAAGAAATGACTAATTTTTGGAAAACATATTTTAATATACTCCTAGAGTCATCATAGTCCTAGAAGAAGAAAGATACATATACGGTAATCAGGTCTCATTGCCTCACAGAGATTTATTTCTCCAGCTTTCTGGCCCCCACCTCCATCAACACAAACACACACACACACACACACACACACACACACACAGTGCAAGAGCAGCCCATCCTTTGGGAGTGAGAGTCCTTTGTGGGCTCAGTCATAGTTCGCAGTACAATCAGTCTAGAGAGCAGTGAAGGGGTAGCAGACCTAGAGCTGGGCCACACACCCCCATCCTGGGTTTCTCCACATTCAATCACCTCTTCTTTGCGTCTCTTCTGGTGCTTCTCGTTTTCTGCCTTATAGTTTAGGAAATGGAGCATGGCTTGTGAGGAATAAATGAGCTCATAGAAAATACCTTTAGCTTATAAGTGGCACACAGTAGGTACTTAAAAATGGAAGCCATTATTATTTTCTCTCCTACTCATTGAATTTCCTTCAGAGTGTAATTTTTATTCTAGGTAAGTGGTTCTCAATCATAATAAGACCCATTCTCTTTTGTTCTTTTTTTAAAATATACTTTATGACATCTCCATTATTATCCTGAAATGAAATTCACAGCTAATAAAACCTACACACCTACACACATGATTTCAAAAATACCAATATAATGCTCTGATGTGAAAAAGAACAAATGAAAGATAATTTATAATTATTTACATATTTATATAACATGTAAATCTCTGGAATTAACTACAGTAGGACACTTAGGATGAAGTGGTCTGTATGAAATCACCAATAAAGCACCAATTGTGAATGTAGACTGACACAGGTATGCTTTATCAGTAATTCTAATACTTTGAATATTATTGATGTTGGTAACATGAATTTCCAAAATGGAGAAAAACTTGTATAGTTCCTAGAAGAAGTACAACTCCTTCTCAATTTAAACTGCAATTGGGTTCCTGAAAAATCTGGTATCTACCATAACACTTTATGTTATGTAAAATACATTTCCATTCTAGGCTTTGATCATTTTAACAAGCAAGTTGTTCACCTATATAAATGTCCAGCAGGACATATAAATGTGATACACAGGAACAATTTTCATTAGGAAGACTGTCCTACAATTGTATTCCTGGATTCCACCTGCTATGTCTCAATAAGAGCCCCCACTAACTCCAAAATATTTCTTATGGCATGATATTGTCCTGTTGAGAACCTTTGGAACCACTCATTCAAAGCTGAAATCATAAGGAAAAATGTGTGTACAAGTGCACACACATCAATTCATGTCTGTGTGTGGGTGCATAGCTTTCAGATTCTTAAGGGGGGGGGGTCCATTACCCAAAGAACTAAGAATGTATGAAGGGATCCTGCTACACATCTCTCTATGTCTTCATTCCCACTATGCACACAAACAGTATAGAACTATGTCACTGAATTGAACAGAATAATGTAGGTACTTCCCAGTAGCATGTGGTGGGTGTAAGGCTAGCTCAGTTGGTGGCAGAGCAGAATGTGCCTCTACAGGTGACCATGTAGTTTATTGTTTAGGAGTGCTGGCTTTTGGAGTCACGTGGCCTATTATTGTACAGCTTGATATGTGAATATTTAATTCCTCTCCTTGGTGCTTCCCATCCTCCCCAATCAAATAAAAACTCTTGCTTTCGTAACCAATTACAAAGCTTCAAAGGCCTATTAGAGTCAGTCCTTTGGTTAAAGTCCTTAGACTCCAAGAAACCCCTGAAATCATTCACATACGTTTCTTGAGAGGAATACCACAACAGTGTTCATCCACCTGAATGCCACCATGTTGGATGCAGGTATTCAACTTTTGAGTGATGAGCAAAAGCAAAGAGCAAGGTTCTGAGGGCTGGGACACAGAATAATGAGTATCTGGAGACTGTGTTGGGAGGCAGCACAAAAATGTTGGGAGAATGGGATGAATGTGCTGACGAGAGAGAGAAGGGGAAAGATACAAAAAGGAATTTTCAACCATTTACACCAACCTGTTCTAATCAATTTAAAAAATCCAGTCACTTAGGCTTCAAATATTAGAGTGGTAATATATCCTAGCAGTTAAAATAGCAAGCTGTGCACTCAGCTGGTGACCTCTTTGTGCTTCAGCTTCTCCTTTTATGCAATGGAGAGGGTGATAATACTTACTTCATAGTGTTATTGAGAAAATTAAGGCATGTAAAGGACTTAGAACAGTGCCTGATGCATAACATGCATTTGATAAACATTAGCTTTTAATTGTACCTACTATGCACACGACCCTGGAATACTATGTGTACCTTGGTTTGAGAGAAGGAAGAACCTGAGGATACTGGTCTCATTTATCCCCTTTGAGAGGGGTTATGGTTGACACCTTATTTTTAACATTCAACAGGTACTTTGTGCCAAATACCACTCCAGGTTCTGTAGAGGATATAAAGATGAACAAGCTAGATCCATGGCTTCAATTACTACTTACATGCTAACAACTTCCAAATCTATAGCTCCAACTCAAACATCTCTTCTGAGCTCCATACATATCAATTTACTCTTGCTGAGCCTCTCCACCCAAAATGCCAATGTGTACCTCCATATCACTGTATCAAAAAAGAAAACTCACTTCCATACACTTCCCCCAAACTGTCTCTTTTATGTACTTTGTTGAAATTAGTGGCACTATTGTTCACCCAGTCACCCAAGCTAGATACCTAGGAAACATTCCTGGGACCTTGTTCACTCCCCACATCTCATCAAACACTAAAGCAATCAATTCTACCTACTAGATACCCCTTAAATACATCCACATCTCTCAATACTTCCTGCAACTACCTTAGGACAATACACCATATCACTTGTCTGGATGACTCAAACAGTAATACTCTTGCTCCCAGTCCCTCCAACACATTCTCCAGTGAACAGGTGCAATGAACTTTTTAAAAATATCACATCACCCCCTACACACACACACACACACACACACACACACACACACTTAAAAACCCTCTATGGGACAAAATACAAATTCCTTAACCTGGCCAACAAAATCTTCATATCTCTCTCTCTCAAGTTCCATCTCACCATGACCTACCCCACTGCCCTGGCACCTTCATTCCTAAATGCTTTGGCCAGACTGCTCTTCCTTCATTTATTCCAAGATGTCGAGCTTTTTCCAGCCTCAAGACATTCACCATGCTGTTTTTCTCACTCCCACAACTTATTTTTACTAGTCATTCAAGTTTCAGATAAAAGAGCACATCATGAAGAAGTTCTTCCCTGACCCCGCAGATTAGGTAAGACACACACACACACACACACACACACACACACACACACCCTGGTCAAATGGTTTTACTCTCTAACACTTATTATTCATGTTTAATGTCTGTCTTCCTTAGTCGGCTATAACCACACTAGGGCAAAGCCATACTTTCCTTAGTCACCATTGCACCAAATACCTAGTACAGTGCAAGCACATAGTAGATACTCAATAAAAATTTAGGGCGAGGAAGGAAGGAAGGGAGGAAAGGAAAGATGGAGGGAGGAAAAGAGGGGATGGAGCAAAGGCATTATAGGAGGCAGGAAATAAATACAATATGTTCCCTGACCTTAGGGAGCTCCTAGATCACAGCAAGCAGATAATTCCATACAAGGATATAAGTGTTATGGCAGAAGTGTGCACAAAGTGCTAGAACTCAGAACAAGAAGCTACCCTGTCTGGGAAACCAGAAATGCTTCACAAAGGAGATAACATTTGGGCTGACTTTTTTCTGAGAGCTTTGTTGTGTCATAGTTCACATAATATATAATTCACATATTAAAATATAAAATTCAATGGTTTTTAGTATATTCACAGAATTGTGCAACCATCACCAACAATTTTAGAACATTTCCATAATCCCAAAAAGAAACTTCATACTCACTAACAATCACTCCCATTGCCCCCTCCTTCCAGGTCTTGGCAACCACTAAACTAATCTACTTGCTATGTCTATAGATTTACCTATTCTGGACATTTCATATAAATTGAGTCATACAGTATGTGGTCTTTTGTGCCTGGCTTCTTACACTCAGCGTAATATTTTCATTGTCCATCCATGTTGTAGTGTGTATCAGTATTTCATAGCTTTTTATAGCTGAATAATATTCCACTGTATGGATTTATCAGATTTTATTGATCTATTTATCAGTTGGTGGACATTTTTGTTTCCTCTTTTTGGCTATTATAAAAAACCTGATATCAATATTTGTGTACAAGTTTTTGTGTGAACATATATTTTCAATCTTCTTGGTATATACCCATGAAACTGTTGGGTTATATAGAAACACTATGTTTAACATTTTGAAGAACTTCCAAACTTTTCTAAAGAAGCATCACCATTTTACATTTCAATCATCAACGTATGAGGGTTCCAATTTCTCCACATCTTTGACAACACTTGCTATTGTCTGTCCTTTTGATCATAGCCATCCTGGTAGATGTGAAGTGGCATCTCATTGTGGTTTTGATTTGCATTTCCCTGATGGCTAATGATGTTGAACGCATTTCATGAACTTATTGGCCATTTATATATTCTATTTGAACTAATGTATACGTGCTCAATTTTTAGTTAGGTTATTTTTATTTTTATTGAGTTATAAGTGTACTTCAATTTATTCTGTATGCAAGTCCCTTATCAGATATATAATTTTCAACATTTTCTCCCATTCTATGTGTTGCCTCTACTCTTTTTTGAAAATGTCATTTGAACCACAAAAGTTTTTAACTTTGATGAAGTGCAATTTGTTTTTCTTTTGTTATTTGTGCTTTAGGTGTCATATCTAAAAAAAAAATTGACTAATCCAAGGTCACAAAGATTTAAGGTCATGAAGAGCACTCTTCTGAAAATTTAGACCATTTCTTAAGCTGGTCCCTTTAATGTTCACATTCCACCCAACTGTCTTTTCTTGACTACAAAATTCTATCCAACACTTTCTGGGTTCCTTAAATGATCAGGTATTGCCTTGGGGGTGACAATGAAAATAGCCTCTCTAATTCCCTGCTTTGCATTGATCAAGAGGCAGCCAGTTGGTTCTATAGATACCAGCAATGTGGTGGGATTGATTCTCCCATTACTTACATCTAGCTGACCAGTGTCTACACACCTCACAGGGCTGTTGAGAGCATTTAATGAGATAATAAGAGAGCTTCCCTGACCATCCTATCCAATGTAGCTGCCACCCAATTCTCCCTATACTACCCTGTTTTATTTATTTTACAACAGAATTATCTGTCATCTTATTTGTTTTCATATTTGCAGTTGTATTGTCCATATAAGACTTCTAAGACTCCATTTAAAAGCAGGCATCAAGCTTTTCTTGTTCATCGCCATATCCCTAGTCTCTATAACATTGTCTTATGTATAGTAGGTTTTCAATAAACATTTGTTCAATGAATAAATAAATGAGTTTACATATATAGTAGCTATCACAGTGCCTAGCACAAAACTGATGCTCCATAATTACCAGCTGCTGCTGCCATTGTCATTATTGTCATTATTATCATCATTACTATAAGACCCAAGCTACATCTATAAAATGGGACTTTGTTGTATTCCTCACTTGCTGTGAGCATACTGGATTCACTCCAAGAATAAATAGTATGTAGACCCACTACCTACTTGGGTGACCTTGGGAAAGTCACATTTCTTTCCTTCCCAGAGCCTCAGGTTCATTCATATATGTATATGGCAGTATTATATACTGGTTCTACACACAGATTCTGGAGCTAATGTCTGAGTTTACTACCAGGCTTTGTCTTTTACTAGCATTGTGACCTTGGAGAAGTTACTCATCCACCTTACTCTAAATGTTCTCATCTGTAAAATGAAGATAATAATAGTGGCTAACACCACAGGGTGGTTGTGAGGATTTAATGAGATGGTACAATACAATGCTTAGCACAGTACCCAGCACAGAAACAACATTCAAATAATAACTATGACTGAAAACATCAGTCTCTGGCAGATCTTATGAAAAAGCCCTCATATAAATGATGCTAATTCAGGCCAGTAGGTGGAAAACTGTCAACTCTCAAATACCACTCTTGGTTTAGATATTCAGGGGTGTCTTTGCAGCAGACAGTGCCCTCAGCCATTTGATCACCACCTCCTGCTTTTCCACTTCTTCCCACTGTCAGGGTATCATGATTTGTGCCAAACCAAAATGGCAGGGTAAATCAAAAGTCACATCTTCCATTCTGATGCATATCCCACAACCGTGAACTTTCTTCAATCAAAATATCATGAGATGTGTGTGTCTCTAAATCCCAAGATAAATCATGTAGGCACTGTTGCTGCCCAAGATGATCTGCAAACATGTTCACCTCCATCAGAGGAAATAATTAAAATCTCATGTAGTCCCTTATAGCAATATTCTCTTGCACTTGATTCAGTTGGATGACCATAATTATAATTCCTTACATTTGTAAGTTTGATAGCTTTCAAAGAAATATCACATTAGTCACTTGGAAGGATACAACCAACTGCAAAATGCAGAGGGTTGGAGTATTCAGTCACTTTGAAACTGAATAAACTTATGTCTCAGACTTCTTCTTTCTTTTAATGTTTTATTATTTTTTAAATATAATTTATTGTCAAATTGGCTAACATATAGTGTGTAAAGTGTGCTCTTGGTTTTTGGGTTAGATTCCCATAGTTCATCATTTATATACAGCACCCAGTGCTCGTCCCAACAAGTGCCTTCCTCAATGCCCATCACCCATTTCCCCTCTCCCCCATCCCCCAATCTACCCTCAGTTTGTTCTCTGTATTTAAGACTCTCTTACGGTTTGCCTCCCTCCCTCTCTGTAACTATATTTTCCCCTTCCCTTCCCTCATGGTCTTCTGTTAAGTTTCTCAAGATCCACATATGAGTGAAAACACATGATATCTGTCCTTCTCTGACTGACTTATTTCACTCAGCATAATATCTTCCAGTTCCATCCATGTTGCTGCAAATGGCATGATTTCATTCTTTCTCATTGCCAAGTAGTATTCCATTGTATATATAAACCATATCTTCTTTATCCATTAATCAGTTGATGGACATTTAGGCTCTTTCCATAATTTGGTTATTGCTGAAAGTGCTGCTATAAACATTGGGGTACATGTGCCCCTATGCATCAGCACTCCTGTATCTTTTGGATAAATTCCTAGTAGTGCTATTGCTAGGTTGTAGAGTAGTTTTATTTTTAATTTTTTGAGGAACCTCCACACTGTTTTCCAGAGCAGCTGCACCAGTTTGCATTCCCACCAAGAGTGCAAAAGGGTTCCTGTTTCTCCACATCCTTGTCAGTATCTGTAGTTTCCTGAGTTGTTCATTTTAGCCACTCTGGTGTGAGGTGGTATCTCAGTGTGGTTTTGATTTGTATTTCCCTGATGAGTGACGTTGAGCATCTTTTCATGTGTCAGACCTCCTGACTTCTAGTCTGGAGAATTTCTATTTGGTACCCTGATTCCCCAGGGAAGACTAAATTATTTACGCCTCTCAATGGCTCGAAAGTGGTCTCTTCTTCATCTTGTAACAAAATCTCCCCCACTTTTCCACCTAGCAAATTTTAATCACTTTCTGAGTAATCTATATCTGGCCCAAAGTGTGGGTGACCCTGCTGAATTATTGATTCTCACATTCCTTTCCCTCATCACCTCTGCATGCAAACTGTACTCCATCTGTCTTTGTCTTGGTCTTTCCCAGTTTGATCCATTTGTCAATTTTCAATCTTTACTTATCATTTCCCACCCAGGTGCTTAATATAAGCTGCCAGTACATTTCCATCTTGTCCATCTCAGCCTCTGAATCTACCACGTAAAAGGTCCTATTTCTCTATTCCAATTTCTGTTAATGGCCTTAACAACACTTAATGGGAACAGAAAAGGATTTCACCTTTCAAAAGGTGTCAATCAACTTTCAACAAGTTCCCCATTAATTCTGACTGTGTTTCCAAGGATTAATCGAGCAAGACTGCTGATGTCCACTACCCTGGGGCTGCTTCATGATGTTTAATGTTCTGCTAGATTCTTTCTGTTGTCTGAAGGCCATTTGTAGTCTGGCAAGTTATACTTAATCATAATCAGTCTGTTTGACAAATGGTCTTAGGGGGCCAGTTATCTCCCAAGAACATTAGCTGTCCTCTTACAATTGAGTGGAACCCCAGAGCTACCAAACTTCCCACCTTTTTCTCACAAAGCCTAGATCAGATTTCCTAAGCTCATGAGTTTGCACATATTCCCCAGTGCTAGGCCATGGTTCTGCTGTGTTTGAGGAGTTGAAGCAAGGAAAGGTGCTCAAAATGCAGTGCTGAATTGAGTTGGTGGTGGGAGGCTGGGAATGGAGCCTTACAAAGGAGCCTTTTGGTTTTTGCAAAAAGGTTCCAGGACAAGACAAGCAAGAGCTCTAAAGAGTTGTTCATAGGTGCTGCAAGTGACTTGCATGACATTCTGGACACATGTTCTTTATCCATCATCCCAACTCTTGCCCACTATACAACTGGTTCCAGCAGACTTATACAGGACAGCAGGAAGAAAGCGGATATCACTGAAGGGAGAGTGAATTCAATTGTTTTGTCAGACCTCTTGCAAGTCCATGGAGAGACAAAGTTGAATGCAAACACAAACTGTGACCTGAAGCACCGTAGTCAAGTCAAGGAGACAGAAAAGTAAGTAATTACATTGGAGGACAGTGGGGAAATAACTATTAAGGGGGAAATACAGGATGCTATGGGAACAAAAAAGGTGTATGTGGGAGATCAAGGAGGATCTCTTTGGAAAAGTGACACCCAATGCTCTGAAGGATGTGAAAGAGGTAGACCAGTGAGTGAAGGCAGGTGGGAAAGAAGAATGTTCCAAACATTGAGAACAGTAAGTGCGTACAGCCAGGGTGGGAAAAGAGAGAGAGAGATAGAGAGACAGAGAGAGACAGAGAAACAGAGAAAGAGAAAGAAACAGAAAGAGAGAAAGAGAAAGCATGCTTGGTACAACATCACTGAGAGTCAGTGAAGGTAAAAAATGAGGTTGGCATAGTGTGTAGGGACTAGACCACAGAATTCCACTTGCATAGGTTGTGCAGGGAAATTGGCTGGGATTTGACTAGCCCTAAAATTTCTGTTGTCTTCTCTATATATGGCATTAGTATGAAGTATCTCAGGGCTGTAAGAAGTGAAAGAAATTTAAGATTTTGTCCTTGTTTTTTTAAGGTATTCAGGGTTCATTTGTAGTTTAGAGTCCAGACTTGAGAAAGACTTCAGAAGCCCTCAAGACATAGTGGCAGGGATCTGGTATGTCTGTAAAGCCTATATGTTTATGTAGTAGCTGAGGTAGTGAACCTTAGGGAGTAAGCAAAGGCTTAGGGAAAGGAGGGAACCTTATTCAGAGACTCACATTCCATTAGTTCCCTCATACCAGCCCCTTGGCCTTAGACCACTGTCTCCTTTGGCGTTAGCTACATACCTCCAGCAAGTCAGCTAGGGTCCGTGTCAACACTGTGAGGCAGATACTGACCTTCAACAGCTTCTAATGTTCTGAGCTTCAGTATAATTATCTATAAAATAGGCACAGGTGGAAGTAGAGTTGGCTTCAGTCACCCTAAAAGTTCCTTCCAGGGAAACTTTCTATACCCTGCTCCCCAAGCACCTCATATTGCTCCTCATGGTGGTAATCAGCATAATCAGCATTAATTCTATCCTTCCATGTACACTGTTGTATTTCCCCTATGCAAAGGTAGTTTATACAACAAGTCCTCTTGAATCTGGGCTGGTCTGTGGCTGCTGTGACCAACCAAATAAGGTAGAAGTGCCATTACTCCAGTTCCAAGCCTAGCCTTTAAAAGAACTGGCAATATCTATTTCCTGCCCTTGAAATGATCCTTCTGTGAACCTAGATACCATGTTGTGAGAAATCCAACCAAAAGGGAGAGGCCACATGTAGGTGTACTAGTCAGCATCCCCTGCTGAGCTCCCAGCTGAAATCTAGCATCAGCTGACAACCATGGGAGTGAGCCATTCTGGATGTTCAGCCCAGTCGGGCCTTCAAATGACTATAGTCCCAGCTGTCGTCTGATTGCATGAGAGACACCAAATGAGAACTTTCCAGAAGAGCCCACTCAATCAACAGAACCATGAGAGTTAATAATAAATTGTTGGTGCCAACCATTAACTTTTGTTGTTATTTGTTAGGCAGAAATAGATAAATCTCAGGCCTTTGCTATTGGGTAAATACAGGGCTCAGCAAACTTCTTCTATAAAAGGTCAGATAGCAAATATTTTTGGCTTTGCTGACCATTCATCTCTGTCACAACTATTCAATTCTATATTGTAATGAGAAAGCAGCCAGAGACAAATAGACATGACTATGTCCTGATAAATTTTTATTTACAAAATCAGGTGGAGAGCTGAGGCCTTTGCCGTGATTTCCAACCCCTGGGCTAGCTGGATAAAACAATAATCACAGAGTAAGAAAGACTGATAAGTAGGTATGCCTTTCCAGTAATATTAATCATTTAGCAAAAGTTTTCTGGAAATATGAAGCTTTGACCCAGTGTTTCCCAAAGTGGATTTTGTAAGATAGGCATTAAGGGAGGGAAATGTGCTGTTGTCAAATAATTTTTTAAAGCTCTGGATTAAGTTATATAAGATTTTATGCTGTCAGATTCCTCAGAGTCTTTACAAGCTTATCTCAAAGAAGTACACTGCTAGAATTTCAGATTCAGTGCTAGCCTGCTGGGGGAGAAACTTTAAAATGAGAGAATTTGGGGTGTCAGTTCTTCCTCTGTGTAAAATCCTTCCCATTTCCTGGAGCTGCTGCTATTTATCCATCTTCATTCACCTTCTCTTGCTGTTCTTCTTCAGGTTTACTTTTTCCATAGCACCCTAGCTCCATCAATAATATGCTCGTTGTTATGGGCACTTACCCTCTCCTGGCCTTTGCTTCCCTGTTATGTAAAGGTAAAAATTCTTGCAACAATTGCAATCCAAACCCCCATTCCAAGTTTATGGAGCATTCCCAGCAAAGTTAAGAGTTAGAGTAAAAGCTGTAACAAGGCAGTGTGCCTGTTCTGCTCAAGAAACATCAAGGAGGCCAGTGTGGCTGGAGCAAAATAAGTGAAGGGGAGAATAGTAGGAAATAAAGTTAGAGAAGTAACCAGGAGCCAGATCTTACAGAACCCTATAGACTACTATAAGTACTTCATCTATAGTTCTGAATGAAATAGGAGTCATTGTGAGGTTTGCAACAGGGGAGAAGCATAATTTAATTTAGGATTTAAAAGCTTCACCCTGTATGCACCAAAATACAGAACCTCAAAAAAAAAATGAAACAAAAATAGGCAGAGCTGAAAAGAGAAATACACAAATCCTTACTATAGTCGAGGAACTTCAACACCCTCCTCTCAACAACTGGTACAATTAATAGACAATCATCAAGGATATAAAATATCTGAATATGCAATTAACCATCATATTCTAATTGACATGTATGGAACGCTTAACCCAACAACAGCAGAATGCACTTCTTTTTCAAAAGCCTATGGAACATTCACTAAGATAGACCATATTCTGGTACATAAAACAAGCCTCAATAATTTAAAATAATTGAAATCATACAGGTTGTGTTCACTGACCAAATGGAATTAAACCAGAAATCAAAAAGATTAAGATAACAAATACCCAAACACTTGGAAACTAAACATGACTCATAAATAATCCATTGGTCAAAGAGGAAGTCTAATAGGCAATTTAAAAATACTTTGAACTAACAAAAATGAAAATAAAAATTTGTGGTAAGTATCTAAAGCAGTGCTGAGGAAGACATTTCTAACAGCAACTGCTTACATTAGAAATGAGGAAATATCGCAAGTTAACCATCTAAATTCATACCTCAAGAAACAAGGTGAACAAAATAAATCAAAAGCAAGGAGAAGGAAGTAAATAATAAAGACAAGAACAGAAATCAATGAAACTGAATTCAAGAAAACAATGGAAAAAAATCAATGAAACAAAAAGCTAGTTCTTTGAAAAGACCAATAAAATTGACAAACCATTAGCAAGACTGACAAAGAAAAAAAGAAAAGACACAAGTTACCAATATCAAGAATAAAACAGAGGATAACATTATAGTCCCTGCCAATATCAAAAGAGAATAAGGGAATACTACAAAGGACTCTATACACTAAATACTTTATACTCTTTATATTTTATATACTTTTTAATATTTTATACCTTATAGAATATAAAATAAATTTACACCCTATTTTTGACAACTTAGATAAAATAGATTAACTCCTCAAAAAACACAAACTATCAGAACTCAATCAAGTTAAAATAAGCAATCTGAATATACCTATAATTATCAGTTGAACTGAATTTGTAATTAAAACTTCTCACAAAAAAATCTACTAAACATTTTTAAAACATTAACACTGATTTTACACAATCTCTTCCCAAAAATAGAAGGGGAAAGAATCCTTACCAACTCATTTTATGAAACCAAGATTACCCTGACAGCAAAAAACAGATAAAAACAGTACAAGAAAGAAAGAAAAAGAAAGAAAGAAAGAAAGAAAGAAAGAAAGAAAGAAAGAAAGAAAGAAAACTAAAGAACATCTCTAGTGAACTTAGCTACAAAAATCCTCAACAAAACATTAGGAAACTATATCTAGCAATGTAAAAAAAAAATGTGCACCAGTAACAAGTGGAATTTATTATAGGTATGCAAGGCTTTTTCAATATTTGAAAATTAAATTATATAAATTAACATATCAATAGGCTAAAGAAGAAAAAGGATATGATTATATTAATTAATGCGTTAAAAGCACTTGCCAAAATCTTACATTTATTCGTGGTAAGAACACTTAAAAAAATAGGAATAGAATCCTGAGAAACTTAACAGAAACCCATGGGGGAGGGGAAGAAAAAAAAAAAAGAGGTTAGAGTGGGAGAGAGCCAAAGCATAAGAGACTCTTAAAAACTGAGAAAAAACTGAGGGTTGATGGGGGGTGGGAGGGAGGGGAAGGTGGGTGATGGGTATTGAGGAGGGCACCTTTTGGGATGAGCACTGGGTGTTGTATGGAAACCAATTTGACAATAAATTTCATATATTGGAAAAAAAAAGAAAAATAGGAATGGAGAGGAATTAACCTATAGATCATCTGGGGGAGAATTGACATATTTAATATGCTGATTCTTCTAATCATAGTTTTCTAATATATGACACAGTATGTCTCTTAATATGATAGGAGCATATGCTAAAGAGAATTTATAAAATCCTACAGCTAACATGATACTTTATGATGACAGACTGAATGCTTCCCCCTAAGGTCAAGAACAAGGTAAGGATATATACTCTCACCACTCTCATCCAACATAATACTGGAAGTTGTAGCCATTGCATTAAGGCAAGAAAAAGAATTAAAAAGCCTAGAGATTAAAAAGGAAGAATTAAAACTGTCCCTATTTGCAGATCACATGGTGGTCTAGGTAGGAAATCCAAGGAAATCTATTTTTGAAACTTCTATAATTAATAGGTAGTTCAGTAAAGTCACAGGACACAAGATCAACAAACAAAAATCAACTGCATTTCTATATATAAACAATGAACACTCAGAAAGTGGAATTAAAAACACAATACTACTGATAATCACTCCAAAAAAAAATGAAATGCTTTTGTGTGCACTTAACAAAAATTTGCACAGGATCTGTATGCTAAAAATAACAAAATGCTAATGAAACAAAATTTTAAGACCTAAATAAATGGGGGAGACATACTGTGCTCATGGATTAGAAGATTCAACATAGTAAAAGGGCCATTTGCACCCCAAATGATTTATAGGTTTAATACAATTCTTTTTTTAATGTTTATTTATTTGTGAGAAAGAGAGAGTGCACAAGTGGAGGAGAGGTAGAGAGAGGTGGGGACAAAGGAACTGAAGCGGGCTCTGTGGGGCTCAAACCTATTAACTGTGAGATCATGACCTGAGCCAAAGTTGGATGCTCAACCGACTGAGCCACCCAGGTGCCCCAATACAATTCTTATAAAAATCCATGCAAAGTTTTTTTGCAGCCTTAGACAGGCTTATTCTAAAATTTATATGGAAATGTGCAAGCCCTAGAATAGCTAAAACACTTTTGGTAAAGAAAAATAAAGTGGGAAGTATCACTCTCCTCAATATTAAAGCTTACTATATAGCTACAGTAATCAAGACTGACTGGTATTGACACAAAGGTAGACACATAGATCAGTGGAACTGAATAGAGAACTCAGAAGTAGACCCACCCAAACATGCCAAACTGTTTTTTTTACAAAACTGCCAAAATGTTTCAATGGAGGAAAGGTAAACTTATCAACAAATGGTACTGGAGCCACTGAACATTCATAGGCAAAAAACAAACAAAAAACCTTACACCTTATTTAAAAAAAAAAACACTTAACAGAAGACCATGGGGGAGGGGAAGGGGAAAAATAGTTACAGAGAGGGAGGGAGGCAAACCATAAGAGACTCTTAAATATAGAGAACAAACTGAAGGTTGATGGGGGGTGGGGGAGAAGGGAAAGTGGATGATGGGCATTGAGGAGGGCACTTGTTGGGATGACCACTGTGTGTTTTATGGAAACCAATTTGACAATAAATTATATTAAAAAAAAACATTCAAAATGGATCATGGATGTCAAAGAGAAATAGCATTTACCAATGTCAGGAAGGACTCTAACTTCACAGAAGAAAGCAAAAATCATAACTATGTCAACCACACAATTTCTGCTGCATCTTGGTATTGGAGTTATCAAGGAAAACACAACACAGATAAGAACTAGATGGAACAATGCTTTACTTACAGAAAGAGAAAGCAAGATCAGTTCCAAGAGTGGGTGTTGATCCTTCCTGGCAAACACAGCAGAGCAATTGGTCTGCTTATACCACCCTGCTAGGGACAGATATGGCAGTGGAATTGGCCAGGTGCCATATGATGCACACACTTAAGCAGAAACAAGGAATCAACTGAGTCTGAAACAGGCAAAGATATTCTCACACAAGGTGATAAGCATGTCACAGGCTGTGAGGGCTTCTTAGCTCTTGATAAGAAAGTGTTTCAGGTCCAAGGCTCTGAGTGGGCAAGTCTGGGGAAAGTCTGGGGAAAGGCAACTGCTTTCCCAACAATGTACTTAAATGTGAAATGTAAAACTATAAAACTATTTTTTAAAAGTAGAAGAAAATCTTCAGAGTGTAGTTCTAGGCAAAGATTTCTTTATCTTGACACCAAAAACATGATCCATAAAAAGAAATATTGACAAATTAGATTTCATCAAAATAAAAAAAATGTTCTGCATAAGACGCTGTTAAGAGGATGAATCAACAAGCTACATGTTGGGAGAAAATATTTGTAAACTACATATCTGACAAGGCACAAGTATTTCGAGTATATAAATACTTCTCAAAACTAATGGTTAAAAAATTCCAATTAGAAAAATGGGCAAGATACATGAACAGAGTCTACCTTGAGGAGGATACATGGAAGGCAAGTAAATACACGAAAAGATATTCAATATCATTAGCCATTAGGGAAATGCAAGTAAAACAACAATGAAATATCACTACACTCTTATCCAGAGTAGTTAAAATAAAAACCACCAAAATGCTGACAAGAATACAGAGAAATTACTGGTGGGAATGTACAATGGTATACTCTGGAAAACAGTTTGGTAGTTTCTCAACATGTTAAATATAGAGTTCCCATATGACCCTGTGTTATACAGATGAGTCAAAGATGGCCTCAGTATATTGGCCCCATGTTGTTTATTTCTTCAAAGCCGGCAAGGACCCATTAGTTCAAAAGCCCACCAGTGACAAGCTCTAATTTTTATACATCCTATTTTTTTAAATATAGCCCAAACAAGCAAGTTTTCAGCCATTTAGAGCTTGCCTACTCTGCTTACCCCCACAAAACTGCACCCAACATCTGCTAACATAGAGGATATAAATTCCAGGGCTATAAAGCCCCAAGCCACTGTTGTCCTTTAGAGTCCTCTGGCCCAGAGACTCCCCACCATACTGCTGAGTGACATCACCTAAACATGTAAGCTCCCCGTCTAATCCTCCTCCTCTACCCCTGTAGTTCTCTTGCCCTCTTCCTTTTAATAAAATAAAAAAGGGGACAATTTGAACAAATAGACAGACATTCACAGAGGGAAGATGATGTAAAGATGGCCATGTGATGATGCACGTAGAAATAAGACTGATGCAACTACAAGCCAAGGATTCCCAGACAGCATCAGAAGCTAGGAAGAGACAAGAAAATGTTCCACCAAGACAAAGTCTCACAAGGATCATGGCCCTGACAACACCTTGATTTTGGACTTCTAACACTGTTTCTCAGGACAGGTTTCCTCTCATCATTTAGGTCCCAGCTTAAATATCACCTCTGTAGAGTGGATGACCCTGACAATTCAATCTAAAATGAAACAAAAAATCTCTGGTTGCTTCCTACTTCAGTCACTCTATTGCACTATCTTATTTTATTTATTCACCACACTTACCAATACGTGAACACAGAAGCAGCATAGGTTAATGATATAGTGCCAAATTGCCTGGGTTTGGATCTTGGATCTCCCACTTCCTATCTCTATGACTTTGGGCAAATTATTTAACCATTATGAACCTCATTCTCTTCATGTGTAAAATAGCAATAAGAATAGTATCAACCTCACAGTGTCATGAGGACTAAATGAGTTAATACAGGTATAGTGTTAAGCACAGTGGCTGGTAAGACTCTCTCCTTGTTAGTTCTTATGGTAGCCAGACTCCAAGGTGGCCCTCTGATGATCCCCACCTGCTGGGATTAACACCACGGTTGGTCTGTGTGATAAGACAGCAGTGATGGTATGTCACTTCTAAGATTAGTTTATAAAAGATTTCATCTTTCATCTTGGACACTCTCACTCACTTTTCTTGGATCACTCACTCTGGGAGAAAGAAACTAGCTGCCATGTCAAATAGCTCTATGTGGTATGTTCAAACAGAGGCCTCTGGCAAACAGTTGGAGGGGAACTGAGGCCTTCCCACAAACTCAGGAGTGAGCTTGGAGTGAGGAGGGACAGATTCTCAGTCCCTCATTGACAATTTGACTGTGACCTCAGAAAAGATCCTGGGCTGGAACTATCCAGCTAAACCACTCGTGGATTCCTGAACTTCAGAAACTGTATGAAATAATAAATATTTGTTGTTTTAACTCACTAAGTTTTAAAGTAATTTGTTATGCAACAATAGTAACTCATGAAGCTATAACATTATCTTGTTGGTCTACCTGATTATTATCAACCTACTCTACTCTGTTGGCTTTCTGTTATTATTTTTATTATTGCCAATTTCTGTTTTCTTTGGGTGTAGTTTTCTATTCTTTTTATAGCTTCTTGAGTTAGATACCTAGACTGTTGATTTTTTTTTATCTTTCGTGTGTGTGTGTGTGTGTGTGTGTGTGTGTGTGTGTGTGTGTGTAGCTATGCATATCCCTATAAGCACTGCCTTAAGTTTATCTCATAAATTTTAGTGTGCATTTAGGTATAGTTACAATTGGCTAAATGGACAGATCTTAAATATACTGTTTGATGAGTTTTAACAGATGAATACACTGGTGTAATCAAAATCCTCTATCACCTTAGAAAGTTCCCACATGCCCATTTATAGTTAATCATCCCCCTTCCATTCAGAGGCAACTACTATTTTGAGTAATATTCAATTATGTCAATATGCCACAGTTTACTTACTCATTCACTTTTCAATGAATATTTAAATTGTTTCTATTGTTTAGCCATTCTGAACAAAGCTGCAATGAACATGTCTGTTTAAGTGTTTTATGGACATATGTTTTAAGTTTTTAGTAATTACTTAAGAGTAGAATTACTGGATCATAAGGTAGGTGTATGTGATGGTTAACTTTATGTATCCATTTGACTGGATCATGGGGTGCCCAGATATTTGTTTGGCTAAGCATATTTCAATGTATATGTGAGGGTATTTTGGGATAAGATTACCTTTTTAAATTGAGTAAAGCAGATTGCTCTTCCTCATGTGGGTTAGCATCTACTACTCCATTGAAGGCCTGAAAAGAATAAAGAGGTGCAGGAAGGGTGGATTTCGTCTCTCTGCCTGCCTGCTGAACTGGGATATCAGTCTTCTGCTCTCAAATGGGACTTACACCATTTGCCCTGAGGTTCTCAGAACTACACCACCAGCTTTTCTGAGGCTCCAGCTTGCAAGTGGCAGTTTGTGGGACTTCTCAGCTTCCATAATCACATGAGCCAATTCCTTATAATAAATCTCCTTCTGTGTGTGTATATATATCCAGTTGTTCTGCAACCCTTGTAACATTTGATATTGACAGTCTTATTAATTTTATCCATTTTAGTGTGTGAGTAGTAATACATCTTTATGGTTATAACTTAATGACTAATATTGAGCATCATCATTAATTTTTTTTAATATATGAAATTTATTGTCAAATTGGTTTCCATACAACACCCAGTGCTCATCCCAAAAGGTGCCCTCCTCAATACCCATCACCCACCCTCCCCACCCTCCCACCCCCCATCAACCCTCAGTTTGTTCTCAGTTTTTAAGAGTCTCTTATGCTTTGGCTCTCTCCCACTCTAACCTCTTTTTTTTTTTTCCTTCCTCTCCCCCATGGGTTTCTGTTAAGTTTCTCAGGATCCACATAAGAGTGAAACCATATGGTATCTGTCTTTCTCTGTATGGCTTATTTCACTTAGCATTACACTCTCCAGTTCCATCCACGTTGCTACAAAGGGCCATATTTCATTCTTTCTCATTGCCACGTAGTATTCCATTGTGTATATAAACCACAATTTCTTTATCCATTCATCAGTTGATGGACAGTTAGGCTCTTTCCATGATTTGGCTATTGTTGAGAGTGCTGCTATAAACATTGGGGTACAAGTGCCCCTATGTATCAGTACTCCTGTATCCCTTGGATAAATTCCTAGCAGTGCTATTGCTGGGTCATGGGGTAGGTCTATTTTTAATTTTCTGAGGAACCTCCACACCGCTTTCCAGAGCGGCTGCACCAATTTGCATTCCCACCAACAGTGCAAGAGGTTTCCCGTTTCTCCACATCCTCTCCAGCATCTATAGTCTCCTGATTTGTTCATTTTGGCCCCTCTGACTGGCGTGAGGTGATATCTGAGTGTGGTTTTCATTTGTATTTCCCTGATAAGGAGCGACGTTGAACATCTTTTCATGTGCCTGTTGGCCATCCGGATGTCTTCTTTAGAGAAGTGTCTATTCATGTTTTCTGCCCATTTCTTCACTGGGTTATTTGTTTTTCGGGTGTGGAGTTTGGTGAGCTCTTTATAGATTTTGGATACTAGCCCTTTGTCCGATACGTCATTTGCAAATGTCTTTTCCCATTCCGTTGGTTGCCTTTTAGTTTTGTTGGTTGTTTCCTTTGCTGTGCAGAAGCTTTTTATCTTCATAAGGTCCCAGTAATTCACTTTTGCTTTTAATTCCCTTGCCTTTGGGGATGTGTCGAGTAAGAGATTGCTACGGCTGAGGTCAGAGAGGTCTTTTCCTGCTTTCTCCTCTAAGGTTTTGATGGTTTCCTGTCTCACATTCAGGTCCTTTATCCATTTTGAGTTTATTTTTGTGAATGGTGTGAGAAAGTGGTCTAGTTTCAACCTTCTGCATGTTGCTGTCCAGTTCTCCCAGCACCATTTGTTAAAGAGACTGTCTTTTTTCCATTGGATGTTCTTTCCTGCTTTGTCAAAGATTAGTTGGCCATACGTTTGTGGGTCTAGTTCTGGGGTTTCTATTCTATTCCATTGGTCTATGTGTCTGTTTTTGTGCCAATATCATGCTGTCTTGATGATTACAGCTTTGTAGTAGAGGCTAAAGTCTGGGATTGTGATGCCTCCTGCTTTGGTCTTCTTCAAAATTATTTTGGCTATTCGGGGCCTTTTGTGGTTCCATATGAATTTTAGGATTGCTTGTTCTAGTTTTGAGAAGAATGCTGGTGCAATTTTGATTGGGATTGCATTGAATGTGTAGATAGCTTTGGGTAGTATTGACATTTTGACAATATTTATTCTTCCAATCCATGAACACGGAATGTTTTTCCATTTCTTTAAATCTTCTTCAATTACCTTCATAAGCTTTCTATAGTTTTCAGCATACAGATCTTTTACATCTTTGGTGAGATTTATTCCTAGGTATTTTATGCTTCTTGGTGCAATTGTGAATGGGATCAGTTCCTTTATTTGTCTTTCTCTTGCTTCATTGTTAGTGTATAAGAATGCAACTGATTTCTGTACATTGATTTTGTATCCTGCAACTTTGCTGAATTCATGTATCAGTTCTAGCAGACTTTTGGTGGAGTCTATTGGATTTTCCATGTATAATATCATGCCATCTGCAAAAAGCGAAAGCTTGACTTCATCTTTGCCAATTTTGATGCCTTTGATTTCCTTTTGTTGTCTGATTGCTGATGCTAGAACTTCCAGCACTATGTTAAACAACAGCGTTGAGAGTGGGCATCCCTGTCGTGTTCCCGATCTCAGGGAAAAAGCTCTCAGTTTTTCCCCGTTGAGGTGATGTTAGCTGTGGGCTTTTCATAAATGGCTTTTATGATGTGTAAGTATGTTCCTTCTATCCCGACTTTCTCAAGGGTTTTTATTAAGAAAGGGTGCTGGATTTTGTCAAAGGCCTTTTCTGCATCGATTGACAGGATCATATAGTTCTTCTCTTTTTTTTTGTTAATGTGATGTATCACGTTGATTGATTTGCGAATGTTGAAGCAGCCCTGCATCCCAGGAATGAATCCCACTTGATCATGGTGAATAATTCTTTTTATATGCCGTTGAATTCGATTTGCTAGTATCTTATTGAGAATTTTTGCATCCATATTCATCAGGGATATTGGCCTGTAGTTCTCTTTTTTTACTGGGTCTCTGTCTGGTTTAGGAATCAAAGTAATACTGGCTTCATAGAATGAGTCTGGAAGTTTTCCTTCCCTTTCTATTTCTTGGAATAGCTTGAGAAGGATAGGTATTATCTCTGCTTTAAACGTCTGGTAGAACTCCCCTGGGAAGCCATCTGGTCCTGGACTCTTATTTGTTGGGAGATTTTTGATAACCGATTCAATTTTTTCGCTGGTTATGGGTCTGTTCAAGCTTTCTATTTCCTCCTGATTGAGTTTTGGAAGAGTGTGGGTGTTTAGGAATTTGTCCATTTCTTCCAGGTTGTCCAATTTGTTGGCATATAATTTTTCATAGTATTCCCTGATAATTGTTTGTATCTCTGAGGGATTGGTTGTAATAATCCCATTTTCATTCATGATTTTATCTTTTTGGGTCATCTCCCTTTTCTTTTTGAGAAGCCTGGCTAGAGGTTTGTCAATTTTGTTTATTTTTTCAAAAAACCAACTCTTGGTTTCGTTGATCTGCTCTACAGTTTTTTTTTTTGTTTATTTCTGCTCTGATCTTTATTATTTCTCTTCTTCTGCTGGGTTTAGGCTGTCTTTGCTGTTCTGCTTCTATTTCCTTTAGGTGTGCTGTTAGATTTTGTATTTGGGATTTTTCTTGTTTCTTGAGATAGGCCTGGATTGCGATGTATTTTCCTCTCAGGACTGCCTTCGCTGAGTCCCAAAGCGTTTGGATTGTTGTATTTTCATTTTCGTTTGTTTCCATATATTTTTTAATTTCTTCTCTAATTGCCTGGTTGACCCACTCATTCGTTAGTAGGGTGTTCTTTAACCTCCATGCTTTTGGAGGTTTTCCAGACTTTTTCCTGTGGTTGATGTCAAGCTTCATAGCATTGTGGTCTGAAAGTATGCATGGTATAATTTCAATTCTTGTAAACTTATGAAGGGCTGTTTTGTGACCCAGTATATGATCTATCTTGGAGAATGTTCCATGTGCACTCGAGAAGAAAGTATATTCTGTTGCTTTGGGATGCAGAGTTCTAAATATATCTGTCAAGTCCATCTGATCCAATGTATCATTCAGGGCCCTTGTTTCTTTATTGACCGTGTGTCTAGATGATCTATCCATTTCTGTAAGTGGGGTGTTAAAGTCCCCTGCAATTACCACATTCTTATCAATAAGGTTGCTTATGTTTATGAGTAACTGTTTTATATATTTGGGGGCTCCGGTATTCGGCGCATAGACATTTATAATTGTTAGCTCTTCCTGATGGATAGACCCTGTAATTATTACGTAATGCCCTTCTTCATCTCTTGTTCCAGCCTTTAATTTAAAGTCTAGTTTGTCTGATATAAGTATGGATACTCCAGCTTTCTTTTGGCTTCCAGTAGCATGATAAATAGTTCTCCATCCCCTCACTCTCAATCTAAAGGTGTCCTCAGGTCTAAAATGAGTCTCTTGTAGACAGAAAATAGATGGGTCTTGTTTTTTTATCCATTCTGATACCCTATGTCTTTTGGTTGGCGCATTTAATCCATTTACATTCAGTGTTATTATAGAAAGATACGGGTTTAGAGTCATTGTGATGTCTGTATGTTTTATGCTTGTAGTGATGTCTCTGGTACTTTGTCTCACAGGATCCCCCTTAGGATCTCTTGTAGGGCTGGTTTAGTGGTGACAAATTCCTTCAGTTTTTGTTTGTTTGGGAAGACCTTTATCTCTCCTTCTATTCTAAATGACAGACTTGCTGGATAAAGGATTCTCGGCTGCATATTTTTTCTGTTTAGCACACTGAAGATATCGTGTCAATTCTTTCTGGCCTGCCAAGTTTCAAAAGAGAGATCAGTCACGAGTCTTATAGGTCTCCTTTTATATGTGAGGGCACGTTTATTCCTTGCTGCTTTCAGAATTTTCTCTTTACCCTTGTATTTTGCCAGTTTCACTATGATATGTCGTGCAGAACATCGATTCAAGTTACGTCTGAAGGGAGTTCTCTGTGCCTCTTGGATTTCAATGCCTTTTTCCTTCCCCAGTTCAGGGAAGTTCTCAGCTATAATTTCTTCAAGTACCCCTTCAGCACCTTTCCCTCTCTCTTCCTCCTCTGGGATACCAATTATGCATATATTATTTCTTTTTAGTGTATCATTTAGTTCTCTAATTTTCCCCTCATACTCCTGGATTTTTTTATCTCTCTTTTTCTCAGCTTCCTCTTTTTCCATAACTTTATCTTCTAGTTCACCTATTCTCTCCTCTGCCTCTTCAAGCCGAGCTGTCGTCGTTTCCATTTTGTTTTGCATTTCATTTAAAGTGCTTTTCAGCTCCTCGTGACTGTTCCTTAGTCCCTTGATCTCTGTAGCAAGAGATTCTCTGCTGTCCTCTATACTGTTTTTAAGCCCAGCGATTAATTTTATGACTATTATTCTAAATTCACTTTCTGTTATATTATTTAAATCCTTTTTGATCAGTTCATTAGCTGTTGTTATTTCCTGGAGATTCTTCTGAGGGGAATTCTTCCATTTGGTCATTTTGGATAGTCCCTGGCGTGGTGAGGACCTGCAGGGCACTTCCCCTGTGCTGTGGTGTATAACTGGAGTTGGTGGGCGGAGTCGCAGTCAGACCAGATGTCTGCCCCCGGCCCACCGCTGGGGCCACAGTCAGACTGGTGTGTGCCTTCTCTTCCCCTCTCCTAGGGGCGGGATTCACTGTGGGGTGGCGTGGCCCATCTGGGCTACTTGCACACTGCCAGGCTTGTGATGCTGGGGATCTGGCGTATTAGCTGGGGTGGGTAGGCAAGGTGCACAGGGGCAGGAGGGGCAGGCTTAGCTCACTTCTCCTTAGGTGATCCACTTCAGGAGGGGCCCTGTGGCAGCGGGAGGGAGTCAGATCCGCTGCTGGAGGTTTGGCTCCTCCGCAGAAGCACAGAGTTGGGTGTTTGCGCGGAGAGAGGAAGTTCCCTGGCAGGAACTGGTTCTCTTTGGGATTTTGGCTGGGGGATGGGCGGGGGAGATGGCGCTGGCGAGCGCCTTTGTTCCCCACCAAACTGAGCTCTGTCGTCCGGGGGCTCAGCAGCTCTCCCTCCCTTTGTCCTCCAGCCTTCCCGCTTTCCGAGCAGAGCTGTTAACTTATGACCTCCCAGACGCTAAGTCGCACTTGCTGTCGGAACACAGTCCGTCAGGCCCCTCCGCTTTTGCCCGCCAGACTCCGGGGCTCTGCTTGGCCGGCGAGCCGCCCCTCCGCCCCGGCTCCCTCCCACCAGTCCGTGGAGCATGCACCGCCTCGCCGCCCTTCCTACCCTCTTCTGTGGGCCTCTCGTCTTCGCTTGGCTCCGGCGACTCCGTTCTGCTAATCCTCTGGCGGTTTTCTGGGTTATTTAGACAGGTGTAGGTGGAATCTAAGTGATCAGCAGGATGCGCGGTGAGCCCAGCGTCCTCCTACGCCGCCATCTTCCCTCCGACTCTTGAGCATCATCATTAATTATTGGTAAGTACTCTTCTGTGAAATGTTTAAGTCCATCTTTTATTTTTATTATTGATTAATAAGAGTTCTTTAAATTTTCTGAATGTGAGCCAACTTTCAGTTATATATTTTGCACATATATTTTTCAGTAGAGTAGCTTGTCTTGTCATTTTAATTAATGATGTCTTTTGTTTTGTTTTGTTTTTTAATGATGCCTTTTAATGTCCAGAGATTTTTTAATTTTATGAAATATAGTCATCATTTATTTTCTTTTGTTTTGTTTTGCTTTCCTTTATGCATTTTATTTAAGAACTTGTTGCTTACCTTTCAGTTCACAAAGTTAATCTTCTATGGCTTCTTAGAAGAGGTTTATAGTTTTAATTTTTATATCTAAGTTTATGACCCATTTTGAATTATTTTTGTATATGGGGTAAGAGATGAATCAAGGCTTATTTTTTTCAATATTTATATCTAGGTGTTCCAGCACCTTAGTGCCTTTGTCAAATATCATTTGGTGATATGTAAGTTGGTCCATTTTTTGACTACATTTTGTTCCATTTATCTATTTTTCTTATGTAAATACCGCACTGTTAATTACTGTAGTTTTATTTTAGATATTAAAATAAGATAGTATAAGTTCTCCTACTTTAATCTTTTTTCAAGATATTTTGGCTAGTCTATGCATTTCTATATAAATTATAGAAATAGTCTACCAATTTATACAAAAAAATCCAGCTGAAATTTTAATCAGAATTCCATTTAAAGTAAAGATCTACTACTCTTGAAACCAATACTACACTGTATGTTAACTAACTTGAATTTAAATAAATAATGTTTAAAAATAGAGGTCAATTTGTGAAGAACTCAAATCTTAAAAATATGAAGTCTTCCAAGTTGTGAACATGTTATATCCCTCAGTGCATGTAAGTCTTCAGTATTTTGAGTGTAAAGTATAGAAGACCTACACATTTTTCATTAAATACATGCCTATGCATCTGACATTTTTTATGCTTTTGTAAATATTTTCTTACTTTTCATATTCCAATTGTTTGTTGCAGAAGTACAATGGATTTTTAAATATCGACCTTTTATCTTGTAACTTTGCTATTTTTAAGATTCCGTAGGATTTATATGTAAGCAGTCACATCGATTGTAAAAACACAAACTGCTCAACTTTCTTCCTTCTCTATCTTTTTGCTCTTTATTTATTTGATATTTCTGTATTGCATTTACTAGGGCTTCCAGTAGAATGTTGACTAGAAATGGTGAGAGCAGAAGTTTTCATGTTCTTCGTAGCCTTTAGGGGAAAGCATTTACTATTTCACCATTAAGTATTATTATATTAGCTGTTGGTTTTTCTAAATACCTTTTATCAGGTTGAAGAGGTTCCTTAGTCTTCTGAGATTTATCTTTTCATTTTGAATTGGTGCTGAAATTTGTTAAATTTCTCTGCCTTTGTTGTGATTATCATTTTTTAATCTTCATTCTGTTAATACTAGGAATTAAGTTCATAGATTTTTAAACATTAAAATTTTATTCTTGAGATAACTACTAATGAAGATGTGTAATACCTTTTATATATTGCTAGATTCAAGTTCTTAATATTTATTAAAGATTTTTCTGTCCATGCTCATGAGAGATAATGGTAATTTGCTTTTCTTGTAATGTTCTTGTTAGGTCAAGGCTGGGTACATAATTTGTGCCACCTAGTGAAAAATGAAAATTCAGGGACCCTTGTTCAAAAACCAGGAAAAACATGCTGTTAAACATCAATATTTTTCCTTAAGATATTTTATTACATATAAAATATATTAAGGGTAATTATGATACATGAATAACAACATAAACTTGCAAATTATACAAAATGGAATCATAGTTGTATGTACTACAATAAATAGTATTTATTAATGTGATATCTTGATTTATCATAAGGTTTTACTGGGTTACTCTTTCACAAAATCATTTATTAAATACTCAACATTTATATTTTTAACAACTTCAATTTATTATTTTTTATTTTTTTATTTTAAAGAGAGAGAGAGCATGATCAGGGGAGAGGGGCAGAAGGAGGGAAAGAGAGAATCTTAAGAAGACTCTATGCTCAGCGTGGAGCCCGACATGAGGCTTGATTCCATGACCCTGAGACCATGACCTGAGCTGAAATCAAGAGTCTGATGCTCAACTGACTGAGCCACCCAGGCGCTCCTTTAGAAACTTCATTTTAAATTGTACTAATGAAAGCAACATCTATTTATAGCCTATAATAATATTGAAATAAATTTCTAATAAATTATTTTGAAATAGAAATTGTTTTAAACCTAGAGCTAATGAATTTCAGAGAACAATTTTTCTAAAAAAGATTTAACTTTTCATGCAAATCAGTTTTCTATTAGTCCAAATTTAATTTTAAATGTAAATTTATACAATGGTGTATTATAAAGTAGAATTCTAAAAATGGCCCCTAAAATGTCATGCCCTAATCCCTGGAATTTATATATATGATGAGATACCACTCTTGCAATTGTGTTATCACATAAGGTCACAGTTAACCTTTATTCAGGTGAGCCTAGTCAAATCACATGAGTACCTTAAATGTAGAGAGTTTTATCCAACTAGTAGCAGAAGGGGAAGTCAAAGAGATTGGAAGCATGTAGGGGGATTTGAAATGAGAGATCCCTACTGCCATATCTGATGTAGTGAGAGGACATGTAAGAAGTTTATTTTTTTCCCATTCAGAAAAAATCAGTAAGTCTTGCCCACACTGGCAGGAGGGAGGGGCAGGTTGGTGATAATTATGCTCCAACTCCTCGAAAGGGAGAGTCTACATAAGTTATGTGGAATTCCTTTTAAAAATGATTTGTCTTTTTTCCTTCATTAATTCACTTATCCAATCACTTATTTCTACCCCTAAGGACTCCTACTTGTTTTATACTTTGTGTCATAATCTAGTACTATGTTACTTACTTTGTGTTTCAGATTTTTCTATCTTTGGCCATTGGGAGCTCTCTCAGATTTGCTCCCATGTGCCTTTGACTTTCCCAATCATTTTTCCTAGCACTTCCTTACTTTATGAGACTGCAAGATGCTCCAGGCTCAGTTGTATTTTCTCTGGCACATTTTTAAAAATAGTGAATTAAATCCATTCACATTTATTGATATGAATGATAGGTTTAACTTCAACTCTGTCATGCTATTTTATTTTATATTTGCTGTGTGAATCAGTCACGGTTAAATCAGACAAGTACATTAAGTAGAATGTATGCATGTGTACATTGTGTATGTGTAAAGAGACTTATTGTAAGAATTGGTTTATTCAATTTTGGGGGGGTGGTGGCTAAGCAAGCCTGAAATCCATAGGGCAGGCTCAAACTCCACAGGCACGGGCCAAAGCTGTTGCCAACAGGCAGAATTTCTTCTGTCTTTTAGAAAAACTTCAGCGTTGCTTTTAAGATACCTCAACTGATTCAATTACACCCATTTAGATTATCCAGGATTATCTCCCTTACTTAAAGTCAATGGATTAAGGGCTTTAATTGCATCTGCAAGATCTTTTTACAGCAATACCTAGATTAGTGTTTGACTGAATAACTAACTGGGGGCTGTAACCTAGCAAAATGGACATATGTGAGAGCAATCATGCTATATGTATTATATTTACTGTGTTTTTCTATGTGGTATCTTTTTTTTTTCTTCATATCTGGGCACATTTGTAGCTTTGTTCCAGTGGTTACCTTGATATTACTACCTTTTATAATACCTTTGTCCTCCTTCTATCTCATCTGATTTAATCTTTACTTGATGTCTTTTTACACCCACATGTTCCCTATGCAACAATAAAATAGAATATTTAAAAGTATAATCAAAAGAAAAAATCCAGAAATAAAAGTAGACCTGGATTTTTGAACTGATATGGGTCACCATATACCTGGGAAAACTGACCCAGTATAGTTACACCAAGAAATATCCCAGTGCAACTATTAGACTTTAAAGGTAAAGAAATAATCCTCAGGTCCCTCTTGGCAAAAAGTGAAGTAGCTTCAAATTAATGTAAATAATGTTAGCATCAGACTTCCCAACAGCAAAATAGAAAGCAAGCAAATAGCAGAGTAGCATTTTCAAGAAACTCAAGGAAATACAGTATGAGCCAAAGATTTTACATCCAGCCAAGCTGTCCTTCAACTGTCAATTACAGTATAACCATCATTTATATGATGATTTTGTCTTCAATTACTTCCCTGAATTCAGTCTATTCTTATTTCACAACTTTCATTTTTATATGCACTTAATATGTGCAGATTTTTGTATATTAACTACATCTAATAAAGCTGTTAAAAATTACAAATAAAGAATTTCCATTTTAAAGTAGTTTTTACTATTTTGTGATGCATTATGGCCTTCTTTTCTCTCATGCTTGATTTGGGGAGAAATATTCATCACTGAAATGTTTTTATTTTAATTTTATGGTTTTGTTCACAGTAGCTTTGTATGAATACCAACAGCCATTTTCTGTTCATTTTTAAACAATATATTTCTCTGGACAGCAATAATGGTTGTGTTAGAACATAGAAGCTAATTGGGTATTTTGATTCTAGAGTGTTCTTTTCTGTGGTGCAACGAAGTGAGTATTTTTACTTTGGTTTTGGTGGTGGTTTTGATGATGGTGACGATGATTGTGGCATGTTTTCTGATTCTGTTGTTCTTTTTTGTTGTTTCTGGAAGACTTTTAATTTCTCCTTCTTCCCTTCATCACCAAGTTTCTACAGGGTATTCCTTTTCCAATTTGTCCCTTTTCTCCAGAAGAAATTACTTCCTTATGTGGTCCCAAGAACTTTTTTTAATTAAATTTTTATTTTGAGATAATTGTAGATTCATATGCATTTGTAAGAAATGATACAGAGATCATGTGTACCTTTTTCCCAGTTTCCCTCAATGGTAATATCTTGAAAAAACATAGAAAAATGTCACAACCAGGATGCTGGTATAGATACAGTCAACATACAAAATATCCCCATCATGACAATGATCACTCATATTGCCCTTTTATGTTCAAGCCCACTCCCCTCCTACCCCTACTTACTTCTTAACCCTTGGCAACCACTAATCTGTTTGCAATTTTTAAAATTTTGTCATTCTAAGAATGTTACATAAATAGAATCACACAGCATGTAACTTTTTGAAACTGGCTTTTTTTGTTCAGCATAATTCTCTGGATATTCATGCAAGTTATTGTATCATAGTTTGTTCCTTTTTATTGTATGTATGTACAACAGTTTAATGATTAACTCATTGAAGGATATTTGGGTTGTTTTCAATTTGGGGCTATCATAAATAAAGTTGCTATAAACATTTGTGTATACATTTTGTGTGAACATAAATTTTTACTTTTCTGGAATAAATGCTCAGGAGTATGATTCCTCATTATATAATAAGTATAAGTTTAGTTTTTGAAGAGGACACCAAGCCGTTTCCCAGAGTGGCTATACATTCCCACCAGCAATATATGAGAGATTCGGTTTCCCTGCATTCTCAACAGTATTTGGTATTGTTATTATGTTTTATTTTAGCTGTTCTAATATGTATGTAGTGATATCTCTTTGTGGTTTTAATGTCCACTCTAACAATGGCTATTGATATTGAATATTTTCATGTATAATGTTAGCTGTAGGTTTTTCATAGATGGTATTATCAATCAAGTTGAGAAAATTACTCTCTATTTCTATTTTTCTGAGAGTTTTTACTATGAATGAGTGTTGAAATTTGTCAAATGTTTTTTATGCATTGATTAATATGATCATATGATTTTTCTTCTTTAGCTTTTTGGTGGATTACATTGGTTAATCTTCAAATATTGAACTGGCCTTTTATCCCCGTATTAAATTCCACTTGGTCATAGTATTTAATTTCTTAATATATTGATGAACTCTACTTGCTAAAATATTGTTGAGGATTTTTGTGTCTATATCCATGAAGGATATTTGTCTTTAGTTTACTTTTTTGTATTGTCTTTGTCTGGTTTTGGTATCAGAATACTACTGGTTTTATGAAAAGAAGTATCCCCTCCTCTTCTATTTCTGAAATAGATTATATAGAATTATTGCTATTTTTTTCTTTAAACATTTGGTAGAATTATCCACTGAAAGCATTAGGGCTTGGAGATTTTGCCTTTCTCAGAAATTTAAAAATTAGGATCAAATTTCCTTAAAGAGTTATAGAGCTATTCAATTATCTATTTTGTATTTTGTGAGTTGTGGATGTGTGTTCTCTGATAAATTTATTCATTCTTATCTAAGTTTTCAAATTTATGTGTGCAAACTTGTTCATATTATTCCCCATTAAACTTTTTTTTATGTCTGCAGGTTATAAAATTATATCACTTATTTCATCTCTGATATTGGTAATTTGTGTCCTTTCTCTTTTTGTCTTTGTCAGTGTTTGCTACAAGTTTGTCACTTTCACTGATATTTTAAAGAACCAATTCTTCATTTCATTGATTTTCCCTATTACTTTTCTGTTTCAATATCATTGATTTCTGCTCTTTATTATTTCCCTAATTCTTTTTTTTTTTAATTTTTTTTAACATTTATTTATTTTTGAGACAGGGAGAGACAGAGCATGAACGGGGGAGGGTCAGAGAGAGAGCGAGACACAGAATCTGAAACAGGCTCCAGACTCTGAGCTGTCAGCACAGAGCCCAACACGGGGCTCGAACTCACGGACCGCGAGATCATGACCTGAGCCGAAGTCGGACGTTTAACCGACTGAGCCACCCAGGCGCCCCATATTATTTCCCTAATTCTGCTTGCTTTGGAAATATTTTCCTCTCCTTTTTCTACTTTCTTGAGGTGAGAATTTAGATTATTGATTTGAAATATCTCCTCTTTTCTAATGTAAGTATTTAGTGCTATATATCTCACTTTCAGCCCTGTTTTGTCTGTGTTCCACAAATCTTCATACATTGTATTTTCATTTTTGTTCGGTTCAATGTATTTTTGCAATTTGCATTTTTCTTTTAAATTTTTTCTTGAAGTTTCCTCTCTGGTTCATGGATTATTTAAAAGTTTCTCAATTACTTTCCAAGTGTTTAGAGATTTTCATGTTTTTGATCTTTATTACTATGGTTTTTTCCATTGTAGTTGGAAAACACAATCTGTATGATTTCAACTCTTTTGAAATCTGTTGAGGTTTATTTTATGGCACAGAATATTGTATATCTTGGTATATGTTCTATGGATACTTGAAAAGAATATGTTTGGATGTAGTGTTCTATAAATGTTGATTACATCCTGCCAGTTGATAGTACTGTTGAGTTCTTCTATATCTTTATAGATTTTCTGTCTAATTATTCTACAATTATTAAAAGAGGGATTTTGAAATCTCCAACTCTAATTGTGGATTTGTCTGATTCTCCTTTCAGTTCCATTATTTTTGCTTCATGTATTTTGCAGCTTCATTGTTTGGTGTATGCATATTTAGAATTGCTTCATCTTTTTGGTGGATTGACCATTTATCATTATATAACATCCCCTTCTGTAAAGTTTTTGCTGTGATGTCTACTTTATCTAATATGCGTAGAGTAGTAAAAAGTTTGAGTTGTCCAAAGTATGTTTCCAGCTGAGGTTGAGAAACATAAGGCTCTGCCTTCTTGTTTCAGGTGTCCTACAGTTGATGACCAAAGGATAGAGATGGTAGGAGGCAGTGCAGAGTAGTGCATGAAGCTCAGCCTCTCAGGACTGTTGAATAGAGTTTGAATCCCATCTCTGGCATATGTTAGTGGGGCAGCCTCAGGCAAGTCACTTAACACTCCAAATCGCTTTCTCCCTTTTATAGAATAAAGAAAGTAGATTCTATCAGGATGAGTTGATTTTAGGATCTAAGATAATGATCTATGTGCAAAATGTACAGATATGTACTAGGAGCAATAAAAATATAGTTGCTCATAGTACAATAAATTGGACTCTATTAAAATTAAATTATTTTCTCTTTGAAAGACACCAAAAAGAAAATTAAATGGCAAACCACAGATTAGGGGAAAGCATATACAAAACAAATATCTGAAAAAAGAATTGTATCTAAAATACACAAAGAACTTCTGTAACAATAAAACAGGCCAACTATTTTAATAGATGCTTTATAAAGGAGATAATATGTGAATGGCAAATAAGGATATGGAAAGATGAAAACACTCTCCAAAATGGTTCAAATTCAATGACTGTTAATAAGAAATGGTAGCAAGTATATAGAGAAACAGGTAATCTCATAAATTACTAGAGGGAATGTTAAGTGGTACAACCTCTGTGGAAAAGAGTTTGAGAGGATTTTACAAAGTTGAACATACACACAACTCAGCATTTAAACTCCAACGTATTTATGTACAAGACATGAAAGCATATGCACAAAGACTTGTACATAAATGTGTGTAGCACCTTTATTCATAATAGCAAAAAACTGGAAACAACCCAAATGTCCATCAACAGATGAATAAACACATCTTTATATCCATGCAATGAAATACTCAGCAATTAAAAGAAACCTACTACTACTGAAACATGCAATAAGATAGATGAGTCTCGAAAATATTCTGCTGAGTGAAGAAGCAAGAAACAAAGGAGTGCAAACTGTATAATTTCATTTATATACAATTCTAGGAAAAGCAAACTATGGTGAAAGAGTGCATATCAGTGATTGCCTGAAGTTAGGGGTGAAGGAACTGACTGCATGGGGGCACAAAGTAATTTGAGTGGCAGGGAGTGATGGAAGTATCCTACATTTTAATTGTATCAATTAATCAGGTGAATACATTTGTCAAAACTCATAAAATTTACCCTTTAAATGAGTAAAACTGATTTTATGTAATTTATAATTCAATAAACTTGCATTTTTAATGTGAGCAAAATACTTAAACAGGCACTTCTCAAAGAAAGGATATCCAAATAGGATATGTGAAAAGGTGCTCAATGTCAATATGCATCAGGTAAATGCAAATTAAACCCACCAATGAGTTATAACTACATGATCATAAGAATGACTGACACTATAGGGGATGGGCTAAATGGGTAAGGGGCATTGGGGAATCTACTCCTGAAATCATTGTTGCACCATATGCTAATTTGGATGTAAATTAAAAAAAAAAGTAAAATAAAAAAAATTAAAAAAAATATATGAACCTAAAAATGTCATTGATGATTCAGGGATAAAATTTGCATTTGAATTTTCTTATTATTATGTAGCACCATGTGATATAAACTTTCATTATCTTTTGAACATATTAGGATAAGTATAAAATATAGGTAATATTTATTTAAATTTCAAAACAAAATAATATAACAAATGCCCACAAAACTACCACACATTAAAAAACCAGAATGTGAGTCTACCTGTGTGTTACTAATCTATGTCACCTTCCTATTGCCCCCTGGGAAGAAGTAAGAGCTATACTGAATTTTGTGTTCATGTCCTTCCTTTCTTTATATAATTTTATCACATATATAGGTAACCTAAATAATAAATTGTTTAGTTTGATTGAAAAAAAAAAAAAGAATGACTGACACTATAAAAACACTGACAGTAGCAAGTGTCAGCATGAAGGTGTAGCAACTATAACTTTTATCTATTGCTGGCATAGGTGACACTTAACCACTTTGGAAAACTATTTGGCATAAAATGTTGAAATTACCCATATGTCTACCCTATGATGTGGTAAATTACACTCTTAGATATATTTCCCAAGATAAATGAAAATAAGTGTCAAAAAATATGTACAAAAATGTTCTCAGTTGAATTATTCATAATAGCCCCAAACTGAAAGCAACTCAAAATTCCATCCCAGTACATGGGATAAGTATTAAATTCATACAGTAGAACACCACATAAAAATTTAAAAACAGACCACTAGTACATGCAACAACATGGATAAATCTCATTAAAATATATTAAGTGAAAGAAAAATAAAAAGTACACACTGTATGATTCTATAAGTATTACATTTAAAATAGACAAAACTAGTCTATGATGACAGAATTCAAAATAGTGTTTTTTGATGGGGATAAGTGAGTGGAACGGAGCACTGTAAGCCTGCTGGATGTTGGAAATATTCTATATCTTGGTCTGGTGGTAGTGACAAGGTGTTTACATGTATAAAAATTCATTAAGCTGTATACTCAAGATTTGTGTGTTTTATTATATGTAAGTTATACTTCAGTAATACACTCAGAAATGCAAATAGAATTAAAAAATTAGTAAAAGGACAAAGGTTTTCAAATTAGACCTTATAAACCCAATTCTGTGCACTTTGCATTAAGTATAGAGAAGATTCAAAAGTAAAAGGCTGGGAAAAGATACATACCGTGCAAGCACTAACTGAAAGAAAGGTAATAATGTTATATTATTATGATTCAAAGTATACTTAAGGAAAGAAGGATATTGCATAATGACAAAGGGTAATTTTAACAAAGGAAATCACAGGAAGATATAAAAATCATTAGTTTGTATGGACATAATACATCTTCAACAGAGAGATATGAAAAACATAAATTTTTGTGCACATAATTTCACATCTTCAAAACATATAGCATAAATAAATTGACTTAAAGCATAAATAGACGTATTTACAACCATAGTTGGAGATTTTAACACACTTCGCAAAGTAATTTGCAGAAAATGCAGAGAAAAAAGTCAATAATTATACAAAGATGTAAGCAACACAACAAAGTTGACCTAATTGATATATATAGAACACCATCTGCAAAAATTACATAAAACACACTATATTCAAGACCTCACAGAATATTTCCCAAAAGGGACCATATGTTGGGTGATGAAGCAAGTTGCAACAATTTTTTTAAAGATTGAAACAATATGGGGGAGCTTCTGTTACAAAAATGGGAACAAACTAGAAGCCAACAACAGATAAATAACCAAAAATATCCTAAATATTTGGAAATTAAGCAACACCTTATAAATAACCCAGGAATCAAACCATTACAGTGGAAAATAAAAAGTATTTTTAACTGGATGATAAAAGTAATACAAACTATAAATATGTAGGATTCAGGTAATCAGTTTCTATAGGAAGGTTATAGATTGAAGTGAATGCACTGAAATGAAAAGGATTGAATGAACATCAGTAATCTAATCTTCCAGCTAAAAATAGCCAGTAAAAACATCAACCTAAAGAATGTAGAAGACACAAAATGATAACACAAACAGAGGTCATGTACAATAGAGAAAATTTTTTTCAGCAAAAAAATTGTCCCTTAACATAGAATTTATAAAACCATACCAAGACACGTCAAGATTTAAAAGAACACTAATCACTGATAACAAGAATAAAAGGTATGTATCTATAGGTTTTATATGCATTAAAATAATAGAGATAATTATGAAAACTTTAATGCTTATGATAATTTAGATAAAATGGACAAATTCTTTCAAAACACCACTTAGCAATACTGGCATTAAAAGAAATAAAAAAATGGGTAGTCTTATCTACTGAAGAAAGTGAATCTGTTGTTATAACCTTTCCCACAAAGAAAACTCCAGGCCCAGATGGTTTTACAAATTAAGTATATCAGATGTTAAAAGAAAAAAAATGACACCATTATAAACCATATTCTTTCAAAAATAAAGGAATAAATAACACTTGCCAATTCATTTTATGAGGTCAGCATTATTCTGATACCAAAACCAAAGATAACACTATAAAATAAAACAATAGGCCATTATTGCTTATAAACATGAATGAAAAAATCCTTAACAAATATTAACAAATTGAATCTAGCAATATATAAAAAGCATAACATATATGACAAAGTGGGTTTTATCTTACAAATTCAAATTTGGTTTAACATTTGAAGATCAATGTAAGTTCTCATATTAATGGGATGAAGAAGAATATATAATAGTCTTAACATTTGCATAAAATGCATTTGATAAAATTCTGCACCCATATCTCATAAAGTAAAAATAGAAGAGAACGTCTTCAACCTTATAAAGGACATCCACACAAAACCTAAATACAGCATCATAGCTAACAGAAGACTGAATATCTTCCCCCTAATATCAGGAACAAGGCAACTGTGCACTCTCACCACTTTTCTTCAACATTGTATTGAAAGACCTAGCTAGCACAATAAGGCAAGAAAATGAAATAAAAGGAATTCAGATTAGAAAGGAAGAGGTCAGAACTGATTATTTGCAGACATGGATAATGCTGAGAAAATTTCAGGGAATCTAATGAAAAAAAATAGCTACAAGAACTAATAAGTGAATTTAGCAAGGTCGCTGGATAAAAGGTCAATATACAAATATTGCTTGCATTTTTGTATTGTAGCAATGAAAAAAAGAGAAAATGATATTAAGAAAATAATTCCATTTTATTTTTTTATTTTTTTTATGTTTTTACTTTACTTTTGAGAGAGACACAGAGCATGAGTAGGGGAAGGTCAGAGAGAGAGGGAGACACAGAATCCGAAGCAGCCTCCAGGCTCTGAGCTGTCAGCACAGACCCTGATGTGGGGCTGGAACCCATGAACCATGAGATCATGACCTGAGCTGAAGTTGGACGCTTAACTGACTGAGCCACCCAGGTGCCCCAATAATTCCATTTTCAATAGCATCAAAATATAAAAACACATAGGGATAGATTTTACAAAATATTTTACAAGAGCTATACAATGAAAGCTATAAAACACTGCACACAGAAACTAAAAAAGAAATAAATGTAATAATGTGCCAGGTTCATGAATGAAAAGACTCAATATCTTTCTTTCTTTCCTTCCTTCCTTTATCTTTTTCTCTCTTTCTCTCTCTTTCTTTCTTTTGAGAGGAGCAAGCAGAAGGGACAGAGAGAGAATCCCAAGCAGCACAGAAGCCAATGTGGGGCTCAGTGTGGGGCTTGATGCAAGGATGGAACTCACGAACTGTGACATCATGATGTGAGCCAAAGTCAGAGGTTTAACTGACTGAGCCACCCAGATGCCCCAAGAAGACACAATATTGAAAGATTTCAATTCTTCCCAATTTTATATATGCACTTAATATAATAGCATTCCAAATTCCAACAGGTTTTTGGAAATTGACAAGCTGATTTTAAAATGAAAGGCGCACCTGGATGGTTCAGTTGCTTAAGCATCCGACTCTTGATTTCTGCTCAAGTCATGATCTCACGGTGTGTGAGATCAAGCCCCATGCTGGGCTCTTCGCTGACAGTGTGGAACCTGCTTCGGATTCTTTCTCCCTCTCTCTCTGCCCCTCCTCTGCTTGCACTCTTTCTCTCTCTCTCTAAAAATAAATAAATAAACATGAAAAATAAAATAAAATAAAAATATATATATGAAAAATCAAACACCATAGAATAGCCAAGGTAATAAAGGAGGAAGAGGAAAAGGAGGTAGAGAGAGAAGGGAAGGAGAAAATCACCGTCTTCTACCACCACCAAGCTGGATTACGCATAGTACTAGATACCAACAATTAATATAATGCTACAGTAACTACACAGTGTGTTATTGTGAAACCATAGGTGAACAGATGAGTGGAAGAGAATAGAGGGCCAAGAAACAGTTCTACAAATGCAGTAAGTTGCTTTATGACAGAAGTGTTATTACCACTTAGTGGTGAAATGGTAATGCTGGGCCAAGTGAATATCCATATGGAAAAATTAACCTTGATGTCTACCTTACATTATACACAAACACTAATTCTAGAAAAAGCATAGAAAAAAATTTTATGACATTTACGGAGACAAGTTTTTCTTAAACAGGGCACAAAACCCAAAAAAGACAGGTGGATAAATTAGACTTTATTATAGCTAAGAAAATCTTTTAATCAAAAGACAAGATAAAAATAGAGTGAAATGGCCAGCCAGACTGGGAGAAGATATTTATACATTTTGACAAATATCCAAAACATAAAGAACTCCTACATATCAATAAGAAAAAGATTGACAAATCAATGTTTTTTAATAAACCAAAAGGTTTATTAAAAGTGCTCTCAACATCATTATTCATCAGAGAAACATAAAGCAATAGAGAGATCATCTATACTATCCCCTCCCCAATCAGAATGACTGCAATTAAAAGTACTAATAATAGGGGAGGAGCCAAGATGGTGGAACAGCATGGAAGTGTTTTGTGTCTCACGTCCATGAAATACAGCCAGACCAACACTAAATCATCCTACACACATAAAAAACTTATTGGAGGATTAACACAACAATCTGCACAACCTGAACCACAGAATTCAGAAGGTACGTGGCACAGAGAGGTGAACTTGGGAAGAGAGAAGCTGGTGGTGGGCAGGGAGCCACTTTTGCAGGTGGAGAGAGGACGGAGATGGCAGGGGGGGCAGAATACGGGAAAAGCACCCCTCCCCAAAAGCAGCTGGAGAAAAAGTGGAAAATTGGAAACAGCTGCAGGGACTAAACTAAAAAGGCAGAAAGGAGAGGGTTTAAATTCCATTAAGACTTTAAACAAAGGTAGCACAAAGTCTGCAACTCTGCAGCTCCATACCTGGTGGTGCTCTGGTGGGAAGGGCGAATCACCAGGAACAGAGTGGGGCCGAGAGGTTCTCGGGCCACACAGGAAAAAGCGGTTCTACTGCTGGAAGGACATTTGGTGGAGACTGCTGAAGCCACCTAGTCCCAGCAGACCCCAGAAAACAGCCACATTCACTGGTGCTGGAACAAGGTCATTAAGGGTGAAGGCTGGTGCCAGATGTGTGTTGTGATTTTCCATAATCCCTGAAAAGCTGCTGCTACACTATCTCGTGAGCTTTTTCTGGGGTGGGCTGGCACCTGGTCACAGTCTAGGGGAACCAGCAGCAGCAGGGTCCAGTAGGTGTTCCTGGGTGCAGCCTGGCCATTGCTCAGTGAGACCCTCCTGCAGAGGGGCAGAATGGGTCAAAGCCGCAGTCCTTCTGAAGTAAGGGGCCAGGGAAAATAGCCACATCTGAGACAAAACTCAGGAGAGAGGTACTGCCTGGGGCTTGGTCACAGACAGTGAAGAAGCGGGGAGTGGACAAAAGCTGAAGACAGAGGACGGATGCACGATTGCTGATCTGGGAAAACAGACTGGGTAGCTGGGTGGCGCCATTTTCACTGCTCCCGTGCATTTGCATACGCACCTACCAGGGCCGCAACAATCCACCCCAGTAGGCTAGCATCACTATCTAGTAGAGAACAAAGCCGTTACACTGAGCACCATCCAATTGGGCCAACCTCGCTCTTCAAGAACACAAGTCTTACTGCCTACTTAGTTTATGGACTATAAAGAGCTACATAGTCTGACTTCTAGGGGAAAATGAAGTCATTTCAGTCCTATTTCAATCTGTTAGCAGGTCCATCTATTCAATTTTCTTTCTTTTTTTCTCTTTTACACTACTTTTCTATTTCTTGAATACAGAAAGAGAAAAAACTAATTTTTATTTTCAATTTTTGTTAAAAATATTTTTCTTTATTTTTTTTACTATATTTTTTACTTTTGTGTAAATTTTTTCAAATTCTATCTTACCTCCATCATTTTATTTTAGTCTACTTCAGTGTATTCACCTTTTCAAATGTTCAAATGATTTCTTTTTTCTCTTTTTTCTGTTTTTCATTTCTTTTCTTTTTCTTGAATGCAGAAAGAGAAAAACTTCGTTTTTATTTTTAATATTTATTAAAAATATTCTTCTTTAATTTTTTCCTACTATATTCTTTACTTTTGTGTAACTTTTTTCTTTTTTTTTTTAATTTTTATTCAACGTTTATTTATTTTTGAGACAGAGAGAGACAGAGCATGAACGGGGAAGGGTCCGAGAGAGAGGGAGACACAGAATCTGAAACAGGCTCCAGGCTCTGAGCTGTCAGCACAGAGGCCAACATGGGGCTCAAACTCACGGACCACGAGGACATGACCTGAGCCAAAGTCGGACCCTTAGCTGACTGAGCCACCCAGGTGCCCCTTGTGTAAATTTTTTCAAATCCTATTTTACTCCCATCATCTCATTTTAGTCTACTTCAGTGTAGTAATCTTTTCTTTTTTTTATTTTTTTTAACGTTTATTTATTTTTGAGACAGAGAGAGACAGAGCATGAACAGAGGAGGGGCAGAGAGAGAGGGAGACACAGAATCTGAAACGGGCTCCAGGCTCTGAGCTGTCAGCACAGAGCCTGATGCGGGGCTCAAACTCATGGACCATGAGATCATGACCTGAGCTGAAGTCGGACGCTTAACCGACTGAGCCACCCAGGCGCCCCTGTATTAATCTTTTCAAATTCTCAAACGATTTCCTCCCCTCCCTTTTTCCTCCAATCTGTCAAACAACTTTCAACACCCAGACCAAAACACGCCTAGGATCTAGCATCATTTATTAGATTTGTGTGTGTGTTTAATTTTTTAATTTTAATGTTTTTTATTTTAATTTTTTATTTTAATTTTTCTACCTCATTAATTCCTTTTCTCCCTTCAAAATGACAAAATGAAGGAATTCACCCCAAAAGAAAGAGCACGAAGAAACAACAGCCAGGGATTTAATCAACACAGATTACAAGCAAGATGTCTGAACCAGAACTTAGAATCATGATAATAAGAATACTAGCTGGAGTCGAAAATAGATCAGAATTCATTTCTGCAAAGATAAAAGAAGTAAAATCTAGTCAGGATGAAATATAAAATGCTATAACTGAGCTGCGAACATGAATGGATGCCACGACGGCAAAGATGGATGAGGCAGAACAGAGAATCAGTGATATAGAGTACAAACTTATGGAAAATAATGAAGCAGAAGAAAAAATAAGGAGATTAAGGCAAAAAGTACAATTTAAGAATTAGAGAAATCAGTGACTCATTAAAAAGGAACAACATCAGAATCATAGGGGCCCCAGTAGAAGAAGAGAGAGAAATAGGGGTAGTGGGGTTATGTGAGCAAATCATAGTGGAAAACTTTTCTGATCTGGGGAAAGACACAGACATCAAAATCCTGGAAGCACAGAGGACCCCTATTAGACTCAACAAAAACTGACCATCAACAAGGCATATCAGAGTCAAATTCACAAAATACTCAGGCAAGGAGAGAATCATGAAAGCAGCAAGGGAAAAAAGTCCCTAACCTATAAGGGAAGGCAGGTCAGGTTTGCAGCAGACCTATCCCCAGAAACGCGGCAGGCCAGAAAGGAGTGGCAGGATATATTCAATGTGCTAAATCAGAAAAATATGCAGCCAAGAATTCTTTATCCCTCAAGGCTGTCATTCAAAATAGAAGGAGAGATAAAAAGTTTCCCAGACAAACAAAAATTAAAGGAGTTTGTGACCACTAAACCAGTCTTGCAAAAAAATTTTAAGGGGGACTCTCTGAGGGGAGAAAAGATGAAAAAATATATATAAATACCAAAAGCAACAAAGATTAGAAAAGACCAGAGAACACCACCAGAAACTCCAACTCTACAAGCATCATAATGGCAATAAATTCTTATCTTTCAGTATCCACTATAAACGTCACTGGACTCAATTTTCCAATCAAAAGACACAGGGTAACAGAATGGATAAGAAAACAAGATCCACCGGGGCACCTGGGTGGCTTAGTCAGTTGGGCATCTGACTTCAGATCAGGTCATGATCTCACAGTCCATGAGTTTGAGCCCTGCAACAGGCTCTGTGCTGACAGCTCAGAGCCTGGAGCCTGCTTCAGATTCTGTGTCTCCCTCTCTCTCTGCCCCTCCCCTGCTCATGCTCTGTCTCTCTCTGGCTCAAAAATAAATAAAAACATTAAAAAATTTTTTTAATAAAAAAAAGAAAACAAGATCCATCTTATATACTTTACAAGAGACACACTTTATACCTAAAGGCACCTTCAGATTGTAAATAAGAGGATGGAGGGGCACCTGGGTGGCTCAGTCGGTTAAGCGTCCAACTTCGGCTCAGGTCATGATCTCGCAGTTTGTGAGTTCGAGCCCTGTATCAGGCTCTGTGCTGAAAGCTTAGAGCCTGGAGCCTGCTTCGGATTCTGTGTTTCCCTCTCTCTCTTCCCCTCCCCTGCTCATGCTCTGTCTCTCTCTGTCTCAAAAATAAATAAAACATTAAAAAATTTTTGAAAATAAGGGGATGGAGAACCATCTATCATGCTAACAGTCAACAAAAGGAAGCCGGAGTAGCCATACTTATATCAGACAATCTAGACTTTAAAATAAAGACTTTATCAAGAGATGCAGAAGGCATTATATCATAATCAAGGGGTCTATCCACCAAGAAGACCTAACAATTGTAAACATTTATGCACCAAATGTGGCGGCACTGAAATATATAAATCAGTTAATCACAAACATAAAGAAACTCATCAATAGTAATTCCATAATAGTAGGAGACTTCAACACCCACTCACAACAATGGACAGATCATCTAATCAAAATCAACAAGGAAACAATGGCTTTGAATGACACACTGGACCCGATGGACTTAACAGATATATTCAGAACATTTCATACTAAAGCAGCAGAATATACATTCTTCTACAGTGCACATGGAACGTTCTCCAGAATAGACCACATACTGGGACACAAATAAGCCCTAAGTAAGTACAAAAAGATCGAGGTCATACCGTGCATATTTTCAGACCATAATGCTATGAAACTCAAAATCAACCACAAGAAGAAATTTGGAAAGGTAACAAATACTTGAAGACTGAAGAACATCCTACTAAAGAATGATGGGCTAACCAACCAGTTAAAGAGGAAATTAAAAAGTATATGGAAGTCAATGAACATGATAACACCACAACCCCAAAACTCTGGGACGCAGCAAAGGTGGTCATAAGAGGAAAGTATATAGCAATCCAAGCCTTCCTAAAGAAGGAAGAAAGATCTCAGATACACAACCTAACCTTATGCCTTAAGGAGCTGGAAAAAAAACAGCAAATAAAACCCCAAACCAGCAGAAGACAGGAAATAATAAAGATTAGAGCAGAAATCAATGCCATCAAAACCAAAAAAACAGTAGAACAGATCAATGAAACCAGAAGCTGGTTCTTTGAAGGAATTTACAAAATTGATAAACCACTAGCCAGTTTGATCCAGAAGAAAAAAGAAAGGACCCAAATAAATAACATCAAGAATGAAAGAGAGGAGATCACAACCAAGACAACAGAAATAAAAATAATAATAAGAGAATATTATGAGCAATTTTATGCCAATAAAATGGGTAATCTGGAAGAAATGGACAAATTCCTAAAAACATATACACTACGCAAACTGAAACAGGAAAAAATAGAAAATCTGAACAGACCCATAACCAGTAAAGAAATTGAATTAATAATCAAAAATCTCCCAAAAAACAAGAGTCCAGGGCCAGATGGCTTTCCAGGAGAATTCTACCAAACATTTAAGGAAGGGCTAACACCTATTCTCTTGAAGCTGTTCCAAAAAATAGAAATGGAAGGAAAACTTCAAAACTCTTTCTATGAAGCCAGCATTACCTTGATTCCAAAACCAGACAAAGACCCCACTAAAAAGGAGAACTATAGACCAATTTCCCTGATGAACATGGATGCAAGAATTCTTAACAAGATATTAGCCAACTGGATCCAACAATACATTAAAAAAAGTATTCACCACGACCAAGTGGGATTTATACCTGGGATGCAGGGCTGGTTCAATATCCACAAAACAATTAACGTGATTCACCACATCAATAAAAGAAAGGACAAGAACTACATGATCCTCTCAATAGATGCAGAGAAAGCATTTGACAAAACACAGCATCCATTCTTGATAAAAACCCTCAAGAAAGTAGGGATAAAAGGAGCATACCTTGAGTTCATAAAAGCCATATATGAACGACCCAATGCTAATATCATCCTCAATGGGGAAAAACTGAGAGTCCCTCTAAGGTCAGGAACAAGACAGGGACGTCCACTCTTGCCACTGTTATTCAACATAGTATTGGAAGTCTTAGCCTCTGCAATCAGACAACACAAAGAAATAAATGGCATCCAAATCAGCCAGGAGGAGGTCAAGATTTCATTCTGCGCAGATGATATGATACTCTATATGGAAAACCCAAAAGATTCCACCAAAAAACTGCTAGAATTGATTGATGAATTCAGCAAAGTTGCAGGATATAAAATCAATGCACAGAAATCAGTTGCATTCCTATACACCAACAATGAAGCCACAGAAAGAGAAATCAAGGACTTGATCCCATTTACAGTTGCACAAAAAAACATAAAATACCTAGGAATAAATCTAACCAAAGAGGTGAAGAATTTATACACTGAAAACTATAGAAATCTTATGAAAGAAATTGAAGAAGGCACAAAAAAATGGAAAAAGGTTCCATGCTCCTGGATAGGAAGAACAAATATTATTAAAATGTCAATACTACCCAAAGCAATCTACATATTCAATGCAATCCCTATCAAAATAACACCAGCATTCTTCACAGAGCTAGAACAAACAATCCTAAAATTTGTATGGAACCAGAAAAGAACCCAAATAGCAAAAGCAATCTTGAAAAAGAAAAACAAAGCAGGAGGCATCACAATCCCAGGCTTCAATACATATTACAAAGCTTTAATCATCAAGACAGTATGGTACTGGCATGAAAACAGACACTCAGATCAATGGAACAGAATAGAGAACCCAGAAATGGACCCACAAACCTATGGCAACTAATCTTTGACAAAGCAGGAAAGAATATCCAATGGAATAAAGACAGTCTCTTCAGCAAGTGGTGCTGGGAAAACTGGACAGCGACATGCAGAAGAATGAACCTGGACCACTTTCTTACACCATATACAAAAATAAACTCAAAATGGATGAAAGACCTCAGTGTAAGACAGGAAGCCATCAAAATCCTCGAGGAGAAAGCAGGCAAAAACCTCTTTGATCTTGGCCGCAGCAACTTCTTACTCAACACGTCTCCGGAGGCAAGGGAAACAAAAGCAAAATGAACTACTGGGACCTCATCAAAATAAAAAGCTTCTGCACAGTGAAGGAAACAATCAGCAAAACTAAAAGGCAACCGACAGAATGGGAGAAGATATTTGCAAATGACATATCAGATAAAGGGTATCCAAAATCTATAAAGAACTTATCAAACTCAACACCCAAAAACAAATAATCCAGTGAAGAAATGGGCAAAAGACATGAATAGAAACTTCTCCAAAGAAGACATCCAGATGGGCAACCGACATATGAAAAAGTGCTCAACATCACTCATCATCAGGGAAACACAAATCAAAACCACAATGAGATACCACCTGACACCTGTCAGAATGGCTAATATTAACGCAGGCAACAACAGATGTTGGCGAGGATGCAGAGAAAGAGGATCTCTTTTGCATCATTGGTGGGAATGCAAGCGACGCAGCCACTCTGGAAAACAGTATGGAGGTTCCTCAAAAAACTAAAAATAGAACTACCCAACGACCCAGCAACTGCACTACTAGGCATTTATCCACGAGATATAGATGTGCTGTTTCGAAGGGACACATGCACCCCCATGATTATATCAGCACTATCAACAATAGCCAAAGTCTGGAAAGAGCCCAAATGTCCATCGATGGATGAATGGATAAAGAAGATGTGGTATATATATATGATGGAGTATTAGTCAGCAATCAAAAAGAATGAAATCTTGCCATTTGCAACTACATGGATGAAACTGGAGGGTATTATGCTAAGTGAAATTAGTCAGAGAAAGACAAATATATGACTTCACTCATGAGGAATTTAAGAGACAAAACAAATGAACATAAGGGAAGGGAAACAAAAATAATATAAAAACAGGGAGGGGGACAAAACAGAAGAGACTCATAAATATGGAGAAGAAACAGACGGTTACTAGAGGAGTTGTGGGAGGGGGAATGGGCTAAATGGGTAAGGAGCATTAAGGAATCTACTCCTGAAATCATTGTTGCACTATATGCTAACTAATTTGGATGTAAATTTTAAAACATAAGAAATAAAACAAGTTATAAAAGAAAGTACTATTAATACTGTTAATGAGGATGTGAACTAACTTGAACTCTCATATATTACTGGCAGAAGTGTAAATTTTATGGAATATTCTTTGGCTATGCAGATGTATATCTATGATAAACTTAACCCAGGAGGTAAAAGACCTATACTTTGAAAACTATAAAACACTTAAAAAGGAAATCGAAGACAATGCAAACAAGTGGAAAGATATCCATGCTCACAACTGGAAGAATTAATATTGTTAAAATGTCCATACTTGCCAAAGCAATCTCAAAGGATTTTGAAATCCTTATCAAAATACCAAGAGCAGTTTTTCACAGAAACAGAATAAAATACTAAAATTTGTATGGAACCACAGAAGATCCCAAATAATCAAAGCAATTTTGAGAAAGAAGAACAAATCTGGAGGCATCACAATCCTAGATTTCCAGATATACTACAAAGCTATAGTAATCAAAACAGCATATTGCTAGCACAAAAATAGACACGTTGATCAGTAGAACAGAATAGAGAGCACAGAAATAAACCCAGGCTTAGATGGTCAATTAATCAATGACAAGGAGGTAGAAATATACAATGGAGAAAGACAGTGTCTCCAATAAATGGCACTGGGAAAACTGGACAGCCACATGCAAAAAAATGAAACTGGACCACTTTCTTACATCATACACAAAAATAAACTCAAATTGCATTAGAGACCTAACTGAGATCTGAAACCATAATCCTCCTAGAAAAAAACACGGGCAGTCATCTCTTTAACATCAGCCTTAGCAACATATTTATGGGTATGTCTCCTAAGGGAAGGGAAACAAAAGTGAAAATAAATTATTGGAACTACACCAAAATTAAAATCTTTTGCAAAGTGAAGGTAGCCATAAAAAAAAAAATGAAAAGGCAACCTACTGAATGGGAGAAGATATTTGCAAATGATATATCTAGTAAGAAGTTAATATCCAAAATATACAAAGAATTTATATAATTCAACATCAAAAAACAAATAATCTGCTTAAAAATGGAAAGAGGGCCTAAATAGACATTTTTCAAATAAGACATGCAGATGTCCAACAGGCACATGAAAAGATGCTCAACAAAACTAATCATCAGGGAAATGCAAATCAGAACCACAATGATATATTACTTAACACCTGTCACAATGGCTAGTATCAAAAAGATAAGAAATAACAAGTGCTGGCAAGGATGTGCAGAGAAGGGAATCCTTATGCACTATTGGTAGGAACATAAATCGATGCATCCACTGTGGAAAACAGTGTGAAGGTTACTCAAAAAATTAAAAATAGTAATACCATATGATCCAGTAATTCCACTATTAAGTATTTAACCAAAGAGAAGGAAAACACTAATTTGAAAAGATAGGTGCACCCTCGTTTACTGCAGCATTGTTTACAATAGTCAAGATATGGAAGCAACCTAAATGTCCATTGATACATGAATTGATAAAGAAAATGTGGTATATATTAATGGAATATTTATTCAGCCATAAAAAAAAAATGAGATCTTGCCATTTGTGACAACATGGATGGACCTGAAAGGATTATGCTAAGTGAAATAGGTCAGACAGAGAAACACAAATACCTTGTGATTTCACTTACATGTGGAATCTAAAAAACAAAACAAGTGAACAAACAAAAACGCAGAAACAGACCCATAAATACAGAGAAGGAACTGGTGGTTGCCAGAGGGGAGGTAGGGAGGGGGATGGGCAAAATGGGTGAAAGGGAGTGAGTGTTACAGGCTTCCAGTTATGGAATGAATAAATCACAGGGATGAAAGGTAGAGCATAGATGGTAGTTACAGTTGTAGTTAGCATAGCATAATGTGCAGAGTTGTCAATCACTCTGTTTCACCTGAAAGTAGTGTAACATTGTATGTTCACTACACTTCAATTAATTTTAAAAAGACACATTGAAAAATAAATCAAATTAAATTAAATTAATAAATTAATAAATAAGACACATTGAAACACTTCTCCATCTGAGGGCTTTAGAAGACCTAGAGTTGGGGGAGGGGGAAGAAGAAGCAACAAGTAATAGGGGTATGCTGGGACTCCTGGGGGTAAAAATGCCCTTATAGCCCACAAAGCCCTGGATAGAGTAGGTGCCTAAAATGTGCTTACTGGCTGAAGGAGAGGGTGGGGGAACTCGGGAACCAGCCTTTGTTTGGTTTCCCCACTTTTTTTTAGTATAGTTGACACATAATGTTACATTAGTTTCAGGTGTGCAGCACAGTCATTCAATGAGTTTATACATTATGCTATGTTCTCTACAACTGTAGCTATCATCTGTCACCATACACACTATTACAATATCATTGACTGCATTCCTTATGCTGTGCCTTTTATGTCTGTGACTTTTCATTCCATAACTGGAAGCCCATATGTGAAGGTGCAGATGGTAGAGGTGGTAGGGTGTATGATACTACTCGTACCCTTTCCCCCGCTGGCACCAGAGCCTACCTGACCCAAACTCAGAGTACTTAATGCTCATCCTTGTTCTAATTCCACATCATATAATTACCATTGGAAGTTGCTACAATTTATGACATCATGATTAAAAACATGAACACTGTTTCTGCCACTAACTAGCTCCCTGAGTTACTTAACTTTTCTGAATCTCACTTTACTTGTCTGCTTCAAGAAATGGCTGTAAGATTAAATTTTAAAACACGTGTAAAATTCTTAGGTCAGTACTGGTATGCGGTAAGCACTCAGTAGTACCTTTTGATGGGTCTGTAGGCCAGGGGCTTTACACATATTATCTCTAACGATCTACACTCCTCGACTCCCTTTCCACCAGCCTCACCATGCATCCAGTTACCCTTAAGGTGCCCTGGACCCCCACATTGTCTGCCTACCGGTGACTCAATTCCCCTATCTTTCCCTCCAAACTCAACAGCCCAACCTCCTATATCTTAGTCATTACCTCTTTTCTCCACAAGGTGGCACCAGAGAATGCGAGGAGCCAATGAGCTGAGCAAAACTTCCGAAGAGGCTTTTGAATTCTAAGAAGCTTCCTGGAGAACCAAATAAGACTTTCTTATGGAAGAAGAGATTTTGTTTCTTGTTTGAAGCCTGCCCCAAACCATGCTGCATGGACCATCTTAGCCCATAGTCATGTTATAGCCTTGCCCATACTTTTCATTCATGCTTCCCTCACCTTACCTTTCCAGCATTTGGGCCAGGAGGGCTTTCAAGATAAAGTGTGTCTCTGAAACCCTTTAAAAAGGTTCTTTAAATCCTCCCAATCCTGTAGCTGGGAGACAGGTGCTCCACCTGCACTTCTAAGCTCTGTTTCCCCCAAAGTCACTCACTGGTACTTCCTGGAAGATGTCCCCTGGAAGATGTTGGGAAGATGTCCCAATGAGGTGGGGAGTAGCAGAAGGGAAGATAGATATGGCTGGTTCGATTTTCAAGTCACTTTGACTCTGGAATCCTCAAAATTTCTAGACTTTGAGCATTTTATCTTATACACTAGAACATTATTGGAATAAAATTTTATCCAAAGATAAGACAGATCATCAGTGGGGTAAAGGGTGGAGTAAGAGAATCAAGAAAATAGCTCTGAGAAAAAGAGGTGGCTAGATAGTGCTTAATATGATTCAGATTCTACATCTATAAAACAGTGAATAGGGGCGCCTGGGTGGCGCAGTCGGTTAAGCGTCCGACTTCAGCCAGGTCACGATCTCGCGGTCCGTGAGTTCGAGCCCCGCGTCGGGCTCTGGGCTGATGGCTCAGAGCCTGGAGCCTGTTTCCGATTCTGTGTCTCCCTCTCTCTGCCCCTCCCCCGTTCATGCTCTGTCTCTCTCTGTCCCAAAAATAAATAAACGTTGAAAAAAAAAAAAACAAAACAGTGAATAGAATAGTCACTATCACATAAGGCTATTATAATTAATAAAAGAGTTACTCCCTGTAAAGTACATATAACAGTACCTGGCATGTAGAAAGCATTATTTTAATTTATAGAATTGTAGTATACACTTATACGATTATTACCAGTCCTTGATCACGCTGAAGCCCTCCAGACAGGCTGCTTTAGGAGCCTGAACTTTCCCTGGTTCACAGTTACTTCAGTGACTTCAGATTTCTACTCACCCTGAACTCTTTCTGATATACCACAGGATCTTTGACATCCTCCTGGAAAATGTCCTTGTCGATTAAACCCCATTTGTAACTAAAATCAATGAGCAGCAATGGGGCTGGTGATGAATGAGCAGAGAGATGTCTCAAAAAGCCAACATATGGCCTATCTGTGGGACTAGCCCACTGTAGATGTCAGAGTGAGCCATTTTTAGCACCAGCAAGAGATCTAGAACTTTCTCCCTGATCCCATTTTCTGCATTCCTTCCTTGTAATAACTCTAGCTCCCCACACTGGCCTGAGCAATTATCCTTCACCCCACCACACCATGTCATCATGTACTGCTTTCTGTGACTCAATTGTTTATTTCTAGGAGGACAAGAAATGTGCAAAGTATGAAGTCATATAGTAAAAACCATTATTTTACAAAAAATGCTACAACCAAGAGCTGGGGGGAGACTTGCTTAAAGTCACGATGCTAGTATGTTTGTTTCTTCCAAAAGACTCTAGGCTCCTTAAGAGCAGGGACTGTGATTTCTACTTGATTAGTATTTCTCTCTACATAGCACTTTATACTGTAGAAAGCCAATGAGAGCATAGAAATAGAACTTGTCATTAAGTCAGAAAACTTGGATGGTGAGCAGACATCACTCACTAACTGCATGTGCTAGGTTGAGTCACCATGCTCCTTAGACTTAGGTTCTGCGTTTATAATGTGGGGCTAATCATCCTGACTTCTCTTCTTTACAGAACATGGTCAGGGTGAAGTAGAAGGATGGGCACAGGTGTTACCTATAGTCCATGAAGTGTCAGACAAACTGAGTCATTTAATAGATCTGAGCTAGCTACCAAATAAATGCTCTCTAAATGAATGGAAGTCTTCTCCTACCATAGGGCCACTGGCAAAGTGGCCAGGATGTCAGAAGCCAAGGGTACAGGCAGTGTCCAGAGACTTGGATAACTGTGTCTCCCTTTACTATCTTGGAAAAGGGATACAAGAGCAACACCCCACCTCCAGTTTGCCTGGGACACAGGCCCATTGTCCCAAACCTACCCTTACTGCCTCTCATGCAGTCTGCAACCTCTTCCACCTTTTCAGCTTTCTGGGTTCTTTAAAACCTTCTCGGGGAGTGAGGTTATAGGCTTCAGCCAAAATTCCCAATCATAGTAGCCCCCCACCTCTTCACAACTTACTATTATACACTAAGCGCAATGCAATGCACAATTCTGGGGTAGGGGGCCAGAGGCTCCATTATCATTGTCATTATCATTGTGGGCTATGTGACTAGCGCCCTCTGGTGCACAACTCCAGGAAAACAATGTGACAGATGCAGCCTGCGCGTCCTCTTTATTCCTGTCTCTATGACCACACACAGGCTATCTCCTCTCCTAGCAATGTCCTATTCCCCTTTTCCCCACCCATTCAAACCCTCCCCATCCACGGAGGTCCTATTCAATGTCTAACACCTCCATGAATCTCTCTCTGATTTCTCTAGCCAAAGTTGACCTCTTGCTTCTATGAATATCTGACATGTCAAAAGTGCCATCCTAATTTATATAATTGTGGCACTATACTTATCTTATTATTAGCAGTTTTTGATCACACTGAAGCCCTCTGGACAAGGTACTAACCCTTTACTGGCACTCAGTCACTTCAATCTCTCAAGATTCCTATTTACTACTCACTCTTAAAGTCAACATCCCACAATTTAACATGTTTAAATGTTCTCTTAGTTTCTTCATGTGCTTTAGTCTTCTCTCTGTAAGTACTAGAGGGCAGAGACCATGTATGATTCCTCCCGGTGTGGTGATTAACAGAAATAACGTACAGGAATAATAAGAGGCGCTATTTATTGAGCACTTTTAATGGGTCAGGCACATCAAATGAGACATGCTTTAAATAAATATATGCCATTCAATTGTCATAGGAACCTCATGTGGCAGGTACTGTGAATCATTTTTCACAGATGAGAAAACTGAGGTTGAGAGAGGCCATTTGATTTGCCGCAGCCTAGAACCACATTCACTAGCAGCCTGGCTCCAGTGGTCATGCTAAATGATTATCCCACTGTTTCTCAAAATGTGGTCTGCATCAACCATCTGCATTAGAATTATTTCCGGTGCATGTAACAAGTAGTTACATGCCCCTTCAAGCTGAGCTGAATCAGAATCTCTGAGGATAGGCTCCAGGAATATTGGAGGTTTTGTCCAGGTAATCGACATTAGACTAACGTTGGAGAACCAATGTACGATACTTAACAGCTACATGCTAGATGACACAGAATCGTGCATGTAAATGCATACCCACGCATGCACATAAATAAATACATACCCATCAACACACCCATTCAGTGAGGGAATATTTCTATGAGGTCTGCTTTTCCAGCCAAATCGTCACATCAAGAAATTCTCATAATAAATTCCACATTCCTGCCTCCATAGGAAAAATGGGTATGAAATTATCTTGGCCTTGTTAGTTCCCCGCAGTGGAGGGTAGCTGGCTGGCTGCCCTGACTCACAGCTCATCCAGCCTCCCTGCCACCCTGCACACTGTCTGTGTAGTCTGTCCATTAAGTTATGCCATAAGCCAATTTCTAAAGATGGTGAAGGTACAAAGGAGACAGACACAATGTGTATCAAAATCTTTCCTTGGCTAATTCTTAGCTGTGTGGACTTGATCTTTCTTGCTTCAGTTTCTTTGTCTGTAAAATTGAGGTTATAATAATAATGGTACCCATTTTACAAGATTGTTATGAAGGTTAAATAAGCCAATACATTTAAAGAGCTTGAATTCTAAGTCTTAGAACAAGAACTTAACAAGTTGTACTCAATGTTAGTAGTACAGTAGCAGTAGTAGTTATCAGGTTTTGAGCTTAGCATCCAGACCCTGCTTCTGGCTGGATCACAAGTGGATCCCTAGATAGAGAACCCTAGTGAGCTTGTCAATATGGTGTGGGAGAATATTACCTTAAATATAAACCTAGGATGGGAGAAAAAAATAAAGTTATTATTTTGCTTAGCACTTCCTCCTGTGTCATACTCATTTAACTTAATATTATTTATTTTATGATATGCAGCTTTACCGCAAAAACATTCAGTGCTCCCATTCCCTGGACTTGGCAGATGTTGCCAGGTATGAGATAAAATAAGGAAGGTGGCATTAGAATGAGACAGAAAGGAGAAAGGATGTACATGTCCAAAATGCCTCATGTAGAATCCTTAGAGTCAGATATTTTCTGAAATCAGTAATTTGGAGGTATTTTAGACAGGTTATATGGTGAATATATGGTATGTTACACAACACCCTTGATTGGTGTTACAAACACGTTAGTATTTCATAGTAAAATGCAAAGTCACATAAATAGGTTAAGACTATAAATAGCGTCACATAAGTTTAGGTCAAGTTTTGCTGCCTAATGAGTTTTGGTGCCAAAACTTATGAAACTTTTGGTTTTTACAAATTAATGAATTTGGGGATTACATAGTCCATGGTTGGGTAGGTCAAGAATGAGAACAAAGAAAAGTCACTGATATTCAATAACAAGGCCATGCTGAAGGCTCCTTAGTTGTGGATTGGAGGTCCATTTTGCACCTTCTCCAGCCAGAGATTACACACTTCTTCCAGCCTCGTGTCCCCAAAGTGTATATGACTTTGATTGTAGGGTTGTGGATCACTTAAGGCAAAGGTATTCCTACTATACACGCAGAGAACATGATCCTGGGATAGCAGCCCTTCATACACCAGGGCCAAGTGTTGACCATGGGTGGCATCAGGAAGCAAGAACTAGAACAAAGAGCTCTGATTTGCTTTTTTAATGTATTGACTTCATGCACAAAATTTTATCTGGAGAAAGGATACTGCACTGTAGTCAAAGAACATGTGCAAACCATACTGTTGGAAAGTACATTGAATTGTATAACTGAAATTTTCTAAGAGAGTAGAACTTAAATGTTCTCACCAAAATAATTAATTAATTAATACAAACATGTTAGGTAGTAAATATGTTAATTACCATGATGAGGGGCATCCTTTCACAATGTATATATATCTAAAATCATCACATTGTACACTTGAAATATCTTACAATTTTATTTATCAATTATACCTCAATAAAGCTGAAAAAAAAGAAAAGTGGGCCTCTGAGTTTATTCTATTTTGAGTTCTTGGATGCATAGACTCATGTATTTCATCAAATAAGGAAGTTTTTGGCCCTTATTTCCCCAAATGTTCTTTCTGCTCCTTTCTCTCTCTTTTCTCCTTCTAGGATTACCACTACAATTATGTTGGTCTACTTGATGGTATTCTGTACGTCCAGTGGGAGTTTCCCCTGCCATACTGAAGGCAGAAACATAATCAATCCCTCTTGACCTCAGCATATAAACTTCCTAGAGGAAGATATGGATGCCTGATACAATGGCGATAAGCCAAGTCAAGACTGGACTGTGGAAATTATGGAAAGTTGGCTGTTAATTCCCTTAGAAATACTATTTGTAAGGCTGGTCCTTGGGCTAGACAAAAATGTGAAGGCCTATGTCAGTGATCATCTACCTTTTTTCCATCCGCCCTACCCTTCATAGGTACAACACACCATCAGTAACTTTTATTTTACACTCAGGGAGGGATTCTCTCGGAGGGGGTGCCCTGCAGCTACATGTACTCCCATGGGACTTGTTGTATAGCTCTTTGTGGGTGCTCTAAATTCCTCACAGGTTCAAATCACTGTAATAAATGACAGAATGGAAGCCTAACATATTCCTACCACTAAACCCTTCCCTACATCAGCCTGCACCAAGTCCAAAATGTCCATCCTGGAGGCTTAGGTATTTTGAGGCAGCATGATAAACTAGGAAGGAAAAATCTTCCACTGAGGGTCAGAGGTCAGAGAGGTTGTAATCTCAGCTCTGCCACTCACTAGCTGTGTGACTTTAAGAAAATCACCTAACCTCTCTGAACATGTTTCCTCAAGTGTGACAAGGGGATAATAAGAAGAACCACTTTACAGTTATGAGAATTAAATGAGACAAAGTTTATAAAATCAAGGGGTAAAGATGAAATATAAATCCCACAAGCTTATTACAGGCAAAGCAGTGGCATGTAAACAGAATAGGAGATGGAAATAAGATAAAGCTGGATTCAAAAGCTGGCTCTGCATTTACTAGCTGTGTGACACTTTTGAGGTTTTTAAAGTAGCATTAACTGGTTTCCTTGTCTGTATAATGGGAATAAGAACACTCATCACAAAGGACTGCCATGAAGCCTCAATAGGAGAATATAAGTAGAAACAAACATGTGCATACATCCCACCAATATTTATTGAACATACAGGGAGTATGATACAATGAGATCAGTATGGTGTGGGGAAAGAAAGGGGGCGGAGGACTTGAGAAAGGGAGCTCAGGAAAGCCCAATGCTAGCACATAGAACATGACGGAAGAGCATCGCAAATTGGAGTCCCCATTCTTTGTGAAGTTTTCCAACTCACACTACTTCCACCCAGAAAACTTGTAAAAGTTTTCTCTCCTTTAAGAAGCACATATCCTGGGATGACTCGGTAGCTCAGTTAAGCGTCTGACTTCAGCTCAGGTCATGATCGCACAGCTCATGGGTTCGAGCCTTGTGTTGGGCTCTGTGCTGACAGCTCAGAGCCTGGAGCCTGCTTTGGATTCTGTGTCTCCCTCTCTCTCTCTGCCTCTCTCTCTCTCTCTCTCTCTCTCTCTCTCTCTCTCTCTCTCTCTCCCTCTCTCTCATTTATTCATTCAGTGGTGCCTGAGTGGCTCAGTCAGGTAAGCGACTAACTTTGGGTGATGTCATGATCTCACGGTTCATGGTTTCAAGTTCCACATTGGGCTTTGCGCTGACAGTGCAGAGCGTACTTAGGATCTTCAGGATCCTTCTCTCTCTGCCTGTCCCCTGCTCACTCACTCTCTCTCAAAAATAAATAGACATTTAAAAAGTTTTTAAAAATTAAAATTAAAAAAGAAGAAGCACATATCCATTTTCCTGAGGTGCCAACTCCTTATTCACCAGTCCTTTCCTTTCCCTCTCAGTCTCATGTGCTCACCCTGCCCCACCAACATAAAATTCTGAAACACCAATGACACTGTTGGTCTTGATTCAGTAGTCAGCCATTTGCCCTGGTTCCTTCCTTGTATCATGGCTGCTATTTCATTTGTAGGAATCTTCTTTCCTTTTAACCTTTTTTTATGACAACTTTATTCAGATATAATTAACAAACTGCTATTACACCACATCCTAAGCAGCTGGTCTCTTTAAGTCTGGTCAGAGACCAAGCTGCCAACACTGAATGCAGTTTCTGTGTTTAACCCTGGGTAACAACCACACACCTAACTAACCCAAGACATAGCCTGAGTGCCTAACTTTGGACTTGAAGTCTTAACCCTAATTTCACACTAAGCCTTTAGCCCTAGCCCCAAATGGAGACCTTAATTCTACCCATAAACTGAGCCTATTTCTGGCCACACTCCAAGGCCAGAACCCTGATTCAATGGAGTCCTTTAGTCCAGTCACATACTCACTACGTCTGGTCCAAGACTCAACCTACAATTGGTGTCTGATGGAGTCTCTAGCCTTGATCTCCTATTGAACCATAACTGTGGCCACTGATAAGCCCTTAATTCATGACACAGAGATGCAACCTATTATGAGACATAGCCTGTCACAAGCTGAGTCTCAAGCCTGATCTATACACAATGTGACCTAACTCTGGGATATACTTAATATCCTACACTGACCACAAAATGAGTGCTCAGCATAGATACTGATGGAGCTCTAGCCCTGATCACAGACTGAGGCTCTAACTCGGTCACAGCCTGAGATTTGATCTTGGAAACCAACCCAGCTACAATTTCCACAGACTTAGCACTAATCAGAAAATGACCCCAACACTGGCAACAGAATGACTACTAAACTTGGCCTCATGCAGAGACAAAAACACGTACAGAGACTGAACTCTAAACTTGGCCAAAGACTGTGCCTTAATCCTGGCCAAGAATTGAAACCAAATCATCTACAAAACTTGAGAATATATTCTGACCACATCATATGCCCTAATCCTGCCCACGGAACCCTGAACATAGCCACAGCCTGAGACTTAACTCTTTTCAAAGTCCCAATTATAAGCCTGGCCAGAGAGTTGGTTCATAAATATGACCACACAATAATCCACTGAACCTGGGACAGACTAAGCTTCATCACTGGCCACTGACTTGGCCCCCATATCTTATAGCCTCTAACTGGTTATAAAAGGAATCTCTGGCCGCAGACTGAATTCCTGACTCTTACCACAGACTGACTACATAAGCCTAACCTCCAACGTGAGTTTTCACCCTGAAAGTGGAACTGGAACTGATCTCCCACAAATGGTTAATGACTGAGCCTGGCTTAATATGAGCCCCAGAATGAATCCCAGCTCCAACTACAGCTTCAACATTAACCCTAGCCGCAGACAGATTTCCAATACCAGAAACTGAACTGTTTGCTAACCCTGGGCAAGGACTGAACCCAAGGCTTGAAAATGTATTAAGGACAAAACAAAGCAAATATTTTTCATATTCTTTGTGTGAAACATAGCAAGAGATTTGACTTTAACCCTGAGCACATGCAACTCACCATGGCCAAAATCTGAGCCTTATTGCTGGCCACATACTGAGCACCACCCTGGGATAAAGAATGTAAATCTTGCCCACAGTCTGAGACCCAAAGACCGAATCCTATGCCTGTCTAAAGAACAATTCCTAACACTGCATGGTTGAACCAGAACCCTCCTCATATTATTAGACCTAATAACTGATACTGAGTACTACCCTTTGTCACAGACTGAGCCTTAAACCCATAAACAAAGTTCACTATATTAGTGGCTACAGAATGTGTCCTAGCACTAGCTTGCAGTTGAGCAATCAGCCTGGCCACAAACCTAATCCTAAATTGGGGAGTGATATACCCGTGACACTGGGCACAGTAGAGGCACTAAAAATTAGCACAGACTGAACTCTACTACTGATATCAGAATGCTTGCTACACTAGTAGCCAGAGTCTAAATCCCAAACTGACAACAGGATATGAACACTCTGAACTCAAAGCCTGGCAAGAGCCTGAGACTCTAAACCTGAACACAAGCTGTTGTCTATTCTCACACTAACCTTATTTGTAAATTGACAGGTAACATCAACAGCCTATCTGAGAAACATGTTTACTCTCTTAGCCCTAAAACCTTCTTCACAGTAAGCCTTAGTCTGGCTATTGGTAACCCCTAAACTTTGGTAAAAGCCTAATCAGATACAAACATCAGCTGCATCTCTATACATTCACCATGAAATCTCTGAAAATAAAATAAAAAAAACATCCCATGTATAATAGCATCGGAATGATAAAATACATACAAATAAACTTAATCTAGGAGGTTTAAGACTTATACACTGAAAACTATAAAAACTTGATGAAAGAAATTAAAGTAGATCAATAGATACAGAAGCATCCCTGCCTCATGTATTGAACAATTAATATTGTCAAAATGTCCATACTACCTAAAGTGATGTACACATCCGATACTACCTAAAGTGATGTACACATCCGATACAATCCCTATAAAAATCCCAATGGCATTTTAAGCAGAAATTTTATTTTTTTATTTTGTAATATATTTTTAATGTTTATTTATTTATTTATTTTGAAAGAGAGAGAGCACAAGCAGAGGAGGGGCAGAGAGAGAGGGAGAGAGAGAATCCTAAGCAGGCTCGGCACTGTCAGTGCAGAGCCTGATGTGGGCCTTGAAGTCACTAAGCATGAGATCATGACCTGAGCCAAAATTAAGAGTCAGATGCTTAACCGGCTGAGCCACCCAGGTGCCTCTTAAGCAGAAATTGTAAAAACAATCATAAAATGCATAGGTAACTGAGCAGACAGTTCTCCAAGTGGTCTTATACAAATGGCCAACAGGTATATGAAAAGATGCACATTGTCACTAATCATCAGGGAAATGCAAATTAAAACCACAGTGAAACGTCACCTCACACCTGTTAGGATGGTTATTATCAAAAAGGCAAGGCACAACAAGTGTTGATGAGGAGGGAGAAATTTGAATTCTTATACACTGTTGGTGGGAACATGAAATGGTGCAGCTACTTTGGAAAGCAGTGTGGAGGTTCCTCAAAAAATTAAAAATAGAACTACCACATAATTCAGCAATCTCATCTCTGGATATATATCCAAAGGAAATGCAATCAGTATCTAAAAAATATATTTATACACCAATGGTCATTGCAGCATTATTCACAATAGCTAAGATATAGAAACAACCTAAATGTCCATCAATAGATGAATGGATAAAGAAAATGTGGTATACAAATACAATGGAATATTATTCAGCTTTTACAGAATAAGGAAATTCTACCATTTGTGACAACACAGATGAATATAGAGGACCCTATGCTAAATAAAAAAGCCAGTCACAGAAGGACAAATACTGCATGATTCCACTTATATGAGAACTCTAAAATAGTCAAACTCAAAGAAGCAGAGAGTAGAATGGTGATTGCCAGGGGTTGGGGGCAGTGAGTATGTTTCAGTTTTGCAAGATGAATAAGTTCTAGATATCTCTTCTATAGCATAGTGTCTATAGTTAAAAGTATAGTGTTGTGTACTTTAAAATATGTTACAAGGATAGATCTCATGCTAAACATTTTTACCACAAAACACACACACACACACACACACACACACACACACACAGTTTTGGAGGTGATATGTTAGGGCCTTGATTATGGTGATACCATAGGTATACACATAAGTCCAAGCTCATCAAAATGTATACATTAAATATGTGGAATTTTTTGAGTATCAGTTATATCTCAATATCACTTTTAAAAATTGGATGGGGAATTGCCCATGATTTTTGTTTTTAATCAGGAAAATAAACTTTTCCATAAATCAAACCATATTTCTTTCTGTGCCTCATTGATTTAAAAGAAAATGCCTGATAAAATGTAGCATTAGCTTTGAGAGTCTGTCCTTTGAGGAAGATATGGAAAGGAGATATTTTAAAGGTACTGGGCTAAACAATCAACAGTATTGCCACAGCAAACCAATATCCTTATTAAAGGGCCTATCTAAAAATATTTCATAACTTGTTGCCCCAAACCTCAATCCAGCTACTGATCATTATAAGCCTCCTTAAACTATCTAAATAAGCAAAGACTAAGTGTACTGTGTATGGGATAATATTGCAATTATACAGACCAAAATGTTAATAGACAAATAAAAGCTTAATTAGATAGCACTACTAGCAGCACTCAGTGAACAGGAACTCTATACAAAGTCAAAATGGGACCACTACCTGCATAATAAACTCTGACACAGGCCAAGTTGAAGTGCTAACACAGGTCACTGACCGAGCCATGCTCTGGCCACGGGATAAGGTACAACACTGGCCACTGGCTTAGCTCCACAGAATATTCCTGATAGGGGCTATTGACAAAGACAGAACACTGAGACTGGCTAAAGCCAGAAATTACACTTTGGGCTTACTCTGGCCAGATATGCTCCCAAATCCTGTTCATATGCTCAGTTGAAATCCCAGCCACAATTGATACTCTCATATTGTCCACAGATGAAATGCTAACGTTGCTCTCAGACAAAACTCTGGGGCACATCATAGGTGATGGTGTAAAATGGCAAAAGACTAAATATTAAATTTAGACACTGTGCCTTAACATTGACCACAGCCAAGAATCCACTCTAACCATGAACACTAATTGTAACTTTACCTGATAAAAGACTGAACATAACTCCTGTTCAAATTCTTGTTTAGCCTTTTCCAAGACAACAAAATCAGCATGAACAGCATCTTCTGGCAGAGCCATAACTGGTCTTTGTTGAATTCCAAGCCTAGAGAAAAAAGCGATTCCAATGCTGACCAAAATGCGAAAGTCAAACCTTGAGCTGAGCCCTATCCTTGGGTGTCTCTCTGAGGCGGGTCCACAGACAGCACTAACAAGAATAAAACCTCTTCTTACACACAGACTAAATAGTAATACTGGCTAAAATTTGAACCCAAATCTTGTACATTGGCTTCACAATGAGATATAATCCAAGCCACACTGGACTAATGACAGCTTCCGAGTGAACTTTCATACCAAAGACTCTGATCCTTGACACAGATTGAACCATAGCTATACCTCTGGGGACTGATGTTGATGTCAGACTAAGCCCTAAATTTGGTACCAGGGTCCTCTAGCAAGGGATCCACACTGACTTGTAAAGATAGCAACAGAATGATTAAGCCTTAATCTAAGCAAAAACTGAAGCCAAACACATTCCACATTCATAAACCTGAACCGTGGCCAAGACTTGAGTTTTACACTATCTGTTGACAAAGCCTTAACCTTGGCCTACTGATTGATCTATAAATCTAATCACACTAACATACCCTGGGACATTATTTCACAAATTTGTCTTCTTATACTCAATTATTTTTTTTCCTAAATGTATTTTCAAGCATACTTTTTACCCACAATAGATCAAGAGTCTCACCTTTGTATGTGTAATACACATATACACACATATCCATTCTAATAAGACTTGCAGAAATATTACTTGTCATAGCTATATATTTTCATTATTAGTCTTGTTAATTCATTTTTTCCCTATTAGAATATGAACTCCAAAGGGAAGGGATGTTATGTGGTTTTTTCCCCTACTTCTCTGTTCCCAACACCTTGAATTATGCCTGGAATGTTGCAGGTACTGAACGAATATTTGTTGAGTGGATGAATGAGTAGTTCCATGTTACTCTTCTGTCCTCTTGTTTGACCTCTCTGTGTTATATTCTAGTAGTTACACTTTATTTTCTCTTGGTTCGCCTATCTGGCCATTTCTTCTCAGCCTCCTTTGAAGGCAAGGAGCCTTGACTTCCTCTACCTACTACTTGAATATCGTTGTTTTCTAGGGTTCCATTCTTAATCTTTGTCCTTCTAAAAATTACTATTCTAAACACTCTCCAAGTGAAATTTAATCCATATTTATTTATTTACTTGCCAGCTATATACTGTTGTCTCTCAAATGTTTAGTTCCAACCCTGACCTCTCTCCTATGCTTCAGACCTACACCTCCTAGCAGCCTACTGGGTATCTCCACCCCAATGTTCCATAGACTCCTCAAATTTAAAGTGTCCAAAACTTAAACTGTCCTATCCATCACAAAACTTGCTACTCTTTCAGGCTTCCCTAATTAAATGAGTGGTACTACCACATACTCAGTCTTCCAAATCAGAACTTGAGAGTAACAATAGACCCCTTCCCTTTCCTTACTTTCCATATCCAAGTTATCACCAAGTCCATCTGATCATACCATGTGCTTGCTTAAAATCCTTTAATGGTTCTCCACTGCTTTCAAGTTAAATTTTGAACTCATTGATATGGCCTCCTATTCCTTCCTGTTCTAGCTCCTGCAACGTGGAACATCTTTTTGGGGGAGTAGGTGTGGGGGGAGAGTGTTCTCTGCACTCTCTCACATTCTTACTCCTCAGTATGAAATATGGTTGATCTCCCTACCCCAAATAGCTTACTAGTCCTTCAAGTCTCATCATTCAAGCATGGCTTCCTCCAGAAGTGGAATGAGTTCTTCCACTTCTATGGTCCTGTTGAACCGCATGTAGACCTTTTTAGAGCACTTTGCACAATGTATAACTCTCTCTCCTGTCCTAGATTGTGAACTACTTATGAGCTAGGGCTGTTTTCCAATTCTGTAGCAACAGTGCCTAGTCTGGAGCCTTGAACAAAGCAGTTTGCTGAGTATAAATTATTCAATCTATTAAGTCCATTTATTCCTTCACTTCTCTTTTAAAATTTTAGGCAATTAATTACCTTAGCAAAATGCAATTCCTCTTTCTTTGCATTCATTCCACTTGTGAGTGAAAAGGTTGTTCTAATGAGTAAAATTGTAGTAACCCAACTGTAATGATCCTTTCGGCTATTAAGGATTCACCTCTGGAAAGGAAAAAAAAAAGTCAAAAATTAGGAGTAAAATTAGCCTTAATAAGCCACCATTTTCCTCAACCTTTAAATCACTTGAAAGTGCTAGTGGTCTCCATCTATTTATTTATCCGGCTTATTAACACATCTTTACTAAACAATAGTTTCTTAAAGAAATATACATTTATTTCTTATTCAAGTTGTATTCTGTATCTGTTCTAAATTGTTGCATGACATCAGTGATGTGGCCACAGTTCTTCATGGCAACAATGTGGCTTCATTATGGGTTAAATGGGATTCTTCTGGGCTGGCTTTGATCACATTTATATGCCTATTATGCCCTACTTCAAAAGGAAAAATATGATACTCAATTAGAAACACAGTATACATTTTCTCTAGGACCTTCGAAGTGATTCTAATGCAGATGGTTCACAGAGAATACACTTTAACAGTTTTAAAGGACCAGTTACAATTCAAAGGGAAAAATGTGATACCCAACTGGAAACATAATATACATTTTCTCCAGAGCCTCTGAAATCATTTTAATGCAGATGGTTCACATAGAACATACTCTGACAGTTTTAAAGGACCAGTTACAATTGTAAGCTTATCGGAACATAATATTTTTAAAAAGTCATTCAATCAAAAGTCAATGAGAATTTTAAATCATGATATAAAGTGCCCCCCCCAAACGCGAAGAGCTTAACCAAAAGGTAAAATAAATCTAGAACCTTCATCTAGCCCCACAAGCACAACCCCATACCCCAAGAAGGTAGATTCTGTAGGACAGTACACTGCAAACTACAACACCCAGAATACCCTCCTCCATCTGAACTCAGGGGACGATCGGACTGGATGAAGAAACTGTGGGTATACCGAAAGTGCCTCGACTTCATCTCCCACAATCCCCTGCCTTCACCTGAGTCTCTCCGCCAATGCCAATATTGGATACCCCAGGAAGACAGCCTCCAGCGACCTGAAACTACATTTCCCAGGAGGACAAGGGCTTGGGCCTTCTGCTGCCCTGGTGACCAGTAACCAATAAGAAATGCTGCAGCGGCCGCGATGTGGGTGAGAGTCCAGCCCTGGGCCCGAGTGCCGGGCCCAAGCCGGCTAGCGAGAGGCGGGGAGTTCAGAAGACAGTTGCGTGGTGTGGGGCGCGGCGAGGGCACTACGCTCTCAGAAGCTGTCACGCCGGCCCGATTTTCCGCGGCAGTATAAGGAGTAGCCCCTTCGGTAGCCGGGGAGCTGGAGGTCAGAGAGGCAGAAAGCCCGAGCGGCTGTGGTTGGGGAGTGTGGGACCGAGGGGCCTAGGGAGGAGGGTGCTTCCGGGCCGTTGTCTTCGGCGCCTGACTCCGCCCAGCTCCGCCTCTGCCGGGGAGGGGGTGTCGGGCCTGGGAGTCGGGGGTGGGCTGCTGAGCCCTCCGCGCCCGTTTCCTGGAGCTTGGAACCTCGGGAGCGCGCGCTCTCTATTTCTCCACCTAGTCTGCAGTCTTTAATCCCCCAAAACGCCATTGTGTATCCTCGCTCCCGCCCTGTGCCTCCTCCGAGATCTGAAGTTAGGGTTCTTGACCAGGGTCTTCCCTAGGCGGCGTCTGGACTCCCCTTACTACTTGGAGGAGTTGGATGATCTCTTTCCTCGCTTCCCTCAATTTACATTTCAGATTTGGGCACACACCCTTTCTAACGTACACACTCCCCAATTTTTTCTGGGGTGTGGGAATTACTCGCACGCTCAGGGCGTGACTTTTTGTCCAAATTTCACTTTTTGCTTCCTTGCTGGTGATATAAAGATCGTCGCCATCTCTTTATTGGCCCTTCCAACCACCCGCCCCTGCCCTGACCAGATCTTTGGAGTGGGAAGGGTTTCTCCTTAAAGTTCAGTGCAGTGTTCTGGTGAGAGTCAAAGGCAAGTTAGACCGATTTTAAAAACCAAGCGCTATCGAGGTTTCTAACACGACTCATAACAGCACTAAGGTTGAAAAAGATTTAGGGGGCACACACACTGTGGAATAAAGTAGACTGTGCGAAACAGACTGTATTAATTATTTTATTATTACAAACGCGTGCAAAAAGTTTCTAATACTGATGGGCTTGGGGGTTGATATACGTAAGGAAGGTCAAGCCTAACCCTGGAAATGCTGTAGTTTTGAAATTGTCATCTTCCAGACCAATCCGGGTATGCTTTCTGGAGGACTTGAATTTTAATTTTGGCTCCGAAGGAGTAAATGGGATTTGAAATGGGCAAAGAGGAGGGAGAATGTGCTTTCTGGAACTGGCGTTGGAATCTGAGAAGGGTATATAGAAGAGGGAGCATTTTTATGAAGGGTGGGTTTGCCTGACTGCAACAAAAAGGTGTCATGAAAGAGATTGGGGTCATAATAACAGGACACTTTAAAGCATCCACATAATTTGGATATTATTCTGTATCAAATAAAACTAAACACAAAAAATTAAGATTGGGTGATTTTTGTTTTTTTCATCCTAGGGGAACCTGATTTGAGATCATTTCTTGGAGAACACAAAGAAGTGTGGTGGTATGTTCCAGGTGTGAGTTTAATTTAAATCCAAGAAGAACTTTACCTTATAGACCGTTCTGTTTGTGGCTATTCTTAGCTACACTTCTATAGTTGTCATTTTAAAGCCTGGTGACAAATTTATTAAGAAATGTATTTGCTCTCCTTATGCATCGTATTATCTGAATTGTAGTCATTTCATTGGGTAACAATGACTCCTATTTATTGAGCCCATATAATGTTCCAGGTGCTATCATAAGCACTTTGTTGCATTATCTTAAGAGTCTTATGAAGTAGGTACTATTTTCCCCATTTTTCTAGAAGAGAAAACTAAAACTCAAAGAAGGTTGTTTAACCTACCCAAAGTCACATAGATTGTAAGGAGCTGAGTTGGGATTTTGGTATATAGATTTCTGGCTCCAGAGCCCATGCTCTCTCCATGGTTTGTTAGTCCCACTGTTCAATTTTCTTCTTGACTTTCTGTTTGTGGTAAGGAAAGATTATTGTCAGGTGTAATTGATCATCCTGGCAGAAACCCAAATGATTCACTTTTAGTCTCTATGTCAGTATGTGTATGCTGTAAAGTGGCTGCCAAAACTGAATTAGCTTCACTGTTATTGCAGCCGTAGCTAATTGTGTCTGCCAAAACTATATGGCTATTTCTGAATCAGGTGATTCTCTTTAAAAAACGTGCCTTCCATGTAGGCTATTTGGGCCTAGATAGTCCTTTAGGTTTTATTTTATTATAGCTTTTATTTCAAGTGACTTCCTAGATCACTAGGTCTCCTCCATGACCTTTGCACACAGGGATTATTCAGGATGCAACAGAGTATGAGAGCTTTTCCTGGGTGTAGCTGGGGAGATATATGCCCATAATTCTGAGATAATGTAGCGTGTAATATAACACTAAGAAGTACAAAGTGCTATCAGAAGAATAAAGGAAGCAGTGACTAACTGTAAGAGAGAATCAGGGAGAAGCCTTCTGTGAGGAGGTGACATGACAGGTCTTGAAGGATAATGAGTTCACCAGGCAGAGAACAGTAGAGGGGAGGCATTCCAGATTAGAGAGACAAGTCTGTGAAAGACATTGGGCTGTATAAAAGCAAACCATGTCCCTTCAATATTTTGGAATTCAGCATGACTAGGGTATAGATTGTTTGGGGAAATGAAGGTATAATGGTAAAAGAGTCTGGAAAGATAGATTGGGTCTGATTTGTGAAGTTCCTTGAATGCAATGCTAAAAAATTTGGATGTGCTTCCATAGGCTATTGTTTTTCAAACTGTAGAGCATCTACCACTGGTGGTTATGTTGTACTCCCACAAATATTTTAAATTTCAGTAATTATATATTCTAATGTGTCTCATAAAAGGTAAAGCTGAACTACGTCTTTAAATGTAAGGTTGCATAGGAAACGGCTTAGGAAAAATATAAAGTGAACAAGTTTAAAGTTGATTTAAAGACAAATGTTAAGTAAACAGTAGTACCCATGATGTGTGACTATGATAATACTCAAATGACTCAAATTTGGGAAGTACTGATAGTAGACAATAAAAAACATTAATATATTTTAGAAGACGAGCACCATGATGAGGTTTTTACTTTAGAATGTACTGGAGTGGGCCATGACCAGTTAGGAAGCTAGAGATGATGAGGACCCAAGGTAGCCACATATGAGAAGAGGCAACAGATATGAGAGCCATTTAGGAAGTAGAATTAGTAGGACTTGGCTGACAGCAATATTATTATTCTATCAATGTCATCAGAGTTATTTTTTAAAAGTCTATATGTCACTTGCCTGTTATCCTTTAATTCTAAAATGAGCATATTATTGCTCAAATCGGGCCATGTACATATATGCATTAAGGTAACAGTGGAGGCTGTTTTCACAAATGGGTTTGGATTACACACAAGCATCCTCACTGCCTTACTGAGTGTTTTTAACACCAGTGGCACAAACTTCCAAAGCACTGGTAAGGAATATGAGTATGATCTGTGACCCTTACTCATCTGAGGAACTCCTCCTTCAAGACTCAGCTCAAATATCCACACCTCTTTGAAGCCTTTCCTGCAGCTCTCCCCGCCCTCCCCCACCACACACAAACATATACAAGCATACACAAAACAGTGTTAGGCTCATGGCTTACATAGAACCCTGCAGTTACCTCTGTCCTAGGCTGTACCACACTAGTGTATCAGTCTGTGGATGTGTCTGTCTCTCCCCAAGACTATGAGCTCCTTGAGGGCAGTGGCCAGGTCTCATTCATATCCACACCCATAGCATCCAGAACAGCACTTGGCATGTGGTAGACACCTAACAAATGGTTATTGGATGAAAAACATGCATAAACATGAATATAACTCAGAACTTTGGTACCAAAATGCCGAATGTTACAAAAAGATTAGCTGTTTGCTACAATAGCTACTTTGGCTAAATAAAGCAGTAAATTAAAGTCACCTGAATGCAGAACTTCTCTAGAGGCTTCTTTTCTTTTCATTTAAACTCCCCCCCCCACCCCGAGTCTCCTATGGTCACCTTACCTTTTTCTTTCTCATCATTTATCCACCCAGCCACCTGTTCCGTAGGCCTGCTCATTGTTTTGCTCCTCTTGACACAGTTCACATTGCTGCCGTCCCAATACTCTGCCAAGGATCCGTCCCTCATTTCCACCTACAATCCAGTTGACTCCATCCTTGAAATCACTCTCAAATGGGTCTCCTACTTACAGATACTGCTAGTGGGACTGTAATTTGATACAGCCCTTCTGGAGAGAAATTATCAATGTGGATTCAAAATATTAAAATTGGACATAGCTTTCAACCTACCACTTCAACTTCTAAGGCTCTATGCTAAGGAAATAAATGTGGTGTTTCCAAAATTTTATTTCTCAGGATGTCTATCCCAGGGTAAAGAAAGAAAATAGCATTTTAAATGTCCGTAATACCAGAGATTTTGATTAAATCAATTATCGTGTATCTGTAACATAGATTACTATACTAAGTAGCCATGTAAGTGGATGTTACTAAAAAATATTTAATGATGTTGAAAGTTGTTTATGACATATTAAGAGAAAATTCACGTTATAAAGCTGACAAATCCCAGTTTAAACGCATACACATGTACATGGGCACACACACACACACATACCCTATGTGTGCATACATAGGAAATCATTATTCTATAATGTTAAACACAGAAAAAAATTCAACAGCGGTTTGCTATAAGTGGTAAGATAACATGAGTCCTATTTTTAACCTTTTGCATATTTTTTGTCATCTGTAATAGTATATTTGTTACTTAAAAACATGTTTTCCGCATGTGTTCTATTATTATTGCCTTAGTTTGGGGTACACCGCTCCCCAGCACACCCTGCAACACACCCACAGCCCCCCCCCCAACACACCCCTTCTAGACTGGATTACTACTGTCTCCAGCCTGCTTTCCTTCCAATCCATTCTCCACCAGTGCTGACAGAATGGTTTTTCTAAATCACAAATCTGAAGCTATCCAGCTCTGCCCATTGTCCTCAAGATAAAATCCAAACTTCTTAGACTAGCTTATAAAACTTTTGAAAATCAGCTCCCTGCTTTTCTCTCCAGTGTCACTTTTTCCTCCTATGGTTTACTTTTTCTTGGTGTCTTAGGCCAGTACCTGGCGTATAATAGGTGTTTACTTAATGCTAGCCAGATGTTGATGCATATTGTATGGGTTAACTATTCTGTGCCAGGATTTCATTTCATTCTCATAGTAAAAATATTAAATACATACAGTAGTTATCCCTATTTTACAGATGAGGAAAATTAGTTAAATACATAAAAGTGGGAAGAAAAATCATCATGATAAATAACATTTTTCAAAGGAAAAATTAAATCCCCCCTGCTGTATAACACAGCTGTATTCGTTTTTCTGCAGCCCCTGCCAATCTTAGCATGCACACAGACTTTGTTCATTCCCTTGGGCAAGTTATATGTGACCACGGCATAACAAGAACAGTCCAGACTGACATGATCTCACCATGTCACAGTTCACATTGTGCTAATGTACAGAGCTCTTTTCTTTGTGTACATAACACTTCATGCAGGACAGACAGAAGAGCTCCGATTGCTCTGTTTTTCTTTCTGTTTTGAAATTCTATGTCTTTAGGGATGGGGATGTCAGTAGAGAGCTACAGAAAACTGTGATAGAATTGAATGTACAAGAAACAATGTGTCTCATGGGAGCCAATGTCATTGGTTAATTTATTTTTTTAAATGTCATGTAGATGTATTTTCCAGCAATCTCTCCCCAGGGAAGACCTTGGTTGAATCCAACTGTTAATCCTATTTACAGAATGCAGCCCATGCATGCACTATATTCCTGCATTGTTAAGTGATTTAGGACATATGTGGTGGATTACCATAACGACATACAATCAGGTGAATATGGGATATCTGATTTTCTCTACAAAATATATTAGTGTTCATATTGTCATTCAGGATCCTGCAGCGTGGACTTTCCTTCATTTGCCTTACAAATAATTCCCATTGTGCAAAAATGGATGCTTTTAAAGGACAGAAGTCCTAAACACAGATCATTTGAATAAAATGACTTTACTTTGTAAGGAATTGTCACTGTTAAATACTTCAAGAAAAAGAATCTATACTTCTCTTGTTCCATGAACAAATAAGTTGAACATAGAAATTACAGATAGAGTTTCAATTCATTTGCCGAATTATTGTGGGCTTATTAGGTGCAAAGCACTCTGTTAGACACTGCCCTGGATACATATAAATACCTTCTTGTAATGCCTTCCAGACAGAGAGACAGAGACAGAGATTGATCTCGTGTACATACAAGAATAAGTGTGCAAGAGGAAATGAAAGAGAAGATTTTAACAAGCAGGCTTGTCATATAAGTGAAAATCTATGCGGCTGAAAGTTGGGATATGTACCAGTAGGGACTTACTCTTTTTTTTTTTCTCTTTCCTCTGTGGGACATATGGACAAAAATAAGCTACCAGATAGCTGATAAGCAAATGATCTACTTCTCTGTTTACAAACAGTTTGAGAGAAGGAACAGTGACTTTCTGTACGTCTAGCCCTGCACAAGCCTGCTAGTGATGTTTTGAGAGTTATGACTATGTCAGCTTCTCCAGGGTTTCTCTCTGCTGCAGAGATTTGGCAGACACCTCAGACAAATTTTATGTCTCTTAAATCTTCCTCAAGCTAGGCTTGGCTCATAGATTTATATGTACAACAAAAAAGCGAAATGTTTACCAGTTTGACATTTTTGAAGATCAAAACAGACTAAGTTTTTTTTAATTCCGCATACACCTCAGTTTAGTCTACAGAAGGGGCTAATTGCTTTTGCTATTTGTTTAGAAACAGCTGAAATGTTTACTTTGCAGAAGTGGCAGTGGATCATATGTCTAAAGATTTATACTCCAAGCCTCAGTGTTGCTTCCTCTTTCTTGTGCCTACAGGCGTCAAGTTTTGCCAAAGTCTTCATTTTCTTTCTTTTTTTTTTTTTTTTTTTGCCTTTACTGATACATAATATAAACCAGTGCAGGATGGGAGGTGCTAGGAAATATATTAGCAATCTAGGAGAAAAATAAAAGATCATTTTTATTAGCTCTGCCCGGCCCCCTTTTTGGCTCTCAGTTTTTCAGTGGTTCCTTACCCACAAAATATTGTTCCTTGGCATAATAATGACAGGTGAGAATGTGAACTGGGGAACTTTCAGTGACTATCCATTAACAAGTCTGGTCCAAATGTATCTGTAGGCAGAGCACAAATGAAAGTTTGGCTGTAATTCAGAAGAATCAAAACACTGTGTGGAGAATGTTATATAAACAATTTTCCTTCAGTGCTGAATTATGAAAGGTAACGATGGGGAAATCCCCACTAAGGGCCCTTCCTGTCCGCTCCAGCTGCCCTTCTTTTTAGCCAGCAACAGCTGCCAGTAAGAGCTTCCTGGGGTAGAAAGGTCCCACAGGAAGACCCCATAACCTGTCCTCCTACCACTTCTGCAGTCAAGTTCTCAGACATACTTCACTGGGATTACTTTGGTCACACAATATTCTAATTTTTACCTTTCAAGAGATGCTGAGTTTGAATTCAAGGAGCACTTGATATTCAAGCTCATTTATTCAATAGACATTTGAGCACATACACAGGACCAAACCCTATGGTAAGTGCTAGGAGTACAGTGATGAACTAGAAGTAGTCCCTGCCTACCCTTAAGGAACTCACAGTTAAGTGGGGGGAGATAGACACCTAAATCAATAATTATATTACAGTGGGAATAGTATATTACTCTAGATAAGAAATACCCTGGAAACATGATGGAGGGAAGAATTATTGCTGGAGGTGGAGAAGTCACAGACCAGAGTCTACCTGTTCTGAATCACCAAGGATGAGTGGGCATTGCCTAGAAACGAGGTGAAAAAAGATGTGGTGGGCAAGGGTTCCAAGCAAAGGGACCACCGACACATGTGAAGCAGTCACATGTGTGAGAATGGATACTTTAGGAAAAGGTAAGATACTGTGTGTGAACCACTGGGAGTTGGGTGAGGGGGACAGGACAAGAATCTGGAGACAGGTCTGTGTCCAGTTGGTGAGGGAAGTCTGCCTGCTAAGGAGCTTGGCCTTTATAGGCAGGGGGGAGCCAGCTCAGAGTTTTAAATGTGGGAATCGCATGATTGGATTGGAAGATGGGCTTTATAGGGGGAAAAAAACTAGAGACAAAGTCCACCTTATAGTTTGGCAGTCTTTGAGAGGTCTTACCCTAATCACTTGCTGCTATTCAGCAATACTGTCTCCATTAGGTTTTCTTTCAGTATCCAAAAATCACTTTGAACAACAGTTTCCTTCTACACATATGACATACCTTCCTGTACTCCTTCACATGTTGCTTAGCTGAATATTCATTTTTCCAACTCAAATCAATGATCTCAGTAGTGATTGGGGCTTAATTACCATGAAGGAAAGCAGAGATTCAAAGCTTAGGAACTTAGTTTAAAAAACTATATGAGGCTTATTTATTGCTTACTGAGTCAGCAGGGCTAAGCTGAGAGCTGGGCAGTTCCCCTCGGGAGCTGGGGAGGGAAAGGAACAGAGGCTGAAAAGATGACAAAGTGGCTGTTAAAAAAAAAAAATGGGTAGCATCCAGAATGTTGAAAATCCCTAAAGGCCACATCCAGATATGGGAAATAGAAGGGTCAGAAGTATATGAATAGAAAACAAATATGTGTTGAAGGTACCTGTGCTCAAACAGATTATTACTATGTAGCCAATGTGTTTTAGAACATGTTCTTTCCCTGACTCAGATACTGTAAATGGTTTCCCATTATCCATAGGATGAAGTCCAAACTCCTTAGCGTGGCCTTCACTACTTTCCGTAGTCTGGCCCCAGTCTACCTTTCCAGTCTTCATACTTCTCTTAACAGAATTTCTCTGCTCTAGCCAGCTACCCTTTCAGATGCTGCTTTGGCATTCCCTCACCTGCACTGTGAGTCTCAGGACAGGGACTATGTTTTTTGTCTCTGAATCCCCCAGAATGCCTAGCATAGTGCGTCTTGCATATAGTAGGCACCCAAGGTAGATCTGTCGGTTGATTATTGCCCCCCACCTTCATTCTTTCCAATTTCTCTACTATTATTGACCCAATATCCACTCTACTAAAAAATGGCAAATGAGACATTAGGTAAAAGGGGCCAGTGTTAACAAACTATCTTTTAACTTTCTATTTTAAAATCATTTTAACTATAGAAAAATTTCACAAATCATATAGGACTGTCATCTGCCATCCACTCAGATTCACCAATTTTTTAACATTTTTCCTGATTTCATTTATGCTTCTTTATATAAATATGATATTTTGTTCTGAAATATTTGAAGTTGAAAAAGCTATACCCTTTACCCCTCTCCTTTATCCTCAACCTTTTATGATGAAAAAATTTAAATATACAGAAAATGTGAAAGAATTGTACAGTAAATACCCCCTATGCACACCATTTAGATTCTGTAATTAACACTTTGTTCTATTTCCTTTATCACCCATCTCTCCATTTATACAACTTATTATGCATTTCAAGTAAAGTTGCAAACAACTGTACATTTTTTTCTAAATTCTTCAGTATGTATGTCATTGACTGGATGAACAAACTATTTTGTGCTCTGAAATCAACCGAATCATCTTGTTTTAGCTGCATTTACTGTATTGCCAAAACTCAAGTCTACCTGTGTATCTTAGATCTATTTGGCCATGGAACACATGTCTCTTCAATTAACTTTTAGATGTCCCTCTACTTTACCTAGTGCAGTGCCAGACACACATTCCATAAATACCACTGGTTGCTCATGAACAGAGACAGAGCTAGAGCCATGAAAAGAATCACAGTAAAACTAGAATAAACCAAGGGCGGACGGGAGTATATGAGAAGTGGACCACAAGGGAATGGGAGAGAGAGAAGCTAGGGCTTGAAGAATTAGGGGAAGAAAAGGGCCTTAGCCCACTTGGTACTTCCAGCAGTACTTCTATCTGCTACTTTCCAACCCTCTATTTAGAAGGATAGGTTCTAGGGAACTGGAGACAATTGCTGCTCAGCAGACCACATGACAAGTCTTCTTACTACTACTTAGGCACTGCCAATTAGTATATTCATGGAGCCTCATGAATATGCTAATCTACAAGATGCAGCTTAGAGGGTATGGGTGGGCCACTGAAAACTTGATTCACACTAAATCTGTTCTACAGGCCAAGGAGCACTTGAGTTCAATGAATCCTGTTTTTCTTTTTCTTTATAACCTTTCCTTTCTTTCTCTGTTGCTTATGAGTCTGAGGATAGCTCTAATATACGTTTATTGAACAATTTTATGTCAAACACTGTGCTAGCTGCTATCACATCATTAATGCTTTACAACCACTCAGCCAGGCAGGTACACTACTTCTTTTCCCATTTGTCAGATGAGAAAACTTGAGACTTATAAGCCAGAATTCTAGCAACTGAGGTTTTTCTTACTCCAGAGCCCAGTGGTCTTAACCGCATGTCTGATGAAATTTTTTAAAATTGTGAAGTCAGTATAAAGGCAAGGATTTTTTTCTTTTTGCTGTATTGACTCAGCAGGTAATTTATTCACTGAGCAAGCCCAGTTGAATCACTGAATTAAGAAGGAATTCAGTCATTCAGAATTTAATCATTAGAGTGTTAGTATAGTAATGGATTCAGATTGCTTGAGTTCAGATCCCAGTTTTATCACTTACCAGTTGAGTGAGAGTAAGCAAGTCACTTAACATCAGTAAACCTCAGTTTCCTTACGTATAAAATGCAAGACAGTAATATTGAGCACATAACTATGTTGTGAGAGCTAATTTAAAAACATAATGTAAAGTATCATGCCACGTCTGGCATACAATAGGTGCTCAGCATATTCTAGATGACTTTCTTTCCTTCCTTTTTCCCTGTTGGGGTCAGACCACTCACCTGTAGCTGTCCTTTGAAGAAAACAAACTGCTCCTGGAATGCTTTTTGAAGAGAAATATTCTGAAGAGGAATATTAGGCTGACTATTCCCAAGGCTAAGCAAGCACAGTTGCCTAACTCCTATGTGAGCATGTTTCAAAATAAGCTAGAAACAGAAACCATTAGGAGAGTTGCAGAGGCCCACCTCCATGATTCCTAGAAATTAGGGCCAGATTGTGACAAATGTTTTCTATTTTGTCACGAGAGTAAATGTCACAATTGTCATAGACCATTAGACCTGGGATATTGATAATCACAGCCCAGCTGTTCCAAAGCAAGCAAGCTGAGATTGAATGAGTATAAGTGACTTGACCAAGGTCAAACAGTAGAAAAATCAGGAGAACCCAGTTCTCCCAACTTCTTATCCAGTGTTAATTTTATGGTTCCTTTGTGGGTTCTTAGGCAGGTGAAACCAAGTCTTGATGTGTGTGCTTTGCAGGAATGTGAACTGATTGGACTCTAAGGGTTTGGTACAAGTTTGATCGATTCCGAAAAGTTGAGAGCTTTTTTTTTTCTGCTTGAAGTCAACTCACTAGTTGTTGTTTTCAAACTGTTAGCACTTCTTTTGTTTGGGGTTTAGCAACTTAGTGTTGTTTCTCCCTGTTTTAGGTTCATGGTTTGATTCACATTCTTGGTTCTTTGCAATCTTCCACAGGGGCATTTGTTTTGACAAAAATACTTAGAATCTAACTAAGGTGGTTAGCAATGGGAATTCATTTGAAAAGGACAGTGAGGCTTGGTGACGGCTGCTGAGAAGGAGCTTGGGTGGATTAGGGAACCATTAGTGCTTACGTTCTGGAGCTTGAAATCAGGATAATGGAAACATTGCAGCGGTTCTTGGTGTATATGTTTATGTGTTTGTTTTTATCAGGATGCTCTGATGCTTTCAATTCCATTCTTGCTAATCTGGGTTGAAACTGCTGCCTCCTACTTCATTACCTTTTGATGTATGCTCTCAGTCATGTTCTTGATGCGATCCTCATCTTTGGACTGTGGGAAGGAAGCTAACAAAAAATTATCTTCCCTGTATTTTTCCCTTTACTTTGAGTGGCCCTTCTGAGGAACTTGTGGAATATGAATTTCAAGCTTATATATATATATATATGTGGAGGAGTTCAGTTGCAATGCCCAAAGACAGAGCTCCTGATTCTGAAATACAACCTTTGTTCCTTTCTTACCAATGTGGTTTTAAAAATCTCAGGCAAGTCTCCTTTGCTAAACCTGAAATGGGGCGACACCTTTGTTAGTGGCCAGCCATACCACAGTCAAGGCTGTGTGTGTGTCGGGGGGGGAAGTTTGCAGTGAGGAGGCCTTTCGAGAACTGTACCCCGCCTGCCTGACTTTCCACATGCCAAATGAAAGTGAGTTTTGGTGCTAGGGCTGTCAGTGCTTTTTCAAGCGGTTGACTATTTACTCACGCATTTAGAAGGCTAGGATAGCAGCTGTGGTGGTAAAAAGGCTATTCTCAATACCTCAAAAAGCAAGAATTTTCTAAGAGGTGAGGTTTTGGGTGAGTCCAGCTAGTATTTTTCTGCTTAAAAACAAAAAAACAAAAAACTTCTCACTTTAGCTTCATTTGCTCTTCTTACCTCCTTTCTCTTCCTGCTTCCTCTCGCCTCCCCCGCAACCCTCCCCTCCTGTTCCCCTTTTAATGCTTCCTCCCTTTTAGCTACCAGTCACCCAACTCTTTGTGAATTATATTATCCATTTCCCCCCTTGATTTAACATAGATTTTCGATACATATTTTACTGGCATTTTCAATATTGGCAATGACATTCAAAGGGGCAATTAGAAAGTTTTCTTTCTTCTCACAGGAAGTGGGCTCAACACTTGTTTGCGAACACAGATGGTATTAGAGGGGGCCAAGGGGAGCTGACATCTGATATTTCTGCTATAGCGCCCACTTTTTTTTATTTTTTGGCTGCTTCAGATTCAGCCCATGTGGACAGACACACACTTGGGTAACCACCATACAGATGGAAATCAGGACATGTGGGATTTGGCTGAACCAAAGGTCCCCAAACATTGCCTGGATCATTTAGTGCCCCAGGTGTGGCCACCCCAGGACTTCATGTGCTAAAATTGTGTCCCAGCTTAAACCAGCTGGTCACTGTATATATAGTATCAAGGCAGCTTGGAGCCTCATAAAACATGACTTTGGATTTTTACCTTGTGGATTTAGATTTAGCTAATCAACCTGAATCCTTCCACACACCCTGGGCAATGAGGATATACCAAGTTAAAAGAAAGATTTAACAGAAGGTGATGCTCATTGTCCTGTAGCTTGCATTCTAGATGGCACATAATATTAGACCATACAAAAACAACTGAATTGACTTTCCAGAAAGGAAAGAAGAAATTAGAGGCTTCAGTTTCTTTAATAAACTTTTGATGTATTATGTATCAGATTTAAATTTTTTTCTTTTAAGACAATTTCCCTTCTGTGGCATTTTAAGAGCAAACAATATTTCCTTCCAACTTTAAAATTGGAAGAATTGAGAATTATTTTCATGAAATTATATAGGGTCTTTCTTTTTACTTATGTGATAGAGGCGCCTGACTTCAGCCATTTAGGCAAGATTTGTTTCAGAGTATAATAATAATAATAATAATAATAATAATAATAATAATAATAATCCCATACAATTTTATAACCCTCTATGATTTACAAAAGGGTTTTCATATCTATTATCTCATTAGCTCTTCATAGCAATCCTGTTAAGTAGTCAGGATAGGTACTTAGATATAAGTTATGTCAAACTTATAAATAAGGGAACTTAAACTCAGAGGAGTTAACTGACTTGTCCAAGGTAACACAGCTAGAAAGTTGTAGAACTGAAACCTGAACCTAGGTTTCCTGATACCCAGCCGCAATATTCCTTCAGTTGTGTCATGTTTCCTTCCTAAGTGACTATCTCCTTTTTGTTTCTACTCATCATTAATCTTGAAGTTGGTCTAAAATATGTGCTTCAGTTTAGGAGATGAATAAAACTGAAGCGTTTACAGGCAAAGTGCCTTATTAAGGCTGTCTATGGAGAGAGTTGTGCATATAGCTCTTAGCTTTTCATCTTGACTTTAACTATTTTTAGGTATACATAGATTGTTTTCCAGTGTTTAATATATGTCCAAAAGTTGTGTGATCTAGTGATTATAGGTGTGAAAGCTGCACCTGGGGAATGGGGTTAGGGATGAAAAGTTGGCTTAAAATAATTAGCTTCCTGCCTTTTTGTTAAAAGATGTCATGTTCAATATAATTTAATTTCCTCATACTTCCTTTGCTTCCAGGCTTTTAAGTACAATTCTTTAGGGGAAATTAGCAAATATTCATTTTGAATGTTGATTTCTCGGGAACAAGAGTAGCTAGAGGAAAGAGAAAGCAGAGGGGGTGACTTTTCATGCTCTGTAAGTGTGGGGAAGCAGTATATCGTTTGGAGCTGTGAGCTAAGATTTCTTCTAAGGCATGCAAATCGTAAAGTTCTGATTTGTCAACTGCATGCTGTTTCTTTAGGCACTGATGTATGAAATCCCGAACGAATTCTCCGATGAACATACTGCTAATTGCTTCTCCACCTGCTCTCCAACCTCCTCCTCCCCACCCCCTCCACTCTCAATTCAGCCTATAAGTGTCCGTCATTGGAGATGGATGGTGACACATGCAGTAATAGCAATTCATAAAAGCCAGTTCCAGCCCTTGTCTTCAAGGCTCCTGGATTTTCCACTGCCTGCTTTTGTGTAAGTGAAGTGGATGGAAGTGCTACTGGCATCAGAATCTACCTCCCTATGCTCCGTTGCTAGAGCTCAGTTGCTCGGCTGGAGCTGAGCTAAACAGAAGCATCGGATCTAAGCTGAATTGTAACTAGGTTTTTTTTTCCTCATTGGGGGTGTGGGTTAGGGGTAGTGTGTAGTGGGGTTTGGGGTGCTTTGGCTTTTCTTTTTGTGGAGAGAAGAGTGTAAGGGGAGAATAACTCACGGTAGGATACAACGTGAAACAGTTCCCTGAAGAGTGTCACGATGTTCCTGGTACAATATACAGGTATGGTATGTTTTATTTTATCTGAAATTTCCCTTTTGTTTAAAGTGCACTCCTCTCTTATTTTGCCTCCAATTCAACTGTACTGAAGGACAAATAAGGTTCTAATGAGCTAAGCAAAATAGCTGCATGAAACATGCCTTCCCCTTGCTATAATGTTTATAGCAGATTGCTATGTAAAATCTGGGTTTTCTGTTAAATTGTTAGTCCTGATCCCTTAATTGTGCATGCTTCTCTGCTATATTTTTGTGTTGAATTTCTCAAGTCTCCTGTCTGCAACTGGTAGTATGCGATATAGACTAGAGTGTTTGCACAGAAGACACAGTGCTTTGGAAGCAAAAGGCAATTTTTAAACACTTAGTATGTTGTGTTTCTCTTGAGTGTATTAACTCTTGGGTTTGTTAATTGGTTGTCTAGATTTGGGGTATAGTTAAGAGAAGGGAAACTTCAAACAGGAAGCATTCCAGAACACATTTGTTTTGGTAAACTTATTTTTATTTCATTATTTAACTCAGATTGATGAATATTATATATTGTTGTTTGGTCTCTTGGTAGAAAAAAAAGTGCTGGAAACAACAAGGCTAAAAATGCCAGCACCAAATCATTTTGTATTGTAAAATATCATTGGACCAAAAGTGTTCCTTAAGTATTCTCTTAAGCTTTCAGAAACATATTGGTCCATAATAAAGAACTTGAAGACTGATAAGGTATTGGCGAATGTTTGTTTTAAAGGCTTCTTACACAGCAGTTAGACAGAAAGGATCCTTCCAAATGAAAAAACCTTAAGAAAGTTTCAGTTTCCTGCTGAACAGAACAGAAGCTTAGTTCCTACAACTATGTGTTTTGAGAAGTTTAAATATCATTTATTGTCAAGGATTCTCACCCCCATTCATGCTTTATTGTCCTTAAAATATTGTGCTCCTTTGCTTAAGAGCTAAAAGATCATGTTCTGTTTTGATGCGTGGTTTGACAGTTGATTTCGCTCCTCATTAATTGGACAGCATGCAGATGATGTGGAGAAGTGAGTGAGTGACAGTATTTCAAGGTTACGCTGAAGAGCATACAGTGAACCTTAGTGCCTGGACCAACAGCTGCTGAATTGAATTGTCTGCAATTAAAGCAACAGCAGGTTTGTGTAGTCTCCCTGCAGCCTGTTTATTTGAATTTATAGCTTCAGTTTCTTCTTTGGGTAGCGGTTGGTTTGTTTCACTAAGTGTTGGAGAGTTGTGCTTGTTGGATGTTTTCTCTACCCTGATGCATGCTTGACTCCAGAAGAGCCGTTTCTGTACATTTTTAATGTGAGAAGTTCGTGTGGTTTTTCTCTTTGGATTAAAAACACAGACTATCTTGTTTTCTCTACTACAAAAGCAAATAGATACATTTCATGGAAAATATTGCTTGGTTCAATAAATACAAGTTTCTCATGGACCTGTATTACTGGTTTAAATTTCTGGCAGTGAAAAACGTTGGACTTTGCTATGCTACTGGATTACTATATCTGGGAAGAACTTCTCCATGCTAATAAAAGTGTTTATGTTAAAAAGAGAATGATATTATCTCCTTGCCATCTCTCAATTCCAGGGTGACCTAATGAATGATGTCAAACCCAACTAGATGCCTTTTATGACTGAATTTTATTTGCATGCTAATAATGAATACATGTTTAATTCCCTCATGGTTTTACTCTATTAAAAAATAGTTGTTGGTTATTGACTGATCCTGGATGTGGTGTAAAATATTTACACAGTAATTTCACATATACTGGATCAGTTTATCCTCATAACAGCCTGGTGTGAGGGCAGTGGCATTATGATATCCATTTCAGAGGTAGGGAAACTGAGGCTTCAACGATAAGTAACTGGCCTGAGGTCTTACCTCTAACAAGTGGCAGAGGCTGAACTCATAGGTTAGATGATGTGATTCAAGAATCTGCTTTTTCTGCCTCTCAGATGATGGATCCAGGGTAAATTTGACTTAAGCTACTAGTCAAGAAAACCAAATGTACTCATTTACTAAAAACAAACAAAGAAACAAACAAAAAACAATGTCTTATTTGAGAGCACTCTAGAGATTTTTTTCCCCAAACCATGTTAACAATTTTATTTTAATACGTGGGTGCTTTCCAGATTAATTTTGCAGATGCATGAAAAAATTAGTGATTTTTGTTTTTTAATGTTTTTTATTTTTGAGAGAGAGAGAGGGAGAGAGAGAGGAGGCAGAGAGAGGGGGACAGAAGGGGACAGAGGATCTGAAGCAGGCTCTGTGCTGACAGCAGCAAGCCCGATGTAGGGCTCAAACTCATGAACCATGAGATCATGACCTGAGCCAAAGTCAGAGCTCAACCAACTGAGCAACCCAGGCGTGCCAAAAAACATTAGTGTTTTGATTAATTTATACATCAATATCAATGAAAGTAGAACCTTGTAAAATTGGGGAGAGGATTAAAATATCCAATCAAAAAGGTTAATGTGGAATATTTTCCTTCTAAAGCAAGCTAGTTTGTCTTTAATATTCTGTTCAATAAACATATACAGTTTTCATAAAAATATGTGTATTTTAAAATATACTGGCCATGAATGTGAGGTGCTATATGTTTTAAAATTTGCATATTTTATCCAGATCAACAGAAAAAATATACAGCTAACTCCATTTCACACTTTTGTTTCTGTGTATTTTATCTATCTACCTATCTAAATAAAATAGACCAGATTTCTCATCTTTCCAAATTTCCAAATAGTTTTTTAATTTTAATTTCATTAGTTTAAAGGGGAAAAACATATTTTCTGTCCCACTGAAGAAGGGAATACTGTTTAAAACTGTGTTATCACTTCATTTGCTGAACCCACATACTTGAGTATCTCATAGTCGTTCTCTGGTAAAAACAATTTTAAAAACGTCTTCAGGAAACATTCTTGAAGCAGTCATTCTTAGCTCTGAATTTAATAGAGACTATGCCATATACTGGGGAAATGACTGGATGCTCACACCATAGACAACTCTTCTTTAGTATTTGACAAAGAATATTTGAGAACGTTGCCAAGAACCTGAACCAGAGATTGGGCCAATATTGTTATGACCTATTTATGAGACTTTTGGAAAGATGGCAATGGATATATTGTCTCAGACGCCATGTAATTAGAATTTATCCTTATCTAAGATGGTATCTTTACACTTTAACATATCTTAACTTAAAGCTATTCTTATATTAATCCTTTCTAGCCAAAAGGAAAAAAGGATGATATAAAGCCCTCTTTATCATTCTTTAAACTTAAATGGAATTTGACACTTAAAAAAAATACTGGAGGGAACTTGGGGGAATGGGTCAGGGTTAGAGGGCAGGGAAATGGAAAACTAGGCAGGTGATTGGAAGCTCCAATTTGGTTTCAGGTGGCAAATTTCCTATGCAGTTGAAAGCTCTGGCCAACACCCCTCCACCCCATTCCTCTTTCTGGGAACAAGCACTCTAAATATAAATGAAAAGGAACTTATTAGGACTTTTTAAAAATGTTGACATTTTCTGGTTGGAGAAAGAAAAAGTCTTTCATCTGCAAAATAATCATTTTTTCCCTGTGCTCTTTGAGGCCAAGAGAAATTAGAGAGGGAGTAGATTTGTAGGTTCGGGCTGTTAAGGAGCTGAAGATGGTTGTCTGATGGATTTTTCCCTTCAGTACATGTCTGAGAATGTTGTAGGGGCGTGAAGCCAGGTCTTATGGATGGGGGTATGAGGGCTATATGCATCAGCCAGTGGTATGCTGGAGCCAGCTTACACTAGCTTACGTAAGGGGATCACTAAGAATATCTATAAATTTAAAAACTTACTCATATCTGTCCCTTTCCAAAAAAAAAATTAAGATACTCATTATGTATAATAATTAAGGCACGCTGTCCATGCAGGACAGTATACTGCAGATGCCCTTTGGTATGCTGAACCATACTGATTACCATTGCTTAGATATAGCACTAATGCCTTCAAGGGATGTTGAACATAGAACAAGTAAGCGTGTCCCCCACATATACACATAATAATAGCTAACATTTATTGAGTGCCTACTATGGATCAGACCATGTTACAAATGCCTTGTATGTATATAAACTCATCAACTTTCACAGCACTCCTATGAGGTAGGTAGTATATTTCCAATTTTACGGGTAGGAAGAGCGAGACACAGAGTTTAGGTAATCTGTCTACCAGGCCACACAATTACTAAGTATCAGAATCAGGATTTGAACACAGGAAGTCTGTCTCCAGAACCTATGCCCCCTAGCTACTATGCAGTATGTTGTATATCTTTAAGGGCACCTCACTGAAGAAGCTGTTTGCCACTCATGTGACACCCATGTTCACATATCCCATTGTCCATGCCTTTGGAAGACATAGAAAGTGTAGAGCTGTCTGCTCACTAGACTGTGGGAAATCTTTCTTTTTTCTGACCCTCATTGCTGGTATTCTATTGCCAGAGTCATGGTGGATCATTGCATCTCCAGAATCTTCTAAATACTGCCACTAGAAATGTTCTTTCTTCAAATTTTCAGCTAAAACAAAGTCTCATATTCTGTTGCTTCTCTCTCGATTCCCAGCTTTTTGCAAGAACAAGCATTGCCAACCAGAGGTGTAGTTTTTCTTCCAAATGACCAAATCATAGGACATCTTCCCTGCATCTTCTCTCACTGCATTTTATGCCTAGCTGTTAGAGTGTTCTTCCTAAATGCAGATCTTATCATATGACCTTTTCTCCTCAAACATCTAAAGGATTTGGTGGTGGTGTTTTTTTTGTTTTTGTTTCTGTTTTTTCCAAACAGGCATTTAGGACCATTCGTGGTCTGGTCCCTGGCACCCAGAGTGCATCTGTCACTTCACAACTTTCCTTAAACCCTGTTCACTAACCACTCTAGATCACTTCTAGGTCATGAGGTACACCCCAAATTTTCAAGCTCCTGAGCTTTTTTTTCCTCATGCTGTTCTCTAGATTTTAATTGCCATTCTTCCACATCCCTGATGATCCTAGAGCAGCTCAACATTTAAAGTTCAGCTCAAATGATACCTGCTCCTATATTATAATACTTATTTGTGGTCTGTTTTCCCCCACTAGACTGAACTGTTTGAAGTTAAAAAAACTTATTTTAGTAGTCTCTTAGCACCTAGCCTTTTGCCTTGTATATACTTAACACTTACATGCAGTATTTAGGTCTTCAGAAACTGCACCACCAAAGTTTTTCTCCTCTCCTGCCAGCTCAATATTCAAAGCTGTTCCCAGAGCTTCAGAGTTCCCGAAGCTGAATGCCTAGATAGCTTCTGCCCCATAGATATTATGGAATATTCTGTTCAGAAGATTTTTTCTGTGTCTAATGTGACTATATTCTTGATTTTTTTTCTTCGTATTCACCTTTGCTCAGATCTACTATGCCTTGAAAACTCCTTCTTTTGCCTTTGTGGAATATTTTTGCAGTTTTGTAGAGAGACAAGGACTTGCCTGGTACACATATAATCCATACAAGAAAATGAATCAGAATTTGTAAATTGATCGTTGAAAATTGTGTTTAGTGACTACTTGTGTCAGCATTGCCTAGTATATATGTTTAAAATGCAGATTCCTGGATACCCATCCCAGGTCTACTGAATCGTTCTTTGAGTTGTCTGCTTTTAGCAAACACTCCAGATGATTCTTCTGTACAACTAACCTTTGAGAACCACTGTCCATGTCAAAAATAAAGTGTTAAGTCCTAATCTGTATTCTCTGTGGATATGAATATTAATTACATTGTAGAAAAACTATCATTAGAATTGTTTGAATTTTTTGGTCTGACATTTGAATTTTTTGGTCTCTTGGTGTCTAACCCAGAGCCATCCAATAAAACTTTTTGTGATGATGAAATTTCCTGTATCTTCATTGTCCAACACATATGGCTCTTGAGTACTGAAATGTGGCTACTGCAAGTGAGGAACTGAATTTTTAAATTTAATTAAACTGAGATTTAAACAATTACATGTGGCTATTAGATGCACTACTGGAAGTACAAATCCAGAAAGCTTGGCTATCTAGAATGAATAATTTCCTTAGGGGTCTAGTGGCTACAGTGATCATTGTATATAGATAAGAAATCAAACAGGAACATCATTTTCTTTGACATAGAGGACACTGCATTTCTTTTTTTTTGAATAGTCTAAAATTTTTAAATGGCCTAAAGTGAATTATCCTCAGAAATGATTTAACCAATTATGATCTCAATTAAATTTAAATGAGATCTACACTCTGCATTTCTCATCAGTACTATTTTTCTAATCTTATTGGCTTGCTATTGAGAGCTCGCTGATAAGCCCTGATTTCTGAGCTAGGGATAAGAAAGTTGAATTAATCAGAGGAAAGAGCTCTTGGTTCCAATGTTTGGGATGTAGACACTTCCAGACATTTTAGCTCTCATAGACCCTTTAACCATTCTCTTTTGGATTGATCAGCCCCCAAGCCACTCATTACTTATTACTTTTCCACTTCCATTTCTTTCTCTGACAAATTTTCCTTAAACCAGTAGTATATCCCTTTTAGCATGATTTCATTATTTAAATAGCATTAATACTTTGGAAGAATTTGAATCAGAAATGGATTGTAATCTCTACATAAAGACGCATAAATCTTGGCACCTTGCTTTATTGTGTGGAGTTCATCGTGTGTATTAGTAGTACTTGGTGGCTTTCTAAAACTATCTGAGGTCAGAATCTATGGTTTTGGAAAAAACATGTAGGTAGAATAGTGGACTTGACTATTGCTATCTGTGGAAACTATATGATAAATAATTATGCCTGTCTGACCTGCCCGCTGTTGCCTAGATTCCAGTTCTTTGTAACTCTTTTCAGTTGCTAAAAATTTTAGCACATCCTGAAATTTCTTTTTCTGCCTTCACGTTCTTCACTTTCTTTGGCTCTGCTTTCTGTTTTCAGTGGACAGCAGACTCCCCCTACCCCCGCTTTTTTTGTACCATTCAGGCTCACTCTCAGAATCTATTGTTGTATCCAGCCTCACTGGACCGCCTAGAGGAGTTCAAACCCGGTGTTTGAAAGTGCCAGTCAGGGCCACCCTTGAGAACTCTGCAAATAGGTTCTTTTGTTTTGAGAACTAAAGAGATAGTACCACGGCTACAGTTTTGAGAAATGCATAAAGACAAAACCCATTTGGAACTAAAGAAATTTTTTAACCCCTTGGCTCTCCCTTCCCCCAGCAACAAATGACATTTATAATTTTCAGTGACATTTCCATTTAGGAAGCCAGATATTTCTGCTTTCAATGAAAAAGTATACTCTGATCAGGACTCTTCATAATTCAAACCAGGGTGGAGAAGGAAGCAAATATATTTTAAAGGTAGATTATAGAACTACACTAGGATCTTTAGATAAGTTATTTCATTTAATCCTCATTAACCCTCTAAATAAATGTTGTCTACCTTACTCAAGACTGTATATACCACTAACTTGTCTACAGCTCTATCCCTATACTCCAAAGCCTGGATTCCCCATTGCTTTTTTACTTATATATGAACTGAGGAATGGTTGTCTTTTCTGTGTGTGTGAGCGTGTGTGTGTGTGTGTGTGTGTGTGTGTGTGTGTGTGTGTCAGAGTCAGAGAGAGAGAGAGAGAGGGAGAGAGACAGCACGTGCATGTGAGAGAGAAGGTTCTCAGCACTAGGGTGTTTCCTCACAAAATTCCCAGATCAGTGTAAAGTGAGAGAATGTAAAGAAAACATTCCCTGTGTTAACTTTTTACAAAACAAGAATTGGGATGAATCCAGTTAATGCTTCTGATGAAGAGGTAGTAAAGAAAGCCTTCTTTAAATCCTTTGTACACTCTACCCATTGCCACGCCCATCTGCTATGCTAGACTGCTAACTCTTGCTGCTAAATATGGTTGGCATTTTCCCAAACACTGCCCTTTGGTTTGGAGGTGGTGCTGGAACTGCAAAGAACTACAACTCTAGTATGCTTTTCTGAGTCATGGAAATTTGCCCAACTTATTCAGTGGAAGTGGTGCAATCTGAATTCACCTAAACTTTTGATAAGGACTGTGAAGAGTATAAAATAATTGTGACAATCCATATTTAATAAAAATTACATTAATCTGCAAGAACATCAGACTATTTTGAAAAAGCTTTTTGGGTGGCATATTATATTTTTTTCTTGGTTGTGAATATCATACAAAGAGATCATCATCAAAAGTCAATTTGATTCATGATTTTGAAAGTCTACAGGTGATAGGAGATAGTAAACTATATTAAGAGTGTGCAGTATAATCTGGCATTTAAAAAGCCAATGTAATTTTGAGTAACTGACATGGATATGGACTAATAGCTTCTTAGAGCAAAGTAGTGAGAATCCCTTTTTAATTGGTAATAAGACTATGCCCAAGTTTCCATTCTCTGGAATTGAGTTGCTTGAAATGGAAAAGAGCAATGAGTTGCTTGAAATGCTTCAGGGATCCAGGGAGAGTGGTTTACAATGGTGGGATACAAAGTAAATACAATAAAGTTAGCTTGAGTAGTTAGTGAATATTGGTACTCATGACTATTTTGAGTGGTGTGAGCAGTAAAGAGCACGAACTGGCAGAAAAAGGGATAAACACAGGCAGAAATATGACCATTGGAGAAATGACCCTGGGATTCCACTAGTATCTTTCCCCCTCCCAAATAGCATTCCCTGAGTGCCCTACCCTTGGGCTGTATGAGGCTTTTAACAGAAGGGAAAGAAATGGTCTGGAGAGAAAAGGTCTCAAGGACTTGAAGTGACAAGGGAATAATTATTTTGTTAAATATTTACAGTTTAAAATGAAAAGAACTTCCACCTAGCAGCAAACTATCCAGAACATTTTCTTTGCTGGCTTCACATCAAGACCAGATGAAGCACAAGCTGGAGAGAAGAACTCACTCTAACATGGAATATGATCTAAGGCAGTGCCCTTCTTGGAACTTACCCATGGAGATTTATTACTGGAAGTAACAGAAGGGCTAAGTAGAACATAGAACACAGTTCCAAGGCATGAACGCCGAGGTTGGGATTTATAGTACGGCTCTGATGTATTAGCTGGACAGTGAGTACAATTTCATTGCAGATGTTTTCCATTTGAGATTTTTGATATAGGGATTTTGTGTATGCCTAAGCTATCAATGAGCCAAGAGAAGTCAGTCAGGATTACTTAGATAGTTCTATTTGTGTTGCCTGTACTTCACCAGTCCAATAAGGAGGGTACTTGACTTGAAGCTGTTTAGCCGTTTCTGATCCTCCCGTCACTATTGGTAAGCTGCCCCTCCCAGGATGTTAAACTGCCCCTTGCTGTTGTGAAATGGATGGATGGATGGATGGATGGATGGATGGATGGATGGATAAGCAGCCTTTCTCATTGTGTCTGAGCTTTTCTTCTTCAGTATAGCATCATTCTGACTAGTTCTAAAATGTAAAGTGGAGCAGAGGACTGCTACCACATGAAGTTTTTTTTTTTTTTTAATTTTTTTTTTCAACGTTTATTTATTTTTGGGACAGAGAGAGACAGAGCATGAACAGGGGAGGGGCAGAGAGAGAGGGAGACACAGAATCGGAAACAGGCTCCAGGCTCCGAGCCATCAGCCCAGAGCCTGACGCGGGGCTCAAACTCATGGACCGTGAGATCGTGACCTGGCTGAAGTCGGACGCTTAACCGACTGCGCCACCCAGGTGCCCCCCACATGAAGTTTTAAATCTAGATCATAATGGACCACCCAACAAATGGTTCCACTTTATGATCCCCAGTTAAAGTTATTGACAGAGAGAAAAGCATTGCAGAATGGAGTGCCAGTTTCTTATGGCATTTGTGGATTTAGGCCAAAATATTTGAATCCTTGCATATTCTATACCTGATGAAAGGACAAAAGAGGGTAAAAAGAAAGAAAAGACAGAGTCCAGAATGATTTGTATTCATTAACTTAACTATTATCAGTATTAAGTGCAGTGTAGGATCCTATTCTTATTAATATTTATGAAATGCTACCATTAAAGCTATAGACTACAGAAAGAGTAATCTAGTAGATAGGCCAGTGCTAAATGATTGAGCCAGAGACTGCATATAAATATTAGAAATGGCCTAGACCCCAGCATCAAGTTTTATTGTTTCATAAGAAATCACTATTGGGACTTATGAATCTAGTGGGGATATGTAAGTACTCATTTATTCCTGGCTAATAAGGAAATGATTAAGAATGAGAAAAAGATTTACAGATGAAAGTTTGTAATATAGGCATTTTAATAGAATCTTAGGGTTATAGGAAACCTTAAAGGCTATTAAGTCACATCTCCCTCTTCTACCACATATATATATACAATCTGTTACATGAACCCATCTCACTGCATCTTTAAATGGTTACCCAGTTTATGCTTGGATGCTGGCAATAATTTGGCACTTTTCACTATGACGTAGCACATTTGATCTTTGAATAGCACCAGTTATTAAGTGTTTGCATAAATGAGCCAAAATCTCTCTCCCTTCAACGTCCACCCAAATGCTACTACTCAGGCATAGCACCTTTCACACAAGCTGCAACATGAATTGAACCCTCTGGAATTATATTGTGTGGTGACCCTCATTCTGCTTACCCCTTGGAGCTTACACCAAGCAACCTCACCCTGTTTCCATATGGTAACTCCTCAAATGTTGGAAAACAATTATCATGTGCTTCTCAAGTGACTGATTTTTTTATTAATAGCTTTAGTGGGGTATGATTTACATACCATTCATTTCACTCATTTTAAGTATATAATTTAATGACCTCTAATACATTCAGTGCTATGCAACCATCATCAAAAATTCAATTTTATAACATTTCATTATGCCCCAAATAAATAAACCTTGATCCCCTGAGACATTATCTCTCTAACTTCCCATTTTCCCTAGTGCTAGACAGCTACTACTCGATCTCTCTATGGATTTGCCTATTCTGGACATTCCGTATGAATGGGATCATGTGAAATATGTGTCCCTTTGCATTTGGCTTCTTTCACTTAGCATAATATTTTCAAGGTTCATACATGTTGTAGTACATACCAGCACTTCATTCTTTCTCATACCTATACACTATTTTGTTGTAATGCTATACTACATTTTGTTTATCTACTCATGAGTTAATGTTCATTTGGGTCATTTCCACTCTTCAGCTATTGTAAATAATGCTGCTCTGAGTATTCATGTATGAGTTTTGTGTAGACATAGATGCACATTTATTTTGGGTGTATACCCAGCAATACATACTTGAGTCATATGGTACTCTATGTCTAACTTGTTTAGGAGCCATCAAAATTGTTTTTCAAAGTGGTCACATAATTTTATAATTCGCCCAAGCAATGAATAAGGGTGCCAGTTTGTCCACAATCTTGTCAACAATTATTATTATCTAATAATACTAAGGAGCCACTCTATTGGTGTGAAGTGGTATCTCATGGTTTTGCAAATATTTTCTACCACTCTTAGACTGTCTTTTCACCTTCAAGATGGTATTACAAACACTTGCAGCACAAAATTTCTTATTCTGATGAAGGCAATTTTATTTTTTCTTTTGTTGCTTATGTTTTGGTGTCATACATAAGAAACCACTACCTAACTCAAGGTTGCAAAGATTTACTCCTATGTTTTCTTTTTTTTTTAAGTTTTTTTTTTTTTTTTTTGAGAGAGAGAGAGAGTGGGAGAGAGGCAGAGAGAGAGGGAGAGAATCCCAAGCAGGCCCCACGCTGATAGCACGGCTCAATGTGGGACTCGATCTCATAAACTGTGAGATCATGACCTGAGCCAAAATCCAGAGTCAGGTGCTTAACCAACTGAGCCACACAGGCACCTTCCTGTGTTTTCTTCTAAGAGTTTTACATTTTCAGCCCTTATATATAGGTTTCTGATCCAGTTTTAGTTAATTTTTGTGTACGATGTGAGATCAAGATCCAGTTTTATTATTTTGCATGTGGATATCCAATTGTCCCAGCACCACTTGTTGAAAAGAATATTTCTCCATTGTATGATCTAAGCACTCTTGTCTAAAATCAATTGGTGGCAAATACGAGAGTATATTTTTGGATACTCAATTCTGTTCCATTGTTCTATATTCCTGCCCTTATGACAGTACCACACTGTCTTGATTATTATAGTTTTATGTCATTTTTGAAGTTGGGAAGTGGGACTCTTCCAATTTTGTTCTTTTTTCAAAGTTGTCTTGATTATTCTGGGTCTCTTATATTTCCACATGCATTTTGGAATCAGTGTGTCAATTTCTTTAAAAAGAAGCCAAGTTGGATTGTGAAAGGGATTGTATTGACTCTCTCTATAGAGTGATGTTTTAAAAGGCACAAACATCATTTAGAATGAGACCCCATGAGGAGTGGCTCCATACATAATTTCCATATGCCCTTTCTCACTAGCAGCACCACTTCAGAACTAAAACTTACACCTTTTACAACTAATCTATTATTTGTGAAGTAGCCAGAATCCCCATGGTGTATGTAATATAAGACAACCAAAGTGAAGTGCCCTTTTCAGTGACCAACACCTCTCTTGCATTTGACTGGGATTATTCCCAGATAAGTGAAGAATCCAAGAAACAAATCTGGAGAAGAAAATTGATTAATCTGAGATGATTTCTTTTCATTCAGTCCCATTCTGGAATGCAGGTGTTGTGTGTGTGTGTGTGTGTGTGTGTTGTTTTTGTGTCTTCTGTTTTGTTTTTGATTGTTAACCCTAGCAATAATGCCTTTGGATAATAAAATAGAGTGTTCCAAATAAGCTTTGTGGCATTTCATCCTTTTAGCTGAGCTGATTGATATTTCAGAGTTACATGTGAATCTGGCTGTGCCACCTGAAAAGGGGGCTTATAATCTGTCTTTTATTTCTCTGTTTTTCTTCCTATACTTTATTTATTACCTTTGCTTTACAGTAATTTCTGCATTTGCTTCTTGGTTATTAAGCCATAAGATCTCCATAGTTTTTTTTTTTAATTTTTTTAATGTTTATTTATTTTTGAGAGAGAGAGAGAGACAGAGCACAGGCAGGGGAGGGGCGGAGAGAGGGGGAGATACAGAATCGGAAGCAAGCTCAGCTCCAGGCTCTGAGCTGTCAGCATACAGCCCCATGAGGGGCTTGAACCCACGAACTGTGAGATCATGACCTGAGCCGAAGCTGGGCTCTCAACCGACTGAGCCACCCGGGCGCCCCAAGATCTCCATAGTTTGATCTACCTCCCTGTGCTGCTGTGATCACCTGTGCTGCCAACCTTGTGATACTGGTTTATTGACCTTTATCCTTTCTTCCCACCTCTTACTACCAAGGAGTCAGTCTATAGAGCCTTTCTAATTCCCTCACACTCCATACCTCAGATGGTGCCAAAAGTGCTTCCCAATTACAGATTGAGCGTGTTTCTAGGCCATGACAACAACACTTCTTAGAGTATGGAGTATAGAAGCCAGTCCTTAAGAATGAAAAGAATTCAATTTTTCCAGGGGAAAAATAAACTGTAACTACTGTTATAATTAAGAGAATTCAATTCAACTTGTTTAAAATTCAGTCAACTAGAAAGCTGGTGTTGTATGTTTCCTACAGCTTAAAAAAAAATTCTCCCTGCCTTTCTTCTTTTCTTCTTTTCCTTTCTTTCCTTTTTTTCATTTCTCTTTTTAGCAATGATGATCATGCAAAGTTAAATTGGGAATGAAGGTGGGTAATAGTTGGTAAGTATTATTAAGTCTAGAGCAAGGCTGAAATCAAGTGGAGAGAGAATATGCCATCTTGGGGAAATATCAAAATATCCAAGGCTGGGAGGCATAGTTTGAAAAGATTTGTTGGAGGTTCTGATATGATCTTCAGTGGGTATTACACCAGCCTGGTTGGGGATCACTGAGATAAATAAAAATGACTCCTCTATCATCCATGAGCATTTTACTTTTTATCAGTCTGAAATGACTCTCTGTATCTTCATAAATGCTTTTGCCTTACAAAATAAAACAAACAAAAGAACGCATGCTGAAGACAATAGAAACTTACTTAGAGCAACCCCACAGATTGTTCACAGTGTTTGCAATTTGCTATATCAAGGAACCCAATGAGGTAAAGAAGTTCTTATAAATAAGGGGAAAAGGCATGTCCTACCTGTAGTGATTCTGCATATCCTACCTGTAGTGATTCTGCATATCTTAAGTTCTAGCGGATTATGTGTGGACGGGAACACCACTGTCTGAAATAGACAAAGAGAAGAAAAATGCTCTGGGGGCCTCTCCTAGCTTCAAAATACCTTTTCCATGTAATTGTACTAATTAGAGATTCTGTATTGGCTGATGATTTTTTTCTTTTAAGATACCTGTGTCTCATGGGAAAGTTAAGCCTCAATCATATTTTAGCATCAATTACTTTAATTAGATATACAGATCAATTCTTATCTGAGGTGTCTGTCTGAGTGGCTTAGAAAGGAAAGTGTAAGAGAGGTAGGTGTATTTCCTTATCTCCTTCTTTATCTATTTGATGGTATTATGGGAAGGGACTTTCAAAACATTTCTGTGGTAAAGAACGCAAGTGCTGGGATAGGATGAAATTACATGATATAGATTAATTTCATATTTAGTTTGTCCTCCTCCTTTACCTTTCCAAATCCTATCTAACTTAGCAAACTCAAATTCTACACATCACGGAAAGCCTCCTCTTTTTCTGCCAGGCTACATTGATTTCCCCATTTTCCAAACCGCAACATTATTTACTATCTGTACCACCCAGTCCAATGTTCAGTTTGGTATTATATCTCCTCCTATTCTTCAGTGAGTTTATATGTGCTAAAATTGTTCTCCTTATACAGGATTAGTGATGTATGCATACTATATGTGACTGTTGGAAGGAAATGGTTATTAAGTTCTTGAAGACAAGGACTGTGTCTTTCTCATTTTCTACTTTATTATTCTTCATGGCATATAGGACAGTATATTTGGATCCAGGGGAAAAATAAACTGTAACTACTGTTATAATTAAGATTTTGTTTTATGCTGTTATCTAACTTAAAACATACATTTGCAAGTGGATGCTATGATTGATACGCTTCCAGAAATGGCATCATTCACTCTGCCTAAACTGGCAGCATTCTTTCCCTGCTTTGCACTAGCCTTTGCTCGTGGCCCTGGTCATTCCTGATGGCTAAGGTCTTGATACTGGCTCCTTCTCATAACGAATTAGTGAGCAATTAGAAATGCCTATTTTGCTTCATGAAATAGGATAGGGCCACTGAAGAAAATATAGTAGTTCTCTCTTATTTCCAAGATTTTCAAAGTGTTAACTAATTTTACTGTGGTAATCATTTCACAATATATACATATATCAAATCATCACATTGTATACATTAAACTTACACAGTGTTCTATGTCAATTATATCTCAGCCTGGGGAAAAAAGATCTATACCTGATAATCTCAATAGTTGTTTCTTTGTTAAAGTTCTCTCTGTAGAAATAGAGGAAAAAAAGTTTATTTAGACAAACCCATTTTTTTTACATAGACTCAAGGGGGCAAAAAAAGAATACCCTTCTTTTTTTGAAAGAAAGATAGAGTGGCTTTTAATTCTCCTTAGAAGTTGCTGGAACAGTAAAACACAGTAGCCATTGGCAGAATGTGTGTTAAAGGGATTTATATATTTAATTATTTCCCCTCTGCACGTCCTCACCCTTGTACTTCTTCCTTGTAACTTCAGGTAGAATACAGTGCTGACTATTGCTTCTCTTTCCCCTCAGTTGAAGTTTAAAATTATGAACGCTGTATAATGAAATGGTGATTTTTATTCTGTTCTGGTGGTAAAAAGGGATTTGCTGATGTGTAAAATGAGACAAAGATAAATAACAAACAGATGTTCTCACAAAATGTTCATTAAATCCCTGCCTAGTGAAAGATGCTAGATTACATGTGTTCAAACTCTAAATGTGTTAGAGAATAAGGAGCTTTTATACCTTAATGCTCAATTTACAAAAGACTATATAGCTTTCTCTGTAAAAATCATAGTAATCAGTGACTTATAGTCTCTTCCTCATTTCAGAGTGGCTTGTCATGACTGTTTTAAAACTTTTCTTATTGATTTTGACAGTTCCAATTATGCAAACAGACATCACCTTATTGAGAGATTATGAAGTGAGTTTAAGTCCTCTGGCTTGTAAAGCCCCACATAGGCATTATCCAACGTGTAGAAGTTAAGACTTTTCCTTGGATCATCTCTAAAAAACTGTCTGCTGTGGGGAATATGATAGAGATTGGGGGGTGAGGGGTGAGGTTGGGAAGGAAAAGCAGGAAAAATACCACCTTTGTCTTGTTCCTCTCATTCTTTCATAAAAAGTAGAAATAATGTTGACATAATGCATTGCTTACAGCAAGGACTACCTGCTACTGATAAGCCACTGTTCTGTGCTAAGTGCTAAGCAGGTGTTTATTTCTGGTAAGTTGTAATATGTAGTTTGTGTTCCAAAGGTGGGAAGGAGTACTCAGCTTTACATGGGGAAGGTGGTAACTAGAGAAGGTAAGTTCAAAGAGGTGATATTTGATCTGAATATTGAAATACAGTAGAAGTTCATTAGAAAATAAAACAAAAAACATTTCACTCAGAGAAAATAGCATATCGCAAAGACACAAAATCCTGAAATGACGTGGAAAGCTTTAGATGAACTCCCAATGATTCAGTTTGGCTTTGCACTTCAGTTTCTTCATCTGTAAGTTGGGCTAAATAATGATACCTGTCTTATATGGTTGTGAGGACTAATAAGTTAATATACGTAATTTGGAGCAGTGCCTGTTGTATAAGTAGTGATTAATAAGTCTTAGCTCTTATAATATTGATAGATGGAGTTAGGCATTTGGATAGGAAAGTGGATTTTTACCCACTTTAGCTTTTGCTAAATTTAAGTACTAAGTAGAAGGGGGGAGATTATAGATTAAGACTGTGCTAAGGTATGTATATTTTTTTCTTATAGATGATTAGAAACTATTATGGAGTTTTAAGCTGGGGTTTCACATAAGTGACCAAATTTGCATTTTAGATCACTTTGCCTTTTGAAAGATCTGTATGGGGCAGGGAAGGAAAAGTGTTTATGGAAATTGGATCCCAAGGGGTCAGTTATAAGACTATTGTAATAGTCTATGTAAAAGATGATGGAGGATCTAAATTAGAAAAATGGCAATGGAAGAAGTGGAAAGACAGGTGCAATTTCAGGAGATATTTCAGAGTTGTCAGGTATCACAGACTTGTGACTAACAAGTATGTTTTGTTTAGCCCATGAAATGTGTTTTGTTTTGTTTTGTTTTTTAATATGAAATTTATTGTGAAATTGGTTTCCATACAACACCCAGTGCTCATCCCAACAGGTGCCCTCCTCAATGCCCATCACCCACCCTTCCCTCCCTCCCACCCCCCATCAACCCTCAGTTTGTTCTCAGTTTTTAAGAGTCTCTTATGCTTTGGCTCTCTTCCACTCTAACCTCTTTTTTTTTTTCCTTCCCCTCCCCCATGGTCTTCTGTTAAGTTTCTCAGGATCCACATAAGAGTGAAAACATATGGTATCTGTCTTTCTCTGTATGACTTATTTCACTTAGCATCACACTCTCCAGTTCCATCCACGTTGCTACAAAGGGCCATATTTCATTCTTTCTCATTGCCACGTAGTATTCCATTGTGTATATAAACCATAATTTCTTTTTTTTTTTTAATTTTTTAACCTTTATTTTTGAGACAGAGAGAGACAGAGCATGAACAGGGGAGGGTCAGAGAGAGAGGGAGCCACAGAATCCGAAACAGGCTCCAGGCTCTGAGCTGTCAGCACAGAGCCTGATGTGGGGCTTGAACTCACGAACCGCGAGATCGTGACCTGAGCCGAAGTCGGACGCTCAACCAACTGAGCCACCCAGGCGCCCCATAAACCATAATTTCTTTATCATTCCTCAGTTGATGGACATTTAGGCTCTTTCCATAATTTGGCTATTGTTGAGAGTGCTGCTATAAACATTGGGGTACAAGTGCCCCTATGCATCAGCCTTCCTGTATCCCTTGGGTAAATTCCTAGCAGTGCTATTGCTGGGTCATAGGGCAGGTCTATTTTTAATTTTCTGAGGAACCTCCACACTGCTTTCCAGAGCGGCTGCACCAATTTGCATTCCCACCAATAGTGCAAGAGGGTTCCTGTTTCTCCACATCCTCTCCAGAATCTATAGTCTCCTGATTTGTTCATTTTAGCCACTCTGACTGGCGTGAGGTGTTTGAATTTGAATGCCTTTAGATGAAACATGCATTCTCTAGTTTGACTTAGGCTCTGTTACTCCTTATTGTATCACAAATTGATATTAACTGGCCCTTTATGGGTGAGGGAGAGGTGGGAGTTAAGGATGACTCCTAGATTTCTAGATTGGATGACTGAATGAACAAAGGTACCTTCAGCCTCGATTGGGAATTCAGGGCTTTGAAAGAATTTGAGAGAAAACATAAATTATGTTTTGAGTATATTATGTTGGAGGTATTTACAGGATACTAATCAGAAATATATATCTGTGGGTCAGGAGATGTCTGCATTAGAGATATAGATTTGGGGAAATCATTAGTTTATAGGTGGTAGCTGAAACCACTTAGGTGGATGATATCACTCATTGCCTGTATTTAGAATGCTAAAAGAAGAGGACTGTACTCAACAAGAAACCTTTGAAGTGACCAGAGGTAATGCTACAGGAGGAAAGAGCTCCAGGCATAGTGTAGACCTCAAAGTGTACACTCATAGTGTAGATTCAAGTGTAGATTCATAGTATGGAACCACTTTGAGTGGTTCTCAACATGCGGTCCATGGACTCATGGGCTCCCCAAGACTCAGGGTGCCTGAGAGGTCAAAACTGTCTTCACAATATTTCTAAGATGTTATTTGCCTTTTTTTAAATTGACATTTTCACTGCTAGTGCAAGAGTAATGGATAAAACTGCTGGTGTCTTAGCAGAAATCAAGGCAGTGGCACCAAATTATGCTAGTTGGTAATTGTATTCTTTACCACCATATACTCACAGTTAAAAAACAAAGTCATTTTCGCTTATAATTTCCTTGATAAACCAGTAAATATTACTAACTTTATTAAGTCTTGACCCTGTGTACATCTATGTATTTATTTAGTGTGTGTTTATTTAAATTTAAGTTAGTTATATACAGTGAAAACACTTTTATTGAGGTATAATTGATATACAGAGAACTACATGTATTTAATGTGCACAGTTTGATGAGTACATATCTTTTTAATCTGTGTGTCAAAATGTAAAGTATGCATAAAGCACTTCTGATATATATTTAAGTATGATAGTGTCTCCAGGTAAAGCACTTGCATGATTGAATTACAAACTGAACTAGCAGCTTTTTACATAGAACTCCAATTTTACTTGAAAGAACAGCTAACAAACTATGGTTTTCAGACTTGGGTATTTGGCAGCCATTTTATCAAAAATAAAGCCCATCACTTTAATGGAAATAGCTGACAGCATTTGTTGTCAACAATAAAATTTGAGCTTTAAAGTGAAAATTAAAATTTTGGGACAGTTGTATCTGCCACCATAAGCTTGAGAGCTTCCCAATATCATAACTTTCTCTGATGAGATCAGCAGTGACATTACTAATGTGATTTTTAAAAATACTATACAATGAAATGTGTCACCATTTGGAAGATCTGCATAACTCAGTGAAACAATATTTGTCAAATGATCAGTGCATGATGTAAAATCATGCCTGGCTAAAAGATTCATAAAGTATAAGACTGGAATTTAAATAGTGGATTTTAATACAACAAATTCTAAAAAGTTTATTAATATGGATTCAGATTCCTCATTGCATTTATCTTAAGGAAACTACCACTGTCAAATTTTGGTGTAGTACTAGAGAAGGATATCCATATTACCTGAAAAAACTATTCAACTACTCCTCCATTTTCCAATTAAATCTGTACATAAGGCCAGATTTTCTTCATATATTTTAAACAAAAAACATATCACAACAGATTGAATACAGAAGCAGACATAAGAATTTAGCTGTCTTCTACTAAACTCTCTTCTATAAAAAAGATTTGCAAATTTATAAAACAATGCCACTATTCTCATTGTTTATATTTTGTTTTTAGAAATATTATTTTTCACATGTTATTTATGTTAACAAGTATTAGGTTTATTTTTATATTTAAATAATAAAGAATACTTTTTAATACAGTTAATACAGTTACACTTTTTAATACTTTAATACAGTTATAACTTCTAATATAGTAGGTATTAATAGATAAAGCCTATAAAAATCAAAGACTTTGAGATTTTCAATGTTTTTAAAAAGTATAAAGGAGTCTCAATGCCAAAAATTTTTAGAGCTGCTTTTGTGGACTACTGAAAAAAGTGGTGGGGGCTACAAATGATGACATTTGTCTTACTGTTTAGTAGCCTAGACTCCTACAGGGGAACTGAGATAATGAAAAAACATAATATGGAAAAATATGACTAAGTGTCAAATCAAGTGGCATAGACAGTAGGCACTAACCAAGAAAAAGAAGTGTGAACTAAAGTGGTAAGGGATTTGTTGGAAAGGGAGACTGGGGAATAGGTAGGATTTTGTAAAACGAGTGGGGACAACTCTTCAGTCTTGACGATCACCATGACAAAGTCCTGGAGACCAAAATAAACATAATATGCTCTAGGAACAGTAAGGAGACTGGATTGCCTGGGGTAAACAATTTGAATTGGTAAATAGCAAGAAGTTAGTTGAATATAATAGACTAGAGCAGATTATGGAGGGCTTTAAATGTCAGGGTGAGGAATTTTGATTTTATGGACAATGGGAAGCTATTAAAGGGTTGTGATTTGGGATGATGACACGATGAAAGTTATATTTCATGAAAATTAATCTAGACGTAGAGTAAAAGAGAGACTGGAAATAGACTACAAATCAATTAGGACAATATTATAATCATTCATGCATGAAGTGATGAGGACCTAGTTGTGGGAATAGAGAGTAAATAACGAATACAAGAGATATTGTGAAAGCAAAATGAATGGGACTTGATTGATTAGAAAGAGGAGACTGATTTTGAGACTGGATGATTGAGAGGATAGTGCTGTCATTAATGGAATATACAAAAGCATAGAGAGACCCATTTTAAGTATTTGGTGATGAATAGATTATTAACTTGTTTGTTGAAAGTGTGGGATTATCCTAATGGAAATATGTATGTATAGGGAGTCACAATATAGGAAGTTGGATGAGAAGTATAGAATTGAGAGACTACACTAGAGAGATGATTATTGGGTTTGAGGAAATGAATGAGTTTCCTGAGGAAAAAAAAAAATATAAATCAGAAGCCCAGGAACTAAGATTTCTGATCTAAAGCTATTAGGTTTTGATGGGAGAACCAATGAAGAAGACTGGCAAAACAAATTGAAAACTATTAGGAGAATAGAATAATATCAGATTGTAGAAGCCAAGGGAGGACAGAGTTTCAAGAACAAGATGGAAATCCACCATTTCAGATTCCACAGAGATGGGATGGTTTAATATATAATTTAACCTCTGGGAAAGCAGAGATCTTTGTATTGTATGCTTTACTCAATGATGTTTCCTACATGCCTAGAACTGTGTTTGGCACATAGTACGTGATGAAAAATTAAATGACTACACTTGTGATGACAAAATTAAATGAAAAAGCAATGACTACTGCTGCTAAAAGTTTTGCAAACCTTATAAATAATAAGCACATTGAAGAAAAAAATCAATGAGAAATATCTTTAGACACAAATCTCTGTAGATATATTGATTCTATTTGCTCATCAGGTAGTATTATTGGAAGCTAGCAGAGTGTTGTTAAATGCACAGTGAAAATGGAGGTGGATTGTTTAGCTACTGACTTGCATGTGAGTCAGCCCGAGAGAAGTAGATGATGTATGTCTATTTGCATAACTCCACAAGCCAAAACACATCTGGTAGCCTTATCTTCTAGTCCTATTAGGCTGTCCTATTCATCTGTATAGGATATATTCCTTTGCTGGTAGTGTCTAATGCGGTAATCCTTCATTGAAATGAATAACCATTTTGGGATTTAAACAGCGAGAATCATACCCATTAAGAAATTTGATTTGATTTGATTTTACACTTATTTTGGTATTTGTTTATAAATTTTAGTTGCAAGTCTTTCCAAAGCTTAGTGCTTTGGTTGGATTGAAAAGACTATGTCCAATTTTGGTGGTTAAAGTATTTTCTTTTGTTTCATTTTTTGCATAAGTTGCCATAATGGATACTGGAGAAATATAGGTGAATTTACTGGAGGAAACAAGTTATTTGATATTTGTGGATTTCCTCACAAATGAATTATATAGCAATGGCTGTGTTTTGAGTTTTGGTTTGGATTTGTGTATTAGTTATCAACTGCTGTGTAACAAAGCATCCCCAAAGTTCGCATATTAAACAGCAAACATTATCTCACAGTTTCTCTGGGTCAGGAATCTAGACATAGTTTAACTACATGCCTCTGGCTCAAGATTTCTCATGAGGCTGCAGTCAAGCTATTGGCTGAGGCTGTGATCTCATCTGAAGGCTTGAATGGATGGAGGGGTCTGCTTTCAAGCTTACTTATATGGCTGTTGGTAGACCTCAGTTTCTTGTCACATGGGCTGCTCCACAGGGCTGCCCCATTACCCAGCAACTGGCTACCCCAGAGAGAGTGATTCAAGAGAGTGAGGAGGAATGCCCAAGACAGAAGCCAGTATCATTTTATAACCAAAAATCAGATATGACATTCCATCACTTCATCCATATTATAATTGTTAGAAGTAAGTCTACATCCAGACCACATTCAAGGGGAGGAGATTACACAAGGGTTTGTGAATACCAGGAGGCTGAGATCATTGATCTCAGGTTAGAGCTGATCATTGATCATAGGTTAGAGCTTCCTAACCACAGGTTTGATGACACCCATTTTACCTTCAAAACACACAGCTGAAATTGTAGAAAGAGAAAAGATACAGAGCTAAAGTCAAGTGTTTAGTGATGAAACCAGGAACACATCCTGTCTCTTGAAGTATGAAAATTTATATCTTCTATAAAGGGTAAAGAATTACAGAAAAATGCCTAAAGCTTAAATACACGTGTATTAAATTATATATAGGGGCGCCTGGGTGGCTCAGTTGGTTAAGCATCCATCTCTTGATTTCAGCTCAGGTCATGATCTCATAGCTCATGGGTTCGAGCTCCACATTGAGCTCCATGCTGATGGAGCCTGCTTGGGATTCCCTCTCCCTCTCTCTCTGCCCCTCCCCTGCTCAGGCCCTAAATAAATAAATAAATAAATAAATAAATAAATAAATAAATAATGAAAAATAATAAATTAGGGGCACCTGGGTGGCTCAGTCAGTTGGGCGTCTGACTTCGACTTCGGCTCAGGTCATGATCTCATGGTTCATGAGTTCAAGCCCTGCATTGGACTCTGGGCATACAGCTCAGAGCCTGGAGCCTGCTTCAGATTCTGTGTCTCCCTTGCTCTTTGCCCCTCCCCCACTTGTACTCTCTTTCTCTCTCTCAAAAATAAATAAGCAATATTTTAAGATTTAAAATAATAATAATAAAATTATATATAATTTTATAAACACACATACAATTTTTACAGATATAATGTGTTTACTGAAGCACTGTGAGAAGTAACTGAAAAGTGAGAAAAAAAGTTAACACAGATAAAACTTATCTTCAAGTGATTCCTACAATTACAAAACCACCCAGAAAGACAGCAGAAAATGTTTGACATTAACAGTAACTCCATTTTAATTTCAATTCTGTTATTCAATTAATGTAAGTTAATATGAAATAAGATACAGACTACAATTAAATGTAGCCCCCATACTTTTAGTGCCTATTTGAAGGCAGAGGTAGAGAAAGTAGACTAAACCAGTGAGAAATTGAATTATAAAAAGATATTACACATTATCTCATAGTTCATGTCAGAACTATCTCTTCCTCTTACCTTTTCTTTACCTCTATTAGTTTAGTTTAATAACTAAAATTGTAGAAATACATATTTTTTATGATAAAATGGTAATTTAGCAGGAAACAGAACAATACTGTCTTGCAGCAGATCTTTAAATTCAATTTTTAACTAAATTAATTTCATGAGGTCTAGGTTCTATCTAAATCCAGAAATTATAGTATTCATTTACATTCATAAACCATATCCCATTTACTCCAAATAAAAGATATAACCCTGTCCTTGTCTGTAGAGACAAACAAAAGAATAAAGAGAAAAAAAGTGCATTATTAATCATAACAAAATCAGATGCCTATTTGAAACTGAGGAAGGAGAAAATATGTATAATATTTAAAAGAAGTGTGTTTATATGTGTGTATTTCAAAAGGATTACATTTACAAAGTAGTCATTTGGAAAGACAGACATCTTTGCTTTCAAAAGGGAAAATAAGTAAAAGAGGAAGAGTTTGTATTAGATGGTCTCTAAGGTCTCTCCTAGCTTAACATTCTATGAGTCCATGTTCAGAGTATAATTTTGAGGTATAAGTCTTGATTATTTGTCTTAAGGAAAATGACAGAACATACGTAATCAATATCTGTAGATATCTGTAAACTTCATTTTAGCCTGAACTTTATTAAAGTCAATACCAAATGTGTATTTGTGTGTGTGTGTGTGTGTGTGTGTGTGTGTGTGTGTGTGTGTGTGTGTGTATTTTTCTGTGCATACATGTGCACGCATGTGGTCAGGGCACCTGGGCATGGAGGTTATGGGAGTGAGGCAGTGCTGTGAACCTTGCAATAGGATACTCAGCCTTTCTGTGTCCTACTAAGGAATGTGGATAATTGCTTTACAGACATAAACTACCTTTGTATTTTCTGTAACTCAGGATAAGAAGGAAGCTGTGATTAGCCTTCCCTATGCCCCTTGGAAATTCTCTTCAAATAGGCTTTTCTTCTCAAATTCCCCTATTCTCAAGTTTAACTAAGGTTGTTGCTCCATACTTTCTCATCCCCCATAGGTTCTGTTTCATACTCATTTACTTATTCATTAAAATTTTTGAGTGCTTGGGGTGCCTGGGTGGCTCAGTCAGTTGAGCATCCGACTTCGGCTCAGGTCATGATCTCCCAGCTCGTGAGTTCGAGCCCTGCGTCGGGCTCTGTGCTGACAGCTCAGAGCCTGGATCCTGCTTTGGATTCTGTGTCTCCCTCTCTCTCTCTGCCCCTAACCCATTCGCATTCTATCTCTGTGTCTCTCAAAAATAAATAAACATTAAAAAAATTAAAAAAATTTTTGAGTGCTTACTATGTGCCAGGCATAGTTCTAGGTGCTGGTAAAACATCTGGTACAAAAAAACCTCTGTCCTATGGTTTAGGTTCTAGGAGGAAGACAGGCAAATGTTACACACACACACACACACACACACACACACACACACACAGAGCCTTTAGTGATATATGCATATATATATAAGGTGATAAGTGATTATGTGAATATGTGTGTATTTACATATGTATGTATATACAACACACACACATATATATATAGTCAATGATTATATACACATATATATGTGTATATGTATATACATATATATGTGTATGTGTATATATATATATATATATATATATATATATATATATACACACATATATATATAGTCAGTCAGTGGTATGGAAAGAAATAGAGCAGAATTAAGGGGATTGAGAGCATTGGTAGGATGCAAATGGCAGTTTTAAATGGGATATTCAGGGTAAGCTCATTGACAAGGGATATTTAAACAGTTATTTGAAGGAGAGTGACTATCTGAGGGAAGGACATTCAAGCAGAGGAAATGACCAGCACAAAGACCTTCAGTCAAGAGAGTGTCTGGATTATTCAAGGAACTAGCATTCAGGAATCTAGTATGGCTAAGAGCAGAGTGAGCAAGGGGAATGATAAGAGATTACTTTAGAAGAATATAATTGGGGGAGAGGGCAGCTCTTTCAGAGCCTTGTAGCAATTATTAGGCTTTGGCTTTTACTCTGAGTAAAATAAGAAAACTTTGGAGGGTTTTGAGCCCAGGAGTCTTGTACTCTGGCTTTCAAAAGGATCATGTTGGCTGCTAACTTGAGAAGAGATTATAGGGGTGTGGGCAGGGTAGAAGCAGGGAAACCAGCTAGGAAGCTGCTGCAATAATCTAAGCAAGAGATGATGGTGGCTGGGAGCAGTATAGAAAGACTGTTAGCTAGTGAGAGTGGATAGATTCAGGGTATTTTATGAGCATGTAATAAACAGGATGTGCTGATATATTCTATATGGGACGTTCAAGGGAAAAGTCAAAGATGAATTGAAAGTTTTTTGGCCTGAGAAAGAAGGGGACGTTTATTGAGTTGGGAATTATTAGGTGGGTTTGACACGCAGGAGTTCAGCTTTGCACATATTAGTTTGCGATGCTTATTAGACATCAAGTCTAATGCCAAGTAGGTAGGTGGGTATGTGAGTCTGTAGTGCAGTGGAAAAGTCTGGGCAAGAACTATACATTTGGGAGGGAGTCTTGCACATACATCGTCTTTATTTTTTAATGTTTACTTTTTAATTTTTTAATAGGAAATTTATTGTCAAATTGGTTTCCATACAACACCCGTGCTCATCCCAACAGGTGCCTTCCTCAATGCCCATCACCTACTTTCCCCTCCCTCCCATCCCCCATCAACCCTCAGTTTATTCTATTTAAAGTGAAGGGAGTAAAGACAGAGCAGAGATCCAAGGACTGAGCCCTGAGTCAATCCATTGTTAAAAAGTTGGGGAGAAGAGGAGGAACCAGCAAAGAAAAATGAGAAGGAATGGCCAATGAGAGGTAGAAGGAAAATCAAGAGTATGGCATCTTGAAAGCCAAATTGAGTAAACTGACCATTGATTATAATCTATTTTGTCCTCTCTATTGCTATTGCCCTCCCTAGTTCAACATCACATCATTACTTGTCTAAACTACAACAGTCTCTTAATTGGTTGGTCTTCTTTCCTCCCTTCTTATCTCCTGTGATGCATCCCCTACACTACCAGAGTTTCTATTTAAAACACAAATTGGATCCTGTCACTTCTTCGCTTAAAATGCTTAATCTATTTGTAGTTTATTCACACTCTGCTGCTTCTTTTCTCCATGCCTCTGCCTCTGCTCATGTAGTCCATTGTGTCTGAGATCCCCTCTCTACGTTTCTCATCATCTAGCTAACTCCTACTCATCTTTCAAGATGCAGTTCAGGTACTATCTCATTTAGAAAGCCTCCCCTGGTCTTTCCTCAGTACTTTAGTTATGCCTATATTTCTATTGTTGCCCTGACCATACTATTTTTTAATCATCTATTTGTTTTTCCCATTTAGGCTGTTATTTCTTGGGGTGCAAAGATGATATTTTACCCATCTTTAAATGTTTGGCACCAAGCACAGGGTCTTACACATAGTAGGTACTTAAAAATGTTTAATGAATGAATGAATAAATGAGTGGTCAGTTTTTCTTCTTGCTCTGGATATGTCAGTTTCAATTTGGAGGGTTATAAATTTTTCTCTATAACTTTGAATTGTTTCCAATTCCTTGATTTAAAATTCTAATATAATAGTTATGGGACAGAATAACTGATTTGCATCTCAGATGCAGGAGCAGCATCCTGAATAACAATATGCTATGGGTTTGATAGCACTGGAATATTATCTCCTCCAATGTAATCAATATACATCTGAGTTATTGTAATATAGCCAATTCTCATGAGATGGATTTGTTAGGTTACTGCATTTATCTCTCTGGGATATCTTTACCATGTAAAATAAGTTCTTATGGGAATACTCAAATTTGTTTGTACCTCTGTAGAGAAAGAAAGAACTTATTGCCATCCTGGGCCTTTATCTTTTTATTTGATTTTTTAAAAGTTTATTTATTTATTTTGGGGGGGGGGGAGGTGCGTGGAGGGAGAGGGAGACAGAGAATCCCAAGCAGGCTCCATGCTGTCAGCACAGAGCCCAATGTGGCGCTCCATCTCATGAACCATGAGATCATGACCTGAGCCAAAATCAAGACTCAGACACTTAAGCGACCAAGCCACAAAGGCACCCCCATCCTGGACTTTAAAGGGGTACTTAATACTCATTTCTCATAAGCTAAAAGTATAAATCTAGTTTTTTTTCACTGGTTGCCTTTATTTCATAGATAGAAATGCAAAAAATATCCATGATGAGGCATACCTGTCATCCACCTGATCCAGTATTGTTTCCGAGACGGGTTTATTAGAAAATCATCATGTCTGCCTAATACCAATCTCAAAATAGGTAGAAGTGTCCCTGGGAGGAAAAAAATATTATTTATTTCAATAGTCCATTATAAATCTATTGTCTGTGATTTTATCTAAAATTATTTGAATTTGTTCATTTGTAAAATTTTAAAATTTCACTGTATTTGAGACAAAAGAATTTTCTAGTTACATTTTACTATTTAAGGAAATACTTTTTAAACATTGAGATAAATTTTACATGAGATGCACAGATATTAATGTACAGTTGGATGATTTTAATGGGGCATATACCCTGTAATCAACACAAAAATGAATATATAAAACATTTTCATCACACCAGAAAGTTGCCCTATGATCCCTTCCAGCTGATCTCCAACCTAAACAGGCAACCACTATTATAACTCCTATCATCACAAATTATGTTACTAAACTTCATAGAAATGAGATCCTATACTATGTACTTTCTTGGGTCTGGCTTCTTCCCCTCAGCACTCTTATTTTTTAGATTAATCTATATTGATGGGTGTTATCGGTAGTATGTTCCTTTTTATTATTAAGTAATGTTCCATTATATGAATTAACTATGATTGATTTATTCATTCGCCGGTTGATGCATATTTGGGTTGCTTCCAATTTTTGTCTATTTTGACTGTCAGCTGTGGACATATAAGCACTTAATGCTGTATATTCCACTCTAAGTACTGCTTTACTTTATACCACAAATTTTGATTTGGTCAGTTTTTATGTTCATTCAGTTCAAATACTTTTTTCATATCCTATATGCTTTCTTCTTTAATACATGGATTATTTATGTTTTTCAGATATCTGTTACTGATTTCTAACTCAATTCCATTGTGTCAAAAACAAGCTTTATATGACTGAAATAGTTTCAAATTTATCTGAGACTTGCTTTATGGGCTTAAATACAGTCTATCTTGGCAAATGTTCTAGGAACTGTAACCTTAGTTACCTTTGGAACTAGGACCTCTGGACCAGCAGAGCCTAAGGTCATGGAAACAGAAAGCAAAAAATTTGCTACTGGATTACTAGGATTACGGGGATAATAGTGACTTAAACCACTCCCATTTTCACCTCTAATAATTATTCCTGGATCCATAAATCCTGACTATTAGGAAAATAACACCATATATTGGACACTGATTTAGAGCGTATACTATATCCTGGAAGGCATTACCACCTAGCTGGTGGTTAATCTTCAAAAGGCCATTTCACAATGTAGCAAACCTGCTGTTTCAGCATGATGAGGAACATGGTAACTAGTGAATCCCATGAGCATGAGCTCATTGCCATTCTTCATCTGCTGTAAATGAGTTTCTTGATCAAAAAGGATTCTATGTGGAATTCGTGATGGTGGATTATACATTCCATATGTTTTTATGAAATTGACAAACTACGTTTTAGAATCGCTGCCATTTTACATTCCCACCAGCAATATGAGTGATCCAGTTTCTCTGCATTCTTGGCACAATTTGGTGGTGTCACTGTTTTTTATTTTAGCTATTTGTATAAATATGAGTGATATCTCATTGTGATCTTAATTTGCATTTCCCTAAAGGCTAGTGATGTTGAATGTCTTTTCATCTGCTTATTTGCCATCTGTGTATCCTCTTTGGTGAAATGTCTCTTCATGTCCTTTGACCTTTTTCTAATTGGATGGTTTGTGTTTTTACTGCTGAGCTTTGAATGTTTTTTATATATTTCTGTACATGAGTACTTTGTCAGATATGTGCTTTGCAAATATTTGTTTTGTTTTATCAATCTGTAGCTTGTCTTTTCATCTGCTTAATAGTCTTTCACCAAGCAAAAGTTTTAATTTTTGATGAAGAATGATTTATCTTTTTTTTTCTCCTATGGATTGTGCTTTTGTTTTTATGTCTAAGAAATCTTCACCAAGCCCTAGATCCCAAAGACTTTTCCATAAGTTTTCTTCTAAAAGTTTTACAGTTTCACATTTTCAGAGACTATGATACAAAATGAATTAACTTTTGCTTAACATGTGAAGTTTACATGAAGGTTCATTTTTTTTGACTATGCACATCTAATTGCTCTAGCACCATTTGTTGATTACTATATAAACTATATATAAACTATATAAAGTTTACTATATAAACTTTAAAATAGGATAGACTGATTCCTCTCATGTTAGTCTTCTTTTTCAAAATTGTTTTTTTCTATTCTAGTTCCCTCTTCTCGCCATATAAATTTTAGGATGTTTGTCTATATCTAGAAAAAATCTTGCTGAGATTTTGACAAATGCTGCATTTAACCTATATGTCACTTTGAAGGAGAATCAACATCTTTACTATGTTGAGTCTCCCAATCCATGAGCACAGTAGGTGTCTCCATTTATTGATATTTTCTTTTATTTCTTCATCATTTATTGTCATTTTCAGCATATAAGTCAGGTACACATTTTGTTAGATTTATACCTAAGCATTTCTCTTGTTTTTGAACAGTTATAAATGGTGTTTTATTTTTAATTTGGGGGTTCACATGTGAATTGCTAGTATATACAATTGATTTTTGTATACTGGTATTGTCTCATCTGACTTTGCTGAATTCCAAATTAGTTCAAATTAGGAGAGTTTCTACATAGACCATCATGTCATCTGCAAATAGGGATAGCTTTATTTCTTTGTTTCTTGTGTTTAGGTTTCTTATTTATTTTTCTTGCCTTATTGCACTGGCTGGAACTTCCAGTGTGATATTAAATAAGGGTGGTGATATAATTTATCTTTGCCTTGTGCCTAATAATTGGAGGAAATTATTCAATCTTTCACCTTTAAGTAAGATGTTAAATGTAGGTTTTTTTGTAAATATTCTATACTAAGTTGAGGAAGTTCCCCCTCCTATTTTCTTAGACTTTTTATCATGAATATGTGTTGCATTTTTCAAATGCTTTTTCTGCATCAATTGGTATAAGTATGTGATTTTTTTCTCTTTAGCATATTTATATGGTGGATTCCATTGACTAATTTTTTAAATACTGAACCAGCCTTGCATCCCTGGAATAAACTCCACTTTGACATGATATATAATTTTGCTTATATACCTGCTATCATTCTAATTGTCTTTCCTTTATTGGTAAAGATGTTCTTTTTCTCTTGCTGATTTCAATATTTTTTCTTTGTCTTAGTTTTCAGTACTTTGATTATGATGTATGTTGATGTGGATTTTTTGTTTGTCCTATTTGGGCTTAGTTCAACGTTTTGATTCTGTAGGTTTATGTCTTTGGCAAAATTTCTGAAAATTTCACCTATTATTTCTTTGAATAGCCACTCTCTCCCTTTTATTCTAGAAATTCAATCATACAAATGTTAGATCTTTTGTTATTATCCTACAGCTCCCTAAGGATCTGTGCAGTTGGTCCAGCCTATTTCTCTTTATTGCTCATATTAAGTATTTCTATTATTCTGTCTTCAAGTCCACTGAATGTTTCCTCTGTCATCTCCATTCTACTGTTGAGCCTATTTAGTGAGTTTTTTATTTGGTTATTGTATTTTTCAGTCCTAAAATTTCTGTTTGGTTTTTCTTTACATCTTCTGTTTCTTCACTCTGACTTTCTATTTTTTTCATTTGTTTAAAGCATGTTCATAATTGCTTGTTCTAGCATTTTCATGATGGTTGATTTTAAATGTTTGTCAGATAATTCCAACATCTATGTCATCTTGTCATTGGTGTCTGTTCTCCTTTAAGTTGAAATTTTCTGGGTTCTTGTTATGACAAGTGATTTTTTTAATCCTTGGCATTTCAAATATTATGTTATGAGACTCTGGATCTTATTTAAATCTTCCATTTTGGTAGGTCTACTCTTATGTCATGCTGGTAGGTAAGTAGTCACCCCTTCATTACTCCCATATGGAAGTAGAAGTTTAGGTTCTCTATTCAGCCTCCACTGATACTATGAAAAAGTGGATGGGGACCCCATTACTGCTCATTGGTATAAAATTTGAAGCTCCCCTCTAGATTTTTGCTGCCCTCTAGACCTCTATCACCCTGGCTAATAGAGGGAGTGGCACCTGATTCCTGTTCACCTTGTGGCCTCCACTGACATTGCTGGTTGAGAATGAAAGATCCATTTCGCTTTCTCTGATATACCACCCCAATAGGCAGATTGGGTCACCTCATTAGAGTCTGGAGAAGGTGGAAGTATAGGTTCCCTACTTAGCCCTTGCCTAAAGGGTGAGGGTAAGGTCCACATTTTCCCTATGTTGTTTGCCTGTAGTAGGGTAATTGTTATCTAAAAGTTTTCTGGATTGCTGTTGTCCCCTTTCTTGGTCTTTTGTCTAGAGAGCATAGGTTTTCTTGAAATTAGTTTTGTCTATTCCCATTGGCATCTCTGGGTTGGTGGCTTCTCCAGTATCCAGTTTGGGATATATGAAGTAAAAGAATACCCACAGAACTTACTACTTTGTCATTCCTTGGGTTTTGAGGTCTCTAGCCAGCCTTCCTCCTTTTCTCAACATTTTACAGTCTTTGTATAATTGTTTTATATGCAATGGCCAGGTTTTTAGCTGTACTTAGTGGGAAAAATAGGGAAAAGTTTATCACTTTAACTTGTTCTGGAACCAGAAACTTAGATATGCTTTTTATTACTCTAATTTACAATCTATAAAGTGTTTTCCTAGAATTGCAGGTATCAGCCTACAAAACCCCATTTGTAATGTTCAAAATGGTCATTGAAATTATTTATTTCAACCATGTCTTCTCTCAGCCTTCTTTCATCCCTTGAATCATTTAGTTGACCTTCAGTAGATGACATTTTCAGCTTTATTATGACTTTCTTGAATATCCTGATGATATTTCCCCCAGATTTCTCAACTCTATGTCAGTTCTTACTTCCAACTCCAAACATAGTAATTTTAGTGACCTCCTGGATTTTTTTTTTGATTGAAGAGAAAAGCCAAGACAAGTCTTCACTTGATTCATAGCTATACTCAAATGTCACTTCTTCAAAGTGGCCTTTCATGACCATTCTCTGTACACTTACTCTGCACTTACACCTACTCTGTACACTTATTTTTTCACATTTCTTAACACTATATGATATTTTGTATCTATGTGTTTTCTCATTGTCTCTCCTCCCCCAAATATAAACCTTTAAAAGGGCAGGGGCTGCTGTATCCCCAGTGCTGAGAAAAGTCCCTGGCATATACTGGGCTCTAAATAAATATTTTAACTGGTTGAATGAATACATACTTCACAAAGGATTTGGGTAGAAGACTGAAAAGAGAATAGAAAGTCCTTGGCACTTAGTCTAAAGGGAATTCCAACTAGCTTGTACGATACCAAATAGTAACCTCCAGATAGATATATACAGACCAAACTTAGATCAAAATGTGTGAAGGCAAGAAAATAACTTTTTCCTCATGTAATTTTTTTCTCTCATAGATGCCACATTTCTTGTTCTATGAAAATACTTTAGCATAGGAACAAAATCTTTCTAAAGATGGCAGTTGTAGTCCTCTGATGGGAAATTACAAATTCAAAAATTTAAGACTCTTGACCAGAGATATCCACATTTTACTTAGATGATGGAAGTAAATGACAGTTTGGCCAGCTGCCCCAGGTGCATTAAAACTCATGTGGTCTCTGGAGTAACTGGATTTATTCCAAATGCGAGTCTTCCAAATGAAGCTCAAGACCTTGAATTGAATCCAGTTTTTACGGAAGAGCAGTTAAAATGAATACCATAAGGCAGTGATGTCATCTATTCTCTGCATTCAGGACCTTGCCCTATTTCTCCACTCAATGTGACTTTTGTTGCAGCTACCTATGAAGCCCCACATAGACTGGGATCTCTTCACTTGTTACAGCAGAGGAAGGGATGCAGCCTTTTCTCTTAAGATGTCATTGCACGTTGGAGGAAGAGGAGAAAGTAATGAGATATTTCTCACTTTATGTTTTAGCTTGATATCTCTCTAAGCAACTCAGATATAAGGCACCATAGATTGGGGGGAAAAAACTGTTTTACACCCTCCCAGGATGTTTATAAAAATATGTCCATTCATAAGACATATTATGAATATGAATAGTGTATAGTATACCATAATAAAATATTAGGGCTATGCTAAAACAGAAATGGAATTTAAATTCACCTTAATGTCCTTTTAAATGTAATAGCCTTCTAGGGAAACACAATTCAGGTTTCGGAACATTCGTTATACACAACACTTGTCCTGGATTAACTGATAACACCTGAGCTATAAAAATACAGAGCCACCTGGCCCTTTCCAGGATTTCCCCCAGAAATTATATTGTTCCTTAAATAGGCAAAGCTTTTACTCAAATGAGCTATCTCCAGCAAGCTTTCCATCAAATTCTCTGCCATCGGTGCAGTTGTCTTAATTTTACTTAAGTGCCTGCTGGCTGACTTTGACTCCAAAAAGACAAAGCATATCTTACAGGACAGAATGTAAGCTTGAAAGGAAAAAGAAAAACAACTGCCTTCTTGACCTCTCTGCCTTCTTTCCACTGCTAATGAAGATGAGAAGGAGGAGAACAAGAAAATGGCCCTCATTTCTAACTTGATTTACCCACTTTAAAGACTTTCTTACTTGCACCACACAAATACCTCCATATTAACAGGCTTGTTGAAAGGCTTCCTACCAAAGCAAAATTTATTCTAATTATGTGCTTCCAACAAAATTATGTTTCAAGTAGTTGGGCAGAATTTTGCCTTTATTTGTTCTGCTGACTCAAGCTGGGGGAGTATGTACTCAATGGTATGTACTTCTTTGCTTTGTTTTTATTCTAATAAAATAATCACTATAAGTAATTGTAGATAGTAAATAGTAGAAAGAATAATGAAGAAATTTGGTTTCTTTCTTGTAACACTATGTTTAAAAGAAAAAAATTCTCTAAAATATAGAAAGTGCTTTTAACGACATATTTTTGGCTGAACTGCAGTGAACATGAGTAGGAGAATAGCCTTATCCATCCATCCATCCATTCAGTATTTATTGAGTACCCACTACTATAGGCATTGATGACACAGCTACAAAAAAAGAAAAGTGGATCTTCTGTTCCATTTAGTGGGCCCTGATGGTATCCTGCTCCTTAAAACCCTCTCTCTTCTGAAGTGCATCCTCATTTTATTTATTTTGCTTTCCACAACAAAAGGGTGAGTTTCTCCAAGGCAGAAATCCTATATTCTTTTTTCTATGATGTTACACATTCAACAAACACTTGTTGGATTAGATTGAACAAAGATTTTTGAAGATGTAGGTGAGGAAAGTTTCAAAGTTAGCCATAGGATGTTAGATCTAGAAGGGCCCTTAAGGTCTTCTAGCCCATAGGTTTTTAAAAGGTATCTATATAGGTACCTTTAGGGAATGGGGGAGGTCCAGGGAATGGGGGAGGTCCAGCAGAGGGATTATAGGACTGTTATAACTTTCACTGTGCTTCAAGCATAACATTTACACTTTCAAGCCTTTTATATGTAGGGCATTCCTATAAGATTTTATTTGAAGAAAGGGTTCGCTGCTTAAAACAACAGAAAACCACTGATTGGTCCAAGACCTCTCTCTTATGGATCTTTTAGATAGGCCTAAGAAAGTTAGGTAATTTTTTCAAGATCACATATTTAATTATTCATATTCTTAAAACTAAAACCTGACTCTTGTAATTTCCAATCTGAGGTTCTTTCTATGACATTCTGTTGTTTATTAGTTTACAACTGTTCCTACTACACCCTTCTTGCTGCATCTCTACAGATGCAAGTTTTTTTTTGTCTGAATTCGTAGCTTCAGCTCTTGCTCGGGCACCTTCCCTAGTTTTGTGGGTTTGGCTGGTTCCCCTTTCCTTTGCCTCCCCTGTTGCCTATTTACTCTGTTTTTCAGTTGAATGTCTTCTCCAGTCCAGATTACCAACATTGCTGACAAGGATTTTGAGCTTTCCTCAAGGGGAGGTTACTTAGGATTGCAGTTTTTCACATTTTGAAGACAGAGCCTCTAGGACCAGTTTGGCTTTAATGTTCTCTCTCTGACACAGACAATTAAGACTGTTTTAGGGAGGGTCTGCTGCCACCAGCCACTGCTGCTACTGCTGTTTCCAGTGCAATGGGAAAGAGTGGGTTGGTTTGGTGGCCAATTGGGTTTTCTTTGTTTTTCTAGTTTATTCTTTGTTTTTGAATGCTGTTACCTCTTTCTTACTAGCACCCATAGAGAAAAGCACTGTAACAAAAGTTTAGAATTCAAAGGTAGAACTGCAGTCTCCATTTGGTAAACATAAAATAAAAAATAAATAGGACCTCCACTTTAAAGGTTCATGCTAAGTTTTCAGTATTTAATTTAAGGCTATTCTCACAGTTTTCTTTGTACTCCACTTTTCTTTTTTCTCCTTAGGCATCACTTTGTTATAGTGAATGAGAAGTATATCCTATCCTTGCCCATCATTTTTAAATGGATGGATTCTCATAGAGCAGTGTATCTACTGTGGTGTAGAGTTTGATATTATGTATTGAGAGCTTAGAATTCAATCTTTTAAGGTGTTCATTTTTATTTGTTGACGTTGATAAATAGAACTATGGCTTTTCTATTCATAAGAACTATAGCAATATAGTTCTTAATTGCAATTATTGTTCAGTGCATTTATCATTTTTAAAGCCTAGAGGTTCAAGAAACCTGGACCATCATCAGTTACAGATAGAGGGTACCAAACTATTTTTAGAAGAGATTTGAAACTGGGATTATTAGATGATTTGAAGGTATGAGTCTATGACTAGGTAAGTTAGAAACTTGACTGGTTTATCAGACTGAAAGCTGATTTTCTATCCTAGAATCACACTGGAACTAGGATTTACTTAGAGTGAACTTTATCTTAAACACAATAGAATCCTTGAACATTATAAAATGCAAGACATTAGTTTGTATTTATCATAGTCAACAAATATTTATTATCTATGACCCTTTATCTTAGGAGTTAAGGTATTAGTTTCACAATAGTTGGTTAAATGTATTCTATTGCTAATTCATATTTTTATACAGTTAATGTAAAGAGATTATTCTTTATGTATATGAGTTAAACAGAAGAATAGGCAGCTGTCTGGGTTTTAGTCCTGATTTTTCTATGGATCCTCTGTCTTCTGACCTTTTTCTCTTAGAGGCCACCTAATAGATACCACTTTGCTAATGCATCAACTTGACTATTTCTTATAATTGGACTCAAGGAAATATCTATCACAAATGGAATTAATATCTAAGTGATCTATCCATGCAGTACAATAATATGTTTTTACAAACTTGGGGCATTTTTTAAAACACTGTCTTCTGAGAGATGCCACCGGATGCACATACAACCAGAAATTATGCCTATATATTAATATATAGCGACAGTGAAGAACAGATTTAGGATTTCCCCGGAATAATCCTATTTACATTTATTTATTCATAGATCTTAAGTGTATCAGACTAATACTTAGAAATAGTGTAAAAAAAACACCTTTTCCTCCATTAAACTAGACCTTAGTGCTACCTCACTCTGAGCTCTTCAGAGATTCATTTTAAAGCCAATGTGAAAACACACTTCTTTCCAAGTATAGAGAGTACACTTCCCTTTTCAGGACACTTTTAAGGACCTTCTTACTTCTCATTTATAACATTCTTCTGAATTTAGCCCCAAGCCTTTTAAAATGTTTCAAAAATGTTTTCTCATCCCCTTTTGTCATGAAACTCTACTTCCTCAATGGGGACAGTAATTAGTTAGACATTATCTCAGTCTCCTGATTTTGCAGTATGGATTTCTTTCCTCTGCCTGCCCACCACAGAATAGATATTCTAAGCTTTATGGAGACCCAATATGCCCATGTTCAAATTTATTAAAAAAAAATCAAAAGCAAGTCCACATGAAGCTTGGTGGTACAGAGATACCTCACTTTATTTAAAAAATGTATTTCTAAGAAACTGAATATATAAATTCCATATCTGTAAAAACAAATCCTACTTAAATGTACATTATTAGTTTTGCATTTTAAAATATTCCTATGTGGACTACTCCCAGCAGTTTCAAATATTACTGTGTGGGAATGTATCCCCACATAGAATTTTCCAAGGAATGGCTCCTTTCTTAGACTTTGATTTCTCAACCTGATCTCCCATGGTTTCTTGTGGTTTCTTCCTACTTTATTATCCCGGTGACTCAGGTGTGCTTTCCCACCCTCTGATGTCTGCTTGGCTATCACATATTAATATATCAAAATGTAATTATATATTTGTATATTTATATGTGAGATATAGTTAGAATTGATATAGGAGCCCTATAAACTATGTATTTACCTATTTACCTAAGTTCCATGGTATCCAAGATCACTAGGCACAGTGGGCATTGCTAGGGTTTGCTCACTTTTTTTCTGTATGTTGCTATTTATTCTAAATATTCTAATATTTTCCTCTTAACCTTTACATGACAAACTAACTCTATCCACTTCTGCAGTGAAATGGTATCAACCTAACAGTGTTGAAAACGCTATTGGCTTTCTTTAGAAAGTGGATGCTCTTCTTTTTTCTTTGCACTGAAAGAGTTTAACCCATCTCCAGCACTGGCAAGGATAATGTTCTTTTGATTTGTTTTTAAAAGGGTGTGCACTAGTAATCTCATTTTAGCCTTTCATTTTCCTCCTTACTATTCTGCCCCTTGGCTTCATTTGCCTCTTTATGGGGAAGAATGCATCTGAGGCTTTCTGTGCTTCTACTCTTGCCATGATATGTAGACTAGTTTATGGAGAAATACATCAGCTGCCTGCTGTGCATTTAAATTCCCCACTTCCCTGCTATATTTGTGTGCAACAACTGAAAGACAAATAGATGAATGCAAGGCCATTTTTGTCAGCATAAGTTTTCGGATACATACATTACCAAGCACACATATCATTAAATACGAGTTTAATATCTAGAAGCAAAAGTGGTAGTACATCAACATTGTCCACAGAGGAGAAAAGGGGTCACTGTTTATGAGAACTAAATGGAAGCGTATCCTTCCTTATCAATCAAAGAAATTAAGAGATGAGAATTGGTCTTTTAGGCCATCTGGTTCTTGCCCCAGGGACCAGTAGAGGATTGGTCCTTGCATTATTATATTCTTAGTGCTGGTTATTTTTGTTACATATTCCCATAGCTTTGCAGTAACTTCAAATGCTTCTGTAACCATAGTTCTTCAACTTCTCTTGATCATAGTTCAGGTTGTATCTCATTTCAAAAGAGTTTTCTCCTTTCCTTTTAAACTTTCAGTAAGCCTTATTCACCAAACTGTATCAAGTTACTGGGATTCAACCTTTTAAAAATAACTTATGTCTACTTGGCCTTAACTTTTTCCTTACCTGTTTTTTGTTTGTTTGTTTCTTTGTTTGTTTTTACTATTCTGAGTGTTATTAAACAATTTTAAGAATTTTGTCACCGTATAGTAAATTAACATTGTCAACATCTTAAAATTAGACCTTTGAGACCAGCTATCATTTCTTACAAAGCATAGAAATGGGAAGGGAGGGATGTCCAGAAACTGCTTCACTATCTTTCATTTCCCTTCCTCTCTACCCTTCACTCCCTCACTTCCATTCTTCCTCTTCTCCTCTTTCATACACACACACATACTGGCCTTATGTCAAACCAGATTGTCATGGTGCCGTTTGGATGGGGGTGGAGCATGTAGGAAAGAGAATGGAGAGCCTGAAATGGAGTTTGGGCAGAGAATCAGATATGTTAAGGAAGCAGTGAATTAGAGAATTTCCAAGCCCTAAGGGACCATGGAGAATGTTTCCTTAGTTATACAAATGAGGAAAGTGAGGCCTAAGGAGTTAATGCCTAAATTGGCTGACTTCTCTGGAGTTCACTGTTTTATTTCCTACACTAAACTGAAGGCAAAAATTATGAGAATTAACAGTATGGTGTCAACATCCTGGATTTGCCATCTGTCCGTTGATTCATTTAGTTAATCATCATATATTTATTGATCAATTATCTTGTGCCAGACACTATGCTAGGTGCTAAGGATGCCATATGGTCCCTGACCTCAAGGAGGTTTTAGTTTATTTACAAAACCTTAGTTGGGCTTAGAGAAGCTGAGAAATAGGCAATCACATGGAGGATGCTAGCAGAGAATAGAAAAAGCATCACCTAACCCAGCTTTAGGTGGCTGGGGATAGCTTCCTGGCAGAGGTTACCCAGGCCAAAGTGGGGCAGAGTGTTCCAGACTGATGTTAAAGTATATACATTCCCCGAGGCAAGAACTGAAAATAGTTCAGTATGGCTGGGGAATATAGAGTAGTTAAGGGTTGAGAGCATAGGTGGTTAAGGGATTTGGTTAAGGAGGCTATAGTGTATGGATGAGACTCTAGAGATAAGCAGGAGCCAGGTCATAAAGGACCTTATTTGCCACATCAGGGAGTTTGAAGTTCTGCAGTCTAGGAGTGATAAAGTAGTCGCTGAAAAGTTTTTAAGCCAGGAAGTGACATGATCATATTTGTCTTTTGGAAGGATCACTCTGTCTGCAGCTGGAGAGTTGATGGGAGTCAGAAAGAGATGTGAGGAGGTCTTTGCAGTAATCCACCTGAACTGAGATAATGATAATTGGGATGAAAAGAAGGGCTCACATTTAAGATAGGAGGTAGAGTCCATAGGACTTGGTTACTAGATATGGAGAACAAGGGAAACGAAGAATATGCATAACTTCCAGGTTTCTGTATTGAACAGCTAGGTGGGTTGTATGCTGTTTACTGACATGGAGAACATGGGAGAAAAAGCAGAATTATTGAGTAAAAGTAATGGGTTAAGTTTAAAGTCCCCATGAGATGCCCATACTAAGAACAAACCAGACTGGAGATATAGATACCAGAGTTATCAGCCTATATAGAGATATGATTTGAAATCATGGGATCCCCAGAGCCAGTCTGAGGGTCATTTGCCCTTAGACTCCTTTAGGTATCTGATAACTATAGACCCTCTCCCCATAAAATTTACATATAATAATTCTGCATGCAATTTTAGAAGGTTCATAGACCTCTTGAAGCACATCCATGCACCCCTATAATGTCTAGATTAAGAACCTCTGGATGTGGAATAAGAAGAAAAGAAGCATAAAGTGGAACACTGACATCTCAGAAATGAGTAGAGGGAGAGAAGCCCATGAAGGATGCTGAGAAAGAGAAACTAGAGAGTTAGGAGGTGTCACAGAAAGGCAAGGGAAGAGTTTCAAGAAAGCAGGAATGGCCAGCAGAGTTAAGTGCTGCAGTGAGAAAGAATAAGATGAGGACTAAAAAGTGGTCACTGGCTTTAGCAAGAAAGAGTGTCACTGACATTTGCAAGGGTTGTTTCAGTAAAATGCAGTGATTAAGGAGTGAATAAGAGGAGACGAAGTGGGAACAGCAAGTGCAAGCCACATGTTTCCAAGGGGAGGGGGAATGGAGGGGAAGCTTGTCTTTTGTTCCTTTAAGACAGAATTGAGGGTGCAGAGTGTCTTTTAGAATTTTCTTTAAATGTGTCATGCCATTTTCTGATTTCTTTTTTTACCATCAAAAAAGAAAAGAACAAATAAACCAAAGAAATTAGGTCTATAAGAAATGGAGTTTCACAGTTTTCCAGTGCTTCTGTCTGATATTAATAAATGATGAATTGTGGTTTTAAATCCCTCTAGTTCTATATCTCTTCTTTGGTTTTGCTTAAGGTGTCTATCTACCCAGGATCCACAATGCCTCGGGCAATACTAAATTAGCACTGTAGGTGTATTCAGGCCTGCCTGGCTGGGAATGAGAGAGGCAATAAGGCTGGTTTCAGACCCTTGATTGAGGAGCCAGCTTCGTAACACCCAGCTTAGTAATTATGGGGGCTTTGTGTTTGCATGCGTGAACCTTAGTTAAGCTTTGTCATAGGTTTTCCAAAACAGCTGGGGCTTTTGGTCTATGAAGACATTAATTTGCGTCTCCAGGGGCTATGCATAAATCAAACTGGGAAAGAGGGAGGAGGAGCGAATTTCTTTGTGTGAATCCCAGCTCCCTGTTAACTGTTTAATTGAGGAAAAGGAAAGAGTCCTATGACAATTACTGAATTAGGGATGCACTATTATCTTCTGCTTGATGTGTTCTTGCTTGGTGTATTTATGCTAAGAAAGGCAGTAAACCCTGTCTCTCCTAAGAAGGCAATGCTTTGTTGACCTTCAATAGAAATGTAGACTCAGATTTCACAGTTTCCCTTGTTTCAAAGGGATGCTTAATGTTGGTAGTGATGGTTGTTAATTTAAACTTTGGTCCTCTTTTCTTACCATCTGCTGTGTCGTGGTGTCTCCGCCATAGTTCAGGGATAACAGCAAGAGTCCCACCTGGGGAAAGCAGAGTAATGACATAGACCTTTGGAAATTCTTCTGTGTCTTCCCCTCTAGCCACAGAGAAGATAACTGGGAGACCACGTCATCATGGAAGGATTTGTCATGTTGGAGTGAATTAACGATGGGAAATGAGCCTGGACCTAAATTCTTCTGACCTTTAGAAATATCAGTATAAATGATGCTGTGGTGAGCCAAGGTTCCCCCCTCCCCGACTATTTTGGATTTATCTTTCAGCCACTGCATGAATCCAACAAGAATGCCAAAATGTTGAAAAATAGAGGTTTTCATGGTTTTCTTATTTTCATATGTGCTGCCTGATAGAGAAATACGTCCTAGAAAATAGAATATCCTCTGTAAAATACTATAAGAATTCTGCCCCTACCAGCGTGTGTGTTTGTGTGTGTGTATGTTGTGTTGTGTATGTGTGTGTGTGTGTTTTACTAAACATTCTTAACATTCAAGAGTATGATCATAGAGGGAAGGGATCATGTTCTCCTTTATAACAGCCTTGTGATGCCATTGTCAGAGTTCAAATACCAGAATTCACAGTCCATGACTCAATATGGTGTTTCTTGAGTTAGAAGCAAAAAAACATAAATTTTATCAATGTTTTATGGGATGTTTTTTATTAATGAGTATACCAGCAATGTTGATACTTAAGACTTCTATTGGGTAATATATCTATAGATTTAATAGATTATTTTCTTAGATTGTAAAAAAGAGTATAGCCTATCCAAAAGATTAGCCTACACATTTGAAATCTCTCATAAACCAATTACTTTATATGGACTAGAAGTAAAAAGGCATTGTTCTACAGTAATTTTGGCTACTACCTTAAGATTTAAATTAATAACAAAAATTTTAAACATACTTATAGTATGATCTCTGACACAGCATAATGGGTGATTTATGTACTCAGACATTCTCATAGCATAATACTAAATTGAACTCTGAAGAGTAGAATGTCTACCCAAGGTCAGGTTCCAAGCCATTTCCTATGGTTAATATATTATAAACAGACTTGCTCAATGCAGCTCTCTCTGTTGTACCTCACTTGTAGGTGTTGAATTCTCCACTTCAGCTTGGCTATATAATGATAATCTTTGTAAAACACAGTTTCATTAACTGCTTTAAAATTACATAAGCAAGAGATTGGGAAAAGAAACGGTCACCTGTTTCAGTTCTCTATTTAAATTACATAAGTTGTTTAAAAACCCCATTTTGTCTGGGATATTCTTCAGTGATAACTGATTAAAAAGGTAAGTATGGTGTGGGAAAATACAAGTTTTTAATTGGCCATAAGGCACAGAATAGAACTATATATTTTTAGATCCAGAAGAGACATTACAGTTTGCTTGATCCAACCCTCTCATTTTACAGATAAGGAAACTATGATCCATATAAATTTAATGACTTACCCAGGATTGTATACTAAGTTAGTGGCATAGATGGGGCACTGTATCAAGTTCTGTGACTCTTGCTTAGTGGTCTTCTCAGTATTCTATACTGCCTCCAGGAAATTGGAAAGGTGGAAACTGAACTCCACCCTTGTACTTTCAAAGCATACACTCTACCTCTCTCTATGCCTGGAAGTGCTTCATCAGTACTAACCAATAAGATTAAAATTATTATCTTTTTAATTCAATAAGTTACTTAGGAAAACAACCACATAAAATGGATTGGAAGAGACACTCTGGCAGTAATGCCCGTCAGTATATGTGGCAGGAATTAGATTGGCTGTATTATTATGCATCACAACCTGCTACGAAAGCAGAGTCCCAGGAAAGAGCTACTGGATCTGGCCAATACAACTGCTCTGATTCAATAAGTAACTTGAAGTTTTGATGGAATCGATCACTCATTTGCCTGTGGGCCAGGAAAAAGGAAATCAATGGGCAAAAAGAATCATGATGATAAGAGAATACACCTCAACCCTGCCTTGCCCACATATGCCTGTAGCTGAGCTGTATCTTCCCAAGATTAAAGAAACTTTAAGATTGAAGTCCCACTCTACTCCACGTGGCACACATGTGTCACACTTCTGGAATAATGCTTTCTATCCCAGGCAGTACATCTTAGAAAAACACTTGACAAACTAGAATAAAACAAAGATGGTCAGGGGCTGGAAAACCTGTCATATTAAGAAAGGTTAGAAACTGGGACATTGTGCCTGGAAAAGAGAAAACTTAGACATGGAGAATAGGAAGGAAATTGACGTATTTTTAAGTACCTACTGTGTGCCAGGCACTTTGTGTACTTCTCCTTTTACTCTTATACAACCCTATGACCATACCTCCTAACACAAAGTTAAGTGTAATAATACATGTTAAGAATGAGATAAACTCAAAGACCCATTTCAACTCTAAAATTATATGAATCTAAGTTGGTACATCTACTGGTTAGGGAGCAGCCATGCCCTTTCTGGGCCTTTTGTGGACTTAGTTGGGTACTCAGAGCTCACAGTTGGACAGGCTTTACTTCTGTTACTATGTATATGAGCTATGGGCACAGGTGAAGTATAAATTAATGCCCTGGCCTGTCAAATGGAGAGAAGCTGTTTCAAGGGTTTGTTTCAAGAACAAATTGAGAAATCACTGGGCAAGGTCAAAAGAAATCCATTAATGAAAATTGATTAGCCTCCAGGGTTTCTTTTCTAATTGCAACAGTTTATAATCCAAATGAATTTAGTACCCACTTTCAAATTCCAACTCTTTCACTTTATCTTAATAATTCCTTGCATTAACTTGCCATATGGTTCTTCCCTTTCCAATCTTATGATAATGCCATTTATCTATTCATTCAGACACCTTTGTATTTCTAATATTGGCCAATTACAAAAGCCATCTGTGATTTATATAGCATTCTCACCTAGAGCACAAAGGGTTTCATTTAATTTAAAAATACAAATGTACCATGCCATGAGGAAAATAACCCACAGATAGAGCTAAATAGCTAACCCTTCCTCCCTCTCCCTCAGCCTTCCTTTACCTTTCTTTGGCTACCTTTCTAAAATAAAGCATTTCACAAGAAAAATGAGCTCTTTAGGAATTCCATTACTGTGAGTAGTAGAAGTGAGAAGACACTATCATTAACCTCCTTTGCTCAGTGGCTCTTGCGAGAATTGGAAAGGCAGCTAGGAGTATGGCTTATCACATCCTATGGCAAAGATGACAGTGGGTTGTCACCCGGGAAGGCAATGGAGCAGAGAGAAGCTAGTCAAGAGCTGCTCTAGAGAAATACAAACATAAAAACTTAAGGCTTTTCAATCAGTTTCTCCTCAAACTGGCTGGAATCCCTGTAGAAGGCCAACTGAGTTTTTGAATGTGTCCATTCTTTCTGGAGACTCACTAATCAATATGGCATTGTGCATTGTAGAAAGGATCAAAAATCAGAATCCATCTATACTGATGGTGATCCAGTGTGTGTTGCCAAAGTTAGGTGAAGTTTTTATAAAATTCCCAAATGTTCAATCCCCTAGAGAAGGGAATTCGCTGACTGTGGTCTAGTTATGTTTCACAGCTAGCCTTCCTCTCAATTTAACTTTACTAAAAGCACCAATGGTATTTCAGAAACAATGTGTGAGGTTTATATTAGAACCATTTTTATTGACCTAACTGAGGCCTTTGATTTAGTCACCCATAAACACTTTCTTCAGAAATTCCATGATTCTGGGCTTAGCGGTGACCCTGTAAAATGGTTTTCTCTCCATTTAGTTCTTTCCAACTTAGCCTCGACCTGGAGGTCCAAAATACTTGCAGACTGTCATCTTTAGTGAAGATTAACTGAAGCTTCTCTTTGGCTGATGGTGAAGGAGAGTTCAAAGACTATGCAGGCAGCTCCATTTATGATCACAAAAAAGGTTCTCCTTTTGAAATCATCTCCCTCTTTCTAGCAGATCTGCTTGTGTCAAGGGTACACTTTTTAGCAGAATCTCTTTCTCAAGTTGCTTTCAGTGTATATTATCCCCAAAGGCAAAACATTCATTGTAATACATACAATATAACTTATTACCAGCAGAATAATAGAATGGCAGAACTAAATGGAATGTTATAGAATCTTTATCTTGATATTCTTGTTTTATAGATGGGGAAACTGAGGCCCAGAGATTTTGAATGACTCATCTGAAGCCATACAGCTACTTAGTGTCAGAGCCTAGAGCAGAACTTAGGTCTCAGGACTCCTGATCAAGTGCTTTTTCTGCTATGTCATGCTGCTTCATGCCTAACTAATTCATTTAGGAGTTACCTGTTATAAATGCTCATATATATTATATATAATTATATATTATATGGGTATGTCTGTTATATACTCTATGAATGGCAACATAGCCTAACAGTTAAGAGTAGACCTGGGTCTGAATTTTATCCCTTGAATGAATTTACACATCTAACTTAATCTCTGAGCTTTGGCTGACTCATCTGTAAAACTGAAATAATAACACCCACCTGTTAAAATTATGGTGAGAAGGAAATGAGAAACCATATATAAAGGACTTTGGAAAGTGCCCTGCACATAGTAAACTCTCAGCGAAATGCTTACTATTTTTACTTATATATAGCTTTTTTTATGTATAACTCATTCAGCTCCCCCTCCCTACTCCCTAAGATTTCTCTTGGAAATCTTAATTTTATTAAACTAGTATGCAAATGTGTTAAAATGCAGCAACATTTTTTTAAGCTAACCTGAGTCTAGTGTATCAGGTTTTTTTCTAAGCTAATTGCAACCTAATTTGGTTCTGTTCAGTATCACATCTATTTCCACAAACAGGAAATTGTCTTTTCTAGATTTTGATTGGCAGGAATGGTTTTATAAACTTTATTGAATTACATTAGTGTTGCTCTGTGGTGGAGGAGATTCTTTCATTATAAGCCTGTTTCTAGGTGCTTATCTTTTTCATAAAATTACCCTTTGGACTGAAATATTTTCACCTTGTTTTGTATTTCAGATGGGAAGGAAAAAATTGGAGGGTAGGAGAGAAATGGAGAAATTTCTTATAACATTTTATTTGACTACTGAGTAATCACATTTAAAATTTTTCTGTTTGCTCCTGTGGTTTCAAAGTGTTAAAACCCCATAAGAACCCAGAAACACACAGCACAATTATTTTAAAGAACAGCTTGCAGAAATTCCACAGGAAGCAACTGTGTATATATGAGATCAGAGTCTTATGAAGACATGGTACCCGGCCCCAGAGGCTTTCTTTTTCAAATTATCTTTGACAATCCAGATTTTTAAAAACAGATTTATTTAAATTGGACTGTGGTGTTTCATATTCCCAACTATCTTTCTTTCTCAACTTGGGTGAGAAATATTTGTCAGGAAAAAATAGAGGTACAAAGTAAATAAAAAGAAGAGATTAGAGAGGAATAAAGGAAAGCAAGGATTTGTAAATGGAGCTGGAAGCTCAACTAAGAGGCTAAGGAACGGCTAATCAGAGATTCCCAAGATGAGAAGCCAGAGCCCAGTGAATGCCCTGGTAATTTTGGTCAAATTGCTGTCACCATGGTGTAAGAAAGATGAGGAACCATTGCAAGAAGAGTTCTGTTCATTAGAGATAATCTCAACTACAGAGGGTGTGACTGAGGACCTGAGAGGGGAGTGGAGGCAGCTGAGCCTTTAGGCTAGACCGCAGAGTGGAAATGGAGTATAGAAACATCAAAAAGCAGCAAGAACACATAGGTGCAAAGGTTGGGCTCTAGAGTAAAAGCTAAAGAAAGGAGGAACAAGAAGGGACTGTGTGATCACTTGAACCAGTATGAAACTATGTGGTTATTGTAAAATTGACTGTAACTTACCTTAACAACCCCCATTTAAATTGTGAACTCCATCAGAGTAGCACTGATCATCTGTTTACTGCTGTATCCCCAGCACCAAGAGCCATCCTTGGCTCATAGTAGGTGCTCACTAAATATTGGTTGAATGAATGATCTGCATGGAAATTTACTTTAAGCTTTCCTCCCACCAGAGTAAAGATAATTGTATATGTGAACTGCCTAACTGTGCTGCATTGGAGTAATGGGGAGAAAAAGGTGAAGGAGGATCTTAAACCCAAGATGTGAAGCAGAGAGACCTGGGCTTGTGGCAGGGATGGTTTGGATGGCTGCCTTTAGAGTGTTCCATTTACCTTAGTTACTCGGAAAAAAATTGCCTTAATTTTTTTTGACTCTCCTTTCCCTAGTCCTGAGTTATTCTATGCTGGAATTAGGAAGGAAGCAAGGTAGTCCTTAGGAAGAGGCTCCCCATTTGACATCTTACCTGCTATGTACAGCCTATGGTTGCTGTTCCATTGCCTGACTACAAACACAAAAGGAGCAACCTTAGAAATCAGAAACCCTTCTCTCTTGTTACTGTCTTATGCTCATTTGAACCTGTGCAACCCCTCTGTGGGCTTGTTATGCCAGCCTCTAGAACAGTGCCTAGCACCTAACACTTAATAAATACTTATTGAACGAATGACCCTGCCTGGTTATGCAGTTTTGAAATACCATCCAGTGTGTTAAGCCCCTTTCTTTCATCCCTTAAAGAATATAGGGCTATATCAGGATGAGCAATTAGGAAATTGGAGAAAAAGAATGGAAAGTAATTATAATTTTATATATTCCCAAATTCTGGTGCACTTTTGGGAATCCCCTAAGTGTCTTAGATGAGTTGCAACTCCAAATCAATGTATAAGGTAGTTATTTTAAATGTACAGTGCTAAGACTCAAGAACATTTAACACCTGTTTTCCTTCTAGGGTGAAAAGGAAATTTTGTGCTCTTCTATATGTGTCATTACACGTGAATACTTACACTTGGGGTGAAACTGTTGAAACAGTTGTGTCTTTCTTGTGCTTTTCTGGCCCATCAGCTAATGGGTTATACTTAGATATGTAATTCAAGACTTTCTCACTCCGAATCCCAAAGCATTTGAGCATAACCAACGTTTCTCTATGTGTGGCAGATATGCTTTCTACAGGATGGAAGTTGGAATTTGAATCCCAAAAGGTTTATAGGCAGATTTTGGAGGCTCCTACTCCAGAAGCCAGGAAGCAAAATATCATGGACAATATTTTTAATACTAGGCTAGATGTGTAGGATGTGAAACTAGTACAGGAAATGTAGAACATTTGGCAAGCTTATGCTTCCTGTCTAAAATAACTGTTATGGAACATTAGTGGGAGGTAATGTACTATAGTGAATTCTACTGTTTTCCTTATTAGACTCCTTATACTACTGAATTTTCTATATGTTATAGATTTCTTTCTTTTATTTTTTCTTGTAAGAAAGGTCACATCCCAACTGTGTATGTATAAGGGGATATCTATATTTAGTTTCTACCTTTAGGTGCATTTGTTTTCCTGAGTTACATCTTCAACAACTGACATGGTGTTGTTCGGGCAAGACATTTATTTTGAGCACTATAAGGTTTCTGATGGGAGTGCTGTAAACTACAGCTCTAAATTGATGTTGAAGAATCGATAAACTACTTAGCAGAGGAATAAATGACTTGAGGTAAAAATAACTAAGTAAAATGTAACTCTCGCTTTCTGTTCAAGTATGTATAGTGAGAAGGAGCATGTTTGACAAAGAAAGCCTTGTATAGTTAACAACCTCAAGATCCTGTTCCTCATCTGGGTAATGTATGCAGATTATTTTTTAAATTTCATTCAGAAAGAGATCGTCACGAAGATCAGAATCTGATGACTACAGTTTAGTAAAGGATTTGGAATCATGAAACCAGTTAGATTCTTTTCCTAGAGAAGTCAGAGTTGTTTTCCCCTGTTCAGAGTATCTTTATTTGATAGTAATGTGTTAGTGACTATAGAGGACCTAAAGAAGAACTCTTGACTTCTTGACTTCTTCCTTTTTTGGTTTATTCTAAGGACTCTGTCTCTCCCCATTTGATCATTGTTTCAGGTATTTTTCAATAGGATCCAGGGATTAATTAATTCATTCCATAATTCAGCAAAAAATTATTGAGCACCTGCTTGGTGCCAGATACTCCATTAGATATTGTAAATACAACAGTAAATGAAAGATATACAAAGGTCCTGCTATCATTGAACTTCAAGGCAGATGAGTGAACAGAAATATATGAATACATACATAGAATTCTTTTTTAATGTTTATTTTTGAGAGAGAGACAGAGAGACAGAGAGACAGAATGTGAGCAGGGGAGGGGCAGAGAGAGGGAGACACAGAATCCAAAGCAGGCTCCAGGCTCTGAGCTGTCAGCACAAAGCCTGACATGGGGCTTGAACTCAGGAACCATGAGATCATGACCTGAACTGAAGTTGGATGCTTAACTGACTGAGCCACCCAGTTTCCCCTACATACATAAAATTCTTACTGATGGTGGTTAAGTATGAGGACAGCTATGGAAGAGAAAAAAATGTCAGGGCCTACTTAGATATCACAGAAGGAAGGTTTCTCTAAAAAGATGCATTTCGGGCTGAGGTGTGATGGAGGAGAAGGCGTCTGATGCACAAATAGCCTAGGAAACAGCAGGCACAGGTTAAAGCAAGAAAGGTTTGGTGTGTTGCAGGAACAGAGGGAAACCCAGCATAGTTGTGGAGAGGGAACATGGCATATATAAATATAAATAAAGTTGGAAGAGGTAAACGGTGCCACATCATACAGAGTTTGTAGGCCTCAAGAATTGGGGTTTTAAAATTTGGATTTTATTCTAAAAACAGTGGGAATCCATAGAAAGGTTTTAAGCACAGGAGTAATGTGAACTCTTATATATTTTTTTGTAAAGACTACTTTGGCTGTTTGTGGACAGTGAGTTAAAAGGTGGACAAGAATGGAAGCACAACGGCCAATTAGGTTATTCATTTATTGCAGGAGACTAGGTAAGAGAAAATGCTGACATCAATAAAAGTGATGGTAGCAAAGATGAAGAGAAATGGAGAAATTCAACATGGATTTTGAAGTTATAATCAAAAGGCAGGATCTACTGCTGGTTGGGAAGTATGGGATGTTGAAAGAGTAGAAGTCAAGGCTGACTTCCAGTAGAAAGTGAGAAGTGATGATGAAGAAGTAAAGGAATCTAGACAGGAGCAAAGTCTTTGAGCAGGCAAGGGAATATGGGATTGGGGGATACTCTTTCCATCTCAACAAGGCAGAAGAGAAAGAATAGATAAAGATGTAGGTCACTGTGTAGATTTGGTGGTGGGAAGAGGAGAGAGCTCTTTCTGATGGCTTTTGTTTTCTCCACAAAGTATGAGGCAAGATCATCAGCTAAAGGCAGGAAGTGGGAGAGGAGTGGGAAAGATATAGAAGGATTGAGGAGAGAAGTGAAGATATATCATAGTCAATTTGAAGAATGGGAAAGCAAGCTTAATGCAGAAGGAGCATTGCGGGGCAAAGATGAGTGCTCAGTTGAGGCTTGTGATTGGAAATACTTTAAATGAAAGTAAAGCCCATCAACTCAGCTATGTGAATTTTCTCCAGTCATGTTCAATAGCTCAGGTCCAGGTCCAGAAAAGGCAGTTTAGCTGAAGTCTACTCCTATTTTGCCATATGAGTATATCTGGAAGAGCTTAGCATGGTAGAATGGGATGGACACTTGACTGGGGTTGAGAAGACCCAGGCTGTAGTGCAGGCTCAAGCTACTTGCAAACCATGTGACTTTAGGTAAGTCGGTTAAACTTGCTCTGCCTCCCTTTTCTCATTGGTAAGATAAGAAGCTTGGACTAAATAATCTTTAAGGTTCTTTCTGGCTCTGAAACTGTGTGATTATTTTTTTTCCTTGGGACAATTCCTAATCTCAACCAATGTCTCATTAATATAGTGTTGTGATTAAGCGTGTATACTCTAGAGCCAGACTGCTTGGATTTGGATTCTAGCTCCACCCCTTCACAGCTGTGTGACCTTGAGTAAGTCATTTTACCTTTCAGTGCCAGCTTTTTCATCTTTGCAATGGGCATTGAAATGCCACATATATACTGAGTAGGGTATTGTAGTGATTAAATGAGTCAATGCATGTGACACTCTTAGAACAGCACCTATACTATGCCCTCAACAAATGTTAGCCATTACCCCAAATAAGTTCTAGTTCTACAGCATCCATTCAGCCGTAAAATGCCTGAAAGCTTGGAATTTCTTCTGCTTGCAAGCACGCATACCACCTGACACCATATTTAGAGTACATCATTTTGTTTCAGGTTGGCAGTGTGGCATAGCAAACTGATTTCGGGACCAGATGGGCCTTGTGTCAGATGGGCCTTGGTTTAAATCCTGAGCCTGCCATTTACTTAGCTCTGGGATCTTGGGTAAATAAATTAATGAGCTGGTATTCATGTTCCTCTTCCACAAAATGAGGACAATAGTAATATTTATCTGATAGTCTGTGGGAGAAAATCAAATGAGGTAGTATGTGTGAAGTACGTGATAGTACAGGGCTCGGCACACAGTCGGGATTTAATGAAAGCAATTATTATGATTATGTTACCATGCCCTAATATTTACCTTGTTACGTCAGTTCTTGAGGTATAGGTAACCTTTGTCCCTGTTACTTGTTATTTTCCTGAAGCACAGAGGAGCAACAAGTAGCCCATCGGAGAGAAAAACCTGAAAGAAAAAGCAGTATCAACCAGTGCATTAGAGACAAGGTGAAGCTAGAAGGCCTAGAGTAAAGGAGTGCACACTGTGATTTGTTACAATCAATATTGTAAACACAGATTTATTTTAACATTGAAATCTTCCTTTAGAATTTGAATATTGTCTGTCAGTGAGAACAGGTTAATAGAGCCCAAAACAATAGTATGCCTGGTCTCCTCTGCTCTAAGAAGGTCACCATTGCCTTACACTTCTGGACAAAGGCACCTTCCATGGACCCCTGCTGATCAAGCTCCAGGGAAGTGGCCGTTCTTTTGAGGCCCTTGAGCTCCTTGATGGAAAGGCATCATGTGAGGCTGAAAATGTAATAAAATCTCATTCATATCTGACACTCAAAAAACTGCTTTGGAAGCAGCACCTACTTTGCTTCCTACATTTGAAAACACCCTACTGAGTTATATTGATTTTTTTAAGGAAAAGAGATATGGGGGAGAGCAGCTCATTCCGATGCTTTCGTGTACCGGTTATCAAACTAGATCATTTATAAGGCTCATAAAGGAGCTCAATTAATATCGATGTTTTAATCTCAATGTTGTTTTCCACATGGTATTAATTACAAACATAAATTAGACGCAACTTTTTTCTTATCAATTATAGTTCAGAAAAGTATCATATTTAATTCTTCAAGCTGAAATTTTGGTCATTCTTGTTAAATGCATTTCATCTTATCATCTACTAAACTGAATGTTTATGACCAATATCAATGCAAGACTTTACGAACTTAGACAAAAAGTAAACTTCGATCCCTGTCCTAATATCCCCTTGTATGTGCTAGTTAAATGCAGAAGCTAAATTTCTTTTACAAGGCGCCTGCCAAGCAGATTAGTCACTATGAATTATGGGCTTTCTTTCTGTCTCAGATATTTGCTCATATCTCTTTCTCTAGCTCTAAAAAGATTGTGATAGTAATTGTGATCTTACTAGGATACACTATTGTAGTGGCTGGAGCATCAGCTTAGATATTGTGATATCATTTGCAGTTGGACAAATTCACTTTACTTCTTAATCCATTTCCTCTTCAGAAAAATGACAATGATAATATCTGTCCTTATCTATTTTGCTTGGAGGTTGTAAGAATAAATGAAACATGGATGGAAGCAGTTTGAGCATAAATACATAAATCTGAAAAATTATGACTCCTCAGGAATTATTTAGGCATACTCGTTTTTGTGTTTTTACAAAGTCCTTCCCTCTCCAGAAATACATGTGTAACATACTCCATCACCATCAGATTTAAAGAAACATATAGACACAGACCCTCATGTGAACTAATATACTTTTAAAAAATGGTTACCTTGCTCTGTATAGAATTTGATCAACACGTTAATATACTTACATCTGGCTCTCTATGCATCCATCTATGCACTCATTAATATATTCAACAAATATTTGTCAAGTTCCTACTATGTGCCAGGTACTGTGCTTTCTTTGCTGGATGAAAATTATAAGAAGACAGGACTGATTCCTGGCTCATGAGCTTATGATCTAGTAAGGGAGATGACAGACAGTTAAAATAAAGTTTAAGTGCTGTATGTAATAGGTGATTGTCAGAGTGTAATAGAATACCAAGCAGGAGTACAGAACCTGAGATGTGGAGGGTAGAGAAGGTGCAAAGACTTCCCATGGAAGTGACAGGTAAGACTTGAAGAATGAGTAATTGTAGCCTTGCAAAGATGAGTAGGGAAGAATATTCCAGAGGAATATCACTGCAGAGGGGTATCACTGCACTTAGTATTTTGGAGTGTTTATCCCATTTAGAAATCAGCCAATTTATAGGTGCCTCTACCTAAATTTGGAGGAACTTCATGGCTTTTCAAACCTTGTGGATTATTGGCTCTGTTCCTGGATACACTGTATAAATGAAACCCTGCCTTAGTATGAACTGATTTTGCTCTTTGATTTCTTTTCTAATTCCTACAAGTCAAGTTCTCAATTTCAAATGTTTTATTAGGGCCTTCTTATGGCTCTGAGTGTTGTTTATTTTGGTTATCACAATTGCAGATAATTGCACATTTGCATTTAACATGAATTTAAATGCTTTTAATGAGTTTCTGCATTTTGGCTGGGTTAATTAGTTTATTAGTAGGGAATTGTGTCCACCAACGCAAGTCTGTTTTATCTATATAAGCCCCAGCAAGCATGTATAATTTTCTGATATTAGCATAGATTTGGAAATCACTCATCTATGTGATTTAGATAGTGACCATTTATGTATAAACAATTTCTAAGACCATGTAAGTCACTTTCTAAACTTAGTTGAAATCATTTCCCTCCCAAATTTTCTAGGATTTCCTTCTTCTCTGAGCTCTGGATACTAAATAGTTTTCAACCCTGTATGTTTGAACTATTTCTTGTTGACTTTTAAGAATTTTTCTATACTATTTTCAAAGCATCAGGCTGCTGCCTTGTGTTTTCCTCAAACTAAAAACAGTTTACCCTCCCAGGCAATACCTGGACCTAATGCAAGCACATCAAAGTTCACGTGAAAGTAAAGAACATTGTATGTAATTAGCAATAGGGCGTAATGAACCATCTCACTGGCCTGAATACAGAGCTAATGTCTGCAGGTGCTACCACTTTTTGAGGAACACAAATGAATGATTTAAAATGTGATCCTGGTATGCACTTGACAGTATATATAGTGAAACTTTATAATATGTAATTACATATGCTTATCTCTTTATGGGACTTTATCTAAAATGAAAAGGGCACCTAAGCCCAACTCTCAGTTTGGACTGCATAAGCTGACGGGTGACAAAACAGGGCTCAGAGTTGACATAATTTCTACCATATAGCTAACTTTAGCTTTTGATCAAAGTGAATATTTATAGTTGTAAAGGAAATGTACTTTTTCATTCCTTTATAAAAGTAATATATTGTGAAAAACTTCAAATACAGAGAAGAACATGGTATACAGTTATGCCCACCATACAGATTTACCAAACATTAATATTTTCCATATTTGTTTCCAATCCTTTAAAAGTACAAATATGGTTGAGCAGTTGAAATTTACTTTGTGCGCTTCCCTGATCACATTATCCTTCCTTCCTCCCCTGCAGAACTACCATCCTGAAGTTGATATAAGTCCTTCCCATTCATGTATTTGTACAAATGCATGCACCTGGAAATAGTATTTAGCAGAATTTTAATATTTACAAAATTTATATCACACTATCCATGTCATTAATCAATTTGCATTTTCCACTCTATTTCTGAGACTTATCTGTATTGATATACATACCTATTCATTTTAATAGCTATAGAGTATTTCATTTTATTTCTCCATGTCCTTGTTGATAAATTTTGTAGGTTTCTTATCACTTTCCATTATTACAAAAAGTACTCCAATATACATCATTGTATATGTCTTCTTCTGGGTGTGTATAAGGTTCGCACCTTGAAGTGACAGTACTGGATTGCAGAACATATGCATCTTTCAACTTTATAAGGCACACCCAAGTTGTTCTTCAAAGTTGTCATTCCACTGTCTTAGAGTTGGGGCTGCTGTAACAAGTACCATAGACTGGGTGTCTTATAAACAACAGAAACTTATTTCTCACAGTTCTGGAGATTGGAACTCTGAGATCAGGGTGCCAGCATGGTCAGGTTCTGGTGAGGGCTCTCTTCCAAGTTTCAGACTGCCAACTTATGTATCCATATATAGTAGAAAAGAAGGCTAGAGGGGTGCCTGGCTGGCACAGACAGTTGAGTGTCCAACTCCTGATTTTGGCTCAGTTCATGATCCTAGGATCATGGGATTGAGCCCTGCGTTGGGCTCAGCACTGACAGTGACACCTGCTGAAGATTCTGCCTCTCCCTCTGCCCCTCTCAGCCACTCATTGACTCTCTCTCTTTCTCTCTCTCTCTCTAATAATATATATATATATATATATATATATATATATATATATATATATGGGCTAGAGAGATCAGAGGGACCTCTTTTATAAGGACACTAATCTCATTAATGATGGCTCCACCCCATCACCTCCCAAAGGCCTCACCTCCAAATACTAACCCATTGAGGAGGGGATTTCAACATATAAATTTGAGGGAACACAAAGCATTCAGTCCATAACAACTACTTTATACTTTCTACAAGTGGTATATGAAGGTTCCTATTTCTCCATATCTTCCAGCACTCAGTATTGTCACTTACAACATTTTTCCAATTTTGTGGGTATGAAATTCTGTCTCACTGTGTTTTAATATGCATTTTATTGGTTACTACTGAGGTTTAATATGTTTCCTTGTATGTATTGGTCATATAGGTTTCCTCTTCTATGAATTGCCTGTTCTTATCATCTTCTCATTATTCTATTTGGTTGTTAGTCTTTTTCTTACTGATTTGAAGGAGATTATCTATTCTGCATACTAATCCCTTATGCTTTGTAAATATCATCTCCAAGCCTGTGACTTGTCTTTTAACTTTGCTTATGATGCCTCTGTTGAACAGACGTTTATTATTTTAATTGAATACAGTGTGTCAGGGTCCCTATTCTTTAAATATAAAACTGTGCGGAATAAAGTAATCATTCCCCTACAAACTGGAGTCGTTAGTAAATTAAAATGAAACAACTTTAAGTAAGACACCAGATTGTATGAATATGACTTCATACAAAATAAACTTGGGAGGTTATCTAGAAATGTACAGGAGTTGTAGTCACTAAAAATGTAACTTCAACAGACCATTAAAGAAATTACATAAAGTTATACAAGATGAAAAAGCTCTAGAGATTTGCTGCACAAGAATGTGCATATTGTACAGTAAGTAACAATACTGTATTGTACATTGAAAAATTTGTTAACAGGGTGGATTTCATGTTAGTTACGTTTTTTTGGTCATAATAAAAAAAGAAAATCACTCAGTACATGTCCTTTCAGCCTTAAAAAAAAAAAAGTAATTTCATTGGAAATCTAAGTGTTGGCTCCATTATTTATCCATAACTGTATTCCTTAGACAAGTCATTTTACCTCTCTTCTAATTTTTTTCATATGTAAAGTGAGGAAATTATGTCTGCTCTACGTCCTATTCCAGGTGTAAAAGTTCTATGGTATATGGAAATAAAGAATGGTTTGGATGTATTCTAATGATTTCAAACATTCATTAAGAATTTTCCCAATTTCAGACCATGCAGATTTTCAAGAATTCCACTAGTATTTCTTGGAAGCCTTTTAGTATACATCTGTACTCCCTTTTGAACCTTAGGGCCATATGTAGTACTAAAAACAATTCCCATGAATACTCTTGGAAGACCTAAGCTAAGAGAAGTGAAAAAGAATGAAGAACAAGAAGTCGTAGATCAGAAAGGGAGGGAGGGAAGAGAGTGAGGTGTTTTGAGGCGAAACCTCCGTACTGTTCTGTAACACCAAAGGCATGGGTTGGTGTCCTGTGTTCGAAAAGTCAGAAAAATGCCTTTACTTTGATTAAACAAAAACAAAAACAAAAAACAGAACTGATCAAACATGTGGATCTTGGTCAAATGTGTCCATCAGCAGTATCTGACTTAGAAAGCACTTTTCTTGCCGTTTAAAGATGACCCTTATCATGACTTCTCATCTCTGTTGGCAAGTGACTGACTGCCTTTTGTATGCTGCTTCCACATGAAAACTATCCCTTGATTTGCAGTCAGAGTCATTACCAGATGGGTTTTTTTGTTTTCTTTTGTTTTTGTTTTCTTGTTTTTTTTGTTTTTTTGTTTGTTTGTTTTTTTTTTTAATCTGACTATGCTTTGGATACTCTGGGCTGAACTTCTGGCTCAGAAACAGTCATCTTACTTTTAAGGTCTGCTGCCTTACCCCAACACTATTTCCAGTGCATCTTTAAATCATATCTCTACTTTCCATTGTCCAATTTCTTTTTCCTGATTATCTTCTCATCTCACATTTTTTCCCACCCTTTGTTTATATGTTGGTATCCTGGTTTCATTAGAGAATCTTAGGTGGGTAATATTCTTCTGTAAGACTTCTTGGTAATACTACAGAAACTGTGCAAGAAGTCAGATAGCATCCAAGTCTCATCACAAAATAAAAAGATAGGCATGGCTGTTCTTCTCAGTACCCTTTTACATTGTACTCACACCCAGCAAGACCACTAAGTTTTCCTTGAATTTACTTTTGTACTGTGCATTCTATGCCTCTGCGCCAGCCATCTCTTTTGCCTGAAATACTCTCCTCTCTTGGTCCTCCCTCCTGTCTGCTTTACATATTCTTTAAGAACCAGCTCACATATGACTTACTGAAGAGGTCTTGGAAGAATTAGGCCATTTTTTAGCACTTTGTTTAGACTCATCACATTCTATTATGTCTACTTGTTTGTGTCTGTTCTGCAGGTTCCCCAAACACTTACACACACACTACACACATTCTGTAAACTTCTTGTGTGGGTGGAAACATAATTTTCATTTGTAATAAAAAATGCCCCTTTCCTCATGAGAGACATAATCTTCCTTGTAAAGTGTTCTACCCACAATTTTAATATATAAAGAATGAGAAGAAGGGGACAAATATGAGGAGTGACTTGGTTGTGGAAATCAAAACAAACTTCGTGTTAGTCCAGTCCAAGTAGTATAAAGCTTATACCATAAGGAGAAAATAAAAAACAGCATTCTAGGACATATGCCTTGGCCTTATTTAAAAGACCATGAAAGAATGAATTTTCATTGCCACTCCGGTAGAACCCAGTTCTATAGCAGTGATGCCAATCTTGGCAAGTGTGGAACTAGAATCATTACTTTAGGTAGTGTACTGTCAACTTTCTTCATGACAGTGTTATAGATGCTATCTGAAGTGGGTATTCCAGCATCAACACTTGTTAAAATTGTGGTGACTGGTTCATTGTGTTTTCAACAGCTGCACATAAATCAACTCCTTCCCTGTAATGGAATAGCTAGTGCAGCTACCAACAAAGATGAAACAAATTGTAATTTTCTGACATCTTTAGGTAACTAAAGCGGTATGTCTCTGTTAATAAACTTTATAAACTCTCATAAATATTGTCACTTGCTCCTTGCATCACCTTTATCACCATTTCTTATTGGTCAATAGGGACAGAACAGGAATTTGCTTCTAGGTCAAAGGATTTTCAAGAAAATATTGACTAACCTTAGTGAATTAAAAACAACTAAAAACCTACTGATCTTTATATCACATACCAGGGCAATTAGGAGCCTACCATAAATGTTCACTCTGTGGTGTACTGAGAGGTATAAAATTGGTAGTGTAGTCTCTAGTTCTGTGAAGTGGGTCACAGTATACAAAATGAAGACCTATACATTCCACAGCTCAATAAGGTGATAGAATACACCTTGGAGAATACAAATCAAGGAGAGGTCTTTGTGATATAGGTTATTCCCAGAAGGCTTTTTGTGTCTTGTTAGGTGATTTACTGTCCTGCCCAAATCATATTTGCCAGTTTGGGGTCTACCTTTCCTGCTACAATGAGTTGCAGATGTCTGAGAACTTTGCAGATCTTAAAATTTTGAAATTCCTTTCCAAGTTGCATATGCCCTTCTTTATACCTAATTGGTGGTGATTTTATGTATATTTGTTTGTTTGTTCCACCTTTCTGGCTGAATATTGGAACATGATTTCTATTCAGTAGACCGGAACCATTTTCTAAACTGTGTACCTATACAACTCATCTACTCATATTCTATCTATTCTACCTTATACTCAAGATTAGAAAGGGCTTTGTCAAGAATCCTTAGCCTTTTGTTGTCTGTTCTAGCTCTTAAAAAAAAATAGAGGACAAGAGACAACAAATGCTTCCTAGAACATGAGTAGGTCAAAGCTTTTGTTAATAGGCTTAATCTAATCTGCTTCCTGATCTGGACAAAGAGATTTATCACTATTTGACATACAATATATTTTACTTATTTTGTCTATTTTCTGTATCTGCTACTAGAATGTGAGCTCCACGACGGCAGGGATTTTTTACCTGTTTGTTCAGTGTTGTGTTTCCAGAGACTAGCATGTAATAACTGCTCAGTAAATATTTGTTAATTGAATAAAAGTGAAGTTACCCACGTCTTACTGAGGCCAGTATTAATTAGCTCAGGTACCAAGGGTAACTACAAGGAAGGAAGTGTGAGTAAAATGTAACTCATTTTACTAATACTTTGCTCAGTATAAGATCTGTTGACTATGTTTTACTTGGATTATTTCAAAAGCTGTGTAAAGTAAATAATATTCCCACTTACAGATAAAGAAATTAATGTTCTGGGAGTTAATTGTCTTGTCACAAGTCAGTAAGTAGCAGGTAGGAGGATTGTTATTCCAGAGTTTCACTCCAGAGCCTTTGTTCTTCTACCACACTATTCTGATCTTCTGGGAAGTCTGGGGAGCATTTTGCTAACATACAACCCACTGCCACTTAAGTTGTAATCTAAGGGAACCGTATGTTCCCAAGTAGGGCTACATGATGGTCACCTTTGTTAAGGGAAGGAATTTAGATGATAGGAAATTCCTTTGAATGACACCTATAGAGAGGATATGAATCCCAACTGCTCCCATGAAGAGTACTGTTTATAAAGAGACTAGAATCTAGTTCTGGATCTCCCTCCCATTAGTGAGCCATCACTTCCCCTCTCAGTAACCCTCAAGTTCTCAGCAAAATGGCGGCGGGAGGGTGGTTAGATCTGGTGACTGCAGGGTCCCTCCCAAGTCTAAGATTTCTTTTCTCTGACTATGAATGACTGGAAGACATTGCAATTAAGAGACATTGTTTATTTTCACAGTGGGAGCTCAAATGGCTTTCCAAATTTTACCTTTCCCATTAAGTCTTATTGAAAAGTTCTTCTCCCACAAAGTAATGATAATTGGCCCATCATTTTTTAAACACCCTATAAAATTTTCATCAACTCTATTCCAAACTTCATAGTGACTGGACACTGAATATCTTATGCTTTCAGCTCACAGGCTGTATGCTACCAAAATACATGCATTAATATTCACAATGGCTTTTTACTTCCTTATTGGAAAGTAAATGACCTTATTGACTACTCTGGAATGTACCTATAGGACTCTTTGCATATGAGTAAATGTAGTTAGGGGAGGTAGTATAATATGTTCATTCATTCAGTGAACAAAATTAGTTAATTAATATTGAATACACATATGTGTCAGGCACTGTGTTAGGTGCTAGAATACTAAATTTGCAGTGTAGTGTTTAGACCAGTTCAATGCCTTGTAAGCTATATTGGGCAAATTAATATCTTTAAACCCCAGTTTTCTCATTTTTAGAAGAAAGTAATAATAATACCTGCCTTATGTACTCCAACACTGAGAGTTATAAAAATAAATATGAAATGGTATAAAATACCTTTTTAATCTATAAAGCACTATTTAGTGTTGGTAGTTTTTTATACTGGACTCCATGTGTAGAATTTTAATTAATGAGGTTCTTTTAGTCCTTGGAACCCATTAGGATACTTCAGAATAAAAATCATGATTTTTGTTCTAGTTCATTGATTCACCCAAAATCTCTTAGTGAGTCGTTGGTAATTCTAGAAGCAGAACTGGAGCTCTACTAATGATAAGAGTTAAATTGTAGTATCCCTTGCTGATTTGGAAAGACTTCTGTAAAAAAAAATCCTTATGATGCTTCTTAATATTTTAACAGTCTATAGACCACTCATTGCTCTTCTTTTCCACAGGAATTTATAGAAATATTTATGCAATTATATACTCCTTACTTATTTGTTTTAAATTAGTTTATATGGGTGTTAAATTTATTTGGATCTGTGAAGTGGAAGATGCTTTTTCAGTATGGTAGAGATAGCAATTCCCTACTCAGTCACACAAGGGCAGTATTAACAGTGGCAATGTTCTGTAACAGTAGAAATGTTTGAATGAAGTGAAGTGTGCTATAGGCTGCTGGCGTGATGACTTGTAAACTTTTCCTCTTCCCCTAACAAAGGTTAAATATCAGCCAGATTTTGTATATGGGAGCAACAGCTTTGCCAGTTCTATCTACTGTAATCCATAGCATCCTTTATTTAGATGATGATGCACTCAAAGACCACACCTTGCCCAGTCTGGTAAAGGGAATCACCAGCAAACAGACACCACTGTGTCCATGTGAACTCTGTCAGTTAAGCATATTATTGCAGCTGATTTATGGCAAATTATGATTCGCTTGTTTCTTTACAGTAAAGCCTTGGAGACAAACATTTCCAATTTGGTTTTCCTCTCTTCCCCTTCAACTGCAAGCAGGATCAATAATTGTCATCACAAAATAGAGCTCTGTTTTGAGTTTTGACATTGACCCTGCTCCCTAAATGAAGCCAACAAAAACTCCATTCACTATCTTCCTCAGTTCTATGTCTCTAAGGAAGTGAAAATAGGAGTGGTAGAAAGAGAATGAGTTGTTATCAGGGAAAGATGTCCAAAGGATCATTATAAAATATGTCATCAGGTATGTATTGAGTGTCTGTGAAGTACACAGTATGTTACGATGTACTGCAATGTGTAAGTGTGTGTGTGCATGCCTGTGCTGGAGTTGGAGGCACAGTCTGCCAACAACGTGTCATCTGCTTTGGAGAAAGAAACCACTTCCACAACAGGACTTGCAAACAATTCTAAACTAAGAGGAATGCAAGTAGAGTATGGAATGGGCAGCCAGAGTAGGAGAAAGGTGCTAATAGTGTTGGAATGGTCACAAGGAATATTTAGTTACTGATGCCATTTCAGACATCTTCCCTAGGAAGCTACCTTACTATAAGTTAAGGAATTCTGGACTCCTATTCCTTACCCTTCCACCACATTCAGCTTCAATTTCTCCCAGAAGTGCTAAGTGTTTTCACTTTATTGATGACATTATTTGTAGAAAGAACATTTCCAAAAATATGGAAAAGTAGTTTTAAAGTCCAAAAAGCTGTTTTGAAACCATCACTGTACTGGAACAGGCAGTTTTACTAGGAATTGTGAGATCTCTGGGAATTGAAGTATTAATAGTTTACATAGCAGGGAAGATAGCAGGTTTAAGAACATGGAGTTGAGAAATGAATCTGGATCTGAGTTGAGTAGCTGTAACAGGAAGCCTGTCATAGACTTACATGAATTCTAAAGATGGTATCAACTACTTAGTGGCAGAGGGTAGATAGTATTTTTGTGCAGAGATCCCACTACATTAAGGAATGAGAAGTAAGAGGAGTAAAAAAAACTTTAAAGCAAATTCAAAGAGAAGCATGGTAGGTGAATGCAAAGGAACAGACTCCCCACAGCTCTAGTCTGGTACATGCATTGAGAGGGAAATCTGATGCTTAACTCCTAAAACGCAACTAGCCAATATACTGATGTTACTGGAATGTTGACTCGTAATGAATCAACACATCCTGCTTAAGGGAACAAGAAGTACTACTTAATTTGTCAACCATCTCTCCTAGCGTTCCAGGCTCCTATAAAGGTTAGCCCACCTTTGGGTGCCAGAGACCAGGGAAATAACAGAGGGAGTGTCAAGAGAGGCTACTAACAATAGTCCCCATACCAAAGTTTGGCCATCACTCCTCCCTCCCATTCCTCCAAACAAGGGCTTAGAAATCAACTGCAATTCTGTGTTTAAGATGCTAAAGAAAAGTATAGAATGATGGGTCTAAGTTAGAAATAATTGAGGTTTAAGTCAAATCTTGATTATTCAAGAGTTCATTATCTGGTTTGTGGGTTTTCTGTACCCTTGGTATTCTTTATTCTCCATTCTGCTGTCTGCTTTTTTGGCAATTTTACTGCTCATTAGTTATTTTACAAGAAGGTGGGCAGGGAAGGAATAGGAGAATGATGCTTTAATCGGCAAATTTTGCTATCTATTAGTGCTCTGGTGAAGATTCTGATGGGGAAGGAAGCAGAATCCATGGGCCAAAATGCATGGTTTGAGGTCTATAGGAATTTCATTTTTCTTCACAGCCTCTATCACCTGTGAAACATTGAACAAATTGTATGCCTTTGAGGAGAAAATGCCCAACTTCCTGATAAAGAGAGGGAAAATCAGCCCCTTAAGAAAGTGCTGAAAGTTCTTTTTTTCAGACCCTTTTATCACCATATTAAGCCAGAAAATACACTATACTAGGCAAACATCCTCTGATCCCTTGTGAGGGGTAGATTAAACATTTTAACATGACATTTATAATAACAACCTGTGGATTTTTTTAGTGGTGGTGGTCAGAAGTTTTCATTTTTCTGGATTACCTCTGGCAAGTTTGTTATTCATTAACACTATCATACATATTTGACCTCTCTCATAGTTGTAATCCTTGCTCGGATGACTGGGCTGTGTTCCATTTAATTCTTTTCCTTACTCCCAAACTAATTATTTGGGGCTGATAATTACACCTCATATGTCATTTTCTGGTTTATGTATAAAGTACAGATCTAACCATGTTATAATACATATTTTTGAAAAGTTAAGGGTTTTTTACCATGGGTAAATAGATCTGGATCACAAAGGGCTAGCCTTTGTGGTGGTCCAGGAAGCAATAAAAGTGACATTTATTTTAATAAAATATATGCATAGAATATAGCTTGTGGTTTACTTGCAGTGGGGAAGAAAGAAGTCAAAGGCTTAGAAAAATCAGTTAATAAAATCCTAGGTAATCTTCAAGAAGAAAAGAATTAGAAAGATGAAGAAATATAATTATGTTTAATAAAATATTTTAAAAACAAAATGTTGGGCAGATCTATTTTGTGGAATTAAATAACATCGTATAAAAAGAAGATCCTCAATTTTTGTATAAATTCCTCATTTTAAAAAATATTGCATATGTTCCAACAAGAAAACTTGTGTCAAATATACATGAAACTAATATTCTTATATTTTAGAGGGAGTATAAAAACAACAGAGATGCCTCAAAAGTAGTATCAGCTATACCTTCAGTATTTGTGAGTAAAGGATGCATCATGGCATAACTAGCTCCATCCTTGCAGAACTAAAAAGAGTTCTAATACAGAGAAAATACTGGTACCGTTGTTTTTGTCCCTTTAAATCCTACCTTTGGGGGGCTTAATAAATATTCAATTTGCAAGGATTGCAATTAAGGCTCAATGTGCTTGAAAGAAATTTCTTGTTCAGAATTGCCTGCTTACCATGATGGCTTCCTCACTTCTTGTTTCTAGGAAATCATTTCTAAATAATTAACTAGGCAATGGTACAAATTGACATAACTGCTTAGCTTTTCATGACTCCTAGTAATTCTTTTTTTTAATATAATTTATTGTCAAATTGGCTTACATACAACACCTAGTGCTCATCGCAACAAGTGTGTTTTCACTCATATGTGGATCATGACTCCTAGTAATTCTTAAAAATACAACTCTTCCTGATGACTAGGAGCCCTAATAGCCTGATCCTTAGAGTGGCAGTTGGGAGATCCAGCTCTGCCACTGGCTTGCTGTGGGACTTCAAACAAGTCACTTAACCTCTCTGAGCTTTAGAGTTTCGTATGTTAACTGTATAATCATACTCTGGTCACCTCACTAGGAAGCTGTGAGATGGATATGAAGGAGAGTTGAAAAGGTAATAAATAGCTTCATTCTTTTGCATGTAGCTCTCTAGTTTTTTCCAACACCATCTGTTGAAGAGACTGTCTTTCCCATTGCATATTCTTTCCTGATATCAAAGATTAATTGCTGTATAATTGTGGGTTTATTTCTGGATTTTCTCTTCTGTTCTAATGATGTATGTGTCATTTTTCTGCCAGTATCCATACTGTTTTGATTATGACAGATTTGTAATATAACTTGAAGTCTGGAATTCTGATGCCTCCAGCTTTGTTTTTCTTTTTCAGGATTGCTTTGGTGATTCAGGGTCATTTGTGGTTTTATACAAATTTTAGGATTGTCCTAAGTGAAAAACACTCTTGGTATTTTAATAGGGATTGCATTAAATGTGTAGATTGTTTGGGAGTATAGACATTTTAACAATATTTGTTCTTCTAATCCATGAGCATGGAGCATCTTTCCATTTCTTTGTGTCATTTTCAATTTTTTTCATCAGTGTTACATAGTTTTCAGAGTATAAGTCTCTCACCTCTTTGGTTAGGTTTATTCCTAGGCATCTTATTATTTGGGGTATAGTTTTAATTGGGATTGTTCTCTTAATTACTTTTTCTTCTGCTTCATTATTGGTGTATAAAAATGAAATAGATTTCTGTATTGATATTGTATCCTGTGACTTTACTGAATTTGTGTATCAATTCTAGCAGCTTTTTGGTGGAATATTTTGGGTTTTTTATATATGGTATGATGTCATCTGCAAAAAGTGAAAGTTTGACTTCTTCCTTACCTATTTGGATGCCTTTCATTTCTTTTTGTTGTCTGCTTGCTGTGGCCAGGACTTCCAGTACTATATTGAATAGAAGTGGTGACAGCAGGCACCCTTGTCTTGTTCCTGACTTCAGGGGAAAAGCTCTCAGTTTTTCCCCATAAAGGATGATGTTAGCTATGGGTTTTTCATAGACAGCCTTTATGATATTGAGGTATGTTCCCTCTAAACCTAGTTTGTTGATGGTTTTTATCATGAACGGATGTTGTACTTTGTCAAATGCTTTCTCTCCCATCTAATGAAATGATCATATGGTTCTTATCCTTTCTCTTATTAATGTGGTGTATCACATTGATTTGTGAATATTAAATCACCCTTAAAACCCAGGAATAAACCCTACTTAATCGTAGTGAATGATTTTTTTAATGTATTGTTGAATTCGGCTTTCTAGTATTTTATTGAGAATTTTTGAATCTATGTTCATCAGGGATATTGGCCTGTAGTTCTCTTTTTTTTTAGTGGTGTCTTTGTCTGATTTTGGTATCAGGGTAATGGTGGCCTCATAGAATGAATTTGGAAGTTTTCCTTCCTTTTCTATGTTTTGGAATAGTGTAAGAAGAATAGGTATTAATTCTTAATTAAATGTTTGGTAGAATTCACCTGTCAAGCCATGTGGTGCTGAATTTTTGTTTATTGGGAGTTTTTTGATTACTAATTCAATTTCTTTACTGGTTATTGGTCTGTTCAAATTTTTTATTACTTCCTGTTTCAGTTTTGGTAGTTTGTATGTTTCTAGGAATTTATATATTTCTTCTAGGTTGTCCAAATCGTTGGCATATACTTTTTCATAATATTCTCTTATGATTATACTTCTGTGATGTTGGTTGTTATTTATCCTCTCTCATTTCTGACTTTATTTATTTGAGTCCTTTCTCTTTTTTTTTTTTCTTGATTAAGTCTGGCTCTACCACTTTCTTATACCATACACAAAAATATACTCAAAATGGATTGAAGACCTAAATGTGAGACCTGAAACCATACAAATCCTAGAAAAGAACACAGGCAGTAACTTCTTTGACATCGGCCATAGCAACTTCTTTCTAGATATGTGTCCTGAGGCAAAGGAAACAAAAGCAAAAATAAACTATTGTGACTGCATCAAAATAAAAAGCTTCTGCACAGTGAAGGAAACAATCAACAAAACTAAAAGGCAACCTTCAGAATGGGAGAAGATACTTGCAAGTGACATATTCAGTAAGAGGTTAGTATCCAAAATATATAAAGAACTTAGAAAACTCAACACCCAAAAACAAATAATCTAATTAAAAATAGGCAGAAGACATGAACAGACATTTCTCCAAAGAAGACATATAGATGGCCAGACACATGAAAAGATGTTCATCATCACCATCAAGGAAGTACAAATCAAAACTACAATGAGATGTCACCTCATACCTGTCAGAATGGCTAAAATCAGCAACACAAGAAACAACAGGTGTTGGTGAGGATGTGGAGAAAAAGGAACCCTCTTGCACTGTTGGTGGGAATGCAAACTGGTGCAGCCACTGTGGAAAACAGTATGGAGGTTCCTCAAAAAGTTAAAAATAGGGGCTCCCTGGATGGCTCACTTCCGACTTCAGCTCAGGTCATGATCTTGCAGTTCGTGGGTTTGTGCCCTGCATCAGGCTCTGCACTGAGAGCTCAGAGCCTGGAGCCTGTTTCAGATTCTGTGTCTCCCTCTCTCTCTGCCCCTCCCCTGTTCACGCTCTGTCTCTGTCTCAAAAATAAACAAACATTAAAAAAATATTTTTAAAAAGTTAAAAATAGAACTACCCTATGATCCAGCAATCTAACTGCTAGGTATTTACCCAAAGAATACAAGAACACTAACTCAAAGGTATACATGCATCCCAATGTTTATAGCAGCATTATTTACAATAGCCAAATAATGAAAGGAGCCCCAGTGTCCATCAATTGATGAATGGATAAAGAAGAGGTATTGTATCTATATGTGTGTACACATAAATGCTCGCACACACATACGCACGCTGAAATATTATTCAGCCATAAAAAAGAATGGAATCTTGCTATTTGTAACAACATGGATGGAGCTAGGGAGTATAATTCTAAGTGATAGAAGTTAGAGACAGGCAAACACCATATGATTTCACTCATATGGAATTTAAGAAACAAAACAAGGGAAAAGATATATATATATATATATATATATATATATAGAGAGAGAGAGAGAGAGAGAGAGAGAGAGAGAGAGAGAGAAACCCAGAAACAGACTCTTACTTATAGAGAACAAACTGATGATTACCAGAGAGGAGGTGGTGGAGGACAGGTCAAATAGAGAAAGGGGATTAAGAAGGGTACTTATCATGATGCGCATAGGGTGATGGATGGAAATGTTCAGTCACTATATTGCCCACTTGAAACTAATAGAACACTGTGTTAACTGACTGGAATTAAAGTAAGAAATTTTAAAAAAGAAAAGAGAAGGTAATAGCAATTTCTGAACATAACTTATTATTGTTAAAATAAGAAAATCAAGTTTTTATTTAATGGTAACAGTAAGGAAATGTTCCTGCTTTTGAGGATTTTTCAAAGTTATCCACATCGTGTCAATAAGCTTCAACTTTTCAATGAATCAGACAAGACAGTACATTTGGTGATACAGTTCACCACTTTGCTGAAGGGCAGAAGCAACCATTTTTTTAATGTAGCTTTCCAGAAGATATCTGGGAAGCAGCAACAGATATATTGCCATTTTTAGCCTAATCATTTTGTTGACCACAAGGCAGAACGGCAGCAAGCTCAGATGGGAGAGCTGAAGTCATTATCCAAAGGTCAGACTTGATAAGCAGACTGCTATTTCTTCCCCTAACTCCCATATGTCTGGAGGGGCATGTGGGCAACAGGAGAAGCCAGAAAGCTCACTGTCAAAAAAAGTAAAAAAGTATTTAAGTGATTTTATGCAAATAGAACTGGCTATATTCTGTGCAGAATGACAGGATTCCTGTCTTCAAGGAGTTCTTAGTCTCAACAAATGAGGAAACAGCAGGAATTTCAGGTAGAGTCCATATCTGTCTTGTGGCTTGGCTCAAAGTAGGCATTCCACAAATGTCATCTGGATGATTGGGTGAATGAATGGGTGGACAGACCAGTAATGAATGAACAATGAACTCTGAAATGTAATACTTTGGAGTTACTATTTGGAAAAGCAGACGACAACTTGAAAACCTTTAGCAGTATAACTTAGAAGTCAAGCATCAAATTCCACTAGACATTAAAGTGATTGAAATTTATACCAAGGGTGGAAATTACATTTATTATTTTTATTTATATGTTATATGAAAATAAAACTTAAAATTAAGAAGTCTAGCTCTTCTACCCTCCATTGAATTGCTATATTATGAAGATATAAGTTATGTTGAATAGTTTATCATAATTATTTTTATTTTAGAGAGAGAGTGCAAGTGGGGGATAGGGGCAGAGAGAGAGAGAGAACCTTAAGCAAGCTCCACTCTTAGCGCAGAGCCTAAAGATGGGCTCTATCCCATGACCCTGGGATCATTACCTGAGCTGAAATCAAGAGTCAGACACTCAACCAACTGAGCCACCCAAGTGCCCCTATCATAATTATTTTTAATCAATTTGATTTATTTTCTACCTAATCATCTGGAGATAACATTTGCACTTTTTCTTTCATTGATGGTAAGCTATCCATCAGTAAAAACTTTAATCCTAGGGGCACCTAGCATGTGATTCTTGATCTCAGGATTGTGAGTTTGAGCCACACGTTGGGTATGGAGATTCCTTAAAAATAAAAACATGAAACAAAACTTAGAAAAATTAAAAAAAAAAAACCCTACAGGGAAAATAACATACTACAAGGGAAAGATATGTAGCTGGAAGATGGGAGTTCCAGGCCCTCCTCACACTCATGTTATAACCTTGGGAAACCACTGAAGCTCCCCTGAGCTGCAGTTTTCTCATCTACCAAGCAAGGACATCAATCTTTTTCTCCATCATAGGGATGTTGTGGAAGTACTTGGTAAGATGTGAAATTCTATGATAATGTCGTTTATTGTTAGGGAAGGAGTTAGAAATAATACTCGGGTGTTCCAAGGTTTTCGTTTCTGGCATTTTAGTGTAGAAGGTGGAGTGCTGTCCCTGAATGTTGGCTATCACCCTGATATGGCTATATAAACAATTCCTGAATGTTACCATTAAATAAAATGTATTTAACGTGGCAGTTGAACAGATTGTAAGGTATAAGTTTAGATGCCATTTAGATGGTACTGTTCTTTTGAAGATTTCTCTTTATTTATCTCAGCGTTATTTATACTTGCCAGTCTACATGGCATATACCATGCATTTCTCTGGTTTGCAGTGACCAGAATAAAATTGTTTCATTGATAGGCCCTCACAGCATTTGACAAGTAACAAAGTTGCTAGAAGCTTTTACTTTAATTGTGACTCCCACTAAACTGTAAAATAACCATTTCAATTTGGAGGATCTTTATCCTACTAAACATAAATCATTTCACTATCCTCTAAAATGTGACTATGTTTAAGAGCAATAGACAAGCCACAGCCACTCTCTGTGTGTTGGATGAGGTTGTAAGTGTGTCACCAAATGCTCAAAACCGGTTGTTACTGAAGCACAATCCTATCTCCAAGAGGGAAGACAACTATTAAGAATGAACTTAGAAAAAAAGACATTTTGTAGATGTATTAAAATAGAAAACATAAGCTGATTAGGCAAAGTTCCAAAGATTCATTAGTTTATTAAAGTAGATTGAAATGAATGTTTGAGAGATTTAAATAAATTAACCTTTAATGAGTACCCAGGGGCCAAGGAAAAAGAATGACAGGGGATTAGGAGTATTTTGTCTGATTGTTGCATAATGCACAGTGATTAGGTTTTTTTCTGAATGCTTATTGCTGTATTACAATACTAATAAATAAAAAAAGATTAAATTTAAAATATCTCTAGATTGTAATTGTTGCCTGCTCTTATGTGTACACAAATACCATGCTTGGATTTAATAGCAATCACTATAACTTTGGCAGAGAGAGACAGGAATTTTTGTCATTACATCACTATATTTTGAAATGTCTCATATGTGAGCAAAGCTTTGGTCAATTAGGATAATTTATTCCTAACATGCTGGACATGCTTTTATCATTTCAGCATTAGATTCTTACTGAGTTTTGTAATACGCATGCTCTAAATAATATTAATTGATAGCAAATTACTTAGAAGATGTATTGGTATTCAAACATATTATTTTTTTTAACTTTTATGTATTTATTTTTTTGGGGGGGGGAGGGACAGAAAGAAAGGGAGAGAGAGAATCCCAAGCAGGCTCCGCACTGTCAGTGCAGAGCCTGACACAGGGCTCCATCTCAGGAACTGTGAGATCATAACCTGAACCGAAATCAAGAGTCAGCTGCTTAACCAACTGAGCCACCTAGGTGCCCCGAAACATCTTATTTCAAAAAAAACAAAAAACAAAAAACCTTTCTGTACTTCCTTACAACTTCTGGTTTATAATTAGAAAAATTCTTAAGAAGATTTTTTTGGAGCAGTGTTGGAAATGCTTTGTGTTTTTTTTTTTTTTTTCAGGGTGCCTTAACTTTATTACTATTAAATCATTTATTGACTTCAAAGTAAGTTTTGAGTTGGTGGTACTAGGAAGGCATTCTTCTAGGCATTCTCCTGTCTCATTTGCTACCCATTACTGAGTTTTATATCAAATTTTTATTAATGTGTTCTAGCTACACTTTTCTTGTTGTTTTACCTTAAAACTCAGAGCTTGCAGATCACACGGTTCTATTCTCATTTTTCAGATGAGGAAACATTGACTAAGAAATACTTGCCCATTTCCCAACTGAGTTGTTGGAAGAACACACACCATATAGTCTGTGCCTTTGTGTCCAGCTCTTCCACTATACTTAACTGCCTCCATAGCACTTTTTACATTTTACCAGATCCTTCTTTTTTTAAGTTTTGTTTTTGTTTTTTTAATTTTATTTATTTTTGAGAGAGAGAAGGAGAGAGAGCAAGCACAAGTCGGGGAGGTGCAGAGAGAGAGAGAGAGAGAGACAGATAATCTGAAGCAGGCTCCAGGCTCTGAGCTGTCAGCACAGAGTCCGACGTGGGGCTTGAACTCACAAACCATGAGATCATGACCTGAGCTGAAGTTGGATGTTTAACCTACTGAGCCACCCATGCGCCCCTTTACCAGATCCTTCTTAAAGTTCAGTGGAATCACTGAAGAATCACTGAGGTTACAGATGGCATAAGCAAACCACACTGCAGCCTGATTTTATTAAAAATAGTTGTAGTTTAGACACAGTGTTTCCCAACATTCTTCGTGACATTGTACATGTAGTGGAGTAAATGAATGATCTACTTGAGGGCAGGGGTGACTGGCCTGTAGTCCCAAAGGTTGTAAGGTTTGAAGCCTATCCCCAAGGCAGTTTGGAATCTTTCTTGGGAGGCAGGAAAAGAGACACAATAATTCTGAAGTATTCTAGCTGGTATCTCCTGGAGCAAGGAAATGAACATAATCCTGTAAATATACTTTGCCCCAAATTCCTCCAAGACTTCAGTTTCTTTTTGTTTTTTCCAGCAACCCTTCTAATCTTTCTTTCCACCTTTTTCATGGAAGCATTATAAATTGGACAAATTTAGATCTAACCTATTTATAGCACACAACCAATACAGTTCCCTGAATATTATAGGTAATGAGTAAATGAACTTACCCTCTAAGTGTTACCTGATTTTAACTTAAAAAAAAAACACTTTGGTCAGTGTATTCATTTGCTTCATTTAGAGCAATGGCTCTCAGTCCTGGCTGCACATTATAATCACCTGGCATCTTTTAAAAACTAGATCCTAAGGCCCCACGCAAACCAATTAAATCAGATTTATAGGGGGTGGGGCTCACGCATGGGTATTTTTTAAAAGTTCCCCCAGGTAATTTTAATATGTAGCCAGAAATGAGATGCACTCCTACCAAATCTGTGAGTTTGGGGACTTGATGGAAGCAGAAAGTAGTTAGTGAAAAACAAAAGAATATGGCACTTCTTTTGGCACTGTTCACTTTGTGGCAAACCAGATTTGGGTCACATGTGTATCAGAGAAAACAATTGTCTTTTAGGAGCACAAAGTGAGGACTCTTAAATGTAATTGGTTTACTGTACTCTGACTATATGGTCATACTTGGCATCTGCCCAGTAGGCTAGACTGCCTGGTCAGGTATTCATGGCCTTAGCTCATTACTATTCCAGTTCTTCCTTCCACCATCATCCTAGGCAAGTGCCCAACTTCCAGGAAAATCTGAGCCTATAATTTTACCAAGGCTGTAAATTTATCAGTCCAAATCTGTCTTCAAAGAATGCATTTCCCAAACCTGTGGGGAAGGGGCTCAAAAATACCAACAGCAAAAAGAACATAATGGAAGATGGAAATGGATTCAGTTAGGGAGGAAATAAAAGTTGGAATGATCTTCTAAATCAAAGTAACACTGTGGCTTTTGAAACCCATTCCGAGATCCCATGGATGTCAGTTGGATCTAGACGATGTTTAGGTGTGTTCAGTCCTGGTTTCTTCCTAGCAGCAGTTTTAGAAAGTTACAGTGCTTTCACACTTTGACTTCACCTGGTACAACTGACTCCTCTATTGTTTAATCAGAATGGGTTGTCCACTTGCTGCCTCTGGGGTGCGTAGAACTTTAGGTGTTAAGAATCTGTGCAGTGTTTAAGATCTATTATCTCATGATGTAACAGGACTTTTAACTTCCATGCAGTGCTATTTTGTTGCAGAGAAACTCTTAAGTTGAAAACGATCATGGAATTGAATTTGGCTGTAGCCCTCTCTTCAAGGCAATCCATCACTTCCCAATCTCCTAGGAGCCCTGATTTGCTCTGTCAGTTGTTTGTCTCAAAGCATCTTTCTGAAATGAATTTACTTTAAAGTTAAAGATGATTAGAGTGCTTCTTCTCCAGCAGACAATTACATTGCTATATTCTTTGGCCGAAAGAAAAACTACGAAGCATTAATTTTTCCAAGCTTTCTTTGAGTATTGTTAAAGGAGAAACATCAGCTTAATCCAACATACTATAATAACCAAAACACAACTGCTATTAAAATGCAAGATTTTCTAATAAGGCCATTTTGAGGAGTTATTTGGGAGGAGGAGAAAAGAAAGAACTCTGAAGGGAGGAATGGAAGGAATTTATGAAGTGTTCCTGACCTGCAAACACACGTTGTCTGTGAATACTGTAGACAAAATAAACCAAGTCTGAGAGTATTATTAAAATGTTTTTCTCTCTTCTTAGCCCAGTAGTATGTTATCCTGCCTCTTACACTATTCTGCTTTATATTTCTCCGGATGAATTGATATCTTTTGACAGGCTTTATTAAGAATACATAGTAAAGGTCAAGTATAAGCCATTTGCTGGTGTTTCCTGGCAGCCTTTATGTCATGGTAAACAGAGATTGGAAGTGGTTTTATATTCAGCATAGCATAGGCTTGGATTGTGCTTTTTCTCATACTGAAGCCCACAAACCTTGCATGATTTTCAAGACTGTGACTTAAGAGCTTTAAAATGGAGTCATCTCAGACTCTTCTCATCCCCTCAACTCCCAGATCTAATTAGACACCAAATCCAGAGGATTCCACTTCATGAATATCTCTGAAATCCATTCATTTTTACCATGCATTGCCACTGTCTGAAGTAATAATTACCATCATCTCTCCACCATATCACCCTGGTGTTCTAACTGGTCTCTCTGTCTCTGATGAGTTCTCACCAGTGCATCCTGCATTCTGCCATAACTGTAAGCTTAGGCACAGATCAGATGTTGACAGCCTTCCACCCAGAATACATACAACCCCGCAAATATCCAGAATGAACCCCAAGGTCCTGCAATAAGTGCTCTGATAAAAAGGCTCTGTGTATTCCTGTGGAGCGAGCTTTTGGGGATTAAGAAACTTTTCACTAAAGATTTGATCAACGTTTTGAAGGATGAATAAGAGCTCTCCAGGTGGAGATAAAGGGAAAATTGTAATTTAAGCAGAGGGAATGGTATGTACAGAGCACCATACAGGGAGCCCAGAAACAAATCCAGCATATACTATCAATCGATCATCAGCAAGGATGCAAACAATGTGCAATGGGGAAAACATAGTCTCTTCAGTAAATGGTGTCAAGAAAACTGATATCCACATGCAAAAGAATGAATTTAGACCCATATTTTACACATACAAAAAAATCAACTCAAAATGGATTAAACATTTAAATATAAAATTTTAAACTAAAATTCGTAGAAGAGGGGTGCCTGAGTGGCTCAGTTGGTTAAGTGTCCGACCCTGGATATCAGTTCAGGTCATGATCTCACAGTTGTGAGATCAGTCTCTACACTGGGCATGGAGTGTACTTAAGATTCTTTCTCTCCCTCTCCCTGTGTCCCCCCCCCAAAATAAATAAAAATAAAAAATAAAATTCCTAGAATAAAACATAGGGAAAAGCTTTATGATATTGGTCTTGGCTGTGATTTCATGAAATGACACCAAAATCACAGGCAATGAAAGCAAAAATAGACAGGTGGTACCACATCATACTAAAAAGAAAACACACAGCAAAGGAAACAATCAACAGAGTGAAAGGCAACCTACTGAACGAGAGAAAACATAAGGACTTAATTTCCAGAATACACGAAGAACTCCTACAACTCAATAGAAAAAAAAACAACCTTAATAACCCAATTAAAAAACAGGCTAAAGACTTGAATAGACATTTCTGCAGAGATGCACAAATGGCCAACATATGAAAAGATGCTTCATGTCACTAATCATGAGAGAAATGCAAATCAAAACTACAATGGATATCACCTCACACCTGTGAAGATGGCTATTAATAAAAAATAATAAGTGTTGGTGAGGATGTGGACTAATTGAAACTCTTGTACATTGTTGCTAGGAATGCAAAATGGTAGAGCTGCTATGGACACATATGGATGTTCCTGAAAAAATTGGAACTAGAACTATATGATCCAGCAAGCTCACTTCTGGTTATTTATCCCAAGGAATTGAAATCAGAATCTTAAAAAAATATTAGCACCACTATTCATTGTAGCACTATCCACAATAGCAAAAGTGTGGAAATAACCTAAATGTCTGACAGATGAATGGATTTAAAAAAAAAAAAGTAGTATGTATATACAATGGGATATTATTCAGTCTTAAAAAAGGAAATCCTGTAGTATGTAAGAACATAGATGAACCTTAAAGACATTATGCTAAGTGAAATAAGCCAGTCACAGAAGGACAAATCTTGTATGATTCCACTTTATATGGGGTATCTAAAATAGTCAAACTCATAGAATCAGAGAGTAGAATGGTGGTGGTTACCAGTGGCTGAGGGGAGGAGAAATGGAAAATTGCGAGTCAATGGGCATAAAGTTTGAATTATGCAAGATTAATAAATTCTAGAGATCTGCCATACAACATCATGCCTGTAGTGAACAATACAGTACTGTACACTTAAAAGTTTAACAATGTAGCTTTTATGCTGTGTTATTACCACAATAAAATAATTCTTTTTTAAGAAAAAAGAAGCACAGACATGAAAAGGCCTAGCATATTTGAGGAATTTGAAAAGTTTGGTATGAATGAAGCAAAGGGTACTTATGGGAAGTGAAATAGCAAGAAATGAAGTTGATGCAGTACTTTGGGCCAGATTTTCTGTGTACTTATCTGCCTTCCTTTCTAGTTGTGATCTTTTTGAGGAAAGAGACTGTCTTATCAAGTCCTGAAATGCTGGGGCCTAGCATATTGCCAGCCCCACAGAAATGTTTCAATGAATTACATGAGTAAGAAGAGAGACTATCTGTCAATATTATTTTATAGATTCAGCCATTCCAATACATACTGAACACCTCAGACTCCAGGCTGGAGCAAAATGAAGATCCTAGTTATTATTTTTTTAATGTTTATTTATTTATGTTTGAGAGAGAGAGAGAGAGAGAGAGAGCAGAGGAGGGATAGAGAGAGAGTGAGAGAATCACAAGCAGGCTCCACACTGTAACCGACTGAGCCGCCGAAGAGCCCCAAGATCCTACTTATTCTTTTATACAACAGCAGTTTAAGACTTGTTTCAAACACAAATTAGTTCTTTTTTTTTTTTTTAAGGCTTTTTTCCTTTATAGTCATGTCATCTTCTCAAAGACTAGATTCTAGCTTTCTTCCAAGTAGTAGGTTTGACTTCAGCCCAGGGACATCTCTAAAGGAGTTTATCTCTTGGTGACACCCTGTATTGATACTCCTCAGGTGGAATTTTTATATTGGAGGTATGGATCTACAAAGGATGTATTAATATATTACAGAAACCTGTTTTCTCCTGTGTGTTTAATTTCACAGCTAATGCAGGGTTGTTTATCATACATTCTTGAAAAACTAGTCCAAATGGGGATCAAATATTGGGAATGCAGAAAGCATAACTCCAAAACATTAGTGATACAGTATAGCAAAATTAATGGGGTGGGGGAAGGACGAAGGATAAATCTTTCAAACATGTAAATGAGGATTTACTGTATTTATGTAGTTCTATCTTTAGGGACTTCTAAATCACAAACTCATCATTGGTTAATTATAAGGCAATTAAAATTGTAGTGCAGCGATTGGGTAAATAGTTAATGAAGACTGAATGAAATGAAGAAAGGAAATCTAGTGAAATTAGTGTGTACAATTTGGGGAAAACAAAGATACAAATGTTATTCGTGCAGGGCATCAGTCTGAAAGGATACCAATATCCCTCTAGCACTAACTGATAAAATTAACTCTGCAAAGACCAAAGGAGTTCCAGTTCTCACTCTCTCCTTCAAAGCATCCTACACTGGCACGCAGATTTATCTGACTGCTACTTCAATTTTCACTCACTTACAGCATGTGAAATTATTTTGTTGAACCTTGTTTACAATGTATTTACTGGCATCTTAAGAATCTATTAGAACAAACTGGCGTACTCTGTGTGTAGTAACTGTTACTACGCAAAGGGCTGGCTCAGCCAAGGCTCCTGACCAGATCCAGTTGACTAGCTAGTTTTCAAAACCAGCAGAGCGGTTTCTGCAGGGAGAACTGTGCTTGCTTTTGATAATTACCTCAGCTTTATGAAATCAATCTGCCTGAAGGGAAGACCTCATTACAGATCTGACAAGATAGACTCCAGTTTCAATACCAGAACAACTCTCTGTCCTCAGGCTCTGAAATCTGCAATTATTTATTTTATTTAGACAGAGACACCCATAATACAGTGCCTCTGGGCACATTCTCAGGCAAGTATTAAACAGATAACCTAATGGTCAGTGTGTTAGGAACCTACCCTTTTCCTGTCACTCAAGTGGAAAATTGGTCAACAGGAATCGCAGCATGGCCTAGAGCCAGCTCAAAGTAGGCACTGATCAATCACCATCTTTCTAATCCCCCACCCTTAAAGATGTGGAGAGAAGGGTAGTTGCTGTAACTGTTCTCAGGGATAAACTACAGGAAAATAAGACTTTTTCTTCTCCGTTCCTCTGAAGACTGCCAGACTTTATACTAAGGACAATGATAAATCACCCATCTACCATCTGTCACTTTGAACTGTTCTATCAAATCAACATTTTTTTTGAACTTTGTTTTCATTGAGGAATGTGATTTTGCTGTGTTTCCCAAGCCTTAAATTGTATGGGCGAAAAGAATCCTGAAGCATTCTTCTTCTTGAAGTTGGAAATATATATTTTGCCTTCCTGCTCACAGAACTCAAGCACCTTAACAGATTTAGTTCAGACTTTTCTGAAATAATTCACCTTTACTAGGCCTGGGAGATGTCAGCCACACAGGAAAAACACAGGTAACATTCTGAGCATAGGAAAATACGGGTTTGGAGAGAAATAGTCCTTTTCCATTCCAGCTCTAGTGTCACTGTTAGTAGTTTTCTAACAATAAAGCAGCCAGCTGAAACTGAGCACTGATTAAAGCTTTGAGAGGAAGCATTTCAGTTGTAAGGGTAAAGTGTGGTTCTTTCATGTTGGAAAGTTCAAGGTGACAAATATGGTCTCCTCCCCTAAAAATAGCACAAGCAAAGAGCCATCACTGACTAATCCCAGCATTATTTATTAATGTTTTACCCTGATGGTTGTGTATTATCTGAAAGCAAAAGAGGGTTATAACATGAATGCAAAGCTAACATCCTCTAAGCCGTAAATAGGATGTAGCCTTGGGGCCTAAAGGGCCACACCACTTGAATTTTCTTATTCTGCTTTTGAGGCAAATTCATAGGAACCCTCGATTAGACTAGAAAGGAACTATACACTTATTTAGTGTGTAATATGTGGTAGATCCTAAATATACATTCTCTCATCGAACTTTCCTCACTTCCCTATAAGAAGGGGCATTATCATTCCCACTTTACAGTGCAGAAACAATCCCAGAGAAATCAAGTGGCTTATTTATACCTCTTGTAAATGGTACACCTAGTAAGTAGCAGATGTGGGTTTGAATCCAGGTCTTATTGTAGAGCATCACTGTCCAATAAAATTTGGGGGGTGATGGAAAGAGTCTGTACTGTGCTTACTGATACAGTAGCCACTAGGCGCATATCGCTGTTGAGCACCTGAAATGTGGCTTAGTGATGCTGAAGAACTGAACTTTTCCTTTCATTTCATTTCATCTAGTTTATTTAAACTTAGATTTTAACAGCTATATGGCTACTGTGGCTGATGGCTACTGTGTTGGATAGTACATCTCTAGGGATTGACTCTTCTTGACTGCAGTTTGTAAAGCAGGGATCTATAACCCAGTATCCATAGAACTATTAAGAAAAGATCCATATATGGAGTTTCTTTTATAGTATTTTCTCATATAAGAGTCTTAGTCCAGGGAAGGACAGTGCTGCCTTTTTCATTGGAGAATGAAGTTATGCATAATCAAGGTTGGGGGTAGAGTGTATGACCATCTACCAGCACTCCCCAAAGAGTCTTCAGGGATCCTGGATTAGAGGGGATACCAAGAATGCTGAAGGAACCCAAATCATACTTCCCTTCATGACAGCCCCAGCAGCAGGTTGGTTAGCATCTGGGGTGGGAAACACAACTATTGTACCTAAGTTGTAGCAGAGTTCAGATCGATACACATGTCTGGAGTGTTTGTAACATTGTACAAGGCATCATGCCAGGCATCTTGGAGGAAGAGATTTTTAAAATGACTGGGATGGGGCACCTGGGTGGCTCAGTCAGTGGAACATCTGACTTCAGCTCAGGTCATGATCTCACAGTTTGTGAGTTCAAGCCCCGCATCAGGCTCTGTGCTGACAGCTCAGAGCCTGGAGCCTGCTTCGGATTCTGCATCTCCTTCTCTCCCTGTGCCCCTCCCCCGCTCACAGTCTGTATCTCTGTCTCTCAAAAATAAATAAACATAAAAAAAATTAAATAAAATTACTGGGAGGTAAAGTGTGTAGTAAAGGAGTTTACAACTTAGTGTCAGTGAGTAAGGCAGGAGATAAGGGAGGATAACAGAAATACTCAGAGAACTATAGCACAAGGCATGCTCTAAAAGGCATATGAAAAATGCAGATGAGAATCTGAGGGGAACCAGAACAGTGTTTTAGAATTTTAAAAAAGCCCAAGTTCCTTGCTGTATTGTTTATTAGCTGCATGACCTTAGGAAATTTACCTAAATTCTATAAGATTCCCTTTCTTTGTTGTAAAATGGGAATAATTAGAAAAGAAAATGAAAAGATAATGTTTGTAAAAACAGAACACATTCTTAACAGCCAGTGAATGGTTGATCCCCTGGTAGCCCTGTTCCATTGCTGTGTATGTCATCAATTGGGTGGAAGTGGTTAAGGAAAGGCATCATGAAGGAAATAACATCTGAGATAAACCCTAAGAGAAGGATAGTATAGTATTTTGAAAGTTGGAATTCAAGAAGTTGGTGATGGAGCAATGTGAGCTAAAGGTGTGGAGACAAGGAAATTACTGGAGTGATTCATTGAACACCAGGTAGTCCCATTTTGCTAGAGTGTCAGTCTTTTCTACTCAAAGTGTAATTCCCCACACCAGCAGCGTCAGCATCATCTGGGACTTGTAAGCAAAGCAGATCACAACCCAGACTTATTAAATCAGAATCTGCATTTTTAACAAGATCCCCTGGGAACATGTGTGCACATGAAAGTTCAAAAAGTGTTGGGGTAGAGTACAAGCTGAAGCTTAGTGAAAGACAGTGCTCAAAATGGGTGGGGCCTTATTTTGAAGGCCTTGAATGCCTGACCAGTAGTTTAGGGAATCACTAAAAAGTTGCTGAAGGATCACTATCAATAAAAATCTGCCTGTCACCTGTATCACACCTTGAAAGAGTGACATGAATGTAAATTTTTCCCTGGAAGCTTTTATGTTCACCACCATTCAAGCAAGCTCCTTAGTAGAAAAGGCTTTTGGCCTTTTTCTTTGTCATCACTTTCCCTGTTACCTTCACTCCCCTATTGATCTTTTACAATTACTGTTGTTTCAGCTAAACCAGTTATACAGAATATTGAACTCATGAAATTGACAAAGTAGGTTTCATTTGTTTGACATGAGCTAAGACCTGGAACTAAGAAATGTTCATTTGTTTTGGCTGCTAGCCTCTGTGGCCACAAAGTGATACTGCAGCCCAGGTCTGTTAGACATTGCAAATATTCCCCCAGAAGTAGCAAGTGGAGCAACTCCGTAGTGACAGCTGAAAATATGGAGTCAGAGGTTTTCAGGCCTATGCTGAGGAAGGACAAAAAGCTCCCAGGGATAGATAAATCCTACAAAAGCACCTACCAGCACACTAAGGTCCTAACCATTATCCTAATAACCCCTTGTTTCTCCAAAAGTTTTGAAGTAAAAACTAATTTGGAGACCCTCTACTTCCCCTGATTTCAGACTGAAGTCAACTGGAAAATAGGATTCAGGTTACAGAAATTTGTTTCATACACAAATTAGCTATAATGTTACTTTTGCCAAAAACGGATACTCTGTTTTTTCAATCTAAATGTCTGTCTGGACATTGCTTCCTTGAATTGAATTTACCAGATTTCTCAGTAGCTAACCATTTTCTTTCAAAGGGAATTAATCCAGAGTATAATTGTGTTGCCTTTTTGCTAAGATTGTACCACCTTAAGTCTATGGCCCGCAGCTGCAAATAAGAAGTGGCAGGGACCCACATGGTCATATTTCCGTACCATAACCTGGAGCAATCATTAAAAGTGTTAGATTGCATCATGAAGTTTAGTCCTAATTTGACCTGATAGTGGAAAGCTCTGTAAAGTGAATTGTGACAGTAACTCTAACAGCAGCTGGGCACAAAGAGATCATTGATCTTCTTTCACAAGAGTCAGGAAAATTCTTCAGTGCTCCCCTGAAAGCCCAGGAATCATTTGCATCTGTATGGCAGACATCATTGCCTGTGAACTCACTGACAAACACACTTCATTCTGAGATGTTTAATTTGCTGGCTCCATTGGGTGAGAAATGTCATTCTCCAAGGACCCCACCCCCACCCTTCCCCCGATATGCATACTTTCCAAAGTGCGTGTTATGAAGTCAGATAATCTGTATTTTGACGTGACATGAAGTAACAGCTGGTCAGCTCTCTAAACCAGTCAACCTGGTTTTAGATGAGATTACGTTACCACGTGGACTTAATTGTGATCATAAACTACAGCAATAGCAAAAATCTGTAACACTCATGTTTATTATGTTTTCCTTTATTTTTTATCAATTTGTGCTTCCCTTTAGACAAACTGTATATTTTGTGGGGTTAGGCAGTGAGGGGACAAGATGGGAGGAGACATGAATGAGCAAAGTTCAAAGTTTTATTACGTTTACCCTCAGGAATAAAAGGGCAAGGACAATGAGAACTATCTAAGATTTTAGAAAATGTCTAACATTGCTCTGTTAAACTGTTCATGGCTCCCTCGTCTATTTTTCTTGCAGTGACTATCAATAGGACGCTTACAAAGTTAGACGTGCCATGAACTCATTTTAGGGACAATAAGCAAGTTAATAGTTGAATAAAATGCATCCTACTTCGTAGGCAGATTGGGGGAGATGAAAAAGGAACCCTCAAAATAGAGGAGGCAGGAGTTTTTAAAAAGGCCAGCAAAGCAAGGTGAATCTCTGGGAGCACAGCAAGGAATGGTCCCCAGGCCAAGAAGTACCCCCTGGATTTAGGCTCTATAGATAAGATTCCTGTGTTGCATAAAAGAATGAACTAAATAACCCCAAAAGTTTCCCCCTAGTCTAACATTTTCCTAATATGTTTTTAATCTAATGATGTCATCATGTATAGTGGGAAATTAGTAGAACTAGCTTCCATAAGAGATTTAAAGATTAAATTCTATAGTTTTGGTGAGAATTACAATATGGTAATTGCTTATATTTTACATTTAAGTCATAATTTCTGCAGGAAGAATCCTTGAAATTAAAGTGGTAGTTTTCTTTTTAGAATTTAAATAGTTTTAATGGGGCTATTTTACTTACAATAGCATTCAGCATGGATCACATATACATGACACAGAAAAGATCTTCTAAGTACCTATTGATTTACTGATTTATTGGCTTTATTTTGTGTTGTCTTAGGGGATGAATAAAAAAAATACAATAAACGTGGCTAGAAAGCACTGGTGTCCTAGGATTTTGCTATCTATATAGCCCTTGTTCTCAACACTACAAATCTTTGGAGACTGTATGGGGTCCCAGAGAATATAAAATGTGGATGCATATTCAATCAATCAACTTACTGAGTGGCATGTCTTTCTCACCTTGATATGAGATCCTTTTCTATAAGAAACAGGCCTGTGATGTTGTGCTTAAATTATCAGCATTGCCACATAATCTGGATCATATATGAGGTGGACACAGAGAAAGTACTTGAAATCTCAGTTTTGTTTAGTGCCAAACAAAAATCTGTATGCTAGGAAGAGTAACAAAATACCTAAATCCCTAAAATTATCATCTGGGACTAAATAAACAGTAAAACAATTATAGTCAAATATCTATGACTGAATACTTTTAATTTAGCAGATTCTTTTCCTGGACTCCAACTTCTAGAAAAAGGAAAAGCCAACAATGAAAAGATTCAATGAGGAAAAAAGGTCTATCCTTGAATCAGAGCAAATTCAGACCAGTCTCCGCACACTGCACATCAACAACCTAGAAATTGAAATGGAATAGAAATAGAAATTCAAAATTATGGTAGTGGCAGTTAATATTTATTGAGTGTCTGCTATATGCCAGATGTAATGCAGAATCTTCTACATACATAATTTCATTTTAATCCTTTTAACAATCCTATGAGTTAGGCACTGTTATTAGCTTCCTTTTATAGATTAAGGCTCTGAAGTTCTGTAAGATCTTCAGTCATCTACTTAATAAGGCAGGGAAATGGACTAATATATTATTCTGTAAAATTATCAAATGCAAAACAAAATAAGGAAAAAAAATGCTGATTAACCTCATTAATCAGAACCTCTTAATCCCTGAGCATTCCTTTTGATCAAGCTTTCACCTTCTTGCAGTATAGTTCTCCAATGATGGAGATGCATTTGAATTCTAATTATCTTAAGTAATGTTGATATAATCAGCATCATAACTTCTAAGTTGTGGCATTAATTCTTGATTATCAGCTATCACGTCTTTAATTGGTTAATGGAACGAGTCACCTACCCCTCCCTGTGGAGTATTAATTCATTAATTCAACACTCACTATATGCCAGGCACGGCGATAGGCACCAGGGATACAGTTGTGGGTTGGGAAGAGTTGTGGGGGGAAGATCCTCGTTAGAAGAGTTTACAAGCTGAAATTGTTTTTTTTTAATTCATTTAGAATAAGATAATCATAACTTTAAATATATATTTTTTATCTTGTTAATCTTTGCAACAACCCTGTACAAATGTTATCACTCCATTTTTACACATTATGAAACTAAGAGTAAGGGAGATTACATGAATTGCCAGCTAGTAAAAGACACAGCTTTGGGTTTTAGCCCTGATTGAAACACATGCTGTATCCACTATGCCATTCCATCCCCCATAGAGCTTGTTTTGGTCAGTATAATATTGCAGAAGGAAATACCAAGAAAAGTTTTTCTAACAGCACACTACTCACATTTGACCCTGGGACCACTCAGGTGCAAGAAACCTCTTCATTTGTAAATTGTATAAAAATCTAGTCTTCTTTGAAAATAGTCTTGGCCTTATCTGAATGTTTTTTAATACATTGTTATGTATTTAATACATTGCTATGTATTGATGTTTGTTTCCTTAGTTCTTTCTAATCATGATAGGGATTTAATAGAACATGGATATGATGCAGTGAACAGTTGACTTAAGATACAGAAGTGAGTTTTCATTCCTTCACTTAGTTACTCAGGTGATGTAAAGGAAAAATGTTTGACAAATCCCAGAAAACATTTAATGGAGGTGTGCCAAGTGGAGTCTGATTGCTGAAGAAATGGTATTTGTTGTGTGGGCTGAAAACATTAGCCTAGGGATACTTTAACTAAAACCAATAATGTACAGACATTTTGTTAGGATCTTAGCAGTCATTTTACTGAAACTTGATTGACTTTTAGCTGACTGGACTCCAAGCTTTTATTGACCGTTTACAACATTGCCTCAAGAATTGTATAGCTGCTGCCCATTGAAACATTGAGGGTTAAAGAATGAGCCTGGCAGGCCAACCTGATTCCTCTTTTGATAGGATTAGGGAACCAGTGGCTAAAAGGCTTAAGAGAGATCACCTAACTTTGGTCTTTAACAAAGCTTTTGATTCCACATTTCATGAAGTTTTAATTGAAACACTTGAAATTCCAGGTGCTGGTGCCAGATGAGTAAGAAACCCTCTGCTCCTCCCGGGCTGAAGCATGTAAGACCTAGAGAGTAGACAGTGCCTTCTGCCGTTTTAGATGATGCAGCAGCAACTAGTAAAGTAACCATGCTGTGGCATCATTTGGAATGGATAGAAGTAGCACTAGCCAAACCCGGGTCATTACTCCCCAGCACTCCAACTACTAACTAATCTCATTGCAAGGTCTGTATCTTTGTTTCCTTCTCTCATTTGCCATAGAATTGTGGTTTTCTTTTGTAGAAACCTCTGTTATTGTTGGCAGTGACTTTGATGCCAGGATGCTCTAATGATATCTGCATCACCTTGCAGTGAAAGAATGGAAAAATGTCAAGGGACAGTCTGAGGAATACATAACCAAGCTTTTTCAAAGGAACCGTGGGTTTAACCATAGCCACATTTAAAGAAGACCTTATCTCTTTTAAGGAAGGAGGTAGAAGATAATTTGATAGCTTGTGGCCAAAAATGCTAATTTCCCAGAAACGTCAGGGATCTTCTTATAAGACTGAGTGACAGTCTTACAAGACCGTATGTTTTAAATCTGTACTTGTCAACAAAATCTGGAAAAATTACAGAAGGCAACTGGTTTTAAGGAATTCACCTATTATTCCTAGTTTCTTAAGATTTAGAGAGTTTTCCTCTAGTGGCTCATATAATACAATCTAGAGACATCCCAGTCCTTAATGGAATCTGGATTTTGGCTTTCTTTTTCTTCTTTAGGATTGAACCAGCTGCCCTTTGACCCTGCCAACAACAACGAACCCCTGCAGTTTGGTAGTGCCAGTGGCCCTCTGGTCACAGAAGGCCTCATTGAGAATGGAGGGGAGTCAAGCAAGAAAAGAAAGAGAACAAATGCTCCTTCAGGTAAGCTAGGCAATAATGCACTGTCTTAAGCCAGTGCTATTGAGTCAGCATTTTCCCAGAGCCTAGTATGTGATTGACACTTCGCTGGGATTTGTAGAACCACAGAAATAAGAAAGAGTCCCCTGCCCTCAGTGAACTCACGGTGGGGTAGAGTGGGGGGGAAGCACATACAAGAATAACTAATAATGAGATAGAGTATCATTGGTAATGTGGCTAACTGTGGAAAACAGGGTAAAAAACCCTATGAGAGCACAAATGGGGAAGAGTATAATTCAGCCTTGGGCATTGTGGAACACTTCACAGCAGAAGTGACCTTTGTAGCTGACCCTTGAATGGGTAGGCTTGACACACACACACAAAAAAAAAAGATGAGTAAAAAACATTGATTTAAGTAGAAGGATTTCATGAGTGAATGCTTTCACTGTATGTTTTTCTTTGCGTGTCCATGTGGTGGGCTACCCTCACTTTTACCCGTAATGCAGATAACTGCATATATTTGCATCTCCCCACCCCAGCCTTGTTTCCCCCAGTACACAATATGCCCACATGTGTTTTATGCCCTCATAGTTCTCTTAGAACAGGTGACGAACTGATTGCCCTAAATCGTTTATAATAGTCAACTGAGTTTTTATCCTCCCCTGCAATCCTCCTTTACCTTCATGTTCCATTAGCCTATTCTCGGGTTAAATTTCTCCAAAACAAGTGGGGAAGCAACAGGAGAACCAATTCTTAACTGATCATTTGATACTTTAAAATTGTATCTCTTTGTTGCTTGGCTAGTCATTTGAAAACAGTATCCACAGTGTGTAGAAACTGATCTGAGATTGGGGATTAGCCTAATAGACACATTCACGGTGCTTTGTTTTGTTGTTTTTGTTTTTGTTTTTTTTTACTATTTTATATTCACCTTGTAACATGGAGCATGTTTACAAACATATAAGATCATATCTGATTCGAAGATTATACGTCTTTTCACTTATAAATCAAGGTATTTGTCAAATACAAATTTGGAAAACAAAAACACAGTAAAACACAGCTCTCTGGAGCTCTCAAGAAGAGTGATTTTTAGACAGCTGTATTTTCTGGAACATTGGAAAAGCATAGTTTATAGCTAAAGAACTGGTGTGAGTTCTAATCCCAGCTCTATTTCTGTTTGTGGCTTGGGGGGGTGGTTCCTTAACCTCTCTGAGTTTCACTTCAATTGTAAAGTAGAAATGGTACTAAAACCCACCTATTAGGATTTAAACACAATTATATAAGGTAAAGTGCTTAGCATGATGTTTGCACACGGTAATCACTTAATAAATGTTGCTATTTTGTTATCATTATTATTATATGATAATATTATGAACTTTACCTGTTTGAGTATCAACACATTTCACATTTTTAGGTTAACCATTATGGATACAAATTGCATGTGTGTGTGTGTGTGTGTGTGTGTGTGTGTGTGTGTGTGTGTAAATGTATCTGCCTTTTTAAGGAATGTATTCAACTCTGATCATTTAGAGGCATAATTCCAGATATTAGTTATTGTACTGCACTATAATACTCTATTATAGTTTTCAGGGTTTACTAAGGAATATAGGCCTTTTATCTCTACAATAAAATGTCCTACAGTCTGGTAGCTTTTTAGTTATTACAGCCATATTTTATACATGTCCTGTCTCCTTTCTGCAGTCTGCAGTCACTTCTGGTTTCTCTCAGTGTCCCTTCATGCAGCAGCCCTTTTTCTCCTTCTAATCAGTTACAAACACTAAAAAACAAAAAACCCAGGGGCACCTGGGTAGCTCAGTTGGTTGAGTATACAACTCCTGCTCAGGTTATGATCTCACAGTTTGTAAGTTCAAGCCCCACGTGGGACTCGCTGCTGTCAGCGCAGAGCCCGCTTCAGATCCTCTGTCCTCCCTCTCTCTCTGGCCCTCCCCTGCTTGCAGTCTATCAAAAATACATTTAAAAAATAATAAAACATTAAAAAAAAAGCCAGCCATTTCCAAGTTGGTATGTCAGATCCGTATGTTAAATCAGCTATAAGAGAACCTGGTATGGAAAGAGTTAAAGGATTTAGGGCATCAACTTTAGGAAATCTATTTTGGCTGCTCTGAGGCCTTTTTTGATCACTTATTAGTTTTTCCACTGTGTTCTTAATAAGTGATGTGCTAGTTTAGAGTAATACCTCCTGAACTGTAGTTAATTCATGAGAGTGAGGAAAGGGGTATGAATTCATTGGAATTGTGAAGTAACTTTAAAGAATTGCAGTTTTATTTCTAATGAGCATATTCAGTGAGAGCAAAGTAACCGTTGCAGATATAGGATTTTAGCAATAGATTATACTAATCTACAATTAGCAGAATCAATTTGCATTCAAATAATGAATATGCTGAGGTTCTTAAAAAAAAAAGACTATTTTCTTTAAATAGGTGAAATAGGCCCTGGCAGGCTAAATTAGCTCTCTTGCAATCTTTTTCACACTGTTTGCTTAGTGAACCCTTTCTTTGTAAGTAGTACCCTTTCTTTGTGGCTCCAGCCCAGGTTAAATTGCCACAAATTCCAAAAATGTGAAGTCCAAATTAATGAGGTTTTACTATATGGGGAAGCTCTTATAATTGCTCAGCTGGCAACCTTACAGCATTGTAAATAGGTAGATTGCTTTGTAATTGTATTTTCGTCCTTTGTCACTGTTCCCTGCATCTCAGCAAGGAGGAAGGCTAGGGTTGGAAGTCCTTAACAGAACTACCAGTCATTTCAGTTCTAAGCTGAGCTACACATCCAGCCATTATATCACTGAACCATGTGACCCCTTTGAATCAAAGCCATCTTTCTCACTCTCCTGTCACTGCAAATGAGGAGGGGTCTTTGACTGCAGTTCTAGTTCCTCACTACACATTCTGGTTTTCTTCCTTTCCCATCCCTCTTATTTCATCCTTTTCTACAATTTGCCTCTCTCCTTTTATACTAAAATTGATTTCTTAAAGGTCACAAGTGACCTCCAAATTGTCAAAGTCCCTGGCCTTTTGGCTGGTCTCAACCACTTTGACCTGTTTTGTTCATTTGATGCTGTTAACAACCTTCCCTACCTTGAATTCTCTCTACTTCTGCTTTCCTTGGCAATGCACTTTACAGATTCCTCATCCTTTTCTGTCTCCTTCAAGCATTCTTTCTCCTTTCTGTCCCTACCTCCACTTTCAGTGAGTATACTATCATCCACATTTATAGGTGAAGAAATAAAGGTTTGATAAACTAACCTAAGGATGAACACCTAGCAAGTGGTTTAGGCAGGCCTCTAACTCCAAAACCTCTCTCCAACTCTTATGCCACAGTTATGCCTGTAGATATTAGGAATCCGGACCCATTACTAAAATATATGTTAGGGGCGCCTGGGTGGCGCAGTCGGTTAAGCGTCCGACTTCAGCCAGGTCACGATCTCGCGGTCCGTGAGTTCGAGCCCCGCGTCAGGCTCTGGGCTGATGGCTCAGAGCCTGGAGCCTGTTTCCGATTCTGTGTCTCCCTCTCTCTCTGCCCCTCCCCTGTTCATGCTCTGTCTCTCTCTGTCCCAAAAATAAATAAACGTTGAAAAAAAAAATAAAAAATAAAATAAAAAAAAAAATAAAATATATGTTAAACATTGGTGGCACACTAAGGAAATCTGTGTTCGTGTGAGAGTAAGGTGAGCAGATTTGATCATTTCTAGGATCCCTCTAAACTCTGAGATCCCATGGTCTCTTCAGCTTTTCTTTCCCTGCTACTCTATAAAACAAGTCTTCTAGTTCAGCCAAGGTAATCTGCTACAAGACCAGCATTGCACCCACCTACTTAGTACCTTGCTCATGCCATTTTTTTTTTTGTCTAGTGTGCTCTATCTCCTTTAACTTGTCAAAATCCTGTCCAACTAAACGTACCTGCTACAAATCCAACCGTCTCCAGTAGGCTTTCTGGATCATCAGTTAGAATTGCTCATTTGTACCTGTGAAACCCCTTGGTGGTCATATTCATATGACTCATTTGACACTGGTTATAGATTACCTTGTTGTTATCTGTTCATGTAAATATGTCTTAGCCTTTTAACTCAGTCATTAACCCATTATTGGAAGGGCCCCTGACTCCTGCTAAAATGGCTTTTAGCAAAGATACAGTGTCTTGCACACAATAGATGCTCAAGAAATATTTATTGATTGATCATGTATCTGGATGAATAATTGCTTTACCCTGGCCTTAATATTTTCTATTATTCTCTTATCACTGCCAGAGTAGAGCTGTGTATAAAACTGGGCACTTTTGGGGTGCCTGGGTGGCTCAGTTGGTTAAGTATCCAACTCTTGATTTCAGCTCAGGTCATGCATATATCATGGTTTGTGAGATCCAGCCCTGCATCAGGCTCTGCTCTGAGTGTGGAGCCTGCATAAAAGTCTCTCCCTTGCTCCCCCCACCGTGTGTGTGTGTGTGTGTGTGTGTGTGTGTGCACGCACACTGTGTCTCTCTCAATAAATAAATAAATTTAAAAAAATAAAATAAAACTGGACACTTGGTATTTCATGTTGATCAATTGACTTCCTCACTTGACCCTAAAGGTCAAACTCCAAACATTTGTAAGATTATATCCTTAGATAAGCCACACATCAGATCCAGGTGCTTGTGAAAAGAATACCTGGCCCTAATGGAATCCTTGCCTCTTTACCAGGTGAAATTTCATGAGTGCCCAAGGAAAACTCAGAGGTAGAGTTTGGATGTCCTGTCCCAACTCCTCAGTGAAGTAGATCAGTAATCTGGATTAGATAACACTGCAGTATTTGACCACAAACCCTTCCTTTGTAGATCTGGCTGCTTTGCAGCTTTTATCTTAAGGCAATCTCAGCATTCTTTAGAGTGTGTTTGCTCTCAAATTTTACCTTTTCCTTGTAGAAATGTTTCCTCAGTAATGGTGCAGTAGCACAAATTTTCTGAAATTGCAGTGAGTCCACTTATTCAGATGATACTTCATGGCTCAAGAGTAGAAGATTGTTAAAACCTCATCAAATTATAATGACTGTCCAGAAGATGCCAACTGCCTTCTTGTTTGATATCCACCTGGACTTGTAGAAGCAGAGATACCAATCCTCTTCTCTTACTCTAAAGTGGAAGAATCCATGAGTCAATAAGGCCATCAGATGATCACTAAAATTGAATGCATTGTTTTAAGCAACCTCATGACACATTAGTATTCAAAAGAAAATGTCAGCTCTCTGGAAGAGTAGGCAACTAACCTGGGGATAATTATGATACCAGAGTGATGATGCAGATGTGGACATACTCCTGTTTCCATTGTCTTCTCTCATAGACCTGTACTGAAAGATAGGTTTGCACTTAAATACATGATGCCCAGTACTGAGTAGTATTATTCTCAAAGTTCATGTGAGTGATGAATAGCTCAGTATGGAAAGAGGCATCCTCAACCATTTTCCATTTGCAATAACGTCTGAATCCCAACTCCAAGAGTTAAAGATCTCCAGGAAGACCCTTCTGTTCAATAATAATTTGCATCAGTATGGCAATTCTTTCTTTCCTTAATATATTTTCATATTTGTTTCATTTTAGAGATGAAGTGCTAATAACCAGAGAGGAGAAATGATTTTGACTAAGGTGGACTAGCATCTCCAGGAATGTTATGATAAGGACCTCCAGATAGTATCTAAACTTGATCATAGACCCCTAACTCATTTTCCAAGTATTCCTTTAGAATTTCTGGAAGTCAAAGTGAGACTTGACAATAAAGACAGTGAAGAGTTCTAGCACTGCCAAGGCGAGATTAATAGGATGAAGTGGGCCTGTACAGCACCAAGTCAGACATAAGGAAGAATTATATTGGAATGAATGGTTACGGGGAAGTTGCTTAAGCCTGTTTGAGAGAGAAATATAAAAGTGAGATAAGCACTCATCTGTTTGGGAGTACTTTTGTTTCCTTTCCTACCTAGAAGAGGGGCGATGAACCAGAAAACTTTTCTATGACACTTAACAGCCTTTTGATTTACCTCAGACTCACAGGGCTGAGACTTTTATTTCACATGTACTTTGAAGTCCACAAATGAAAGCATTGATTGTTTTTAAAGAGATAAAATGCCACCATTTTATATCTTCGTGTTTGGTATTTCTAGCATGTCAGCTGAATTATTATATTTCCAAAAGCAAGAAGAGCCTATTATTCCTTCAAATGGAATTAAAATAAGAAAAAAAGACTAACAACCCTACTCAGTTTCTTTAGTCCATTGGACATTTTTATCTGATTACAACTTCAAGAAATAAAACCATATGTTGATAATTAGATGATCCCAAAAGTAAGCTGACTTCTGTCTCTCTCACATTGATAGAAACTCATTGTGAAATGTTTATCTTCATGGATTGTCACGGGGACGGGAGATTGAAGGTGGTACAAAAGAGGCAGGATAGAAAAATGCAAATATATCTGTCTTAAGTTGGCCCCACCATGAGAATGGCTTTGGAATGATTTTGTGACTTTATTGTATCTAAGCTTTTAGTACTTCTCTTGGCAGACACCAAGTGTGAGTCAGCCTCATGTGTTGGTAATAGAAGGGCTATTGGCGGATGTTGACTCACAGCATTTTAGAGTTAGAGGCAACCTTGCCTAACTCCATCATTTTCACAAAGGAAGAAGCAGAGACCGAGAGAAGAGGCGTATCTAATGTCACAGAGTGGGGTGCCTGGGTGGCTCAGTCGGTTGATCATCGAACTCTTGGTTTCAACTCAGGTCATGATCTCACAGTTTGTAAATTCGAGCCCTGCATAGGGCTCTGTGCTGGCAGTGTGAGGCCTGCTTGGGATTCTCTCTCTCTCCCTCTCTCTCTGCCCCTCCACCACTTGCACTGTCTCTGTCTCTCTCAAAATAAATAAATGAACTCAAAATAAAATAAAGTCATATGGTTAATTAGTGGCAGAACCAGAACTACCAGAGCCATATAATCATTTCAAACTGGTTAGGACTGTGGCATGCAGTTGATTCATCTGTACTGCAGAAAGCGCGTCTATAACCTTAGAGGAGCTGGCTACCCCCATGCTAATAGTATTACGGGATTTGTAGCAAGCTAACCCAGTGGTATATGACATCCCATATTTATTCTACCTGCTACACAGGGGAGGGCCCTTTGATCTCAAGCTACAAAAGAAGTTTGAGACTGGGAAACACCTATGAGGAAATTGCCTCTGTAGAGCTGGACTCTAGCAGCTCAGAAAATCATAGAATAAGATATTTGTGACCTTTGCTTACTTGGCAGGGGACAGTTTGTGTCCCCTATCCTAGCCCACCTTTATGGAAACTCTATCCAAACGGGAAAAAAAATGTATAATATTTATCTATGATTTAAACATTGTTATATAGTTTTTTCTGAAGTATCTCTTTCAATATCTTGATTTCAAGGATCTCTTTCAATATCTTGATTTCAAGGTAAGGACTTGTCTGAAAAAAGTCAGTTTTACATCAGTATAGCTCAATTTCAGAGTAAGAGGATTCTTAAGATTTGAGGAGGTTGTTTTCCTCTCCTGTTAGAATGGTAACATTACCAAAGCAACTGTCCTTGATCCTGGGGTCTGTATGGGCCTCCTTGGCCTTAATGACAGAAAGGAACATTCTCAGGCATGTAGTGAAAAGAATACTAAAGATTGTAATTTTGGTACTGGGCATGCCACTTGGTAGTATTTTGACCCTGGGTAAATCACAGAAGCCTTTTCTTTTAAACCTCACTTTCCACATCTGTTAAAGGAAAGTATTTTGAAAACTGTCAGATTTTTACTTCTTTTACTTTTATAGTTACTGCTTCTGCTTGTTAGGGGTTGAGAGTGTGAGGGCTTTTCTCCTTCCAGTTCTGAATCAAACTGAAAACAAACACAGAAAGGCGTGTGAGGAATAAAATGTTGTATCAGCTTTATTATAAGTAAAACTGGATGAAGAACATGGCTTAAGCCTAAGGCCTAATGAGGCTCCCTACCATCTCCAACTCCAAATGTATGCTTTAATATCCGCCTATGGGTCAGATTGAATCCGCAGAGCAGATTACTTCCCCAGCCACTGTCATTGAGAGTGATGGCCTATGTCACAATTCAGTGGAAGCTACAAATTAAGAACAAGGTGGGTCTGTGGGCATGCCACTGGAAAACAGCACCTGTGCCCTAACTAAGCTCTGCTCAGTTTATAAGAGATAGAAGATCATCTTAACACAAGGGCATTTTGTCCTGAGAGCCAGGATGGAAAAGTTGAGCCCTACATGAGCACTTATTTTTATTCTAATCTTAGTAATCAAATAAATTAATTCTCCTGTGCCCAGGAACAAGTAGGCATGGGTGAAAGCCCCGGGAAGTTTCTTTAGTACTCCTGTCTGTCCTCTCTCACAAATTGAATGGTTGTTCCCTCCTTGCCACAGAATGGTGGCAAATAGGACAAGAGCCCCCACGATCCCAAAATTGCTGTTCATTTGAAGATTAACATGAATTTTGATTTTTCTAAGTCCTATCATTAGAATTTTTTTAAGCCAAGGGAAACTAGCAATGAGAATTCACTGTGTGGTACAAAGAAATAGGGTTGTTTTCCTACAGGTGTTACATTTATAGTTTTACTTTTCCATATATTAAATCAAGACAAATTCTAGATGGAACTCAACCTTCTATTATTTGAATTAGCCTCAAAGTAGTACCTCACAGTGAAGAGATTTCATTTTCGTGAATTTCAAACACAGAATACCTCTGCCACCATGTCAGCATGGCCATTCACATGGGGTTGCAAACTCTACAGGTCTTCCTTTCCCTTCTGTGACCCCAAAGTATAATAATTTAAATACCTTATTACTACTACCACTTCTAGCTAATACTGTGGAACATCTACTTCATGCCAGACACTGTTCTAAATATTCCAAATGTGTCAGCTTATTTAATTCTCACAGAAACTCTAGGATTATCCTCATTTTACTGATAAGGAAACTTAAATGTAGAGAAGCTAAGCAATTTGTCCAAATAGTAAATACAGGAGGTAAGTTCCAAACCCAGGCAAAGTCACTCCAGAATCAGTGTCCAGAATCAACTGAATCAGAATGGAAATGGGGGCGAGGGCCAGCATCAGTGTTATTCATTTAAATCAGAATTGATTTATCTGATGACTAAGAATAAATATAAGTGCTTATTCAGGACTTAACTTCTACATCTGGCTCTCAGGTCAAAATGCCCCCCGAGTTAAGATTACCTTCTGTCTCTAATAAAGTGAACAGAGCTTCCTCAGGGTACAGAGCACACCCCAAATGACTCCACTTATGTAGCCAGGCTTAAGAACCAATGTAGCTACTCATCCTGCATCACAGTAACTAGGTGTTCCTGAACCACTGTGGTTCAGAATGTTGGACGCTTGTAGTATTCCATGACAAAGTATGTCTAGAGTCTTCTGCCAAGAATGGAAATGACAGGAAAGCAATGGACTAAAAGGTGGCAAATAAAGTGATTGTGTAAATGTTGACTAGGTATTGCAACACAGAAAGAATAGACTGCCTAATTTGCAATTTTCTTTTTCTGCTCTACTTCCTGACATGCATTTATTATCTATGGAAATAAAAATCCATGAAATTCCCTCTTGTAATGGGGTAGGAGACAGTTTTGATTTTTTCCCATCATCAATTTCCTTGATAATGTGAGCTATTCCATTTAAGCCATGTAGGTTGCAGTATCTCACATTGAGCAACTGCTTGTGTTACAGAATTAATCTTAAAATATTTTGCTTTTTCTACATTTGAATTTTAAGCAAAAGCAACTTTCATATGCAAGCTGTTTTATGGAATGTGGTGAGTGAGGGGGCTGATGAGAGTGGCACAGAAAGCCATTATAGATATGTACAACTGCTGAGATGGGATATACTATTTTGGGAGGGTGGGCAGGTTTCAGCAGGTGGCATTCCCAAGCTACAATCACTTTTTCCTGTATATCTGATTCAGTGACAACAGTACAGGAGTAGCAAATTTTATTAAATATTGAATATATGCCAATGGCTATAAACAAGTGCTTTACATATATAACCTCGAGAAAACTTCACAGCAAATCTGTAAAATAAATATCATTTTCTCCTTTGTTTATAGATAAGAAAACTGAAGCTCAGTAAAGTGAGGAAAACTTCCCAGGTTGCAGCTGTCAGTAGTAGAACAGGACTTAAAAAGAAGGGGACAAGGGGCACCTGGGTAGCTCATCAGTTAAGTGTCTGACTCTTGATTTGGGCTCAGGTCATGATCTCACAGTTTGCGGGATCGAGCCCCATGTCGGGCTCTGCACTGACAGTGTGGGACCTACTTGGGATTCTCTCTTTCCCCCTCTCTCTCTGGCCTTCCCCCTCTCATGCTCGCTCGCTCTCTCTCTTTCTCTCTCTCTCTCTCAAAATAAATAAACTTTAAAAAATAAAAAGAAGGGAACAGGGTAACATAATTGTTAATAGCACACACGTATATTCCTGGCTTTGACCTTTGGCAAGTTATGGCAACTCTTTGAGCCTCAGTTTTCTCACCTATAAAATAGAAATAACAATACAAAGTATACAGGTTGTTTTGGGATTAAGTGAGAAATTGAATAAATAGTGCTCAGTACATGGTGGTCTTTTGTTCAGTCAATATTTATTTAGTCTTAATAAGTATGAAGCATTGTGGGAGGCATTAAGAGAACAGCTGTGAATAATACTGGCTCAGATCCTGGCCTGTGACCCTCACAGGCTAGTGAGGAAGATAGTCATTAAGCAAATAACTATACAACTAATTATTTGCAATTATGCTGAGTGCTATGAAAGAGTGGCTGCTTACAGCGAACACTCAGTAAATAAGAACAAATATTTACTGAGTGGCTTTTATATGCTGGGCCCTATTCCAGGTAGAGAACTGTGTGCAAGTACACAATTGGATGAAGAGTAGAGACATTTTCATGGAATTTTATTTCAGACCAGGGTTGATGTTAACAAAGACATCTTTGTTCCTTTAGTCAATCAAGGAAGTAGGAGAAGGGAGGTAAAATTTCAGAAGATGTTTGGTTGTGTTCACTGAGAAGGGAAGATACCAAGTTGAGAATATGTCATCTTTCCCCAAAATTAGTTCCTGGGAATCATGCAACTTGTTTAATGTCAAGGGCATTCCCAGGACGAGTGGCCTTTGTATCTGGCAAGATACAGCTTTTAAGAGGCTTGTGTGACAAGCCACAGGGACCAGGCTCTCCACCTGAGATGAATGCTAAATGCTGATTTGCCTCAGAACTTGGCATAAAGTCTGAGCAGGAAACAAGTAAGTCATAACTACGCACTGTTTTCAAATGCTGATTTAAATATCATCTCATACAAATAGTGGTTCTACTGGCAAGCTATTTTCTAATCTGTTCTTTTTTACTCCTCTCCATAATTACCCTGATCTAGGAGGAACAGCCTGAAAAACATTGACTAATGCATACTAAATTATCTCAGCAAGGTAACCACAAGACTTCAGCTTCTCTTGATTTTATGCCAGATCTCTGTTAAGCAGTTATTACCAATGTTAAGTGTGTGCAGAGGGGCCTACAGATCTTCCAGGCTGGAGATTGCTGTCAATAAAGACTGTTGTCCTTTGCCATGAGGTGCCACTCTTTCTGTGGCATGACGTGCAAAGATACCTTTTACCTTTTGTCCTCCTGTCAAACAGCTGGTCAGTTGGAGAACTTTGTGTTGAAGCTCAGGCTGCCCAGAAGTGTTCTCCATGTTTATTGGAATGAGTCAGATAAAAGTATCTAAGGAACTTGATTCTCTGCCTTTAACTCTGGAACCCTAGCTAATGAAGTTAAGTGTGACTTGGAACTTAACACATCAGTAGCTGAAACTCTTTTCTACATAACTCTGTGAAGAAGGTCCCAATATTAGTCTCATTTTACACATCAGGTAGTGGAGAATCAGAGGCTCAATGGCTTGCCCAAGATTAAACAGCCATTAAGCTATTCAGACCCAGGTTTTAGATGATGGGTCCTGTGTACTTTGCAGCATGTCCCACACTGCTTTCTAAGATTTCTGAAGAAGGCAGTGACATGATCTGAGCTGTGCTTCCAAAAGATACTCCAACCAAAGTGTTTTTATTGTGGATTATAAAGGGGCAGAACTAGAGCTGGACACACAGGTTGGAAGACTTTTGAAATAGCCCTGGAAAGTGAAGTATGTGCAGTTTAGAGTCAACTTAAAAAGATATGAAAATCACTGGGCCCAGTTCTCGATCTTATTAGACAAATATGATTACCCCGCTTTTACAAGTGACTCAACTTCAACTCAGCCCAAGTGACTTGCACAAGGTCTCAAACTAGTTTGGGCAGAAAAGAGCTGAAACTCCGAACTTCTTCCTAGTACAGTCCTCTCTCCACTGAAGGTATGGGGTCTCCCAAATCTTGTTTGTTTGTTTTTAACAAATATTTTATCGAAGTACATAAAAATGCAAAATTATACATATCAAACAATGAACTTTCACAAACAGGACACTTGTATCACCAGCACCTAAAACAAGGCACAGATGATTTCTGGCACCACAAATATTCTGATGCCCTTTTCCGGTCATTTACTTCCCCACCAAGGATAACATCTGCCCTGGTTTTCTCTCTTTTTAGTAACTGCTTGTTGGGTCATGTCTGAGATTGGAAACTTTACTATTGGAATCTTCCTGTTTATGGATACTCAAATTACTCCTATCTTTTGGCTGTCATAAACAGTGCTGTAAGGAACATCCACAAACGTTTCTCTGTACATGTGAGCAGGTATTACTCTGGAATAAAGTTGAAAGAGTAGGATTGCAGAGTTGGAGCGTTAAGGGCTTTGTACATTGTTTTTAATTTATTTTTTATTGAAGTAAAGTTGACATGCAATGCTACATTAGTTTCAGGTACAACATAGTGATTCCACAACTCTATACATTACGCTGTGCTCACCATACAACGCTATTACAGTGTCATTGAGTATATTCCCTATGTTGTACCTTTCATCCCTGTGACTCATTCCAGAGCTCGAAGCCCATGCCTTCCATTCCCCTTTACCCATTTTGCCCATCCCCTACTGCTTCCCCTCTGGCAACTACTGGTTTGTTCTCTGTATTTATGGATCTGTTTCTGCTTTTTTGTTTGTCCGTTTGTTTTGTTTTGTTTTTTTAGATTCCACATGAAATCATATCATATTTGCCTTCCTCTGACTTATTTCACTTAGCATAATACCCCCTCTATGTCCATCCATGTTTTTACAAATGGAAACTTTTCATTCTTTTTTGTGGCTGAGTCAATATTTCACTCTGTGTGTGTGTGTGTGTGTGTGTGTGTGTGCACGTGCGCGCGCACCACATGTTCTTTATCCATTCATGTATCATTGAACAGTTAGGTTGCTTCCATATCTTGGCTATTGTAAATAATGTTACAATACATGACGGTGCATATATCTTTTCAAATTAGTGTTTTCTTTCTCTTTGGGTAAATGCTCAATAGTGGAATTACTGGACCATATGGTATTTCTATTTTTAATTTTCTGAAGAATCTCCATACTGTTTTCCACAGTGGTTGCACCAATTTACATTCCCACCAACAATGCAGGAGGGTTCCCTTTTATCCACATCCTCACCAATATTTGTTATTTCTTGTCTTTTGATACTAGCCATTGTGACTGGTATGAAGTGATATCTCATTGAAGTTTAGATTTGCATTTCCCTAATGATGAGTGATGTTGAGCATATTTTCATGTGTTTGTTGGTGTCTAATCAAGTCCTCTGCCCGTTGTGTAATCATATTGTGTTTTGGGGAGGTATTTTTGGTATTAAGTTATATAAATTATTTATATATTTTGGGTTTTATACATTTTGATGGCTGATTCTCTCATGACTTCTACAAAGGCTTCACCAAGTCATCATCCCAACTGAGATGTTGAGAGAGCCATTTCCTCTCTTCTTGCCAGTACACGTTATCAATCCTATGACTTTTTGTCCCATTAGATGGGTGAAAACTTGTAACCCCTTTTGCTTTAAGTTGCATTTCTCTAATGAGTAATGAGTTTAAGCATCATTTTCAAATTTACTAATCCAATGTGTTTCTTTTATAAATCATTTCTGATATCTTCTGCTCATTTTTCTACTGTTGTTTGCCTTTTAATTTTGGACATGTAAGTGTTCTTTTATGTCGTAGAAATTAATCTTTTTTCTGTTTATTGTGTTGCAAATGTTTTCCCATGTATTTTAACATTGTTTATGTTCTGTTCTTTCAAATAAAACCTATTTTATAAAGTTATTTCCTTCTTGTAGATTCTGTTGTCTGTGCTGTAAATATGGAAAACCACATATTCTAGATTTTTCAGAGCAGCGTCAGTGTTATATGTTCCAACCCGTTGTCCCCAAAAGTACAAGTACATATGTCAAAACATGGTTTCACAATTATAAAGTCTGAAAATTTAATCATTTCGCCTATAGTGGTTGGCAGTACAGTTCTTGATCTGTATTCCAGACAGGGTCCAGGTGTTCTTTGAAGTAAAAAATATGGTAGCAGGACACACCTGCCTTTTAGCTGTGGAATCTGGTATGTGCTAAAGGGAATGTGAATATGGTGTAAACACTGATCATTCTCAACACCGTATCCCCAGCTGTCTTCTACTATGACACTCAGACAGCTTGGGTACTTTGGAATGTTTGGTTGCCACTTGAAAGTATTTGGTTACACAGAAGGAGGTCTGGAAAAGTTCTGTCTGGTGTCTATAAAGGGAAATGGAGATGCTGCTTTTGGTACATGGACAATCTCTTAAATTCCCACCCATATTCTTTAGGACTATAAAAAATTGGTTGAATCTGAGAAATAAAAAATGTTGCTAATCAAATTTTAAAGACTGTCAGATAGTATTTAGCCTACTTATGCAACCAGTTTAAAAGCATACTCAGCAGTAGACAATTGCAAACAAATAATAGGCTAATATGTTTACTCGGCAAACGTTTTTTGGGTGCCTACTGTGTGTCAGGTGATATTGAAAGGAAGAGTAAATGAACATGCTAATTTCTAGCAGAAAATGAGAGATGAATAAGACCTGGATGTTATCCATAATATGCCTACATCTGGTAAATAGAAATTATTCCCTTCCATTGATGAAAAACACATCCCTATGAATACGAAAGGGACCATATTGGTTAGTTTTTAGTTAGAATTACTAATTTTTCTTAAAATCAATAAAAATAAATTCACCCTGGTTTCCTGGTGCCAGGAAACAGTGCCTGTTTCCTGTATTTTTCTCTCAAGAACCCCATTATTATACTCTGTTTTCAGGAAAAGGTGGTAAACAAAACAAGTAAGCAAAACAAGATGCCTTGTCTTTTCCGAAAATTTCCTTTGTCTAAGTGTCAGTGACACCTTTAGGATATGAAATGGTGAAAACAGTTTTGGTTTGGATTGATGGGTGTTTAGATGGTAGAAATAAGAGAAAATACTGAATTTAGGGCTTTAAGCCTGTTTAAGCTGTGTCATAAGGAATAACACATTCTTCACTGAGAAATGTTCTGGGGTGATAATTGGCTTCCTGTTGCATACTGAACATAGTTTGAGAAGAAAATGCTTCCCCTAGATTATGAAACAGGCAATGTTGGTATTGTATTTTTAAAATTAACTCCATAAACAATTGTTCTGATAATTAGACTGTGTAGAGCTTCATGCTGAGGGTACATTTTCATTTTTGTATGCAATTTAAGTTTCTTAAGAGTAGGTCAGCTTAGGGGCGCCTGGGTGGCTCAGTCGGTTGAGTGTCCAACTTCGGCTCAGGTCATGATCTTGCAGTTCGTGAGTTCGAAACCCTGCATTGGGCTCTGTGCTTGCAAGCCTGGAGCTTGCTTCAGATTCTGTATTTCCCTCTCTCTCTGCTCCTCCCCCGCTCATACTCTGTCTCTCTCTCCCTCTCTCTCTCTCAAAAATAAATTTAAAAAACATTTTAAAAATTAAAAAAAGAGGAGGTCAGCTAAAAAAATGATCATGAATATTGGACTGATCATCTTCCCCACCACCACCACCACACCCTACCCTCTTACCTCCATCAAAGCTTAATTTGAGGTTTAGACCATTGGAGAAGTTCTAAAGCATCAGACTTTCAAGGATAGCTCTGCAATTTGGAATGACATCTCTCTGCACCCTGCCCTCCTCACAACATACATACACATATCATTTCTCATAATTGTTCTTGGAAGGGACCAGGGAGGCTTTGCTTCCAGGAGAGCTCCTGAGTTATTGTTACATATTAGCAGCAGCCCAGCCATTCTATCCCCTTCCTTGTAGAACAGGTGCTCAAGTCTTTCAGATTTCTTTGACTACTCTTGGCTAGTTTTCTTCCAAGACAAGAATTTGCAGCCCTGAGCACCACCAAAAGTGCCAGACAACCCCTGTAGAGGGTGGGGGGGGGGGTCCACTGTTATACTGAAAACTTAAGTGGGAATATGAAGAGAACCAGAAGACACAGTGGTGTAGTGGGAAGAAGTGGGTCAGCGTGGAAGAAGGGGCACTTAGAGATCATCTAGTCCAGTGATTCTCAACCAATATGCCAATATTTGTATCTGTTTGGCACTACATCAGTGATCCTTGTAACAGGGTAGTGGTGGCTGAAATCAGGTATTCCAATTGGAGCAGCTTCTAAGAAATATTTCCAGGGGAAAGAATATATGTGTAGTTTTTAAAAAATGTCCTCTCCCCCAGTTTTAATTTAATTAAGTTTCGAAACATCATGCAACAGTTCAGTGTCAGAACTGTGACTTAATCCCAGGTCTCTGGGTTCTTCCTTTCTTTTTCACTGTGCTCTGCTATGAAACGAAAAGAAAGACAGCAGGTGATAAAGGAAGGAAAGGAAAATAACTACCTGTGATGGCCTGCCTGCCTCCAATATCACTTAGCCCCTAAAAAGTTTCAAATGGACTGGGCTCTTAATTTCAAATTCCAGCCACACTATCTTTCCAGCCTCGTCTCCTACCAGCCACCCTCCCTAGAGCCTTGTTACAGCAACACTGGACTTCTTGATGGAACATGCCTTGTGCTTTCAATCCATTCTCTCTGCATGGAATATCCTTTCTCTTAGCCAAGCAAAGTCCAGTTTGCTCCCCACAATGAAAATTATTTATCACGATGCTGGTTACATTATTCCAAAATATCTGCAAGTAGTAGCTTTGGCTGAAAAAATATGTACAAAACTTCCACAATTTACACCTTATTTGAAGGAAAACATTGCCAAGGCCCAGCTCCAACATGGCCACCTGTACCATTAAGCTTACCCTGATCTCCCAGTCTGAATTAAATTCTTTCTCCTGTGTTCAAATTAGCATTTTGTTCCTCTTATAGCTACTTACTGTTTCTTGTCTTGTATTATAGAAATTTATATACACACATAGACTCTACTAGCTTGTAAGTTCATAAAGGCAAGAATTATGCCTTATCATCTTTATACTCTTCCCTGAGTACACATCACAGTGCTATATACAAAGTAGGTATCCAGTAAAGGTACTAAATGAATAAATTTTTATTTTAATGGTTTTTATTGAACTAACATATTCCCTGCTCTATTGTCAACTCTTCAGTGGCAGAAGCTTATCTTATTTATTCATTCATTCATTCATACATACATACATTCATTCATTCCATAAATACTTGTCACGTGCCTCCTATGTGTCAGGCACTGTTTTAGGTGATAGACATATAGCAGTTAATAAAACAATGTCTGTCTCTGCCCTCATTGAACATACATTCTAATGAGTGAATCATATAATAAACAAATAAACAAATGGATATATAAGTTCAGGTACTTACTTACCTAAAAAAATAATAAAGCAGGTTAACAGTACAGGATGAACAAGGGCTGCAAATTAGATAGGGTGGTTAGGGAAAGACTGAGTAAGTGACATTTAAGCAAAGTCTCCCAACCCTACCTCAAACCACTTTGTAGTTAGTACAGAGCTAAATATATGGTTTACTGTCTGTAATATTTACTGACTTTCACCATATCCTTATGAGGTAGTAGCATAAGAGCAGTATTAATTACTGCTTAAAACTATGGGCTCTAGAGTCTTGGGGTTGGAGCTGCCATAAACTAGTCTTGATCTTGAACAAGTAACATCTCTAAGTCTAAATCTGTAAAATGGAGAAAATAGTATCTACCTCATGGAGTGATTTTATGGATTACATGAAATAATTGATGTTAGATTGCTTCTTATGAAAACTGCATGAAATAATGAATTTAATATTTTTACAAATGTAATAGAGAGCCCAGAAATAGACCTATATATGTATGGGGCTCTGATATGTGACTGAGGTAGCATGTCAGATCAGTAGGAAATTGTGGAGATTATTCAATAAATGAAGCTAAAAAATGGTTATCCATATGGAAAAAGATGAAAATAAATCCTATCTCATAGTATACACAGGATCAATTAAGAGTATAAATTTCAAAAACAAAAATTTAAAACTCTCATCAGAAAATGTCAGTGAATATTTCCTAACTTTGAAATAAAAAAAGATACCTTAAGGCACAAAAAGAATTGACTATAAAAGATTGATAGATTTAACTATTTATATTTTAAAATGTTAATCAAAATACACCTTAGAGAATGAGAAAATACAAGTTACAAACTGGGAGAAAATATTCACAAAACACAACTGGCGAAAAACGATATCAAGATTACATGAAGAAGTTGTAAAAATTATTTTAAAAGCACAAGCAATCCCATAGAAAAATGGACAAAAGACATGAATAGACATTTCGCAGAATTGTAAACACTCATGGCCAATTAATTTATGAAAAGATTGAACACCATTATTAACCAGGAAAACGAAAATCAAATCATAATAAGACACCATTTTATAGTCAATATGTTGGCAAAAAAGTAAAAGGTGACAATACCAATCACCTTTTCTCCATTGAGGTTACTGAAGAGAACAAAGTGTTAATGCCCTATGGCATCCACTACATGTAAAGAATTAACTACTTTCCTGTGTACTAGAATGGTATCAGTTATGTACCATCCTTGAGAGAATTGAGGAGATAGTCACTCAAATAATCTTCTGTGTTCTTAGGTTCAGATGATGAACTCTGGCTTAGACAGTGAAGTAATTGGAGAAGATACAGTCACATGATTTCTTATATATTAGTAGGAATTCAGTAGTCCCCCCTTATCCATAGTTTTGTTTTCCATGGTTTCAGTTACCCATGATCAACCATGGTCTAGAAGCAGATAATCCTCCTTCTGGCTTATCATCAGAAGGTCAATAGTAGTCTAACACTATATCAAAATGCCTGGGTCATTCACCTCACTTCATCTCACCCCATGGGCATTTTATCATCTCACATCATCACAAGAATATGAAGGGTGAGTATAGTACTAGAAGGTACTTTGAGAGAGAGAGACCACATTTACATAACTTTTATTACAGTGTATTGTTATAATTGTTCTATTTTATTCTTGTTGTTTATATTTTACTGTGCTTAATGTATAAACTAAACCTTATCATAGATAGGTATATATAGGAAAAGATATAGTATATATGGGGTTCAGTACCATCCACTGATGGTTTCAGGCATCCACTGTGGGTCTTGGAACATACCTCTCAAGGATAAGGGGGGAATGCTATCTATAAATTGCTGAGAGGACTTTGGAATATATTCGGGCATTATCTCCTAAAGCTGAACATTAATATACCCTATGACCCCAAAATTCTACTCCTAGATAAATATTAAGAGAAAATCTCTTATTCATATATAACAGGAGACATGTACAAGTATGTTTATAACAGCATAGCTCATAATACAAAAACCTAAAATGACCTAAATTCCATCAACACAAATAATGGATTAATAAAGTATGCTGTATTCATGCAGTGGAAAATTATACAGCACTCAGAACAAATGAACTATAGCCCCACATAAAAATATGAATTAATCTTAGCAGTATAATATTAGATGAAATAGTCCTAAAATATTACATGGGGATTATTATATTTTGATAAAATTAAAAATAAAATAAAAATATATCATTTTTATATTACATATAGGTGTGATAAACCTAATTTTTAAAAAACAAAGGTGTAATAAACACAGGACTCAGGATGATGGCTGAATGAGACTGTCTTTGGCTGGGAGGTGGGGGGCATATAGGATGGGGGTGAAGGAATCTTTATAGTTAGATGTAGATTATTGTCAAGGTTTTAGTTTTAATTTTTGGGCTGTGAGTTTGCAGGAGCTTATTACATTATAAAAAGTAACTAGCTAAATAAATAGGGGACCAGTGCTAGGACTATGTCAGGAATGAAATGTTCTGATTAATCCAATTTTATGTACCTGAAAGCCTAAAATAAATACATGAATAATAAAGTACTTAACCCAGTGCTTTTGATATAAAATAAAGCTGGGTATATAGCTGTTGTCATTGCTGGCATTTCTTCTTCCTCCTACTCCTCCTCATTTTGCCTCCTGTCAAACAATCATTCTTTTCCTGTTGTGCCTGAGAATTAACAATTAGAAATATCAATTTGCATGAGGTTACCCCAAATGACTGAGAGAACTATGTTCAAAATATAACAGTTCCTGAGTTTTTAACCTTTTATAAATGCATGAGACCTATTTCACTGAATTGTGCTTAAAAAAAAAAAAAGTAAAGTACTCTGTACCTGCACTTTTAGGATGTTACCAACACCAAAAATCGTTAACCTCTGCATATTATGACTTTTGTACTCAAAATCATAATAGTAATCTAATCTAATACTGGCAGATGGTACTGAATTAAGGCACTCTGCTAGAAGATTATAGTGTGTGATGAATGGGTAGTTAGAGAAAAAAATTGCAGTCCTAGCCTGGATCTGTAAGTCTGTTAGGTATGATTATTTATTTATTAGACCTTACATAGTAACTTCTCCTCATTCCCTGCCACAAATATTCCACTATTCCCACCATCAAAAGAGCTGAACTATAACTTTTTAGCAGAACAAGTTTTCTTTTGTTTTACCATTTTATTTTATTTAAAATTATTAAAAATTTGAGGAAAGTTAACTATGGAAAGCAATATGGAAGTTCCTCAAAAAATTACAAAGAGAAATACCATATGATCTAATAATGCCACTACTGGGTATTCACCCAAAGGAAAAGAAAACTCTAATTTGAAAACATATAAAGATATATACACCCCTATGTTTACTGCATTATTCACAATAGCCAAGATATGGAAGTAACCTAAGTGTTTATCAGTACACAATTGGATAAGGAAGATGTGGTATGTACACACACACACACACACACACACACACACACACACACACAGGAATATTATGTAGCCATAAAAAGGATGAGATGTGGCCATTTGTGACATTATGGACACACCTAGAGGGTATTATGCTAAGTAAAACTGGTCAAATAAAGACAAATACTATATGATTTCGCTCATATGTGGAATCTAAGAAACTAAACAAATGAATAGGAGAACAAGTTTTTAGTGTCATAGTGGGGAAAAAATGACTTGGAGGTGGTTGTCTGATTTCAGTATCATTTTGTGTTAGGGAATTCAGTGCATAACTGAAAAAAGAAAAACCGAAGTACCAGCAGGAGTTGAAATTATATGAAAGAAAACATGGTAATGGCATGAAAGATGGGGTATTACAGGGGGGAAAGTATAGGAATGGGAAACCAGAAGACCTGGAGTTTAGTTTAAGCTCTGCCTTCATATCATGGTTTGACCTTATCTTAGATAAAATAAGTAACTTATCTTTTCTAAGTCTCTATTTTCTGGGATAAAATGAAGAGATTAGGCTATTTATGTGCCATTAAGCATGACCATCTTAAAATATAAGATAAATAGGGAGACTTCTACTTCCAAAAAGATGGAGTAGACATACCTTTTCCTATTCTTCCCACTAAGTACAACTAAAAACTCTGCATATTATATATTTTAAAAGTCATAAAAAGCCTGAAAGATACAGAGGAGAACACAAACCATCTAGGGAATTTGGAACCTGAGCAATGACATGGTGATGAATTCCCTGGGTTTTTCTTTTTGCTTCATATGCCTCATACTTGGGGTTAAAGAAATTGGCAACCCAGAGACCACCAGTGGGTGCAGACAAAAGATAAATAAACAAACAAAGGCCCAATAAAGGTTTGTTCTCTGTAGCCAAAGTATCAGCAAAGAGCAGCCTAATAAGATGGAAAACTTGTTTAGACAATAGCTAAGTGCTCTACTCTAGCCAAACAGGACAGAAAAACTGGCCCCATTCCCACCTATTCTCAGCCAAGAGAGAAACCTAGATTTTCATCTTCATAAGGCTCCAATAAGGCACTCCAACACCCCTATCAGGGACCCCTACCAGGGTAGTGTCAGAGAAGACAAGGAATTTTCATCCCCACTGGCCAGCAATGAACCACAACCCTGCCTCCACTCTCCCACTGTATCAGGGGAGATCATCAGGGATGCTTGGATTTGTACTCCTCTCTAAGAGTTGACAGTTGTAAGGCTGTCTCTCCCCATTGTTGTGGTGTCGGATGAACTATTAGAGATTCATAACTGTCATTATCACCCAGCAGTAACAAAGCCACCCCACACCAGGTGTCAGTGGAGACTATGTGGGTGGCTAGAACTCATACACCTGCCCATTAGTAATGAGGAGACCGCCCCCCTCAGACATCAATGAAGGCTGTGGAGAACTTGGACTTATACCTCCACCTGGCAGTAATGAGGCAACATTTCCTTCCCCCTGCTAGAATAATGTTAAATAATTCCAATTAAACAGAAGGTTTAAATAAGATCTAGAATAATATCCAAAATATACAGGCTCTTCAACTGAAAATTACTCATCATACTATGAACCAGGATGATTTCAAACCAAGTATCAATAGATGCAAACACTAAGATGGCAGAGAAATTAGACTTGTCTGATGAAGATTTCAAAGCAGCCATGATAAAAATAATTCAATGAGCAATTATGAACGTGCTTGAAACAAGTGAAAAAATAAAAAGCATCAGCAAAAAAAGTCTCAGCAAAAATATAGAAGTTATAAGAACCAAATGGAAATTTTTAACTGAAAGATACAGAAATGTCCAAAATAAAAATCTCCACAGATTAGATTAACAACAGACTGGGAAGAACAGTAGAAAAAAATAGTGAACTGGAAGATAAAACAATAGTAATTACCCAATCTGAATAATAGAGAAGTAAGTGACAAAAAAAAAATGAACAGAGATTCAAGGACCTGTGGCACTGTAATAAAAGATGTAACAGTCATTTCATCAGAGTTCAAGAAGGAAAGAAGAAAGAGGGTGGGGCTGAAAAAGTACCTGGAGAAATAATGTCTAAAAACTTACCAAATTTGGCAAGAGATAGAAACTTATAAATTGAAGAGGCTGAGAAAACCCAAAGAAATCCACACCAAAACACATTAAAATTAAATTTATGAAAATGAAAGAAAAAGAATCTTGAGAGAAGTCAGAAAAACAATATCTTATCCACCGGAGAAAAAGAATGAAAATGACAATATATTTAACATCGCAAACCATGGAGGCCAGAAGGAAGTAGCACAGTATTTTTTAGGTGCCAAAAGAAAAAAAGTATCAATGAAAAATGCTATACCCAGTGAAAATATTCTTCAGGAATGAAGGGGAAATCAAGACTTTCTCAGTTGAAGGTAAACTACGAGAATTTGTGATTACTGCTGTAAAAGAGTAGCTAAAGGAGGTTTCCTAAGCAGAAAAGAAATGATAAAAGAAGTAACCTTGGAATATCAGAAGGAAAGAAAACACAGTAAGCAATAGTATGGACAAACATTAATCATAGGAAATCAAAGAGTGGTTATATTAATAAAAGATAAGGTGGACTTCAGAGAAAAGAAAATTTCTAGGGATAAATAGGGAGACAAGTGTGCCTGGGTGGCTCAGTCAGTTAAGCGTCTGACTCTTGATTTTGGCTCAGGTCATGCTCTCACAGTTCGTGAGTTTGAGCCCACATCAATCTCTGCACTGACAGTGAGGAGCCTGATTGGGATTCTCTCTCCCCCCTCTCTGCCTCTCCCCTGCTCATGTGTGCGCTTGTGCGCGCTCTCTCTCTCTCTCTCTCTCTCTCTCTCTCAAAATAAACAAATAAACTTAAAAAAAGAGGGAGACTATATAATGATAAAAGTGTCAATTTACCAAGAAGTTACAGTAATCTTAAATGCATATGCACCAAACAAAAGTGCTGCAAAACATGTGCAACAAAAACTAATAGAACTGATAATAGAAAGAGACAAATCCATAATTACAGTTAAGTAGCTCAACACCCTTCTCTCAAGAGTTGATAGAACAACTAGACAAAAAATACATGTGGATATAGAATAATTCAGCAATACTGTCAAACAATAGGACCTGACATTGATAGTACACTCCACCCAACAACAGCAAAATACATGTTCTTTTCAAGTGCTTACAGAACATACGCCAGGATAGACTATTTCCTGGGTCATAAAACAAATTAAAAAGAGTTGCAGTATATGTTCTACAACCACAGTGGAATCAAACTAGAATTCAGTAACAGAAAGGTAATAGAAAAATCTTAAAACACTTGGAAATTAAACATCACACTGCTAAATAACCCATGGGTCAAAGTAGAAGTCCCAAGTAAAAATTTTGTGATTTTATTTATTTTTGAGAGAGAGAGAGAGTGCATGGGAGGGGGAGGGACAGAGAGAGAGGGAAGGAAAGGATCCCAAACAGGCTCTGTGCTGTCAACACAGAGCCAAATGCGGGGCTGAAACTCAGAAACTGAGATCCTGACCTGAGCCAAAATCAAGAGCTGGCCAGTCAACCAACTAAGCTACCCAGGCGCCCGCCAAGTAAAATTTTTTAAAAAACACATTGAACTGAAGGAAATGAAAATACAACATATCAATATGTGTGGAAAGCAACTAAAGCAGTGCTGAACAGGAAATTTATATCCCCAAATACATACATTAGAAAAGAAAATAAATATCAACTCAATTATTTAAGATCCCACCTTGAGAATGTAGAAAAATAAGAGCAAATAAACACAAATCAAGAGGAGGAAATAATAAAGAACAGAAATCAATGAAACTGAAAACAGACAATAGAAAAAATCTTTGAAACAAATAACTGAATCTTTGAAAAAAGAACAACAAAATTGACAACACTTTAGCAGGACAAAGGGAAAAAAGAAAAGAAAAAAAAAAACGAAAAAAGAGAGAAGATGCAAATTACTTATATGAAGAGTGAAACAGGGACTACCACTATAAACTGCAGATATCAAAAGGTTAATAAGGTAATAATACTTTGAACAATTTTACAGACCATGTAAATTTTTCCAGCTTTATTGAGGTATAATTGACATATTAACATTGTGTAAATCTAAACTGCAAAATGTGATGATTTGATACACACATGTGTTGTGAAATGTACACCACAGTAAGATTAGTTAAAACTTCACACACTTACCATTTTGTTGTTGTTGCTGTTATGGGGAGAATGTGAAAGCTCTACTCATAGCAACTTTCAATTATATAATACAGTACTGATAACTATAGTCACTATGCTGTATTAGATTCCTACAACTTATTCATCTTATAACTGAAAGAATTTACCCCCTGACAAATATCTCCCTATTTCCTCCACACTTCAGCCTCTGACAACCAACATTTTACTATTTCAATAGTTTAGCTTTTATAGATTCCACATGTAAGTGAAGTAAGTGAGATCATACAGTATTTGTCTTTCTTTGTCTGACTTACTTCACTTAGCATAATACCCTCCAGGTCCATCCACATTGCCTTAAATGCCAGGATTTCCTTCTTTTTTTGTAGAAGAATAATATTTCAGTGTGTGTGTGTGTGTGTGTGTGTACTACCAAAAGTGCACCAGACTTCCCTTGTCTACACATCCTTACCACCATTTGTTATCTCTTCTCTTTTTGATTATAACCATTCTGATAGGTATGAGGTGATATCTCATGTGGGTTTGATTTCATTTCCTTGATGATTAGTGAAGTTGAGAAATGTTTTGTATACTTGTTGATCATCTGCATGTCTTCTTTGGGGAAATGTCTATTTGAGTCCCCTCTGCATTTTTAATTGAATTCTTTGGATTCTTTTGCTATTAAATTATGGGTTCCTGGGGCACCTGGGTGGCTCAGTCAGTTAAGGATTCAATTCTTAGTATCAGCTCAGGTCATTATCTCATGGTTTGTGAGATTGAGTCCCATGTTGGGCTCCATACTACAGCAAGGAGCTTTCTTGGGATTCTCTCTCTCCCTCTCTTTGCCCTTTCCCCACTTGTGTACATGTGTGCACTTGCCCTCTCTCTCTCTCTCCCCCGCCCTCAAAATAAAAAAAAAAACATTATTTTTTGATGTTTGTTTTTGAGAGAGAGAGACAGAGAGAGCATGGGAGGGGCAATGAGAGGAGGGAACAGAGAATCCGAAGCAGGCTTAGAGGTGTCAGCACAGACCCTGATACAGGGCTCAAAGTCACGAACTGTTGAGATCATGACCTGAACCAAAGTTGGATGCTTAACTGACTGAGCCACCCAGGCACCCCTTAACATTAAAAAAACGTTATGAGTTCCTTATATGTTTTGGATATTAATCCCTTATCATATAGATGGCTTATAAATATTTTCTCCTGTTCCATAGGTTATCTTTTCATTTTGCTGATTGTTTCTTTTGCTGTGCAGAAGTGTTCTGGTTTGATGTAGTCTCGTTTATTTTTGCTTTTGTTGCTTATGCTTTTGGAGTCATATTCAAAAAATTGATGCCAAGACCAATGTGAAGGAGCTCTGTCCCTATGTTTGCATCTAGTAGTTTCACACTTTAAGGTCATACATTTAAATCTTTAGTCCATTTGAGTTAATTTAATGAGTGGTGTAAAATAGGGATCCAATTGAATTCTTTTGTGTGTGGATATTCAGTTCTCTCAACACATTTATTGAAGAGACTGTCCTTTCCCCATTTTGTATCATTGGCTCCCTTGTCAAACATTAGTTAACTATATATGTGTGGGTTTATTTCTGGACTCTTGATTCCATTCCATTGGTTTCTGTGTCTCTTTGTGCCAGCACCATGCCACTTTTGTTACTATTGCTTTGTAATGTAGTTTGGAGTCGGGATATATGGTACATCCAGCTTTGATCTTTATCAAGATTGCTTTGGCTATTTGGGTTCTTTTCAGGTTCCATATGAATTTTAAGGTTGTTTATTTCTGTGAAAAATACCATTGGAATTTCAATAGGAATTGCATTGAATCCATGGATGACTTTAGGTAGTATGGCCATTTAAAAAATATTAACTCTTCTGATCCATGATCATGAAGTATCTTTCCTTTGGTTTGTGTTTTCTTCAATTTCTTACATCAATGTCTATGATTTTTGGTGTATTGAATTTTCATTTCTTTGGTTCAGTTTATTCCTCAGTATTTTATTAATTTCAGTGCTATTATAAATTGGATTGTTTTCTTCATTTATTTTTCAGATAGTTTATTGTTAATGTATAGAAATACAATTAATTTTTATATGTTAATGTTGTATCCTGCAATTTTACTAAATTTGTTTCTTAGTTTTAACAGTGTTTTAGTGGAGTCTTTTAGGATGTATATGTCATGTCATCAGCAAATGAAGACAGTTTTATTTCTTCCTTTCTGATTTAGATGCCTTTTATGCCTTTCCTTGCCTAATTGCCCTGGCTAGGACTTCCAGTACAATGTTGAATAGGAGTGGCAAGAGTGGCACCCTTGTTTTGCTTCTGATCTTAGAGGGAAAGAGTTCAACGTTTCACTGTTGAGTATGATGTTAGCTGTGGCCTTCTCATATGTAATCTTTATTGTGTTGAGGTATGTTCCTTCTATACCCAATTGTTATTAATTTTTATAATAAAAGGATATTGGATTTTGTCAAATCTATTTTTTTATCTACTGAGATGATTATATGATTTTTGTCTTTCATTCTCTTAATGTGGTGTATCACATTTATTAATTAGCATATATTGAACTATCCTTGCACCCCATGGTGTATGATTCCTTAAATGTGCTGTTGAATTCAATTTGCTAGTATTTTGTTGAGAATTTTTACATCTGTATTCACTGGGGATATTGGCCATATTGGCCCGTAGTTTTCTTTTTTTGTAGTAACCTTACCTGACTTTGCTATCAGGATAATGCTGGTCTTGTACAATTAGTTTGGGAGTATTCCCTCCTTTCTATTTCCTGGAAGAATTTGAGAATAATTAACATTAATTCTTATTTAAATGTTTGGTAGAATACACCCATGAAACCATTTCGTCTTAAGCTTTTCTTTGTTGAGAGGTTTTTGTTACTGATTCAATTGACTTTTTATTGGTCTGCTCTGTTTTTTTATTTCTTCATGATTCAGTCTTAGTAGATTCTATGTTTCTAGCAATTCATCTGTTTCTTCTATGTTGTACAATTTATTGGCATATGATTGTTCACAATAGTCTCATGATCCTTTTTATTTCTGTGGTATCAATTGTAATGTCTCCTGTTTCATATCTAATTTTATTTGAGCCCTCTCTTCTTTTTTCTTAGTCGACTTAAAGGTTTGCCAATTTGGTTTATCTTTTTAAAAAGTTAACTCGGTTTTATTGATCATCTCTATTGTTTTTATATTGTGTATTTCATTTACTTAAGCTCTGATCTTGTTATAACCTTCCTTATGCTAACATTAGACTGCATTTATTCTTACTTTTCTAGTTCTATGAAGTATAAAATTAGGGTTTTTATTTTAACTCTGTTTTTTAAATTTTTTAATGTTTACTTATTTTTGAGAGAGACATAGTGTGAGCAAGGGTAGGGAAGAGAGAAAGGGAGACACAAAATCCAAAGCAGGCTCCAGGCTCTGAGCTGCCAGCACAGAGCCCAATACGAGGCTCAAACTCACAAGCTGTGAGATCATGACCTGAGCCGAAGTCAGACACTTAACTGACTGAGCCACCCAGGTGCCCCTATTTTAGCTCTTTTTTCTTAATGTAAATGTTTATCACTGTAAACTTCCCTCTTAGAACTGCTTTTGCTGTATCCCATAACTTTTGATATGTTATGTTTCCATTTTTGTTAGTTTCAAGATATTTTTTTTACTTCCCTTTTGACTTTATCTTTGACCCACTGGTTATTTAGGAGTGTGTTGTTTAGTTTTCATGTATTTTTGAATTTTCTAGTTTTCCTCCTGTCATTGATTTTTATTTTCATGGAATTTTTGTGGGTTTAGAGGATACTTGATATGATTTCAGTCTTTTTAAATGTACTGAGACTTGTTTTATGACATAACATATGTTCTTTCCTGGAGACTGCTCCATGTGTGCTTTAAAAGGTTGTATATTCAGGTGCCGTTTAATGAAATGTTCTGTATATGTCTTTTAGGTCCATTTGCTGTAAAGCATAGCTCAGTTCATTATTTCCTTGTTAATTTTCTGTCTACACGATCTGTCAGAACTTACAACTGTGGTATGGAAGGCCCCTGCTATTATTGTATTGTTGCCTATTACTCTGTTCAAATGTTAGTATTTGCTTAATGTACTTAGGTGCTGCAATGTTGAGAGCCTATATATATTTACCATTGTTATATCCTCTTGATGAATTAACCTCTTTATCATTATGTAATGACCTTCTTCATCTCTTCTTACAGTTTCTGACTTAAAGTCTCTTTTATCTGATATAAGTATAACTATTCCTGTTCTCTTTTGGATTCCATTTATGTGGAATATCTTTTTCCATTCCCTTGCTTTAAGCCTACACAATCCTTTGAAGCTCAAGTTAGTTTCTTATAGGCAGCATATAGTTGGGTCTTATTTTTTAACCCATTTAGCCACTATATGTCTTTTGATTGGAGAATTTAGTCCATTTACATTTAAAGTAATTATTGGTAGGTAGGGACTTACTCTTGCCATTTTGTTCATTGTTTCCTGATTCTTTTAGAGTTTCTTTGCTCCTTTCTTTCTCATTTTGTTCATTGTTTCCTGATTCTTTTAGAGTTTCTTTGCTCCTTTCTTTCTCTCTTGCTATCTTCCTTTGTGAAGATGACTTTCTATGATGGTATATTTGAGTCCCTTCTCTTTATCTTGTTTGTATCTATTACAGGATTTTGTTCTGTGGTTACTCTGAGGCTTACTTCAAACATCATATAGATATAACAGTCTGTTTTAAGCTGATAACAACTTTTATCTCATACAAAAACCCTCTCCTTTTACTTATGTTCTTGACATAAAACTTTACGTGTTTTCATATTGTGTATCCATTAACAAATTATTGTAGTTTTATTTTAACTCTAAGTATTTATAGCTATTTTAACTAGTTTTTTTTTTAATTTTTATTTATTTTTGAGACAGAGAGAGAACATGAATGGGGGGAGGGTCAGAGAGAGAGGGAGACACAGAATCAGAAGCAGGCTCCAGGTTCTGAGCTGTCAGCACAGAGCCCGATGCGGGGCTTGAACTCACGGACCGCAAGATCACGACCTGAGCCGAAGTCGGATGCTTAACCGACTGAGCCACCCAGGCGCCCCTATTTTAACTAGTTTAACTATCATTGTTTTAACTATAACTATTATTAATACTTTTGTCCTTTAATCTTTATACTAGAGCTAAGTGATTAACATAACACCATATCACAATATTAGATTATTCTGAATCTGACTGCATACTTACTTTTGCCAGTGTGTGGTACATTTTCATATATGTTTTCATGTTACTAGTTTGTGTACTTTTATTTTATCTTGAAGAACTCTTTTCATCCTTTCTTGTAAAGCAGATCTAGTGGTGACAAACTTCCTCAGGTTTTTTTCATTTGGTAAAGTCTTTATCTCTCCTTCATTTCTGAAGGACAGTTTTGCTCAGTATTCTTTGTTCAAAAGGGTTTTTTCCCCAGTACTTTGAATATATAATCACATTCTTTCCTGGCCTGCAAAGTTTCTGGTAAGAAATCTGCTTATAGCCTTTCTCTTGTATGAGAGATTTTTTTTTCTTGTTGCTTTTAAAATTCTCCCTGTCTTCATTTTAGATAGTTTTTTAATAATGTGTTTTAGAGAAGATCATTTTGGATGGAAATTTGGGGATGACTTATTAACTTCATGAAATTGGATATCCAAAATTTCCCACTGGTTTGAGAAGCTCTCAGTCATTACTTTAAGTAATCTTTGTACCCCTTTCTTCCTCTCTTCTTCTGGGACTCCAATTATGTGTAAAATTATTTCTTTCAATGGTGTTCCAAATGTTCGATAGATCTTCTTTATTCTTTTTCATTGTTTCTTTCTGTTTGCTTTCCTTACTGCATAATTTCAAATAATCTGTCTTAAATCTCACTGCTTCTTTCTTCTGCTTGTTCCAGTCTACTGTTGAAACTCTTGATGAAATTCTTTAGTTCAGTCATTGTATTCTTCAGGTCCAAAATTTCTCTGGTTCTTTTTTATGTTTTCTATCTCTTTGTTGACCTCTCATTTTGTTCTTATATTGTTTTCCTGATTTAACTGAATCATTTATTTGTTTGTAGCTCTCTGAGAATCTTTAGAACAATTATTTTAAATTCTTTTTCAGGCAATTTATGTAACTCCATTTCTTTAGAGTCAGTTATTTGAAGGTTACTGTGCCCCTTTGGTGATGTTTCCCTGATTTTTTGATATCCCAGTGTCCTTGCATAGATGTCTGTGCATTTGAATATGAGTAAAAAATGGGGGCAAGCTGGACTGTGACCCTAAGTCTAGTGGTGCAGGGAACCATGTGTGGGGGCCTGTGGTGGTTCAGGGTCCAAGGGGCATAGTGACTTATCAACTCAGTTCACTAAGGTCACAGCATTGACAATTTTGTGTTCCTTGACAAGTGCTGTAGAAGTCTGCAGAGGGTGAAAGGGCTGTCAGGGTCCTCAGTGGCTTCTGTAGGTCCAGCATCTAGGGATCATGGGGGGAAGCAGTGGTGGCCAGAGCCAGAAGTATACACACACTTGGATGCAGAGGCCAGCTACAGGTGCCTATATCATGGTAGGAACCAGATGCAAACACAAATATTGTGATGGGGGGGGCAGGGAAAGGAGCAACATCTGGGTCCAACTGTATGCATACTGGCCCCTGGATGTCAGCATGTACGACTGTGGCTTCTGAGTCTCCCCACAGGTACACATTAGTAGAGGCTGGTGTCAGGTATTAGGTTGGAGGTATGAGGTTCACAGCTAGAGGGGCTAGCCCTGCATGCACATATGGCAGTGGGGGGTCAGCCATGGGGATTTAAGCTGCCATCTTTCTTTCCTGTGGCAGTAGAGGTCTAGGCTGGTGATTGGTGCAGGTTTCAGCCTCCAGCAGGGGAGGGAGGGAACAGGGAGAAACTCAGGCAGCTGGCATAATCAAACAAAATTAAACTAATGAAATCTACAGGAGATTCACCTCAACTGCGCTGGCCATTTGTTTCTTCAGTGGCAAAAGCTGTTTGAGTTGTCTGCAGAGCAGGTCACTGGGAACACCAGCCATTCCTGTTTTGTGGCTGGTGTTGGTAGCCCCTGCTTTTTTCCCCTTGTTCCTAGCTATCTCTGTACATCTCTGCTTTGCCAGTCTCTGGGTGGAGTGAAACCAAAGAGGGTCCTTCATGTGGTGCCTTGAAAGGCCAGGATAGCTGGTTGCTCATCCCCACTATTTCTTTCCCAGCAAGGGGAGCTCTTTCTAGCTGGGGTGTGCCCTCTTGGCACTAAGCAATGCTGGCTTGTGGAATGGAATGATGCAGGCAAAATTAAACTTTTCTACATTCCCTTGTTGCATGGTTATTCTCAGGGTTTTGTTGTTGTTGTTGTTGTTGTTGTTGTTGTTGTTGTTGTTCCACTGTGTTGCTGAAGTTTCTTAAATGGAGTCCAGAGTTCTCCCAGAGCTGTTTTTGATTGTGGATAGCTATATAACTTTTGATCCTTTTGGAAGGGTTGAGGCTGGGGTCTCCTACACCAACATTTTGGTATACCCACCTAAATTTGACAATTGACCACTTCCTTGAAAAACACAAACAAAGAGGTTAGAGTGGAAGAGAGCCAAAGCATAAGAGACTCTTAAAAACTGAGAACAAACTGAGGGTTGATGGGGGGTGGGAGGGAGGGGAGGGTGGGTGATGGGTATTGAGGAGGGCACCTGTTGGGATGAGCACTGGGTGTTGTATGGAAACCAATTTGACAATAAGCTTCATATATTGAAAAAAAAAGAAAACACAAACAAAACTCAACATGAAACAAGTAATTTGACTAGCCATATAACTCTTAAGGAGAGTTATATGAAATGAGTTATATATGAGTTATATATAAAAATGATTTTTTATGAAACTCATATAAAATATGAGTTAAACTCATAATTTAAAATCTCTCAAAATCAGATCTCTGTGGCCAAGTGGTTTTCCCAGAAAATTCTCTCAAACTTCTGAAGAAGAATTATCACTAATTCTACACAGTCTCTTCCAGGAAATAAAAGAAGAGAGAACAATTTCCAGTCGATTTTATGAAGCTAATATTATCCTACTACCAGTGTGAGACAAAGACCGTACAAAACAGAAAAGTGTAGACCAATATCCTCACGAATATAGAAGTAAAGTCCTTAACAAAATATTTGCAAACCAAATTCATCAATATATAAAAATAATTATGCACCATAATCACATGAAGTTTATTTTAGGGCTTCAAGTGTGGTTCAATATTTGAAAATCAAGCAATGAGATCCACCATACTAACAAGCTAAAGATGAAAATTTTAAAAATCATATCAATCAATTCAGAAAAAGAATTTTAAAAATTAAACACCATTAATGATAAAAATTCTTTGAAAAAATAGGAATAGAGGGCAATTTCTTCACTTGATAAAGAGCATCTACTAAAGAACCTGCAGCTAACATCATACTTTCTGATGAAAGACTGAATTGCTTTCCTTTAAGACTAGGAAAAGGACAAGGATGTCCATTCTCACCACTCTTATTCAACAAAATGTTAGTATTTCTAGCCAGGGAAACAAGGCAGGAAAAGGACATAAAAAGCATACATATCAGGATGATAAAACTGTCCTTATTAGGACATGTTCATCAACATAGAAAATTGCAAAGAATCTACAAAGAAAAAGTATCTCCTAGAATTAATACATGAGTCCAGGAAGGTTGTAAGATACAAGATAAGCATATAAAAATAAACTTTATTTTTATTGAATCAGTATATTGTACACCTGAAATTAATACAACTCTGTATTAACAATACTGGAATTAAAATTAAAAACTAAATAAAAAATAAAATAAATGAACTATTCTTTTAAATTTATTTATTTATTTTGAGAAAGATAGAAAGCACGAGTTGGGAGGGTCAGAGAGAGAGGAGAGAGCAAGAATCCCAAGCTGGCTCCACACCACCCACATGAAGCCCAACATGGAACTTGAGCCCATGAACCATGAGATCATAACCTGAGCTGAAGAGCCATCCAGGCACCCCAATAGACTATATTTTTATATATTATCAATGAGCACATGGACACTGAAATTAAAAATACAACCGTATTTAAAATAATCCAAATAGGGGTGCCTGGGTGGCTCAGTCGGTTGAGCGTCCAACTTCGGCTCAGGTCATGGTCTCGTGTTCCAGCCCCACATCGGGCTCTGTGCTGACGGCTCAGAGCCTGGAGTCTGCTTCAGATTCTGTGTCTCCCTCTCTCTCTGACCCTCCCCCGCTCATGCTCTGTTTCTCTCTCTCTCTGTCAAAAATAAATAAAACATTAAAAAAAATCCAAATAAAATTAAATACTTAAGTATAAATTAACCTAAATATGTACAGAATCTATATGCTGAAAATTATAAAACACTTACGGAAGAAATCAAATAAGACCTAAATAAATGAAGAAACACACTATGTTTACTTATCAGAAGGCATGACATAGTAAAGATGTTGATAATCTCCAAATTGATCTTTAGGTTCATGTCAATTCCTATCATAATTCCAGCAAGGTATTCTTGGAGGCATAGACAAGCTTATCCAAACATTTATATGGAAATGTATAGGCCCTAGAAGAGCTAAGTCAATCTTGGGAAAAAAGAATATATTTGGAGGAAAAAATCTACACAATATTGTCTTGCTGTACAGCTACAATAATCGAGACTATGTGGTATTGAGAGCAATAGTTACATAGATTAATAAAACAGAATAGAAAACAGAGAAATAGACCCGCATAAATACATTCTACTGGTTTTTCAAAGGTGCAAAATTAACTCAGGGGAAGGAAGATAATCTTTTCAACCAATGGTGCTAGAGCAATTAGGCATCCATAGGCAAAAATAAAATAAAATAAATAAAAATAACCTAGATCTAAACCTCATTTCTTATACAAAAATTAATTCAAAATAGATGACAGACTTAATTTTAAAATGTAATATTATAAAACTTCTAGGGAAAAATAGAAAAACTTCAGGACCTAGGGCTAAGCAAAAAGCTTACTTAGAGAATACAGAGACAATCAACAAACAGATACATTGACAAATTAGATTTCATCAAAACTACACTTTTATTTTGTGAAACCCTTTATTGATAGGATGAAAAGAAGCTATAGACTAAGAAAACTTTTGCAAGCTACATATCCAACAAAGGATAAATATGTAAGATATATAAAGAACTCTCAAAGCTAACTATAAAAAGTGAAATAATCCTGTGGGAAAATGGGCAAAAGACATGAACAGATATTTCATCAAAGAATATATACAGATATAAAATAAATACTTGAAAAGGTGCTCAATATCAGCCATTAAGGAAATGCAAATTAAAATTATGAGATATCACTTACCACAATGGCTAAAATTAAACATGGCAATACCAAATTCTGTCCAGGATGAATCACTAATAACATTGCTGAAGGGAATGTAAAATGGTACAACTCCTGTGGAAAATTTTGGTTCTTTCTTAAAAAAACTAAACATGCCAGGCGCCTGGGTGGCTCCGTCGGCTAAGCGTCTGACTTTGGCTCAGGTCATGATCTTGCAGTCTGTGGGTTCAAGCCCCCCGTGGGGCTCTGTGCTGACAGCTCAGAGCCTGGAGCCTGCTTTGTTCAGATTCTGTATCTCCCCCACTCTCTGCCCCTCCCCTGCTCATGCTCTGTTTCTCAATAATAAATAAACATTAAAAATTAAAAAAAAAAACTAAACATGCAACTACTATACAATACAGCAGTTGCACTCTTGATCATTGACCACAGAGATATGAAGATTTATGTTCACATAAAAGCCTGTACATGAATGTTTATAGAAGCTTTATCCATAATAGCCCCAAACTACAAACAACCTAAGTGTCCTGCAGTGGGTAAATTGTTAAGCTAAGTTTGGTATATCTGTACCATGGAATACTAATCAGCAACAAAGAAAATCAAAGTATTGATACACTCAACAACATAGATGAATCTTTAGAGAATTATGCGGAGTGGGGGGAAAAAGCGCCAATCCTAAAAGGAATATATACTTACTATACATACAAACTATATGATTCCATTTATATAACATTCTTGAAACTACAATATTATAGAGATAGAGAACAAATTGGTGGTTGCCAGGAGTTAAGAAGGAAGTGGGTGCGAGATGGAAATGGGTATGTTTATTAAAGGACAACATGAGGGGGGCGCCTGGGTGGCTCAGTCAGTTAAGCATCTGACTTCAGCTCAGTTCATGATCTTATGGTTTGTGAGTTTGAGCCCTGCATTGGGCTCTGCGCTGACAGCTCAGTGCCTGGAGCCTGCTTTGGATTCTGTGTCTCCCTTTCTTTCTCTGCCTCTCCCCAGCTTGTGCTCTCACTCTCTCTCAATAATAAATAAATAAACTTAAAAATTGTTAAAAAGGGGAGCAACATGAGGGATTCTTATGATGGAAATGTTCTGTATCTTGACCACATCAGTGTCAGTATCCTGGTTGTTATATATTGTCCTATAGTTTTGCAAGATGCTACCATTGTGGGGAAATGGGTAAAAGATATACAGTATCTCTCTGTATTATTTCTTTTTTTTTTTTAAATTTAAAGATTATTTATTTTTGAGAGAGAGAGACAGAGAGCAAGTGGGGGAGGAACAGAGAGAGAGAGAGAGACACGGAATCTGAAGCAGGCTTCAGGCTCTGAGCTGTCAGCACAGAGCCCAATGCGGGACTTGAACCCATGAACCACGAGATCATGACCTGAGCCGAAGTTGGATGCTCAAACGACTGAACCACCCAAGGCGCCCCATCTGTATTATTTCTTATACTTTCAGGCAAATCTACAATTATTTCTAATTAAAAGTTTAATTAAAAAGAAAAAGTTAAGACAAATGAATGACCACTCAAGTGTCAAGACATTTAAGTGCAACTGAATCCCAATTCTGAAAAGCAGTGGTAGCAAAATTGAAATAACAGAAATTGGGCAGAACTGTTTTCAAATTGGTGACCAATCCACCCTTTCCCCTCTGGCCATCTTAAGGCATGGACGAAAAAACTCAGCCATGGCAGGGTTTTTTGTTTGGTTTGGTTTTGGTTTTGGTTTTGGTTTTGGTTTTGGTTTTGGTTTTTTGCTGCTGCATGTTTAGCCTTATTGCAGAGAATGTGAAGGTATAGGAATTTAGCTGGATCTTTTCTGGAGATATGTTGTGTAAATTATACAGATCTACCCCCTAAGTCCAGTAATCCTTTGTACATGACTTTGTTCTTTCACCTGTATAGCTTGAACAAAATGCATTGTGCATGGCTGCAGGGGTGAAGGGCATGAATTTGTAAAGAAGCAAGCATGTGTATGAATGAGCACAGGTGTGCTAATACTGGCAAGATTATGGGAGCAGAGATATGACAGACATTAAGGATAGATGAATGTTGCCATATACCCAGAATTTGACCTCCTCATTCCAAGGAAAATATTAAAGATGAAGAAAATAGAAGAGTGGGTAATTAAAGAATTGAAAATTGTTGTAGAATGTATGGAAATTTTATGCTTTAGTCATAGGAAATATTCTGAAAAAATTATGTAGCATTATGCCTCCAAAGGTGAAAATTCATTTACCACAGTGCAGGGTACATTATGCCAAGACATTTGGAAATAATGGCTTTTGCCTGAATAAATGCTTTGTGCTGCCGCAGTTTTTATCTTTTTTCAGAAGCAACCATTGCCAATTGTTTACCCTAGTTAATAAGTTAGAATTTTTATGCCATGGGCTGTTGTCTCAGGCCCAAGGTCAATTTACTGATTGATATTCTTCCTTTTTCCCACTAGATCCCCCCTCCCAGCTTATCCATCCAGAAAATGGGAATAGTATGCCAAGAGATTATATTTATTGAACACAATTTTAAGCATGAGATCCATTCAATCTGGAGAATGTACTAATAAGCTTGCCAGTAGTCAAGTTACAAACCCAAAATACCAGAAATGTAAAATACAGATATATACTAACACATTTCTTCAGAAGCTACACAGGAGAAGCAGCTTCAAAAAAGAAATCACTGTTGAACAGTGTTCAAGAGTCCCTAACTTGGAAGATGATTTAACCACAAATTCCATTCAAAGTAAAGCACACTATTCACATACAGTATTCCAAAACAAAGGGCAACGTCGATGGACAGCACTCCTAGGGAGGGTAGAACATTCATAGGCAGCATCCTAAGAAAGATACAGCATCCATGAATACCCTTTCCAGGAAAAGTACATCCAAATATAGCAATTTGAAGCCAAGTACAATATCCCTCCCTATCAAAAAGTATGACAGTCTAGCTAATAAGTGATCTAAGTTCTTGTCTCATTGTGGAAATATCCACTACCCCAGCTATCTGATATGGGCAATACTGGAGAAAGAATTAGAATGAAAATTGTTCCAGAATTTATGTTTTTTCTTGTGATCCTGTGAGAAGTAAATAAGTCAATGAGAAAGCAAAGGTTTGAAGATGTCAGGTTGGCTTTAGAAGTGTTTGAAAATCAAAAGTTTATCCTTATGGCTTTTTTCTTTCTTTTGTAACTGACAGATGTGACAAAACTTAGATGTGAAAAACAATTGTATCTTGGAGCCTGATCTAAGATATGACCCCATGTATTTAGTTCTCAGAGACATATGGAATTCTAGAGCCATAGAACCATAAATGATCTTAGAGGTACATCTTCATTTTTTAGATAAGGAAAAAATGCCCAGAGAGCAGACTTGTATTTAGATATGTATATAATAATAACAATGACAACATTTATTATAATAACAACAATAGAAGTAATAATAACTAATATTTTTGGAGCTCTTACTATGCCAGGCTCTGTTGTAAGAGCTTTACATGGATAATTTCATTTATTCTTCATAACAACTCTCTGAGGTCATTTGTGATCATAAGCCCTATTTTATAGACAAGGACTCTGAGATGAAAAGAGGTTTAATGACATTATTCCATAATGACTCTAAATATTTCCTTATTTTTTTTAAATAATTTTTGAATGTGGGGCACCTGGGTGGCTCAGTGGGTTAAGCATCCAACTCTCAATCTTGGCTCAGGTCATGATCTCACTATTCATGACTTCAAGCCCCATATCAGGCTCTGTGCTGATAGCCGCCCCCCACCCCCGCCTCCCCGGGTAGTGCATGTGCACATGCTCGTGTGCTCTCTTTCAAAACAATTTTTTTAAAGTTTATTTATTTTAAGAGAGAGAGAGAGAGAGAGCATTGCAAGCAGGAAAGGGGCAGATGGAGAAGAAGGGAGAGAGTCTTAAGCAGGCTCCACACTCAGCATGGAGCCAACACGGTGCTTGATCTCACAACTGTGAGATCATGACCTGAGCCAAAATCAAGAGTCAGATGTTTAACCCACTGAGCCACCCAGGTGCCCCTAAATATTTCCCTATGATTAGGGATTGGATCCTAAGATTACCAATCTAGACTGTCAGGCAAAAATCGATTGTTCTTATATATTACAGTCTGCAGAATTCTGGGTTTCTCTATATTTCAGTGAAGATGTAATTTTCAAGGACAGTCTATTCAGGGTCTATATTTTATGTGATCAGTTCCATACCCCCTGTTCTCATTAGAGTTTCTCAATGTTCTTGACTTCTGGAAACTTACTTAAGATATAAAATCAGTGAGGGGCGCCTGGGTGGCTAGGTTAAGCATCCGACTTCAGGTCAGGTCATAATCTCATGGTTCATGGGTTCAAGCCCATGTCAATCTCTGTGCTGACAGCTCAGAGCCTGGAGCCTGCTTCAGATTCTGTGTCTCCCTCTGTCTCTGCTCCTACCCCATTCATGCTCTGTCTCTTTCAAAAATAAATAAACATTTTTAAAAAGATATAAACTCAGTGAAAGATTTATAAGACATGCTTTAAGGTGCATAGATTTTGTTATATTTTTAAATAATGGACACATAAGTAACAGTGCTTGAAAGATAGCACAGTTAGTCTATACCTGTGTTTTAAAAGTACCAAGCTGACATGTTGGACTTATATTTCTGAAAATCAGTATAATCTGTGCATTTTGGGCAAGTGAGGGGCTGTAAGTCCTTTCTCTGAGATATATGTGTTCAACTGGCAGAGGTTGGAAAGATTTACAGTTTAGCTTTTATAAAAGTTTAGTGCCATTAATATCAATCTCCATAGCACCTTCAAAGGAAAAAGAGAGATGGACAAATGGCCAGAGAGAGATAGATAGTCATAGGAATAGGAATGGGCAGGGTTAGACAGAGGCAAGAATAGGCAGACAGGGAAGGAAGACCAAGAAAGAGAGATAGAAACAGACAGTTGGGGGAAAAGGAAAGGCAGAGGGAAACACAGGTAGTTATAGAGATCAACAGACAAATTAGAAGGAAGCATATCAAGAGAGATGAACAGGCAGAGGCAGAGAGAGAGATAAACCATAAGACAGGGGGATAGAAAAAGAAGGGAGAAAAGGAAAGAGGAATGGAGACATCAGGGAGCAGCAGGAAGAGAAGTGGAGACAGAAACATGGAAAACATAGAATGAGGGAGAGTTTCAAAGAGATAAAGGGGTATAAAGGGAGAGAGAGAGAGAGACCCTTCGCAGGAAATTAAAGAGATAGAGAGAAACAGATGGAAAGACAGAACTGAGGGAGGGAGAGTGTCAAGAAAAGACAGAATGAACCTGACAGAAATAAGAAGAGAGTCACACTTATAGAGAAAGACAGCCCGAGAGACAGAAAAGTGTGGAGGAAGAGTATCAGAGAGAAAAGGAAATACGTGGGAGACAGGAAGACAGAGAGAGAAGCAGAGAGAGAATATATGGACTAAGTGAGAGATAGGAACAAGGGACAGAGAGAAGGGGGTGGTGTACACAAAGCCAGAGCCAGACCAACATAGAAAGAGACACCACAGGAGACAGAAAAACAAACAAAATTCAGACAGATAGGGAGTAAGAGAGGGAAACAAATAGCCAGTGAAACAGACAGAGATAGTCGGCCAGAGATATACTGGAGAAGCAGGGGAGAGAGATGATGAGACAGACTGAGAGACAGATGAAGAGGCTGATGAGAGAGAAATAGAAAGAGAAATAGGCAAGGAGAGAAACAAGAAGAGAAAAAAAGACACTGTTACAATGCAAAGAGACAGATCCAGAAAGAGAAAAACAGAAGAGTAGGAAAGAACGCAACAGAGGGAGACTGAGAGGCACGCTGAGACAGACACTTAGGGAGACAGAGACAGAAACAAAGGCAAACACAGACACAGATTCAGATGGAGAGAGACAGGGAGAGAGAGTGACCAATCAACCAACACAGAGATAAAGCAACACAGAGAGATCCGAAAGACACAGATCAAGACAAAAAGTGGATGGAAAGCTATAAAGAGAGCCAACTAAATGAACAGAGAGACAGATGAGCTAGGAGTGGGGGGAGAGAAAAATAGTGAGAAAAAGGGAGTCACTGACAGACATGAAGAGTGACAGGAAGACAGAGAAACTGACAAAGAGAAGGCGAGAGGAAACAGTGAAGAAGGGGAAGGAGAGGGAGAAGAACAGAGACATGATAGAGACAGATTGATGCAAAATGAGACAGAGTAGTAGTCAGAAACAATCAGACAGAAAGACTCAATCTGTCAGAAAGAGAGAAATAAAGAGAGAGAAAAATAGATGGATGTTAACTACACTTATTGCAGTGATCGTTTCATAATGTATACAGATATCAAATCATTATATTATACACCTGAAACTAATTTAATGTTATATGTCAGTTATACATCTCAATTTTTTAAAAGCTCTTTTTTTTAAAGTTTATTTTGAGAGAGAAGGGGAGAGAGAGAATCCCAAGAAGGCTCTGCACTGCCAGCATGGAGTCCGATGTGGGGCTCAAACCCACGAACCATGAGATCATGACCTGAGCCAAAACCAAGAGTTGGTCTCTTAACCAACTGAGCCACCCCGACGCCCCTATATATCTCATTTTTTTTAAGCATGAAATGCAAAGGTGGGGGGTAACAGACTGGGAAGAAATATTTGCAAACCATGTATCTGGTAAGGATCTAGCATAAAGAAAATATAAAGAACTTTTACAACTCAACAACAAAAAGAGTCAATCAAAAAATGGGTTAAGGATCTGAAGAGACAACTCTCCAAAGAAGATAAACAAAGGGCTGCTAAGCACATGAAAAGATACTCAACATCATTAGTCATTAGGAAAATACAAATCAAAAACATAAGATACCACCATTAGGTGGTATCCATTAGGGTGGCTAGAATCTAAAAAATGGAAAGTATCAACCAGCTTTGATGATGTGGGAAATGGGGACACTCCTAAATTTCTAGGGAGGTAATAAAACAGTTCAGCTGCTATGGAAAAGTTTGGTGGTTCCTCAAAAGGTTAAACATAGAATTGCCATATGACCTAGCAATTTCACTTCTAGATATATACCCAAGAGAATTGAAAAGTTACTCAAATAAATAACATGTACACACATGTCCATAACAGTAATATAAACAATAACTAGTAGGCAGAAACATCCCAAATGTCTGTCAATGGATAAATGGGTAAACAAATTGTGTTATATCTCTACAATAGTCTATTATTCAGCCATAAAAAGAAAGGAAATAGGACTGCCAGTGTCCAATTCTGCATGTGAAGAGCTGGTAAATCACCACTCCATCCTAACAAGTCAGATGTTTATAACAGTTTTATCTATATTTGTCAAAACTTTGAAGCAGCAACAATGTTCTCCAGTAGGTGAATGGTTAAATAAACTGTGGTACATTCCGACAACGGAATATTACTCAGCACTAAAAAGAAATGAGTTATCAAGTCGTGAAAAGATAGGAAGGAAATTTATTTTTTTTTTCAACGTTTATTTATTTTTGGGACAGAGAGAGAGCATGAACGGGGGAGGGGCAGAGAGAGAGGGAGACACAGAATCGGAAACAGGCTCCAGGCCCTGAGCCATCAGCCCAGAGCCTGACGCGGGGCTCGAACTCACGGACCACGAGATCGTGACCTGGCTGAAGTCGGACGCTTAACCGACTGCGCCACCCAGGCGCCCCTAGGAAGGAAATTTAAATGCGTGCTACTAAGTGGATCAAGCCAATTTGACAATATGATAATGATAGATGCATGTCATTATGCATTTTGTACAAATCCTATAGAACGTACAACACCAAGAGTGAACCTTAATGAAAACTATGGTCTTTGGGTGATTATGATATGTCAATATAGGTGCATCAGTTGTAACAAATTATACCACTCTAGTCATGCAACTCAGGTGGGGGATGTTGATAATGCAGGAATCTATGCCTCTGTGGGGATAGGGAGTCTTTGGGAAATCTCTGTATCTTCCTGGCAGTTTTGCTTTGAACCTAAACTTTTTCTAAGAAAAATAGTCTGCATAAAAGAAGGGGAAAAAAGAAATGAAATACTGATATGTGTTATAACATGGATGAACCTGGAAAACATTCTGCTAAATGGAAGTAACCAGATTCACAGTTTCACAGGTTACATGATTCCCTTGATATGTCATATCCCAGAATAGGCAAACCTACACAGTCAGAAATCAGATTGGTGGTTGATAGGCTAGGGAGGAGGGAATGGGGAGCAGCTGCTTAAGACTAGCTTTCCTTTTAGGGTGATGAAAATACTTTGGAACTAAATAGAAGTGGTGGTGGTACAACATTCTGAAGGTATTAAATGCTACTAAATTGTTCACTTTAAAATGGCTAATTTTGGGCCACCTGGGTGGCTCAGTCAGTTAAGTGTCTGACTCCTGGCTCCTGATTTCAGCTCAGGTCATGATCTCACGGTTCAGGAGATAGAGCCCCGCATCAGGCTCTGCACTGACAGCTCTCTCTCCCTGTCTCTGCCCCTCCCCGGCATGTTGTATCTCAAACTAAATAAATAAACTTTTAAAAAATGGTTAATTTTATGTTACATGAATCTCATGTGAATAAAAAGAAAAAGAGACAGAGAGATAGAGAAGAAAAAGTAAGACCAAGAGAGTGAGTCAGAGAGGAAGACACAGAGAAAGAAAAGCAGACAAAGACAATGATAGAAAAAGTGAAAGAAAGACAGGAAGACAGTCTGAAACACAGACAGCCAGGCAGACAGACAGACTTAAAGGAAAAGGTAAACATAAACAGACAGATACATAGGCAGGCAGGCAGAGTCAGGGAGACATACAGATGGAGTGAGATATTGACAAAAACTGAGAAGGACAAAGAGGCAAAAGACAGGGAGATAGAGTCAGAACATGTAGACGCAGGGAGAGAAAAATGCAGAGAGAAGGGCTGGTGTGGTGAGATACACAGAGTATGACCAACACGGGCAGAGAGAAACAGACAGATACAGAGAAGGAGAGAGAGAAAAGAAAAGCAACAGAGACAGACTGAGAGAAAAACGTAAAGAAACCAAGAGACAGACCACGAAACAGAGAGACAAATGACTATTAGGAGGGCGAGAGGGAGAGCAGCAGATAGAGACAGAGGGAGACTGACAGAGACAGAGGGAAGAAGAGAGAGAAAAAAATATATGAAGATAATCAGTTACACAAAGAGACAGAAGTTCAGACTCCTATAAATATATGCAGACAATCAAAGAAACAAGCAGACACGGACAGGGTGATAGACAGATGGACAGATTGGACAGATAGCCAGAGCACAGACAAACAGACAGGCCTGTAGAAAGAAACTGACAAACAGGGAAACAAAAAGAGACATACACAGAAATATAATAACAGAAACAGTTGACAGAGAAACAAAGAAGCAAATGAACACAAAGAAAAAGTCACAGAGTAGCAGAGACACTGACAAAGAGACAGGAAGGCAGACATACAGCACCAGATAGTCAGACCAAAAGACGGACAGACAGAGACAGATATGGGCAGTTGAACAGAGACAGATATTCAGAGACAGAGTAAGAAATAGAAAGAGATGGTCAGAGGTTATTGGTCAGAGACAGACACAGAGAGATAGACCAGAAGGCAGGCAGACAAAGCCAGAAACACAGACAGATAGAGTAAGATGAACAGACAGAGAAAGGGAGGGATGGGGGGAGGGAGAAGAGAGATTGAGAGAGAAAGAATGCACAATGGAGACCGAGAAAGCAACAGGAGGACAAAGACAGATTAACAGAGAGACAGACAGAACCCAAGACAGACATACAGAGACAGGAAGCAAGCAGGTACGCAGATAGTGTTCAAGGCAGAGAAGGACAGACAGGACAAAAGAAAGAAAGGTGTGGACAAACTGAGACACTAACGGAGAAACAATCAGGGAAATAGAACAACAAAACAGAAACAGACATGCTGACATAGACACAGATGGAAAAAATGCAGGCAGAGCAACAAATTGCAAAATAAACAGAGAGGTGCCCTCTCATGCCTCACCCCAACTCTCCCTACTACCATCACCACCACAGATGCCCCTCTCATTGTTTAGCGTTAGACTGGGGACAACAGGAAGGAATTTTAGCATGGTGCCTGGAACATGGTAGAGATTTGGAGAAAGGCAGTGTCTGACAAAGATTGTTCAAATCATGCCAGGAAGAGGTTGGAGTCAGGACTATTTTGCCTTTTGGAAATATCCCAGGGCCTGTGTACTATTAGGTAGGAAAGCCCTTGTCCCATCTCAATACCGTGAACATTTGTCCCTTGTCAATACCATAGAGTTTGGGTTGTTGTTATTTTTGTTTTTAAGAAAACACATGAAATTCCTCAGAAGTCCATTGTTTACAGATTTCCCATCATGCTTCCTTCCTCCCTGGAGGAAAATGCTTTGTTTCTTTGATAAAGCAAACTTATCACTTTTCTCTTTTACAGTTTTCTATTGAGTGTGTTGTTTTCATGGTTTAGAATTTATATAGCTCTCAGGCAAGTTTCTCTAAGATGTTTCTATTTAATATTCAGCTGCAGCTCCAAGGAGTTTAACATTATTTTAAAATAAAATTTTCATTTTTTAAAATGAAAAATCTAGGGAACCTTCTCTTCTTCCTGCAGGCATTTCACCTTAAAAGTCTTCAAGGAACTTCTGGCTTTTTCTTAATTATGACTGGCATCTGATATTTGCTGCCCCCAGCTATATAAATAATGTGCAAATAAATGAGATAGGCTTTATGGGTCACCTTTTTGTTGCTCCATACTCTCAACTGATCTTAATCGGCCCAGCCCCTGCCCGGAAAGAGAAAGTTATGGAAAAGTGAGCTAGATGCTGAGGACCAGCTCAGCCTCCTACCTGGAACCACTGGGCATTTGTCATTTGGCCTGAGGGTACTAGAGAGAGAGAGAGAGAGAAAGAAAGAGAGAGAGACAGACTGTATACTTTATGCTTTCTTTGCTAAGGTGGGGTGCACAGATTAGAGATGGCCAGGTCTCCTGTAAAGTTTCCCAGTCTGCTGTGTGGAGGCCACTCACCCTATAGAGAGATGAATGGGAAAGTCAGTCCTCCAGGGTATAACCTGATGTTCACACGAGTAAAAGTCACACAGCATACAGTTTCAGATCCAAGTTGGAATTCTGTCTACTGGAACTGTATCCACACTTACCTGGAAGAAGTATAGCTTTTTTCTCTCACTCTCTATGCAACTACTGCATTTTTAGAACTAGAAACGTTCTAATACCATCTAGTCCATAAGTCCCACTTATAAGTGACAAAGCGAAGGAAAAGTGGCAATATGGTAAACAGTCAGTGTAGCATAGTAAGTAGGAGTATTACTTACTCCTACTTGGTATTACACACTTAGTATGGAAGACAGGCAGTGATACAGAGGTTAGGCGTCAGACGAACCTGGGCTCTGTATAACCCGTGTTATGTTCGGCAAATATTTGACTTCTCTATGCTTCCTGTAAAATGAGGACATAATGGGACTCATGGGGTGTTTGTGAGGAAATAAATGAGACAATGGAATCAAGGAGTAATGTTTCCCATAGTTTCTGGCACAAAATAGGTGATTGATATGTTAGCTTTTATTAGCTCAAAAAGAAACGATTCAGTAGAATTAAGGCTTCTTGGTCCCTGGTCCAGTCCTCTTGGAAAACTGGGATGTGAGTAGTACCAGTGAATATGTAGCAGTGCACTCTACCTGTGCAGCACCAACCTTCAACCAACCCTTCGTTGTTGTGATTCTGAATTTTCACAACTTTGGGGCAAACAAGAACCTTTAATCAGCACTTTCCTGTAGCTACATCACTGCACGTTTACTTCTAATCTTTAGTTATTGTCTGCGGGCCTTCTTAAATAGTGGCTACAGGCTGAGCTAGAATCTGAATTGTCCACGGGCCTCAACTTGTTGAATAAGTACATCTGTCCAAAGACACTGAAGACTTCAAACCCAATCAGAGCCACTTCCCCAAATTGGGGACTTGGTAGATCTGAGTAATACTCCAAGTCTGGTACACATTGCTGCAAATCTCTATTACTGGAAGACACCTCAGATGGCAGAATAGTTTGTCTGCTGGCTGAGCCTAATTGTACTATGCAAAGAGCTTGCTCAGCAGAGAAGCTCTTTGAAAAGCACTGCTTCAGGGGCACTAGGCTTACAGCTCAGAGCTTCTTTGTGTCTTAAAACAGGTCATGTGTACACAGTATCAGGAGTCACCTGAGGGGTATAACTCCAAAGTAAATTCAGGAGGATAGTGATCGATATTCTGCTGAAACCAGGAGGCAGTTGGGCTCCTTTTATCTGCATGGACTATTACAAAGTTGAACAGAGGAATTAAATTCTGAAAATAAGCTGAAACTCTTGGTATTAACAGGGTCTTAAGCTAGGGATTGATTCCAATTTCTTTTACAGTTCAGCCTTTTTGATTCGAAAGGCCATTGCCCACATAAATAGGTTTAAGGAAATTCAAACTTTCTGCTAAGTGCTAATTGCTGTCTTAAATATGTTGGGGAAAAAAAAGAAACTCGGTAGATTTGTCTACTGTCTGCTAGGAGAGTACGATCTAAGACTACATGGTATTTATAAGGGTTTCCTTAAGGTACTGGTGGTGTAAGTTGTGATTTCCAAATTTTTCATAACTTGACTTCCCTGTCTCCCTGGCCAAGGAAAATGCCTCACATCACCCTTCTACTCAAACTTAAAAGCTTGGATTTGCTGGTGCTAGTTGCCACCATCAGACAACTTTAACTCCATTGGCACCCGTCTCCTTCTTCATCATAAAGTTAATATTTAAGAGTGGGAGATAAGCATAGATAGCATTCCTTTTATAGTTTCACTGCCATCAGCCTACGCTGTACTCTAAGAGCCTCTCAACTGGCATCCTGGCCTTCAGATGTTTACTCATACCTAACTTGCACACAGCTGTCCTATTGTGATAGAGAGAGAAGGCCTTCATTGGAACCCTGGTTCTGTCTGGGCCAGTGCCCACCCTGCATGGACACAACCACTCAGCTTGGTTTGGAGCAAATTACAAACGTAATCGTCTTCCCTTGAATAGACCCAAGTCTTGCTTTCACGTTCCTCATCAGCTAGTTGGAAATGGGATTTCTTCGTGCTTAGGGACTACCTTAATTGTTCTTTCCCTTGTGGTAGTCGGTTTTGGCAATAGAAAATCCTTGTTGGAAATGGGAATCCCAGGCCCATATCAAGTTGGAGATGATGGCAGGGATATTTAAAAGCAGTGCTAATTAAGGCAAGAAGAAATCTGGCCTCTAGAAGACACAAAGTAGTAGTTTGCAGCTGTTATATTACTATCCTCAGTACCTAAAACAAGGAGGGTATCTTAACTAAAACGTAAGAGAAAAGAAAAAGAAAGGTCCCAAGATAAATAAAGGTGAGGCTATGAGTTTATGAGGGCTTTTGTGTTGGCAGTGAAGCAGTTACACATTACTCCACTAGGGCAATGAAACTATGTCGGGCTATGGATGTGGCTCAAGTTCGTGATTCTGTAATTGTTCCTGGACTGTCCCGTCTGGATGGGAAAACATGGTGAGTACAGTGTCTGCTGGCAAGCCTATTGACTCTCATTAACGGGAAGCTTAAGAGGCATGTGTGAGCTGGGAAATGCACTGGACTTTCACCGATTGCTTCAATTGTCACAGTAGCAATTTCTCTTCACACCACTGATGCCTTCTCGGAAGTGGGAACTTGAGGTCTGTTTGATTCAGGGGTTATAATTCATCATAGGCTGTGGATAACAAATGACAGGTTCTGAAAAAGGGCTTAAGGTTGGAGCTGGTCGACCAGATCTTTCCTGGCAGTCTTTAGTACTTCATTTTCATCTTTTGTCTCTACTTTTTAAATCTTTACTTAAGAACAAGTTGAGCTCCGGACGTTCTCATATTAAACCTTATTCATTTATGCTAGTGGGAGAGGGACAGTGAGCATGAAGCTCCATCCAAAGGATGACTGCCTTTGTAGCAATAGAACTGAGACTTATCAGGAAATTTACAGCATTGTTTTAGAACTTTCATGAATGGCATCCTTCAGCTAGGAGCGCCCCCATGGAAGTAACTGAGTCCTTCTTTTTCCTCTGGATCTTCATATGGTAGACATTGCAGGGCCCTGCACGTAGTGAACAAGCAAGTGATATGTGGACTAGTTGGTTTCCCATCTTTCTTATCTCTCAGTAATTTAGAATCTACATTGAAGGAATTATTGGAGCACCTTCCCACTGGGCCTTCCTCCAATAATTCTTCAAGCACATTCTTTTTGTCTTAAAATCAAGCCATAGAACAGGCCAGGAATCTCCAATTTTTTGCCCATCTGTGCTAAAAAGACCAAGCTTTATGTTAAAATGTCAAGTTTTTTCAAGACAGAGATCATGTGAATCTGGATGTTGGATGTTATAGTTGTTTATCAATGATAGGCATTACCATTTGTGCTATACTTTGCATTTTCAAAGTACTTTAATAGAAAGGGAAGAGAATAATGGTACTTATTTAGCATAGTATACAGTATGAAATAAAAAATACCTGTGTTCAGGAGAACCTGGATGGCTCAGCCAGTTTAAGTGTCCAAATTTTAAGTGCTGACAGTGTGGAACCTACTTAGGATTCTCTGTCTCCCTCTTTCTCTGTCTCTCTCTCTCTCTCTCTCTCTCTCTCAAAAATAAATAAATAAACATAAAAAAATAGGGAACACCTGTGTTTAAATCCTGGCACTGCTATGTCCTGTGTGATTCTGGATTTGTTGCTTCTTTCTGAGACTCTTTTCTCAACTTTAAAATAGAAATAATGTCAGGAGCGCCTGGGTGGCTCAGTCAGTTGAGCATCCAACTTTTGATTTCAGCTCAGGCCATGATCCCAGGGTCATGGAATTGAGCCCCACGTGAGGCTCTGCACTGAGCATAGAGCCTGCTTAAGATTTTTTCTCCATTTCTCTCCCTCTGCCCCTCTCCCCCATTCTTGGGCTATATAAATAAATATAGAAACAATGTCTTCATACCAACCTTTCAGGTTGTTGCAAGAATTAAATAAAGTAATACAATTAAATCCTCCAGTACAGTGATGGACACAAAGCCCAAGTTATGCGTCTGGTAAATTATTATGTTTATGTTCCACAGAGACAGAACAGGAGAATCATCCTGTGATTCAGCCATTGAGATGAAATCATTTTTAAATTTATATTTTCTACATTTTTGTCATTGTCTGCTTTTGAAAACATGATGTATATTTCAACATCTGCCCATGATAAAGCATATGCTCTTTTCTCACTTTATTTTATTGGCTTAATTAATAGATTGAATGTTGTAGGATTCTAAATTATTTGAAGCTTACATGTATTCAGATAGTATCCTTATCTTTCTCCTTAGACCCTGGTGTGTGTATGATTTAAAAAATAAATGTATATGTATGTATATGTGTGTCTGTGTACATGCACATATAGACACATACCAATCTTATGAAGAGTTCAAAATGCTATATTTGGGCTGTCAGATTACAGTGTTTAATGTTATAAATTTGAAAACAGATAAAGTAGATTTACTAAGTCTTATATTAAACAAGGCTTCACATGGTCATTTAATTCAATTCCCACCCCCCACGCACCACCTCAATACAAAATTAAATACGATACATGCCTGCCAGGCATTCATCTAACTTGTGACAAAATACTCTAAGTGACATTAAGATGACTGCTTTACAATGTAGCCACTCCCTTCTCCATGGACTATATGGATTCTTGTGGGGATCCCATGAGATATGTCAACAGTAGACCATAGTGCTGGGTACCTAAATGTTACCTATTATTTTTATCACTCCATGGTTGGACCACTCTAATTATTAGGAAATTCTTTCTTATACTGAACAATAAGCTGCCTCCTGGGTCCTAGGTTTGTATTATAAAACATATCAAACCAGGACTCCTGGGGTGGCTCAGTTGGTTAAGCATCGACTCTTGGTTTTAGGTCAGGTCATGATCTCACGGTTCATGAGTTCAAGCCCTACATCGGGCTCCACACTGGCAGTGCAGAGCCTCCTTGGGATTCTCTCTCTCTCTCTCTCTCTCTCTCTCTCTCTCTCTCTTTCTCTCTTCCCTTGCCTCTCTCTCTGTTCCTTCCTCCCTTTCATGCTCTCTCTCTCTCAAAATAAACAAATAATTTTTTTAAAAAACATAAAAAACACAAGTATACTCTTTTTTCCACATGATGGTTCTTCAAATATTTGAATATAGCTTCCATGCTCCCAAGTTTTCTCCTCACTAAGCTAAATATTCTGATTACCACAAAATGTCCCTCATAGGAGATGGTTTCCAAACACTCACCCCAGTGAGTCACTTTCCTCTGGTGATGTTCAATATTACTGTTATTACCTTCCTATCATAAGAGAACACAGTGGCCGGAACAAACGATAGTGTGCCTATTATTCCTTAGGCTCCAGAGTCCACTTATTTCTTCCATGAATACAGCCTGAGTTATATCTGCTTTTCTAGAAGCTATTTCATATTGTTATCTCATGTTGAAGTTGCAAACTAACCCCCCTAAGTCTTTGTAATATGATATACATAGAGGTCATGTTTCCTCCATTCTGTTCTTCTATGGCTTTTTTTTCTACATTATATTCCATTTTCATAGTTTTGGGCTTGTCATTCCAGCCACTTTTCCTTGTACAAATAAAGATAGATATAATAACAAAGCCAGGAAATAGTGGCATTCACTATCTTCTAACTCAGAATATTCTCAGCAGATTATTAGTCTAAGTGCTGGTTTTCACCATCGCTCTGACCCTTCATGAAAGCTATGGTGAATCTGTATGGTCTGATTCTTTCTTGTTTCCCAGAGCTTCCAGCCTCTGCTCAATTCTGTCCTATATTCAAGAGAAATCATATTCTAGTCTAGTTTGTCAAGACAATGTAGAGTAGTGGCTGGCAGTCTAGTATAGGAGAAAGAACGTGAGCTTTAATAGCAGACAGTTTTGGGTTTAAATCCTGGCAGTGTCACTTACTAGCTGTGTAGCCTTGGACACACTACTTAAAACCTCTCTGAGACTTAGTTTTCTGTGGTTTTAAAATATCAGTGAGATAGCTTATGTATAGTAGTGTCTACAAGATAATAAATGGTGGCGACAATTATTTTTGAAACTCAGTTCCATCATCAAGTAAGTTTAAGTATACTCTCCAGCTTTGTCTTATCTACAGCCTTTTATACTTTCATCCAAAAATCATAGATTAAAATATTGAACAGGACTGGGAAAGTAGAGAGCCCTATTACCCTCCAAATTGTTGTCAATTCATTCATCACCGCTCTTTGAGCACAGTCCTTCAAGCAACTAGGAATACAGCCAACTAAGCTGTCATCTGATCCATATTTCTCCATCTTTTTTATAAGGCAATTGTGAAAGATTTTCTGTGAAGCTGTCATTCTAGTATCCTTTTCAAAGAAAAAAGGTAAACAAAATTACCTTTACTTAACCAGACGTGTTCTTACACTGGCTTCTCTGGTCACCACTTACTTTCCTAAGTGCTTGTACATCATCTATTTAGTAAGCCATTCTTTAACACTGACAGCCAATAAACTCATTCATGTTTAGAATGTATGTTTCCCCTCCCTTTGAAAAAGAAAGGGGAGGAAAACATAAGAAAGATGGTACGTGTGGTCAGAGGGTGGCTTCCCAAGATTTCTTTACTTCAAAAACCATATTGCAGTTCACCCTGGACCAAAGAAAATTATATATAAAGACTATTTGAAAACATTTCACTATGTAAAAATACACTATTTGGCATAGGTTTCTAAGGCGTGGGTAGAGCTACCTGGAGTTAACGAGGTAATTTTCTTTTTCAGAAACAGAGCTAGTTTGACTCTCTTGAGTTCCTCACATTTAAATATTACATTGTTCTCTGTCTCTCCCTCTCTGTCCCCCTTTAATTAGTGTATCCATCTGTTTTCCTGGTACTAAGGGGAGGCTTATTGGTTGGTAATTACAGCGTTGTCCCTAGGCTCCTATTTTGAAAATGTGTTCCACATTCATGACCTTCCAGGCTCAGGTAACAGTTGCTCTTTCCTGGGATTCTGTTGCTTATTGTTGTTGGCACCTGTTATTTCTTCCTGTTTCACTCAAGCCAGGAATTTACTTCCCTAGAGCTTCTCAGACTATTCCTCTGTAAACCTGACCCTTTGGTTACATGACCCCAACGTCTTACTAGAAGGTGATTATACTCAGGTCTCCAGGACAAAATGCTGATCCAAACTTCCCATCCATCAGAAAGTATATGTATGAGGGAAGGCAAATGTGCACAGCATACCATAGCTGTAAGAAATGCTCCTTAGAGAGAAAGTGAGAGGAACACAGAGTGTCAAACGGATGAGTGGATGGAGGTAAGGATGAGCAGTTTGCAAGCTTGGGACACTTTTGCCAGCAGTTGGCTAAGTGCCCTTGAGCTGATTCCTCTGGCTCCTTCTCCTTAGTCAGAAGGCATATGTATTCCCCACAGGGCAATCTCCTCAAACCAACCATGAAGGTCCTGCAAGATCTGATCTTAACTTTTCTATTCAACACTATCGCCCACTCAGTTCTCACTAGTATGGCTATCATGTTTTTGAATCAAACTTTGAGTAAAAAATTAAAACAAGTGATTGGACCAAAAGCACTTTTTGCTTTTTAATTTATCTATATGAAAACCTTAATAAAGGTATAGAAATAAATTCTCATTCAATGGATCACCTATATCATATGTTTACCATGTGCCAGGACTTTGCTAGGTACTTGATGAGCATTATGTCATAGGCTCTGCATTTACAGAGGAAGAAACTAAACTCCAAGAGGTTAATTAATTAACCCAAGGTCATACAGCAAGTAACTGTTAATCCTGGGACTCAAACCTGGGTCTATCTGACTCTAGAACCAATCTTTTAAAAATCATTATGTCTACCTTCGGTGTCATTTTATTCGAGTGAATAGAATGCAACAAAAGCAGACAACCCTGTGCCTGAACACTTAGGATGAACTGTGGCTTTAGCAGACTCTCCTCCACTCTCTCCACTAGGATCAGTATCCTCACAGATATCCAGTCTCATGTATGCCTGCCCCTTTTGGCTTAGCTCATGTAATTCCCTTCCCACACCCTTCATTCACCCTTCAACCCAGAATTTTCTTCCTCCTCTCTGCCGGTGAAATTCTACCTATCGATACTTTAACTGTTTAATTCAATTCCATTTCTTCCATGAACACTTCCCTTGCTGACCTCCCCCATGGTCCTACAGCACTTATTGTGGCAACTACAATATTTAGCACTTTATTATATACTACTTAATCTCTTTGAGGTCGGGAATCGTGTTTTGTATTTCTGTTTATCTCCATATCATCTTGTGCAGGGTCAGTTGTACAGGTGTTCAATAAATATTTGCTTTGACTCTAGTAGATATGTAATGATCAACTGAATTCATTGCGTCATATGTACTTTTTCATAGTCCTCCCTAGCCACTGATCCCATTATGAGAAATTAAACCTATGTCTGAAATCTTCAGATGAGTGTAAAATTACTTTGCAGTATCTAGACACAGTACTAAAATCTTTGCTCTTTAACCTGCACTCCTGATAACACCTCACAATTCATATAACAAGACAGCTAAAAAGGTGTATTGGTGAATTAGCTGAACCAGCCAAGATGTGGATTCTACTTTCAGCTCTGCCACTTATTATGAGACCCAGGATAAGTCCTTAATTTCTCTGAGCCTTGATTTCCTTATCTGGTAAACGGGGGATAATAATTATTTTCCTCACTTCAGTGGGTCGTTAAGAAAATGTAAATGGGGGCACCTGGGTGCCTCAGTTGGTCAAGCGTCCCACTCAAGTTGATTTTGGCTCAGGCCAGGATCTCAAGGTTTCATGACTTTGAGCACCCCCCCCCCCACCACATGCTGGGACTCTGCATAGACAGCAGGGAACCTACTTGGGATTCCCCTGTCTCCCTCTCTCCCTCTCTCCCTTTCTCTCTGCCCCTCCCCACTCATGGTCTCTCTCTCTCTCTCTCTCTCTCTCTCTCTCTCTCTCCAAATAAATAAACTTAAAAAAAGAAAATGTAAATGAAAAATACACTTATTGACATGTGTTGTAAAATGTAAAGCACAATGCAAGAATAGGCTATTATTATTTACTATTCTATTTCCCATGCATTTTTAATTATCTAAGAAAGAGAGCCACAGTTATCAATTATTTAGAAGTAATTCCATTACTTCCTGTGGAAAGGACTCCAGCTTAGTCCTCAAAACAAGTGTTAGACTTGGCACAGGGTATCTATCAGTTGGCCAGTGTTCCTTCAGTGATAGAATCATATGTTCCTGATCTAAAAAGTGACCCATGTGGGTGCAAAGAAGAAACCACTCTGTTTTCACTGGGTAATAGGGAAGCTCTCTCTAGCTACACAGTTGCGGTCTTTTATAATAGTACTTGCCTGCTGTGCTACCCATGGGGTGAGTTAATGAACCACTAGAGAGCTGCTCTGAATTAAAAAGGTCATACCTGACATGAGCCATTTCAGCACAAACATCCTGTTCTTTTCCCCTTCACAAGGGGGAGATTTTATTTAAGACCATCCATGATTTACTGAAAACTTAAATTGAGTGGATGGCAGCATGGCCCTTGCAAATAAATGTCAGGAGAAAAAAAAAACCCACCAAGAATTACAGAATCATAAAAGGTGAGAGGTGAAAGATCTTTTAGAGATGATGGAGTCCAACCTCATCATCTCACAGTGAGGAAACTAACATTCAGAGAGAGAAAGTCACTTAGTGAAGATCACGTAGTAAACTTAGTGACAGAGCTGACACTAGAGGCCAAGTTTCCCTAAGTGCCCATACTTCCTGTCCACTGTACTGTTCTCTACATGAGTTCATTTAAGTTAAACGTTTGAAAATTTTTAAGTAATGATAGCAATTTTTGTGTCACTCTCTGAATTGGAACACTGCTTCTAAATCTACTATCTGGGAACAACTGGAACGTCCCATCCCCATTTATTCCGAATCAGGCACTTACATGTTTTAAAACAGTTTGCACACCTTAAAAATTTCTGCCATTTCCATAGATGATTCAAGCAACTGTTTTACACCTACATACTACTAGGTATTTTTCTAAGTTTTTTTTTAAATCTTCAGGAAAATGAACAGGCACCAACTTCATGAGCAGCTGGGTAACATGGTGGGATATAATGTAACAGTAGAAACTGGAAAGAGTGAATTTACATTTCAAGGCAACTGACAGGGTACCTTGAACGAATCACTCAACCTGCCTCTGTCAAATGGCAGCTATGATACTAGCAGGATGTCTGTTTCCCTCTCTTCTCCCTTTTGCCCTTTGATCACACTTACCTCAACCAGCATCTTGACTCCACCCCCTACTCTCTTTTGAATTTTCTGAACACTTGAATTTTCTTGATACTCTTGGAGACCTTTTCCTGCTTCCCATTCCTTTTTCCCACCTGAGCCAACTCCTCACTCTTCTGAAAAGCCTGTTGTGGTAGGCCGGTCCACAAGTGCCCTGAAAGTCCTGAGATTCCATTAGTAAATTTGTCAGATTTTTCCAGGTTAGGAATTCAGGGCATCTAGGTTTGCTGTAACCCAGAATCCTGATTATGGGTCTCTGGTTCCCTGGATCCTGTATGTAACACATTGAATTCTTAGGTGACTTCCTTTGAGTGGCAAGACTATTAAATATGAGTGAATAATACTTTAGATAGTAGGAATGGGATGATCTGGAAGCTATGTTTTTGGAAGCATTTCAGGAGTGGTGTGTGTGTGTGTGTGTGTGTGTGTGGTGTGTGTGTTGTGTGGTGTGTGTGTGTGTGTGTGTAAGCAATAATTTAATCTTTCCTACTTTGAAGAGAAAAGAAGAGGTAGGAAATACTCTTTACAGATTGGGTATGTCAAGTAAATTGCTTTAATAATTGCAACACTGACTGTGACTGAAGGCAAAGGCATGAACTAAATCCTTCTTGCACTGCCCTTCTGGGAATCAGGGGTACTGTCTGTGACTAAAAGTCCCAGCCATCTTCAGCTAAAACTTCCCTTTTTTCCCCATGTGCATTGTGCCTCAGCTATGTAAGTCTTTTAAACTCCTAAATTAGGCTGTTGAACATTTTAAGATTCCTCAAAAGTTTTCCTGTGGACAGATATAATTATCCATCTCAGAACACTGGTTTATAAAGTATGTCAATACTTCTGGCCTATAGGAAACACTGAATCTTTTGGGCTTTCTGGGTTTAGCTAAAGTTACTCAGTTAGTGATTGTAAGTTCTTCAACCTTTTTGAGTTTCTTAGGGGGCTTCTGTAACCATGGCTGTATCTATGGCAGACCTAGGGTTCACTTTGGTGGGCAGAGAAGCCTAGATAAAGCATGGCCCAAGTGTGGAATAGCAAAATTCTCAAACCAAGAAGCAAAAAATAAGAAGCTCCTCTGATGTCTCCAAGCCATTTTGGCCTCAACTTTGGAGAGCATCAACCTCTCCTTTGCATTGACCCAAGAGAACAGAGGAAACCAGATTAATTCTTGAGGCACATGGAATTTCAGCCTCCTCTATTTAGAACTATGGAGCCGGGTTTGGTAAACTACAGCCTGTGGTTGAAATCCAGACCACTGCCTCTTTCTATAAATAAAGTTTTATTGGAACATAGCCATGCCAGTTGTTTACATACTGTCTCTGGCTGCTTTAGCACTATATGAGCAGAGTGGAGTAGTTATGACACAGGCAATATGGTACACAAAGCCTAAAATATTTATAATCTGGTCCTGTATAGAAGAGTTTGCCAGCCTCTGGTCTAGATTAACATTGAGGGCTTGAATGGAAATATGAAGGTCACTTGGATTGAAATTTCAAGTAAAAGTAATTTATAAGTTACATAGCTACAATCCCATAGTATAAAATTTTTAGACAGTAAACAAAGATATAAAGAACAATGTGAAAATCATTTGCAACCACAACACCCAAATAAAACATTTTGGTATATACCTTTTCTGGCTTTTTTTGGCAGGTATATCTATTTTTTTTTTAATAAAAACAATTTAATCATATTGTGCATACTGTTTTTTTAGCCTGACTTTTTTCACTTATTAATGTATCTTGGCATCTTTCCATGTCCATAAACATAGATCTACATCATCATTCCTACTGGCTCCAAAGTATTCCATTATATAAATAGATATAATTTCATTTATTTAACCAGTCCTCTATTATTGGATAGTTGGGTTATTTCTAATTTATTCTCTTATTATAGCAATGTCATAAGAGACATTCATCATATGTACATCTTTTCACACTTGTATTTTTTTTATGTTCTTTTACAATTTTTTAGAAATCACCAGTTAATTTTATGATGTCAGAAAAAAATCCTACAGCCCTCTGTTCTGGGGTGAGTGGATGCTTTCATAAATAGAGGAGGTTTCAGTTATATTAATGTAGACACAGAGTCAGAGGGACTAGGAGGTCACCTTTCCTCACGGGTAGGTTGAATTAGTGTATCCACCCGAGATCATTAAATAACAGCTTTGCCACTTAAAACATGTGCATCTCACTAGGTTTTTGTGAAAGCTTCTAGTCACATTAAATATTAATGACTGACGGCAAAGCATTGCTTCAGGAGAACATAATGGCCCAAAGGAAACTGGAAGGCTCTATTAAAAAAAAATAGACACACACACACACAAAAAAAAACTCCACAGCACTTCTAGCAGGATCAAATTTCTGATGGAGATAATAGAACTGGCAGCCAGAAGAGAAGGTAGGAAAGACAGGAAGGTACTATGCCCTATGGAAATGGGCTGAACACAAAATGCACTGGGAAGCCCAAGAAGCTCCTGTCTGCCCCTGAAGCATTAGGGAAGATGGGAAATGGGCACAGAGGTGAAGCTATCCCTGCACTGTTTACATGGGACAGCCACATCCCTATTGCTACAGCAGGCATGTACATGAATGGGGTTCTTGGTTCACCTTAGAATGCCTTAATTCAGACACATTTAACATTCACCTGACCCGTGGAATTCTGCTGATTGTAGGTAGGCCACCTGGGCTAGGCATCTTTCAGTGGATTTAATAAACAGAGCCAGTGTATGGGGAGGCCTAAAAGTCAGTGTTAATCAAAGCGGATTGTTAAATGTCATTACAGAAAAGAAGAGGAGAGCAAGAAAGACTATTGTGTTTGTTTGAAAATACTCAGCCAGTGGTATAAATGCATTCTCCCTGTAGTGATCCATCGTTCAGAGGGAAAAGCAAACTGCTCCTTAATATTTTGTGCAACCACTCACCTGTGAACCATTAGCCTTTAGAAATGAGATGTCAACACTCAGTTGGCTTTACTCAATGCTTTCCTTCCAAGTTGCCTGAAGTACTGCATGGCATCCGTGAGAGGTAAAGAGATGCCCAATTACCCAGACACATGGAGGCAGAGAAATTTCTGCTGTCTTCCTTGTCAAGCCTATAATCCTCTGTCTTTCCTCCTGGACCACTCTAAGCTTTCTCTTTCCTTCTCTATGCTGCCTTCAAGGGGAGAACTGTCCTGTGGCTTCTCTCTGTTGTCTCTTTTCTTCAGGAGCAAAGCAGAAAAATACTATTTGCTCAAATATCCCCTTTGCTTAAACAATCTCAGAGGAGGCTTTGGTACCAGCAGCAGAGCTGCTTGCATGACTTTAAGGAACTTTACTAGTTCTGACTCTAACCCAAAGCTTCTTAACCTTCATTAATTGTATCATATACCCCCCAGTTTCCAAATGTGTAAGAGCAATAACTAATAACTGACATCCCAGTGAGAGGAGCAGGCCCTATATCTGCAGGAAAAATCTGCCTTGCTTTGTTTCCTACACTGGGTGGGGGGGGGGGGGATGTCTGCACTTCATTGGATTAGCCTGCCAAGCTGGAAACCCTGCTATAATCTGGGACACATATCTGAACTTGATCGGAAACAGGAGAGTCTGTCTCTACTCTGCTTCTTCTGTTTTTACACACCTTTCCCCCCTTACTTTTTTGAAAAGTTAAACCTTTTTTGAAATAATCAGAGAGATCCCATATACTTTTTACCCAGTAACATCCTGCAGAACTATAGTACAGTAGCACAACCAAGATACTGTCATTGGTGTAGTCAGGATGCAGAATGGTTCAGTCACCACAAAGATCCCTCCTGTTGTCCCCCTCCCTACTGCCTTATGTCAGCCACTAATATATTCTCCATTTCTGTAACTTTGGCATTTATATAAATAAAATCTTGCAGTATTTAACCTTTCTAGATTGTCTATGTTACTCAGCATAACTCCCTCAAGATTTATTCAGATAATTGTGTGTATCAATAGTCAATTGTGTAGTATTCCATTGTATGGATGCGCCATAGTTTAATATTCACCTGTTGAGAACATCTTGGTTTTTTCCAGGTTTTTACTATTATGAATAAAGCTACTATTTACATTCATGTACATGTTTTTATGTGAACGTACATCTTCATTTCTCTGGGATAAATGCACAGAGTGCAATGTCTGGGTCATTTGGTAGTTGCATGTTTAATTTTTAAAAGAAACAGCCAAACTTTTCCAAAGTGATTGTACCATTTCACATTTCCACATTCATAGTGTATGAATGGTCCAGATCTTTACATCTTTGCCAGTATTTGGTGTAGTCATTTTTTCCCCAGCTTTGCTGAGGTAAAGTTGACAAATAAAATTGCAAGATATTTAAAGTGTACATGATGATTTGATATACACTGTGGAAGGATTCACCCCATCAAGTTAACACATCCCTTACCTCATATATTTGTGTGTGTGTGTGTGTGTGTGTGTGTGTGTGTGACATTTAAGTCCTACTCTCTTAGCAAATTTCAATTATACGGTAGTGTTATCAACTATAGTTTCTATGTTATTCATTAGGTCCTCAGATCTTATTCATTTTATAACTGAACGTTTGTGCCCTTTTACCAACCTTTCCCCATTTCTCCTATCCTGTAGCTCCTGGCATCCACTTTTCTGCTCTGCTTCTATGAGTTTGACTTTATTTTAGACTCCACATATAAGTGATACCAGGTGGTATTTGTCTTTCTTTGTCTGGCTTCTTTCACTTAGCATAGTATCTTCCATGTTCATCCATGTTGTTGCAAATGACAAGATTTCCTTCTTTTTAAAGATTGTATAATATTCCGTTATATATACCACATTTTCTTTATCCATTCATCTGTCAACAGACACTTAGGTTGTTTCCATACTTGGCTATTGTGAATAATGCTGCTGTCAATGTAAGAATACAGATATCTCTTCAAGATAATGATTTTATTTACTTTAGATATATACCCAGGGGTGGGATTGCTGAATCATATGGCAGTTCGATTGTTAATTTCTTGAAGACCTCCATACTGTTTCCCATAGTGTCTGTACCAGTTTGCATTGCCACAAACGGTGTACAAGAGTCCCCTTTTCTCCACACCCTTGCCAACAGTTATTACCTCATCATTTTTGTTATTATTATTATTATAGACATCCTAACAGGTGTAAACTGATATCTCATTGTGGCCTTGATTTGCATTTCCCTAATGATTACTGATATTGAGCACCTTTTCAATGTACCATTTGTTTGTACAAACACCATTTGTTTGCATTCCTTGGAAAAATGTCTATTTAGGCCTTTTTCCCATTTTTAATTAGGCTATTTGTTTTTTACTATTGAGCTGTATGAGTTCCTTGTATATTTAGATATTAACTTACCCTTATTGGATATGTGGTTTACAAATATATAATTTTTTAAATTTTAGCCATTCTGACAGATGTGTAATGATCTCTTATTGTGGATTTAATTTGCATTTCCCCAATAGCTAATGATGTTAAACATCTCTTCATGTGCAAATTTGCCACTTATATATCCTCTTTCGTTAAATGTCTCTCCATGTCTTTTGCCCAATTTCTAATTGAATCATTTGTCTTTTTTTCTATTGACTTTTGAGAGTTCTTTATATATTCTAGATACTAGTCCTTTGTCAAATATGTGGCTTGCAAATATTTTCCCCCACTTTGTAGTCTGTCTTTTCATCTTCTTAATAAGGTCTTTCACAGATGAATAGTTTTTAATTTTGATGAGATCTCATTTATCAATTTTTCCTTTTATGGGTCATGCTTATGGTGTCAAGCCTAAGAACTGTTTTTAGCATTAGATCCCAAAGATTTTTTCCCTGATTTTTCCTCTAAGGTTTTACATTTAACATTTAAGTCCATGTTTCATTTTGAGTTAATTTTTGTATAAGGTATCTATGACTTAGGTCAAGTTTCTTTTTCTTTTTTTTTTCCCTACAGATGTCCAGCATTTGCTGAAAATCATTGAATTTGTTTTGTGCCTTTATCAAAAGCCAATTTTGAATATTTGTGGGGGTCACATCTTTATGTCCCCAGCACCACCACTTTCATCCACACCTCCAAAACTGGCAAAAGAGAGCAAAGAAACTGAGGATGTTATGACAGTGTGATTTTTAGTAAATAATACTACAGAAATAATAGTAGCTAACATATATGGAATTTTTACTCTTTGCTGGAAACCTTATTCATTCCTCATAACATTCTATAATGCACATACTATTATTTCCATTTTGTAAATGAGAAAACTGACTCAGAGGGGTTAAGTACCTTGTTTATGGTTAGTGGTAAATCTGGGAGTCAAATTCAGGTCTTGATCGTAGGACCCATCTTAAGCATTAGGCCACCCCTCCTCTCAATACCACTTCTTCATGTGTCAGATCATCCAACCACCCTGGCTAAAAACCAGTTCTCTAATCTATAATCATAATAATGACAGCAACAGAGGACTAATTCCTGTTTTGAATGTGAAGGCAAGTCTTTACTGGTTTATAGCAACTCTCGGTTTATTACCATTGGTCTTCTGAGTCTTCAGGAGGAAGTTCTAACTGGAGCAACAAACCCCTCATATCACCTATTCTACCTGTCCCCATCAGCTGCTACAGTATAAACCACCAAACTTCTGTGAGGCAGTGCTCCATTTCTCATTCCATTCTTAGCAATGTGATCCTTTTATGTGTGTATGTGTGCATATATGTGGAGGATAGAGGGAAAGAGGGAAGGCTAGTAAAGGTTTAGGGGGACTTTGGCCTCCAAGTGTATGCTGGAAACTTCCCAGTGATTGAGCAGGCTGACTGATTAACCATGATGCTTTTAGTGTCTCTGAATTTGATCTGGGTCGGTGCTTCCTAAATTCTCCAAAGATGATCTTGTATCATGTACAGGGAGTATTTTAGTTGATTGTCAGACCTTGAGATTTACATTTCCTTATTCTCTCCTATTTAACTGCTTGCCTTCCATTTTGCATTCATTGAGTTTTGGGGAGGCAGTATTGCAGTTTTAGGTGGTGGGAGGGGCAGGGAAACATAAAGGCATAAAGAGAACAAAATTAGAAAGGTAGTGGTTAATTACCAACACGTGTCTGGGAAAATGCTTTATTGAAATTCAGAAAGAACTCAGCTGCACAAATCCATGAGTAATACAAAAATTATGATGATGTTCTGTCACTGATAAAAACCATTTATCCTTGTGGCACTTGAAAAACATCCTGACATAACAACTCCAAACACCTAACTTCTATCCTGAGGTTTCAGAAGTTTTTCCAAAATTCAGAACATTGCAAGCTGTCTGGAAATTGTTGTAAATGCATTCACAGGAAAGCCAAGTCAAAAACAGAAAATATTTTATCTCTGGCCATGGAGGAAACAACCCTGAACTTTGAAAGAAGGATTCTGTAGGCAATCATAGAGATTTTGAGTTCAATATTCATCATTTTTTAAAGAGGGTGGTCATTTTGAGCCTGTCTTCACAGATACGCACTTCTCCTTTGGAACACCTGAACTATGGAATTTCAAGTACAGTTTGAATTCGGAATGATCATAAAGCCTTTAAGTCTCATGACCCAAACACTCTTCAGGCTCCACTTGCCTTTCCTATCTAGCGGGTTCTTTCCTCCTCATTAAAATTATTCCAACAGCTAAGAGGTCATGGTGTCCTAATGCATTTTCTTTCATGTAAAGCAGGAAAGAGAGGACATCTACTGCCTCCTGAAAAATTAAGATGCTCTTTTCCCTTTAGACCTTGTTTCTGGGACAAGGCCATCCTTCTTACCTTCAGTCCCTTCCTTTGCCCTGGGAATCATCTTACTTTGAGATCTAGGAAGAAGAAGCTACCTGTATTGGTCTGGGGAAAATCAGGAAAGAGAAAACAACACAGTAATCTGAACAGAGAAAGTTTAATGTAAGTATTAACTATAACAGGAGATGGCTAGTAAGAAGTAAAAAGAACTGTAAAAATGTAGGAATAGTAGAGATAAGGTGCAGCCACTATATGCACTGCTGAGTTAGAACAACCAAGGTGCAACGCCTTCCCCAGGGATGAGATCCAGATCTTGTAGTAAAGGATACAGTTGTGGCTCACTGGATTTAGCAGAGAAATTGTTGTGGTGCTATGCCAACATAACTCACTGGAATTCTGCCTCCTGGAACTTTATAGAAATATGCCCTGTGGAACTTCTGGGAAATCTATTCTCTACAGTGCCAAGGAAAGCTGCTCACTCGGAGGGATCTTAGCATAGGCACTTCACTATAAAACCACCCGAGCAAGGGGTACTGGGAGATGCTGCTTGATGCTGCTGATTACCATGTACTACAGGAACTTCATGCTGGGAAAGCTGCAGGCACTGCAGAAACCTGGGGCTGGGGAAGCTGTGTGTGCTGCTAGAGTGAGGCACTGGGAAGGTGGGTGTTTACACTGCAGGAGCCTGCAAGGCAAGCACACCAGCACACTAGTACCAGGAAGAAAAACCCCTTCCTTCTGAAATGTTTCTCTTGTACCCCCTACTGACAAAGCTTAACACTGTATCAACTCACAAATGCAAAATATTTAAAGGGCCCAGAACCCTTTTCAGAGAGCAAGTAACAAGGGTGAATTTGGAGTAAGAGGCAATACGTTGATAACTTGCACATCGACCCAGCTCAGATAATAGTAAGTCTCTAATAGCTCCTAGATCCAGCTCATGTTCTGAGTGGTCTCTCATCCTCTTATAATTAGGGAATAGAGGGATAGAAATCAGTTACCCTCTGTCTCCCTATGTCTTTAATCACCCTTCCCCACATCCTGTGTAAAACCAGCCCCCAGGGAAAATGGTAGCTCTAGCTCTAGCTCTACTATTAAACCTCTCCTGCTCTACTAAATTCAAGTTACCCTCAACACTTTGTTCTCCACCTACCTTCAGTGTACCAGTTGGAATGGGGACAAACATTTACCAAATGTCTGACATATGTCACATGGCAGTAGAGGTGGTAGAGTTCAGTGGTTAAGAGCCTGGGCTTTGGAATCAGGCTTTGATTAGAATCTTCTGCCACTTACTGTCTCTGTGATCTTGGGCAAGGTCTTTAACTTCTGTGAACCAAATGTGAATAAAGATAGTCATACCTGCAACTCAAGAAGGTTGTGAGGACTAAGCATAAACAATGTACCAAATATAATGCCCAACACTTGGGGTCAAAAGAGAGAAACGTGTGTTCAAATCTTGGCCCATCTTTTACATTGTGAAGTCTTTAAGCAAGTTACTTAAACTTTCCAGACTCACTTTGCTCCTCCATAAAATGAGAATGAAAATACCTGCTTCATAAGGTTGTTATGAGGATAAAATGCATATAACTGCTTAGTGCAGTAATATGCAGAGAGAAGGTGCTCAATAAGTGGTAGTTATAAATAGAGGTGTGTCCCCATCGGGCATTGTGCTATATACATCTGTTAATTTGTTTACTGCCTATCTCCTTTGTGTTCCCTACACTCACCCTAGCTTCTCGAATCCAGTGCTTCTGCCTGCAGAAGGAGCACGAACAATATTCTTGACCAGATGACTGCCTACTGCAGGGACCTGACAGACATTCCTCTTAGCCCAGAGGCCCTCCTGAGATGGAGATGGAAGGGCTTAGTTATTTATTCTGGCTTATGACAAAAGATCTTCATCTCTTGGCAAAGAACTAATTTCCTTAGTAGTTACACAATTGCTTCTTTGAAGTTGGTCACACACCAGGGGAAGAAAGAGCCAACTCCCAGACCTCTAAATCATCCTAAAATCGAAGTCTCATTCTGCTTCCAGTCATTAGAGAGAAAGTAGGAAGAAAAGGGAAATGAGACTAAATCTTTTTGAAAAGAGCACGTTTTTCTAATGTCAGTGCAATATGCCCCTGACACAGTACAGACCAAATGCCACATACAGACTCCTCCTTTATTGAAAAAAAACTTTAGGTGCTTCACAAGCAGCCATTTATCCTCATGTATAAATATTTGGTTGATCTACTGCATAAGTGAAATCCCTGGGTAAGACATCTTAACCGTGTGTTTGAAACTCACACAACTTAGTAGGAGGCAGGGGTAGGCATGAAAATTGGAGGAGTCTGACTGTCCAATCAGTCTCTCCCCCTGGGCATGCTTGTCAGAGCTCTTCTATGCTATGGGCCCTCAACCATTATTTGCAGTGTACATTCCACAGGCATTAATCATACCCAAGGAACCTCTGCTTCACAAGGAAATCTTATACACAAGGAATAAAGCTTTGCTTTACTGGAGATCTCTTTATATCGCAGTTGATGAGGACTAAAGGCACTGTTTAGGGGATATTTCCTTGGAACTCACAAATAAAGACTTGTAGCAAGTCCTTTGCCTCTGAGCTAGTATGCGACATGCCATTTGAAACTGTTTAGTACTATGTGCCCCAAGTTTTTTTGTCTGTCCAGCTTGCAGTCTGAGGGGTGTCCCAAAAAGTAAGGCATACATGATGCTCCTGTGACTTTTTTAAACATAAATTTGTGAGAATTCTTACTTTCTCATTTGATGCTGTTACTAAGCAAAACTCTCATGCTTGACTCTCTAGCACCAGAGTGTGCCGAACATCTCATGCCCAATATGATTGCTTAGACATTCCCTCCAGGCAGAAATTGTGATTCTGACTCACCCTTTTACCCAGCCTGTACCTAAGTATCTTGTAGCTGGCATTTGCTCTCAAAAGATAGTATAGCTGCAGGCCATCACCTCTAGAGAAACAGGAATTGCTCACCTTGCCAATTTCCCACATGTCCTATCTAACTTTCTGAGCAATTTCACTAGCATTCCTACAAAGGAAACTTAACACTAACTGGCAAAGACAAGCCTACCCAAACGGGGACCTTGGAACACAGCTGCTCTTCTGGCAGAGAGGCAATTGCTGCTCATGGTGACACAGCTCTGCTGAGTAGGCACACACAGGTGAGAATGGGTGACACAAGGTACCCCAGCAGCTACTGGGTGTTGAGGGGGAGTATATCTACCACCAGAGACCTGGATATGGGATTAGGATAAAAATGATTTTATAACTTTTTTTTTTTATTTGAGAGAGAGACAGAGAGAGAGAGAAAGAGAGTGAGTGGAGGAGAGGGGCAAAGAGAGAAAGAGAATCTTGAGCAGGCTCCATGCAGAGCCCAACATGGGGCTTGATCCCATGACCCTGGGATCATGACTTAAGCTGACATCAAGAGTCCAACATTCAACCAACTGAGCCACTGAGGCACCCCTAGGATAAAAATGATTTTAAAAGAGCACAAAAACATGACACATTTGTTTACATTGATTCTAATGGTTTGAAGGGAGAGTTCTTTATTTTTCAGCCTCTGCCATTGTTTTAATTTTTTTTTTTTTTTTTTTTTTTTGCTTTCTCCACTCAAGCAGAAGACAGCAAGGACAGCTCCTCAGTCTCCCACCATATGTCTCTGCTTCTTGGCTACCCCTACCTGACTCACCTTCTATTGCAGGGGGCGGAAGAGCTATAGATGTTAGGATTTGTTTTTCTTTTTAGGCTCAAAAAATTTTTTAAAGGGAAAAAATATGTTTAACAGATAAAAAGTGACTAGCAGTTCATACCCTGGGAAGACAGAATAAGAGAAGATAGATTAATATTTCTGTAGGAAAGGTTTTTTCATGTGGGCTTAATATAAGGAATAACTTTGATCATAAAGATTTCCATGAGGATTAAGACAATACTTAAGGAGATTGCAGCTGTGGGTTAGGAGTATCTGCTTCTTTATGCTGCGTGTTTGAGTAAAAATAGGTCCTCTACCTCCAGGCTGATATTCAGACAGTGTATGCTGAATGGCTATATCAGTTTAATAATAGTGAATAAAACTCCGGTACCAGTTGGTAAATAGTTACTGCCAAGAACCCCCTAAGTCATCACTGGGTACCCTGGCCAATAAATAATCACTGCCCAGATCCCCCTAAATGACCACCTGTCACACAGGCCACCCTGATCCTCCTGGTATTCCCCCAGGCTTCCCCATTGTCTAGCAATAATGGATTGACCTCTGGCACAGCCAAGGGGCCTCCTGGACCCTGCTCAACTGCTAAGGTTCAGTGTCCAGTTCTGTTTGCTCATGCCTTGCTGCTGTTTGAATATTTTGAATATACTGTCTGGTTCCCCAATTTTATCCCCATGACTTGAGATCATTTTGGAAGACAGAGCTAACCAGCTTACCAGGGGTATCCCTAGTAGAGGTTATTGCTCTTAGGTAGGCTAAGCTTAGTTAGTGAAAGAAAAAAATTAATATGGAGAATATTAACAAGATTAATTTGGGGAGCATTTTTAGAAAAGTTACGGAAAGCATTTCTGTTTAAAAACATAACCAACAAGTCCTGTGAGCCACCATTATTTTCAGGCAATCCAACGCTCTCAGCAGATTAAAGTAGGTAAAAACTGAAAAAAATAGCACTATACTGGCTATTTCTTCATTCACTATGCCATATCCTGGGGGTAAGTTAACAGTATATGAGGTGCCATTCCTGCCCCAAAAGTTCTTAAATCCTGCAGCGGAAATATTGCAGGCACCCAGTTAACTATTCATACAAGGTAAAATGCCAACAGGCATTTAGAGAATCACATGAGTGCTAAGTGTCTCTTAGGTACAAAGTCAGCATACTTTCTGTGGAACCCCCAGACTAGAAAATGTTCAGTTCCTGTGAAACAAAATAAGGGGGTTCACTTAGACAAAATCAGATTATCTCTGTAATATTATATTAGTACTGACTGATGATGAGTAATATCTATTAAAAACTTATTGAAATCAGTAGAATGATGCAAAACAGAGCATTGAAGGATTCCTTCTGTTCCCATGATGGAAACATATTGGATAATTTTGATTCACTTATCATCTTCTATGAAATTATATTTGCTAATAGAATGCAAACATCATTGGCAAAGAAAGAAGAGCAGAGATGAATCATTATAATGAATGTTCAAATAAAGAGCATCAGATTCAGGAAGTTACATTATTATATTGCCTAAATAAAGCCAACCACGATTTCCCACTGCAAACAATCTTAGGCCTTTATATATAACACACTTGTTAAAGTGCAGCAACTGGAACACTGATTCCTCCTGGGTAATGCTGGGGTTGGTACTACTGTTGCAGTGGCCCTCTGGAAACCTCACATTGTTTTCCTGTTTGAGGTTCTCTTAGCCCTCTTGGGTAAGATGCATTCTTTGTAATTTGTGGGTATCTATTTGGCTCTCTCCATTTCTTTTTTTTTTAATTTTTTATTTTTGAGAGACAGAGACAGAGTACAAGTAGGGGAGGGGCAGAAAGAGAGGGAAACACAGAATCCGAAGCAGACCCCAGGCTCTGAGCTGCCAGCATAGAGCGTGATGTGGGGCTCAAACTCACGGACCAGAAGATCATGACCTGAGCTGAAGTCAGATGCTTAACCAACTGAGCCACCCAGGAGCCCCTGGCTTTCTCCATTTCTGATTAGCAATCTCCTGCCCCAAACTTTCTACCATGAGCTGGAATGGGAAGGGGAATGTGGAAAGATGGCATGTCTTGTACCATCTGCAAACCCACTCACCTTCCAGCCTTACCCTGGGATCTCTGGCACTTGCCAAATGGCTTCCCTGTATGATAAACTCGAAAGGATTGAAGTTGCATCTGTGTGTGGTAGGGAATGGGCTCTCTTCAGAGAGAGCCTCATGTCAGACATGAGGTTTGTCTTACTCTTTTGCCTCATTCACGGAATCAGTCCTCACTGAGTGCCTACTGTGCACCAAGTGTAGCCTCTTTCACTTTATTCCTAGAAGTCAATCTGCCTTTCTTTTCCCACATGGTTTGGCCCATTCGTTGGTGTCCTGAAATGTATCAACCTCAGTTCTCCCCTCTGATGAGCTTAAGTGGAATTTAATAATCCCTGCTAAATTGTCTTGTGACTCTGTCACATGAATAAAGTCTATGGACTCTAGGTCAGAGTGTAAGCATCAGATTAATTTTACTACAAAGGTCACGCAGCTATCCTGGCATTCTGTTTTGCTTGAAGGTTAGTCACTGAATGCTTGACCCAAACCTTCCTGTCTGAGCTGTATTCAAAACAGATTTCAAGATATAGCCAGATTGAAAAACAGACACTTGGAGTAAAAGACTGTGTACTCTGACCCCACTGGAAATAGCAAGCAGCTGTAGTGATTTTATGTGTATATACAATACATCATCATCTCTAGGAGGTGATGGGCACTAACCTCAGCACCTCTTGCTCCCAAAGCAAATGTCTGCTCATCTTTTCCACCTAGCTGCTCATGTCAGAGGGAAGAAATATTTCTTCCTAAATGACTTCTAAGCTTGCTTGCCCGGGAGGTGTTGCCCCTGGGAAAGCAGGACCTATCAGAGGAGTTTGGCTCAAAAAAGACATAATTGTATTCAGATAATGGCAGACACCTCCATCCTGGTTCCCTTTAACCTTCATCTGTCTTCCTAATTTACCATGGGCTCTCTCTTTCCAGCTCACCTCCTTTGGCCAGCCCTGTTGTGAGTTCACGCACTCCTGATGTATGTGTCTAATATACTTGTCATTTTGAGTTCTACAAGTAACATTCATGTAAAAACTTGCCATTTATATTCCTGGAAAAATCCAAAGATTGGCTATGAGGCTATAAAGTTGCATCCAGTCTATTGTCAGAACTACAGTACCTTGAAGCTATAGGGGCTGGAGTCACAAACTTCTTATAGCATGATACTTCCTTTGGGCATAATTGTGGTCTACTTCAAATTTCCTACAAAGAGATAGTAGTGGTAGAGGATAGGTCCTATAGAGGGAGATATAGTCTGGTTGCAATTCTGAATTTAATTCTCCTCAATGAGAAATTCACAAGTAGATGTAGAGAAGCTCTTTAACCTGTTGCTTCTTACGATGTTCAGCTTTCACATGTGACAGTCACACTGCTGACCACTGTGTACAGCATAATGTGCGTATTCAGCGGTTGAGTTTTCTAGAACAATCTGCAGCTTCTGCCCAAGTCTCCTACAGCCGGTTGTATTTGTAAGACAAGACAAGGTGAGGTATGTAGGCTGAGACTGTGGAGCACAGGAAAATGCAAAGTGAAGTGGCTCAGAAAGGCATCATTTTGAATGCTGTTGAATACCAGCTACGTCACTAAAACAGATCCAAAATGCTTTTTGTCAGGAAAATTCAATCTCTCTTTGCAGAAACCCTATGAGTGGGCTAACGCTTTACCTGCACAAGCACACAAGTCAGACACCTTCATTTCTAAAATACCTTTCTAATACATTTCTAAAAACTTGGCCACTTCATATGCCTAACAGCTAAAATAAGAAGAGTGGCCCACAACACAGACTGTCTACCTTCCATGTGCTCACCAGAATACTCCATCTCAAATGATCTGCCCTCTAGCTCTTAGCTGTACATACAGACAATGCCAGCCAGATGTACTTGCCTGAGTAGCACTGTCCCCAAGGAAGTAAGCCCTATGAGTGGAGTTTGGTTCAAAATTGACATGATCAGGGTGCCTGGGTGGCTCAGTCGGTTAAGCATCCAACTTTGGCTCAGGTCATGATCTCACTGTTCATGGGATCGAGCCCTGTATTGGGCTCTCTGCTGTCAGCTCGGAGCCGGCTTTGGATCCTCTGTCCCTCTCTCTCCGCCCCTCCACCGCTTGCCCTCTCTTCTCAAAAATAAACATTTTTTTCAAAATAACATGATCATATTCAAATAACAGCAGACACCTCCATCCTGGTTCCCTTGAACCTCATCTAATTTACCTCATGCTCTCTCCTGTTCATCTCCTTTGGCCACCCCTCTTGTGAGTACATTCACTGTCGATAGAAGTGTGTAATGCACTTGTCAGCTCAAGTTCTTCTAGTAACATTCATGTAGGAATGTACCAACATCCTACCTTTCAGGTTTTCTCATTCTTTTCCTCTAATGAGTAGGACAAGCAGGATTGTCACTTTATACTTAGGCTTTTTATGAGTTTTGCTTGGTCTTCATATTGTGTGTGAATCTGCTCACCTCCACCCTCAAGTAGATCATACACTCTCTGAGAGAGTAACAGTCTTTTACTTCTCTTGTATGTTTTTCAGCCACTAACAAAAACCATAAGAGGGGCTCAAGAAGTACCTTCATTCATTCATTCGTACAACTAAGAAATACCATCCAAATGGATTATACTAGTTTCTGAATTCAAGTATATTCTTTTTTTACTCTGAGGTTGTATTGTAATCTACTAAAGTTAAAAAAAGGTTTTCTGTGGTTCTGTGCTCTGTACTACAACCAGATATTCTAATTGTAGTGGCTTAAGGATTCTATGCTTTTCACTGCAGCTGAGAAAGTGACTACAAACTGATCCACTGCATTCAGTAGGTGCTGTTGTCATCAAAAGAGCAGCCCAAAGCCCTTTGCTTGTATACCTTGGCTGCCCAACTTCTGTTATGGAATGGTGGTACCACCTCTGCTAATTTTCACTTAACCTCTCCATGCCTCCCTGTTTTCTTCAAAAAAGCCCATCAATATCCACCTGCCTTCCAGGGATGTTTTGAGGACATAATGCTTATAAGAAAACATTCTCTATGAGAGAATATTGATGACAGTTGTTGTGTAGCCACAAAAGGAGAGGGCACTCAGCAGTAATTGGGGGCCATGTTTAGCCACCCAACCACCCATTATCGTTAGTACTCAGATTGATTCTAATGCGTCATAATAGTGCAACTTGTAATCCACATGTGGGGGGGGGGCGGTAATTTATTGTCAGGTGGTGATTGTTAGTAATAACAAGCTGTTTGAACATATTCAGAACATAGTTGTACACATCTCTTGTTTTTCTTCCTTCCTTTGTTTGCAAATCTAATTTTATACCCTTTTGCCTCTATGATTTTCTCCTTTTACACTGTATACTGTATTATTTTTATTCTTTAAATAAGCTTAGTATCTCAATGAACAGCTGGAACACAGGAGACTGATTTGGAAAAGCAGTTTAAGAAACAAAGTCCAATTTAAGGATGGTGGTGGATTTTATCACTCTGCTTTATTAATGGACCTCATTCCCACTGTATCTTCTTTCCCTAATGCATTTGTATAAAAGCTCTTGCCTCTCTCATTAACCCCTTTGGCTGGTGTTAACTCATTCCTGGGCATTTGTTGCCATAGCTGCAGCCGTCCCTCAGCTGGATCCCTCCTGTTAGTCCCTGCAAGGGCCATGAGAGGCTGGCCTGCTTGTTCCAGGCGTCAGCTGTTAGGCGGAGGGCAAGAGCCTTGCAACCTCAGAGGTCAAACTGTCTGTCCCATGTACTTAAGCTCTGTCTATAGTTTTTTTTCTTAGCAGCAGATGGGCATGTGGCTGTCCAGCCTCAAGGCTGGGAAACGTGTGGGAACATTACCAACACCCTTCTTCCCTCACCCCCTCCTGGGCACCCAAGCAGATAGCCTAGCTCCATATTCAAAAAGATAATCGATATTCCCCCTGTGTTGCTTGAACGTCTTCCTTCAGCACCTGCGGCAGCTGTGGGGAATCATGCGAAACTTTCGTCTGTTCGCTGAAATAATTGCCAGCAGTTTTATGGAACGTCTCTTGTGTGTATTTTTGCCCATTTACAGATTTGATTATATCGTTTGCAGAACGGAAACGTGGCTTTTCACTGCTTACTCTCATTCCCACAGATCTTCAAGGAGAAACCCTTTTAAAAACAAAATGGAAATGACATGCAAATGGTTATGTTAATATCACACAGGCAAAAGTCAGGACCTTCAGAAGGTTCCTTAGGCACAAACTGATCACGTGATGAGCACATCTTGCATACATTTCTGTTTGAGTTACCAGCCAGAACCGTCCTATGAGAAATGACTAAGAAGAGAAAATGTTAGATGCCTGTAATGTGTGACTACTTTCTGCCCTAGGCTCCAACACTGACGTAAGCCAGAGCAAACACAACTCCCACACACGCAGATTGGGCAGGTACAGTGGGATTTGAGGAAGATGTTTGAAGGTGGAAAGTTTCCATGTAGACCGGTAATAGAGAGTTAGAAAAGAAAATTTAATTTTGTTTTCACTGTGCCAGCTTTGCCAGACAGCTGGCAAGGGTATATCTGTGGATTAGCTCCAGATTTAGAAAATTCATATCTAGTCCTTTACCTTGACTTTGACAGAATTTATATTATGGCATCAACAACAGCAGCAGAATAGCTGCATCATTAACAACTAACATTTACAGTATATTACAGCTTGAAAAACACTTTTAGAATTAATATCTCTTGTCTAACCATCTCACCAACTCTGTAAGATCAATTTTATATAGTTGTCTGCATTTTTGTGAAGAGGGAACCAAAGCTCAAAGTAACTTGCGTGAGGTCACACAGCCAGTAAATAGCATAGTCTTCTGACTCCAGAACCCTGAAATACCCATGCTAGGCAATACATACACTCCTGTCACCCTGCTCTTTAGCCCACTGCCACCTCCGTGTCCCCAAACCTCCGGGTAAACAAATCAAGGTCCATGCAGTGATCTGATTGAAAAACAAAAGGATGGGGCACCTGGGTGGCTTAGTCGCTTAAGTGTCCGACTTCAGCTCAGGTCATGATCTCGTGGTTCGTGAGTTCAAGCCCCACATCGGGCTCTGTGCTGACAGCTCAGAGCCTGGAACCTGTTTCAGATTCTGTGTCTCCCTGCCCCCACCCCTCGCACTCTCTCTCTTAAAAATAAAAAATAAACATTAACAATTTTTTTTTAATTAAAAAAAAGAGAAAAGGAAAGTAGCCATATTGCAAAAGAATTACTGTGTTTCCATATGGGTTCACAATTAAATGATATCTTTAACACTCCTGTTTGTTCATAGATCACAGATTACTAGACAAGCTGCACCGGGCGGGCAGAGAAACGAAGGAAAGGGGAGAAATGTGAAAGAGAACAGCACAAATTAAAGCTCCCAGCAACTGGAGAATCCTTTAGAAATTCAGATAAAAGAAGAGGCAGCATCATCATAGGTAGCAGTACTGTAAGGATACACAAGTAGTGATCAACACAAACTTCAGAATAGTGCTTGCCTCTGAGGGGAGATGGAAAGAATTGGGAGGGGCACGTGAGGTCTTTAAAAGTTATAATTATATTGTTTTTCTTAAACCACATGTTGGGTACGCAGTTTTCTTTTTTTTTTTTTTAATTTTTTTTTCTTAATGTTTTTTATTTATTTTTGAGACAGAGAGAGACAGAGCATGAGGAGGGAAGGAGCAGAGAGAGAGGGAGAAACAGAATCAGAAGCAGACTCCAGGCTCTGATGCGGGGCTCGAACTCACAGACTGTGAGATCATGACCTGAGCCGAAGTCGGACGCTCAACCGACTGAGCCACTCAGGCGCCCCTGGGTACACAGTTTTCATTGCACCATTTTTTTAGACTCTACATTTGTCTCTTATAAATTCCCCTTTGTACCTACCTACTCAATATTCAATTTAAAAAATTAGAAAAAGTAGTGTGAGTCAGTGGACAAATGGGATTTGATATACAGAAATTAGCTTCATTTTTAAGGAAGGTAGCCACTCTTGAGAGCTAGTTGCACTTTAATTTAAAAACAAAGTAACCATTTTGTTCTGACAGTGTCTCCCAGTGACATACCAGTTAGTTTTTCAAGAAGTATTATGTGTGGGGAGGGCATGCTTTCCCACAATTTTCCCAGGGTCTTTGGGCATTTCGGCTGCGTTGCCCCTCCTCACTCCTTTCTGACAGTGAATTTCCAGCTTCTGGGAGGAGAAAGAACAGTGGCACGGATATTTGGAAATTTGAAGTTAAGTGCTTGAACCGTAGCCACAGATTTATGGATTGTTACCCAAAGACTTCTTATCTTTTGGCTTTCCTTGGTGTTGGACCTGACAGAAAATGCAGTGAACAGGTGAGCTTGTATATTTTTGTCACTGGTTGGTTTCTCTCTGACCAATCTAGGCATGCTGTAACCACAGGCTGACAGGAATTACGGCTTTTCTTCCATGTGGAAATAAGTGGATAAGCAAATACTCCCAGCCTGATTTTCTTTCCAATTCATTATTTACAGGGAATTCACCCTCTGTAATCATTTTCAAATCAAATTTGCTCTACCAATCCCTGTAAGATTTGCTCTGGAGATCATCACCAACCTATATATCTTTTAGTTTTTAGCAGCTTATGCCCCCTCCCTGTTAATGCCAATTAAAAAAAAAAAACACACACACAAATGGATTAAAGGTGATGTCACTAGTTGCCTAGAGATTCACTCAGGAAGAAAATTTAAGTTACAGCAGAAATGGATAAAAGGAAAGAAAGCCAATAACTCATGCATGTTTGCTATCTGGACTACTATTGGTGTATTAAAATAGTCAGGAGAACTATTGAATTAAATGAGGAAAAATATATCATATGTAAGATAGATTCCAGGAAAGGCACTATTATTAATATTGTCCCAGAATCACAAACTGATGACCAACGCACTTACATATGGATTGTCCCTGGAGCAGGCTGATACAGTGGGTGCCCTCTGCCCAGCTGTCAGAGATCACAGCTTATGGCCATAAATAACTCCCTTTGTCTTATTGGAAGGATGGCCATGAAAAGCAAGCTCTCCTGCCTACCGCATTGCCTCCCATCCTCATGATGGAAATGAAAAAGTGATACTAAGTAATGCTGGCCCTCTTCCACCACAGATGGGGTGACCACAAGTGAGAGCATGGATGTAAATGCCATCCATGGTTTTGGGAAAAAAAGCAAATGGGTTTTGGAAGCAGGTCTGATGAGTTTGGGGTATATACAGTGGAGGAGGAGGGTAACGTTGGAAAATATTTTGAGGATTTTATTAACGGTACCACTTTTCAAAAATGTAGCAGATGAGAAGCATATAGATTAGTCCTACTGTTCTTTCTGGCAGTGCTCTTGGTAAAGAACTGGTTAGAAAGAAGCCATATTGTTCTTTTCTGTGTAAATACATACCCAGAAGTGGCTAATTCCTGTACTGGTATTTTCCTGTCCTTTTCACAACTGAAGGGATTATAATACTCCCCCTTTTTTTCCAACCACAAATGGCCCCTGTTGTCTATAAGATATCAGAGGTAATGCCCACTATTGTTACTATATTCACAATAATTACTAGTATTTCACTACCACTTACTGAGATAGCCACTGTAATGGACTTCTTTTCATATATTTTCTCCTTTAACCCTTACCACAGCCCTATGAGATAGGTACTATTACTGTCCTCATGTTTCAGATGTGGAAAATGAAAACCAGAGACATTAAGTCATCTTCCTAGCACCACACAGCTAGTAAGTAGAAGGCCAGGATGAGATCTAGTCCAAAACCATGATCTTAATGGTTATAACTGTATTTTTCTTTTATTCAGGGTCACACAGCCTTAAGGGTTAAGAGTTTATCATGCTTGGTCTGGCCAAAGGCCTGATGGGGTTGGTGAAAGTGTGTTGCAATTTTGAAAAAAAATCAATTACGTTGAAACATGAAGTGTGGGGTGGGGGCAGTGTGAAGTTCTGTATGGTACAAGCTATTGTTTTCTGATTATTTGTTAAATTGAGGTAGAGTTTAAAAACTTGAGTTAGGCTGCTTGTTGAGGTAAAGAAGCTAGAAAGGGGCCAGGGCTGCTGGCATAAGGCAGAGCCATTAGTCACTGCCTCCTGTGGCTGTATGTGTATATATAGCATTGGCCTTAATATTTGAAGATGACTCTGCTGAGGCAGCCAATTCTCAAACCAAAGTTCCCATTATCAGGAGGATTTAACACTTGACTTGTTTATAGGGGTCATGGCCAGTGTCCCACCCCTCTGACTTAGACCATGGCCTTGTAGTTAGTGACTTACAAAGCAAGTCGAAAATATAGTCTTATCCTCTCAGAGTCCAACCAACTGGAGAATACAAAATGACTCCAGTTTTTTTAATATTGTACTTTTAGGAGAGAGGAGTAAGTAAACTGATATGGAAAATATTCTCCACCCATGCCCATCCCCCCCCACCCAACAAGGACAATTTCTGTTCTAGGTTTTAGTCTTAGCACAAATACAGCCTTATCTCCTACACCTTTTAAGATAGTAGAGGTAGAGAGCCAAAGCATAAGAGACTCTTAAAAACTGAGAACAAACTGAGGGTTGATGGGGGGGTGGGAGGGAGGGGAGGGTGGGTGATGGGTATTGAGGAGGGCACCTGTGGGGATGAGCACTGGGTGTTGTATGGAAACCAATTTGACAATAAATTTCATATTAAAAAAAAAGATATCCACAGTATCATAATTGGTTTATCCTTCAAAAGCTACTTCAAAGTCACTTCTCCAGCTTAACATCACTTCCTCTATGCTTCTGCTCCCTCTCTACCACCACCTCTCCTCCTAGTAGAGTAACTGCCTCCCCTTCATATCTCTGTTTAACCAGCATCAAACTATGCAATAGTTTGTCTGTCTCTCCCACTAGTCTGTGAGCCCCTCAAAGGGCAGGGAAACATGGATTTTTCACCCCTGGTACCACCAAATAGTGCGTGGATTTAACATGTTCTTGAATTAATATTCAGAATGAATCCTGAAGCCCTGCCATAATCTCACTTAAAGATTCAGGTACAGCTAGCACTTACTGACCACCTGGGTTTTCACCACAACCTGGTGAAAGGGGTGGTATCATTCTTATTTATCCATGGGGAGACTGAAGCTCTGTGTTTCTCCAATTTGTAGTGGGGGTAAGAGATATCTAGGGTGCTTGTTCAACAGGCAGATTCCCCAGCACCACCCAGATGGAAGCCTCAGCTGTGAACCCTGGAACTTGGCTAGTTAGCAAGCATTCCAGGTGATTGTGATGCACATGATTGGACCACACTTTGACAAATACAGGTGTGAGTGATTGCGATACAGCAAGAAAATAGTGGAGCCAGAGTTGAAACTCAGCCCTCCTAATCTGTGTTGTACTTTCTATCCTATGGCAAGGAAGTATACTGAAACACGTTGAAAAGATTTTCAGCAACGAGGGCTAAAGTAAAATGGCTTGTGGATTAACCCAGGACCATTTTTTTCCTCCAAGAGACCTTGTCAGACTTCTAACAGCAGAGCAGAGGGCTGCCAAATCATCTCTTATGCAACTTACCTCAGGAAAGCACAGACCACAGAACTTTGGGAACTTACAGAATTTATGCTTCTCTTTGTTTTTTCTTTCTCTGTTTCCCCTCCACCACCAGCCACACCATTAACTTAAAGAGCATACTTAGCACCTGAACTGCAATTAGTTTATTGGTTAAATATTAAGATTTCTAATTGAAAAGCCGTAGCTACAACATTTGGGATCCTGACAGTAATATTAAAGTGTTTGTTTCAAAACTAGGAAAAGAAATGTGTGTTTTAACAGGCAATTAGCACAGATGTTCGAAGAGCTGGGATAAGGTAGCTTTTTCTGAGGCCCAATTATGCTTTCAGTGTTTTTTATCTAAATATTAGGTAAGAAATGTGGAATGAATGCAATGATGCAATCTAAAAACCAGATGGCCATAGTCAACCATTCAACCAAGACCAGGGTAACATGAGTGCACTGGTATCTCAGAAGCCCAGAAGTCAGGAATGGGAAGGATGGACCATAGTCCAGAAAAGCCCAACAGAGACTTTGTAGTGCAGCTAGCCCCTGCTTTTACTGACTGAGGAAGCCTCCAAGGTTCTAATGGTGGAGCCTGTTGGACTTCCAGGACCCCTGCATCCAACCTCAACCTATTCTCTTGGCTCACATTCAGCTCATAACCTGGAAGTGACAAGGACTATTCCTGAGATTCTTCAGTCTGTGCCAGCCCACCTTAAAATAACAAAGGAGGCCCTTGGCTCCAGCTCAGAGAAGTGGGAGAAGAGACCCCCACAGGGCAACCAAATGGTTTCTTTCTTAATGGGAAAAAAAAAACAAGGAAAAGATAAAGGAAGTGGGGTTAAGATCACGAATGAATATTTGCTCAGCATTTTTTATAGTATAGTGAGAGTATTATAGCTCAGTGGTTAAAAGTTTAGGCTCTGAAGCTATACTGCCTGAATTTGAATTTCAACTCCAGCATTAACTTCATCTGTGACCTTGAGCAACTTTCTAACTTCTTTGTCTTTCATTTTCCTCATCTGTAAAATGGGTATGAAAATATTACCAATCTTATAGGGTTGTTGTGAGGATTATATTATATAATACATATACAGATTTAAAACAGTGTTTGGCACATAATAAACATTTAATCAATACTAGGAATCAACATCGTTATCATTAGGTAAATAATACAGGTTAATAAACAGGCTAAAAGGTGTTGAACTTGCCTAAAGTCATACAGCTAGTAACTGATAGAGCCAAGATTTTATTTTAGATCTATCTGGCTCCAGGTCTGTATTTCTTCCACTGAACCTTGTTGCCTTTATAAATACAGGATATATGCTGTGAGTTCCTTGGAGAAGTGCATGCCAAGAACCATGTCTTTCTTCTTCTTTGCTACACCCTACCCCCACTGCAACTGCCATCTGGAGGGCTGGCTTAGCACTCTAGCTTCTTATAGATCTATTTAAAAACCTTTAATATCCTTGTAACTGCCCCAATATGGAGGTAGCTGTCTCCAGGACCCTCCAGTTTATAGACTAAAACAATGAATCATCCAGGATAAGGGTTAGTTTCTGAAAGCACTCTCTACCCCAAGGTTCTCATCTGCATACCTCGAGGATCAAGCTATTGTCTCCTACCCTGCCCATGTGATTACTTACAATATAGACTAGCATAAAACCTTTCCCTTTTGTCTCTCCCCCACCTCCTCTCCTCTTCCCCAAGGAAGAATATGTTGTGACATCCTGATCCCCTTGAGTGGCTCTTTGATCCATTCTTGGTAACACTCATAAGGAAATAAAGCCCTTGCTTGTCTAATAGCATCATCTCTCTCAAGCTGCGTGGGAGCCTTCTCTTACAAAGGCTGCTGTCAGCTCCCTCACCCCGCATAATCATGATGCAGACTGTGGCGTCACTGCTGGTGACGTCTGTGATCGGAGAGAGTGGGATGTGCCTCGAGCTTCAGCACCTTGTTCACAAACAATGATGGATTGTTAATTTTCAAAGAAAATGAAGAGGGATTCAAAATAACACCTGCAACGCACAATATATTGCTTCATGAGCAATAAATAACAAACAGAAGATAAAACCTTGAGCCCTAGGCTTAATGCAGAACCGAAACATGATTTATCTTGCTGTTTACTTTTCCTTAGCCAGAGAACAGGAAGCACAATGTTATTCTGTTCTAGGATACCCAACCGTTCCCTTGTGCCATAATCTTTTACAACACATACTTCTTCAGTGCCTACTGTATGTAAGGTCCTATATGATACGCTAGAAATGGTGTTTTCTTCTGTGTTCCATGCAAGCATTTTCTAAACTTCCTCTCTTTTGCCATGGTATTCCTAGCATTATTTGCAGGACTTCCATGGCACTTGGACTCCCCACCATGAGAATCATTTCTTTGATGTGAAACATAAAAGTAACCATGCTAAAAATGTTAATAGATTCTTGGTGGGGAAGGTGGTCTGATTTTTTTTAGTACGGTCGCATAAGCGAGTAGTACATCAACTAAAGAAGTTGGGATTGGCTGCACATGTGGTAGATGGGAAGGGACTGTGAAGAATCTAGGGGTATAAGGCACTCTCCAGTAAGAACACATGAACATAGGGGTACATGGATGGCTCAGTTGGTTAAGCATCTGACTCTTGATTTCGGCTCAGGTCATGATCTCATGGTTTGTGAGCCCCACATCAGGCTCTGTACTGATGGTGCAGAGCCTGCTTGGGATTCTCTCTCACCCTCTCTCCCTGCCCTTTCCCTGCTCTCTCTTTCAAAATAAATAAATAAAAACTTAAAAAAAAAAAGAACACATGAACATTGCTGCAGTAGAACAAGGTTTCTCAGCCTTCTCACTGTTGATATTTTGGGTCAGATAATTGTCTGCTGTAGGGGGCTGTCCTGTACATTGTAGGGTGTTTGGAAGTATCCCTGGCCTCTGTCCACTAGATTCCAGAAGCACCCCCTACCTCCAGTTGTGACAACCAAAGATGTCTCCACATATTGCCAAATGTTCCCGGTTGGGGGGGGGGCAAATTAGCCCCACTTAAGGATCCCTGCAATAGAGGACCTGGGGAATACCCATCTATGTAACGATGAGATCAGTAGCCTTCCCAGCTCAAATATTATATAACTTTATGATTTACCTAGTTTAAGATAGCATAGTGGTTAAGAGCATGAATTGTGGACCCAGACTGCCTGGGTTTAAATCAGGCCTCACTGCAAGCTGATTTTATGAGCATTGACAGGTTACTTAACCTCTCTGCTCCTGTTACCTCATCAGTAAAATAGGGGTAATGAGAGGTCCTACTTCATAGGGTTGTTGTGAGTTATAGATTAATGTACATAAAGTGCCTAGAACAGTGCCTGGCACATAATAAGTATTAAGTAAGTGTTAACTATATTTAGTCTTGTTATAATTACTATCATTAACACTATCATTCACCATTTATCTAAGTCCTGGAATGTTGCAGAGGTCTGATGTTTCACCCAGCTTTGGACCACTATCTTGCTTCTGCAGAAATGACTAGAGAGCTAAGTCCACAGTGCATTGCTACACAATGAAAAGAGATTTTATTTGGCTATAGGTCTATTAAATAGGCATTGCAGGTAAGCCCCACTTTGTACAATTGTTGAGTTCTTCCAGAGTTCACTTATTTAAAAGCACACTAATTGGCACCTACTTCTAGCTAATCACTGTAGAATATACAAAAGTAAGTGAGATTTATATCCCCTGCCTTCAAGGAGCTAACAAAGATGGGTGCTACATGCACATTTATTTTAGTAAATATAATTACCCTTAAATTTTCAAAGAAATTCTTGTCATTTCCTTTTTACCCATGAAGAATTTATATGTGATGAAAATTATCTTCCTATCTCCAGATTTATCTTTCTTAAAGTTTGTATTTCTATGAGTATTGTGTAATTAAGTATGGTGATATTCTTATACTACCAGCATGTTAGGATTATAATACCTCAGATTATCACCATTTATCTTCCCCTTACTCTCTGTTTAAAATGTTGAATATTTAGTCCTCAGAAGAGACTGACTAAAAGAGATTTTATCTTAATACAACAACAGAATGATATTCCATTCTGAATAGCTTGTCACACGCTACACACCTACTTTCTTCTGGGAAGAAGAATGTCTATACAGGACTCTCTTACATATATTCATATATTTCCTCATTCATTTATTTTAAATACTTTATTGAACATCTACTTTGTGTCAGACGCAGTGTCTAGGCATGAGGAATAACAGGAGGAATAAGGGAATCCAGAGTCTAGGAGGAGAGACAGATATAGAAAGATTATAAAAATATAATGCAATAAGGGCTATTATAGTAATGTGTTCAATGAACTAGGGGAACACAAAAAATAAAGGGCTCTTTGGGAAGGAGTTTAGTGTGATGGATAAGACTGTGGACATTGGTACCAGAGCTGCCTGGGTTCATATTCCTATTCTACCACTTATTAGCTATGTGATATTGAGCTGATTACTTAAACTCTCTGTGCCTCTGTTTCATTATCCGTATATTATTATAATTCCTATATATGCTGTGTCTCTCAGTAGACTTTGAACCCTTCAAGGGCTAGGACTACTTCATTATCATCACCTTAACTATTGCCATGTTATTGTTACCACTTACCTAGTACTCATTCTGAGCCAGAAGCCATGCTAAATTCTTTACCCACATTATCTAATTTAATCTTCAACAAACCTATAAAGCAAATACTATCACTTTCCAAAATTCGTAGCTTGCCATTTTTCTCATCAAATCCAGTTATTTATTCATAGAACTTATCACAATGTATAATTATTTTATGTTTATCTGTATTTTAATATCTCCCTTCTGCACTAGAGAGCTTCATAAGATCAAGGATCGGCATGAGGCCTGTTTGACTCACCATAATGTCTTCAATGTCTGTAATGGTGCCTGGCACACGGAAAATGTACAATGAGTGTACAATAAATATAAAAGGAAGGCTGGAAGGTAGACCAGCAAGAAGAGAAGTAAAGAGAAACAGAATGAGCATATACTGTAGTCCAGAACCATCTGACTCCCAAACCCATGCTCTTGATCACTAGGCAGTGTTGCTTCCTACTCTTAACAGACTTTCAAGGGATGTTTGTTGACAAAATCCTCTCTTCAACTTTGCACAATACTGTGTAACAAAATTATAGTAAGCATAAAAACCAATGGATATAAACCTGGACATAAGAAAGAGAATTATGGGAGAGTGAATTGTCAGAGAAGGACATCTTTTGTCTTAATACAAGAGTATAGATGACGAGATGACACTAACATACTGAACTTGTTTCAATGGAAATAAAGGAAACAAATGAAATAACTCTACTACAGGGTGTGTGTGTGTGTGTGTGTGTGTGTGTGTGTGTGTGTGTGTTGTCTTCAAGATCAAATAACTGACAATAATTGACTAGTTAATCAAGTGAAGTATAATATAAAAATAAACAGATGGCAATGATTTGATAGTTATGGAGCGATACCAAGTTAAAATGGACAATTACTTCCAAATCTTTTACTCTTTTGGCACTAATGAACTCTTGTTCCAAAGTACCATAACTTCAATCAACTTATAGAGAAAGGATTCATTGACAAATAGTCTACAGCCCTTGACCTCATGAGGAGTTCCCACACAAGGCAGAACAAAAAATGAGCATTGTAGGACACGTTCTTCAGACTTGGGTGAGGTATTTTGACAGCACTCGTACTTGACTTCTGAATATTCTTGGCCACTGCCAGTGAATGTAGGACTTATGGGCAAATGAGCTATCTCTTCCTTTAGTGACATGGGACCACTTTTATAAAATACTTAAAGAAATTGCTAGATGTCCATTTTTAGTCTAGAAAGTGAATCAGGCCCATTTTTAGTCTAGAAAGTGAATCAGGCCTGGACTTAATTTTTCCACTATTAAGTGATGATTCCAAACAGATGTTCAACACAGCATATTTTATTAGTTAAGACCTTAAATCCAGATTTTTGCCAGACAGAGATGATCATCTGGGATTTCCCTTTGAAAGTAAAAATGTATAAGCTTCCTTATATGTATGACTGTGCCTATATGGGAGAAAGATTATAGCCAATGATATCAAACTGAATTATCAGTTAGGTGCATTTATTTCTGGTTGTAAATCTAAATGAATTACTACATGTAAATTCAGTTGTCTTGGAGAGAGAATTAGTTTAGCAACTATGCCATAACTTTTAAGATAATTTATCTTTCTGAAAAGACATATAAATAATCAATGAGTGTCATTGCATGGATTGCTCATTGTGCCCAAAATCAATGTAGGTTGATTTTATTTATTAATTCATCCAAATATTTCTTGAATACCTACTTTATACCAGACACTGAACTAAAAAATGGAGAAACAAAGACACCCAAACTAAGTCCCTGACCTATAGGAGCATGCAGGCCAGCAGAAGAGAGACGTGTATTTAATAAGTGTAATTCAAGGCAGTCAATGATAATGTCCAGTTGATCTTGCTTCCTGGAATGCTTTTCAATCCTAATCCTCCTATCACTACCTGGAGGAAAAACCTATCCCTCCTTAAAGACTCATTTCAAATTATTCTTTCCCAACAAAGGCTTCCCTAGTATTCCTCATCCTCTCCACACCTCCAACCCCAAACATCCTTCCCAAGTCATTCCAGCAGATTTAATTACTCCTTTTCTGTTCTCATAACACTTTACTCACAGTTTTACTACAGTACTTATTACAATAATTTATATTAGGTTATATGTCATTCCTCTCATTGTATTGTGAGTTCTTCCAGAGAAGTAAATGAGTTTTGTTCATCTCTGTAACTCCTAGTCACTAGCACAGGATCTGGCACATACTAAGACTCAATAAAGGTTTGGTTTAGGGAAAAGGAATGAGAGAATAAGCAAACATAAAAATAAAATTCTAGATAAAATGTTATGATAACACATTAGGAAGGAGTGATTAATTCTAGTGACGTGGCTTCACAGACAATGTAACATTTGAGATGACCCCTGAAAACTGAGTAGGATTTGACAGGTGGAGATGAGTGTTGGGGAAGTGGAGGGAAATGAAAAGGCAGAACTCCTTAAGAATTTAAAAACTGAATTTATCATAGCAAAATAATGCTGTAAATTCCACATGGTTCTTATCTAAACCATCTGGTTTATGCAAACAACCTTAGCAGGAACTCTACTTGCTAACATTTTAACAGGCACTTTGAATTAATATATATTTTGAAAATAGTAACACTGTGCTGTCCTTTAAAAAAACTGATAATTTAGATAATTCTCTTTCCTCCCCAAAAATTAGTCCAGAGTTTGGCTAGGTTGGTACATTGTAAATTCTCGTTCTTTGATCTCAGAATTCCTTATTAAGAATAATTCCTGATTCTCTTATGTTTCCCAGGACTGCAGAGCCAGTGAGTAGCCAAACTGTTGCAAGAAATTATTTTTGGTATGGGGGCCCAGTCCTTCTAAACCTAGATGTTTCCTCTTGGAGTCATTCTCCAGCCACTAGAGAAAACCAGGGTGCAGATTCAGTAATCTCTAAAGGTCCCTTCCAGTTATAACATTCCCTAAAACTTGTCTCCCCTGGACTAGAGATTGGGAGTTCAGATGAACTGAATAATCAATATGTAAACTCTTGACTCAAAGGGTATCTGATGCCCTATGTTTGTTCTCTTAATAATATTTACAATATGGCTATTTCTAGCCATACTATGCCTTCATGGGAAACAACTGAAAACTGGATGTGAGGACTAGAGTTTCTGGTGATAGAGAAATCACCAGTTCTGAAATGTGACTTCTACTATAGTAACAAATGCTATGGCCATCAATCACTCTGTGTGTGTGTGTGTGTGTGTGTGTGTGTGTGTGTGTGTGTGGAGGGGGGCGGGTTGTGGAGAAGAGGCATAGGAAGCATAGAAAAATAATAAAAACTAATAATTCAGAAATAACGTTTTTGAACATTTGCATTTTCTTGTTCTGACGAATCAGTGACAAAATAGCACTTGTATAAATAACCAGGGCAAGGTTCATCCCTGATATTTCCAGGTTAGAAGGATGTGATAGATGTTAGCAAGCTACTATTAGAACAGAGTTGTCTTCTAGAGTGTAATTGGCTGGAGTGCATACTGAGAGGTAGGAGAAAAGCCATGGAAAGATTTTTCTATAGAAATCAGTAGTCAGAGGGAAATTTCCAAAAATATGTCTTTCTGTGCTCCCAACTATGTAGTATATACATGCACTTGCATGCATAACTCACTTCAGTGTCTTCTTATGTCATCAGTGCTCCTGGAATGTCTTTTTCCTCTTTTCCTTCTTTACCTATCTAATAACTACCCATGACTCAAGACATGTTCTGTAAAAATCTGGCCAATTTGTTCAAATCCCATCTTCTCCATGAAGTCTTTCCCACCTACTCAAGCCACATTTTCATTACTTAAATTTCAGTAGCATTTCCAGTCAATTCCATTCAATTATTTGGTTGTTTCTTAATGGTTTCATTGGAGATAGTAAAAGATTGTGACTAAAAGTATATATCCTGTATGACCTTAGACAATATATGTGACCTTTAAAAGCCTTTCATCTATTAAATGGAAATAGAAATAGTCCCTTTCACAAGGTTATTTTGAAAGTTAAATGAAAATAATGTGTGCCAAGTGCTTTACCTAGCATGTGGTAAGTGTTCAATAATTAGTGGTAGTAATGGATGGAGGTGGTGAGAGTAGCGGTAATAGTAATAATCATTGCCACCATCATTGGTCTCTTCAATTATATTGTATAACCTTTGAAGGCAAGGACTACATATCCTATCTGATTATTCTCTCGTGTCCCCCTAATTTCCAAAATACTCAATTGGCTAATTTGATATTTGCTGATTGTATGTCCATCTCTATTCAATGTTAACTGCCTCAAAGAAATGAAATTACATCAAAAATAGAATTTTTCATTTTTTTTGCACCATGGAAGCTGTTGGATGGTTTTTCTTAGTTTGCATGCATGAGTAGTTTGGATGGAAGCTGACGAAGTAATCATATGCAACTAGACTATGAGAAGAATAGGAAACCTCTTAGTCATCCCAAGCTCCTGTGGTATATGTGCTTGAAAAAAAAACCCAGAAAACTATAAAACCCTGATGAATGAAATAAAAGAAGAATTAAATAAATGAAGAGATATTTCATGTCCATGGATAGAAAGACTCAATATTTTCAAGATGTCAGTTCTTCCTAACTTGACTTAATGCAATCCCAATCAAAGTCCAAGCAAGTTATTTTGTGGTTATCAACAAACAGATTCTAAAGTTTATATGGAGAGGCAAAAGGCTCAGAATATCCAAAATATGTTGAACAAGAACAGAGTTGGAAGCCTGATGCTACCCAACTTCAAGATTTACTATAAAGCTACAGCAATCAAGCCAGTGTGATATTGGAGAAATAATAGACAAATAGATCAGTGGAGTAGAATGAGAACCCAGAAATAGACCCCACAAATAGAGTTAACTGATCTTTGACAAAGGAGTAAATGCAATACAATTGAGGAAAGACAGTCTCTTCAACAAATGTGCTAGAACAGCTGGAAATCCTCATGCAAAAAAAATCTAAACACAGATCTTATACCCATCACAAAAATTAACTCAAAATGGATCATAGACCTAAATGTGAAATGCAAAACTATAAAACTGCTAGAAAATAACATGAGAGAAAACCTAAAGGACCTCGGATATGGTGATGACTTTTTTTTTTAATGTTTATTTCTTTTTGAGAGAGAGCGAGAGAGAGAGAGCACACACACAGGAGGGACAGAGAAAGCGCATGTGTGTGCGTGCGCACATGAGAGACAGGCAGGAGGGATCCAAAGTGGGCGCTGCACTGACAGCAGAAAGCCAAATGTGGGGCTTGAACCCACAAACTGTGAGATCTTGACCTGAGCCAAAGTCAGACGCTTAACCAGCTGAGCCACCTAGGCACCCCAGTGATGACTTTTTAGTACACCAAAGGCATGATCCATGAAAGAAATTATTGATAAGCTGGACTTAACTAAAATTAAGATCTTATGTTCTGCAAAAGACAATTTAAAGATAATGAGACTATAAGCCACAAACTGGGAGAAAATATTTGCAATATACACATCTGGTAAAGGACTATTATCTAAAATATACAAAGAACACTTAAAACACAACAAGAAAACAAACAGCCCGATTTAAAATCGGGTCAAAAACTTTAATAGACAACTCACTAAAGAACATATACAGATGGCAAATAAATATATGAAAAGATATTCCGTATTATGTAACAGGAAAATGCAAATTAAAACAGCAAAGAAATACCACTGTACACCTATTAGAATGGCCAGAATCCAGAACACTGACATCACTAAATACTAGTGATGATATAGAGCAACAGAACTCTCATTCACTGCCAGTGGGAATGCAAAATGGTTTGGCTACTTTAGAAGATAGGTTGACAGTTTCTTACAAAAGTAAATATGCTCTTACTATACAATTCAGTGATTGTGCTGCTTGGCATTTCCCCAAAGGAGTTGAAAACTTATGTTCACACAAAAATGTGCACATGAATGTTTATAGCAGTTTTATTCATAATTGTCAAAACTTGGAAACAGCTACAATGTTCTTCGGTAGGTGAATGGATAAACTGTGGTACATCCCTATGATGGAATATTATGCAGCATTCTATTATGATAGAAATGAGCTATCAGGCCATGAAAAGACATGGAGGAAACTTAAATGCATACTACTGAGAAAAGCCAATCTGAAAAGGCTGCATGTTGTATGATTCCAACTATGTGACATTATAGAAAAGGCAAAACTATGGAGATGGAATAAGATCAGTAATTGCCAGGGGTTGGGGTGTAGGGAGGGATGATATAAGCAGAGCACAGAGAATGTTCAGGGCAGTGAAAATATTCTGTGTGATACCACAAGGATGTATACATGTTATTATACATTTTTCCAAACCCATAGAATGTACAACACCAAGAGTGAACCCTAATTTAAACTATGACTTTTAGGTGATTATGATGCATCATTGTAACAAATGTACCACTCTGGTGGGGGATGTTGATAATGGGGGAGGCTATGCATGTGTGCAGGTAGAGGGTATAAATGAAATCTCTGTACCTTCTCTGTAATTTTGCTATGAACATAAAACTGCTCTGAATAATAAAGGCTTCATGGAAAAAAAAAACAAGAGAAAAGGAAGAAACAGAGGGAGTAGAAAGAGAAAGAAAGAAACACACTAAAATACCATCTGGTAAACTTCTTTCAAATTCTATGACTTCCTTTCAGTTCACACTGTATTGTTTTAACCCTTGTAAAGAGCTGGAATTAAGGCTCTACCTACTACTTGTCCATCAGTCTGTTTCTGTAAAGTGTTTGCCAGTTTATGTTAAGCAAACTACATACTGAAACCTTAATACGACAAACTATTTTGCTTGTCATTTTTTTTTAGCTGATAGTAGTAGAACTCTGAATGTGGATTCCACTGCAATGACGCTACCTATGTCTGATCCAACTGCATGGGCCACAGCAATGAATAATCTTGGAATGGCACCACTGGGAATCGCTGGACAACCAATTTTGCCTGGTATGCTATTTTTAATCACGTCACAAGTGTTTCTTTTTATTGACCATGTGGTAATAAATATAACAGTATGACACAACTTATTTTGAAGTTGACATTTACCAGATTCTGCCTAGAGTGTGCATTTTTGTAACATGAGCTTTATAAGCAGGGTGGCCAGTAGTTACTAGTATACTCCTTATTGCACTATGGACTAGGGATATAGCTGATACAGGATATGGGCATTAATATTTAAATAGGTTGTCGAAATAAAAGGCAACAGAATTTGGCAAGGAATTATAAAGTTTATCTAATTTTATAGATTTAGAGGAGACAAACAAACATGGAGTGGAAATGAGAATTGACTTAGACACCTCAAAAATCTTAGATTCCTAAAGTGGGGAAGAAGAGATGGTAGGGAACATTCCAAAGTAGTTCACATTGAATAACTGTTCATATTTTTTTAAACAAAGTAACCAGTAAGAGAATGGGCATGTTGTACTTACTCCATCTCCACTAAAGATAAAATCAGAAGAAAAATGACACAGCCTCTGAAGGGTTTGGTTTAAACACAAAAAAAGCTTCTATACTGTCAGAACTATTAACCGTTAAAATGGATTTGTGAAGACATTAGGGAATTGCCATCTATGGAAGCCTGGAGTGCTTTTAAAATAGCCTAAATATTAATCTTCCCAGGTTCATCTAATTGTGATCCTACTTTTAAAAGAATGGCAGGACCAGGCCCATCGAGTACCTTGCTACTCAAAGTATAATCTGCATAACCTGGGAGCTATTAAGAATTGCCAAATCAGGGGCGCCTGGGTGGCGCAGTTGGTTAAGCGTCCGACTTCAGCCAGGTCACGATCTCGCGGTCCGGGAGTTCGAGCCCCGCGTCAGGCTCTGGGCTGATGGCTCAGAGCCTGGAGCCTGTTTCCGATTCTGTGTCTCCCTCTCTCTCTGCCCCTCCCCCGTTCATGCTCTGTCTCTCTCTGTCCCAAAAATAAATAAACGTTGAAAAAAAAATTAAAAAAAAAAAAAAAAGAATTGCCAAATCTTAGGCACTAGCCCAGAGCTACTGAATCAGAAGCTGCATTTTAACATGATCCCCAGGTTATTCACAAACACAGTAGAGAAACGGATCTAGAGTAATGCCACTTTGTTGTGCCATTTGTCTATATAGTTAGTGACCTCCACCCCTCCCCCCAAAATAATTTCACAATTCCAATTCAGATTTTGAATCCTTATAAGATATAATGGGGGCATGCAAGTATAGGCAACAATACTTTATAATCTTAATAATTAAGAAATGTGATTACATAGAAAACTAGGAAACAAGCTTAAAAGCAGCCAAATATAAAGGAAAAATATGTAAATGAGAAATGGGTGGAGAATGAAGGCGCTTGGATTATGTATGTGGCAGAGGCAATGAACTGTCCCACCAAACTATAATTCATGCCTTGGACTGTAGTTGACTAGACTGCATCCTACTCCATTAGACCAACCATGATTGAAATGAGCAACCAGGGATCCTTTTAGGGTGAATGATTGGACCATAGATCTCCTTGGGTTTTGAATGACTAGTGGGGCCAATCTGGAATCAGCAGGTGTTATGACAGGAGCCACTATTGCATCATGGTTAAACATTCAGACTCTGGAGTCAATCTGCCTGACTTCCAAACCTGTTTCTTTCACTACTTTATTTTGAGTAGTTAAATATCTTCTATGAAACTCTGTTTCCTCATTCATAAAATCAGACTAATAATACTTAACCCCTTAGGATTTTTGTGACAATTAAATTGTCCTTAGCACAATGCCTGGCACATAGTGCTCAAACGTGTTAGCTATTAAAATATTTTTAAAATCATTATTAATATACTTTTTATACATATTTCTAAAGGATGTAATGGGTCTTTTAAATTTAGTTCTTCCTCATTATTTCATTGTAATAGCATTTAAACTAAAATATTATGTATTATTTTATAGCTCCGTTTGGAGTGGTCCTGAGTCATAATCTCTTACAGTCTAGAGAAGCTAAACAATCTGATTTGCCTTAAACATTACCAGTTCATGGAAATCTGATCTGTATGGGTATATGTCTCAGGGAAAAATCTTGAGGCCAGATCTGCACTGATGCAAAGGGGACTATATGTTAGTTATATTGGATTATTTGTAAATTACAATGTCTAAACATAAATCTATGTTCACATGGTAATCTTCAGCATTTAGTCACCCATCTGCAATGTGGAGCAAAAAAGGCTTAGCATTGAGAGTAAAAAAATCATCCAAGGCATCACTATAGGCCCAAAGCTTATTGCTGGGGTCAATAACAGGCCTAAAAATTTGGGTAGGTTTTCTTCACAGGAGCTCAAAGGGCTATTCCTGGAGAGAGTATCTTGTTTACTATGTAACAACATAGGCCTCAAAGACAGACTGGGTTTGGATCATTGCTCTGCTACTTGCTAGCTATGTGACCTCACACAAGTTACTTGACCTATCTGTACCTCAGTTTCCTCATCTGTAAAATAAGGATAACTCTAGTATCTACCTCATAGGATTGCTGTGAAGATTAAATAATATGCTTAGCCCAATGTTTGGCATGTAATAAGCACTCAGTAAAAGTTAACTGCCATCATTATTATTACTATTAGTAGTGCTATATGCTCTTTAAGATAAAGGAAATACTAACATCCTTCCTTCAAATGGCTGCTGAGCTACCACTTAAATTGAAAGTATTTGAGTTCAATGCCGCCACCATCAGCTCTAATGAGTGTTCCTCACATCCACCTCCAGCCAGACATTTGAAACCTTACGAGTGATTTTCATTTCTACTTCTAGCCCTCTTTGCCTGCATCTTATTTTCTTAAGCACTATGAAGAAATAGATTCTCAGGGTCCCCTTCAACTTCGTGTTTCAGTAATTTTTTAGCTATGCTTTAGGGAAAGTTACTTGACTTTGGAAACCAGATCTTAGAAATACTGATATTTAGTTTAGTAGTGCTCTTTTTGTCTTAAAAGTACCTTGAGCAATAGTATTGGGCTGAGACATACGAAGCTATCTGTAAAATTACTTGAGTTTCGTGTCAACTAGTTTTTCCCCTCTGTGTATTATTTCAGGAAGGCAGTTTAACCATTGAGATTAGAACACAGGTTCAGGGTCCCTACTGCCTAGGTTCAAATAAATCCCTGCTCTACCATTAAGTAGCTATGTAAACATTTGCAAGTTACTTAACCTCTCTAGGCCTCAGTTTCTTCATCTGTAAAACACAGATAATAATAGCATCTATGACATGGGGTTGTTGTGAAGATTAATGAGTTAATACATTAAAGTCTTAGAATGATTCCTGCTTCACAGTAGTCTCTCAATGAACTTAACTCTTATTACTGTTTTGAGTTCACATCTGACATATGCTCACAAAAAGTTGAATTATGGCTCATTTGTATTCTTAGCAACAGTGAAGGGTAATGAATGCAGAAGCAAAATTTTCCCTGGGAGAAGTGCTGGACAATAGCAGGTGAAGGGAACAGTACCTGCTAGTGCTGATGACTGCTCCTTGTAAATCTCATGGTGTATCCACAGAAATGGAAGGTTGACACCACAATCCAATGCTGCCTACCCTTCTTCTTGCCTAGATTTTGGGAACAGAATGCCTGTTATTTTTATTATGTAACATTTTAACTGAATGGGCTAAAACATCCCCCAATCCTGTATCCTCCCTGCCTCAAGATTCCTTGAAATGTAAATGGCAGCCAATGAGCCACATGGAACTGTTCCCTGAGATCACTCACTGATGGCTCAGTAATTCAGCTACTTTTCTGCCCCTTATGAGGTTTCCTACTGAGCCAGCAAACTTTTTTTTTGTCCAGTCTCATCTGGTCTGTGACAATAGAAAAGGCTTTTGGCATTGATGAAAAACAAATGATACATAAGCTGCCTTGATTTCCCCTAGAGAACTCAAATCCATACTGTCATGGAAGCTGAGTCTCTTGACACATACTTGTCATCAGGGTAGTGTCATTATATTCATTGAGTGGGGAGCAGAGAGGCCATCTCTGGGGTTTGGTTTGGAGCTCCCTTTCATCTAACATGGTGTTTTGTACAGCTGCTATTCAATAAAGTTAATCCATAATGATGGCAAATTAGGAGGTCTCCTCTGTCTGGCAGCTGTCTTTCCTGCTAGAGTATTTGCTTTTCCAAGCTGGTCAAATACGACTAATGTTAGTTTTCAAAGAGAGGGACCAAGAAGGGTCAGACCTTCTGTTTAAGGAGCATTGTTCTGCCCATGATACCAGATGAATCCAAAGATGGATCAATTAAGGAGTACTCATTGAATAGCTCCTTTATTTTACTTTATTTTCCCCTCAATTAAAATATTCTTAGCATCCAAATATAAACCCTGTGAAGTCCCAAAGGAGAAGAGTCTCTCATTATGGTATCTCCACTTTATTGACTATACTACCTCCATAACAGGAGATGTTGGAAAATAGGGACTTATGGACTTTATTTTGTCATTTTTAAGAAGGCAGTTCTCACTGGACCCAGGGGACCAATTCTGATGGGAGCAGAAAGAATGAGGATGTGTGACACATGATAGGCCACTGCTCTACAAGCTCCTCAAGGAGAGACAGACTTGTTTCTATTATTTTTAATATCTCCCACAAATAGAATATGGCTTCAGTGGCAGATAAGTTTGAAATCCTGGGAAAAGAGAGCGCTGTTCATCAGCATGGTGGACACTTTACTGAAAACCAATGATATGTAAAACACGATACCAAATAGAATTAATGCCTCCATAAAAGAAGCTTGAAGCCTACCCAGTGATGGTACTCTCAAAACTCCCCATGGAAACTATTACAAAGAGTGGCCAAATGAGATCATTTGTTCATTCATTCATACAAGAAATATTTACTGAGGCCTGCTGTACACAGAGAACTGTGAGAAACCCTGGGGATAAAGCAATGAAAAAAAAAGACAAGATTCTTGCCCTCTTACTGGCTTCAGTACTTTGAGAACCTCCATAATTTCTCCCTAATACATCTCACATATGAGATGCCTCTTGAATGATAACATATCAAGGGCTTCCTATCCATTTTGTTCATTTGTGCTTTTTTTTTTTTTTTAATTTTTTTTTTCAACGTTTATTTATTTTTGGGACAGAGAGAGACAGAGCATGAACGGGGGAGGGGCAGAGAGAGAGGGAGACACAGAATCGGAAACAGGCTCCAGGCTCCGAGCCATCAGCCCAGAGCCCGACGCGGGGCTCGAACTCACGGACCGCGAGATCGTGACCTGGCTGAAGTCGGACGCTTAACCGACTGCGCCTCGGACGCTTAACCGACTGCGCCACCCAGGCGCCCCCATTTGTGCTTTTATTCATCCATCCATTCATTAAAAACATATTGAGCTAGGGTTAGGGTCACGGGGTATCCAAAATGGGTATGGTTCAATCCTTGCCTTCAAGCTCAGAGTCCACTAGCAGAGGCAAAGTCAATATCACTACACTACAATGTAGCAAATGTCTCAGTAGAAACATATCGAAAAGTACTATTTTAGCTAGGGTGGGATGAGAGGGAGTGCTAGGTAGATGGTGGTGGTCTGGGAAGGTTCACAGAAGTGGTAATATTTGAGCTCAGTATGCAGAGATATATGAGAATGTATCAGGTGAAAAAAAGGGCTAAAAATGATCCAGGAAGAGGAAATGATGCATCAATTACTGGAATGTATACTAGAGTATACGGCATGGGGACAATGGTTAAATATTGAGTAGAATTACATCATCCCATTCCACAAAGTTTGAGGCAGCATATGAGAAAGGTTATAATAAAAGAGAAAAATTACAAGCAAAATAAACCAGCTTCTAGGAAAATATAAATGAAAGTCAAAGGTGAAGACCAGGGGGCACCTGGGTGGTTCAGTCAGTTAAGCCTCTGACTCTTGACCTCAACTCAGGTCATGATCTCTAGTTGGGCTCTGTGCTGTCAGCACAGAGCCTACGTAGGATTCTCTCTCTCCTCTCTCTCTGCCCCTCTTCTACTCCCTCTCTCTCTTCCTCTCTCCCTCTCTCCCTGTTTCTCAAAATAAATATACATTTTTAAGTGAAGACCAGGTAGGGAGGTTAATTAGAATTCAGATGTGTAGGTCATAGGATCCTACCCAATTTCTAAAGTTGAGCTGTACCCGTGACCAGATAGCCAAAACAAAAAGGGAAACATGATAAGTTATGTAATTTGCATTTTCCATGAAGAAAAAATATACCAAACCTCAGAGAAGTCAAACTTTTCATGGCCCTTCACAATTTTGTGTGTGTATTTGACATTTTAGCTCTGAAAGAATTTTTTTCATAGGGAGCTTCTTATAGGGATGTACACTAAGTGAGGTAGTTGAGTAATTTCTGAAGCCCAAGCACAGTTGTGTAGCCCAGGACTAGTCAATATTATTTTCCCTAATTTGCTGCAAAATATAAAAACTAAAAATATAGTGATTTTTATATAAAACTAAATTTGCTTAGTTGAAATGACTGTTCTTTATTCTGAGATTATAGACTTTCTACATTGTTTGGTTTAAAATATTCTGTCTTTTATGAACTGTGTGCATGGTATATTAGCTAGTTTCTGTTTTTTTTTTTTCCCACGTCTTGTTTTGGCAAATTAAGAGGAAGATAATATACGTACATATGTAATTATTTTTATTCCTCTCTAAACTCTAGAAATCTTGGAACCACAGATGTAGAGTGAAATGTCCTCAGTAATGCCCCTCCAAAGGTGTTCACAGCCTCCCATGATGAGAGTCAAGGTCATGATCCTTAATCTGTCAAATGTTCTAACAAAGGAAGAACACAGTATAAATAAATAGGAAGGAATAGGGGGAAGGTGGGCTAGAAAGGTAGATATTTGCAAAAATTTATACTAAAGAAATAAAGCTTCATTTGTATAAATTTGAAATCAAAGTTGAGATTTACTGGGGAGAGTCTTTGTGAACTCTAATATGCCATATAATCCACCCAAGCTTAGTTTGCTACCTCATTTGCCATTGTACACAAACCAAGCCCTGCCTCAACTTTCCAGCTGGCCTGAAGTAAGGGTTTAGATGATGTTTTGGAGAAGCAGGCAGATGTTAGTAGAATTTGAGAGTCATTATGCAAAAATTTGGAAACTAGTGCTCTATTTCCAAGAGGGCTACTGATAACTGCAGGATCATCTGTCAGTGTAGCCAGGCTGTCCTTAGAAATATATGTTCTCTCTTAAGATTGACTGCTTGAAAAGTCTTTGTGAGGATTTGCATGGCGAAGAGGCAGTCAGAACTGTAGTGGGTTAAAATTTCATAATACCCAGGCAAAATTCTTATTTTCCAATGAATTTTATAGGAACTCTAAACAAATAGCAATAATGTCCCAGAAATGTATACCTGAATTGGAATCAATTTTCTGTAAAATACCTTAATTATATTTAGATCTCATTTGGAACACTTATTTTAGACTAATCTATGGTTGCATTTCCGTGGTTTTATTGTGAGTGCCAACTACCTCCTGATGCTCAAAGAGTCTCTGGAACACCTAACAAAATGGAAATGCCTTTATGGGCCTGGAGGGGCTCTTGGATGGCAAGAAGTCACTAAGTGCAGGCAGAGCCTTTCTGACGATATGAAGGGGCTTCCAGCTAGCCAGAACCAGGTCCAGTGCTAAAAAGGCAAGACCAACAGTAAATGTGTCACCTCCTACCTTTGCCCACTTCCAGTTCATACACTGCCACAATTTTAACTTCATCTGTGAGTCAAAGTTGAGACAATGGATTTTAAAGAGGCCTCTAAATTAACTATTAGTGTGGCAATATGTGTATCAAACACCTGAACAGGAAGTTCTAAGTGTAGAGATAAACAACCAGGTGGTAGCCTTTTGGAGAGAAACATTTGAAGGCCTGCTACAGGTTGGGTCGGTAGAGATAGAGCTTAATCTGACAGGGAGTATCTCTTTTTTCCAGTGGATCCATGGACTTTGTGGGAAGCAATATAGATGAATGATTGAGAATGTGGTTAGTAAAAGCCACCTACTGTATGGCCATACAGTGTTAATTCTGTGAGCTTCAATTTCCTCATCTGTAAAATAGGGAGTAGTATATTGTCCATTCCTTAGGATTGTGAAAATTAAATGAGATGATATGTATAAAACCTGAAAATCCATACACAATTAATGGTTAATAGTATTATGGACACCATCCCTCTCCCCCGCTACAAAAGTGGAGTTTGCAGTTTATTGGAAGAAAACCAGTGTGATCCATCCTGCCAGAAAATATCAAGAATTGAACCATAAAATTGGTGAGTGTGGAAAATTTGTCAGGCATCAAAAATGGGCAACCTCTAAGGTTTCTAGTGCTTTGTAGACATCTGTAATCTTAGTCCATCTAGTAGAGTATCAGTCACCTGGCATTGTTTCAATGGGCCGTGCAGTGCAATGACCACAAGTGCTCAAGATGGTGGCTCTGGGACCTTGCAGGATCCCACAGCACCATTTCAATAATCTGAGAAAAAATCATGGTCAGTCTAGTTTGGGTACTTAGTGTACTTTCTATTCCCATTCTTTGGAAATAGCCAACTCTATTAACTAACTAATCACACCCCAGACCCTAGGCATGCTGCATATTCTGTCTATTGCTGTATGACAAACTACTTTATAACTTAGTAGCTTAAAAAGCAGTCATTTTATTCTATTTTAAGATTTTCCGGGTGAAGAATTTGGGCAGGACTCTTATGAGCAATTCTTCTATGCCATATGGTATCAACTGGGATGCCTCAGCTGTGGTAGTCTAGTCTGGAGATTCCAAGACAACTTTATTCATATGCATGGCATTTTGGCAGGGACAGCTTAAAACACTGGGCTCAGCTGGATCTCTCTCCTTCCATTTACTCTAAGGCCCTCTCCACATGTCTCTCTACCACAGTAGTCCGACACGTTACATGGTGTCTTGAAGGTCCCATAGCATGCAATCCCAGAAACAAGAAGTGGGAATGGTGTCTCTCTCAAGGCCTGAGCCTGAAAACAGGCACAACTTCTCTTATGTCAAAGCAGTGTGGAACCCATCCATATTCAAATGGGGGTGGGGGACATAGATTTTACCTCTTGGTGAGAGGGGTGTCAAAGAATTTGTATCCCCCTTTAATCTGTCACACTGGGAAAAAATAACTGTATGGAAGTGCTTAGTTGTTCATTTGCCATGTTTTTCATCATACCAGTTTCACTTTATACCTATAATTAATTCATTAAAACAATTGTCACACTGCATTGAGAGGCAGTGTAGTGGTTAAGAGTATTAATAGTTAGACCAACCTGGATTTGAATCCTAGTTCTGCTTCTTACTGGCTGTATAATCTTGGGCAAGTAACTCAACACTCTGAGGCCTAATTTCTTTATAAAATGAAGGATAATAACAGTAGCTAGGTCACAGTCTTCTTGGAATGTGATTATATAAAATGCTTAACACAGTGCCTAGTACACTGTAAGCATCCAGTAAACAATTTGGCTGTTTATAATAATTGGTGATACATAAGTGTAACTGCATGGATGTTTCCAAACTAGACTATGAGGCTGAGGATTTTGTCTTACTCGTTCCTTAAATCCCAACTCCTGGAGCAGGGCCTGGCATCAGACTATTGAATGGATGGACATATGGATGACTGGATGGCAGCACAGAAATGGTATGTGCCTGCAATGTAACCCCCTGGCTCAAATGTATAAAGAGAATGGAAGATAATTGTACTGCCAGGTAACTACTCTAGGTAGAATGAGCACAAGTTGCTAGGGGGCAGGAAAGCTTAAGGCCACACTGAAATATTACTTGCAATCACGTAGTAGAGTTGCAACTCAGAGGAGCAAGCTGGTCCAACTGACACACAGCACTTGTGGCATTTCCAGTTAAGCTGGGACTTTGGGAAGTTCATGAATCAGAAGACAAACGCAAACCAACATTTATGACACTTCCAGGCATGGCAATACCAAGTCAGAAAGGCTGCAGGGAAAAGGAACTGGAAGGAGAGATATAAAAGCAAAACAGAACAGGGCATTTATTATAGGAAGGACTTTGGAGGAATACGTTGGCCTTTTCCATAGCCCTTGTATAAAATGATTTCAGATCTCCTTCAGAAGTTTGAATTCCTAACATAAATATTAATACTATGTAATTATAGGTGTACTCCTCAAGCCAGGCTTGAAGGCTCAAAGAGGGAGATAATTTCTCTGGTGTCCTATTCCCAATGTGTTTTAAATTGTTGGACTTCTTTGATATTTCAGGTTCTGCAATACTTGTATAAGTCCCATGACTTCAAATGGTTATTTTCTTGGTTGGCATCAGAAATTTACATCGACTTGGGTGCTTAATGGTTGAAGATAAACAAAAGAAATAATCAATGTGTTAGGAGCCTTTGAAATGTCATGTGCAACCTGCCCTCTAGCAAGCCCTGCTTGGCAGTGTAGCCTATGGAGCTCTTGTCATATTGAACGCAAGAAAGAAAGGGAGTTTATCTACTCTTTGCTTTAGCCATATGTCATGAATACATCTGCTTTTAAATGAATTTCATAAAATATTAATGCAATCATACCAAACAGAGTGGTGAGTACCTCAGTCAGGAGTTATATTTATCTTGTGTATTTGTTTTTTGTTTGTCTCCATTTGTTAGTAGACAGTACATGGAGACGGGCATTTCTTTCTCAGCCGAAGTGGCAGGACTTGCTTAATGAACTGATGTTTCTGTAATCTGTGGTAAGGCAGAGTTGTGAGTGACAGAGCTGTATGAATAACAATGAGGAGGCAGGCAGAACAATAAAAGGAAGAAAAACATTTCAGTTGGAGAGGAAAAATGGATGGAATTGTTTAGTTGGCACACAATCTAATCTGATCTTTTCCTACGGAAAATTAACAGTTTGTAAATGGGTGAGATAATGTTAACAATTTTTCCAAAATAATAAACACAAGAAATCAAATTTTCCAAAGACGTAAATGGTATTTTTAACCACAGTGCTCCTATTCTTCAGTGTGGGAACATAGGGCATCAGGGGCCTAAGTCCTCCAAGATGGAAAGGAAGACCTGGACCCCCTGCCCCCACCTGATAGAGCCTGACATATAAAAACCTATCACGAATGCTTGTGGAATGTGGGAATGGATGCCCAAAACAGTGAATTTATTGTGTGTATGCATGTTTTGAATGGAAGGAAGGAAACTTACCTATCAGGACTACCACTTATCATGCCATGGGTTTTCGTATCTGTTCTGTCCTTTCATCCTTTGAGCTAAATGTCATCATTTATCCCCGCTTTTATCAAAAACAAAATGGTGGTACACAGATATTAAGAAACCTTCCACTACTATGTGGAGAAAAGTAGAGATATGAGGGCCACAAGGAGGAAGGCAGGAGAGAGAGAGAGAGAGGGTGCGTGAGAGAGAGTGCATGTGCTCACATGCATGTGTAAAAGTGCATGTTGGGTGAGATTGCACGTGAAGGCTAAAAGTAAATTTGTTTTCAGAAAAAGAAATTTTCCTCTAATTTCTTGGAAATTTCTTGGAAGACATTTTTTTCTTCCCAAACATATCCGGGGTCTTGATATTTCAGCATCACAGGCATGTGGGAAGATGGCGAATGCTCTAGCTCTTGTGGACTGGCTGTGCACATGTGCTACCACCTGCCTATCTGCCCAGTCATGAGACTCACCCCTACTGGACCTATTGTACCTGAAGTTCCACTTCTATAGGGACCACACATTCTTCCCACTGTTTAGATCCATCCCTTTCAACATCTTGGAGAACCACCCAGGGAATTCTGAGCTCCTTGAGGATGTGCTTATAAGGATTGCCCCCTCGTGTTTTTGTGGTGAGCAGAGTGAAGTTTTGGGGGTTCAGGTACACTACTGCTACTGCAACTGCCCCTACATTATCACAGCTCCTTATGCAATACTTTCTTTGCTTGCAGCCCGCTGTGCATTCTGTAGCAGAGGACAGGGCTGAGAGGTAGAGAATAAGGAAGTATAATGGATTTCCTTCTCTCAGAGAACTTGCATTTTGTTATAGAGACAAAATTTAAACAAAATCAGTACCACCCACAGACCCAAGCAAGTGGGAACTTTGCCCTAAGCCTGCATCTCAGGGGACCTCCTGCTTTGAAATGCCTGCCTTGATGTTTTCTAAGGCCCCCTACCCAGTGCTAAGGTAGGTAGTGTAATCAGGGTAGGTGCCCTGAGTCCAGAATAGGTCGTATATAGGTTCTAATCTCAAGGAGCACCTTTCTTGAAATTTTTAAAATTCCTCTTCATTGTCTGGGACTGACCAGTGCCTGCAGTGTTGTCTAAGCAAAGAGTCCCAATCTCAGCCTGAACCTGTGTGGACCCCAGTCATCATTTCTCCTCTTTGGGGAATTCTCTAATCCTCTACTCTACATGTGGAGTCAACCATATTCTCCAAGAAGCTTCAGAACTCAGGCCTATGGAGTCCTCCCAGACTCTGTTCCAGGAAGGTAGCCTGGCAAGTAAATCACTCCAGCTACCTGGTGTGGTATTTCTTTCATGGTATCACATGAGATTGCGCCAGGGAAATAGTGTTGATGTTGATTTGGGGTGAATTGAATTGTTTATATAGATGAGCCCCACAGAAAAGTATTTGTTTGGGGGCCCCTACACATCCTAGAAGCATCCCTGAATAAAACAAAAGATGATGCAAAATAAAATAAAATTCAGTAGAAACAAGTGTAGAACAATTTTTCAACACAGAGTTGAGAATGAACCAGAATTATCTGGAAAAAAAGTTCTTCAGGGAGGGTGAGACTTAAGGCCAGCCTTAAGTATGGGGAGAATTGGGAGAGAGTCTAGTGATTCCAAGAAGGGAGAACAATATGAACAAAAGCAAGAAGAATAGTTATTCATTGAATATTTTTGTGCTATACATTATGCTAAGCACATTGCATTCATCGTTTTTGCTTATTCGTCACAATTCCCTATAAGGTAGGTGTTTGCAGATGATGAAATGGGGGTTCAAAAGATTCATCCTGCTAAGCAAACAATAGAAGTAGGTCCCAGGTCTGCCTGATCCCCAAAATTGTATGCTCTTAATACCATGCTATACTGCAAAAAGACAAGGGATAGTAGGGAGCCTTGTCTGTATGGAGCAGAGAATGTGTGTTGAGAACTAGTAAAGGCAAAATCAACAGACAAGGCACATAGTATGAAAGGCCTTGGATGTCAAAAATGATATATATAGAGAGACAAATAGACTGATCAAGCAAAAACAAAGATCCCTATCCCAAAAGGAAAATGCACAAGTAGAATATAATATTTAAGACCTAATGCTAATACCGTGTTTTCTTAAATATTTTGCCTTCATCTTAGAAAGTCCCTTGGCTTGAAATGTATAAGGTAACATTCTGCCTCCACTTGGCCTTGCCTGGTGTCATTTATTGTTCTCTCTTTCCTCTCCTTTTTTAGACTTTGATCCTGCTCTTGGAATGATGACTGGAATTCCACCAATCACTCCAATGATGCCTGGCTTGGGAATAGTACCTCCTCCAATTCCACCAGATATGCCAGTAGTAAAAGAGATCATACACTGTAAAAGCTGCACACTTTTCCCTCCAAATCCAAGTAATATTCTGCTTTTTCTCCACACAAGTCATAATGTTTTGGTGTCTAGGAACACTTTCTTCTTTTTCAAAAAAAAATACCCTAGGGCTTCATAGATGTATATACAGAAGCTTCACCTAGAAAACAGAAGACGGGAAAATTTTCTCTTATTAGGCAAGGTTGAATTTTATGCATAGAATAGTAGATTTCTGTGTGTTGGTTGCATTACAAATGATAAAACGTGTTTCTAATGCCATCTGGTAAGGAATTCAAGTGTGTTCGTACAAAGACACCTGACACAAATTGTTCAACACTGTCATTTGCAGACTCTCTTTTTCATAACTGGCCTACATGCTGATAATGGCAGTAATAGTGTGTGTCTGAGCCTGCCCGAGGCACATGAGAATACATATTTGGTGCTAAGAATCCTCCATTGCTACTAGCTATATTCACACATCACTCAAACTACTGCTATTCAACTGATGGGCTGCAATAGACAGTGGGGTGAGGTTTAACTTGCTACGAGGGCAAAGAGGAATACTGAGACTGAGTCGAACCACTTGCATCCATCTAGTCAATGAAATTCATGTGGAAATGATCTATGGATCTATCTTGGCAGTAATGAATAGGTTTCTCCTTAGACTCTTAAAAATATCTGCAAACATATGTTGGCCATATTTCACTTAAAATATAGCAGCAATAATTGACTCAAACATTTTTCTAGGTCTATTTGTGGTTTTATGTACTTTAAGTGATCAGACGTTATTTCTACACATGACCCAAGCCTCATTAAAGCTTTTTCCACAGTTCTAGTGGTGCTGGGTGACCTACTTAAGGGAGCTGCCACTACAGTGCTAAGATTAAACATGTTAAGGGACACATTCAAGGGTTCAGGCCATAGATCAAGTGAACTTGCCTTATCACAATAAACATGAACTTTTGACATGTGACTTCAGACAACTATTTCATCTCCTACCTTACACAGGAATTAGTTAATCATGGAATCAGGCCCTGGCAGGGACCCAAATTCTTAGTATAGTCTATCCATAGCTAACAGGACTTTAGAATCAGTAAGGTTCATTGACCAAATCATCTCATCTCTTTTTGCTAGTGAGAAATGTTCTCAGTGCCTTCTTCAGGTCTTTGAACTTGATTGTCAGCAGGGTACTTCCTTCTAGGCCAATAAGAAATCTAGGAGGCTGCATCTCAGAGGACTGAATTGGGAGAAGAGCTAGTATGTCACAAGAGAATTAGGGAATGCAGAATAAGATGGCCTAGTAGGCCTTATCTGCCAGCTCAAGTGGCCATTCCTGGATTTGTGTTTAGTGCCTAGGTGAATGAATGGCACTGTTGTACCCTGTCTCTTCCTCTTAGTGCCACTGTCCCTACAAATGGGCAATGGACTTTTTTCCCTTTCATCCAGCGTGTTGCTTTTGGATTAAGGAAAGCTATGCGTCACTAATTCTACATTTTTTCACTTCAAAAGCCATGAATTTAGGCATTTCCAGTGTTAAAACCTCCTGTTTATGTAAAGGTACAATCCTGCTGGTTTAATCATTTATCACATAATCAGCTTGCCCTAGGCTTTCATTGTCTCAATCAAGTCTAACGTAATAGGATGGCTCATACCTTGTAATGTCTAGGTTGGGTACAAGAGATGACTTTACAGGATATTCAGTCTCTGAATTGCCAAAGAATAACAGATACATTGTGTATAACACATAGACCACATTGAGTGGTCTTTAAAGGAATGTAGACATACACGGCTTAAAGAGGCTCTAACTTTTGATTGTCTCTAGGAAAAGAAACAGATAAACATCCCTCAAATACATTTATCTTTCCCACGTACATTCATGCCTTCTTGAGTCTGAGCTGGAAGAGCCAGAGCGAGAGGGAAGCATTTTACCTTCATGGCTCAATACATTTTTTCTTCATCTCTGTGTTAAGAATACTGACAGAGCAATTAGTACCAATAAAGTTGTGGCTTCAGGGAAGGAACCTGGCTTTGGAATTGAATTAAAAACCAACACTCCTGACACAGCTTAAAGTGAACTGGTGTTCTGTTTCCTGTTTAGAACTTGGATTTTGTCAAAAGGGGGCTCAGGTTAATTGTGTGGGGAAAACACAATGGCTAATGGAGAAGACTCCCTCTGTTCGGTGCTGAAAGCATGGCAAGTGCCGTTTTTGTTCACAGCCTCACACTGTGAAAGTGTGATGGGAAGAGCAGGGACTTGGTACGACTAAGTCACTTAACCTTCTCCAGAGCCTACCAACCTTGTCCGATAAGGCCTTGATTATAAACCCCGGTATTTATGCCTACCTCCGGTATATTCTGCTTCTGTGTCTGGTATATTGTCTTGCACTCAGTGGCCTCTCAACAGTAAGGTCCTGTGATCTGGGGACTCTCACAGTCTCTTTATGCACCCATCCAATCTGCTTCTGTCTTGTTGCTTCATTAGACAGTATCTTTACCATCAGTTCCTTCCCCCCTCTCCCACCTGACACTTCATCCAGGTGCTTGTCACATATACAGAACCCAGAAGCCCCAAGGTTCCCATTGCCTACAAGTGCCAAGTCCAACTCCTGACTTCAAAGTTCACTGGTATGCTTCATGTGACTGTCTTCAATCCATTGTTTCTACTTGCCACGTACCCATCCTTTTAGTCAAGTGCAGCTGCTTCCCAGTATCACACTCCTCTCCAGCCCAACTGCAAGCCTACCTTCTCCTGGAACATTGCCACGTGGAAGATATGGAAATTAAAACAACAGTTAATCATTCATTGCTCTAATGCATTTCCACCTAAATATTGGGTGCTAGGCCCAATGGGTAATTTTTAGCCCTTAAATTACTTTATGTCTCTGCTATTCTTAGTACTAGTAATCCCTTCATCCTTCTTGAAACATTAGGTGATTTGAAGGTGTAAGAATGACTAAGACCACTAGAGAGGTTATATAGATCAAGAAAGGATGACAAACAAGCTAAGTGCCCTGAGGAATTCTAACATTTGAAAATGTAAAAGAGAAAGAGGAGTTTGCATTTCTGTATACCCAGTAGCAGCAAAAGTCTTCTTTACTTGCTGTTTCCAGTTGTTTTCCAATTCTCTTTTAAATCTTCATTTATGCTCTTGCCCCACTCCTCTATCAAAACTTCCCTTGTTTAAGAACTCTAGTGACCAGGGGCACCTGGGTGGCTCAGTCAGTTAAGTGTCCGACTCTTAGTTTTGGCTCAGGTCATGATCTCACAGTTGGTGAAATCGAGCCTACGTCGTGCTCTGCACTGACAGCGTAGAGCCTGCTTGGGATCCTCTCTCTGCCCCTCCCCCACTCACGCTATCTCTGTCTCTCTCAAAATAAATAAACTTTAAGAAAAAAGAATACTAGTGACCTAAATCCAGTAGTTACTCCTCAGTTCTCTTCCTAATTGACCTAATAGCCATATGCAACACAGTTGATTACTCCTTAGTCATTGGTATACTTTCTTTACTTGGCTTTCAGGACACCACACTATTGGTTTTCCTCCCACTTCAGCTGATAGAGCTTCTACATGAAGAGGTTGCATTTGGAATCTACTGTCAAGTTAATAGTAAATGAGGAATAAATGGTGGAATATCATCTGCTATCTGTGTACAGGGACATGGGAAAGCACCCAGGAGCCAGAAAAAGAGTGATTTTTTCATTTTACTGTATCAGAACAGGCCAATCTCATTTTGTCTCCTAGGGCTGGGTTCTATAAAAAAAAGTTAGAGAAAGTGGGTAAATTGAGAATTAATAAAAATTCACTAGTCTTCTGATTATTTCCAATCAGTTGGAATTACATTAAAATATATCTGACCCCTGCTGATTATCGAGGGGGCCTTCAGTCTTAGGCATCTAATAACATCAACTCAAACACTTTGCAGTATGTAAATTCTGGCAAACAAGTTGAGTGATCTGTGATGCTCCTTTGAAACGCAAGATGCAAGTGGTTTATAGGTTCTCCATGCTGTCCCCTGCCTCATTTCTCAAAGATCAGCAGTGACTCTGATCTTAATGCTGATTGCCCCAACAGAGCTCCCCAGAGTAGGTGCTTAGTTGTAATTAGAATTGCTAGAAGTTCCTCCTTTTCCATTACCAGAGATTAAAGTTTTTTTTATACTCTCAGTTATCTTGAATCATTTTACATGAAGTTTTCTTCTTCTCTGTCCACAGTAGTGATTGGGTATTACAAGAGTTCAGCACATTACCTGATTAATAGGTGGACTTTGAATTTCCTCTCCTATGGAGTTATCATTGCTGTGCCCAGATCACTGTATTTCAGTGGGATTAGTAAATCAGGCCCAGACAATAAAGTGCTTTGAGCTGTTAATTAAAGAATAAGTACTGTCTACTAAGGAAGATAGTACAGACCATTGCCTTGTTTGGTGGCATACACCTAAATCTCGGTGAATGCTATCAAAGAGACTTTCTACATTTACCCAAGGAAAACAAATAAATCCCCAGAATTCTGGACGCTACTTAGTGGCTTTTATGCTTTCTTACTTAGCAGTTACCACAGAATAATCACAGCATCTAAATAGAGTGATGATTTCATCACAGAATTTTTGAATCCTACAAATGTAGTGAGAGGAAAGAGACTTTGTATTTTCTGTGTTATATGTAACTGCAGCAGTAACCAGATATTCCTTAGAGTCTCTCAGTGGACCAAAAGGTAGACCTAACTAAACAAACTTAAATAATATAAAAAGGTGAACATTTACTTCACAAAAAGATTCTTTACCATCAAATTCCTTAAATAGTAAAATTCAGAAGGATTCTGTAACAGGATTTTAGTCTAAAGCCCTTGATTTGAAAACATGGCTATAACTGTAGGGGTGCTCTTGAAAATTTTTTACCTATATAGTCAGTGGCTAGATTGTGTTCCATGGTCAAAACCATATGTGTCTTCACAGCTATAGATTCCTCTATTGAGAAGAGTGATTCCTTCCCAAACCAAGCCTTATCTGAAGATTTGGCTAAAACAAGGAACTGGGAGTTTAGAAGTCCAGGTCTTAAGCTGCCATTCCACCCCAGTCTTGTAGTAGTGCTTTAGAAAGCCCCAGATTGGTAATCAGAAAATCTGGTTCTATAACAGTATATAATAATAACACTACAATAATGACCAATTGGGAGCCTATCAAGTGCTAGGCATTGTAGCACTTGCAATATAGACAGTAGATTATCAACTATCCTACACAAATCTTTGTAAGGTAGAGGACAATATCCCAATTTTAAAGATGAAAGAATGAGGTACCCAGAGGATATGTAATTTTCAAAAGGTCATACAGTTACTAAGTTAAGGTTTAAATCCAGGTTTACCTGCTCCAAGTTCATATTCTTTCTCTTTCTATCCAATTTGGCGACCTTGAATGAGTCACTCAACCTCACTCAGCTAAGGTTTTTCTTTGTAATATGAGAAGTCTAGACCAAGCCAGTGGTTTTCAATCCTAGCTACTATTAGAGTTGCCTGAGGAGCTTTAAAAAAAAAATAATGCACAGGCTATACCCCAGACTAATTAAATCATTCTTTGGAGTGAACACAGGAATTTTTTGTTTGGTTGACTCCCAAGTTGATTCTAATGTGCTGTTGGAGTTGAGAATCACTGGAACCGTGATGTTAGAATCCTTTCATTTCTTAAGAACTCAGAAGCGGAAGTCTTAAGAGATTCTGGACCTCATTTCCCTTTTTTTTTTGGCTAAAAACCACATTATTCCAGAGCCCATGACTAAGACATTTCAGATTCCTGCTCACTAGGAATCTCTTCCTTTTCCCTTTAAATTTCTCCTATGGAACAAAAGACCAATACAGCGAGTTTTTGAAATTACAGAATTTTTTTTTATTAACAGAAACTTTATAAGTTCCCTGAATGCCTTTATCCCTTTTATTGACTAAATAGAGGGGAAGAGAGCATCATGAGAACCTGATTATTCTGAGCCACACTGATAAGACAGACAGTGGTAGCAAAGTGAGAAAGCTAGAGATGCTCATACCCAAGGAAGCTCCCAAATCATCTGCTTGCCAACTTGGATAAGTGTCAGGTGAAGACCTTGGCCTAATCTACAAGTGAGACTCATTTATTTTTGCATGGGAGCAGTAATCACTAGTTGAGCTCTCCAAATCTTGAGCTGGGAGAATTGTTGTGAAGAGCTGAATGGAAAGAATGGATTACACAAAATAAATCCTTGCAGATAACAAAACCAACACTAAAGAAACCCTTGACCATCATGCTTTGTTTTGTTGGGCTATGAACTGTAGAATTTTGTTTGGAAAATGCTTGGATACATATAAATAGCAACAAGGATCTAGCAGATCCAACAGGCTTTATGTGTAAGATGAGTGAGTAGAAAGCATATTTTTTTTTTTTTAGCAGAGAGAGAATCATCTCATTACATAGGTTTTTAATGACTCTCTATAGCCAAATTTATCTCACTTTAGTTAATGATTTCCCAGATGAGCTTACTTTCTCTGCTGTCTTTCATACTTCCCTCTAACTGCTGCACAATTGACTCTGGACCTCACCCCTCCGGCAAGGAATTTGAGGAAAGACTTGCTGATATCAAAAGCAAAACACCTAAAAAGGATGGTTTATAGTCTAGCTGACTTTGTCAGCCAAACCATTCTGACACTCATAAATATTTTTGTAAATGTTTACCCCATCATTGTCAAATTAATTCTGAAACAATTATTTCAGTAACCATGAACAGAGGGAATTTAGTAACTATCAACTGAATTAAACAACCTTTTTCTCAGGAACCTTGGTTCTGAGAATTCCTTTAAGTAAGAATTTAAAGTGAGTGGGATGTCCCCCCACTAACTGTCTTCTTAGCAAAAACAACTGAAAATTGGGCGTAGCTGAGTTGTCACAACACAAGAACAGAATTAAAGAACTCTGGATGGGACAGGCAGATGGGTCTGAGTTTTTATCATTTGGATGTCATGGTCACCAAACCATTGAAGAAAATTATTTTCATGTGCTGTGGAGCAGAGATGAGCACTTTAGAGGCCACGTGCTTCTGGCACTCTTAGGCAAAAGTCTGATGGGGACAGTAGGGCTATCTCTGGCATATGTTAGATTTCTAAAAAGGTCTGTCCCAAGCAAACATTTTAATTTCAAATGCTTTTGCAATTCTGCTTAGATCTTCCACCTCCTGCAACTCGAGAACGCCCACCAGGGTGCAAAACAGTATTTGTGGGTGGCCTGCCTGAAAATGGGACTGAGCAAATCATCGTGGAAGTGTTCGAACAGTGTGGAGAGATCATTGCTATTCGGAAGAGCAAAAAGAACTTTTGTCACATTCGCTTTGCTGAGGAGTACATGGTGGACAAAGCCCTGTATCTCTCTGGTAGGTGTTTAGTCATGAGCAGTGTGCCCACCGGGCACAACGCAGTGATTGGAGATCGGTGCATTTGTGGCAGATAAAATTTGGGCTTAATGGTATCCCCTCTTGCCTTCAGAGATGGAAAATGAATGTTTTCACCCAACTTCTTCCTTTAAAGTTCTTTGATAGTTCTCAATTGTGTCCGTTGTCCAAAACTTCTTACTTGTAACATCTGAAGGCCTTGATGATCTGTCTTACTTCTCAGTACCATCCATCTCCCAGTTCTTCCCTCACATACCATGTCCTAAGCACACTAAGCTAATTGTAGTTCTCACAATGTGCCATGGTGTCTTATGTCTTTTCCTCTGACTACAATTACCTTTTCCATCCCACCTCCCATGTATACATTCTCACACCCCAAAGTTCCAGCTCAAGCATAACCTCTTCTGGAAAGCTTTCTCTGGCTTCTCTCCCCACTGTGTCCCAGGCTGTTCTGGGCAGCCCCTCTTCAGCGTTTCCCTAGCACCCAGTGTTTCCTGCTAGCATGACTCCTATAACACCATGCTAGAACTGTCTCTTTCTGTATCTGTCTTCCTGACCAGAGTATGAACTCCTTAAGGGAAGGGACCATGTTTTATTTAACTTCAAATCCCCACTATCTAACACATAATCTGGCACAAAAGCAAATGCTCAGAAATAGCTATGGAAGTCAGTTAGTTATCAAATATTTATTGACAGCTAGGCAGAATGCTAGGTTGCTAAGGATACAGCAAAGACCAAGATAGACAAACTTCCTGCCATCAGGGATATTACATTCTGGAGATGGTATAATATATATGTAAAAAATAATTAATATCAGGTACCAATAACTGCTATGAAGAAGATTAAAATAGCTAATGTGCCTAGCATTGTTAGGAAAGCAAGTCTTCCCTGTCATTTGAATTGAGATCTGAACAATATGAAGGGGATTGCCATGTGAACATCTGGGAGCTGAGCATTCCAAGATAAGAAAGAGCAAGTTAAAGGCCCTGAGATGAAATGGACTTGGCATGTTTAAGTGAAAGAGACAAAGTTAACATGACTGGAACATTGTAAATGAGAGAGAGGCAGTGAAGGGAAATGAAGTCTGAGAGGTAAGAAATACCAAACCATGTTGACCCTTATAATCTATAGTAATTAGTTTATTATTCTGGATGCAATGGGAAGTCATTGGAGGATTTTAAGTAGTAGAGTGACATAATCTGATATACATTTTAGAAATATCCCTTCTGTGTAAAGGACAGACTGAGGGCATGGGCAAAGGTAGTTACTAGAAGATAAGTCAACCAACTGTAGCATTAGTCTAACCTAGAAGTGACAGAGTACAGATAGTAAGAACTACTTTGCCTAAAGTCTCTTTTTCATGGTAAAAGTTCAAATTTGGGGAGACTGAGGCAAGGCATTACAATTGGAATGATTTCTGTTAAATACTATAAAGTGAAGCCCTTTGCTTTTGGGGTGGTTTCAAGATACAGTTTCATGGTTGATCCTTTGCTTATTTTGAATTGGTATTGTTCTCTATGAAGCAGTGGGCAAATAAGACTGAAGGCAGAAGACAGGGTAATCTGAAAGGGCATAGAACAATTAACAACTTCCTTGCCTAAGAGTAATTGTTTGGAGGAACTGGGTCCAAGTGCTAGACATTTTGGGGTGGCAGAATCTTCATTCATATAACAGGCACTTGTTGGACATCTCCTTTGTGTAAGTTATTGTGCTGAATGTTGTGCAGAGAAGAAAATGAGTAAAACCTAGTTTTTTCCCTTAATGAAGTTAGGGTTAGTAGGCAGTCATACATTTATTTGTTAAAGAAACATTCAGTACTAGGCATTTCTCAAGACACCAATAAAACATACTCAGTGCTAATAACAAGACTGAAAATAATGAGGGCTGAAGTATGGACAAAGCGTTTGGGAAGTTCAGAGGAGAGAAGGGGATGGGGACAGGGAGAGAAAATATCTAACTCTTGACCATGGGGGTATTGAGAAAGGTACCATTTGAACCAAGTCTTTGACAAAGAGAAAGCATTTGCATGTGGACAATGGGGCAGAGATACAGCAAAAGCAAAGGTACAAAAGTGGTAAGTTTTAGTGAACATTCAAGGAAACAAAGAGTAGTAGTTTGTGTACTGACTAGGCATGAAAGGAGAAGAGAAAACATCAGCTGTTAGCACACTTTGAAAGGTTTAACAGTTGGGTCTTTACACCTCGGGTAATAGGGAAATGTTGAAGGAAATTTTGAACAAGATAATTGTTTCTGAAGGATTAATCTGACATCTCTGTATAAAAATGGATTAGAGGAAAACAGAAAAAAAGTTGAAGGGAGATCAGTTAGATGCCTGTTGCAACAGGCAGAGAAAAGGTAATGTGTGTCTGAAGAAGTAGCCTAGTAACATGGGAAAGGAGAGGAGCAGGCAGCTGTAAAATATTCTTTTTTATTAATTTTTAAAAATTTTAATTACAGTTAGTTAACATACAGTATTATATTAGTTTTAGATGTACAATATAATGACAACAATTCCATATATCACCCAGTTATCATCACAAGTACCCTCCTTAATCCCCATCACCTATTTCACCCATCCCCCCACCCATCTCACCTCTGGTAAACATTAGTTTGTTCTCTATAGTAAAGAGTCTCTTTCTTGGTTTGTATCTCTTTTTTTCCCCTTTGCCCATTACTTTGTTTCTTAAATTCCACATATGAGTGAAATTATATGGTATTTGTCTTTTTCTAATTGACTTATTTTGCTTAGCATAATACTCTCTAGCCCCATCCATGTCATTGCAAATGGCAGTATTTCGTTCTTTCTTATGACTGAATAATATTCCATTGTGTATATATACTACCTCTCCTTTATCCATTCATCTACCAGTGGACACTTGGGCTGCTTCCATAAGTTGGTTATTGAGATGTAGAATACTCTTGTTACATTTGCTAAGTGCTGTAAAATCTAAATACTAAAGATTTGACAGCACTTAGGAATGATAATACAGCATTCTACTATAGACTATTTTAATAAAAACTTAAAGGTCTTAAAAAAAACTCTGAACAGCTGTACATAAAAGATGGCATGCTGCTCAGGAGGTATCCATCTAAACATCATTGAAATCTCTCGGCAACAACCACCTCCTGGAAGCATTCTCAAGGCTGCCAGAGGAAAGGGGATTGCAATCAATTATGTGAAAATAGCTAAATTTTGCCCTTTAAATTTTAACTTGCTCCCTGAAAGCTCATAAGTGCTAGAAATCTCCTGAATTGCTTGGCTGTTCTCCCACATTATAAAAGGAAGAGGTTAAAACAAACAAAAATCCTTTAGAAAAGGGGCTACATTTCTACATTCTGTAGAAATAACCACTTTTTTTCTATTGGAGTTTGAGCATCTTTGGGAGCTGCCAGTGTGCACGGTGCACCAACCTCATAGCATCACGGTATCTGTCATGTGTTTACACCAAGCTTTTGTATCATCCTCTCATTTGATCCTATCTATGATCCTGGAAAAATAGCCAAGGTAATCATTAATAACCAATTTTCTGATGGCTCAGATGATCAAATAAGATGACTGAGTGTGAAAGTGCATTGTCAGTTGTAAAGGGCCCTAGCAGAATGTGCTTATTTGGAATGCATTTATTCTTCTTTCGAAAAATAATGTGTAGAAGTTTGAATGTTAATGGGCATTATTCTTTATAACAGCTTTATTGAAGTATAATAATTGACATACAACGAATTTCACATATTTCAAAACTACAATTTGGTATTATTGACACAGACATACATCTGTGAAACCATCACAGCAATCAAAATAACAGACGTGTCCACTTCTCCCAAAAGCTTCCTTCATACCCCATTTGTGATCCCTTCCTCCTACCCCTCCCCTCTTCTCTCTCCAGGCAACTACCGGTCTATTGTCTGTCAGATTAGTGTTCATTTTCTAGAATTTCATATAAATGGAATCATATATTATGTATACTCTTCCTTGGTATAGATTCAAATTTCCATTTGGTATCATTTTCCTGTGCTTGAATTTTCTTTAACATTTGTTATGGTGCGAGTCTGCTCCTGATGTATGTATCAACAATAATTTATTCCACCTTTCTTTTTGAAATATATGTTGTCTGGATGTAGAACTCTAGGTGGACAGTTTTTTTTCCTTACGTTACTTCATTTTTTTCTTGCTTGTATTGTTCTCAATAAGAAATATGATGTTATCTTTTTGTTTCTCTGCACATAATGTGTCATGTCTATGGCAGCTTTTAAGATATTCTCTTTATTATTGATGTTGAGAAATTTGATTATTATGTGCCTGGTATAATATCCTTCATGTTTCTTGTGCATGAGTTTCATTGAAATTCTTAGACTTCTGAGTTTTCATTAAATTTGGAAAGTTTTCTACCCTTATTTCTTCAAATATTTTTTTTCTATTCCCTCACCTCTCTCCAGTCAAGGTCCCAGTTGGGCTGTATTAGGCCCCTTGAAGTTGTTCCAAGCTTACTACTACTCTGTTCATTTTCTTACAGTCCTTTTTCTCTGTATTTCATGTCGAATAGCTTATATTGCTGTGTCTTCAAGTTCATTAATCTTTTCCTCTGCAGTGTCTAATTTGCCATGGCTTCTATTCAGTGAATTTTTTTCAACTCAGACATTGTACTTTAAATCTCTAGAAATTTGACTTTTTTGTCTTTTGTGTTTCTAATTAATATGGTTAAACTTTAACTTCTTCAGCATATGAAATCCAATTATAATAGTTATTTTTGTATCCTTGTATATTAATTATATTATGTGTATCACCTCTGGGTCTGTTTTGATTGGATGAGTTTTTAAATGTTTCTTATGATTTTCCTCATTTTTTGAATATTGGATAATTTTTTATTGGACACCAAACATTGTGAATTTTACCATACTGGGTGCCAGATATTTTTCATTCCTGTAAATATTCTTGAACTTTGTTCTGGGATGCAATTAAGTAACTTGGAAAATCTTTTATCCTTTTAGGTCTTGTTTTTTTAAGTTTTGTTCAGCAACACCAAAGCAGGATTTAGTCTAGGGCTCATTTTTCTCCACTAACTAAGGCAAACCCCTTCTGACTACTCTACTCAATAATCTATGAATTATTCATTTTTTTCTGCTCTGGCTGGTGGAGAGAGGAACTTTTCCCAGCCCTGTGTAAGCTCCAGGGATTGTTACCTCTAATACACGGGTAGTTTACACACACGCATGCACGCACACACACACACATGCACGTGCGCGCGCACACACACGCACACACACACACATCAGTATGCAGCTAAAGAATAGTGGAGGACCCTCTGCAGATCTCTGAAGTTGTTTCTCTGTATAGCTTTCTTCTTTCTAGTACTCTGCCATACAAACTCTTTCTTCCGTAGTCTCCCTGGATTCCTAGTTCAATTTCCTCAACTCAAGGAGATCACCATACTTTGGCTGAGTTCCCCTCCATGTGCTGAGAATTCCAAGTAGGCCCCATGCTACAAACTCAGAGCCTGATGCAAGGCTCGAACCCATGAACCATGAGATCATGACCTGTAAGGCTCATTCATAATACCATTACCCATTGACCCTCCCTCTTACCTCTGAGGTAAGGTGGCAGATGGAGGAATAGAACTCCTATGAGCAAGATTGACCCAACCCATAGAATGATAAACTGTTATCAGAAATGAAAATACAATCCAAGTCTTTTGATGGTTCACCTTGCTAGTTAGTAGTGGGAAGAGAATTATGTGGTCACTTGAAACTGCTGCATCTATATCTGAAACACTGAACTTGGAAAAGTACTTACCATTGCTCACCCACTGAGCTGCTCTTGTACCCCTCTCCCTCCCTCTGTGCATTTAGGTTACCGCATTCGCCTGGGATCTAGCACTGACAAGAAGGACACAGGCCGGCTCCACGTTGATTTTGCACAGGCTCGAGATGACCTGTATGAGTGGGAATGCAAACAGCGCATGCTAGCAAGGGAGGAGCGCCACCGTAGAAGGATGGAAGAAGAAAGACTGCGCCCACCATCCCCACCCCCAGTGGTCCACTATTCAGATCATGAATGCAGCATTGTTGCTGAAAAACTAAAAGGTATAGAAAGCACTTGAGCTTTGTGATTAAAAGAACTCTTTCCTTTGGGGAAACTTAATAAATACATTTGTACCATTGGCAGTTACCCTTTGAATTTCCCACTAACAGGTTCTAAGTATTTCTTATGTTGTAGTCTTCCAGATAGAGAGCTGTACCCAGTAACTGAAGAACTAGAAAATTTGTCCCTCACACCTGTGTCTCTGCTCCTCCACTGTCTCAAGGGATGGCGATTTTCTCTCCACACATAAAATGACTAGGATGAAACACATTTTTCCTGCCTTTGTGCATCAGAGAATTTTAGCTGTGATTCATGACTTGGGACCTGTAAGCATCCCATTTCATTGTAGCTAACAAGTTAGTTTTGAATTCTAAATCAGAACAATATAACTCGATGTAACCCTGGAAAACTCTGGTAAAATTCCCTTTTTACACATGAGAAAATGGAGGCCGAGAGAGTGGTCACAGTGTACATTCTTAGATGACTCAAAGACTTAGCTACCACAACCAAAAGAGGACTTCTTTAATCACTTAAAATGGCCAACTTATTTCACATGGGGACCATAGAGACTTTGAGACATGCTAAATAGGACAATTCTCCCTTTAGTTTTTATTCCTGTTACCCTGCTTGACTCTCAGAGCCATTATTCTAATTTAACATTAATCGTCCTGTCTGGTCTCCTGTGTTAGTAGTTCAAATCCAGTCTCCCTCATTCTCCAAGTTTGGCTGATTTTATTGGATGAATGCTGGTGTCCCATTGATCTTATTGATGTTACCAGCCCAGCTCTAATGGCATGAATTTTCCCTGCTTCTTGTGCTCTGGACTCAGCAAGATGTTGCTAATTCCACTTTCCAAATAGGTCTCACTCACCAAACTTGTTTGCAACATATAGCCTCAGGGATTCACACATTTATGAAATCCTTTGTTTGGATTGATTTTGTCTTCACATAAGAAAAAAGAAGATATATACGGCATACAGACACAGAAATAATGATACATTTTGAAAAGCTAGAAAGGCTGAAAGCATTGGTAAAAAAAAAAAAAGTCATGTTTATATAACACCAAACAAGTCAGTCTGAATTTGTTTTAAAGAATGAGTTTGCTGATTGTGTAGAGTTCATGCAGAAAATGAGCATCAAACATAAGACTGTATGCAAGTAATGAAATAAAAACCTGCTCTCAAGGGGAGGCTTACCTCTCATTATATGTCTGCACTGAAAAATGGCAAGAGGCAAGAAATTCAGATTGCAGTGAGAGCTATTTACACTGGACATGAGGGTTCCTGGCCAGAGAGGCATGTGGAGCCCCAGAACAGGACTTCAATGGGATGCTAATGGATTCTCTCTCTCAGGAGCCTTTAACAACAGAATATACTAAGTGTCTATCTCAGGAAGCTGGACAAGAAGCTTTGGATAAGCTGTACTACTATTTTAACATCAGAGAATAACTCCTGACTAGCTGCAGAAATCTACTTGGAGGGTTCCTCAGGCAAGAGAATCAGGATGTGGAGAAATGTAGAAATAGAATGAATTACGTCAAAATAGATTGGCTGGAACTGAGTGAAAAGCCTGGGGCTGTGGATTGAATGCAGGAGTGATGCTATAAAAGGTCAAAAATGTAAGTGTTTATACCTAAAGAACTACCCATTTAACTCTTTCTTAAAGCTCCTACCAACACTGTAATTTCATGGATCCAGGACAAAGTAACTATCAAATTCAAGTTAAACTCAAGACACAAGTTTACTTTTCTTTGTTAAAAAAACAGGACTGTAGAATTCTGAAGTTCTCTCATTGCTAATTTGCATATTACACACAGGGAACACACATACAGAGAGGTTAAGAAATTTGCAACATGTGAAAACTATATCAGTAAAGAACACTTTAAAAAAGAAACAATTCTCTTTCGGAAAATTCTTCATAAGCTACAACCAATCTGACCACTTTTTGAGTCTTTTGTTCTTTCAGTTGGCCTACCTGTCTGCTGCCCATGTGCACACATATGCATGCACAGCTCCTTATTCAGCAGTTCATTTAACAACCACTTTCAAAATGCCATGGTGGCCTCCTTGCCAGCATGTTGGATAGATAGAGACACAGTTACTTTTAATGATTTGAAAAATCTCTTTTTTTTTTCAGATGATTCCAAATTCTCAGAGGCTGTACAGACCTTGCTCACCTGGATTGAACGAGGAGAAGTGAACCGCCGCAGTGCCAACAACTTCTACTCTATGATCCAGTCAGCCAACAGCCACGTTCGCCGCCTAGTGAATGAGAAAGCTGCCCATGAGAAAGACATGGAAGAAGCGAAGGAGAAATTTAAGCAGGCCCTTTCTGGAATTCTCATTCAATGTGAGTGGAAGTCAGAGTTCTGTGAAAGGGTGAAAGGACACTTCACTTAGGCACCATTTTCTCCACACGGAGCCAGGCCTACAATGCCATCCTGTGTCAAAGGACAAGGATCTCTTCTTCACTGCCTTGTGTTCTCCTTCTGTTGCCCAATGCCTGAGCTCCAGTTTAATGGGATTCATGTGGACACCTCCTATGTTAATTTTTCTGGCGTATCTCCGTCAGCTCCTTAGAAACACTGACAGCTAGGCCACAATCTCATGCTTTTATTCTTGCTTGTTCTCAAAGTAAGTTATAAGCAGCTCCAGACCTCAGTGGAAAGTTGGGTATTTCATCGCTAAAGTTAGAATACAGCATCAGCATTTGTAAGCTTCTCTGCTTCAGATTCACGTCGTTACCATGTTTTTCAGGTACTACATTTCAGTGAAAGTGTAATTATGTTTCCCAGGGTGATTGAATAAAAGTCAAATTTGCTACTTCTACTTGTTGTTGTTGTTTCTTGTTCTTCTTCTTCTTCTTCTTCTTCTTCTTCTTGTTCTTCTTCTTCTTCTTTGTCATCTTCTTCTTCTTCTTCTTCTTCTTCTTCTTCTTCTTCTCCTCCTCCTCCTCCCCCTCCTCCTTCTCCTTCTTCTCCTCCTTCTCCTTCTCCTTCTCCTCCTCCTCCTCCTTCTTCTTCTTCTTCTTCTTCTTCTTCTTCTTCTTCCCCTCCTCCTCCTTCTCCTCTTCCTTCTTCTTCTTTTTTTTCTTCTTCTTCTTCTTCTTCTTCTTCTTCTTCTTCTTCTTCTTCATTGTCGTCTTCTTCTTCTTTGCTGGATGTTATTGACACTGGGTGAGATGGGAAGCCACCAAAATGGCCATTTTCAAAAAGAAGTACTACTCCAAACCTTTCTGTGGTCCATTAAATGAGACAGATCAGAAAAATTCCCAAGTGATATTTTTAGTTCAACATACTATAAAATTATGCACTCACATCTTTTGAGTGAGGAACTCTATTCACCTTAAGAATAAGGGTATAGTTTTATGATTTGGCTTTTAAATTTTTTTAACGTTTATTTATTTTTGAGAGAGAGACACACAGAGTGTGAGTGGGGTGGGGTAGGGTAGAGAGAGAGGGAGACACAGAATCTGAAGCAGGCTCCAGGCTCTGAGCTGTCTGGCCAGAGCATGACGCGGGGCTCAAACCCACAAACCGTGAGATCATGACCTGAGCTGTAGTCGGACACTTAACCAACTGAGCCACCCAGGCGTCCCATGATTTGGCTTTTAAACAATTAAGGCCCACTCTTTTCATATTTGATTTCCCATACTTGACTCATACATAGTTAGGATTAAGGAAGAGTTCTTTCATTTTCCATTTTTGTTTTGAAAATATTATGGACATAGAATCTAGGCAGAGAAAGGCACGTGTTTTTAGGATTTCAAAATAAATAGAAAAAAAAGAGCAGCAAGCATCATGGGATTATAAATCCTTAAATCATTAGTAGACAGGGCGTAAACTGGACTGTAAAGAAAAAAATAACACCTCTGGATTTTCTTACTGTGAATACCCACCCAGGAAGAGGCTCTTTTCCTTCTTTTCCTTTCCCAAAAAAAAAAGTCATATCTAAGGTTCCCTTCTGTTGAAATGGTTAGGAAAAAGCACCAGAATATTTGTATACATTTCTCTGTTTGACATTTTAAGAGCCTCTGAAAAATGCTCTTTAGGACTGCACTTACACAGTATTCTCCCATAAAACTTATATTTCTCCAGTCAACAAGCCTATCTAGGTAGACTTAAAATAGATTCCATTCATCTTAGGTTCTGATTTGATGCCTCTGGTTAAACATACCTCAGAATAATAAAAATATGGATTCTGTTGAAGTGAAGTATGCAGGCTCCTTTTGGGAGGCTAGTTTATGAAAGAAGCCAGTAGTTAAAAGGAGCTGTTACAGTTCTTCACTCTCTGCCATTCTGGGCTAGGCCATTAGTACTAAATCACATTCACTTCAACTCTTGCCTCTCCTGCCTCAATGAATACAGACTGCCTGTATTAAAACTTTAGTCACTGGGGTGCCTGGGTGGCTCAGTCAGTTAAGTGTCCTACTTCGGCTTAGGTCATGATTCCGTGCTTCACGGGTTTGAGCCCCGCATTGAGCTCTGAGCTGACAGCTCAGAGCCTGGAGCCTGCTTCAGATTCTGTGTCTCCCTCTCTCTCTTCCCCTCCCCTGCTTGCACTCTGTCTCTCTGTCTCCCAAAAATAAATAAACACTAAAAAAATTAAAAGAAAAACTTTAGTCACCATTTCACCCAAACCTTCTGGAATTCCCTTTTTTCATTCTGTATACTGATATCTCTGCCTTTGAGTCTTCCTTAAGATCATGATACCCCAACACACGTAACCTTTTCTGAGCACAGCCATAGCCTAGTGGTGTGATACAAGAAGATACAACAAAGCTGATGCTTCTCTTATTTCTTTTCTCCTCTCTTTTGCCATCCCTGGATGATACTCGGGCCTGATTCAACTGCTGATCTGACGCTACAGTTGAGCAGATAGTAGCTGTGTACCATTCTGCCTCCAAACAAAAGGCATGGGACCATTTCACAAAAGCCCAGCGTAAAAACATCAGCGTTTGGTGCAAACAAGCTGAGGTTGGTAACTTTTTACTCTGGTAGCCCCTCAGGGGGACAGTTTATTTCTTTAACAAGTTATTGATTTGGAGTTTAGTCAGAATTAAATAGTGCCAAGCTCCCATGGTCACAACAAGGCTCTAATGAAACGCTGAGATACGCTCTATAGCCTGTCACTGTGACCAGACCACATGCTGCCAAAAGGGTAATAAATGTGCACGTGTTGTCTTGAATGCATTCCACTGGATAGAAACCTTAGTAGTGAAAATGTAGCGGTGATCATTGTAAGTTTATTTGTCTAAGCTAGCTAGTCTCCAGTACACCAATAATTACTGACCTGTGCGTCTAGTGTTAGTAACATTAGGGCTGTCTTATATTTATTAGAGCATCTTGACAGTTGAGGCTTGAAGCTGCCTAGTGTTACATTGGAACATTGAAATTTCTGAGCTTCTTTTATCAAATCCACTCGGCCATCTTTATAGGCAGCAGCTTTAAAGGTAACAGAGGGCTCTGATTTCAGATTAAGGTTGACATGCAGCTATCCTCTTGTGCTCAAATGACTTTTCGCATAGAATATGTCTGATGTGATTAGGTTGCTATTCTGAGTCCAAGATTAAAAACCAAGATGGGAGGTTTGTTTTCATGGATCTGCCTTTGGCATGGTGTTACCTATACTTCAAGTTCTTCTGTTCCTATGGGCAGCTTCCTTACCCAGCCCTGACACTTTTGATCTGTGTATGCAGCAACCTTTTCAACTTTGTTTCTGAGTCCTCTTTGCTAGTGTGGTACCAGTCCCATTATATCTATCAATGCAGGTTCTCATATTCCTTAACGTTTATGTAGCATTTGTAAGGCATTTACATTTTATAAAGCACTTTCATGACAGTTACCTCACCTATGTGAGCCTCCCAGTAGATGTGGTACAATGGAAAGTACACTGGACCTGATGTCAGAGAATCCGGGTCTTAGCTATGACACATTGCAGCTATGTGACTTTGACCAGGTTAGTCAGCTTCTCAGTCTCTATTTCTTCACCTGTAAGTCAGAGATAATAAGGAAGCCAGTCTTGCAGGATTAAATGAGATAAAAGATGTGTAGAGTTTGAAAATGTAAATGCTATATAAATGGGAAATAGTATTTTTTCTGTTTATCATTAACAACTCTATAAGGGAGAATAAGTAGGTATGATTGCCATGTTTTACAGGTGAGGAAACTGAGACACAGAAATTAAGTGATATACACAAAATTACACAGCTAATATGTGATCAATTCAAGACTAGAAATTCTTCTTCTCACTTGGAACATTAGTATAAACTGCCTTGCACTCTTGAATGAGTCATTTCATCTTTGTGGACCTCAATTTCCTAACCTATAAAATGAAGATATAAATCTATTCTTTCCATCTTTCATGAGAAAAATGACATAGTTTGTGTGGCAACAATTTGAAAACTGTGAAGAGCATTTAGAGGAAAATATGCCAAACCCTGTTCATAAACTGATAGTTTCTGAGCCATCAGTTCTGGCTCAGGAAAGGGATCTGGGAGTCACTGGGGAGAAACCCCTGAAGACATCAGGGCAGTGGATAAGTAGAGTCATACAAAGCTAGTAACACTTTAATTGTTTTTAAAAAGAGAATTAGGAGCAAAAAAGGGATCTGTTGTCTTACAGTAGCACAAAATGATTTTAGAATCCTAGGGCTACTCAAAGTTGTCGAGCCTCAAACAAACAAAATTCAGCAGATGGTCTTTGCCCTCAGAGAGCTAGAAGGGTAACAAAAGTGTTCAAGGGGGAGGAGTGGAGTTTAGTACCCTAAATTTAAAATATCCAAATTCTTTAGTTTGAATAGTTCAGAAGAATAAAGGTTGAGGGAAAATGCTCAATATGTCTTATAATTATAGAAAAGCTGTATTAATAAAAAAAAAAGCTGTATTAAGTCTCTACCTTTTCTTCAATGTATATACACATGTATCGATTCTCAGGGTTGGAAGAAGCTGTCTGAACTTCCCCACCCGTTGCAGACAGCCCTGCCAATACAATATTATCTTTTCATAGGAGGAAGGGAGCCTCTGATTTGAGCACTGATTTGTTCAGACCACAACCCTCCTGTAAATGGGCTTGCAATAAGATATTTCCATTAATATTATTCATCAAGGCTGTTTGTAGTTATATCAAGCCTACATATCTGGTGGGTATATGCTTGAGTTTAATTACCTTCTCAGTAAAGATAGCCAGTAAGCTGGAAAGTTCTCTGGGCCTATAGAGAATGAGAGATATACACCCTATCACCTAATATTGTAGCACAGCTTCCTTGGTAGACTGACGAGGATAAAGTACGTAGCTAGCATGACTTGCCAAGAGCTACATGTTTTACGATGTATTTTATAGACTTGTGGAAACCCAGAAAAATGCTTCCTGCCTATTGGATTGGACTAAATTAAGGTCCACCTGGAATACCTCAATCTTGATAAGTGAAACTACTGAGAGTGGAACATAGCTTATGACCTTCCTCAGGCATTGCATTTCCTAAACCTGAAAAGACCTCTTCTACTTTACATTGGTACCTCTTTAAATCATGACTTTTTTAACTTCTGCATATTTTAACTTGATAATAGGAAACTCTGAGAACTGAAAAGAGGTGTCCTGTAGAAAGTGACAACCATCCTCTTAAATTTGAGCTCTCTCTTAGCACCCCACTGAGAATCAGAGCATCTCAGTGACTTAAATAAACTAGACTGGCTTTTTCTTGGCCTGTGGATCAAAGCTACAACTCCTAAGTCATAGGTTTCATCAAGGTGGAAGCTTCTGACATTGAGCCTTTTTTACCAGTTGCCTTTGGGAATGACCTAGCCGGTAACCTCCTCATGTCACAAAGTACCTGCTCCTGTCTTAATTGTCATCCTACCACCAGCCAACAATGTCTTACTAGAGAGAGGTTATGGAGTAAGAAGAAAAAGTCCGCACCTTCAGGGAGCTTAGGCACTCACCTTAATAGCATATGCTGGGCATACTAGTTTGCTAATGAGTCTTTTTCATTGGTTTACTTTCCTGATTTGGATGTGTGTAAGGCTCCTGCAGATACAATTGGAAAGGGTAATAAGAGAAGGTTAAAGTCCCTTTCTTAACCAAAAGTTAGTGTCTGCAGTGACTTCACTGACAGTTCTGTGTATTGTAGGAACTCTTTTTCTACAGAGCCATTTAAAACCTACATGTTTCTCTCACTAAGAAGATTGCCTAGATTAGAAGCTAAACCTTGGATGATATCTAGAAACTAGAGCCATAGCAGTAGGCACTAGAATATACTCCCTTACATCCTCCCCAATTTGAGATTTTATACCATCAGGCAAGAGAAAAAGGGACTTGATGATTGCTAACATTCTTATAAAATGAAATACTGTGATTGGTAAAATAATTTTCTCTGTAGATTTCCAAGCCTACCATTCCAAACTCTGAAGAACTGTTTGTAAACAGATGGTTAAGTCATCTGCATACCCTTGTTTTAGTACCCATGTGTACTAACACTAGCTATTAGCTTTCAGCCACAAGAACACCTACTAACACAATTTGAATCAACCTAATTTTTATTTCCATGTGTATCATACAATAGGCATTGATTAACAACCTGTGTTTGTGCTTTGCTTCATTGAATTGAATGATATCTCAGATTCAAATTTCTACCTAAGTGTAGAGGCTATCTGTTCCTTTCCATTCCTTCACTTGACCCCTTCCTCACCAAGTATCCTGTTAATGTTGAAAGTCTGGGTAAGTACAATTTTGTTACACAATTAATAAGGAACTTTGCTTTACTGAGAATCGTGTTCTTATCATAAATCATAAGTAAGATGAATTTAAGTTCATATAACTTTTTGTGAAACTATATAGATACTTAATGTGCAATGACTGTGATTTGCTTACTTTATGATAAATTTAAAATGTCATCTGGTACAAAGGTGATTCTTTCCATGCATTTTCCTCTGTCTCTGGTTTCAGTTTGATTTTATGTAAAAGTGTCTTATCCATTGTGGAGCAGCGTGTGACTTTCTAAGTTACTTTTAAAACAGACTCAAAGCCATTGTAATGCATTTTTAGAAACCATTAACAATTTGCTGTTTAAATGAAAAATATCACAGGTCGACTGTGGGCAGGAGAATGGTATATAGAAAGTTTATGAGTGCTGTCTTACCTTTTTTGATATAGTCTATCAGTGACATGGCCCAGTCAATTTCAGGTAGAGATTTACAAATGAAAACTTTTGGAAAATGTCTTTGCATGCCATTACCACTCTTTTGGTTTCAGCACTGGATTCAAATGTCAGGATGGGAAAGGGGGCAAATCTGGGAGGTATCTACTTCCCTTGCTGCCTCCACTTCAGTGGCTCAGAGCCCTCCCCTACCTGCACCTATGAGCCAAGCTAGGTAGAGTGCCTTCCTTAGTCCTTCACTCCAAAGGCATTTGTTAGGGTTTGCTTCCCAAACTAGAGCTTTTTTGACCCAACAAGAAATAAAGAAAACAGGTATCTTTGATATCAAGTGCTTTAATGATAAGGCTTTCAAAGAATTAAAAACCTACTTGCTTTATTTAGGGGTACTGCCATTTACCAAATGCTCCCCAGAAGTTTGCTTTACTATGGTATCCTATAACCTCTGATGTTCTCTTTGCCTTTATCTCATTCATGTGACTTTGTATTGGGATATTTACAGAAGAGTAATGATACAGGGCTTAGTTTCTTTGTAGTTAAGGGGGATTGCCTAGTGGTTAGAAGGCTCTAAGCTCTGTCACTTTGCATGCCTTACTGAACAACTGAGAGCAAGCTTCCCCTTAGTTTTTCTTTCCCTCATTTCATTATCAGCTAAAGGAACTGGTAACTCTTGTTCCTGAAGTATTTTCAGGCATTGAGGTAAAAGTCACCCATAGGTCTTTTTATTTCTGGAGATTTGTTGAAGATGTGAAAGACCTCTAGATAAGCTGCATCACTTAGTTATTGAACTTTTTATACTTCTAAGAAAAGATTATGCTTTCTTGCCCAGCTGGAAGCAGAAAGATGTTTTGTGGGTGCTGAGCAGCTATTGGGCATGTCTTAGCTCTCAGTTAGATCTCCCTGCCCTGGGACATTTCCCTAGAAGGAACACAATTTACTCTTCTGAGAAACACAATAACTTTCCCAGAGTCAGATGACATGTTTGTGAATTGAGAGATGGTCTCTGCTTACACCCATTGACAGGCTACATTTTTGTTAGTCAATGAGGAGAACCACAACTTTTCCTGATGCAGCAAGTTGTACAATATTCGAATTTGCCAGTGTCAGACCTCATTATAATCACCTTTCCAGTAACAGTTCTTTGATGATAACTGAAACCCAGACTCCCAAGACAGAATGAATTCTTAGAAATGAACAATTCCTTTATTCTCTATGCAATGAGTTTGAATAAGATGTAGCAAATCTCTCTCTTGACACAGCCCTTTAAAGTTCATTTTTCTCAAGCAAGTCATTATTTTCTTCTATTTTAAGCAAGGCCCCTGCAGCACCTGAGAGATGCTATGTTGGTATTTCTATTTTCTATTACTTCTATTTTTCTATTACCTCAACTACCAGTGATAATACTGAATAGCTTACATTTTTAAAAGGTACTTTCATTTATCTTTGGTGAAAACCTATCTTGATATAGAAATTATTATTTTTCCTGGTACAAGAATAAAAAAGGAGGATATTAGTTGATATAGTGATTAACAATAGCATTAATTATTAAGACACCCATTTGAAATATTTATAATCCATTAAATGGAGGCAATTTTCACCAGACAGCTTTGGATATTTCCTGTATTATGGCCCAATTGGGGCTAAACTAGGTAAGGAATTTTCAGCACAATGCTGAGAAGCCTCTGACAGGCATTTAGTGGTCTCTAAATGATTTCAAGCTGTTTGAAAATGTACAGTTTTCATGCTTACTTTTTGTAAGTGACTTTTCCAATGTGATCTGAATCATTTTCAAAGTTCTTCATACCTTCCTGAAGATCTGTGTTTACATCTGGAAGCACTTCCCTTCAGCCTGAAGAACTTTCTTCTGCATTTCTTATAGTGCAAATCTTTGGATGACAAATTCTTGGCATTTACATTTGTCTGAAAATAGATTTAATTCATCTCCATTCTTGAAAGAATTTTTCTCTGCATACAGAATTCTGAATAAACAGATATTTTTATTTCTTCATGCACTTTAAAGATCTTGTTCCCTGATTTCTGGCCTATATTGTTTCTGAAAGAAAACAAAGTGTTCAAATTGTTTCCTTGTATATAATGTATTAGGGGGTTTTTTTTCTGTCTACTTTTAAGTTTCTCTATTCTTCCACTTTTACTGAGAATATAATTGATATACAGTACTGTATAAGTTTAAGGTGCACAACATTATGATTTGACCTATATAGATTGCGAAATGATTATCACCATGAGTTTAGCTAACTAAAGAGTTAAAGAGTTTCTGTTTCTGTTTACGTTCCAGCAATTTGACTATGGTGTTCTTAGACAGATCTTTTTCACACATATCTTTCTTGGGGTTCATTGAGCTCTTTGAATATATAGATTAATGTCTTTCATCAAATTTGAGACATCTTCAAATATTTTTTTCTTCAAGTATTTTGAAACATTCAATCTCTTCTCTCTGTGATTCCAGTTAGTTTCTGTCTGTCCTTCAGACTGGATAAATTTGAATTGTTCTCTCTTTAAGTACTCTCTTTGTTTTGCCGTCTCTATTCTAGACTTAGGCTCATCCAGTTACTTTTATTTCGGATACTGTATTTTTCCGGTTTAGAATTTTAAAGTTTCTGTTTCTCTGCCAAGATTTCCTGTCTTTTCATTCATTATGATCATATTTCCTTTCCATCATTGAGATAGTTATAATAGCTGCTTTAACTCCTTATCTGCTAACTGCCCTATCTGGTTCAAGTTTGATCCCTGTTGATTGTCTTTTATCTTGAAAATGGGTCATCTCATCCCAGTTCTTTGTATGTCAGGTAATCTGGGGCTTTGCCTGCATTTTGTGAATATTTTGTTTTTAAGGTTCTAGTTATGTTCTATTATGTTCATTCTGTTATGTTCTTCCGAAGGAGGTTGATTTGGGTTTCTTTTGTTTTAATGATCAATTTACTTAATTGAATTTAAGCTGGAAATTCTCTCTCTTATATGGCAGCTCAAATCTCAGGTCAGTTCTTTTAGACTTATCTGTGTTGTTTGGAATCTGCCCTGTGCTTCCATGCAGAAATTTGAGCAGATATTATACACAGAATTTGGTTCTCCCTCTCTCTCTCTCTCTCTCTCTCTCTCTCTCTCTCTCTGGTTGTCTCCTTTCTGGGATCCCCTCCTCACTTTCCTATAGCTCTCTCCTTGTTTGCTTTAGGATACAAAGACCAGGTTTTCTATTTAAAATGTAGTCACCCTTTGAGGTGCTAACTATGGTCTGGTGTCAGACCAAATGGCCCTTAAAAAACTGAAGAGATCCACATCCTTCCAAGTGTCAGCAGCTGTTTAGGATATGCCTGCTTTTGTTTGCTCCAGTGCCATCAAGTACTTAGGGGTTTGGTTTGGTCTGATTTTGTGTTTTGTTCAGAGTACAGTTATTATCCATGGAAGGGTTGATCTGATAGAAGTTGACTCCTGACAGCTAATTTTTGCTGTAACTTCTAAACCTGAAAAAGTTATATGAAGAGTTCCACTGAGTAAGTCTGTAAGTGGAAAGGCAAGAGGATGGAAAGGAGCAAAATCAAGGGATTTGACATGGGAAGGTGAAAATGGCAGAACCCTAAAAGGAAAGTTCAGAAATCCATGTAAGAGGTGAGAGGTCTTTTATTACCAACAGTACTTTCTAATATAGAATGGGTATAAGAATCATCAATGGTCAGAGATCTGGATATAGTAAGAATGCCTTATGAAAGACAGAATGTACAGTCTGCTTTGTCTGTTGAGACAGTTTCAGCCCCAACATGCCCCTTTGCCCTTGCCTTAAGAGTAGTCTGAAGTTTTGTCATATGTCAAAAAACCCAGCTTTATCTTTTCCTTAACTGTGTTCATTCCTTCAGCATTTTCAAAGCTTTCCTACCTAAAAGGCATAACTTTTAACCTTAGGAAATTCGCAACATACATAATGACGAGTTAATGGGAATCAGAAGAGAAGAAGAAATGGAGATGTCTGATGATGAAATAGAAGAAACAACAGAAACAAAAGAAACTGAGGAATCAGGTAAAAATAATTCTTCTTTCTTTCATTTAACTAACATCTACTTGCAGAGATATTTTAAAACTTTTAACACCCAGTAAGGTATGGGCACAAAACCATCAGTCTGGAGCCAGCAAGAAACAATTGGTAAAGCCATATAAGTACATAGTGCCTGAATATCAACCCTGTGGCTACAGGATCTTCTTATTTACTCCAATATTCCATCACAGTACCTAATTGAAAGTGGACTTTTTTTTTTCCTTGGGAGTGCTGACATTTAGGCAGCATTGTTCTATATTTGATTTGGATTTATTAATAATATGTTCTACAGTAGGAATCATGAGAGCTTACATAAATATATAAGTAGCCATTTATAAAAGTAGTTAGATCCCTATGTCACTTATACCTTACACCAAAATTAGTAACAGATGAATTTAAGATTCAAAAGTAAAAAAAAAAAAAAAAAAACAGAAACAAAAAACTACAAAAGAAAGTCTGGAAAATGTAGGAGTTGGTTATATAATTGGGGATGAAGGTCTCCAAAGGTAGAAATCACAAAAGATACTTTTGATAAATTTATCTTCATATAAATTAAATATTTTTCATTAAGGAATCACAAAGTTAAAAGAGACTGTACCAAGTAATAGGAAATATCTATTTTATATGATAGTTTACCTATCTGCTGCCTTTTATTGTAGTTACTGGTTACTGAGGGGTTTATTGGGAACCAAACAAGAGTCTACAGACAGATGTCTTGGTAAAAGCTTTTGCTCTTACTTAGTATACTCAGGACCTCAGTGTGCAGCCATAGTGTGGGTCCCCAGTAGAACTCACAACACAAACCTATTGAACAATATGAGAATACACTACCCTTCAATTTCATAACAAACCTTATCGGGGGCGGCGGGCGGGGATTACCAGATGTGAGATTAAAATCAAACCAGTGTTTTCAGGTAAGCCATTCCATACAATCTTTGGAGTCACTAAGGTACAGTGGACAAAGCATCAGACCTAAAGCTAGGGCAGCTGAGTTCTAGTCCAAACTGTTTTTCTTGACACAGGAAGGACTTCTGTCCCACTGAGCCTCAGGTTTTATAGTTGTAAGAAGTACATTATACAACCATCTAACAGGAATGTTGTGATGGCTAAATGAATTCATTCATTCACTTAATACCTATTGCATGCCAAGAACTGTGCTAGAGACATTGGAGACATTGTAGTAAACTGTCCCTACTGTGTGTGTGAGAGAGACACACAGAAACAGAGAACCTATTGATTATAATGCAAATTGGAACTTCTTTGTTCCAGTACTTGCATATTGAAGTCAGCAGCTCTATAGCCACTTGAGTGGTCCTAGAATCTTCACTCCATCAAGAGAAACTCTTAAGGAAAGAAAACCACCAAGTCAGACTTTTAAAAAGTCATTTGTGGCTGTTACATCTGAATTTCCTCTACTTCTGCCACATGTTAGATCCCTAAACATATAACTCTCCATATATATTGAATAAATCCTTTGTAATCATTAGATAGCATTTTCAGAACAGTGACCTAATTACTATAAACACATACTATAAACTTATAGCTTAAAAAACAAAAGAGTTTAATAATAATTGAGCTATTCAAATTATTTAAGTTCTTAGCCAAGATGTTTTATAGCTGACTAATCTTTGACTTATAGAATTGTTTCCATCTAAGTATCTGCAGTATTGTATAGTGTTAATCCAGTGTTACCCTGAAATGAATGTGATCATAAGTTTGAGTATTCACTTGATAAATTGCTGAGTTTGAGCAGTTATTGGGAGAGGGAGTGTCTATGGGAGATTCAGATTAAATGCACTTACTAGTGTTATATAATTGCATTTTGCTTCTGTATCTCTTTTGAGTTAAAAGCTGTATTGGCTACTGCACAGAATCTTATTCGTTTAGAGACTGAAAACTCCCTGACAGATCATCTTATAGCTATTTTCTTTCCTGTTCCACATGCCAGGATGCTGCTTTGTCAAATAAAGCTATCTACAATAGACTTAATGGAGCTTACCAAATAGCTTTTCTCCCAGAAGGTTTCAATTCATTTTAATTCAAGGACTTTTGTGCATTTTTCTTCCCCTCGATCGTATCTGATTTTGTTATCTTGCTTCTGTAGTAGTCAGCTGCAGAAATCCTGCTCAGTGTGAGCCAGTAAGTGGGTCCTCAGTTTTTATCTAAATCAGCTACATGTTTTAGTTATCACTTGGTTCCAATTAAAGGCTTAAGCGCCAGATCTCAGAGTTCCTATTTCTCTCTCCATGCTACCAAACTTGAATTCCAGGAGCCTATAGCATTCTCTGGTTAAATTTCACTTCCCAAAGAAAGTAAGAGTCAAAGCTGGCCTAGCAGTCTCAGTTACCTTTCCTTGGAGTGCCACAAATTTCTATTCTTCAAGAGACTCTATATTACCTAGCTCACATTTATGATGCAGTACTAGAAATATTCTTGCCATGGAAGAAAGGACTGCTGTTCTCAAAGCAATGTGTTGAAGAGAGGTTATCACATCAAAGCAAATCATGATAGTGAGAAACTAAACTATTTCATTCTATTGATGGCCATGATGGAAAGTACATGTGGCCAGTAAACCTAAGAACAGCTGTTCCTTTTCAACATATCTATTGTCTGCCTTCTCCACTTGGACTAGTGGTTCTCAGAGTTGGTATATATAAGAATCATTGGGTTACCTTTAAAAAGTCTGATTTTTGCACTGCAGGGTTTGATTAACTAGGTCCATAATGGAGTTCAGGAATTTGCATTTTATCAGGCATCCTAAACAATTTAGATACTGGTGGTCCAGGGAGCACATTTGGAAAACATTGACTTAGATTCATTCTCTTGCATTGTTCTAGCTGAAGTTTTCACTATTCTGGATATCCAATCTTCTTTCCCTCCCCCCACTTCTCATTATTCCCTCTTTAAGAGTTTGATCTATCAATTAATTAACAAGCACTGCACCCTATAAGCTGTTGGAAATAGAGGTACAATATATGTAAATTTACATAAAATATAAGAAATACTACTTGGTGCTAATCTGTAAGTACTGATTAGAATGCAACAAGGACAAGAGATATTAGTGTGGCCAGAGTAGTTGCAGTCAGTGAAAATTGATCAGGACCTTAAACGATGAACAGGTTTGGATGAGAGGAAGGAAAGTAAGAAAATATCTTGATGTGGAGGCAGGAGAGGATAAGGAACAGAACTCAAAGAGGGAAATAAGGATGATGGGTATAGGGGGATAAAATATGGAGTGGACAAGGTGGGTCCAGTTTATGGGAACCATGAAGCCAAGGTTACATTTAGCATAATAGACAATATGGCACTGTAAGCATATCTCAATCATGGTGCTAGTATGATAAAAGCAACATTATATATTTTATAATATAATATTTTATAATGATTATATATTTTAGGAAATAATTTTGGATAAAAAGAGATCTGTCAGAGAGTTTTATAGGAATTTAGATATGAAATAGTGAAACCCAGGACTAGAGTGAAGGTAACAAGAACTGAGATTAAATGGTAGAAGAGAAGGATATAACAGAAAGTGTGAGATTAAAGATGCTAGGAGTCACTTCAGAAGAATAACTAAAGTCTTTGACACAAGATTTGATATAGATGAGGAAGAAAAAGCAAGAACCTGAGATGAGGTGAGGTTTTCTAGTCTGGGAGACAAGAGAGTCAGTGGTTGTATTAGTTTGCTAGGGCTACTGCAACAAAGTACCACACACTGGGTTTTATGGCCTCACAGTTCTGGAGGCCAGAAGTCTGAGATTAAGGTGTCATCCGGGTGGGTTCCTCTTGAGGGGTGGAGGGAGAATCTGTACCATGTCTCTCATAGCTTCTTTTTTTAAGATTTTTTTAATGTTTACTATTTTTGAAGGAGAGAGACAGAGACAGAGTGTGAGCAGGGGTGGGGCAAAGCGAGAGGGAGACACAGAATCCGAAGCAGGCTCCAGGCTCTGAGCTTTCAGCACAGAGCCCAATGCGGGGCTCGAACTCACAAACTGTGAGATCATGACCTAAGCCGAAGTCGGACTCTCAACCAACTGAGCCACCCAGGAGCCCCAATGCCTCTCATAGCTTATGATGGTTTGTTGGCAATCTTTGACGTTCCTTGGCTTGTAGATGCATCACCACAATCTCTGCTTTCATGTTTACATGACATTCCCCCTCTTTACATGTCTCCGTGTCCAAATTTCTCCTTTCTATAAGTACACTGGTCGTATAAGTCCATAAGCCCACCAGAAGGACCTCATTTTAACTTGATTACCTCTGCAAAGATCCTATTTCCAAATAAGGTCACATTCTGAGGGCTTCAACATAAAGTTATTTGTGGCTGGGGGTGGGGGGAGGTGTAAATTAAACCCATAATAGTAGCACTGACAGAAATGTACTAGTGCATGGGACTGATTTATAGAATATGAGATCAGTTTCAGATAGTAGGTAATTATGAAATAGATATGAGATTTATATTCAAATCAGGGTTGAAGAAAGTGGAAGGAATAGAAGATGGTAGTACAGAGGTGTTGGCTGAAGCCTGGAGAATAGTAAAAGGCTAAATACAGAACTTTGATGGCCACCCCACAGTAAGGGAGAAGGAAAGAAAGAGGAGACTGCAGAGGAGTTAGAAAAAGAGCAGTCTAAGAGGCTGGAAGAAAACTAGAAAAACATTGGATTATAGAGCCCACAAGAAGAATGTATAGAAGTAGAAATAATCAACATCATCAGATATTCTAAAGAAGGAAGGAACTGAGGACAGTGTTGAGCCAGAACTATTTTAGTAAAGTGATAGAGGTAGGGGCCAGAACATATGGCATTGAGGAGAGAATGTGGACAGAGTCCACAGGTCAAAGAGTTGGGTGCTGAGCAAAAGCAAATGCAGGTATTGTAAATGGTAACTGGAATTGGTAACAAAGTTAAAGTTAAATTGTTGTTTGTTGTTCAATAGAAGGGAAGGAGGCCATGGAGAGAGTGAGGTTGAAGATGCTTGAGAATGAAAGAGTACTTGTGGATAATTATGGAAGTGGAATCCTGGAGAAGAATGGGGAGTGATCCAAATTCAGGTGGAGTTTTCTTCAGAGAGGGAAGAATCCTCTTCCTCTGAGATAAGAGAGGTGAAGCTAAAAGTATATATGCATCCCATGCTTCTCCATATAGCAAGAGATTGGTCAACTCTTGATTAGGGAAGTGATTTGGAAATGAGACCATGAAGAGGGAGGAGCAGACCTGGAATAAATGCCCTGGGCAGGATGAAAGGAAGAAATCAGTGAGAGGTAAGAGACCCAGCAGCAAGGACCAACATGAGTCTGTATTGACCAGGACTGCTCAGCTACACACCTTCCTATAAGAGTCGTCTGCAGCCCAGGGTAAGGTGCAGAGAAGGTTGAGTCAAGTGGCCATGAACTAGGAACTGGCATGGTAAGACTGGCCAAAGGTTTTCAGGAGGGTGAAAGAATACAGGGTACCGAGGAGTTTGCAGTAGAATCTGTTTAGCCAGAAAATAGTCAATGGACTGGGTGAAGTAGGCCACTTCAAGAGATTAAAGGTCCTAGCAAGGAACGAGAGCAGTCTGAGGGTGATGAGGGGCAGTGGGACAACTGACAGATGAAGATACTTGCTTTGAGAGGGGAATTTAGAGAGCTCAGAAGGGAAACAATGAAGTCCCTGGTGCATCCATACTGGCAGGAGCCTCATTGGAGTCATGACCTGCAGAGGTAAGGAAAGCAAACCTTTGGGAGGTCAGGAAACTCACTTCAAATTTTGCCTGAACTGGCCTGCGACTACTCATATGTCCCTCTCTTTCTTTCAAAATTTCCTTTTTGGCTTTTTTTCTTTGTGAATCACTCGAGCTCAAACTGTTTATATGAACCTTGAGAGGAATGTTGCACAGTTTACCTTCTATAATTTGGTAACATATGTTAAACATCTTCCTTCAATAATTTGGTAACATTTTGTAAGCATCTCTTGTAATGCTGCTTTGTGAGGGTGGCCAACCCCCTGAATCTACTTCCATTAAAATTGTTGTTTTCTTTGCACCACTGAAGAATCTTAGCCGTTAATTTTTTAATGGCACAAAATCCTTTCAGATCTTTTGTTATAGAAAAACATATCTGGGATTTTGCTCTCAGTGGTTCCTCTAAAAAGAGTTCACAGCTGCCATCGTACTTTCATATTGCCATAATGAACTCGCAGCCTTCAGGTCTGAGGAGCAATCCCCATAAAGAGAAATGGTTTTCCCATATAGAAAATAGTCAAAAAGGAACAGCTGAGAACTAATGATGGCAAGATATGAATAAATTCACTGTACTATGCTCTTTAGTATCAAGACTGATGGATTCACCTACTCAAACATATTATTAAAAGGTAATATTGAACTTTTCAATGCTCTGGCAATGTACAAAGAACTCCAACTTCAGAAATGTGCCCAATTAATATTAGGTCTGTGAAAGTAAAGACTTGGTGTCCTCATTAAAATGACAAAAACCCTCATTTCAGAGAGTGGGAAATACATTTCTTAAGTAAGGTGCCCTGGTGGCATTAAAGGAGATCACATTCTCTTTTGCTTAGTGACACATCCAATCTGAGGCGATGATTATCTGTTCCCACTTGGCTGCAGGTATCTATCTCTGCTTATCAGCATGCCCTTTCCCCAGGGAGAGAAGCAGTCTTTCCTCCTCATTTGCTCAGAGGGAAAAGTTTCACTTTTAAACTGGAGATTATGCCTCTAACCATGCTCCTGGATCGCTGCCCTTTTCTGTTCCATGTTTCTCCACATGACTTGTAAGACATAGCATAATCACTGGCCTGCAGTACAGGAAGAAACAAAAGGGGGAAGATGAAATATCACTAGTATTGAGCCGCATGGCTTGCCAGAGGACAAACATGCAAACCAAAGCAGAAATAAATGTCTATCTGTAGCAGTCACTTGATTTACAAAGTAACCTCTGTGTTTTTCAGCAGAACTCCAGCTCGACATGCTATCTTTGGTACTGACCCAGCAAGCAAATCAAATATTTCTTGCCGTTTGGCACCTAGCTAATGGCCCTTTTGCCATAGAGTTTCCTATATACAGTCATCTTCACTTTTAGCATCTTCTTTTGGTGTTGTGATTGTGAGGGGTGCTTCCTGCCCAATGACAAGTATCCCAGCTGCTGGAAGAGATGACAAGGATAGATAGTATTTAGAGTGCTGGGACTCCAACCCTCTGTGTAACAGCTTTCTCTTCAAAGACACAAAAGCTGTATGATTATGGTAAAAATTAAAATCAGTAATAAAACCAAATATACAACGAAGGTTTCATGCCACAAATTTTTGTAATTTCTTTTTAGAACTAAAATGCAAGGTTTAAAACTGCCATATCAGGATAATTACATGGCCATCCACAAAAAACAAATGTGGGCGCTAACATATAATAGGAAGTGTTGCCACTCTAATTTGGGCAGACAATCGGATCACATCAGCCTACATTGGAACCTGATTGTTTTAGGAAAACCCTAAGGTTGAAAGCATGGAATTAAACCCTGCAAACCGCCCCCCCTCAACCAAAAGCAGCCTCCTTTTAGGAATAGGGGGTGTTTTCACACTCAGAATGTGGGTTTCTTCTCTATATTTCATCTTTGTAAAGCACAGCTTGTTTCCATTTATAATGTACAGCATGAATCTGGTCTTTGAAATCCCTTTAGAAAACTCTTCTTCCACCACTTATAGCTAATCTTGAAGATTTGATATCTATGACTTTCTTTTACTTTCTTCGACCCCAAATCCCTCCCCATAAGTAGCTGAAAAAAATCACACCTTTGACAAGTTGCCTTTTAACATTCTTATATATTTAATGTACAGGTTTCTAATTTGATCCATTTTGATGTCTCTTTTCTGGGGTTTATCCTGTGTTAGGAATCAAAACTGGAATAAACTACAAATGTTTCTATTAATTTGGACTGTAAACCATAGAGATTAGTGGAATCTCATTTTTTACCATTATCATAACCTGATACAGAGAAGGTACTCAGTGTTGGCGAATGAATGAAAATCCTTTGATTAAATATTTTGAAATAGCTTTTGTGATTTTTGACCTTGAAAAATGTGCCATACTCATAAATAAAGCTAACCGAGGTTTCCTCATGTGTTTTAGGATTTTTTTAATTAATACATTAATTTTTAATATTTAGAGCAGTCTTAGATTTACAACAATATTGAACAAGAAGTAAAGAGTTTCCAAACACCCTGTCTCCACCTCCACACACATACAGCTGCTCCCACTATTGACATCCCGCACCACAGGAGTACATTGGTTACAATCACTGAATACATGGTTATCATCCAAAGTTCCTAGTTGGCATTAGGGTTCACTCTTGGTGTTATACATTCTATGGTTTGGAAAATGTTTAAAATGTATGTATCCACAATTATAGTATCATAAAGAATAGTTTCACTGCTCTAAAATCCTCTATTTTCAGCCTATTCATCTTTTCCTACCCCCTCAACCCCTGGCAACCAGGTTAGGGTTGGGTTTTTTTTAATCTTTTTACTGATTCCATCATTTTGCCTTTGCCAGAATGTCATAAGTTATATAGCCTTTTAAATAAGCTTCTTTCACTTAGTAATAAGCATTTACATTTCCTCCAGGTCTTTTCATCGCTTGATCACTCATTTCTTTTTAGCACTAATATTCCATTTCTGGATGTACCGCAGTTTGTTTATGCATTAATCTACTAAAGAACATTGCAGTTGTTTCCAAGTCTGGGCAATTAGAAAACTGCCAGAATAAATCTGCTATAAAATCCTTGTGCATATTTTTGGGAGGACATAGGTTTTTAGTTCACTTGAGTAAATACAAAGGACCACAGTTGCTAGATTGTATGCTAAGAATATGTTTAGTTTTATAAGAAATTGCCAAAGTATCTTCCAACGTGCCTGAATGAAACACCAGCAATGAAAGCAACCAGCAGTGAAAGAGAAGGGTTTTTTTGTTTGTTTGTTTTATTTCTTTTTTTAGAATACATTATTTACTTAAATTCAAATTAGTTAACATACAGTGTAGTATTGGTTTCAGGAGTAGAACCCGATATTCATCACTTATATACAGCACCCAGTGCTCATCCCAACAAGTGACCTCCTTGAAAGAGAGTTTTTGTTTGCTCCACATCCTGGCCAGCACTTGGTGTTGTCATTGTTTTGGGTTTTCACAATTCTAATAGGTGTGTAGTGGTATCTCATTGTTATTTTAATTTGTAATTCCCTAATGACGTATGACATATGACATATGATGATGCTTACTTGCCACTAATATGTCTTTGGTGAGGTGTCTTTTCAGGTCTAATTTCTTGGCATTTACCCTGTATGATGTTCTCTGAACTTCCTGGTAATAATTTGAGGAATTTTTCAGCCATTAATGCTTCACATATTGCTTCTATTCCTTTCTTTCCTTCATTTCTAATATTCTCATTATGTGTATCTTTTGTGATCGTCCCATAGTTCATGGGGTTTTTTTCCAGGATTTTTTCTCTTTGCTTCTAAGTTTGGGCAGTTTCTATTGTCATATCCTGAAGCTCAGAGATTCTTTGGCCAGGCATGTCCCGTCTTTTAATAATTAATATTACTTTTTTTCATTTCCGTTACAGTATTTTTTTATCTCTAGCATTTCTATTTGATTCTTTCTTAGAATTTCCATCTCTCCATTGACATTATCCATCTGTTCTTGCATGTTATCTACTTTTCCCATTAAAGCCCTTAGCATACTAATCATAGTTGTTTTATATTACTGATCTGATAATTCCAACATGCATGCTATATCTGACTCTTGTTCTGATCCATGTTCAGTCTCTTCAAAGTGTGTTTTTGTACCTTTTAGTATGCCTTGTAATTTTTTGTTGAAATCTGACAGGATGTACTGGGTGAAAAAAAAAAAAAAAACTCTAGTAAATAGGACTTTAGCAGTGTGGCAGTAAGGTATGGGAAGCATTCTATAGTCCTGTGATTGGATCTCAGTCTTTTAGTGATCATATGCCTCTGGACTGTGAACTTCACAAGTGTTTATCAGTTCCCCCCTCACCAACCTTAGTTGTGGCAGAATGGCTGAAGGGGTGTATATTTGGGTATTTCCCTTCTCCAGGTCAATTAGGCTCTGGTAATAGCACGTTAGGCTAGCAGGTTAGGCTATGGTAAAATAGTTTCTTCTGAAGGCAGGCCTTCTTAAGAAGAACAGAATGCTCTGGTATATTTCAAAATGGTTTCTCCTTCCCCACCCCCAATGGAAGCACAAGGGGATTTTTCTCCAATAGTCATTGCAAGAACTTGGTTGTGCTCCTAGAGGTAAAACTCACTAAAGTATAGAGACCTCACTATGACTAGGTGCCTCTGGACTTTTCAAATCACAGACTTGTCCACACTGAGCCTCCAGCAATTAGCCAATTACAGTTTATGTTTTCTTGCTTGCCCCTGGTTCCTGTGGAACTTTCTGCTCATAGGTTTTCAGCTTGGTAAGTTGTGATTCTTTGTATTCACCTGTCTGTCCAGTTGCAGCCCTGTGACTTCACTTCTCTGATGGATCTAAGGAGAGTTGCTGATCTTTCAGTTTATTCAGCTTTTACTTGTCATTAGGATGGAATGGTGACTTGTAAACTCCTTACACACCAGACCAGAGACCAGAAGTCTTGTGTCTTAATTTGTATATCTACCTTTCCTCGGGAGAACAGGCAAGGAAGGCTACATTTTTAAAAACAACTGCCACAAAAATTCCTGTGTGGACAGACGTCAGTTCAAGACAATTAGTCCTATACTCTGTTATGACAGAGCTCTTATCATTTGCTGCCTCCCAAATAAAAGTAACCAATGGTAGCTGGAAACATCATGATTGTATTTGGGGTGACGAGTAGGAAACATGACAATGACTTCAGTATGTTCGACTCCTGTGTTCATTTACAAAAATGGTGCTGTGGGCTTTTGTGTCCATCTCTTGCTGCCATGGGCAACTCAAATCTAAGTTGCTCAAGAGTCTTTTTATACACATCAACTAAAAAATACTAAGTTTTTATGGTACCAAGATGAACCCCAAAGGAATGTGGATATACGGATGTTCGACTTTATATCGATTGTTCAGCCTTAGTGTCACAGGCAGAAGCTCTGAAGGAAGAAAATGACAGCCTCCGTTGGCAGCTCGATGCCTATAGGAATGAGGTAGAACTACTGAAGCAAGAGCAGGGCAAAGCCCACAGAGAAGACGACCCAAACAAGGAGCAGCAGCTGAAACTCCTGCAGCAAGCCCTGCAAGGAATGCAACAGGTAAAGGCCCTTGGTTTTCTGAGCTTTTCGGAAGGCCGGCGCCAGCTCCTCACCTGAATGAGGGTCCCTCACAAGCAAATAGGATAGCAAGTCTCTTCTTCTTCTTGACAGCTTGTTCTCTGCCATAGCTGAGGAAGGGATCATGGGTGGTGGTTAATGAAATATTCTGGCCAATACAGATGTAGCCGTGGGTCACCACTTTTCGAAGAATGAAGATTCAGTGAAAACACTTAACAATAAAACTACACTGAACATAATCTAATCTTTAAGCTTCAGAAGGTACTTGGGGATCTGGAAAGGGCCTCAGGGTCTTTATGAAGAACCTCACTTACTCAGATATGAAAAAGTGCTGGTGAATAAGTATTTACTTGATCCAGTGCTGGACAATACAGCCTTTTAGGAGAAATGGCAGGAATCCTACCCTTGCTTTGTCAGTATCAATGCTTTGGGCACATAACACCAATTTGCTTTTATTTTGTTTTGGTTTGTTTTCCGTCATTTTTGTGAATGAGTTTACCTGCACATTATTACAAGTATAAAAAGTAAAGTAAATAGGTGCATCCAACTGTAATTGCATTCAAATACAACATTGTGTAATAGATGCTCAACATCTAGATGTTTTATGTAGCCATCACTACAGTGAGCCTACAATTAAAAAGATATCAACATCTGTTCTCATCATAATAAAGGAGTAGTATTTCTGAGTAAAGGTACTATCTTCTTCCATCTTGCCAGACTACTGACCATTTTCCTTACAATTTAAATGGAGCAATAATTTTTTTAATTGTATGCCTTGGAATTATCTAGGGCAAAGCTTATTGCTGGTTGGAAATCACAAATTGTGAACAAGGAGTCTCTTCTGGCACTAAGAGTCCCATGTTCCTATTACTTCTGCTACAACTGTCTTCCTGAGTGACAAGCAATATCACATTAATATTTCACCTTTTCTATTAGCAAAATGTGTGAAGTAATGCTTACTTTCCTTTTATTGTCACTATGGAATTTAATTAGGACATGTAAAATATATCAGAGATCTTTCCACAAAAAAATGAATCTCCTCGGCTAAACTTCAAAGAATTTTGACAATGTACATTGTACTGTGTCTTTTAGTTCTTCCAGCAGTCTTTTGCGAGCCTCTGAAAAGTAAAACTTTGGAAACATTTTTGTTGTTGTTTTTCCCTCTTACCTTGATTTCGAAACCATTCCACATAAGGACGGTTCTGCTACTTAAATACAATTTAAAGATGGTGAACTCTTTTTTTTTTTTTTTTCATTTCATCACTTCAGAGGCCTCAGAGAAAATTAGGTCCCTACATCCTGACAAATTAATTTCACTCATTTTTATTACTTTTTATTGGAAAACAGCCTTGTAAACAAGATCAAAGTTCTCTCATCTTATCCCCAAAAGAAGTACAGTCTAACATAGTGGTTAAGATCATGGACTGTGAGGTGTTCCCAGCCTGGGTTTAAATCTTGACTCTGTCACTTACTATCTGAATGGCCTTAGGCAAAGCACTGAACTTCTGTAAATCTCAGGATTATATCATAGGGTTATTTGAGGTTCATATGAAGTCACACATATGAAACCCTTTCCACAATGTGACATATTTTAGATGCTAAATAAATAGTATTTTTGTCATCATTAGCAATGATGAATCCAGTTCCTTGCCTACTGATATGGAAACAAACATTTGTGAAATGTGGGTCCTTTACTACTTTCCTCACAGAAATTGAACTAAGCTTGGAAAATGGCTATTTGAAAGGATGCTTTCCAACATAAAGTTCTATGCAGCAATCAAGAAACTGTCCACATGGGATTAACTACATCGTATCCTTAGCCCTGGCTGGAATAGGAAAGTTAAGTAATTAGATCAATTAGTTTCTCAGACATTTTCTAAAATATGAACAAATCCAAAGGAAGGTCCCAAGAGCTAGATAAAATAACTCTAAGTAAAAAGTACCTTGATTTTCCCTTTGGTATCTCTGCATGGAGAAATGATTGTGTGAGCTGGGAGGAAGTGAGGCAGGCCATCCTACTATCTAACTTCACCCAGGATTTTTAAATGAAGTGTGGCTCCTGAAGACTTGATTGTTTTTGGTTTTTCTTGTAGCATCTACTCAAAGTCCAAGAGGAATACAAAAGAAAAGAAGCTGAACTTGAAAAAGTCAAAGATGACAAGCTACAGGTGGAAAAAATGTTGGAAAACCTTAAAGAAAAGGTATATCAGTTCTATGTGAACCTGTTCCCTTACCCTTTCCCCCCCTTTTCAGTGACAGTGGAAATGCTCTGGAAGTTACTGCAGTAGGAATCAATGTAGAATGCTTGGCTGAATGGGAATTAAAAGCCCCCTCTCTGGGGGTAATTCTTGAATGAAGGGTTCTGCCTTTAGATGTGAGTCCTTGGCATATCTAAGGATTCTGGAGAATATACTCTTCAATTAATAAAAAAAATTAGTCCATCCCTACAGTTCTTCAGTCTTTCCATCTTGGAAAAGACCAGAGCGTACACTCATTCTGGCTTCATCTTACCACGCAAATAACAACATAGAAAACCCATGTGACACAGAATACCTTTAATGAAGCATTTCATTAAAGGAAGAAACACAAGTACAACTAGAACATTGGCATTTCTTTGCAGACACTCCATCTAGTGTAATAATGAGCAGCTGCAGATGAAATAACCAAAACCAAAAGGGGAGAAAATGTGTGGAAAGTAATCACAAAGAATGTTCTAAAGCTAGATAATAGCAACATGGAAGGGTAAAATGGGACTTTGCAGCAATAAGAACTTCTGATGAGGGCCTCTTAGGGAGTCTACTAACATCTGGATGAGTTAATGTGTCACAAGCATGAATCTGGTGCCCAGTCTATTTAAGGTGTTAATGTCTACGGATGGTGTCTCCCAACCATACCTCTCTCTAATTGTCTGTATGCCTGAACATCCAACCAAAGCTAACCTCTGAAAAGGAAGGCCCATTGACCATAACTACCTGATTTTAACGTCTCAGAAGGAAGAGATTAGGAGCTTAGACCAAGAACCAGAAATCAACAATGCTACTGTTCCATAAGAGCTCATGCTTTTTATCTCCTGTGCTCAGCTCAGGAAGATGCAGTGTGTGCAGGCCCTGGGTGTGTTTGCCCAGCATAGTGACTTCCCCCAGAGTGCCATTAAGAACTGGCAGCCTTGGTGTAGTTGAAACAAATGATTGAAAGTGTTTTCTTCTGGAGGCCATTTGCAATATGCTTTTAATTCTTCCACTTCATAAAACCAGCTCACTTTCCAGTTTTGTGGGTGCTATTAAAGAAACGAGCACAATCCCAGAGAAATTCATTTATCAAGCATTTAATTGAAAAGTGCCAACACTGCTCTGTGTAGCAGGAATTTCCTCATCCTTTTCGAGCTGCTAAAGTGTTTCGGAGCTGCTACATAGCTGTTTTGCTTCTTGCATAAAATGGAGTGCGTAACCAAAAGACTATAGATAGGCATGAGGCTATGCCAATGATGTCATGCTTAGAATCATTCTTTAGGATTGACACGACATATTAAGGGCATTTCTAGTGTAAGGTCATTTTTAGCGCTTTAGTGTAAGCCACTTTCTGCTTTGTAAAGTATTTCATTTAAAGAAGCAAGAGATCAAATGACATAGAAGAAACTTAACATATTGTGCCTAAGTCGGTTTTCCATTCTGAACTTGAATATACCACAAAGTGGCAGCTAAAAAGGAGAAGAAAAGAGATCCAACTGATAATCAGGAAAATGTGACTCAGAATGGTTTTTTTTTCCTGTTACAGTAAACAAAGCTGCTTTCAGAGAAAGTCATGACAGTTCATTATAAACCGATCTTCTCTGGGAAGCTGATTTGTGACCAAATATTCCATCCTGACACAATTAGGTTAGGAAGCAAAGTACCATTACATCAGACTGCAAAAAATAATTTCATGTTGAAAGGAAGGCAATAAGTTCTGGTGAGGAGGGATCTCTTTGGGTTTTGTTTGGGTTTCTTGACAGCAAACCACAGTATGAGTTATTGTCAGTGGTTTGTGGTATAACAGCGTGACTTCTGTCTATCTTACTGCAGAAAGCTAGCTCTTTGAATCTGCCAGTAAAATTCAAGGTGATAAGCATCCTTCCAATATACCTTCTAATTTATTAAATGCAAGCTATAATAAAATTGAAGTCAGGTTTCAGTAAGGCTACATTTCTATTCAGGATGTGTAAAACTTCTCAGGATGCCTTTACATCTTAAATCAACCCCAATCTGTTAAACTCTCACACTTAAGAAATGGCTTACTGGATCATTTAATGTTTTAAGGGGGTTAGAACGAGATGTACAACCCATGGCTTAGAAGTCAGCCAGTATTTTAAATCAAACTTGGCATGATGGTTACTGCCTGGATTGGATTCTAAAGGCCAAAGATTGAGTAGGTCATCAAGAAAAGCTTCCCTTCTGACTACTGCCAGGAAGCCTGTAAATCCACTAAACAACATGTCTTGCAGCATAGACCATTCATTTCATTCAGGGGCAACATCCTAGAAGCTTTGAAGTCATTTTTAAAGAAAACAGAAGGAATCCTCTCCATGCTGAGGGCTTGTGGAAGGGACGAAGTGACAAAGCATTTGAGTCAGCCATGATCCGCCCCACCCAGGAGCATTTCCCCAGCATTTTCTTTTCTAAGAGAAGTAAGACCCAAAGCAGTGATTTTTTTATTCCTTCTTCCCAAGGCTCTTCCTTCACATTTATAATACAGAAAAGATGTTCTCAGTGCCCAAAGAGAGAAAGAAAGATCCAGGAAAGGTCTGGCAGTATTTTTCAGTTTAATGGTTGGTCATGAGTTTCACCTGAGTATCTCTTATGAAGCATACCTGCTATGCTCAGAAGGAGAAAACTTTCAACAACAAAGAAAGCCACTTGAGTAATATTTTGATCGTGGTCATTTCTTGATGTAAAGTCAGGAATATCCTAACTGATAATGTCCTTATCAGAGAGAAGACAGAGCTGATAATAAATAGAAGCTCTACTTTTTAGTTCAAAAGCCAACAGCTGATTATCTGAGAGTAGATTAACTATATTGTAGATTCTCCACTCAGATATGGGACTTACCTTTAGCAGAGTGTGGACCTAAAATTAAAAAGAACAGTCATTTTAACAGTGGATGGCCTGGCATGAAATCTAAGCTCTACCACTTCCTAGAAATGTGATCTTGGGCAACTTACCTAATTTACCTCAGCCTCACTTTCCTCATTTGTAGAATGGAGATAATACATATCTAACAGTGCTTGACATCTAGTAGACAGTAAATGTTTAGGTCTGGTTCTCCCAGATTACCTGTTTAGAGTCAAGAATGTTGAAAGCAGAAAAAAAAAACCTGGTAAAGATGAATGACTAAATTTTTCTGTGTTTTGGAGCCATATTAAGAAGTTTTGGATAATCTTTGATGCTTTTGCATAAAAATGCTATTTTCTCTCCATTCAATAATCAAAATTGTACAGTATTGCTTTTAAGGTACTACATTAAGAAGCTCCCTGTTGCATAATTGAATCCAAGCCTATTACCCAATAAGGTGAACTGACCCAGGAAGCATATTATTCCCGCAGGAAAGCTGTGCTTCTAGACTATGTGCATCAAACCAAGATAGTGACTACCCTCTCGAGAAGACCCTGAACAGCAGTCCTATCAAATCTGAACGTGAAGCACTGCTAGTGGGTAAGGAAGCTAACACACATATCCCATGTATTGGCTATGGTGGAGGGTGGAAGGGTTTTACCTAAGATGAATATACACGCTAAGCATTTAGGAAGCACGACAGTGCAGACAACAGGAGAAATATAAGTATCGACTTTATAAAAATGGTAACAGCAGCTCCCAGTCCTTCTCAAGCTCCGGTGGTTGCTGGCACATCAAATGTGTAGGTGTAAGCACAAGAGGGGGTCTGCTGGAGAAACACATAGATTTTTTAAATCTTTATGCAAGGATAGCTGGGCCCCCTCATTCCACTCAGGGTTATGGTTCAGACTCTTCTTTGGCAGAGAGGTTTCCAGATGAGCCTCCTTAGGCAGCGTGGGCCTCTCTGAAGTTTTTTTTCCCCCAGGTTACAGGCAGATGACTCTGGAGGCTGTCTATGGAGTGTTGGACACTGGTGGGCTCTGATGAGATAAATGCTAGAATTGCTCTCATTATATAAGAATTCATTCACAGAGGCAGGATAAAACAAACAGTCAAGGAATCACACAGACCTGGTTTCCTGTTTGACCCTACCATTTCCTTCCTGAGCTTCAGTTCCTCCATCTGCAAAACGGGCATAATATCACCTATCTCAACAGGCAGCTGCAAGTATTAAATGCAATAATTCATCTGAATCACTCAGCACAGTGCACAGCCCATAGAAAGCCCTCAGTAAATGAGAACCCCTTGGTACTTAGAGCACTCTGCACAAACGCTTGTTGACTTGGTATTCCATTTGGAGAACAGCAGCAGATTGAGGTCCTAAAATATTCAGTCATTCCCAAAGGAGGGGTACTGGCTGTCAACAGATCATCCCAGCTGCCTTCTAGGAAGCTGAGCCCCACAGCGGCCCCACCCCAACCTCAGGAGTTCTCTCCACTGATTGGCTTCTGCATATCTTAAAGATTTATCTGCCTTCTTTGGTAATGGATATTGTAGACAGATTTAACACTTTGATATGTTAATAAAGATGTGCAGGGGTATCTGCCATCGAGTCCTCAAGAAAAGTGACAATTTATTTCCATTTTACAACTCAGAGTTCTTTAACAAATTGGCTAGGCAACAGGGAGACCTGTCAAAGAGCTGAGGGTAGAAGGAAGCCTCTGTGAATGGATAGTTGTAGAAACGAAGATTCTCAAGATAAGTGTTTCTTGTTTGATTTTTTAAAGAATGTAGTCTTGGGCTGACAGAAAGGAAAATCTATTTTTTAAATTGGTTTTTTCAGTGTGAACTCACAAAAACTGCTTAGTGTTTTGAAACCTATGGAGTTATTTCTCAGCATCTGACAGACAGCCTGTCTTGGGCGTAGCACCTAGAATTCCTTTGGACATGGGCTGTCTTCTTTAGAATTCAAGTTTCTCAGTTTGAGTCATGGTATAGCAATTCAATTTACCTCATCATTTAAGAATAATGTAGTGTTATAAGTAATAGCATCCATTTCAAACCCATTTTGAACTCTATCATCAGCTTCTCCTGGATCCCCCAACCCACCTCCTTGCCCTCTAATATTTGGAGGATTTTCACAAAGAACTGATTTAAACTTCAAGCTACAACTCAAACTTGTGATATTCTTTATCAGTCACTCAAAGGCATAGACAAGTTATAGCCTATAAACCAAATCAAATTTAGCTTTTATTTCCTGGCAGTTCTCAACAAACTCAATTCTGGGTCTATTTAGAGGAATTTTAAAAAATTAAAGAAAGAAATAGTAGGTCTTTGAACAATTTATATTCTACCTGTTGCCAGAGAAAGAAGTATTAGAACAATTAACATGATGTCCAGAATAATCAACGCAGTATGGAGAGCTGCCAATCACCCCATAGTTATGCTGAGTAGAAACTGTGCAGATTCCCAGAAGCTGTAAACTTCTGTAAAACAACGTGTGTTACTTTAAGAGATTTAGTGCCCTAAGCACAAACAAAATGCTAGTGACCATTTGAGTGAGTGAAATGTTTGGCTTTTCTTTACAGAGCTACGCACAGAATAAAACCAAATATAATCAGCAAATTCTCTTGTGAGAGGCATGAAGTGAATCAGCCAAAGTACCTGCTTTGTACTTTGGCCACAACAGCAAGATATTATTAATGCATAAGAGGCTCAAGTCCAATTTCAAGACTGTGCAGAAGAACTGCAAAAACCCAGCACAATCTAAATTCATTATAAAATTCCAAATTCATTGTGGTGTGTAGAACTCAAATGGTCTTTAGCCATCATGAATGATGGAGTGACTTCTCACATGCCAGCTTTTCTACATCTGATATTGTGTAGTGAGAGGAAGCATATTCAGTGTGTTGTTGTGTAGATTAAATGAGTAATATATATATAATGTAGCATATTGCCCAGTCCATAGTACGTGGTATATGTGAGTTAGCTGTCATCTCAAAGAATATGATGCTCAAGTGTAACCTCCATGGTACTGTCGCTATAGGGATTATCTCCACATTTCTTCATGTCCACCCATTTGGAGCAAGCATTGAATACATCTGTTCCTACTTGCACCGTCTAGATAATAAGGTATGTGGGGTCCTGAAATGGGCATGCAAGGGGATGTAGGGTATTTTCTTCATGCAGAAATTATTGCAGAAGTCATTAGTAATCGCTCTAAGGAAATTTTCCTCACCTATTCTCTCACTGCGATTCAGTGAGAATCACCCTCGTGCAAGTAGGGTGACTATCTGCTTCCATTTGTCTGAGACCAAGGGGTTTCCTAGGACTTGGGACTCCCAATGCCAGAAGCAAGAAGTACTGAGAAAACCTGAATGAACTGGCCCCCCTACTTCCAAGATACATCTTAGAAGCATTTTCCTCCTCTCTTTAATTTACATATAAGCTGAAAATGAAGCAGTATCTCTCACCAGTCAGACTTTTACACTGGGCCATTAACCACTAGCTAATGTTAATGTTCAGAATCGAAAGTCCTTTTTTTAATGCTTATTTATTTTTGAGAGAGAGAAAGAGAATGAGGGAGGGGCAGAGAGAGAGGGAAAGACAGAGAATCCCAAGCAGGCTCTGAGCTATCAGTGCTGAGCCTGACACTAGAGCTAGAACTCACGAACATGACGTGAGGATCATGAGCTGAGCCAAAGTCAGGCACTTAACCGACTGAGCCACCCAGGTGCCCCCAGAACCGAAAGTCTTATTCAAGTCATCACCATCACCACTGCCATTATCTGTGTTGAAACAATCAAGGCAGGGGCAAAAACAGAACAGATGGGACAGTAAGTCTTCAATGCAGACTCAAGTTCTGCTCATAGCTGATCTCATGGGCCACTTCCTTCCCTGGATGCCTATGGGGGACCTCACAAAGCATGGGGAGCGAGGGTGTTAGTTCCCTAGAAAGTCCAGAACACCTCACAGAAGCAGGAGGGGACGCTTGACCCCTCCGAATAAATAAACTATGATAATTTTTTTTTTCAGAGGTCGCATTCAGTTAATCGTACTTATGGATTGTATTCACAATTTCACAGGATCTAGTGCTCTGGAGCTGTGCCTTTGGAATGCAGATTCCTGATAGTTGCATGTCCAAAATACTAAGCCATTTAAGCATATGTCCCCTTAACAGAGGCACTTGCCCACTTGGGAATCCAGCTATGCTGATGCATCCTGTTCATGGCATTTGTTTTAGCTCTAGCTAGAGCTCCCCCTCATTTATCTCTGGGAAGTGGTGCCATTCTGCAATTAAATAGCTCATTTGGCAGCAAAGGGAGGGACGGAATGTGAGTACCAAGACCCAGCGGTAGGTTGAAGTGGTATGAAATTGAACTATGTGTCAGTAAAAATGATCTGGTCCTTTTTTAAAAAAATGTAAAAAAATAATGCATGCACATTACATTAAAAATGTAAGCAACATAGAAATATAGTGAAGGGAAAGTGAAAGTTACCAACAGTCCCACCCCTCAAGGATGACCACTGTGAACAGTTTAGCATATCTTATCTCAGACCATTTTCTATATATATGCTGCACCTATATTGTATGTATGTATCTATAAACATTCTATATTTATGGCTTTGGAATGGAGAGTCAGCTCTATATGACATACTCTGCAATGTGCTTCTTTCACTGAACTGGCTACAGTCTACTCCTAGCACTGGGAAGAAAGCATGACCTCACTCCTACTTTAGGCCCATTTTCTCCTGAGCAGCTTCCTACCAGAGTAGTGACAGCACCTCCCAAAGAGAGCCTGCAGTGATGCCAACAGAACTGGCGGCTCCCTTGCGCCAACTTCAGGAATACTCAGTGTGGCAGCAGCTCAGGGTTTCTCTCAGGATCCCCTAGTACCCTCCAACTGAGCCCTAGTGCCCAAGGTTCACAGTGAGGAAGGTTGCTACTAATGTCAAGATGACCACCTGAAACAAGTCCTAAAGGGGTCCATACATTTTTGTTTTTATATCGGGGCATGCATGTGAAGTGGGGAGAGGGAGACAATGCACAGAAGTAGGAATACAGAGAATTCCTTATTTCTGTCATTCTTCCTTTGTAAAGCAACGCATGTGTGAAGAATTCTGCTGTGCCTCCCTCCCCTCCCAAAAGGCTTTGCAGCTTCAGTAGGCCTGCACATGGCATCACCAGCACTGATCAGCTGGCTGTCATTCAGCTGGCTACAAACCCAAGCCTCCCTGCACAACTGACACCAGCTCTTTTCATTAGAAAGCTCAGTGGTGATAAGTCTCAAAAATTTCATACTAACTGAAAGAAACTAGTCACAAAAGACTATATACATATTGTATGATTACAGATATATAAAATTTCCAAAAAATTCAAAACTGCACTGAAAAAATCTGAGTCAGGGATGGGGAGTGATGATGGACTGCAAAGGGGCATGAAGGAAATTTCTATAGGCAATGGAATGTTTTACAATTGAATCGTGGTGATAGTTGCCCAATTATATAAATTTACTAAAATTCATTAAACTATACACATAAAATTGGTGAATCTGTCATATGTAAATTATTACCTAAATAAAGCAGTTATGATATGCATAAAACAAAACCTCAGTGGACTCTGTCTGGAAGGTGGAACTGCTTTTGAATGGAGATCTTCTTTCTGCCCCACAGATCTGCACCAGTGACGTGGAGTGTCTCATGAGCCGACTCCAGCACACCTTCAAGCAGGAAATGACTGGGGTTGGAGCCAGTCTGGAGAAGAGATGGAAATTCTGTGGCTTTGAGGGCTTGAAATTGACCTGAATCCCTTTGCCTAACAACCTGGGATCCTGCAAATACATGTGTGTTGGACAAGCTTAAAAAGTGATTTGTATTAGCAATGGTTTTCAAGTGGAAGTTGCTTTCAGTTTGCCAGTTCATTCCTGGAATATCTTTTGAGTTAAAATAAGGATCCTAGAGCAGCACCTCAAGCTACAGGCCCTAAAAAGAAATGGACTCAAGCCTCAAGTGCTGTAACTTCCTCTCTTTCTGTCAATTGGTTGTCTTTTTTTTATTAGTAGTATTGAAAAAGGCCTGTGGCTAAAGCGTATTTGGGGTGTTTTCAGTGTCTGTACTACTGCTGTAGAGTTTGGTATTTTTTTAAACACTGTTGACTGAAATGTTTTGATGATTTGTATGTGATTTGTGTTTCAAAACTCCTCCTCACATTATTGTTGCTACTGGTGAGGGGAATGAGAGGTACACTAGGCACGCCATGACTGACATTGCCTCTCTACTCCCCAGTAAGCCAGTAAATGAATAACACAGCATCTTCTAGAAGGTACCTGACCAGGCTCACCTTTTAAAAGACAAAGCATGGTTTGTGGCTTTTTGCAAAATTACTGTGAACCAAAAGTTGACAAATGTTCCAAAGTTATTTTCTCCAATATATCAGATTAAAAAAAAAAAAAAACCTAGATGTATTCGTAGAAAGCAAGTGTCCAGTATGACTGGCATGTGTATGTGCTATTCAGAATCACCTTGTATATAGTCTGCCTTTAAAGGAGGGCATGTTTAGTTTTCTATGAATTAAAACACACACGTGCACATGTGTACGTGCACGTACACACACACACACACACACACTAGCAGAAGGGATTTATTTTAATATGCTTTTGCCTCTAGCCTTCTTACAAAGTCTGTTGGTCCCTTTTCTTCTGCTGTCAGCGTGTTGAATTGCAAACCGTGTACTACTGTAAATATTATGTTTACTTCATGCTGAATGTTTGCAAAGAGTTGATATGAGTCTTAGTAGAAAACTCTTGGTAGTGAATGAGCCCAGGTGTGTGATGCTTCTGGCAAATGGCTCAGCTCCATCCACCTGGAGTGCCGATCGCTGGGGACACCCCAGCTCTATGATGCCTACCAGCAGATTGCAATGGCAGAGCACACATGGACTGGTCAGGAAGTCCTGCTTGATGGAAACAAGAGGGAAAGGATGAGGATTTGGGGCTAGTATTTTGAGGCAGAGATGATCTTTTCTTGTGTGCTGTTGGTGCTTATAATAACACAAGCATGCCCTCCCTTGTGTCTTGGTTCAAAGTAAAAGAATGTACTGAGTAAGCAAAGCCAATGAAGAGTACTTCCGGAAAATACTTTGTAAATGAGATGTCAGTAGTGTTCAAAGTTGTATTTTTAAAAGATAAATATTCCTTTTTATACATCAGTTTGGTGTTCTGTTTTGAATTACTTGCTCTCTAATCCTTTAGCAAATCATCTCGATTTCTTCTTACGACTACCAGTATGTTGAAAGAAGATGCTAAACTTTCTGCCTTGACAAGTAGAAATAGGGTCCCACAGTGGCTCATTCATGCTGAAAGCTGACTTCCCCCTGAGGCACCCAGCTGTGGCAGGAGCAGGAAGTTGGGGTTATTTTTATACTAGCTTCCTCTGCTGAATCATCTTTGTCACCAACGCTACAGAGGCTTTGATTTGTCAATCTCAGGGGTCCTGGAATGCCTTATTTTAATAATACCTATGAAATCAAGGGAAATTTGCCACGTATCAATTACTTCTTATTTAAATAAGTTAAATACACAGAAATTTTCAGCAACTATCATGCCGAGGCCCCTTGCTGTCCTGCACTTAGTCTACTTGTCCTACAAATGGTCTCTATTATCCCTGCCAGGGCGCCTGGGTGGCTCAGTCAGTTGAGCATCTGACTTGGGCTCAGGTCATGATCTCACTGTCCATGGGTTCGAGCCCCACGTCTGGCTCTGTGCTGACAGCTGGGGGTCTGGAGCCTGCTTCAGATTCTGTGCCTCCCTCTCTCTCTGCCCCTCCCACACTCCTCTCTCTCTCTGTCAAAGATAAACATTTAAAAAAATTATTATTCCTGCCAATTTAGTACAGGTGTACTCCTCCCAGCTTGAATACACTGTGACAGTTAAGTTTGTGTGTCAAGTTGGCTAGGCTATAGTGTTCAGTTGCTTGGTCAAACACCAGGCTAGATGTTGCTGTCAAGGTATGTTTGAGATATCATTAACATTTAATGAAGCAGATTGTACTCCAGAATGTGGCTGGACCTCATCTAATCCATTAAAGACCTTAAGAGGAAAAAAAACTGAAGTCCTCTTAGGAGAAAGGAATTGTGCCTCCAGGTCACCTTTGGATTCACCACTGTAGCATTAACACCTGCCAGAATTTCCAGACTGCTGGCCAGCCCCAGAAATTTCAAATTTGCCAGCCTCCACAATCACGTGAGCCAATTCCTTAAATCTCTCTGTCTCTGTATACACACACACACACACATGCCTGTGTGTGTACATCCCACTGGTTCTGTTTCTTTGGAGAGCCCTGGCTACTCTGCTAGTCCCGAATTGTTATAATATGTAAAAATAAACTATGTTTGCATTATATTAATCATATTGCAGCACATACCATCTCACGATTCTTTCCATTCATCATTGAACTCTATTAATGAGGCTATTTTGCCTTACAAATGCTCAGTACTATTTATTCTGTTATTCTGCCTGAATTTTGAAATATTACTGTTTTGCTATTTTCAGGAGATATGATCGATATTTCCAGATGGCAATGAACAGAAAAAAAATTTTATTTTACAAATCTCCTAGTCCTGTGACATCTCTAGTTCTGATTTTTTTTTTAATATTACCAAGTTGCTCATTAAATGTCCTCAGTGAAAATGAAATCATTTTCAGAGCAAACTAAACACATATCTGTGTTCAAGTTATACAGAGTTGTGTTCTTAATTGGCCCAAAACTGTGTGTTTTTCATATAATGCAGACTAAACTATATTACTTGAAAAGACAGCATAGATGTACAAGACCTTTTGACTCACCTGGCAGAACTGGGTAAGCCCTTGGGATTCTTAGTTGTCTTGCACAGCCTCTCAAATAGGCCCAGATACACTTTTCACCACAATCACTATCATGTGCTGAGCACCTATTATGCTATCATGCTACCTAAAGTCACTTCCTGCCTATGTGTGTCAAGTTGCATGCACACAATGAAAGCTTCAAATTTGTTATAGGTAAAATTAAGGAGAAAGAGTGCCTGAGAGAGTGGTGGTAAAGAGTCAACACAATAGCATCTGCAAATTGCCTGGCCAGTGCCTGGCCCAAAGTGAGTTCACAATAGTTATGATTAAGATTCAGTCAAAAGTAATTATAAGCTATCACCTTACCCTCACCTTAAGAAAAATGTTTTTGTGTTCACATGTAAAATTGTGGACCAATGTCACGTTGCTGGACCTCAGGAAAGGAAACTCAGCTGTTCAAATGTATCCCATTTATTCAGGCCTAGGCTCTCTGCCAGGCACTGTGACAATACAAAAGTAGTATGCCTGGTGCTTGCCCTCAAGGAGCTAGAAGGGTAGGCTTTAACATTGAGTTTAAATCCTTCACCCTATAGCCAAGACCATAAAAGCTCAGCATGAAAATATTCAGTGTTGACCAACTATGAATGGTGTGAATATGGTGGTAATGATGGCTTCCTCTTGAGACCTGAATTATTCTCTGTGCCCCATACATCTTCCCATCAAGCACCACCCCCCATCCAGCCCCTTACCAAAAGCCCCACATTTTTCATTCATGTGCTATTTACAGCACCTGATATATACAACTTCTGGTCTTAGAAAATCAAAGAGTTAGAAAACATGACCTCTTCCCTCATGAGATTACATTCTGGTGGGTGCCTGCTGACACAGTCATGTATAAGGTGTTATAGGGGGATATTGTGCAATCTTTCACTAATGTTAAGAAGCTTGAAATATAGGGGGAACCTGTGTGGCTCAGTTGGTTAAGACTCTAAGGCTCAGGTCATGATCTCATGGCTCCTGGGTTTAAGCCCTGCATCAGGTTCTGTGCTGACACCTCAGAGCCGGGAGCCTGCTTCAGATTCTATGTCTCTGTCTCCCTCTCTCTCTCAAAAATAAACATTAAAAAAATTTTTTTGAAGAATCTTGAAATATAGTAAGAAGAGAAAGGCTCAGGTTAAATTACTTGCCCAAGGTACATAACTAGTATGGGATAAAGCCCAGGATTTGAACCCAAATCTACCTGGCTTCAATTTATACTTTTTCTATTATTCCATGGTGCCCAAGGTCATTTGCTAACAATGTCACTTAACCTCTCTGAGCCTTTGTTTTTCATCTATAAAGTGTAAATCTAAGTGTATTTCCCTGAAAGTGTCATTCATGAGGTTTTGCTCAATGTACAGAGGCCAGTACTAATCCTGCCTGGCAATATAAGTGTTCCATAAATAGGTATAATTATTATTCAACTAATATTAACATTGACAATGCTTTGATGACACCAGAGCTATCTTTCTAGTATCAGAAATCCCATAGGGCCACAGAGTAACTTAAGAATGAGACCTGCTAGGGTACAAAACCAATGTGTAGAAATCTGTTGTATTTCTATACACTAATAATGAAGCAGCAAGAAGAGAAATTAAAGAAGCAATCCCATTTATAATTGCAACAAAAATATTAAGATGCCTTAGAATAAACCTAAACAAAGAGGTGAAAGACCTCTGAAAACTATCAAACACTGATGAAAGAAATTGAAAGCAACACCAAGAAATGGAAAGACATTTCATGGTCATGGATTGGAAGAAAAAAATTTTGTTAAAATGTCCATACTACCCTAAAACAACCTACACATTTAATGCAATCCCTATCAAAATACCAGCAGCACTTTTCACAGAACTAGAACAAAAAATCCTAAAATTTATATGGAATCACAAAAGGTCCCAAAATAGCCAAAACAATTTTGAAAAAGAAAAGCAAAGCTGGAGATATCACAACTCCAAACTCCAAGTCACATTACAAAGTTGTAGTAATCAAGACAGTATGATACTGGCACAAAAATAGACACATAGATCAATAGAACAGAATACAAAACCTGGAAATAAACCCACAGCTATATGATCAATTTATCTTTGACAAAGCTGGAAAAATATGCAATGGGAAAAAGTGTCTTCAACAAACGGTATTGGGAAAACTGGACAACAGGCAAAAGAATGAAACAGGACCACTTTCTTACACCATATACAAAAATAAACTCAAAATGGATTAAAGACCTAAATGTGAGACCTGAAACCACAAAAACTTAGAAGAAAGCCCAGGCAGTAAGTTCTCTGACATCAGCCACAACAATATCTTTCTAATTATGTGTCCTGAGGCAAGGGGAACAAAAGCAAAAATCAACTATTGGGATTACATCAAACTAAAAAGCTGCACAGCTAAGAAAACAAAACTAAAGGGCAACCTACAGAATGGGAGAAGATATTTATAATGATATCAGATAAAGGGTTAGTATCCCAAATATATAAAGAACTTACAAAACTCAACACCCAAAAAATGAATAATCCAAATTAAAAATGGACATAAGAGGGGCACCTGGGTGGCTCAGTTGGTTAAGCCTCCGGCTTCGGCTCAGGTCATGATGCTACAGTTTGTGGGTTCAAGCCCCACGTCAGGCTCTGTGCCGACAGCTCGAAGCCTGGAGCCTGCTTCGGATCCTGTGTCTCCATCTCTCTCTGCCTCTCCCCTGCTGACATTCTGTGTGTGTGTGTGTGTGTGTGTGTGTGTGTGTGTGTGTCTGTGTGTGTGTGTCTCAAAAATAAATAAATGTTAAAAAACATTTAAAAATGGGCATAAGGCATGAGTTGACATTCCTCCAAAGAAGACATCCAGATGGTCAACAGATACATGAAAAGATGCTCACCATCACTCATCATCAGGGAAATGCAAATCCAGACTACAATGAGATATCACCTCACACCTGTCAGAATGGCTAAAATCAAAAACAGAAACAAGTGTTGGTGAGGAGGTGCAGAAAAAGGAACCCTCTTGCACTGTTGGTGGGAACACAAACTGGTGCAGCCATTCTGGAAAACAGCATGGAAGTTCCTCAAAAAGTTAAAAATAGTGGCGCTTGGGTAGCTCCATTGGTTAACCATCTGACCCTTGATTTTGGCTGAGGTCATGCTCTCAACTGTTGATGAGATCAAGCCCCACATCGAGCTCTGCACTGACAGCACAGAGCCTCCTTGGGATTCTCTTTCCCTCTGCCCCTCTGAGCGCTCTCTCTCTCAAAAATAAACATTTTCTTTTTAAAGTTAGAACTAGAACTACCCTGGGATGCCTGGTGGCTGTCAGTTAAGCAACTGACTCTTGATTTAGGCTCAGGTCATGATCTCACAGTTTGTGAGTTGGAACCATACACTGTTAGTGCAGAGCCTACTTGGGAGTCTCTTTGCCCCTCACCCGCTCATGCTTGCTTGTTCTGTCTCACTCTCTCAAAATAAACTTTAAAAAAGAAATAGAACTACCATATGATCCAGTAATCCCACTACTGGCTATTTACCCCAAAAATATAAAAACAATAATTCAAAGGAATACATGCACCCCTATGTTTATAGCAGCATTATTTACAGCAGCCAAACTATGGAAGCAACCCAAGTGTCCATCGATAAAATGAATGGATAAAGAAGATGTGGTGTATATACGATGAATATTATTTTGCCACAAAATAATGAAGCTTTGCCATTTGCAATGATGTGGATGGTGCTACAGAGTGTTATGCTAAGCAAAATCAGTCAGAGAAAGACAAATACCATATGACTCACTCATATGTGGAATTTAAGAAACAAAAGCAAGCAAATAAAAAAAGAGAGGCAAGTCAAGAAACAGACTTTTGACTCTAGAGAACAAACTGATGGTTACCAGAGGGGAGGTGTATGGGGGAATGGGTGAAACAGGTGATGGGAAGTAAGGAGGGCACTGTAATGAGTACACAGAGATGTATGGTATTGTTGAATCACTATATTGTACACCTGAAACTAATATAACACTATATGTTAACTATACTGGAATTAAATAATAAAAAGAATGAGACCTGCTGGCTCAGAGAAATTTAGGAGATTTTACTAAACAACGCTCCATTAAAGGTAAGTAATGCCTGTCCCACACCTGACATAAGGAAGACACTTCCTTCTGTTTTACAGTATAGTCTCCAGTATCCTTCCTATTTCACCCTCTCTCCTCACAGAACAGACTACATCCCATTAACAAGAAGGCCAGAGCAGCTTTTTCTTAGACCTGCTGGGATACAAAATCAATGTGCAGAAATCCCAAGATTTCTCCCATATCCCAAGATCCATAACATCATCCTATTCTTTCTTTCAATGTTCCCAGAAGCTTTGAAGATCCCAATTGCCTAAATATTCTATCTGCGTGGAAGGTTTCCAAGGCATACTGAAGCAATTACCTGGGGCAACAGAAGGAAGGAAAAGGAATTGATTACACACAAATGTGAGCATTCAGGCTCAAGTCCAGAGCCTTATGAAGATGATCTCAGATCTTGGGTGGAAAATGGGATCTGGCACATACTAAAGAGTGTTCTACTTCACTGCATTCAGTCCAAGGTTGTTTGAAGATTAAACTACCCTAAAATTAATAGCCCTCTGGACTATCAGACCTCTGCAATCTTAACTCATTAATATTCCTCACCAAATACCTTATATCATGCTTTAAAGTTTTCAGAGCAACACCGTACACAGACATTATGTCATCTGATCTTCGCAATACCCTGTGAGCTAGCAAGGGCAGACGGTTCTCTCACCATTATCACAGCTAAGGAAAACAAATGTCGGAAGGATGAGGAGCCATACTTTTGGTGACACTACTGAGTGGATGGTGAATCTGGGATTAAACTGCAGGATGCCCGAGTCCTCCCAATTTCTACCCCGCTTCATCTTCAGTCTCGGCTTAGTATAGCTGAGAGAATGGGAAGTAGGGATCCTTAACAGTTTTTAATGCCACGGGACCCCTTGGAAGTCTGGTGAAGTCTGTGAACCCCTTATCAGAATAACATTTTTAAATGCATGAAAAAAACACAAAGGAAACCAACTACGTTGAAATAATAGTTATCAAAACACATTTGTGATATAGGAATCTATGTACTCCTTTAACACATTAAATAGCAATACATAATGACAGGCCTACTAACTACTGTAATTTTGAAGTAGTGATGAAGACAAATATTTCAAGAAATCTGCAATAACTTGTGATATAATAATATCTGTGATCCTGGTGAAAAAGACACAGGTGCTGTTAACACCACCACCACCACCACCACTGCCCTGCCCTGTACTATGTTGTCTACATTTGTAACGGAAGAAAATGATACATTTCAGTTAGAGGCTAGTGAATATCTAAGTGTAATATTTCCACCCGAGTTCACATGCTTTCTAAATTCTACACACAGTCTCTAGGTACAGAGCCCCTGATAGGTGATAGAGGAGGTAGATGAAATATGAACTGAGAGCCTCTAAACTGAGGCCAGGATTAATTTTATTAAATACATTAATATTTATACTTAGAACAGTGCCCATAACACAGCAAGCTCTATATATGCTCGTTCAAGAGAAATATATTTTAAACAACAAACTTTATAAATGATAGAGAAACTGATTCTTGGCATATTTTGAAAAAGGGAATTCTAAAGCAATGCATAAATGGCAGGAAGGTCCCTCAAGTGAAGAGGTAACAGATGAGCTTCAGTGCAGGCAAATGCAAAGAACTGCATTTAGGAGAAAATGAGCCGAATGCTATTCACAAGATGTTAGTTTCCAAGCCATCATTTCTGGCACAAGAAAGGGATCTGGGAGTTGTTGGAGAGAAGTCCCTGAAGACATCTGTCCAATGTGTGGTTGGAATCATAAAAAGGCAACAAATTCTAAACATGGTAAAAAAAAATAGAAATAAAGTATGATATTATCTTATTCCCTTTTTTTAAAAAAGTTTTGTACCCACACCACTAAAACAGTGTGTTTAATGTGTCTGGGCCCCCAGACTTGAAACTCACCATTTCGATTTACATGTTGCTTAAGTGCTTACTCTGTCCAAAACACTGCCAGCCAGTAGGGGATGCAAGGATGAATATGACATATTGGAGGGAAGTTCAGTGAATCAAGAAAATGGCTGGGTACATTAATGGGTACATAATGGGTACATTAATGGAACATGCTCTACTCTCTGGACCACAACTATATAATCTGGGAGAGAGAAACGTGGAATGTTGAATTCAGTGTTTTTCACATAATCTCTTGTTCTCTCTCTCTCTCCCTCTCTCTCTTTCTCTCTCTCTCTCTCTCTCTCTCTCTCTCTCACACACACACACACACACACACAAATAGAGCAGCAGCACTTGATAAAGCCAGTATTATTATCATGCCTTGTTTATTCAGCAAGAGAAAATATCTGAGAATTTAAGTGAGTTTACCACATAAGAAAAACATGCCCCTTCTATTACCAACCTTTTTATTTTAATTGTTATAAATGAGAACATTTCTAAGATGTTTTACATCACTACCTGTGCTATTAAACAGAGGGTTCTAGGCCTGTCCTGACCTTGCTGTGATGACTCCATATGGTCACTAAGAACATTAGTTATAAAACTGCTGAGAAAGTAATATTTCCACAAATTCAACAGTACAAGGAACAGTGAAAGGGCTGATTCTCTGATAAACATCCTTCTTTACTAAATGGCTAGAACCAGCCTTTGGCAGCCCTGACTCCCTATGCTAACCCAGGATCACCATTCTAGAAACACTGGGGCTAAGAGATGCTCACAGAACCAGTAGCAGGGATGTTACTCTGAATGTCAACTGTCTAAGGGGCCAAAGGTGTCTGACTCTGTGCTGTCCTAACAGCGTGGTCCAGTATTCAACTGTTGCCCAAATATGCTAGTGAAATATTTCCATGAAAATACAACTTGGTTTATTAGACAGCTAAGTCAGGAGAACTGGACTGCCTGATTCTGTCACTAACCCTGAGACCTTAGGCAAGTCACTCAATCTCTAGGTCCCATGAGCAGGACAGCAGGAGAGGGGGATGCTGGCTGTGTTAACTAGATTTCTCTTTCTGGCTCACCTAACAGAACCAAGTAGGGTCATACTACAGGTTTCTGCCACTATGTGAAAGTTTGCTTTATGCCACTTTCCTCTTACAAAAGACCTACATTAGTACCTGTTTTCACTAAGTGAAAGAAATCTGAAGAGGCTTTTCGCTTTTATGAAATGGCAATTTCTTTTTTTTTCCTGCACATCGTTTCAGTTTATGAAAGGTTTCATAGGAACATTCTACTTTCAGATAGCAGGGGAAGCCCATACAGTCCATCAGCCTGTGGTGGCCGAGGTTGACGAACACTGTGTTGTGGCCAGTGTTCAGAGGGTGAACCTGCAGTGTTCTCAAGCTAACAAGACAGCGACAGTACAGGGCCTGCGGCCCACAGGAGTCCTGAGAGACAAGGGTGCAGGGATGCACAGGTAGAGAAGGATTTTGTTGCTCGATCTGCCCACATGAGCCCTCCAACAACTGTACTCACTTCTGCCCACCCCCCCCCACCGTTGGCCCATGACTCCCTACTTCTTCACTTAGAAGGGCACAGAGACAATAAAATCATTCCTACTGCTGGCACCAAGTCTTAAGGCCACTCTGAAATAAAACTCTCTAGGGCTGTCTTAGCATAACTCTCTGCTACATCCAGCATTAGAGTTTGGGCCTTTGGCAGCCGCTGCTTTAGCTGTTGCTGATCCTGGAGGCTGTACTCCTCAGGGAAGCAAAAGGCACTCATTAAGCCTGTCTGACTCCCAAGGCAGGCTACTCTCACCACACTTACTCATGGTGATAGTGGGCTGGAATAAAAACATCCTGGCCCATGTTCACAGTGAAGCACATACATCTCGCCCACATAAAGGCTATTGGTCCAGAAGTGCACACATTCTGGAGAAGGATCCAGTGGCTCCTCTACTTCTTAATTTCTCTCTGAAACATCAAGATAGGTTTACATGGCATCAACATGCACATTGATTGTTTCCTGTTGGATGATACCCTGCATGCACAGGCAACAGATCCCAAGAAGTGTAAATGCCCTCCAAGTACCCTTTCCACCTCTATGTGCCCAGCTGGGTCCCTGCTGAGTGACTAGTACCCACCTCAGTGTCTAATAGCTGATCTCAAGGGCTCTTGCCTTTCTCAGCCCTAAGAACCTTCCCTGGTCAGCAGCACTGCACTGAGAGGGTCACTGGGACACCTGCTTGCCCCAAAACCAGAAGCTGAGACTCAATCAATTTCAGTTGAATGCAGGCAGCTTCCTAATGGTTCTCACAGATCTTCTGGCACATGCTCCACCACAGGGCAATCATATTGTGCTTCTCACAACCCTGGGGCAGCAGCATTGCATATAGTCAAGCAGGACCATCATTAGGGCACCACTCTGCCCAGGAAAAAAGGGAATGTCAAAGTCTCAACCAAGGACCACAAGGCAGATAGAATTTGCTGTGTCCCTAGGTTCTGAAACTTCCTTTAAAACTCCCATGAAACAGAGAAGGACAGATTCCATATGTTTTCACTCCTATGTGGATCCTGAGAAACTTAACAGAAGACCATGGTGGAGGGGAAGGGGAAAAAAAGGGAAGGAAGCAAACCATAAGAGACTCTTAAAAACTGAGAATAAACTGAGGGTTGATGTGGGGTGGGAGGGAGGGGAAAGTGGGTGATGGGCATCGAAGAGGGCACCTGTTGGGATGAGCACTGGGTATGGTATGGAAACCAATTTGATAATAAATTTAATATTAAAAAAAACTTCCATGAAAAAGAAAAAGATAAGCAAAAATGAAAATGAATACAAAAGTTTATGCAATCCTGAGCATGAAGAAACAGACACATCCTCTCTACTAATGGGAGTGTGAACAGTAAAACCTTTGAGAAGGGAGAAGCCTTTTTTAAAAAAGTACAGTCATACGATAGTCTAACAATTCTACTTCTAGAAATCTGTCCCTAAAGAAATAAGCAGAGAAAAGTGTTAAGATGAATATAATGACGATATTTAATAGTATGTAATTAGAAACAATCCAGATGTCCAAAATAAGGGCTAAGAGAATACCATGTAGCCACTAAAACTGATGCTGATTTTGGAAATATTCATGATATTCTTATTATTGAATGAGAAAATAAGGCTATTTCATATCTAGACAGCATAAGTTTTGCTTAAAATATGTAAATATATGTATATATGTTTGTGGACACGTGTGCAAAGAACAGGCCAATACTAAATTGTTAGCAGCGGTTGTCTCCAGATGGTGGGTAGACACAGAGGCCTTTTTTCTATGTTGTTCTGTCTTCCAAATATCTTTTATTGACTATGCATCACTTTTATAGTCAGAAAAAAGTTATTAAAAAAAGTCTATATACAGAAAAAAAGCTTAGTTATTAGACTGTACAGTAACAGAGGCTTGAAGCCTTCAGGTCAAGCAGCCATTTAGCCCTTCTCTCCCTCTGGGGGTGTTTATTTCCAGATTCTCTCCTCCCTCTTTGTCCTGTTTGCTTCTTATCTGTGGTAGCTTAGGAACCCCATCATCAAGCCTGTAAAGAACTTAGACTTAAGTAAGAAACAATTGAGTAAAGAACCAAGAGAAAATCATTGCTTTCTGACCCAAATTTTTATTCCCAATTCTATAACCTTCATATCCACTCCATTTCATACCACTCCTAAAAGCAAAACTCCTTAATCTGCATTCTAGCCCCAGACTTTATTTCTAACATTATTTCTTATTTCTACTACCCCTTCAAATACCTACTTCAGCCTGACTGAATTCCCTGTACATCCACCAGTCCAAATACTACCCATTCTTCAAGGCCCCATTAAAATGGTACCTTCTCCATTAAGCCCTTCTAGATACTCCCAACACCTCCCAATATCTGAATGACCTCTCCCTTCTTTTAGCCCTCCAGAAACTTTCTCTGTACCTCCAATGTAGGACTTAACCACTATCTACTTTGTATGTACATGATCATAATGTACCTGTCATCTTGTCTGAAGGGACCATATATGATTCATTCATTCATTCATTCATTCACTCAGCAAGTATTTATGGAGCACCTATTATATGCTGGGAACCATTCTAGGCATCAATGATACAACAGTAAACAAAATTCCTTGTCTTTATTGAGCTTATGCTCTATTGAGGGGGCTGTCTTAGATCAGGTTGCCATAACAAAATACCATAGATTGGGTGGCTTAAACACACGGAATTTATTTCTCACAGTTCTTGAGGTTGGGAAGTGCAACATAGAGGGGTGAACTGATTTAGTTCCCTGGTGAAGGCTTTCCTCCTGGCTTGTAGATGTCAGCCATCTCACTGTGTCTCCACATGGTTTGGGGTGGGGAGAGGGAGAGGGAGAGGAAGAGAGAGGGAGAGAGAGAGAGACAGAGAGAGAGAAGCGAGTTTTCAGGTGTCTCTTCTTGTAAGGCACTAATCCCATCATGAGGACCCTACCCACATGACCAAAGGCCTCATCTCCAAATAGCATCATATTAGGGATTAAGGCTTCAACATATGAATTTGAGAGGGACAAAATTCAGTCCATGGCAGGAAGTAAGAAAATTAGATAGTATATGAGTTGGCACCAAGTGCTAGAGAAAAAAAAAAAAGGAAGGGGAATAGGGAATGTTGGTAGGCAGTGGTAAATTTTAAATAGGGTGATATTTGAGCACCTGAGAAAACATCATTTGAACAAATATTCTTACCAGGTAATGGACTGAGCTTTGTATACATCTGGAATGGAAGTGTTTTAACAGAAAGAAATGCAAATGCAAAGGCCCTGTGGCAGGAGCTTACCTGGCATAGTCAATGAACAGCAAGGATCACAGTATACGTGGAGTACAGGGAGAAGAGGCAAGAGTAGAAGATGAGGTCAGAAAGGTAACAGAGGCCTAGATGCTGTAGGCCAATATAGGCCACTCTAAAGGGTTTGGAGTTTATTCTGAGTGAAAAATGGAACCATCATAGGACTTTGTGCAAAGGAAAAACAAAAGATAAGTAGCATTTTCAAAGGATCACTCTGGATGCTAAGTGTCAAGTAGATTGTAAGCGGCAAGGGAGGAAATAGGGAGACCAGCTGGAGGCTACTGCAGTAATCCAGATGAGAAATAAATATGGCTTTGGACCATGGTGGTAGTATTAGAAATGATGAGAAATTGAAGAGTCTAGATGTATTTCAAATATGCAAAACATTTAAATTTATGATACATGGGAAAGAATGGAATGAAGAATGAAGTTGCTTGGACTGAGCAACTGGAATTTATTAGGACAAGGGAGACTATGGAAGGAACAGATTTGGGAAGGGAGACCAGATTTGGATGTGTTAAGTTTGAGATGCCTATCTCCCTTTCAGGTAGAAATCTTAAGCAGGCAATTGGGTAAAGGAAACTGAATGTCAGAAAAGATCCAAGATGAAGATCTACAATTGGAATCAGGTATTAGACTGAAAAGTCTTGAAACTAAATGAGATAACTATGGGAATGACCAAGGTCCAAGGACTGAGTCCAGGAGAACTCTAAGATTAAAAGATCAGAAATATAAGAAAAATCAGCAAATGAGACTGAAAAGGAAGAGTCATTGGAAACCAAAGTAGCATAGCCAAATGAAGAAAGTGAACAAAGAAAGAGTGTATTTTTCCAAGGCTGCTGAACAAGTTAGACATGTGGAGGGCAATGGCAGTCACATGGTTCCAGTAGGGGTGGGGGCAAAAGCCTGACTGAAGTGGGTTTAGAAGAGAATGAAGGGATAAGACTTTAAAACTGAATATATAGACCCCTTTCAAAGAGTTTTGCTGTAAAGAAGAGCAGAGAAACAGGGCTGAAATTTGAACAGGGGAAAATTGAATCAAGAAAGGATTTTTTAAGACAGAAAAATGACAATATTATTGCATGCTAGTGAGAATAATCAAGAAGATAGGGCAAACAGTCAAGAAATAAATTTCAAAAGGGGAGGGAGTGAATTAGAAATAAGGAAGGCAAAAATAAACGGAGAAAGGAAGGGCAAGGGAAAAGAAAGAAGGGAAGAAGCAAAGAAGAGAGAGGCAGAGAGAATTAAATTTTCAGAGTTGGGCATACAAAAGGTGATCTTGTCCATTAGGACTCTCTCTGGCCTAGCACTCTTTCTCTGGCCTAGCAGTGACCATGGGGCACTTGGCCTGGCTCAGAAGAAGGCAACTTAGAAAATCTGACTGCAAAGATTGACAGTATAATATCAAGAGCATAGAATCTGACTGTAAGCGTATAAGTCCTGAAATTTGGGACTTTGGACAAGCTCCTCAACCTCCTTGTGTCTCAATGTCTTTGTCTATAAAATGAGGATGATGACATTCTCTTCCTCAGGTTGTTTTGAGGTGTAAATAAATTATTTAAAGTGCTTGGAGCATGATGGACATGTAAGCTATCATTACAAGCAGGAATCATCAAGGGCCAGGAATATCCCCACCCTGGGCCTCAGAAACAACTGGGCTGGAACAACAGAATGATCCAGGCTGGTGCATGTCCCTTGTCTCTACTCCTATCTGCAATATGACTTCATTCTTTCCTCACTCCTGTCACCAATAACTCCAGAGCTCCACAGTTTATAACAAAGCCAGCTACTCAAAGGAGGGATAATTGAATTACCCCCTGATCTTAAATACAGGAATTATGGGGAAGGGACTCATTGACCAACTTTATTCAAGTGCCAAGACCAGGTGGCGATAGGGCTAGTGCCATATAAAACAATGGACACTCCAGGGGGAACTGTGTAAGTAGATTGGGATGTTGAGCGGTGCCAAAGAGAAATGAAGATGACTGGAAGTCTGGGGAGGGGAGGAGAGACTGAAAAAGATTGAAAAAGGAAGTGCTATGACTGTCTTTATAAGAGCATAGAAGATTTGAGATACACAGAAGAGGAAATGATGAGATTGGAGCCATGAGGCCACAAGTTACAGGATACCAGCATCCACCAGAAGCTGAAAAAAGGCAAGGAAAGGATTCCCCTTCTGATCCTCTGGAAAGAGTATGGCCTTACTGAAGCCTTAGTTTAGGCCCCGTACCATTGATTTCAGATTTATGGTTCCAAAACCGAGATAATAAATTTTTTATCTTTTAAGCCAAAAAGAAAAAGGAAGTGTCAGTCAGCCAGAACAATAATTGCCATACCCTCCTCTCCCTATGTCCTTCTTTAGTGCCATCATCAAAGAAAGGGGAGCACAGGGAAAGTATGAGGATTCCTTATGGAGATTCTGCTGATATAAAGAGAGTCCTCTCTGGTCCAGACCCTTGATAAAAATTGAAATCTGGGAGGCAGGAGCAATGAATTCCTAGTATAGGGGATCACCAAGAAGCCTGCATGCCGGTGTACTTGGTTCCTCTTGTCACAGCCCTTGACAAATTGTAGCACGAGGACTAGACCCCCAGTCCTACCCTACCCTGGAACATTTCAGCAAGACTGCCCACCTGAGGGCTGATGGTTTTCTCTAAACCAGTTGAGTCTAAAGTTTGAGTATTCTGTCTTTTTTTCCCGATATCCCCATTTTAACCAACCTCTGCTGCTTGCATAGGCCCCCAAATTATAAAACCACAGTCTTGACAAGATCCAGGATAATTGGAATGCCAAGATGGAGCACAGAGAAAAAGCAGCTGGAAGCCAGGGAGTCAAATAGACAGCCATTAAAGTTTGCTAGGCATAAGGTGGTCAGGGCTTGGACCAGTGATAAAAATAGGACTGTAGAGGAAGAGCAAGATAAGAGAGATGTTCCACACAAAAAAGTAAATGGAGAAGTGGTCCCAGAAGTAAAATTTAGTTAAGCTTATCTAAGCAGATACTGAAAAACATATAGCCTCTCGGTTGGGTGGGCCCCTGATCTTATATTAGTATAAGTCAGAATGAGTTTTCCTTTTTGTATTGTCTCTCTGGAGCCTGGCTTTCAGACACTTATCACCCAGGCTTGGATAATTCCTTCCTTCCTTTCTTCCTTCCTTCCTTCCTTCCTTCCTTCCATCAAATTGAGCACCTATTTGCCTACCATTATTCTGGCAACTGGGAATACAGGCAGTGAACAAAAGTGACAAAGATCACTTTTCTACTTTTCTTATGGAATTAACATTCCAGTGGAGGGAACCAAACAATAAATTAACACATACATGTGTGTTTTAGATGAGTTACATGATGCTATGTGCTATCTAAAAACTGAATCAGGGAATACTTATTAAGAAGATGAGAAAATAAACCATTCTACTAGGGGAAGGGCATTCCTGTAGAGGAAACAGCAAATACAGAGACTCTGAGACAAGGAAGTGCCTGGTATGTTTGAAGAACATAAAGGAGCAGAGTGAGTGAGGGGGATATTATTAAGAGATGAGGTCAGAGAGTTAACTGGAGGAGAGGGAGAAGATCATGTTGGGCCTTATAGACCCTAACAGTTCTTGGTGAGATGAGGAGCACTGGGGAGGGGAAGAGGGCAGTTTAAGCAGAGCAGCAACATGATCTGGCACCTCACTAAAAGAATTACTCTAAAAGCTGCATTGAGAACACACTGTGGTTGGGGAAGAAGGTGGGAAGAAACAGAAACACAGTGAGGAGGCTACTGTAATAATGCAAAAGAGAGATGATGGTAGCTTTGGGGTGATAGCAGTGGAGGCCAAGAGTGGCCAAATACAGGAAATATATAGATATTGAAGATGGAACCAACAGGATTTTACTGATGTTAGGTGTCAGACAAAAAGGAGAGTCAGGGATGACTTCAAGGTGTTTAGCTTGAGAAACTGGAAGGATGGAGAAACATTGCCTGAGATGGAGAAGACTCTCAGATGAGCAGACTTGAAGAGGAATTCAGTTCTGACATGTTAAGGTTGAAACATCTATTCTAAATCCAAGTGAAAATGCCAAGTAGGCAGGTAAATATAGAAGTCTAGAGTTCAGAGGAGAGGTCTGTGGTAGATACATAAGTTTGGGCATTGTTAGAATATAGATATCTAAAGATATTCATGATAAAGTCACAAAGGAAGTGGGCACTGCTAGAAAAGAAGTTCAAGGACTAATCCTTGGGGCGCCCCAATAGTAACAAATTGGCGAGGTGAGTGGGAAATTACAAAGGAGACTGAGAAGGAACTAAGAGAAATGTAGGAGGAAACCATTTTAAGGGTTGTCACAAAAGTCTTTGCCCTATCTGCAGGAAAAGTAGCAGAATCTAGAGTGTCACCTGAAAAAAGGAATGAGTTGATGAGTTAAAATTAAAACCTCTCACCATTCCTGAATTGTTTATATGTACACACCAGTATATTAAGTGGCCATGTGAGCTCTGAAGGAGTACTTGAGGTCACCAGACAATTTTGCCAGATTAAAGACACGGGCCATCATTTGGGGGCATTACCATTCAACTCCCTCCCTCCTTCCTCCCCAAAGTTCTGGGCATAAAGTCCCTGGTTCTTACTTGATCCATATCTAGATTCCATTTTACCAAATCCTGTGCTCAAGCCTGGCCTTGGAAAAATGAGCTCACTCTGAAATACTTAGGGAGCTTCTTAAATGAGTTTGATTTTCAGCTGTTAAACTTGATGGAACTCACAGAAATGTTAAAAAATCAGCTGTGACAACCCTGACAAGAGACAGGAATGCTATTAGCAGGCTCTATTAGCAGTGAATGAGTGTTGGTACACATAATGTCCCCAAGCAGTAAAACACAGGTGGCTTCACTGAGAAACAATCACAAGGACCAAAGATGGGTTTTGGGGCAAAGATAAAAGGAGGGGGCTTTATTTTCTTTCATTCATTACATTTCCACTTTTCTTACCATTAGGATACATTAGTCATATAAACACTTCTGGATAAAGAACACACAGAGAAAGAGCAAAAAGATCTTCAAAAGTTTCTTGCTTCTCTAAATATCTACAGATAAGAATATTCATTCTAATAGCGCTCCTGTGATGTTTCTGTCATTATGGCTGCAACCTGTAGGAAATTCTCATTTTGAAATCCCACCTCTGAGACTTATTATTAAGAGGAAAGAAAGATGTTTTAAAAACCTGCTAGTGCCAGTGTTACAAATTCGGTTTTGTGTACCAAAAAAGTCCATGAAAATAGCATATTTGATGGGAATTACAACATATCAAAACTGGAAGGGCCCTCTAAGACCATCTAGTCCAAGCCTCTCTTTTTAAAAATGAGGAAACTGAGGCCCAGAGAGGGGAAATGGCCTGACCATAGTTGTAGAGTGAGAGAACATTCTCAACCCCCACACCCAACCCACTCTTTCTTTCCACTACACTTGAGCATGTACTAATGGAACACAAATTAAAGCAGAAGATTGCAAAAGGGTTAGAAAACCTGAAATTGCTCATAAAGGATTATTTTCTCAACTGGGTTTTTTTTTTTTTTTTTTTTTTTTTTTTTTTTTTTTGCAGCACTAGAAATTCTGGTTGAAGTAATCCACAGAGCAAAACAAAGTGGATGACAGCCAAATGCTAATCACCACTTTCATCTGAAAGCATTGTTGTTTACAGCCTGTTTTTATCTTCACAGGGTGAAACTCCACATATGTAAAAATTGAATTTAATTCCATTGAAAGTTTGTTATAGTGATTGCTTAAAATCACAGGTGATTCATGGTCCCTCAGGCATACCTGTTATGCCCACTAACAGCTAAAATTCCTCACCAGCATTGTTGGAATCCAAGGGTCAGTACCTCTGTGAGATGCACGAAGCAAATTAAACCATTTTAATGGCATCAAACTGGAATTTTTGTGAACAAGGACAGGGAAAGACAGAGCTAAAGAGATTGATTGTACGTGCATGTGGTATGGGGGACCAAGAATGTGGAGCTAAATACCACTCTCTCCTGAGCTCCACAGGGAGGCACTGGGAGACCCCTGGAGTGTGCTTTCTTTAATAGCTCAAGTGGGAGCTGAAAGTGTAGTTAGAGCCTCTTTCATTGACAATGGGGATAGAAAAGAGAAGTAATGTGTTTCCCCACATGCTTTTTCCCTCACATGTTTTCTATGTGCACTTTAAGAATACTAATTTTTAAAAAATGATTTCCCGATTAACTTTCTGCCTTCACTTTGTTAAAACCAGGAAGCAGTAGCCATTGCAATCAGGACAAGGTCCTTTGAAGAGGGTGGTCTTTGTCTTTGCCAGGACAACCAAGGGTTAAATTAAGGGGCCAGCTTCTAGCCTTCTCCTGATGTCTGTGAGAGAGGACATTCACTCTCCAGCCATCTATTTCCTACTTTCCAGTTCACTTCTGGCCAGGAATTAGACAATAGTGGCTTCTCAACCACTGCTAAACCTATAGAGAGAATCAAGAAGTTGGCTGCTGACCTAGTGCTCCCTCCACGGAAACCCTTCCCTTTCCAGGAGAACAAAGGCACTGACATCAACAGATAAAATGAAAAAAAAAAAAAAAAACAATTCTAAAAGTGAAAGGTATTTTTTTTTAATTTTAAGTTGACATTTACTCTAATCACTGAAAAATATGCTAATAATGCCAGGAAGCATTTATGTGCTTAGCATTGCAGGGAAAAGAAGGATATAAGAGATAGTCTTTGCACTCACACAGCCATTTTGCAGCTGGGGAGATAAAATGTACACATTCAATAATAGCAAACAATATAAGAAAATACAGAGACTGAGTGAAGTGTGTGATAGGAAATCACACATAAAAAAAGATGATTAACCTAGAGACCACAATGAAATTTTTGAAGAGGAAGTGGCACGTGGGGAAAGACATGGAGAACTGCATGAACAAGAAATACAGTGGCAGAGATCAATACAGGTGTCTATGAAAAAGTGAGGACACCAGACTATTAGGAAGAAAGATAGAAGACGTGGGGCCTTGAGAGACAGAAAGAAGAGTCTGGACCTGATGGGGCTAGACAATAAAGAGGGCACTGTGAAGGTCTGAGCTTAGGAACAATTAAAAGCAGCACTGCAAAAAAAAAAAAAAAAAAAAAAAAAAAAAAGTAGGCAGGATGGGCCTAGGAGAGAAATAGAGAGAAAGGAGGTGACTATGGAGTACACAGCAGGAGATGATGAAGGCTTAGATTACAGATTTGGAAAGAGAACTGAAATGAGCAGGGTAAAATGTGACAAAGCTGAAAGAAGAAGGAAGAAAGGTTATAGACAATTTTAATTTCAACTAATTTTATCACAGGCTGCTGCTGATGCTGTATATCATTGCTCTGGGATAAACAGGAATAATAATGAGTCTGTGTATGAGTGTGTGTGTGTGTGTGTGTGTGTGCATGTGTGTGTGGTATGTATTACACACTTACGTGGTTTTCTGATGCCTTTTCATGCCATTCTGAGTGGAAATGTTAGAATGAAAACAGGGAAATGGTCATAGGAATTAATAATACAGATACTTTTTTGGCTTAAATTAATGACATTTATTATTTATTATTTCACACAATAGGAAGTCCAGAAGTAGAACAGACTCCAAGCATAGTCCAGTCAAGAGCTGGAACAATTAACTATCCATGTGATGTAAAATTAACCTCAACCCTTATTTCACAAAATACACAAAAAGTAACTCAAAATGATATTCATAATCCAAATAACTGACATAGGGCTTCTATCCAGAATATGTAAAGAACTCTTGCAACTCAATAATAAGAAAGCAAACAATCTAATTTTTAACATTAAGAACAAATTTAAACAAACATTTCACAAATAACATATAGGAATGGCCAATAGGCATGTGAAAGGATGCTCAGCATCATTAGTCATCAGAAAAATGCAAATTAAAGCACAATGAGATACCACTCACTATTCACCCACTTGAATGGCTAAAATTAAAAAGACTGCCAATAACAAGTGTCAGTGAGCATGCAGATCAACTAGAAGTCTCATACACTGCTGGTGGGAATGTAAAATGGTAAAGCACTTTGGAAAACAATTTTGGTAGCATCTGGTAAATTTAAACAAAGATACACTTACCATGTGTCTCAGAAGTCCCACCCTCAGCTATTTACCCAAGATATATAAAAACCTATGTCCACAAAAACAACTCAAATATAAATGTTCATAGTAGCACTATAATGGCCCAAATCAGAGAACAATTTAAATGTCCAACAGCAGATAAATAAACTATAAATAGTGTGTATCCATACAATGAAATTCCAGTCAGCAATATAGAGGGACATACTACTGATATAATTATTACATGTATGAATCTCAAAATCCTTAGGCTGAACATAAGAAGACAGACACAAAAGTGAGCCTAGTATATGATTTCACTTATATCAATTGCTATAAAGGCTAAAATTAATCCATAGTGGCATAGGGCAGATTCATGGTTGCCTGGGGCCAGAGGTGGTAAGACTGACTACAAGAGTGCATGCAGGAACTTCTGGAATTATGGGCATTTTCTACATTTTTAATTTCGGTGATGGCATCATCGGTGTATATATTTGTCAAAACTCATCAGACAATACAATTTAATTTTTTTTATTATTTATTTTAGAGACAGAGAATGTGTGAACAGGGCAGAGCAAGAGAGAGAGGGAGAGGATCCCAAGCAGACTCCATGCTCAGTGCAGAGCCTGATGTGGGGCTTGATCCCACGACCCTGGCATCATGACCTGAGCTGAAATCAATAGTCAGATGCTCAACCAAATGAACCACCCAGGCACCACAAACTATACAATTTAAAAGGGTACAATCTATTGCATGTAAAAACTTTTAATTCTTTATTTTTATCATGCCCCCAAAAGTGGAGGTGGTATAGTGTGGTGATTAACGAGTGCATTCCCAATACTTCCTCTTTTCTTTTTTTCAATTAAAATGTATAGGGGCACCTGGGTGGCTCAGTCAGTTAAGCATCTGACTCTTGATTTTGGCTTAGGTCCTGATCTCATGGTCATGAGATTGAGCCTCACATCAGGCTCTGCAGTGAGCATGGAGTCTGCTTAAAATTCTCTCTGTCTCCCTTTGCCCCTCCCCTGCTTGCTCACAAGTGTGCTCCCTCTCTCTCTCTCAAAGCAATGTATAAATATGAGCTAAATGGGTGATGGGTATTAAGGAGGGCGCTTGTTGGGATGAGCACTGAATGTTATATGTAAGTGATAAATCACTAAATTCTACACCTGAAACCAAATTTACCATATATATTAACTAAAATTTAAATGAAAACTTGAAAATAAAAAAGTATAAAATCTGAATGAATTCAAGCATACAAGTTACAGAAAATAATATAGCAGACTCCATTGTGCCTATTACAAATGTGAAACAGGTGTAAATACTTGGTGTTATGGAGCTCTAAAAATAGAAAAGAAAAAAGAAACCAAAGTGATAAAACATAATTATTACAGGTGAAGCCCCACTTCCAACCCTTCTCCCTTCCTTTTCTCCCCTCTCCAGAGAGAACCGTGTTCCTTAAGTTGATGTTTATTAATCAGCTGTTTGGTTTTATACACTAACTATAAAAACGTGTGTCCATAAATAATGCATAACATTGTTTTGTAGATTTTGAATATATGTAAGTGGCATCTCTGCATGTATCTTCTTGCAAATTGCTATTATCATCTAACATTATTTTTTAGATTATATGTATTGATATACTAGATATACATCTAGTTCATTCATTTTAATCACTGTGTGAATGAGGCACAATTTATTTAGCCATTTCCCAACCGAGGAATGCTACATTGCTTCAACTTTGCTACTTTTATGTACAGTGCTACAATAAACATCCCCATATGTGTTTTTCATTCCTACAAGAGTTTATTAGGATGTGTACAAATAGTCAATCAACAACAATAAAAAAACCAGACTCAGACTCATAAATACAGAGAACAAACTGGTGGTTGCCAGAGGGGAGGAGAATGGAAGCAAAAAGGGTTTGTTAGGGTACATACATAGATGTGGACTTCCTGGTTTAAAGAATGTTTTGAATATTTATACTGTGTAACAAACCACCCTAAAACTTAGTGGTTTAAAGCAGTAACTATCATGTATTTTTGCTCATAAATCTGCAATTTGGGTGGGGATGGCTCATTTCTACTCCACATGGCATCACCTGGATGGAGCTACTGAAACTGGAGTAACCATTTCCAAAATACATCATTCTCAGTGTTGGCAAATTGGTGTTGGCCATCAGCTGGGAGCTCAGCTTAGCACTGTCAGCCAGGGACCTCAGTTCTCTACATGTTACTCTCCCTATGGCTGCTTATATTTCCTCTCAGCATGATAGATGGATTTCAAACAGTCCCAGGCAGATGATTCAGGTTTCTTCTGATCTTGTTACTAAAATCCTAGAACATCATGTCCATTGTACTCTATTAGTCAGGCCAGATTCAATGGAAGAAGTGACAAAGAATTTTAAATGACAGTCATTTTAAATCTACCACATTTCCCCCCAATCATAAATTATTTACATTTCTCATGCATGCAAAATACACTTACCCCCTCAAAAAGGCCTCCAAAAATTTCAACCAATTTTGACATCAGGTTCAAGTTTGAGGACCAGGATCTCATCAGCTAAATCAGGTCTAGGTGGGGATATGGCTCCTCAAGTGAAGTCCCTTAGGTGAAGAGCCTCACCCACATTCCCAATGTATAATGCATAGGTATATAGTCACCACAGTAGACACTCCCATTCACAAAGGAGAAGAACAGGAGATATATGGCACTCCATAGCAATTCTGAAATCCAGCTGGGCATATATCACTAGTTTTTGTTTGTTTGTTTGTTTGTTTCTTTGTTTGTTAAGGCCAGTCCTGCTCTCTAGGATTGTTCATAGCTCTTGGCACCACCCTCTGAATCACCCTTCCGTATGTATAACAAATGGCTCATAGACAGATAGGACTCATGCCCCACCTTACAGCTCTGTACAGTGAAATCTCTAGGCAGGAGTAACAGGAAGACAGGTTCTCCCTTTCCCCACAACACCTACTCTAGAGCTCCAGCTTCAACCTGGGAGGGGCAGGGTGCTGGTGTCTTTCTTCCTCCCCATCCCTGTGTTGCAGAGGCTCTATTCTGCACAAGAGAGCCTGAGAGAGCTGAAACTCCCTTCCCTCATTTAGCTTGCACTCATGGGGCAAGGGCTCTGCCTGAGGAAAGACAGGACAAGAATATGAGCATTCAGTTGGCACCACCCCAGCTCACACATACAATAGAGATTCCACTATGGCAGCAGCAAGCTCCCATCATCCCCAGCACCCAGCAGTAAAACTTGAGTGTCACTCTGGAGGAAGCAGGCCACTTCCCATGCCCACAGCTCCATTGCAGTGGGGCAGAGGTTCTGCCCAGGGGAGGGGAGGGGCAAACCATAAGGACTGAGGGCCTGACAGCTCTAAGATAACGGACTTTATTTTAAAAAGAGCCGAGGGGCGCCTGGGTGGCTCAGTTGTTTGAGCGTCCAATTTGGCTCAGGTCATGATCTCACAGCTCATGAGTTCGAGCCCCACATCAGGCTCTGTGCTGACAGCTTGGAGCCTGGAGCCTGCTTCGGATTCTGTGTCTCCCTCTATCTCTGCCCCTCCCCAGCTCATGCCCATACTCTGTCTCCGTCAAAAATAAATAAACTTAATTTTTCTTACAAAAGAGCATGAATGGGGAGCCTGGGTGGCCCAGTTGATTAAGCATCTGACTTCAACTTGGACCATGATCTCATGTTTCACGGGTTCGAGCCCTGCATGAAACTTTTTGCTGCGAAATGACCATTTAAGCATTGAGAAATCATTTTTTATAATTTTACCATTTTATGATGCTGAGGGTGTGGAGCCTGCTTGGGGTTCTCTCTCTCTCTCTCTCTCTCTCTCTCTCTCTCTCCCCCTCCCTCCCTCTCTCTCTCTCTCTCTCTTACTCCCTCCATCCCCCTGCTCATGCTTTCTCTCTCTCTCAATATAAAACAGGAAAAAAAAGAGCATGAAGAAGTTCATACCTAAGGGCATTGTTCAAAAGAATGGAAATTTTGGTGGCAAGCATTTAAGAGACTGGTAGCTCCATAACAACAATAAGCAAAATGGCAGACCAGTAGTAGAGAGAATATGGAAAGACACAGCCAAGAAGAGCCTATCTTGAGATCACATTGACCACACAGCCCGAGGTCTCTTTGATGAGACATTGTCATTATACTTTACTTCTTTAAGTATGGTTTACTTTGGTTCTCTGAAGATATTTATAACAGATGCTTTGAAGTCTCTGTGTTTTTTCCATTATTTCACATCCAAAGACACATATCAGTTTGTCCCATTATTAGTGATGCTACCCTGATCAGTCATTTCAGGTACAGTAGAGTACATACCTCTATACTGTAACAGTATCTTTTTCCTTTATAAACAATGCTAAAATTGTTCTAATATTAACAAGTGAGGGCCCATTTGAATAAGTGCTAATGTCCTTTTGTCATGTCCTCCTACTTTTTGAGCACTTCATTTCTTCCTGACATCACAAATTACTTCAGGCTCATCTAACCTTTTTTCCCTTGCTACAGATCTGGACTCAGTCATTTTTCCAAGGAACTATAAGTGTAGCCCTTGAGGGCTCGAATTTTATGTAGAGGTCTCAATTCGATCTTCCCATTCCAAATAGGCTAATGGGTTTATCTCCTGTACTTATATAAACTCCTATAAACTCGGGTGCCTTGGATTGCCAAGACTAACATTCTCCTATGACAGGCAAGTCTTAGTATCAGCTCATATACTTTCTGCTCAGTTGCAGTTTCCTTTCTAGGCTCTGACTCCTGGAGATTTCTTTATACTCAACTATGCATTTTTTAAAAATAAAGTATTTTGGGGTGCCTGGGGGGCTCAATCAGTTAAGTATCTGACTTCGGCCAGGTCATGATCTCACGGTTTGTGGGTTCAAGCCCCGCCTTGGGCTCTGTGCTAACAGCTCAGAGCCTGGAGCCTGCTTCAGATTCTGTGTTTCCCTCTCTCTCTGCCCCCTCCCCACTCAGGTTCTGTCTCTCTCTGTCTCTCAAAACTAAATAAACATTTAAAAAGTTGTTTTAACTATTTTATCTAGCAATAGGTGTTTTTTTTAATGAATTAATTTATTTTTTTAATTTACATCCAAGTTAGTATATAGTGCAACAATGATTTCAGGAGTACATTGCTTAATGCCCCTTACCCATTTAGCCCATCCCCCTCCCACAACCTCTCCAGCAACGCTCTGTTCTCTATATTTAAGACTCTCTTATGTTTTGTCCCCTTCCCTGTTTTTATATTATTTTTGCTTCCCTTCCCTTCTGTTCATCTGTTTTGTGTCTTAAATTCCTCATATGAGTGAAGTCATATAATATTTGTCTTTCTCTGATGAATTTCGCTTAGCATAATACACTCTAGGTCCATCCATGTCATTGCCAATGGCAAGATTTCATTCTTTTTGATTGCTGAGTAATATTCCATTGTATATACATACCATATCTTCTTTATCCATTCATCCATCAATGGACATTTGGGCTCTTTCCATACTTTGGTTATTGTTGATAGCGCTAGCAATAGGTGTTTTACAATTACAGAATTTTAAAGCTATCTAATCTGTCAGTCACTTTTTTTTAAGTTTATTTATTTTGAGACAGAGAGAGTGGGGGAGGGGCTGAGAGTGAGGAAGAGAGAGAGAATCCCAAGCAAGCTCTGCGCTGTCGGCAAGGAGCTTGATGTGGGGCTCGAACTCACAAACTGTGAGATCATCCTGAACCAAAATCAGAGGCTTAACTGACTGAGGCATCCCAGTGCCCCCAGTCAGGTTTCTTTCTAATTAAGACCCTTGGAAGTATTTAGGACCTGAGAAGAAAATTTAACAGAATTCTATTGGGATCCTTCTTTCCTGGACAATTTCATGGACATTTTTTTTTTCTCTAGGTTGAATGAAAGACTATAAGAGCCCCTTCTCAGTCCCAGGCCATTCTCTGTGTTCCTTTCTTTACAGCAGGCTACAAGCCCTTGGCTTCCTCTCATCTCCTTTCCATAGTTTCTACCTCTTCTGGTCTCCCATAGTTGTGGTTAGAAGGGGCCACTGCCTCCCTAGCTTCTCCCTTCCAGATGATCACCTGCATTTAAGCTCTTCCCATTTTAAGGGCTTTATACCTGATCATGTAAAGAAATATACAGAGGCTAGCAAACCATGAGAATAGTGTACAACTCTTACTTATGGCCCCTGTTCTCTTGACCTTTTACATAAGAGGGACCCTGACATAAATTTTCTCAAACTCTGAAGACCAGTGTACAGTAGACCCTAGAGAATCAGCTTAGTTTCCCAACACTGGATTGGCTCCTCTTGGCCCACCCCTGCCTCTCTCTGTACTCAGTGAATGATGGGTCTGTTATAGGGGATATTGGCATTTTAAAATATTTCATTGATTATGCATCAACATCTGTATGGCAAATGCACCATTCAGCAGCAGCGAGTAAGGCACATTCTAATTCTGATTTGATAACAAAAAAAAGAAACATATTCTTCAGAGATCCATTTATGTGCCAGAAAACCAAAACTACTGGAATATCTGTAGCACATTATATTATCTTAGGATTTTGCTTTATGTTAGAGAAGAGTGAGGTGGATGTGTTTAGAAGGGAGTTGCTCTTATGTGGATCTTGAGAATCTTAACAGAAGACCATGGAGGAAGGGAAGGGAAAAAAAGTTAGAGAGGGAGAGAGCCAAACCATAAGAGACTCTTAAAAACTGAGAATAATCTGAGGGTTGATGGGGGGTGGGAGGGAGGGGAAAGTGGGTGCTGGGCATTGAGGAGGGCACCTGTTGGGAGGAGCACTGGGGGTTGTATGGAAACCAATTTGACAATAAATTTAATATCAAAAAAAAGAAGGGAGTTGCTAATTTCATCCCCATGTATCTAGGTAAGTATTAAAAATATGTATTTCTATAAGTCAAACTCCCAGAATTTGATTAAATCTCTCCTGGGTGGTTTCATACCAGCTCTCCACAGACAAAACCAAATCAAAGAATTAGGACAAGTATTCACCCTGCATTTCATATAAATGAGCCATTTCATTTTGGCTCTGGAAACCAAGCCTCTTTAATGTATCCTCATGTGTACAAGCATAATTTTGGAAAAGAAAGGCAACTAGTGATTAAAATAAAAATTTTCATCCCATGAATTTACTGTTTATGTGCCCCGATGCCAAGAATGAAGGGTTCAATGGTCAAGATTCCATAATCATAAAAGTCTTATTCCATTAATGCAGGGATTCCTATCCTGGAGTCCATAAACTCCTATAGGGTCCATAGTAGACTTCAGGAAGACTTTGAGCTTCTCAAAATTGTGTACTAACTTGTGTGGGGGGTGGGAAATTAGGGCTTATATATATTCTTTTGGGAGGGGGGTCCATGGCTTTCATCAGACTCCACATGATATTTAGAACTCTCAGCAAAATGGCTAGTGTAATGGTGTTTACCACTAGACTATACTAGTCCTTCCCTACCCCCAAATTACTTCTTCCTACACTTACTTAACACAGTCCATATATTCTCTCCAGGTATCAGTATACTCAAGAAAAAATAAAAAAAGCATGTTTTAATACTTACTATATGCCAAACACTACGGTGTTTTTAATACAGTATCATATTTAATGCTAACCATAAAATCCAGTACCCTACTGCCTAGTGCATAATGAAGCAATATGGTTAGTGGTTAGAAGTACAGGTTCAGGAGCCAGACTAACATTTTACAAAAGATGAAGAAACTGATGCTCAGAGAAGTCAGATAACTTTCCCAAGGTCACACAGGTAGTAAATGAAGTCATATGATATTTGAAACATGAGCCTAAGATTATCTGACTCTGGAGGCTGTGCTCTTATATACAAAAAAAGTCCTTTAAAATATTTTGATGCAGTGTTAAAACAATCGTTCATCAACGTTTATACTATTTTAATGTGGCAGAGAGAAGGTATAAATACCTAGCTTCATTTTCCCTTTCCTGTGACATTTGCCCTTTCCTTCGTCCTTCTCCAGGTGACAGAGCCTCACGTGGAGTAATTTGTGCTAACATAAGCATAATGAGACAGAGCCTAGGCACTATGCATACATAAGCCAAACAATGCACAAAACTTCCAATCAACTAAGCCATTCATGCCAGATTTATGAAGAGAAAAGAAAAGGGCATAAGACGTGACCAAAATACACTCACTGAGAAGCACTTTTTGTCCACCCCCACCCCTACTTTATTGCCTTGTTAAACAAGAATTATGGCATAAAGCACATGGCTTATATCGCAAGCAGGTCACATGTGGTGCTGGTGACCTGCAGCTCTTATCTACCCCTAGCAGATTCCCTTACAGCCCTCTTCTGTCTCTGCATACGTTCCTGAATATAAACGTGCTTGCTAAGTGCTCTGTACCTTGTTTCCATTCTTTCCCTGCACTTGCCTTGGGTAGGGAACACACAGCATATTGGGACTAGACATGAGGATCCAGAGTGAAACAATAGTCTTCGTTTTAATAAAAAAGAGGGAGGGCTACTGTGCCTCTGTTGCAGATGGCATTAGGGGAGGAAGAGAAGTAGTCAGAATATTAAATTGCCTTTCTTTGTATGCATGGTCCGATTTTCTATTCGAAATTCAGCAAGCTTTGAAAACACGTAGCTGCGCACCCTCCAGGCTTGGCAGCTCTTCCTTTTCTGTTGGGATGAGTGCCCTGCCTCAGGGAATAGTTCCTTTAGATGTCAGCTACACACCTTGCCCAGACAAAGCTTCTAACAGCTTGACTTATTCCAAAGAACCCCCATAGCAACTGAGAGGCTATTAGCATGGTTAGATGTCAGGTAGGCCTAGCTGCATTTGCAGAAAGGTAGAGAAATGGAGATGAGAGGAATATAGTTGCTAGAAGCTTTACAAATGGGGGGAAAAAGCCCCTGAGAATTTGTCGTAGGAGAATCTTAGGCTTTTTTCACCAAGGTGGCAAGAGGGTCTGCATTGAGACTAGCTGTTAGAGAATTCTTCAACTCCAGAATTTAGTGTCCCAAGAAAAGTATACTTCTTAGGAAAGATTGGAACCTTTCCAGTATGATACATGGGAATAGCGTTATGAGACTGCCAACTTGAGGATGTCAGCATTATCACCACACACATTCACTCATTTGCACAATCCTTAAGCAAATATTACGAAAAAAATCTCACATTTATTGAGCCTTGGGGACTTTTCAAGCACTTCCACAGGGCTCACTTTATCCAAAGCAAAACTTATTATCTGCATTTTACAAGCTAATGAATCAAAAATATTTATTGTGAACCTACTATATACATAGGCTCCACACACCATACTAGTGTAGAGTGCATAATGAAACAGTGGCTTTAGTGGTTAAGAGAACAGGTTTAGGAGTTAGTACCTGGCTTTGAGTGCCCTCTCTGCCAATTACTGACTGTGTGACCTTGAAGATATGACTCAACCTCTCTCTGATTCAATCTCATCATCTGTAAAATGGAGATTATAACAATCTCACAGAATTTTTATAAGTATTAAATGAGGAGATAATATATGCAAAATGCTTGGCACTGCACCCAGTACATATCGGGCTCAGACAGATATGAGAGGTGACAAGCAGGTAGAATCTACTGAATTTGTCTACACATTAGATGTCAGTAGTAAAGGAGAAAATAAGAATGAAACCTAGATTTCTGAGTTGGGCAATTTGAATGTCATCCATGGAGATAAGGAACCCATTAGGGTGGTGGATTGAGATGAGGTGTTTAGTTTTGGACATGTTATGTTTGGGGAGAGATGTCTAATATATAACTTGATATTCATGTCTAAAGCTCAGGGGAAAGCTAGAGATGTGGATTCAGGCATCTCCAGCTACCAGATGGTAGTTGAAGCCAAGGGTTTGAATAAACTCACTCAAAGAGAGTTGGGGGGGGAATAAAAAAAAATAAGTGAAATCCTGAGGAAGAATTATGTTTAAGGGGTGGGCTGAAATAGAGCTTGCACAGTATACTGAAGAATAATCAGAGAGGTAGGAGGAGAACCAAGAAAGAATGACACCATGGAAACAAAATGTAAAGATAATTTCAAGAAAGGAATGGTCTTATTCACAATGGCCAAGATACACAAACAACCTAAGTGCTCATCAAAAGGTAAATGGATAAAGAATATGTAGTAGAGGGGTGCCTGGGTGGTTCAGTCGGTTGAGCGTCCGACCTCAGCTCAGGTCATGATCTCACAGTTTGTGAGTTCGGGCCCCGCGTCCGGCTCTGTGCTGACAGCTCAGAGCCTGCAGCCTGCTTCGAATTCTGTGTCTCCCTCTCTCTCTGCCCCTCTCCTGCTCATACTCTGCCTCTCTCTGCCTCTCAAAAATAAATGTTAAAAAAAAAAGATGTAGTAGATGCAGCGATACAGATAGAGATAGAGAGAGAGATGATATAGATTATGTCATAGAATATTATTCAGTCATGAGAAAGAAAGACATCTTGCCATTCGTGACAACATGGATGGACCTTGAGAGTATTATGCTAAGTGAAATAAGTCAGATGGAGAAAGGCAAATACTGTATGACATCACTTATATGTGACATCTAAAAATGCTTAACTCATAGAAACAGGGAGTGGAATGGTGGTTACCAGGGGCTGGGGGGTGTGGAAAAAACATATGTTTGTCAAAGAGCACAAACTATCAGTTTATAAGGTGGATCCTGAGAACAGAAGACCATGGGGAAGGGGATGAAAAAAAATGGTTAGAGAGGGAGGGAGCCAAAACATAAGAGACTCCTAAAAACTGAGAACAAACTGACGGTTTATGGGGGGTGGGAGGGAGCGGAGGGTGGGTGATGGGTATTGAGGAGAGCACCTGTTTGGATGAGCACTGGGTGTTGTATGGAAACCAATTTGACAATAAATTTCATAATAAAAAAATTTTTTTAATAAAAATAATTTAAAAAGATGAATACATTTTGGGGATCTAATGTACAGCATAGTGATTATAGTTGATAATACTGTACTATACACTTGAAAGTTGCTAAGAGAGTAGATACTCAATGTTACCACCACAAAAAAAGAAATAGTAATTATGTGACATGACGTGGGTGCTAGCTTACCCTATGGCTGTAATCATTTTGCAATATATATGTGTATCAATCAACAAGTTGTACACCTTAAACTTATACAACATTATATGGCAATTATATCTCAATTTTAAAAAGAAATAGTCATCACTGACAACTGCCAAAATAAATATAGTCAGGTGGGAACACATAGACCCTTAATTTTGACAAAAAGGAACTTATTGGAGCTTTTGACCTTAACTCAGAGGACTAATGGGGAGTAGGGGTGGGTAAAGAAGAAGCCTATGGTTACAGATTAAAGAGAAAGTGGAAAGTAAGAAATGAATATAGTGAATGTGGGCCATTCTCTGGACAAGCTTGCATGAAAAGTAAAGAATATATATGGGGGTAGTAAAGAGATAGAGGCATCCAGAATTAAGGAAGTTTTTTTCATTTTGGTTTTTGTGACTTATTTTTTCAGATTGTATATCTCTAAATTTGCTAAATAAATATCCCATGGAGAGGGTGTGATTTATTTTTTTAAGTTTATTATTTATTTTGAAAGAAAGAGAGAGAGAGAGCTGGGGAAGAGTAGAGAGAGAATCCCAATAAGACTCCACCCTGTTAGTACAGAGTCCAACATGGGGCTTAGTCCCATGAATCATGAGATCATAACCTGAGCTGAAATCAAGAGTCAGATGCTTGGCTGACTGATCCACCCAGGCACCCTGGAGAGGGTGTGATTTAATGCACAAGAGTTAGAAACAATAGTACAGCAGATAAGGTTCCTGAAATTGCTGGTGGGAAGAATGGAGCAATGGCTCTGATGGTACCCAAAGCAAAGTGGGAGGGACTGGTATTAACAGACCAGTCTTTTCTGATAATAAGAAGGAAGCAAATTTGCACAGATGTAAATGCATGTAGATGTAAATAGATTGCTAGGTTTACAGCAAGGAATTGAGGGAGTTCCTGTCCAGTGGCTTTGTTATATATCCTATGAATCAAGATTATATTCTGAGATTAAGGAGGGAGGTGATAGGCTAAAGGGTTTGAGAAGAGTTGAGAAGGTTTGAAAACAGTCCCTGAGAAGAATGGGAGGTGACACTACAGAAAAAGAGCAGGATGGATGAGCGGAACTTAGCACTAAAGGCCCCATTAAGGTTAGAAACATATATTTGCCAAGAAACAAACAAACAAACATAAAGTTGCATTGATCCTAATCTTAACAATTGTGTTATTTTTCTCTAGCAGTGTTTAGCAGCCTGGGGAGAAAAGGGGAGTTGGAATTTTACATTGATGAGGAGTTTGAATTTTACATGGTGAGCAAGCAGGTGGAATAATAAAAGCAAGAGTCAAGGGCTGACATAATGAGCCATAGTGTCTGTGTTACAGAGGGCGAAAGGGTGAATTTAGAAGAGAGATAATAATTAGGAAAAAATGAAGTTATTTCAACTATATCAAGGAATGGATATGGTCTGATTAGGAGAGTAAGAAGCTTGGGGGAATATATACTTGTGGACAGAGGGATATCAGAGGAGTAGGTATCAAAGATGAAATATGACAAGTTTCAAAATGTGGCCTTGGAAGTAAATGGCTAATGTAGAGTGGAGGGAAAATTAAAGAGGGATAGAGAAGGGAAAGACCAGGAGGTTGGATAGATATGATGACACTTGAAGGGGTACCTGGGTGGCTCAGTTGGTTAAGTGTCTGACTCTTCATTTCGGCTCAGGTCATGATCTCTTTGTTCATGAGACTGAGTCCTGCATATGGCTCTGCACTGACAGTGCAGAGCCTACTTGGGATTATCTATTAATTAATTAATTAATTAATCAATTAATTTTTTTAAAAAAGAAAAGAAACAAAATGATGGTACTTGTGTATAGATGAAGATAGTTATTTGGGTAGCAAATGTTTCACCAAATAAAAGGAAGTATTCAGGGAGGTAGAAAATGACAGAAGTAAGCAGTAATAGAGGATGGTGTACCTGGATGACACAAGCTTTAAAGAGGAAAAGTTTTCTACATAAGGGTGGAGAAAAAGTCAGTTGGAAGTGGCACTTGAGTCAAAGATAATACTGGCCTGTCCCCACTCCTACAGTTTGTGCCCATAGAAGAATAAGCAGTAAGTACTCAGAGTCACAGACTGCCCCCACACTAGGAGAGAGCCAGGACTCATTTGAGGGCTCCAGAAGGCACTGTGGAAAATGTCAATAGAGCGGGCAGTAGGACAGTGAATTCAGAGTGAGGTTTGGTGTGCAGGAAGCAAAGGTAGTTTGAGAATGATCAGAAATGAGATTTTGGATAGGATGACCAGAGAGGTCAGCATTGGGGGAGATACCAAAGAAAAGCAGAGACAAGAAACCTAATGGGATTGACCAATATCAAAGTTCTAAAGGAACTATGAGGAACATTTCCATGCCAACACAGACCCATGAACTGGGTGCCACGAAGGCTATGTGTCATCAGCTGTGTGCGCTCTCAACAGCATTCTGCAACTAAACTTCTTTGGCCCAGGATTTCAAAAGACCATGGGCTCAAGAGTCATAGTCTTGGGACTCTAATCTCATCTTAACTGTTTCTTAGCTGTGTGACTTCAAAGAAGTTAAATTACCTCCCCAAACTACCTCAATAAAATAAAGATAATAATAGTACTGATCTCACAGAGTGGTCAAAAAAGGATTAGAAGAGACACTATGTGTGAAATGCCTGGTATGTGATAGGCATTCGGTAAATTTTAGCTATATTTGCAAATGTTGGTGAAAAGTAATCCAGGCCTCTGCACTAAGCACCAGGCTTGTGTAGCCAACAGACTACTTTCCAATACCACTTGGATGTCTCATAGGCACCTTCAACTGCATAACACTTTATTTATGGTCTTCCTCACTTTCCCTTTATTCAGTCTCTTTTGTCCTCTTATTCCATTCCCCATTTCAATGAATGACACTTCTACCCCTCCTATTCTCCAAATAAAAAAAACTAGATATCATCCTTGATTCCTCCCTATGGAATAACTCTCTATATCAAACCCATCACCAAACCATGCCATTTTTCCCCACTAAATATCACTCAAATACATCCATCTCTCTCCATCTCCACTACCACAACTTTACTCCAAAAGACTGAGAATAATTCTGCATTCTTCTCTTTTCCTAATACCCTATACCAATTATGAACAAGTTCTTTCAATTCTTTTTTTCAATTATTTCGTAAATCTTTAATAGTGATATATATCATACATGGAGAAAAGTATATAAAGCACATGTACAATTTAAAAAATAATTACAAAGGGAATACCCATTAACAACCAGCCAGATAAGGATCTTAAGATTAACACAACAATCTGCATAACTTGAGCCACAGAACTCAGCAGGTATGCAGTGAGAAGTAGACTGGGAGAGAGAAAAACCACAGAAGATAGGGAGCTGTTTCTGCGGAGAGAGGACAGAGAAAGGGGGGCAGAGTATGGCACATTAAGAGAGTACAGGAAAGCGCTCTCCCCAAAAGTAGCTGGAGAGAAAGAAAAAGAATGAAAACATTCACAAAGGACTAAACAAGAAATCTGGTCCCCAAAACCATTGATGGGGAGAAAGGAGAGGGTTTCAATACCATCAGGACTCTACAAACAGGGGAGCACATACTCAGAAATTCTGGAGCTCAATATCTGGCAGTGCTCTGGTGGGGAGGAAGGGTGAACCCTCAGGAGCAGGCAACGAGGTCTGAGGAGTCCTTGGACAGCATGAAGAGAAGTGGTTCCCCTGCCTAGAGGGCATTTGGTAGAGGCCATATGGCCTCCCCACAGGCAAAGGTCCCAGCAGACCCTGGAGAATGGCCATGTTTGCTAGTATTGGAACAAAGATGCCAGAGTGCAATGAAACCTGGCACTGGCTGTGTGTTGTGATTTGCCATAGTCTCTGACCCTTTGCCATTGCACTGAATGTTCTCTAGGGCAAGCCAGCACCACCCATTACTCAGTGAGACCCTTCCCCCAGAGGGTCACAGTGGGTCCAAGCTGCAGGGTTCTCAGAAGTGAGGGGTTTCAAAACACAGCCCATCTGAGATAAAACTTGGGAGGGAGGTGACTTGGACATGGACAGTGTAGAAGTAAGGGGTGGATGGAAGCCTGAGACAAAGGAGGGGTGCTTGATTGCGGGTTGCTGAGAGCACAGAGTTCCTGTTCATTTTAGACCTGAGGCCATCTGCAGATTAAAAGTGAGGGATGGAGAACAATCTATCATGCTAATGGTTACCAAAAGAAAGCTGGAGTGGCCGTACTTATATCAGACAAACTACATTTTAAAATAAAGACTATAAAAAGAGATGAAGAAGGGCATTATATCATAATTAAGAGGTCTATCCACCAAAAGATCTAACAATTGTAAACATTTATGCCCCCAACATGGACACAAGTATATAAATCAATTAATCACAAACATAAAGAATCCCATTGATAATAATATCATAATAGTGGGGACTTCAACACCCCACTTACAGCAATAGACAGATATTCTAAGCAGAAAATCAATAAGGAAACAATGGCTTTGAATGACACACTGGACCAGATGGACTTAACAGATATATTCAGAACATTTCATCCTAAAGCAGCAGAATACACATTTTCCTGGGTGCACATGGAACATTTTCCAGAATAGATCACATACTGGGACACAACTCAGCCCTCAAGAAGTACTAAAAGATTGAGATCATATCGTGTATATTTTCAGACCACAACACTATGAAACTCGAAATCAACCACAAGAAAAAATTTGCAAAGACCATGAATACTTGGAGAATATCCTACTACAGAATGAATGGGTTAACCAATAAATTACAGAAGAAATTAAAAAGTACATGGAAGCAAATGAAAATGGAAACATGACAGCCCAAAATCTTTGGGATGCAACAAAGGCAATCATAAGAGGGATATATACAGCAATCCAGGCCTTCCTAAAGAAGGAAGAAAGGTCTCTGATACATAACCTAACCTTACACCTTAAAGAGTGGGGAAAAGAACAGAAAATAAAGCCAAAAACCAGCAGAAGACAGGAAATAATATAGATTACAGCAAAAATCAATGATATCAAAATAAAAAAAAAACAAACAGTAGAACCAATCAATGAAACCAGGAACTGGTTCTTTGAAAGAAAAAACATAATTTATAAACCCTTAGCCTAACTGATCAAAAAGAAAAAGGAAAGGACCCAAATAAGCAAAATCATGAATGAAAAAGAAGAAATCACAACCAATGCTGCAGAAAGACAATGATAAGAGAATATTATGAGCAATTATATGCCAATAAATTGGGCAATCTGGAAGAAATGGACGAATTCCTAGAACATATAAAGTACCAAAGCTGAAACAGGAAGAAATAGAAAATTTGAACAGACCCATAACCAGTAAAGAAATTGAATTAGTAATCAAAAATATCCCAAAAAACAAGAGTCCAGGACCAAATGGCTTTCCAGGAGAATTCTACCAAACATTAAAAGAAGATTTAACACCTATTCTTTTGAAGCTGTTCCAAAAAACAGAAATGGAAGGAAAACTACAAAACTCATTCTACGAGGCCAGGTTTACCTTGATTGATAAACCAAAATCCCCACTAAAAAGAATTACAGAACAATTTCCCTGATGAACATGGATGCAAAAATTGTCAATAAGATACTAGCCAACCAGATCCAAAAATACATTAAAATAATTATTCACAATGATCAAGTGGAATTTATACCTGGGATGCAGGGCTGGTTCAATATCCACAAATCAATCAATGTGATACATCACATTAATAAAAGAAAGAATAACAACCACATGATCCTCTCAATAAATGCAGAAAAAGCATTTGACAAAATACAGCATCCTTTCTTAAGGAATTAGGGATAGAAGGATCATACCTCAAGATCATAAAAGCCATATATGAAAGACCCACCACTAATATCATCCTCAATGGGGAAAAACTAAGAGCTTTCCCCCTAAGGTCAGGAACATGACAAGGATGTCCACTCTCACCACTGTTTTTCAACATAGTGTTGAAAGTCCTAGCCTCAGCAGACAACACAATGAAATAAAACACATCCAAATTGGCCAGGAGGAAGTCAAACTTTCACTCTTCGCAGATGACATGATACTCTATGTGGAAAATCCAAGATTCCACCAAAAAACTGCTAGATTCAGCAAAGTCCCAGGATATAAAATCAATGCACAGAAATCGGTTGCATCTCTATACACCAATAACGAAGCAGTAGAAGGAGAAATCAAGGAATCAATTTCTATTTACAATTGCACCAAAATCCATAAAATATGTAGGAACAAACCTAACCAAAGAGGTGAAAAATCTATACACTGAAAACTATAGAAAGCTTATGAAAGAAATTGAAGAAGACACAAAAAAATGGAAAAATATTCCATGCTCATGGATTGGAAGAACAAATATTGTTAAAATGCCATTACTACACAAATAAATCAACATATTCAATGTAATCCCTATCAAAATAACACCAGCATTTTTCACAGAGCTAGAACAAACAATCCTAAAATTTGTATGGAACCAGAAAAGACCCCGAATAGACAAAGCAATCTTGAAAAAGAAAACCAAAGCAGGAGGCATCACAATCCCGGACTTCAAGCTGTGTTACAAAGCTGTAATTATCAAGACAGTATGGTACTGGCACAAGAACAGACACTCAGATCAATGGAACAAAACAGAGAACCCAGAAATGGACCCACAAACGTATGGCCAACTAATCTTTGACAAAGCAGTAGAGAATATCCAGTGGAATAAAGATAGTCTCTTCAGCAAGTGGTGCTGGGAAAACTGGACAGCAACATGCAGAAGAATGAACCTGGACCACTTTCTTAAACCATACACAAAAATAAACTCAAAATGGATGAAAGACCTCAATGTAATACAGGAAGCCATCAAAATCCTTGAGGAGAAAGCAGGCAAAAACCTTTGACCTCAGCCGCAGCAACCTCTTATTCAACATGCCTCCGGAGGCAAGGGAAACAAAAGAAAAAATGAACTATTGGGACCTCATCAAGATAAAAAGATTCTTCATGGAGAAGGAAACAATCAGCAAAACTAAAAGACAATTGACAGAATGGGAGAAGATATTTGCAAATGGCGTATAGATAAAGGGTTAGTATCCAAAATCTGTAAAGAACTTATCAAACTCAATACCCAAAAAACAAATAATCCAGTGAAGAAATGGGCAAAAGACATGAATAGACACTTCTCCAAAGAAGACATCCAGATAGCTAACAGACACGTGAAAATATGCTCAACACCACTCATCATCAGAGAAATACAAATCAAAAGCACAATGAGATACCACCTCACACCTGTCAAATTAGCTAAAATTAATAACTCAGGCAACAACAGATGTTCGCAAGGATGAGGAGAAAGGTGAACCTTTTTGCACTGTTGGTGAGACTGCAAACTGGTGCAGCCACGGTGGAAAACAGTGTGGAGGTTCCTCAAAAAATTAAAAATAGAACTACCCTACTACCCAGCAATTGCACCACTAGGTATTTATCCAAAAAATACAGGTGTGCTGTTTCAAAGGGGCACATGCAACCCAATCATTATAGCAGCACTATCAAAATAGTCAAAGTATGGAAAGAGCCCAAATGTCCATTGATGGATGAATGGATAAAGAAGATGTGATATGTATGTATACACACACACACACACACACACACACACACACACACTAGAATATTACTCAGCAATAAAAAAGAATGAAATTTTGCCATTTGCAACAATGTGGATGGAACTAGAGGGTATTATGCTAAGTGAAATTAGTCAGTCAGAGAAAGACAAATACCATATGACTTCACTCATATGTGGAATTTAAGATACAAAACAGATGAACATAGGGGAAGGAAAGCAAAAATAATATACAATCAGGGAGGGGAACAAAAATTAAGAGATTCTTAAATACAGAGAACAAACTGAGTGTTGCTGGAGGGGTTGTGGTGGGAGGGCTATATGGGCAAGTGGAATTAAGGTGGACACGTTTTGGGGTGAACACTGGGTGTTATGCATAGGGGTTGAATCACTGGATTCTACTCCTGAAATCATTATTGCACTATATGCTAACTTGGATTTAAATTAAAAAAAAAAACACTAAGATAAGCATTACTAGTATTTTAGAAGTACTCCCACCCTATTCTTCCCCTAATTATATTATTTCTCTCTCCCCAAAGGTAATCACTATCTAGATTTTGAATAATAAAGCCCTTGCATTTATTCATTATTTTACTACCTGTGTAGGCACCCTTTAAAAATATAATTTAGTTTGGGGGCGCCTGGGTGGCTCAGTCAGTTGACCGACCAACTCTTGATTTTGGCCCAGGTCATGATCTCACAGTTCGTGAGACTGAGCCCTGCATCAGGCTCTGCACTCACAGTGCAGAGCCTGCTTGGGATTCTCTTTCTCCCTCTCTCTTCCTCTCCCCCCTCTCTCTGTCTCCCTCAAAAATAAACAAATAACTTAAAAATAAATAAATATATAATTTAGTTTCAACTATCTTTAAAGTTCACAGAAATGGAATCAAAGTACATATTCTTTGGTTACTTAACTTGTTTTATTCAACCAACATTAGAGAGATTCGTGTATGGTGGTGTGTGTAAATGTAGTGTGTTTACTTCCGTTGCTATATTGTATTCCACTGTATAAAAATACCACAATTGATTTGGTCCTTCTACTCTTGATGGACATTTGCATGTCTTATAGTTTTGGGCTATTACAAAAGTGCACCTATAAACATAAGATACCTTAGGGTACACACCTAGCACTTCAACTACTGGGTCATAATGTATGAAAATATTATATACGATAGTGACAAACTATTTCCAAAATGTTTACATTACAAATTTACATTCTTATTGGCTGTGTATGAGATTTGCCCCTTTTGGTATTTAGTTTTTGATATTTATTTTTACCATTTTTAACATTTTTGCCAACTTTACTGAAGTATACTTTACATAGCACAACATTGACCCATTATAAGTGTACAATTGCATGGTTTCAGTAAATTTATAGAGTTGTGTGACTATCAGAATAATCCAGTTCTACAACATTTCCATCACTTCAAAAAGTTACCTGATTGCCCTTTATAGCAAATCCTCACTCTCATCCTTAGCCTTAGACAGTATTCTTCTGCTTTGTCTCTATATTCTTGCCTTTTCTGAACATGTTATATAAATGGAATCATACAATACATAGTTGTTTCTATGACCTTTTTCTCTCACTTAGCATAATATTTTTGAGGTTTATTTATGGTATAGCATGTGTCAGCAACTTGTTTCCTTTAATTGCTTAATGATATTCCATTGTATGGATATATGCTGGAGAAAATAATCAGGAGGATGTGACCACCAGTTGACCTTTGACTGGATCCTGACAATCGGAGGTTTCTCACCCCTCCCCTGCCCTTGAAATGTACACTCTGCCTACCATTCCCATGGTGGGAACCATTCCAAGGACATAGCCTTGAGAGAGTCAGGTGTCATTGAAACCATCTGGACAGTATACATGACTGAACCCAGTAAAGGCCTCTATATAAACTTCTAAGATTCTGGAAGCAGGTACAGAGATCTACTTGTCTTGTGGCCACCCAATACAAGCCTTTTAAGTCAGTTCCCTTGCTTATTAAACCTGCGACCTACCAGTCTGGAGTGGTCTCCCTCCTTCAGTCTCTCCCTACCTTCCATGTACAGGGGCCAGTTTGTGAACCAACAGTATACCATTTTTTCTTCATTCCCTGGCTAATGGTCATTAGGATTATTTCACTATTGTGAATAGTTTTCACAGGCTGTCATGTGTCTGTATGGACAAATGTTTGCATTTCTCTTGGATGAATACTTATGCATGGGACTGCTGAGTCACATGGTAAATTTGCATTTAAATTTTTAAGGAATTGTCAATGGCTGTCCTATTTTATATCCTCACCAGTTCCAGTTTCTTAGTATTGCCTATTTTATTATAGCCATTCTAATGGGTGTTGTAGTGGTATGTCACTGAGGTTTTACTTTGCATTCTCTGAATGATTAATAATGTTGAGCATATTTTCATGTGCTTATTAACCATTCATACAACCTCTTTGGAGAAATGTTTATTAGGAACTTTGTCAATTTTTAAATTTTTTTAAATTTGAGTTATTTGCCTTCTATTCTTGAATTGCAAGAGTTCTTTACATTTTTTGAATATAAAACCTTTATCAAATATGTTGTTTGCAAAATCCCCCAGTCTATGGCTTATACTTTTACTTATTTAATTGTATCGTTTTTAATTAAAGTGTTTTTTTGAAACTTTTTTTTATGTTTTAGAGAGAGAGAGAGCACAAGTGGGGGAGAAGGGCAGAGGAGGAGAGAGAGAGAATCTCAAGCAGGCTCCATGCTCAGTGTGGAGCCCAACACAGGGCTCAATCCCACAACCCTGGGATCATGACCTAAGCCAAAATAAAGAGTCAGAAGCTCGATCGACCCATAAACTTATTATTTTGAAATAAGTGTAGGTTCACATGAAGTTGTAAGAAATAATACAGAGATCCCACTTTCTTCACAGGGTAATATCTTGCAAAAGTATACAATATCATGACCAGGATATTGACATTGATATGGTCAAGATACGGAACAGTGCCATCCCCAATGGGTCCCTCATGTTGCCCTTTTATAACCATACCCTACTCCCTCCCCATCTCCCTCTCTTACCCTTAACTCCTGTCAAATACCAATCTGTTCTCCATTTTTAGGTATTTTTCCTTTTAAGAATGTTACATGAATTAAATAATATAATATGTAGCTGTCAGGATTGGATTTTTTTCTTTTTTTCAGCTTTATGGAAGTATAATTAACAAATGAAGTTGTAACATTTAAAGGATACAATGTGATAGTTTGCTATAAGTATACATTGTGAGAGGATTCCCACCATCAAGTTAACTAACACATCTATCACATAACATATGAACTCTTTTTTTTTTTTTTTTTTTTTTTTTTTTTTTTGGTGAGAACACAAGGTCTACTCTCAGAAAATTTCAATTATACAATACAATATTATCAACTATAGTCACCATGTTATACATTAGATTCTCAGACCTTATTCATCTTATAACTGAAAATGTATACCCTATTACCAGCCTCTCCCTATTTCCTCCACCCCCTCAATTCCTGACAATCACCATTCTACTCTCTATTTCTATGAGTTTGAATTTTTTAAGATTCCACATATAAGTGATACCATGCAGTATTTGTATTTCCTCTTTGCAGCTTATTTCATTTAGCATAATGCCCACTAGATTCATCCATGTCATTACAAATGGCAGAATTTCCTTCATTTTTAAGGCTGAATGATATTCCTTTGTGTATATATCCCATGTTTTCTTTATCCATTCATCCACTGATGGACACTCAGATTGTTTTCACACCTGGGCTACTGTAAATAATATTACAATGAAATGTAGCATTGGGAGTACAGATGGGAGTACAGATATCTCTTTGATATAGTGATTTTGTTTCCTTTGGATATATACCCAGGAGTGGTATTGCTACATAATATAGTAGTTCTATTTTTAAATTTTTTGAGGAACCTCCATACTGTTTTCTATAGTGGCTGTAAAAGTTTATGTTTTGCCAAGAGTGTACAAGTATTCCCTTTTCTCCACATCCTCATTAGCATTTATCTCTTGTCTTTTTGATAATAGACATCCTAATAGGTGTGATGTGATACCTCATTGTGGTTTTGATTTGTGTTTCCCTGATGAGTGACGTTGAGCACCTTTAATTTACCCATTGGCCATTTTGACGTCTTCTCAGGAAAAATGTCTATTCAGGTCCTTTGTTCATTTTTAAGTTGTATCATTTGGCTTTTTGCTATTGAGATTAATGAGTTCGGGTATGTTTTATACATTAACTCCTTACTGAATATGTAGTTTGCAAATATTTCTCCCATTTCATAAGTTGTCTTTTCATTATGTTTATGTTTCCTTTGCTGTGCAGAAGCTTTTTAGTTTGAAGGAGCCCACTTCTTTGTTTTTGCTTTTGTTGCCTTTGCTTTTGGTGTCAAACCCAAAAAATAATTGCCAAGGCCAATCTCAAGTTGTTTAACCTCTATATTTTGTTCTAGGAGTTTTACGGTTTCAGGTCTTATGTTCAAGACTTTAATTCATTTTGAGTTGATTTTTGTGTATGGTGTAAGATAGGAGTCTAGTTTCATTCTTTTGCATGTGGATATCCATTTTTCCCAGCACCATTTTTTGGAGACTATTCTTTCCCCCATTGTATATTCTTGGCTATTTTGTAAAAAATTAATTGACTATATATACATGGATTTATTTCTGGGCTCTCTATTCTGTTCTATTGATATATGTGTCAGTCTGTGTGCCAACACCACACTGTTTTGATTACTCCAGCTTTGTAATGTAGTTTGAAATCAGGAAGTATGATGCCTTCACCATTGTTGTCCTTTAGCAAAATTGCTTTGGCTATTCAGTGTCTTTATGGTTCCATATGAATTTTAGGATTGTTTTTTCTATTTCTGTGAAAAATGCTATTAGAATTTTGATTGGTATTGCATTTAATCTGTAGATCACTTTGGTAGTGTGGACATTTTAACAATATTAATTCTTCCAACCCATGAGCATGGCATATATTTTCATTTATTTGTGTCTTCAATTTCTTTCCTGTCTTATAGTCTGCAGTGTATAAGTCTTTCACCCCCTTAATTTAATTTATTCCTAAACATTTTATTCTTTCTGATGCAATTATAAATGGGAGTATTTTCCTAATTTCTCTCTCTCTTAGTTCATGGTTAGTGTGTAGAAACACAATTGAATTTTGTATATTCATTGTGCATCCTACAACTTTACTAAACTTGCTTATTAGTTCTAATGGTTATTTGGTGGAGTCTTTAAGGTTTTCTATAAAATGCCATGTTATCTGTAAAAAGGGACAATTTTACTTCTTCCTTTCAAATTTGGATGCCTTTTATTTCTTCTTCATGCCTAATTTCTCTGGCTAGGATTCCAGTACCATATTGAATAAAAGTAGTGAGAGCAAGTATCCTTGTCTTGTTCCTGATCTTAGAGGAAAAGCTCTCAGTTTTTCACCACTGAATATGCTGTTAGCTGAGGGCTTATCTTATATGGCCTTTATGTTGATGTACATTCTATATTCAATTTGTTGAGACTTTTTAACATCAATGGATGTTGAAATTTGTCAAATGTTTTTTCTGCACCTATTGAGATGATCATAGGATTTTTAACCTTTATTTTCCTAATGTGTTCTATCACATTGATTGATTTGCATACGTTGAACCATCCTTGCTTCTGATGACTAAATCTCAATTGATCATGGTGTATAATCCTTTTAGTGTATTGTTTCATTCAGTTTGCTAATGTTTTGTTTAGAATTTTTGCATCTCCGTTTATCAGGAATATTGGCCTCTAGTTTTCGTGTCTTGTAGTGTCCTTGTCTGACTTTGGTATCAGGGTAATACTGGCCTCATAGAATGAATTTGGAAGTTTTCCTTACTTGATTTGTTTTGCAAAAGCTTTAGAAGAATAGATATTAACCTTTCTTTAAATGCTTTGTACAATTTACCTGTGAAGCCATCTGGTCCTGGACTTTTGTTTGTTAAGAGTTTTTTGATTACCTATTCAATTTTGTTACCAGTAATTGGGCTGTTCAAATTTTCTATTTCTTATTTTTTTTTTATTTTATTTTTTCAACGTTTATTTATTTTTGGGACAGAGAGAGACAGAGCATGAACGGGGGAGGGGCAGAGAGAGAGGGAGACACAGAATCGGAAACAGGCTCCAGGCTCTGAGCCATCAGCCCAGAGCCCGACGCCGGGCTCGAACTCACGGACCGCGAGATCGTGACCTGGCTGAAGTCGGACGCTCAACCGACTGCGCCACCCAGGCGCCCCTCAAATTTTCTATTTCTTTATGATGCAGTCTTGGAAGATTGACAAGCTGATTTGACCCTGGACCCTCACGCAGCAGTTTAGTCAAACCCCTTCCAGGGAGAAACTAGAAGATGGATGAATTTCGTGTGTTCCCTCCACAGAGGAGGGGGGCGCTCCTGCACCTGTTTACAAACTGTTTTTATTTTATTGGCTTTTAGAGCTAGATGATTTGGGGGCCCATCCCTCAGTTGGAAGCCATAAAAATTATGGCAGTAGATGTGCAGACAATCTCCTTCCAGGGAGATACTAGCAACTTGGTTTTACTGTTGTAGACAGCCAGAAGGAGGAAGTGGGGGAAGTGCCCACCAGCATTTTTGGACTCCAAGGAGGATTGCAGTCATCATCTAGCTGCATGCTAATTAGAAGCTCAGGCAGCAACTTGGTATGCTAGTGAAACCCTTTTTAGGGAAAGATGGAGAGATGGGCATTTTTGCCTGCTCCCTCTGCACAGAACCTTGGAGGATTACAACAGTGAGTGCTGGCATGCCAATAAGAACCGCTTCTTTATTTGCCATGTTCTGGGGACTCATGAACAGAAGTCCCACTGACTTTTAGAACTGGGTGTTTTGGGAGCCCATCCCTCAAGTGGAAGTCTTAAAAGTTAGGGCACTAGATGTGTGGTCCAAACCTTCTGTTCCTCAGGGAGGAGTGGTGAGATTGGAATTCCCTCCCAATTTTATGGCCCTGCTGTGGGAGTGTGGTTTATAACAAGAGTGTATCTCAGCCTCTCCTATGTTTCAATGTTGGTATTTTCTCAGTTGCCCAATGTTTAGTAGTCACTTAGTTAGCTTTTGGATTTCTCTCAGAGGGAATTGCTCCATATATAGCTATACTTTCAATGCATCCATGGAAGGAGGGAAATTCAGGAGCCTCCTATGTTGCCACCTTGGTCTGGAATCCTCCTGGACTGGGTTTTTTACTCAGCATAAGTCCTTCCAGTTTCATCCAACTAGATGTATGTATTAATTGTCCATTCCTTTCCATTGCTAAGTAGTAATCCATGGTGTGGATGTACCACAATCTGGTTAATCATTTATCTGTTGAAGAACATTTGGGTTATTACAGTTTGTGGCTAGTAAAAATAAAGCTGCTATAAGAACTTATACAAGTAAACACCAAAAAAAAATCCAATTAAAAATGGGCAGAAGACATGAATAGACACTTTTCCAAAGAAGACATCCAGATGGCTAATAGACACATGAAAAGATGCTCAACATCACTCATCATCAGAGAAACACAAATCCAAATTACAATGAGATATCACTTAACACCTGTCTGAATAGCTAAAATCAAAAACATAAAAAATAACAAGGGTTGATGAGGCTATGGAGAAAAAATAACCTTCGTGTACTATTGGTGGGAATGCAAACTGCTGCAGCCACTGGGAAAAACAGTATGGAGGTTCCCAAAAAAATTAAAAATAAAATTAACCTATGATCCAGTAATTCCACTAGTGGGTATTTACCCAAAGAAAATGAAAACACTAATTCAAAAATATATACACACTCCTATGTTTGTCACACCATTTTTTATAATAGCCAAGATGTAGAAGCAACCCAAGTGCCCATCCATACATGAATGGATAAAGAAGATGTAATACACACATTGGAATATTACTCAACCATTAAAAGGATAAAATCTTGTCATTTGCAACAACATGGATAGATCTAGAGGGTATAATGCAGGTGAAATAAGCCAGAGAAAGACAAATACCATATGATTTCACTCATATGTGGAATTTAAGAAACAAAACAAAGGAAAAAAAAGAGAAACTAAAAAACAGATTCTTAAATATAGAGAACAAACTAGTGATTGATAGAGAGGAGGTCGGGGGGGAATGGGTAAAATAGGTGAAGTGGATTAAGAGTACCTTTATTGTGATGAGCACTGAGTAATGTATAGAATTGTTGAATCATTATATTGTACATGTGAAACTAATATAGCACTGTACATTAATTATACTTGAATAGAAAATATAGGCCACCTAGGACCCTGGGTGACTCAGTCGGTTAAGTGTTCAGCTGTTGATTTTGGCTCAGGTCATGATCTCATGGTTTGTGAGACTGAGCCCCATGTCGGACTCTGCACTGACAGCACGGAGCTTGCATGGGATTCTCTCTCTCCCTCTCTCTCTGACCCCCCCCCCCGTCAAAATAAATAAATAAACATTTTTAAAATGTAGGCCACCAATAAGTAAGTAAATTAATAGATAAATTGATAAATCGATAAATAAATAAATAAGTAAATAAATAAAGTTGTTAACATTTATGTATAGGTTTTTGTGTGACATAAATTTTTATTTCTCTGAAAGAAATGGCCAAAAATACAATTGCTTACTGATGTTTTTTAAAGTACAAATATTCTTAATTTGTTGAAGTACATTTATCAACTTTTTAACGGAATATTTATTTATTTATTCTTGAGAGAAAGAGAGAGACAGAGACAGAGAGAAAGAATCCCAAGCAGACTCTGCACTGTCTGCACAGAGCCCAATGAGGGGCTCAAACTCACAAACTGTGAGATCATGACCTGAACTAAAATCAAGAGTCAGACATTTAACCAACTGAACCACCCAGATGCCCCCATTTATCAACTTTTTTATGCATTTGCTTTTGATATTGTACCTAAGAAATCAAATTCATGAGTTCTCAAGACCATATTTTCTCCTATGTTTTTTTCTAAAATTTCTACAATTTTAGCTCTTACATTTAGTTTGATTATCCATTTTGAGTGGGTTTTTGCATATGGACCATGATGGGGTCCAAGTTCATTCTTTTTGCAACTGGATATTCAATTATCCCAACATCACTTGTTAAAAAGACAATTTTTTCCACTTACCTGTCTTTTCCACTTGTCCACTTACTTCTACATCTTTGTAGAAAATCAGCTGACCATAGTGTAAAGGTTTCTTTTTGGACCCTCAATTCTGTTCTTTTGAGCTATAAATCTATTATTGTGCTATCACCATACTGTCTTGCTAACTGTAACTTTATAGTAAACTTTGAAATTTAGTAATGTATTTCTCAAATTTTGTCTTTCTTTTTCAAAATTCTTTTGGCTTTTCTAGGTCTTTGCATATCCAAATAAATTTATGATATATTTATCAGTTTCTACAAAAAGGGCCTGCTAAGATTTTGATAGGGATTGCAGTGATTTATAGATCAATTTAGTGAAAATGGCCTTGACAACATTGCATATTCCAATCTATGAACATGAACCGTCTGTCCATGTATTTAGGTTTTCTTTAATTTCTACCGACAATATTTTTAGTTATTATTGTATAGATCTTTCACTTCTTTTGCTAAATGTATTCCTAAATGTTTTTTGATACTATTGTGAATGGGATTATTTTCTTTTTTTTTTTTTTTTTAATTTTTTTTTTCAACATTTATTTATTTTTGGGACAGAGAGAGACCGAGCATGAACGGGGGAGGGTCAGAGAGAGAGAGAGAGGGAGACACAGAATCGGAAGCAGGCTCCAGGCTCTGAGCCGTCAGCCCAGAGCCTGACGCGGGGCTCGAACTCACGGACCGCGAGATCGTGACCTGGCTGAAGTCGGACGCCTAACCGACTGCGCCACCCAGGCGCCCCTGGGATTATTTTCTTAATTTCAATATCTTATGGTTTATTGTTAGTATGTAGCAATACAATTGACTTTTGTACATTGATCTTGTATCATACAACCTTGCTAAACTCATTTATTAATTCTAATATATGTTTAGTGGGTTCCTTGGGATTTTCTACATCATGCAATCTGTGAATAAGAGTGGTTTTAATTCTTCCATTCCAATCTTGATTCATTTTATTTATTCATTCATTTATTTATTTATATTTATTTTTGCCTTATTTCACTAGTTAGATATTCCAGTACAATGCTAAAAGAAGTAGTGCAACCAGACATCTTTGCCTTGTTCCCAAAATTATGGGGAAAGATTCAGTTTTCACTGTTAAGTATGATGTTACCTGGATGGATTTTTTTTGTAGATACTCTTTTTTAGGTTGAAGAAGTTCTCTTTGATTTCTGGTTTGTTGCATCATAAATGGATGTTAGCTTTTGTCAAATTCTTTTTTTGTTTGTTTGTTTGCATCTCTTGAGATGATTATGTGTCTTTTTTCTTTATTATATTAATAAAGTATATTACATTAATTGAGTCTCAGATATTAAACCACTCTAGCATTACTAGACTAAATCTCATTTGTGTCATGGTGTATAATCCTTTTTATATGTTACCGAATTTGGTTTGCTAATTATATTAGTTTTCTATTGCTGCATAACAAATTACCACAAACTCAGCAGCTTAAAACAACACCCATTTATTTATTAGCTCACAATCCTGAAGTCAGAACCCTGGCATGCCATGACTGGGTTCTCTGCTCAGGGTCTCACAGGCTAAAATCAAGGTATCAGTCAAATGGAGTCTCACCTAGAAGGTCTGGGTAAAAATATGCTTCCAAACTCATTCTTGTTGGTAGAATTGAGTTCTTTGTCATTGTAGGACGGAGACACTTGTTTTCTTTTTGACTAACATCTGGGGGCTGCTCTGAGCAACTAGATGTTGCTGATATCCTTGCTCTCTCCATTTTCAAGTAGCAATAGCATATCACATCCTTGTCATGTCTCAAATTTCTGACTTGCCCTTCTGAGACCAGCCAGAGAAATCTCACTACTTTTAAGGGGTATATGTTAGTAAGTCAGACCCACGTGAATCATTTCCCTATCAGTCAACTGATTTAGGACCTTAGTTACATCTGCAAAATCCCCTCACAGCAATACCTAGATCAGTTTTTGATTAAATACCTGAGAAAAGATGTGTGGACACATAGAGCCAGGAATCTTGTACCACATTAGAATTCTATCATCCTAATATTTTGTTAAGTGTATTTGCATCTCTGTTCATGAATGATATTGGCTTGTACTTTCACTGGGATAGCTTTGACTTTGATGTCAGAAAATACTGGCCTCATAGAAGAAGTTGGGAAATGACCATTTTTCCTTTATTTCTGAAAGTGTTTGTCAATTATTGTTATTATTTTGTCTTTAAATATTTGATAGTAAAGCCATCTAGACATGGACTTTTCCTCTTTGAAAAAATTTAAATATTATTTCATTTTCTTTGTTATTGGTCAATTCATAATTTCTATTTCTTCCTGAATCAGCTTCATTACTTTGTGTCTTTCTAGAAATCTGTCCATTTACTATAAGTTGACCAATTTGTTGACACAAAATTGTTTATAATACCACATGTATGGGATTTAATAGTGTCCTCCCAAAATTCATGTCCATCCAGAACCTCAGAATATGATTGGGAAATAAGATCTTTACAGATGTAATTAGTTTAAAATGAGGTCATATTAGATTATGACCATTTGGATCCCAAATACAAAGACCAGTGTCCTTATCAGGCCATGTAAAGAGACAGAGTAGAAACACACATAGTGGAAAAAGCCTTGTGAAGACAGAGATTGTAGTTATGCCACACCCATGGAATGACAAAGATTGCCAACAACCAGAGGCATCTGGGTGGCTCAGTTAGTTAAGCACCAGCTCTTGATTTCGGCTCAGGTCATGATCTCACAGTTTGTGAGATTGAGCTCTGTGTCAGGCTCCATGCTAGCAACTGGGCCCTGCTTCGTATTCTCTCTCTCTTTCTTTCTCTCTCTGCCCCTCCCCTGTTTGCACTCTCTCTATCTCTCTCTTTCAAAATAAATAAACATTAAAAAAAATGATTGCTAACAACCACCAGAAGCTGGAAGAGACATGAAAAATTCTCTCCTAGAGCTTTTAGACAAAGTGTGGTTCTGCCAACACCTTGATGTTAGATTTCTGGCCTCCAGAACTGTGAGACAATAAATTTGTGTTGTTTTAAGCCACCCAGTTTTTGGTAATTTGTTACAGTAGCACTAGGAAACTAATACATCTCCTTATAGTTCTTTTAATTTCTGTAGGGTCAGTAGAGGTTTTTTTCTTTCATTCCTGACTTGGTAGTTTGTCTTTCCTTCTTTTTTGGCAGCCAATGTAGCTAACGATTTGTTAATTTTGTTGATCTTTTCAAAGATCAACTTTTGCCTTTACTAATTTTTTTCTTTTCTTTTTGTTTTCTATTTCATTGGTTTCCATCACATCATTGTTATTTCCTTCTGCTTACCTTGAGTTTAGTTTGATCCATTTTTGTTTTGTTTTGTCTTGATATTTATGGTAGAAGTTTTGATTGTTGATTTGACTCCTTTTTTTCTGACATATTTTCTGATATAGGCTTTTAAAGCTATAATTTTCCCATGAAGCCTTGCTTTTAGTAACTTCGCATAAATTTTGGTATGTTGTGTTTTCCATTCAATTCAAAATACATTCCACTTTTCTTTGTGATTTCTTCTTTTGCCCATAAGTTATTTGGAAGTGTGATATTAATTTACAAATATTTGTGGATTTCCAAGATTTCCTTCTTTTGTTGATTTCTAATTTAATTGTGTTGTAATCAGGTAACATTTTGTATGATTTCAACCCTTTCCAATTTATTACGACTTGTTTTATGGGCTTGTGTATTCTATTTTGAAGAATATTCCATGTGTGCTTGATAAGAATATATATTCTGGAATTATTGAGTGGAGTTGGTTGATAGTGCCCAAGTCTTCTATCATACTAATTTTCTGTCTAGATGTTCTATAACTATTGAGCGTATTGAAATCTCCAACTGCAATTGCCAAACTGTCTATTTCTCCTGAGTCTCTGTTTTTAGGTCCATATATATTTATAATTGCTATACCTTCCTTACGTATTCACTGTCTTATAATTCTGAACTGTTTGTCCGTGCTCTCTAACATTTCTTAAAGTCTATTTTGTTTGATATTAATCTTTCATTTTCAACCAGTTTGTGTCTGAATCTGAACTGTGCCTCTTGTAAACAGCATATATTTGGATATTTTTTAAAAATCCAGTCTGACTATCTCTATGTTTTGTTTAGGGTATTTAGACTATTTCCATTTAATTTCTTATTATAGTGTAATTGCATTTGCCATTCTCAGTTTGTTTTCTGTTTTTAAATTTTTATTTATTTAAATTCAAGTTAGTTAACATACAATGTAGTATTGGTTTCAGGAGTAAAACCTGGTGATTCATCACTTACATATAACACCCAGTGCTCATCCAAACAAGTGCCCTCCTTAATACCCATCATCCATTTAGCCCATACCCCTATCCACCTCCCCTCCAGCAACCCTCAGTTTGTTCTCTGTATTTAAGAGTCTCTTATAGTTTGCCTCCCTCTCTGTTTTTTATCTTATTTTTCCTTCCCTTCCTCTATGTTCATCTATTTTGTTTCTTTTTTTATTTTTTAAACATTTATTTATTGTTGAGATACAGAGCATGATCAGGGGAGGGACAGAAAGAGAGGGAGACAGAATCTGAAGCAGGCTTCAGGCTCAGAGCTGTCAGCACAAAGCCTGACATGGGGCTCGAACCCACATACTGTGAGATCATGACCTGAGCCAAAGTCGGATGCTCAACCAACTGAGCCACCCAGGCACCCATTTTGTTTCTTAAATTCCACACATGAGTGGTATCATATGAGATTTGCATTTCTCTGCTTATTTTGCTTAGCATAATATACTCCATTTCCATCCACGTTGTTGCAAATGGCAAGACTTCATTCTTTTTGATTGCTGAGCAATATTCCATTGTGTGTGTGTGCGCGCGCGTGTGTGGGTATGTATGTATACACATATATATCTTGTTCTTTCTCCATCCATCAGTCAATGGACATTTGTGCTCTTTCCATACTTTGCCTATGGTTGACAGTGCTGCTATAAACATTGGGGTACATGTGCCCCTTAGAATCAGCATTTTTGTATACTTTGGATAAATACCTAGTAGTGCAATTGCTGGGTGATATGGTAGTTCTATTTTTAAGTTTTTGAGGAACCTCCATGCTATTTTCCACAGGAGCTGCACCAGTTTGCAGACTCACCAACAGTGCAAAAGGGTTCCCCTTTCTCCTCATCCTCGCCAAAATCTATTGTTGCCTGAGTTGTTAATTTTAGCCATTCTGACAGGTGTAGGGTGGTATCTCATTTTAGTTTTGATTTGTCTTTCTCTGATGATGAGTAATGTTGAGCATATTTTCATGTGTCTATTAGCCATCTGGATGTCTTCTTTGGAAAAGTGTCTATTCATGCCTTTTGCCCATTTATTTACTGGATTATTTGTGGGGTTTTCTGGGGGGGGGGTATTGAGTTTGACGTGTTCTTTATAGATTTTGGAGACTAACCCTTTACCTGATATGTCATTTGCAAATATCCTCTCCTATTCCAAAGGTTGCCTTTTAGTTTTGTTGATTCTTTCCTTCACTGTGCAAAAGTTTTTTATCTTGATGAGGTCCCAATAGTTCATTTTTGCCTTTGTTTCCCTTGCCTCCAGAGACGTGTTCAGTAAAAAGCTGCTGCGGCCAAGGTCAAAGAGGTTTTTGCCTGCTTTCTCCTCGAGGATTTTGATGGCTTCCTATCTTACATTTAGGTCTCTCATCCATTTTGAATTTATTTTTGTGTATGGTGTAAGAAAGTGGTCCAGGTTCGTTCTTCTGCATGTGGCTGTGCAGTTTTCCCAGCACCATTTGCTGAAGAGACTGTCTTTTTTCCATTGGATATGCTTTCCAATTAGTTGAAGATTAGTTGGCCATACATTTGTGGGTCCATTTCTTATGATTCCTGTCTTTGCTGTTCTTCATTGACTGGCTTCTTTTGGGTCAAATAAGCATTTTTAATGTACCATTTTAATTACTCTGCCAAATTTTGTATTCTATTTTTTGTTGTTTTGTTAGTGGGTGCTTTAGGGATTACAATATTTATCACGATCTACTAATTTATCATGATCTGTTTCAAATAATCACTAAATTCAGATAAAGTAGAGAAACTTTGCTCCAATATAAATCAGTTCACTCCTTTCACCTTAGTGCTATTATTGCTGTATGTTATTACATCTCTGCATATTTTAAGTCCAGTAATATAATATTATAATTACTGCTTTATGTGATCTTATGTGTCTTAGATAAGGGAATAAATGAGAAAAATATAGTTTTTTATTACCCCACATACTTACCATTTGTGGCAGATGTCATTTCTCCATTTGGATTTGAGTGTACCACCTGTCACTTCCTTTCAACCTGAAGGATCTTCTTAAGCCCTTAAATCTTTAAGGATATCTTTTTTTTTACTTTTAGAACTTCTTGTAAGGGTGTGTGCTAACAAAAATTTATGTTAAGGTACCCTGGGTGGCTCAGGTGGTTAAGTGTCCGACTTTGGCTCAGGTCATGATTTCACAGTTTGTGGGTTCAAGCCCTGCAACAGGCTCTGTGCTGATAGCTCAGAGCCTGGAGCATGCTTTGGATTCTGTGTCTCCCTCTCTCTCTGCCCCTCCCCCACTTGTGCTAGATCTCTCTCTGTCTCTCAAAAATAAATAAACATTAAAAAATTAAAACAGGGGCGCCTGGGTGGCGCAGTCGGTTAAGCGTCCGACTTCAGCCAGGTCACGATCTCGCGGTCCGTGAGTTCGAGCCCCGCGTCGGGCTCTGGGCTGATGGCTCAGAGCCTGGAGCCTGTTTCCGATTCTGTGTCTCCCTCTCTCTCTGCCCCTCCCCCGTTCATGCTCTGTCTCTCTCTGTCCCAAAAATAAATAAACGTTGAAAAAAAAAATTAAAAAAAAAAAATTAAAACAAAAACAAAAAGTTATCTTAATGTTTATCTGGAAATGTCTTCATTTTGTCTTTGTTTTTGAATGATATTTTTATAATAAATAAAATTCTTCTCATTAAATAGATTTTCTTTTAGGGGCACTCAGTCAGTTGACCTTCCAACTCTTGGTTTTGGCTCAGTCATGATCTCAGTGTTCGTGGGATCGAGCCCCATGTCAGGCTCTGGGCTGACAGTATAGATCCTGCGTTGGATTCTCTCTCTCCCTGTCTCTGCCCCTCTCCCACCCATGCTTGCTCTCTCTCCTCTGTCTCTGTCTCTGTCTCTGTCTCTGACTCTCTTCTGAAATAAATAAACTTAAACAGATTTTCCTTTTTCTTTGAGTATTTTGGAGAAAGGCAAAAATTGTATTGATACTTCCCTACACATAATGAGTTTTTATTATCTTGCTGCCTTCACAGTTTTCTCTTTGTCCTTAGCTTTTAACAGTTTGACTAGATAGCTGGGAGTTGTGGTTGCTCCACGTTGTCTCTAGTAATTCATGTTGCCTGCCATTTTCAACTTAACTATTGCATGTGATTTTTAATTTGCATTTCTCTGGTGAATAATGGAGATATGCACTTTTCCATATGTATATTGCCACTTCTTAAAAGGGGAAAAAACAATTTGACTATAATGTGTCTTGGTGTGGATCTCTTTGTATTTTTCCTACTTGGGATTTTATTTAGGTTCTTGGGTATGTGTGTTAATATTTTTTTTTCAACTCTGGGAAGGTTTGGGCCATTATTTCTTCAAATATTTTTTGCCCCTTCCCCTTTCTACTCTTTTTCTGCTCCTATATCTCTCTACTCCCATTACATGTGTGTTCATAGGCTTAATGTTGTACCACAGGTCTCTGCTCATTTTTTTTCCAATCCTTTCCCTTCTATTGTTTGTATTGGATAATTTATACATCTTCAACTCCACTGATTCTTCTGTCATCTAAAATCTGTTCTTAAGCCCCTACAATACATTTTTCATTTTAGTTATTATACATTTCAACTTCAGAATTACCATTTGTTTCTTTCATTTCTATCTCCTTATTGAGAATCTCTATTTGTTGCTTTATTGTTGTCATACTCACATTTAATTCTTTTAACATGGTTTCCTTTAGTTCAGTACATATTTATAATACATGCTTTATATTCTTTGCTAACTTCAACCTCTGGAGACACTCAGATATAGTTTCCAATGATGTATATTTTTCAGGGTTGTGGGTCACACTTTCTTGTTTATTTGTAAGTTTCATAGTTTTTTTTTCCTTGAAAACTGGATATTTTAGATAAATTTTGTAGCCACTCTATAGTCTGATATTTTTCTCCTGAATGTTTTTGTTGTTTTGCTCATTTGTTTTTCTCTTTGTTTAGTAACTTGCCTGGACTAAATCTGTTAAATCTGTCACCCTTGCATTGTGCAAGGGTATGGTCACTGATGTCTCTGCTCAGTTGTTTTAAATATTCTTGCTTTTTTTATTTTTAAGCCTTGCTTCCTAGAGGTTGCTTCTTTATATGTACAGCTTAGTGGTCAGAGGTACTACTCGAACACCCAAGCCAGTATCATCTGTGGATCTGTGCCTTGGTAGGAGATTTCACTCAAAGTTCAGACTGTTTTCAGCTCTGCCTGTAGTTTTATTTTCTGCCAGGCCCTTTTGAATCTCCTATAAGCATGTGTGAAGCCTGAGTTGGCTAATACTGTGTGACTAGTGTGGGGTCCGTTGAGGTCTTTGCTGCAAATGTGAGCAGCCTCAGCTAGGAATAGGCTGTTAGCTACAACTACAACCAAAACCTCAAGCTAGTAGAGTCAAGTTATTGGCCTTCTTCCATTGGCCAACCTCCTAGAAGTCAATTCTACTGACAGTAATGCTAAGCATGGGCATTGCTCTCTTTTCAAAATAGAGCGAGCCCTGCCCCTCATCCTTGATAGAGAAGAACCTCCACACCGATGGAGCTGAGGTGGGATAGGTGCGTCCCTAGGCCAGAACGCCACAGACACCCCCTTTTCTTACCCAAAGCTCAGCAGTTTTTCAAGTATAAATGCCTCTCTCTCAGAATGTTGCATGCCTTTGCTTAATTTCCAGAATGCAAAACTGATTGTTTTTATCATTTTGTCCAGCTTTAGAATTGCCTTTTGGGGAATGGATTTGCCTATCTTTTCACCTAGCCAGAGCCTCAAATCTTGCTCCTGACAGACTTTAAAGTTTTTTGCCAGTCAAATGGGTATTTAGTAGTTTTTCATTATGGTTTTAATTTACCTTCTCCTGATTATTAATCAAGTTGAGCACTTTTTCATGTTTATTGGCTATTTGAATTTCTTCTTTTATCAACTGCCTGTTTGAGTCTCCTGTTTATTTTTCTATTAGGTTGTCTGTCTTTTTATTTCTGAATTTTGAAAGTTCTTTATATATTCTGGATATGAGTTTCTGTAGTTGATTTATAAATGTACCAAAATCTTCTTAACCTTTGTAGCCAGTCTTTTAACTACTCTCTTACACTATCTCTTGATTAAAAGTTCTTAATTTTAATGTAGTTCAATTTTTATTAATATTTTCCTTTGTGCTTACTACTTTTTTTCTTGTTTTCTAAACCTCTTTTACCCTGAGGTTATGAAATATCTTCCTTTGTTAACTTATAAACATTTTGCCTTTCCCATTTAGGTATTTTTTCTTCTCAGAGTTGATTTTTACATACAGTGTGTTGTAGGCATCAGTTTTCTTCCCAACTTTTTTAACATTATTAATTGAAAAATGCATACTTGTCATGCCATTTCAGTTTTACATGAAGCATCAATTTATGTATGTGTCTCTGTGTATATCTCTGGACTCTACTCCCTTCTGGGTTATTTATTTATCCCCATGAAAATAACACCTTAGTTGCTAAGTTTTATAAAAAGTTTTAATTTTACTAAAACTGTAGATTGACTTGGGGAAGAATTGTTATCTTTTATATATTGAAATTACATCTGATTGTTTTTCCTTGGATTTGTCAAGGTGGCAGAATTACATCAATTTATTTTCTTGTGTTAAGCTAACTTGCATTCCTAAAATGAACCCAACTTGTTCATTACATTTCATTATATTTTAAAACATTGCTGGTTTCAATTTTCTACTATTTTTCTCATGATTTTTGCACCAATGTTCATGAATGAGATTGGCCTGTACAGATCTTCCTTGACTTACAGTGGGATTATATCCCAATAAACCCAATGTGAGTTGAAAATATTGTAAGTCAAAAATGCATTTAATGCACCTAATCTACAGAATATCATAGCTTATCCTAGCTTACCTTAAATATGTTCATAACACTTACATGAACCTACAGTGGGCAAATCATACAACACAAAGCCTATTTTATAATAAAGTGTTGAATACCTCCTGTAATTTATTGAATACTGTACTGGAAGTGACAAACAGAATGTATGTGTGGGTATAGAATGGTTGTTAAGTGTAGGAGTTATTTACCCTTGTGATCACTGTGGCTGACTGGCAGCTGTAGCTCAGTGCTGCTGCCCAGCATTACAAGAGAGTGTCACACCACATATCACTAGTCAGGGAAAAAGTCATAATTCAAAATTCAAAGTATGATTTCTACTGAATTTGTGTCACTTTTACACCATTGCAAAGTAGAAAAATAATAAGCTAAACCATCATAAGTCATGGAACATTTGTAATTATTTCATAGTTCTTGGTTTTTGTTATCAAGATTAAGCTAGCTTCATAAAATGAATTGGAAAGTGTCCTCTTTTCCTATTCTCTGGATATGTTTGTGCAAGTTTGGTATTATTTCATTTTTGAACAATTGGTAAAACTCACCGATAAGGCCATCTGTACTTGGAGTTTTTCTTCACAGGAAGATTTTTAATGACAGATTCAATGTGTTTAATGCTTATTAAAAAATTCAGGTTTTCTGTTCCTTCTCGAGTCAGTTTTGGTAACATGTCTTTTTACCTCCACTCTAGCTCTTCTAAAACCATCTTCTACATGATCAGCTGATGAAATTATTACAAAAAGCAAAGGAGATCATATCATTCCTCTATTTAAAAGCTTTTTAACAGTTTTTGGTTTCTTTAATAAAAATTAAAAGTACTTGCATTCTCCTACAATACCTTGCATAAATCATCCCTGCCTAACTCTCCAGCCTCATTTTGTTCCACTCTTACCCTTGATCATTCTGATTTAGCCACACTGGACTTCACTCTGCTCCATAATACAGAAACAAGCTGGTTCCTACCTCAGAGCATTGTGTTTGCTGTATCCTCTGTCTAGAATGCTCTTTTCTCTCAGTGTAACAATGCTGGGCCCTTCTCATTCTTCATCTTTCTCTGCTTAAATATCATCTCCTCAGAAAGACCTTTACTGACCACTTCATCTAAATAGGTTCTTCTTTCATTTTCTTTCATGGTACTTAATTATAATTTGCAGTTCTAATTGTTTTTTTTTAATGTATTTAATGTATTTTTTAATGTATCAAAGTAATCTATTTCTTGCTCCAGACTATAAAGTCTTGGAGGCCTGGGATATCGGTTGTCTTTATTTTCCATCATATTCCTAGTACCTAGCCCAGTGCCTAGAAACTAGTAGGCACTTAATAATTTTTGTGAATAATTAATGACCCTAATCAAAGCTCAGATATGGCTAAAGGGTATAGCTTAGTTAGGGATGTATCAGGTTATAAGCAAATTCACTCCAAAGAGTTAGTAAAGACAGGAAGTTGAAGTGAATCTGATTCAAAAACAGTGAACAAACCAGAATTGAATAGGGGCCTTGAACGCAGGACTAAGGAAATTTTATTTCTATCCTAAAGACAAATGAGAGCCATTGAAATTGTGGCAGGAAGAGATTAAACAAAGTGCCCAAGTTCTAATGGATAATTAATGGCTGAGCTAGAGCTAAAAGCAAGGTATTTGACTGCAATTTCTCTGTATTGGGTTCCTTCTCTAAGGAACAGCACTTGGGGTAGAAATATAAAAGCGCAGTAGTTAAGCGATCAGGCTCTAGACTCAGACTGACTGTGTTCACATCTCAACTCCATCACCTCTAACTGTGTGACTTTGGACCCTAGGTTCTACAATATAAAATGGGAATAATAACAGTACTTAATTCATCAGATTGTTTTGAGGATTAAATAAGATATTGTATGGTGGCAATGAGAAAGAATGAAATATGGCTCTTTGTAGCAATGTGGATGGAACGGAGAGTGTTATGCTAAGTGAAATAAGCCATACAGAGGAAGACAGATACCATATGTTTTCACTCTTATGTGGATCCTGAGAAACTTAACAGAAACCCATGGGGAGGGGAAGGAAAAAAAAGAAAAAAAAGAGGTTAGAGTGGGAGAGAGAGCCAAAGCATAAGAGACTCTTAAAAACTGAGAACAAACTGGGGGTTGATGGGGGGTGGGAGAAAGGGGAGGGTAGGTGATGGGCATTGAAGAGGGCATCTTTTGGGATGAGCACTGGGTGTTGTATGGAAACTAATTTGACAATAAATTTCATATAATAAAAAATTAAAAAATAAAATAAAAAAGAGGCATCGGTAAAAAAAAAAAAGATATTGTATAAGGATATAGTAAGTACTCAATACATGGTAGTTGCTACTAACTACATGTACCCTCCTATTTCTGTTTACTTATAAGTATTAGAAATACTTATCACTATTTTCTAATTTTTCTACAATAAGCATATTTTGTGTGAAAAGGCTAAATGGTGAAATTTAAATAGATGAAAAAATGATTTTAAAAACAGTATTCCTTCAGCCCAGAAGGATCATCACATCCCATTTTTTCAGTCCTCACCTGCATTATCTTTTGAGAGACTAATGTGAATCCTCAGCAATAAATCTCATTGTCTTCCCTGAATTCTTTCTGATACAATATTAGAAGAAGGAACACCAGGTTGGATTTGGAGGCCCTACTTTCAAAAGATTATAATTTATAAGAATCCAAGATGCAGAAGAGAGAAAAAGGAGAGTCTTTATTCATTTTATTCGGAAATAAAATTTCTGAATTTCAACTCATTCCATTGTTAAAAGGAGTAGGAAGGATGCACAGAGAGAGTTCTCCAGCTGAAGAATTAACTTCCAACCTCCTTGGAATTTCAGGAACCGCTCATGTGAATAAGCTCAATTTCACACTCTGTTCTTCTCATCTTCAATATCCAAGAAAGTAAATTCAACAGAAAACAGTTCTTTTAGGCAGTGCCACATCAATTTACTTAGTGTTTCTCAAGTGTTGATGCAGCGGGGAGAAGGCAGCTTTGCTCAATCCAAAAGTACAGAAACATGAGCATTGCTGAGCTACACAATGCCCCAAGTGGCCTAACACATTACCGATTTCTTTTCGTTCCCTTTCAGTAGGATTGCTGGTTTCCAGAGTTGAGTGACCTAGCTACTTTCTATATGACAACATTTTAACCTGGGCTCCATTGATGAGCTTCAGGGGTTCTATGAACTCCCTAAAATTGTATGTTCAGTTTTGTGTGCATGTGATTTCATTAGATTTCCAAAGGACACTATGACCCAAAAGCAGACACGGTTCCAAAAACAAATGTGGCTTTACATCTGTATTGCTATAGTTTGTAAGTGCAAAGAATTGAAACCTTACCTTATTTGTAAAGCCCTAATAAAGAGGGCAAGCAACATGGATTAGAGAGCTGCATAAATGGTTTAAGTAGAGAGACTCTGAAAAGGCCATTTGCCTTGAATATATCCCCTCCATTGGTTTACCAAAGTATCCAAAATTCTTTCCTTTAGCATATCCCTGTAGGGGCCTCCTTTGATTAGACTCAAAATCTTCTGGGAACTTTCATTCCATTGATTACAGGCTAGGTTATTCAAAAGAGCCATCCTGCCAAAAACAAGAAAAAATCCTGGATAATATACAAAAACACTCCCTTAAAAATATTTACATGACTATACAATAGTGTGAGAAATGCAAGGTCATATTTTCAGGAGAAAGTTTGATCTCAGAGAAGTAAGCTGAATATCAGAACACCAAAGCCACTTGAGCCCTAGGAGCACTTGCTGATACTGTGCTATACACTCTGAGCATCAGTTCCACAGTCTCAAGAGGCAAAGTGTAGAGAAATGAAGGCTTAGGGTCCACTTAAGGACTCTTAAAGGAGACTTAACCCACAAAAAGCTGTAGAGGGACCTAAGTTAGGGTATGGATGAATCACAACTAAAATAGCTCCCCTATATTAAATAGGATTTGGTTAAGAAAACAGAAGTAACTCTATATATACCAAGTATGAAGAGTTTTAACACAAGGAAAGAGAGATTTACACATCTGTTAGAAGAGCTAGAGGGACAAAGTTCAGGGAAGCTGCTGCCAGAGTTCTCACAATGCAGCACCAAAGCAGGCAATTCTTAAGAGCTCACCTGAAAACTGTGAATCTCAAGAATCCCTGGAGAGTTCCCAACATATCTTTCTGACTCCTTTACAGTGAAAATCTCAGTTCCTAATAACATTAACATACTTATTTGTTTTATCCTATGATATATAGAAAAGGCCCCACTTCCTCATACCATCACATTGGAGGTCAGGATTTTTACATATGAATTTGGAAGTGGAGGGGGACACAAACATTCAGTCCATAACAGAGGCATACAATGTCAGATCATCCCATGATTAATTACTTGACTTCCATGTTCAGGTGGTAACCTCCAGATATCTATCACTAAGGTACAGTTTTCGTTCTGCAATTACTAAGTAAACTGTGGAGTGATTCTTCAGCACTATGCGAATATGCTTTTTTCCTAACAACCTTTTATCTGATGATTTTAAAATACACTGGTGATCGCTGCCTGACCCATTCAGAAATTATTATATCAAGTGTTATAAAATAATGGTATCTCTAATTCTATCATTCTTTGACATTCTACTATGAAGAAGAGCTTTTTCTTTTCTCTGCTATTCTTTTATATAGATACAGATGTTAATAGGTGATGATAGGTAGCTAGATAGATGAGAGATATACAGATGATAGAGATATTGCAATGGATTCATGGATTTTTTTAAAAAAATCAATGTGTTATAAATAATTATAATAATTCTTATTTTGATACTCAGATTGTTCCAAATTTGACCAGAGGGTTCACCTTCAAGCTGTCTCCCATGGTCTTTTTATATGAGCCCTTTACTCTTTGAGTACTTTGTTGCTTTCTGGCATAACAGGATGTCCCAAGCTCACTTTGTAGTTTCCCTGCCCCAGACCTGGAATCAGCTATTTCTGTAAAGAGCCTTTGTTTTCTTTTAGTAGTGAATAGTATTTATAAACCAAGATCTGAGTGCTGGCTAAGCTTGTTGATACTGAAGTATCATTACTTCTAGGTCATTTTAGTGGATGGATATAGGAAATATGTTTTTGAGCCATGAGTTTATATTCATACAAGTAAAATTACTGTGACAAACATCTACAAGTAAAATTACTATGACAAACATCTTTAAGAAATGCACATTTTTTGAGGCATATGGCTGGTGCAGTCAGAGCATGCGACTCCTCATCTTGGGGTTGTGAGTTCGAGCCCCACATTGACTGTAGAGATTACTTAAAAATAAAACTTTTTTTAAACAAGAAAAGCACATTTTTCTTCAATAATTTTTATATTCTTAATACCTATATTTTTCTTACTCTTATTAGGGTTATACTTAATTATTTCTGGTTAGCAGATAAATATACTCTCATTCTATTAAATGTATATAGAAACATGTAAAAAGAGCAAAAGAAGAAATCACCCAAAATCTCAGAAGCAACCATTTCTGATATGCTATAATATTTCTTTTGTCTCTTGTCTATATATTTTCCTTGGCACTCCTAAGAGCACATTGTGTATAAAATTTTATATCTTTATTTTTAATGTTGTCTTTTCAATAATCATTGAATAAATTTTCATGAACACTTTTTCAAATGTCTATTGTATTAGTTTTCTATTGCTGAATAACAAATCACCACAAAATTATTGGTTTAAAACACAAATTTATTTTCTTATACTGTCTATGGGCCAGGATTCCAGGCATGAGTTAGCTAGGTCATCTACTCAGGGTCTCACCAAGATGAAATCAAGGTGTCAGCCAGGATTGTGCTCTTCTAATGCTCAGGGTCCACTTGTCAGTTGATTCAGATTTGTGGCAAAATTCAGTTCCTTGTGGTTGTTCTTGTTAGCTGTCTGTCAAGAGTTGCTCTTGGCTCTTAGAGGCCACACCCAGGTGCTAGCACATGGCCCTCTCACAAGCCAGCTTACTTCTTTAAAACATACAAGGGACGTTGAGCATCTTTTCATGTGCCTGTTGGCCACCTGGATGTCTTCTTTAGAGAAGTGTCTATTCACGTTTTCTGCCCATTTCTTCACTGGATTATTTGTTTTTCAGGGGTGGAGTTTGGTGAGTTCTTTATAGATTTTGGATACTAGCCCCTTGTCTGATATGTCATTTGCAAATATCTTTTCCCATTCTGTTGGTTGCCTTTAGTTTTGTTGATTGTTTCCTTTGCAGTGCATAAGATTTTTATCTTCATGAGGTCCCAATAGTTCACTTTTGCTTTTAATTCCCTTGCCTTTGGAGATGTGTCAAGTAAGAAATTGCTGCGGCTGAAGTCAGAGAGGTTTTTTTCCTGCTTTCTCCTCTAGGGTTTTGATGGTTTCCTGTCTCACATTCAATTCCTTTATCCATTTTGAGTTAATGGTGTAAGAAAGTGGTCTAGTTTCATTTTTCTGCATGTTGCTGTCCAGTTCTCCCAGCACCATTTGTTAAAGAGACTGTCTTTTTTCCATTGGATATTCTTTCCTGCTTTGTCAACGATTAGTTGGCCATACTTTTGTGGGTCCAATTCTGGAGTCTCAATGTCACTCTTATCAGGGAAATACAAATCAAAACCACACTGAGATACCACCTCACTCCAGTCAGAGTGGCTAAAATGAACAAATCAGGAGACTATAGATGCTGGAGAGGATGTGGAGAAACAGGAACCCTCCTGCACTGTTGGTGGGAATGCAAACTGGTGCAGCCACTCTGGAAAACAGTGTGGAGGGTCCTCAAAAAATTAAAAATAGACCTACCCTATGACCCAGCAATAGCACTGCTAGGAATTTACCCAAGGGATACAGGAGGGCTGATGCATAGGGGCACTTGTACCCCAATGTTTATAGCAGCACTCTCAACAATAGCCAAATTATGGAAAGAGCCTAAGTGTCCATCAACTGAGGAATGGATAAAGAAATTGTGGTTTATATACACAATGGAATACTACATGGCAATGAGAAAGAATGAAATATGGCCTTTTGTAGCAACATGGATGGAACTGGAGAGTGTTACGCTAAGTGAAATAAGTCATACAGAGAAAGACAGATACCATATGTTTTCACTCTTATGTGGATCCTGAGAAACTTAACAGAAGACCATGGGGGATGGGAAGGAAAAAAAAAAGTTAGAGAGGGAGAAAGCCAAACCATAAGAGACTCTTAAAAACTGGGAATAAACTGAGGGTTGGTGGGGAGTGGGAGGGAGAGGAGGGTGGGTGATGGGCATTGAGGAGGGCACCTGTTGGGAGGAGCACTGGGTGTTGTATGGAAACCAATTTGACAGTAAATTTTATATTTAAAAAAAAAAACATACAAGGGAGTCTCTACCCAGCCTACTACAATATAATCACCAGAGTGACTATCTTGTCACCTTCAACACATAACCTAGTCAAGGGAGCGATTACTCCATCATATCCATGTCTTGCCCACACATTAAGGAAGGAGGTTATGCAAGGTGAGTAAACCATGGGCTGGAAACTTGGAAGCCATCTTAGAATTCTGCCAACCACAGCTATAAAATATTTCATCCTATCTTTGTACCATGAGTTATTTAAGTCTCCTATTGTGTGCCAATTAGCTTGATTTCAAATTTTCAAAATTATACAGAAAATTGCACTGACCCATCACTGAAAACAGCATATTTTTATCAAAAGTTTATATATATATATATAATCTCCGATTATAATTCTGAAGACAAGATTTTTTTCAAATTTTGATTTAACTTCTCTAGTGTGATATTGGTTTCAGAAGTAGAATTTAGTGATTCATCATTTATATATAACACCCAGTGCTCAAGACAAGTGCCTTCCTTAATACTCATCACCCATTTAGCCCATTCTCCTGCCCACCTCCCCTCCATCAACCCTCAGTTTGTTCTCTATAGTTAAGGGTCTCTAACAGTTTTTTTTTCCCCCTCTCTTTTTTCCCCTTCCCCTGTGTTCATCTTCTGAAGATGAAAATTGACATTCACATTTCATCTTCACAATGAGGCTTTTAATAGGGGGTTACCCCCTTTTCTATCATGTGACCCTTGAGTTTTTAGACAATGATTTATGAACAGAATGTACCAGGAACAGGCATTGCAAAATTTTTATTCAACTCTTCAGTTAGGTTTCCAAAGCAGCCACTGAATACTGCAATGCTTTTGTGATATGAGCAAATGGCAAATCCTTTGTCATTTTTCACTAAGATTTGGACACTTGACCCAATGTGTATGCAAATTTATTCCTGTAAATTACTATTCTGCCTGAAATATCTAGAACATTTTTCTCGTCCTTAAGTATAATAAAAGAAAAGAACTCTGAATAAACTCTGTAAAATACAGAAGGGGGAAACACACATCTTGTATAAGGTTTAAAGAGAAACACTAGTAACACTAGAGGGACTGAACTGAAATTTAATTTGGACATTTGGGTATGGTTGCTCCCGGCATTCATCCATGTGGTATTTGATTTTTATTTATTTTTATTTATTTTTTATTTATTTATTTTGAGAGCGAGAGGGAGAGAGAGAATTCCAAGCAAGCTGCATGACATCAGTGCAGAGTCCAATGTGGGACCTGATTCCACAAACTGCAAGATCACGCCCTCAGCCAAAATCAAGAGTCTGATGCTTAACTGTCTGAGCCACCCAGGCGCCCCCCACATGCGTTATTTGAGAATTAGTTTCCTAGAATCTGAGATCTGAGATGACAGCATGGTATTTGAGGTGGCTTTCCAAGCCTCATCCTGTCACACACATAAAACATGAGAAAGTTAAGTAAAGTATAAGAGTTTTGGGGAGGACCTGAGGACAAAGTCCTACCTATAAGAGTGGTTCTACTGATATTCAGTACACCTTGCCCTGAGTCACATGCAAAAGCCTCTTATAGCTCTAGAGTTCAATGTTTCTCTGATACTCTGATTCAGGATTCATATCTACTTCCCAAATAATTTGAAATGAGTTTTTTAATTTTTTAAATGTTTTTATTTATTTTCGAGACAGAGAGAGACAGAGCATGAGCACAGAGGGGCAGAGAGAGAGGGAGACACAGAATCTGAAGCAAGCTCCAGGCTCCGAGCTGTCCGCCCAGAGCCTGATGCGGGGCTTGAACTCACAGACTGCGAGATCATGACCTGAGCCTAAGTCGGACGTTCAACCGACTGAGCCACCCAGGCACCCCTGAAATGAGTTTTTTTTTTTTCAACGTTTATTTATTTTTGGGACAGAGAGAGACAGAGTATGAACGGGGGAGGGGCAGAGAGAGAGGGAGACACAGAATCGGAAACAGGCTCCAGGCTCTGAGCCATCAGCCCAGAGCCTGACGCGGGGCTCGAACTCACGGACCGCGAGATCATGACCTGGCTGAAGTCGGACGCCTAACCGACTGCGCCATCCAGGCGCCCCTGAAATGAGTTTTAAGATTAAACATGGGGCACCTAGGTAGTTGAGTCAGTTAAGCGTCCAACTCTTGATTTTAGTCCAGGTCATGACCTCACAGTTCATGGGATCAAGCCTCAGGTGGGGTTCCGTGCTGACAACATGGAGCCTGCTTGAGATTCTCTCTCCCTCCCTCTCTCTCTCTTTCTCTCTCTCTGCCCCTCCTCAACTCATGCTCTCTCTTTCTCTCTCAAAATAAGTAAATAAACTTAAAAAGAGATTAAACATAATTCAAAAATAGGACAAAAACGTGAAAGCAGAGCCCATTAAGGAAGTAGAGAGACTTGTACTTAATCAGAAACCCAAGAGACAAATAGCAAGGTAATGTTTTTCAGAATAGTGACATACCTTGAGGTATTTGGAAGCCACCATTAATATTCTGCTAGACAAGTAGTAGTGGCACTATCTTTTTTTCTTTTGCATAAAAGGATTTTGAACCAGTAGCCCCAGAACCACCCTTCCTATGATACAATCCTTGTTAGCACAATGGATGGCCCTCCATGATCTGCCCATACCTTTTTGCAAGCCTCATGTCTTCTAACATCCCCTTCTCACATTAGGCTCTGGACATACAGAAACACCTGCACTTACACAAGTGTGCCATGATACTTCAAACTTCCATGACTTTGCTCCTGTTATTCCTCTGACTGGAATAGCCATCACTTGCACCCCCAATCTATCTGTCTAGTGAAAACCTGATCATCTCTCATCTATGAAACCCTCTATGAATCTCTCTGGTAGAACTGACCATTTCCTTATCTATGACTCTGCTATGCGTCACAACATTTACATATTTTAGAACACTTTTTATATATTTCCTGCTACAACACTATGAACTCCTGAAGGGGAAAGAACATGTCTTTTCATCTCTGTATTCCCAGTGCCTGGCACATAGTAAATGACCAAATTAATCAATTTTGAGTCTGGGTTGTAAAAGTAATTTCATAACTGTTTTTAACGTCATTTAAATCATTATATAATCCCATAGTGACTACTTTGAAGGCAAGAACATTAATTTGGGGGTTTATAAATTCTGGCAAGTTGTTAAAAATCAGTCACATTAACTTTATCCTCACTTTTCATACAGTGTCTTCAAAGACACTACAAGGTATTAAATTAAGGGATGCTTTGCTTTTGCTTTTCGTGTCATATAAATCAAGATAGGCCACGTTATATTGCAATAGTAGACAATTTCAAAATCTCTGTGGGTTAAAAGTGTATGAGTCTTTTTTCTTTCCCACTGCAGGTCTGGGTGGCTGTCTCAAGCAGCTGTCCTCTATTAGCTGGCTCAGCGTTGCATTTCCATTATCAGAGTGCTTCCCCATTTGACAAGGCAGAGGAAGAGAGTACCAGAGGATTGAGAACCAACAATTAAGTGATCCACATAGAAGTGATGCTGTCACTTCCACTCATATTCCATTGACCAAAGTAGGTCATATGATCACATCTAACTTCAGAACAGGAGAAAAGTATAGTCCTACTTTATGCCCAGAAGAAAGAAGCAACAGCAATATAAGTGAGCAGCACTAACATTTACCACAGTGGGGCACTGGTGGACTCCATCTAGGCAAGGAACAATGTTCCTCAGGCTATCATTTGAATATGAGCCCAGTTCATATGTGCTAACTCAATTTCGCTTCTCCCAATATCCCTGCTGTTTCCTTCAGCATCCCTTTATTGAGCACTACTAGGTGCCAGACTTTATGATACATGCTTTCCCAGCTATTATCTTATTGGATTCTGACAACCACCCCAAGAAATAGGTCCTATCATTGCCTCCATTTGACAGTTATGGAAATTGAGGCCAGGAGAGACTAAATGAATTCAACAAGGTCATAAGTTATGAAGTAGTCAAACCAAGAAGCAAGAACCAAGTCTGCAATACTGTAAAACTTGCATTTTATGTCCATTGCACCACACATACGTTCCTGTCCAAAGCTGAGCTCTCCAACTCTACTCTCCCCTTTTCCCCTTCCAGCAACTCCAGGAACTCCCTCCATTAGTGATTTACCACCCTCACTGATTTACATGAACCTCAGCCTCTCCTCTTCTGTCCCCTTCCTGACAGTTCAAAATCATTTAGTATCCCCCACTGAAATTGGTTTACTTCAACTAGATATATCCCTTTCTTCTCTCTGCCCTGTTTCTACCCAACCTCTGCATCCACCTGTGCCCTATTCTCTTCTTCTTTCATTCGCTGCAGTCTGACCTCCACCCCTATCAGCCTGCCAGCTGCAACTTCTCTGAAGCATCCCTAGTGACCAAATCCAACAGTTAGGCACTTCCATGTGGCTTTGTCCACCACAGTGACGCAGAAGCATTCAAAATTCTTGGCCCTGCCCTCTTAGAAACCCCTTCCCTGCCTCAACCTCCAGAACACAGCACTCCTCTGACCATTATCTCTGTTTCCACTGGCTCCTTTGCCTCCTTCTCTCTCTTCATGTGTTAATTCTCTCATGTTCTGTTCACACTTTCATTCTCTCTTTCTCTTCTCTTCCTTCCTGCTATGGACTGAGGTGTGTTCCCTGAAAACTGATATGTTGAAGCCCAACCCCCAGTGTGATGGTATTTGGAGATGGGGCCTTTGGGAGGTAATAAAAGTTAGATAAAGTTATGAGGGTAAAGCCCTCATGATGGGATTAATGCCCTTATAAGGTCGCTTGCGTTCTCTGTCTCTGTCTCTGTCTCTCTCTCTCTCTCTCTCTCTCTCTCACACACACACACACACACACACACACACACATACACACACAAGGACACATTGAGGCAGCCTTCTCCAAGCTAGGAAGAGAGCCTTCACCAGAGAATCAAATCTTCCAGCACCTTGATCTTGGACTTCTACCCTCCAGAACTTTAAGAAATAAATTCTTGTTTAAGCTCCCCAGTCTATGGTATTTTGTTATGGCAGCCCAAAATGACGAAGAGACCTTCACTTCGCTTTTGCTTGCCTCTCCTCTCTTCTCTCCTCTCTTCTCCTTCTCCTTCTCTTCCTCCTCCCCCCCTCTTCCCTCCTCCTCTTCCCCCTCCTCCTCCTCCTCCTTCTTCTCTTCCTCTCTCTCTCCCTCCCACTATCCTCCTTAGTAAACATATCTACTCCTAGGGCTTCAACTATCACCATTACATACACAGCTATGTGATATAATCACACTACAATGTCAGGCAAGTTACTCTGCCTCTCTGAGACTGTTTCTTCATTTATAAAATGAAAGTAAATATGATGCTGTCCTTTGCAACACTGTTGGAAGTTCAGCAGTATAATCTGCTGAATGAGGAACAGTTTATACAGTTTGTAGCACGTAATAAGTGCTCAAAATATATGGAGTCCTGTTTTTTGGGTTTTTTGGGGGGATGGCTGAGTAGATACAGCCAATGTAGAGGAGCCAATTGAAGGTACAGTAGGGAAGCAGTTTTGAAGAAATGGTACAAACCCCAGACTCTGGCACCAGTTAAACCTCAGTAAAATTCCAGTTCCACCACTTACTAACCTTGAAACCATGGACAAATTTCTTAGTTTTTTGAGCCTCAGTTTCCTCACCTATAAAGTCAAAATAATTAAGCATACATTCATCAGCCAGGCATTTAAGTACCTCTCCTTATAATCTGACCTCAGTGTACTTACCTAGTTTTTTTTACCCACTATTTTCCTATATATACCATATTCTGTAGCCAAACCACATTACTCAGTGTTCCCTATGAAGAATTTGATCATTAAATTGAATTCTTATAAGCTATCTTGGTGTAGTAGAGTCAAAAAGACCTATATTTCAGTCCCAGCTCTGCTACTTAGCAGCTCTGAAACCAAGAGCAAATTATTTACTCTGAGACTCAGTTTCCTTATGTGTAGAAAGAAGATAATAATGATAATAAAATTCATCTGATACCTCAACATTAGTAGCAGAATCCACAAAGCCCTTTATGATCTGGCCCAGTTTAATTCTCCAACTTTATCATTCACTGTTCCATGTTCACATCTAAGTTTCAAACAACTGAACTGGTTTTGTCTCCCCAAAAGTCATGCATTTCCTTGCCTCTAGATATTCATACAAACTACTGCTTGTACCTGGAATGTTCCCATCTCTTCCTCCCTGCCTTTTTTTTCTTTGCCTAACTCTGACTCACATTATAGATCTCAACCTGAATGTGATTTTTTCCAGAACACCTTCTCTGCCCACCTCAGCCCATGATAGGTACTGCTTCTTTGTACTCCCACATAACGTTCATGCCCCAAATTATATCTTCTGTTTAGTTCCCTGTGTCCCCAATTAGTTATAAGATCTATGAAGGCAAGAGCCCTAGCTGCCCCAATGTCACCCCCACAGTGAGGACCTCTCTGGCTACCAGTCTGAAACCACTATGTACATATTACCCTATTTCAGTTTCTTCAGAGTCTTAATTATCTGAAATTATCATATTTGCTTATTTATTTATTTATTTATTTATTTATTTATTTATTCTTTTTCTTTCTTCCCAGAGTATAAGCTCCATGAGAAAAGGACCATATTTGTCTTATTCCCACAAATTTTTAACATTTACAAGAAATGTGAGACATGGTAGGATTTGTCTGCAGGGAGTAGAGAGAATATCATCCAAATTTAAGAAAAATTACATGCAGAGGTGTTTGATACAAATTAGATATAGGAGTATAAGGACATAGTGACCAGGAAAACTGTGGACAGCTTGGAACGCTGGACCAATGCATTTTTTACTTAACCTGGTAAACAGAAGAAGCCATGGAGAATTTTTAAAAGTTAATTTATTTATTTTGAGAGAGAACGATTATACATATGCACAAGCAGGGGAGGAGCAAAGAGAGAGGGAGAGAGAATGAATCCCAAGCAGGCTCTGTGCTTTCAGCACAGAGACCAACACAGGGCTGGATCTTGAGAACTGTGAGATCATGAACTGTGAGATCATGACTTGATCCGATATCAGGAGTTGAATGTTTAACTGACTGAGTCACCCAGGCGCTCCCCATGGAGAATTTTTTCACTGAGGAATGACCTAAGGTGTAAGGTATGTACAGCTGTGCATATATATTGAAAACACAAGAACCAACAGGATGATTAGAAAGCACCCACCATTTTACCCTTTGGAAAGTGAAAGAAGGGCTGCCAAACCTACTGCACTAGTCAGGATTCTCAAGAGAAACAGAACCAAAAATGTATGTGTGTGTTTGTACAGAGAGAGAGAGAGAGAGAGAGAGAGAGAGAGAGATTATAAGGAATTGGCTTCTGTTGATGACGGAGGCTTGATAAGTGCAGAATCTGCAAGGCAAGTTGGCAGGCTGGAGATCCAGGGAACAGTGGATGTTGCACCTCTAGCCCAAAGGCAGTCTGGAGGCATCATTTCTTCTTGCTCAGAGAGATTAATCTTTGTTCTCTTAAGGCCTTCAACTAACTGTATGAAGCCCACCAACATTATGGAGGGTCATCAGCTTTATTCAAAGTCCACCACCAATTTAAATGTTAGTCTCATCCAAGAAAAACACGTTCATAGAGGCATCCAGAATAATGTTTGACAAAATATCTGGGCACTGTGGCACAGCCAAGTGGACACAGAAACTTAACCATCATACCTACACAGGGTTAATGTGTACTGAGAACTCATTACAGGGACTAACTAATCTAGTCTTGTTCAGAAAACCACGCAGCCTACTAGAAATCTAATATCTTCCTGGCATAGTCTAATTTATATTTAAAAAGTAGAAATGCCATATGTTACTTCCCTAAACAAGCCCTTTTGCTAATCTTTTCCTAGATATATTAATTAACCCTGAACTAAGAGAATCTCTACCGACCCTTGCCATTTCAGAAGCAATTTTACTTTCTATATGCCAGAGTCTTTTTGAGTTTTCAGTATGAATTGCTTTCAGTGTGTGTGGTGGGACTAGGGAAAGTGGCAGGGTCAGGGTCAGGGAATAGGGAGGCATATATGCTTGGGGAAGAACATATATGAGGCTACAACTGTATTTGCAATATATAATTATTTTAAAACTTGGTGGTGAGTGTATTTATGTTTGCCATATTATTCTTTCTTAATGTTTATTTGTTTTATTTTGAGAGAGAGAAAGCATGAGCAGGATAGGGGCAGACAGAAAGGGAGAGAGAGAGAATCCCAAGCAGGCTCCACACTGTCAGCACAGAGCCCGATGTGGGGCTCGAACTCATGAACTGTGAAATCATTACCCAAGCCGAAATCAAGAGTCGGACACTTAACCAACTTACCCACCCAGGTGCCCCAACTATATTATTCTTTTTTTTTACCTTTGAAGTGTTTAGAATTTTTCATATCTATATCATATATGATCTATATAATTATATTTTAATATATTTATCTTAATATTTGCTAATATTAATATATATGGCTCAGTATATTCAGGTCATATTTCTAAAATCATACAGAGTTCAAATCCAAGATTTTGGGTGATGACAAAGCCCTTACTGTTTCATTCTGCCTCACAGTACCCATTAATAATGCCCTCTGTAAAGCTGTCCAATTTTTATCATCAATTGTTTTAATCATGGCTACATAACCCCTGTTTCTTCTCCTTGACTTCAATACAATCTTCACAGCCCACTGTTAGCCAGCTAAGTTTCAGCAGCACTACAAACACAGCACTGGGAAAACACCATCAAGAGGATTAAAAGCAAAGATCCCTGTTTCTGAAAATTCCCAAGCATCTGTCATGATGTCTAGTTTAGGTATTTCCCAGCATAAATTAGTACTACATTTGTACTGACAATTCTTAGTAACTGTACTGGTGCCAAGATGTGGAAGAAGGTAGTTATTGGTATGAATTAGTTGGCTTTAACACTTGGCAATAAAACATTATCCTTGGATCCTGTCACCATCCTATGAGATTGCAGTGGCAGCTGTATTACCAAGGCAATAATATAAAAGGCCTTATGTTAGCAAGGCCCAGATGTATTGGCTTGAAAGAAACATGAGAAAACAAAGGTCTATCCGGAGAATGCCATACAAGCAGGGGACCTACAACAATCCTCAAAACTAGAACTATGCCTAGAAAAATGGTGTTGGCCATCACATCTACCCTATGCAATCACCAACCAAAACATATTCCTCACAAATCCTCCAAATCTCAGAATAAGCACAAACAACAAAATAACAATAAAATGATTTTACAGATTCAATGTAAGGCTTGGGCAAACAGTCATAACACTGGCACCATGAACATTTGTTTAGCTCCCAAGTACAAATACAATGTAATTTAAAGCAGACAAGTCCTATGTGCTGGATACCCAGTGTTTTGACAAATTTCTGTCTCTGGTTTAATATTTACCCTTTGGGGATTACAAAAGTATCCAAATTGGATGTGTTAGTTTCCTTGGGCTGCCATAACTAATACCACAAATTGGGTGGCTTAGAAGAACAGAAAGTTACTTTTTTTACAATTCTGGGGGCCAAAAGTTCAAAATTAATGTGTCAGCAGGCCAGGCTTCCTCTGATGGCCCTTGAAAAGAATCCTTCCTTGCCTTTTCTGTTTCTGGCATTTGCTGACAATTCTTAGCATTCCTTGGCTTGTAGACATATCATTCCAGTCACATGGATGTCTTCTCTTCGTGTATTTTTGCACCATCTTTCCTGTGTGTGCCTGTTTCCATGCCTAATTTCCCCTTCTTATACAGACACCATCAGAATGGATGAAGGTGCACTCTAAAGACCTTATTTTAACGTGATTACTTCTGCAAAGACCTTATTTCCAAATAAGGTTGCATTCTGAAGTATTGAGGGTTAGGATTTCAACAAATCATTTTTGAGGGACATGATTCAACCCATAACAGTGGGGGAGCCAGAAACAATTTAAAAAATGGAGCACATTGGGATAAATAGAAAGAGAAGAATTGTCTGTAACTTACAGCTTAATAAATAAAATTTAAAAAAACAGTGTGATGTAGAATAGGCACTTGACTAATATCGGGGACTTGACCTCTAGCCTCAGATATGTCATGAATCCCCTGCCTAGTCTTGAACAAATAAGTTGACATCCCTGAGTGTTGATTCCCTTTAAGATAAGTGGTTTGGAGTTATAGTCTCTAAAACATTCTCTGAACTCTGATATGCCATGATTTTGTTCGAGAAAAGCAAACTAAAAAATCAAATTCAATCCAATTCTTGGTTGTTGGAATATAGCACTTGATTTAGCATACTCTCCAGTCTTGAATGCCACCATCAGGGTTATGCTGGGTAAAGAGAGGAAATGAAAAGAAAGGAATGAAAATGAAAGTAGAAAAGGAAAGGAAAGGAAAGGAAATAAAAGGAAAGGAAAGGAAAAAAGGAAAGGGAAGGGAAGGAAGGCAAAGTAAAGGAAAGTAAGGAAAACAAAAGGAAGGGAAAGGAAAGGGGAAAAGAAAGAGGTGGAAGATGGACAGTGATTTTTTCAAAGGTAACCTTTATATCAACCATCACAAAGCCCTGGAGCAGCCCACACAAAGAGCCATACACAACATAATGTAAGGGTTGCTGGAAGGAGACTTGTGCCACACAGTGAGGAAGACACAGAGCCTTCTAAGGAGTAATGGGAAATGTGGTCTTGTTGCATTAATTAGGTCAGGTACACTGGAAACATTTGACTATTTGGCCACATTGATGCAAAATGGCTTAATTATGAGGAATCCTTAAACCCTTTGGGATCCAATGCTATTTCTCCTTCTTTCCCATTCTGTATTCTATTTTCTAAGCAACTGGAAAGGGAGCAGTTAATTGTTGAGCAAAATTCAGGCTCTGTTCTAAGCTATTTACACACATTATCTCATTTTTTAAAACCCTATGTAATAGGTATTAAAATAATGATCAGTATTTATTGACTGCTCACTTGATATTGAGCTTGGCACTTTATATATATAATTTATTCCTTCAAACAATACTGCAAAGTAAAAAATACTGTGAAGCACAATGTTTCCCATCATATAAACAAGGAATCTTTGGCTCAGAGAAGTGAGATAATTTGCCCAAGTTCACACAGCTAGTAAATGGCAGAACTGGACTATCTGATTTTCAAGCCTAGGCTCCTTATATTTTACCATTCTAATTCCCCATTTACAGATGAGGAGATACTGAGGGAGAAGGATGAGGAAGGCAGGGAGGGAGGGAGAGAGAACATGATCCATAGACCATTAAAATTAGTCTTCTGTTAATAGAAGAGACAATGAGAAGGACAAAAAGAAGGAAAAGTGATGCTACACACTGATGGAGGAAAATAAAACAGCCTTCTACAGAAGTGATTCACAGATCATTCTTATCAATTCCATTCTAAGTGACCATGAGGATTAGAGGGATCGTTGGAGAATGAGAAGAGCTGAAGAAGGAAGACTAGCCATGAGAGACAGCTAATTAACAACAGATGCAGCAAATGAGATTGTGTGATGTGTGTGTGTGTGTGTGTGTGTGTGTGTGTGTGTGTGTGTGTGTGTTTGATGAGAAAATCAAGGCAAAATCAGCAGCAGATGCTGAAGTGATACTCTCCCTTCGGAGGAAGGGAAGTTGAGATAGGACATGCAGGTATAAGACAAAAGCAAAAACATCCCAAGGAGACTGTTATTGTTGATACTTATTATCCCATGGAAATGACCTTCGATCAGGATGCATAATCACCGTATTGCATCCAATTACAAGTTGAAGATGAGGCATGATTGCTGGTGTCATCTAATCAGAAGTTGGGAGACAATTATGGTAATAAGCTAGGCGTGAGCCTATATCAGGAGGAGATATACCTGGCTTACAGACTCACCTCTTCTCTGCAAGAGAAGATTAGAGGTGAACTAGGGATCTATAGCCATGACAGCTAAAGGATACTAGGGAGTCTCAGACTATGCAAGGATTTGCACTGTGGAATGCTCAGGACTACCACTGGGGTAGGGACAGGATGGATGTCACTGACCCATGGTTTTCAAAGTCTGGCTTTTGGGTCCTTGCATCTCAATCACTTGTGGTGCTTCTGATTCCTGGGCCCCATTCCAACCCTCCTGAACTGGAACCTCTGAGAATAGAGGTCCAAGAGACTAAAGTTTACAGAATATCCAGGTGCCAATTCTTGTGATTCATTTAAAAACTGATGGAGCAAAGAGAAATAAAACACTGCATGCCTCAGCTAATACCAAATATAGGCCCCATGGGTCTCATCACTTGATACATTAAAAAATGTATCGTTACCAATAGTAATAGTGATGTTATAAATTATGGGTGACAAACACAGAAGTTCATTGTAGTCTTGAGTTTTGAGGATTTTAGGAAGGGCAGATTATTGCACCCTTCTTGTAACTTAGTTTAAAATCTTAACTTTGAAACCCTTGGGTGTAAAGAAAATTGACATGTGGGTATATATTTCTTACCCCTCTACCCTCACATTTATGCTTTCCTTTTCAAAACGCCTTTAATCAGGTCAAATAAAACGAATCAACCCTCAAAGTACACACACATCCAGTTCATTACATATTTGCTTTAAATGGGTATTATTGTCAACATTAAACAACTATAATTTAATGGGCACCTACTGTGTATTAGGCACTGGGCTAACCACTCCAAATGCATTACTTCACTGAACACACTCAACAGTCCTCGTAGGTAAGTCCCATTATTATCTCCATCTTACATATGAGGAACTGAAGTTCAGAGGAGTTAAGTAATTTAGCCAAGGTCACACAGCTGGTCACTGGGGAAGCCAGGATAGTAATAAACTCTTGAGTGCTTTGCCCTGCAGGAAAGAAGGCAAGCAGCAAAACAGATGATATGAAACAATAGAAAATTCGCAAGCCCTTCAGATTTGGCTTTGGAATGCAGTAGGTGATCTTTGGCAGAACAGTGTCCCTAATTAAGTTTGTTTAGGCCACTATTAAAATTAGTCTGAGTCTGCTGATGGTGAACTCTTGTCAGCTGAGGCCACTAAGGCAAAAGGTGTGACCTCATTTTAAAAGAACAAATGAATACTTCAAAGTTAACAGTATTTAAAAGAGTAAAAAGTGATAGATTAAGACAAAAGCAAGGAGTCTGAGCAGTGTGCTTGGTGTTCATATCTTAAATAGAAGCACTTGCTTTCACATTGAAATCTCCTACTTCTTCTAGCCAATTTATAGCTTTCATCTTTGTGCTCCCCACAGATTTACTCTTTATAGTAATATCCATGTCATCTAATGACAAGATGCGATAACTAATGTGAGGTTGTGCCTGACCCCTAATATTCCCACACTGAAACTCTATTAGATTCCACATTGACAGCTCCTTGTGACTCCAATCTATGAGCTTCTCACTGAGCCAAAGTGTACAAGGTCCCTCAAGAGCAAAGCAATTTATTTAAATAACACAGTTAAGTAGATGGGAAAATGTGTTGCATTCAGAAAGCCAACATTCTCCTGCAGAAAGCAAAAAGCCCAGTGTGGCCACTCCTGATGTAGTGGTATAACTGGCAGACGTTCCTCTGCCCCCCACTTCAGTCCTTCTGTTGGGTCATTTCCCAGTTCATTTCAGTCAAACCAGCTAAATTACTTTCTGAAAGATGTATTTGCAAGAGGGTTGTAAGCTTTCTATGGGGAAAACCCAGACTTTGGCTTACTGTGCTCAATACCCAGGGACTTTAGCAACCCCCAGGAAGGACAGATACTGAGAAACTGACATGTCTTATCCAGATGACTGCAACAGAGCAAAAAACTTGAGCTTCCCACTGTTTAAAGAGTTGCCTGGACTCCTTCCTATTCAGAAAGATTCAAGGGATCTTGCCTACTATCTCATGAGTAAGAACTTCTGGGACTCCCCCCTTAGAAAAGGTGAAAACACCTACTGTTTCTGAGGTCATGTTTATATCTTCCCCTGGCAGTGGTTGGGAACTCCTTGACAGTAAGACTGTAATATGTGTGAACGTGGAAATGCAAAGTCTACCCAAGCAGAACTTGAACTGCCATCGATTCCTTTCAACTGATAGAGATTTAATTGGTTGTGTAATGAGGCTGCTTAGGTGCTAAGAACAGCCTGCGCTCAGGGGAGAGCCATTTATACTGTCTTTGAAGCCCACCAGAAATTGTGTCAACTCACTACAAGAAAGGCTGAGCCAACTGCAGCTGTCAGGTTGTCTCTGACTAAAGCTGAAGAGAATCAATCAGGCCATAAATCTTTTGAAAGAAGCCTGGGTGATGGGCAGGCATTGAGAGGTGTGTTCTTAGCATTCTGCCAAGAGAGCAAGGCTCTATATGTAGGCCTGAACAAATTTTTTGTTGCTCTTTCCTTGTGACTCATTTTCTTCCTTGAAAATATTTCCTCTCATTTCTCTTTAGTCCCATGTTTGAAAAAGAATACATTGCTCCTTTCCGAGGAAAATCCTTCCACTAATTCCTATCTCAGCCCTCCCACTTCATGATCTCCTTGTACAAATTAACCAGTCTGTTGCTCTCCATAGGCCCCCTTCCTCTCTGCCTACAAAGATGCTCAACTCCATAAGCCTTCTATTCAGGCAGGTGATCCCTCATTTTCTAAGGCTCACTCAGCTTTCTTCCACTACCACACTCATCCCTTTATGCCTTTGAAATCTGGCTTCTACTCCCACCATTCTACCGCAAGTATTCTTTAGGGAGATCTTGAATGCATCGTGATAACCAAATATAGTGGCCTTTGCTTCATGCTCATTCTCTTGACCTCTCTCAAACTGTTGTTTTGTGAAAAAGCACTGGCCACGAATTATGTCATCAGAGCTGTCACAGGAAAGAAATCTATGTCATTATTCTGGTGCTCAAAAATCTTCAATGGGCCCCTAATTCCTGTTAAAGAAAGGGCAAACTCTGTACCCTGGCATTCCAGGCCATAATCCTCCCTCCCAGCCTCACTCCCAACTCCTCCCTGACATACTCCTTTTATTGTGGCCTAAACCACTTCCTGTTTCCAGTATACATTGTGACTATTTTAACTTATTGTGGTAAGAACACTTGATGTGATATCTACCCTCTTAAAATTTTTTAAGTGCACAATACAGTGTTAACTATAGGCATGGCATTATACAGCAGATCTCCAGAACTTATTCTTCTTGCTTCACTAAGACTTGATGTTGATTGATTAGTGACTCTCCATTTCCCTCTCCCTGGCCACTTCCCAGGCCCTGCCACCACCATTCCACTCTTTGGTCCTATGAATTTGATTATTAGGCTACCTCGTATAAATGGAATCATGCAGTATTTGTCTTTCTGTGACTGGCTTATTTTGGTTAGCATCATGTTCTCAAGGTTCACCCATGTTATCACATATTGCAGAATTCCTTTCTTTTAAAACGCTGAACAGTATTCCATTTATGTATCAACCATATTTTCCTTATCCATTTATCCATCAATGGACATTTAGGTTGTTTCCACTTCTTGGGTATTGTGAATGGTGCTGCAATGAACATGGTGCAGATACCTCTTCGAGATCCTGACTTCAATTATTTTAGATAAATACACAGAAGTGGGATTGCTGGGCCATATAATAGTTCTATTATTTATTTCTTGAGCACCTTCCATACTGTCTCCATAGTGACTATACCATTTTGCATTCCCATCAACAGTGAGCAAATCTTCCAATTTCTCCACATCGTCGCCAACACTGGTTGCCTTTTGTTTTTGTTTTTGTTTTTGCTTTTTTGATAATATCCACCCTGACATTGTGACTATTCTTACCTCCACAATATTGCTCACACAATTCCTTCCATTTACAATTCCCTTGTCATATTTTATCTAACTCGACTTTAATAAATATTTCCTGAGCACCTATTCTGTGCCAGGGCCAGATCAAATATCACTTCCTTTGTGAAGCACTGGATCCCCACAGATTTTTTTTTTAATTTTCCTTGTGGAAATTCAAACTCTACAAAGACTTTAAGGGTTGTTTTATCCCTCTATTAACTCATACAAACAGAGATCATGTCTTTGTGTTTCTGCTGTATTCAGCACAACGCTTTCTTCATAACACACATTCAACAATTTTCTGTCAAATAAATTCAGACTGTGCAGTTAATAATTCCCACTCACAATTCCAATAAATTCTGAGACATTTATCTAACTAAGTCCTCACTGTCCCCAAGTTCAGCAAGACAAATATGCCCCCTTCCCACCCCTCTGCTGGGCAAGAATAGTGAGGCTCTAGGAACACCATATGCCAGCAGTACTAAACAGGGCATATGTGAACAATACCTAAAAGGGCATGCTATTTCAGAAAAAAAAAAAAAAAAAAAGCAACACCAAAGCTGCGGAGATTATCAGATGCCAGAACCAGCAATGCCATATGCCAAAAAACTGAAGCTAAAGGTGTGAGTGCAGCATCACATAGGAGATGAGGAAAGCATATAGGTCTTCTGAAAATGTAATGTTTTGAATTTCCTATACACACCAAGCCCAGCACTAGCATCATTGTCACAAAGATATTGAGACTCCAGAAAATCCTTAGACCTGAGGCCATTGTGTATGGGGTGGCAGTAATCTACCTGAAAATAAAAAGCTGCCAGAAAGTGGATGCTTAGCAGGAGATGGAAAGGCTGAAACATCAGCAACACCTTTGTTTCATGGAAATAACACTAATTTAGTGAAAAGGGGAAGCGGGCTTTGGAGAAGAAAAAATATAGTTCCACCAAACTGTAGGTAACAAATAGCTCCTTTTCTCATGCGTTGAAAGCGAGTGAAATGAGCAGCCAGGGTAGCTCAAGGGCTAAGTAACATGTATGGGGCTTGTTATTGCTATTATTTTGAGGTGTGCTTCTCATTTCTGGGAAACATCGTGAAGTGGCAGAAAGATCACAGGCTTTGGGGCAGATCAATCTTAGTTCAAATTCTAGCCTTGTGCTTATTAATTGTACCTTGGGCAAGCTATTTAAGCCCTCTAAGTCTCAACTCTCTTGACTATAAAATGGAAGTAATTCTACCTATTTTGCAGGTGACAGAAAAGCTAATGATAATAGCAACAACATTCACCAGGTAGCAGGCACTCCAAGGTTACTTCATGCATATTATTATCCCACATGTGTTATCACATGAGCATCTAAGCTAAGTTCTTTTAGCTCCCTGATCTTATCTATGAGGAAACTGAGACTCGGAAGAGTTAGGTGATTTATTCCAGGTCATAGAGCTAGGGAACGACACAGCCAGGACTAAAACCTAAATCTGGATGTGCTCTTATTCACTACTGTAGTCAGCCTTGCTAAAGACCACCTTCAAAAGTAGTCACACTTTCTCCCAAGGGCTAAGACTGGGGACAGTTGTTAACCTATTCCTTACTCCTTCTGTTGCTTCCAGACATTGTTCCTCTGCCATATCCCAAGAACCTTGTACTATCCTATACCCAGCCATCTTGCTATATCTAGCAAGAATTTTGGTTATTGGATGCTGAACTTTACTTTTTCAGGGATATTGGATGTGTCTTATTCTAGTAACTCATAGTAGTAGTGGCAGAGATAGTGGTAGTGACAGTAGTAGTAACAATAACAGGAATAATAGCCTACTGTTACTGACAGCTTGCTATATATCAGGCACTGCACCAAACACTTCATATACATGAGCTTGTTCAACCTTCACAACAGTCCTGTGGGGGTGGGCACTATTTAAGTAACATAATGTATGTTAAATCCCTGGAACAGAGTAAAGTCAATGATTTCTCATTCTTATTATTCAATAGGTCTGCAAAATACAAAGCACCCACAGAAGGGATGGACCATCATTTTTCTATTAAGAGCAACTGTCCCAAAGGAGGCAGAAAACAACTTGAAAGAAATTAACTATGTTAGGTTTCTATAAAAATGTTTTTTTTTTTGAGAGAGAGAGGCAGAAAGAGAGGGAGACAGAGGATCTGAAGTGGGCTCTATGCTGAGAGCGGAGAGCCCAATGTGGGGCTCAGACAACGTGGGGCTCACGAGCTGTGAGATCATGACCTGAGCCGATGTCAGATGCTTAATGGACTGAGCCACCCAAGTGCCCCAACTAGGTTAGGTTTTATGGGCAAGAAATAGAAGAAATCCCATTCACTTATTTTTACAATAAAAGGTAAAACTCTGTTCAATAAATAAAAGTGAATAAAGAAAATTTTGCCTCCATTTTATGTGTAAATAAGGGAGAGAGGAACTAAGGAAAAGAAAAGACTCAAAGGGGAGATTTCAAAGAAAAGGGGTCTAAAGGTGCATATCAAGAGATCTTGTATTACATGGGAGGCAGAACAGAGAGAAGTCCCTCTTGGTCTTTTGGGGGTTCTGGATCTGGGCAACTCAGAGAAGCTTACACAAACTACAAACACTTCCCTTCACTGAAATTTCAAGGAGCTCATAGCCTCTCTGAAGCCCATCCTTCACACTCTCTGTACCAGGAGGAACAGGGAGAGAGAACGAAATCAAGTCAGCAAGAACAGGAGAAGAGAAACAAATTTCTTTTAAACAGCCAGCATGCTCTACTTGCTGTTTCATAAGCCTTTACCCCTATAATCCTTCCAGCTTTGCCACCTTAATGTCACCTCTGGTTATCACTCAGCAAACTTGACATACCCAAGATCATCAACCCCTCACCTTCACTTTCTCTCAAACTTAATCATGCTCAGCTCAAAGGTGGTGCAGACTCCATCACTTCTGTTGCTATCATCCACCCAACTCTTCCCCTGGAAAACTAGCACCTCTCCTTCTCAAAGGCCATCTCAGGGTATTGGGGACTGCATTTTAACACTCAGAGGCCTCTTTTGAATTCTTGCAACATTCACGTTGGACTTGACTTGAAGAAATTGTCTGTATATGTGTGTGGGTTCATGTGTTAAGAACTCAGAAAACTGCTTCAAGTTGTTCTAAGTCAAGCCCAAGGTCACACCCAAATGATAGGTCAAAGGTTTGTATATCTTTACACTATGGCATACAAATAGTTTCTCCTTGATCTTGACTCTTCCCTATGGCAGTGTAAGTAGAATTATTTTCCCCAGACAATTTCTATTTTTAGTCTAAGCCTTTTTTGCACTAACTTACTATACTTCTCTGAGAAAGCCTGATATTATGATGCATTATAAGACTGCCAGGGACTCTAGGGGTGCCTGGGTGTCTCAGTCGGTTGAGCATCTGACTTCAGCTCAGGTCATGATCTAACAGTTCGTGGGTTCCAGCCCCACACTGGGCTCTGTGCTGACAGCTCGGAGCCTGGAGCCTGCTTCAGATTCTATGTATCCTTTTCTCTCTGCCCCTCCCCTGCTGATGCTCTGTCTCTCTCAAAAATAAGTAAACATTTTTAAAAAAGACTTCCAGGGACCCTAAGCACTAGAACTCAAGTGTTCTTATAATTCACTGTTGGAGAATGGAAACAGGTGGATATTTATCATATGTATGTGAACAATGAATATTAGTGATCAGAGGATAGAGGTAATAAACTACTGTATGGAAAGCCATTAATTTATTTTTTTTTAAGATTTTATTTTTTTAAGTAACCTCTACATCCAACCTGGGGTTTGAAATCATGACTCCTAGATCAAGCATTGCACGTGCCACAGACTGAGCCAGCCAGGTGCCTCAAGGAAAGCCATTACTTCAAAATGTTGTGCCAGTGCAGTATTCATGATAAAAGGTGAAACTTTTTTTAAAATAAAATTTCTATTTCAGTCAGAAGGAGCATCTGCTGGGTGAGTAATTTTCTGGAAGGAATGGAATTTTACACCTGTCACAGAGACCATTCCCTATTAGGCCTTTTAAATTAGAAAAGGTTAATTATTTCAGGTCTGGTTATAACAACTTCATCAAGGTTTCTTGTGAAATCTGATTAGAAGGCGAATATCTGATTGTTGGCCTGATAGAGATCACCACTATGTCTTCTGCAGATGGTCAGTATGCCTACGCTGAAAGAGCACATGTGGTGTTTGGTAATGAAGAGTAGGAGTTAACATTATAGAGTTTAGAGACTTGGCATTAATCAGACATACATTACTGTGGCCTATTCTTTGAGTCTAAGGAATTTACAAAGTGAAAAGCTTGGCATTTTCCAATCTTATGCATGATATAAATCAATCTTATTTTGACCATATCAGGACTTTTTCTTTGTTTTGCAACACAGTAATTTAACATTCGAAGTTAAAAGGATATAAGGCTCTAAGTATTGCTTCAGTTTCCAAAATTATATGAATTTTGGTACACTGTTGCAGATGATATGGTTCCCATTGCCCATCAATGTTGGCATGTTCTTCATTTTCCTGCCCCCTTGCCAGCTGCTCAGTTGGCCACTACATTCAACTTTGGCCTTGTGTCTACAACGTACATGAATGGGCCTCCCTTCAAGGGCTTTGTTAATAGCTTTCAGCATCTGCTTACATTCCAAGCATCAAGTACTAAATCCAGAGAGAGACTGGCATATGGCTGCATTGTTCTACTTGTAGAAAATGAAAAACATAGAAATGTACCCTCAACTACCAAACTTTAAACTCCCAACCACTGCTAGCTTAAAACAAACAACTTAAAGAGCCCCTTTTGTGTATGTATGTATGTATTTGTGCATGTGCGTACATGCACATGTGTGCACACATTTGTAGAAAAGCATCTAAAATGTATTCACAACAAATATACATCAATATGTTAATGGTTTCCCACAAGGACTGGGATTGGGGGTGAGGCTGTAAGGAACTTTATCTCTTTATAATACATAGATGTTTCTGTGTTATTTGAATTTTTGTATAACAGTTACACAATCCTTTTATTAAAAACAAAAACTAAAATACATGTAAGCATAGAAAAAAAGTTGCTTAGAGCCCACATCAAAGTGCTTAGAATTGTTACCTCTGGAGGGTAGGATTAGAGAGTAGGACTTTTACCTCTTTATAGATTGTATATACTTATAAATTGTAAATGGTTGAATTATGGGCATGTTTTCTTTTTTATATGTAACACTATGGTATTTTTAAATTAAAGTTTTAAATTACATTAAAAAGAATCATGGTTACAGAAAAGTGTTCTAGACCCCATGAATTGTTAATATCTATTACTTGCAATTACTCATTTGGCATTTCCATGTGCTAGTGGTATGATTTTAAGTCTAACAATTTCCATTTTGTTTTCCTATCATCATAGAAGGATTTGGAACTATAAACAATCATAGTTATAGGAGTCTTGGCCTGACTGGATAAAGTTGAGGAGTGAAGCATAAACTTTCTGTGCATTCTGTAGAATGTAAGTTTCATAAATTCAGGAATATTGCCTGCTTTGTTCACAACTACATCCCCAATGGCTAGCATTTTTGCCTGACATATAGCACATATTCAATAAATATTTGTTGAATGACTAGATGAATAAATGTTCAAATCAAACAACAAAGTGAGCCAGTCAGATGTCTTTATGGTGAAAGAGCAGGGAATATGCCATGTAGATGGTAAGAGAAGAGAGGAGCATTGTTTAATGAAAAAAAAAAAAAAAACACTGAAATGGGGAGTCAAGAGATCTGGATCTAACTGCTGGATGAGTGACCTTGGACAGGTCTTTTCCTGCCTCTGGAACTCAATGTCTTCATTTGTTAACTTAGAGAATTAAAATAAATTTATAGTATTCAAATTGTTTATAACAATGGGCCTATATTATTTAAAAGAAACCCAATAGCATGTAAAATAGTTACAAAAGTAAAAATTCATACAGTTGTCTGAGATAACGTTCACCTAGTGTTAATGACTGTTATTTGTAGAAGTTTATTTTCATTTTGGTTTACTCAATTACTTCAATATTTTAGAATGATCATGTGTCATTTTTACCAAAACAAACATCATTGCATATTTTAAAGTGATGGTCAGCCTATGAAAATAAACAAAGAAACAAACAAAAAACTATTGCAATTACCCAACACAATTAAAAGGAAGGACTGAGGGCTACAATCCCTATGGGTAAGATCAAGACTCTTTCAGACTTGACACCTCTCTGGAGAAGGTCAAGGGGGTCCCCAATGTTCTGCATGCTCCTGTTGAGACCACCGCTCCACCTCCCCCTATAATCTCCATTATCAATTGCTATGCACTAAATAAGGCATCAGTCCCAAGAAGAGGCTACATTTAAAACTGATGATCTGCTCCCCAGCCAAGAGATCATTGGGACTCTTCATGCTTTAAATGCCTATTTACCTCAGTTATTACAAAAAGTTCAAACCACCTAGATCATCCATTATCACTCACCTTCTTTTCCACATGAAAATGAATTCCTACACCCACTAATCAGACTCAGTCTACCACCCCTCCCCAAACCTCCTCAACCCTTCTGTGCAGTTCTCTGCAGAATCCCTGACATCCTCAATTTCTCTAAAATTTCCCTTGAACTTCATGCTTTATGAAAAAGTGGCTCCCTTCCGAAGACACTGCTTCCTATACAGCCTTCTCAAATGATGGCTATTTTTTCTCATACCCAATGTACCAGTGGGCAAGAAGCAGGGTATACTCTTCCTTGATACTTTCTGTTCATGGGTCCTCCCTAAACCCTCTGGCCCAACTCCTTTTAATCACTTTTCTATCAGACTATATCACCTAGTATACTTCCTTACTGCGGTCATCTATTCTCCTGTTCAATCTCCCTTATTCAATGATGATTTTAGCTCATGGTTCACTGTTTCTCACAATTGCTCATGTCATCATTCTTGGAGATTTTAATATCCATGTGGAGTCTACATACATACATACATACATTGTCTACATTGTAAATAATCCATGCAATACACTGTCCTCTCAGTTGCTTGACTTCCAATCCAAAGATCTTGTCCTCTTACCAACCTCAGCCACCCATTCTCACACTCATTTCTTAGACCTTGGAATTTGCAAATTACCACAACACCTCAAAAATCTCAGTTTTAGTCATCACTCTCATCTCTTTCTAATTTCTTCCAATACATCCACTCCACCAATCCTCCTACTCCTAAACTCTTATTTTTTCTCTCCATTACCTCCCTCATATCATCATTTCCATGTTTATCCAACTTAGATCCTATGGTCTATTATTATAATCACTCTGTGGCATCCATTCAAAACTCTCCAACTCCCTTTCCCACCATCACACTTACCTGGAAAAACCTGAACCAAGGTTTAATTGGGCTCTCCATCTTCTTTACATCTGCATTCCAGCAACTGATCCTATATGGAGTAACTTTCAATGTAAGCTTCATGACCTCAGATCATAAGTGAGCGCTCATGCCCCTGAGAAATCACTCCCAAATTTTTGTCTCTAGCTCTGAATCCTTTCCTGAACTCCAGGCTCATATAACTAACTGCTTGCAGTACTGGACATCTGCACTTGAATGTCTACTTGGCATCTCAAATTTAATTTGTCCAAAATCAAACTGTAATTTTCCCCCTAAATCAACTCTTCTTCTTTCTACATTTACTATCTCAGTTCTTGCTGACTTCATCCTTCCAGTTCCTCAACCCAGATGCCTTGGAGTCATCTTGCATTCATCCCTTTATCTTAGGCCTCACTCTCTATCAGCAAAGCTTTTTCTCTCTACCTTCATCATATATTCATAAACATATCGCCTCTCTCTATTGCTGCCACTGTGGCCTAAGCTCACCTTATCTCTTGCCAGGATTACTGCAACATCCTCTTGTTTGGGGTTAAATGTGTTCCCCAAAAAGGTATGTTGAAGTTCTAACCCCCAATATCTCAGAATGCTACCTTAGTTGGAAAGAGTCATTGCAGATGTAATTAGATAAGTTAAAGTCATACCAGAGTAGTATGGGCCCTTAATCCAATATGACTGCTGTCCTTATAAGAAGAGGAGAGGAACACAGAGAGGAGATGCCCATGTGAAGATAGATGCATAGGGAGAAAGCTACATGACAACACAGGCACAGATTGAAGCACTGCAGATGCAAGTCAGGGAATTCTAAGGATCAACAACCAACGGGAAGAGGCATAGATGGGTTCTACCCTGATTATCAGAGGGAGGATGGCCCCTCTGATGATACCTTGATTTCAGACTTCTAGCTTCCAGATCTATGAGAAAATAAATTTCTATTGTTTTAAAGCCACCCAGTTTGTGGTACTTTGTTATGGTCCTAAAACACTGATATACCACCTTACTGGTTTCCTGGTTTCTACCCTTGACTACTGTCTAGTTTTAACACAGCAGCCAGAATGATCCTGCTAAACCTCTGAGCGAGATCATCTCTTGCTTCTGTTCAAACCCTGCAATGGCTCCACTTTTCATTCTGAATACAAGCCTTACAAAGGTCTCTAAATTCCCATAAAATCTCTTCCCCTTTTATGAATCTGGTCACTTCTATTACTCTCTGCCTCATTCACTCTATTCTAGTCACACTGACCTACTTTGCTGTCCCTCAAACTTCCACACAGACTTCCGTCAAGTCTTCTCACTTGATGTTCTCTGTCACGACAATAACAGAGAATTTGACCACACTTGCTTAGCTTTAACCTGAGTGTGGCCTATATGTGCCTTGTGGCTTATACTTTACATATAAACAAATGCATATAGGCTGTAATTGGGGTGGAGGGAAGAATAGTGTTACAAACTACCTATTGGGAAAGGCCATATAGTTTAATGGCTAAGTAAATAAGACTTAGGGCGTCTGAAAGACTTAAGTGATCAAATTACTTAATAGTGAAAAAAGGAAAATGACCTATCCAATTTTTACTCTAAAAAATCACCCCGGGGCCTCTGTTCCCTCATCTGTAAAATTAGAAAATGAAAGTTAATGCACTATTAAATCAGATGATGCATGCAAGGTGCTTGCCACATGGCAAGCATTCAGTAACTATCAGCTATTCTTATTACTAATCAATGAAATTCAGAAGGAGTTTAAATATGAGTACTGAGATACCAAGGATAATTATTTTGAGGTCTACCAAAAAATAAGCTAGGTAAGCATTTGAGTGGACACATTTTCCTTTAGGACAAGTTTGGGCTTAAAAACTTCCTAACAAAATTCATATCAGACATTTGTGGAACCCTAGGATTTCACCAAGTATAGACAGAAAATGATGCTGTTTGTTTAGATCTCTCTCAGCATTGACACCTTCTGTGTCCAAATGATGTATTCATCACAGCACCTGTGAACAGGCACAACCCTGGGTCTTGCAATGGGCTTGCTTCATGGTCATAGTTCCCCCAGACAATATTGCCACCCCTAAACACCTCCTCGGTTAAACCCAGCTTCCACCCCCACCCCTTGTCTTTTGAAGGAAGAAAATATCCTTTACCTTTTTCTCAAAAACTATCAAACTCACAAAAGAAAACTTTTAATCTATAAAAATCAGTCTCATAGCTCCAAAGGGAGAGTGACCTATTAGGACAGGACCACTGACAGGATAGACGTGACAATTCCACCCTTGTGGAAATGTGAGAAAATTTTAGGGAGAATCTACAGAACCTCAAGAGGGCTCCTGCTACTACCTTGGGCAGAGAGGTAGAATTAGACTTAAATAGAAAACCCAGTATTTGGACAACCACGATGACGACAGACTACATCTACTCATTCTAAAAGTAAAGTAAGTGGACGTAAGATAAATGGAAAGGATACCAGGATACCATGCTGGTGTTGCAAAATATGGATGAAGGTTAATTTGAATGTTTTGTTAGATTTCAAAAAATGAGACGGTATTTTATTTTCGGAACTTTGCATGGTCTTTGATGAGAGTGCGCCCTCTGGTGGCTCCATCAATGACTTGCAAGTGAACGGGCACCTTAACTCTAATACACTCTACCTTGAGCAACTTCAACTTCTCTAAAGGTGGAAAAAGGAAAATGACCTCTCTAATTTTAACTTAAAAAAAATCACCTGCCCTTCAAAAGCTTATACCATTGAGTTCAATTTACTTAATAATCTTTTTTCAACATAAAGGAAAGGTACCCAGTGTTCACTTTGTCTTATTATAGAAAAAAAGAAAGCAAACATGAACTCATCACCCAATGTTTGCTTTCTTTTTTTCTATAATAAGCATGCCTTACCTTTCATTTTCAAATATTTTTATTTTGAAATGTTAAAATCAGATAGAAAACTGTGAGCATCTGTGAATATACCACCCATGTCTCTAGAATTATAATATTTTTCCAGATTTGTTTCAGAGTTTCCAATCGTTTTCTATTTTGAAACCAATAGAAAAGTTACAAGTACAATTCAGAGCTTTTTTCCAGGTGCTGATTTGATGCCCAAATACTTTAGTATTTAATACCAGCAAAGACATTTTCCTACATAACCACAATGAACCATGAAAATTTTCAGACCTCAAGTGCTGCCAATTATCTCAATTATGTCCCATTGTGGCTCTGATAACCCATACCAGGCTGTCCACACAGAATCAGTCACCCTCCTCACCTTGCTGGAACTCCAACACTCCAAGCTAGGTTGCCCCTCCTACATGGATGCCTTTTTCAGGCTCTGGCAACCTCTACCAGAATCCAGACTCATCCCCTTCTGCCCGCATATAAAGCACAGCCTTGCTCACCCTGTTCAGGTTCAGAAACCTGACACACCTCTCATAGATGCTATCCTCATCCAGCTTCAGCTCATACCCTCTCACCAGGCTTTTTTCCCTCATATATGCCCTGCTCACACTGTTCAGGGTCTGACACCCCACACCACGCCACTCACATGTGTGGATGCCCTCCTTACTTTGCCCCAGCTCTGATTCCCCATGCCAGACAGCCCACACAAAAAAAGAATCTCAACCTTCTTTAAGCTCTGTTACGGGTTGAGTTGTGTACCCCCTAAAAAGATATATTGAAGTCCTAACCCATGTACCTCAGTATGCTGCAGATGCCATTAGTGAAGATGAAGTCATACTTAAGTAGGATGGGCCTCTAATGCAATATAACTGGTGTCTTTATAAGAAGATGTCCCATCTGAAGACAGAGACATACAGAGAGAATGTCACATGACAATGAAAGCAAAGATTGGAATTATGCAGTTGAAAGCCAAGGAATACTAAAAATTGATGGCAAATCACTAGATGTTAGGAAGAGGCAAACCTGAAACAGGTTTCAGAGCCTGGCCTTGCTGACACCATGATTTCATACTTCCAGCCTCCAGAACTGAAAATAAATTTCTATAGTTTTAAGCCATCCAGTTTGTGGTACTTTCTTGCTCTAGAAAATGAATATAGGTTTTGGTATTGAGAAGTGGGGTGCTATAAGGCTATAACAAACCTAACAATATGGTTTTGGAATTAGTAAGAGGTAGGGGATGGAAGAATTTTAAGGTTCATGATAGAAGAAACCTAGATTGCCTTGAAGAGAATATTGCTTGAAATATGAACGTTAAAGGTGTTTTTGGTGAGGTCCCAGACAGAAATAGCAAACAAGTTGTTGGACACTGGAAAAAAACTAATCCTCATTATAAAGTGGCAGAAAATTTGGTCAAATTATTTTCTACTATTGGGAGGAAAGTGAAACTTGTAAGTGATGAACTTACATAGTGGGCTAAGGAAATTTCCAAGCAAAGTATGGAAAGCATGGTCTGGTTCCTCCTTACTGCTTATAGTAAGGTGATAGAGAAAAGAGATAGAGAACAAATTGTTAAGCAAAAAGGAACCAGAATTTAAATATTTGGAATAGTCTTGGTCTAGCCACATTACGAAAAAATGGGAAAGCATACTCTGGAGAGAACAAAAAGGTGTGGCTGAACAATCTTTGATAAAGAGATTATGAGGGTGACTCAAGGATCCAATCAACCATCTCAGCAGAAGCTAGGAATAGAAATGCAGTTATCCAGTAAAGATCTGTGGACAACTCTCTTTTCTGATGGCTTGTCTTGGATTCCTGTGAATTGTTTGGGAGGCTGGCAAAGTTTTTGAGAGTTTTATTCCTCAGAAACACTACCAGTATGGACTAGAAGGAACAGAGAGGAACAAAATGAAGAACGAATTACTGGAAGAGTCATCGTTGCAGGCACCTGGGTAAACTAGGATTCCTGGGTTCCAGAGGGCAGAGCCACCACTTCCTTCTAGAGGACAGAGCCACGCCTAGGAATGAGATGGTGGGGCCACCATCTAGGATGAATGGGTGGAACTACTACTTAGGACAAGGGTAAGGAGGTGGGTTCAGCAGGGGGGAGGGCACAATAATGGGACTGGTCATGTCCTGGATTCAAGAGATCTGGACTCCCTTCTGGGTTCAGGGACTGGGGCCTCTGCCCAGGGCGAAGAAGTTCAGGTAACCTCCTTGTTTCCACAGGGAGGAGCCACCTCCTCAGCTGTAGAGGGCAGGGTAGCTGCCCAGGACTAAGGGGGTGGGACCTCCACCCAGGGCCCAGGGGCAGTGTTATTGTCCAGGGCTGAGGGTCAGGGAGGCCACCTAGAGCCAGCATCCAAGTAATCTCTTCTTTCCAGATGGTGGGTTACCACCCAGAGCTGAGGAGGTGGACTCAGTGAACAGAGCCACAGAGAATTATTTTAAAGCTATAAATCCTAATGGAAATGCCCTGTTGTGTTGCAAACTGCTTTAAACCAGTGATACCTTTTTTTCTTCCAATTTCTCCCTTTTGGATGGAAATGTTTGTCCTATGCCTGTCCTACCAGTGTATCTTGGAAGCAGATAACTTGTTTCTACAGTTCACAGATCCACAGCTAGAGAGGAATTTTGCCCCAGGATGAACGGTACCCTGAGTCTTACCTAATTTAAATGATATTTAGATAAGCTTTTGCACTTAGACCTGATGCTGAAATAGGTGAAGTCTTTTGAGGCTGGAGGAATGGGGAAAATTATATGTGGGAAGGCCATGAATTTGGGGAGAGGGGGCAAAGGGCAGACTATTACTGGATGAATGGTATCTCCAGAAAAGGACACACTGAAGTACTCACCCCCAGTGTCTCAGAATGTGACGTTATTTGGTAATAGGGTCATTGTAGATACAATTAGCTAAGTTAAAATGAGATCACACTGGATATTTAGGGAAGATGGAGGCATAGGAGGACATTGGGCTCACCGCGTCCTGCTGATCACTTAGATTCCACTCATATTGGCCTAAATAACCCAGAAAACTGCCAGAAGACTAGCAAAATGGACTCTCCGGAGCCAACGTAGACAAGAGGCCCACAGAAGAGGGTAGGAAGGGCAGAGAGGTGATGCGTGCTACATGGACTGGTGGCAGGGAGCTGCGGTGGTATAGGGGCAGCCCACCCGGCAAGGTGGAATCACCGAGTCTGCCTTGCAAAAGCAGAGGGGCCAGATGGAGTGTGTTCTGACAGCCAGCGGGACTTAACATCTGGAATGGCAAAAGTCAACAGCTCTGCTCAGAGAGCAGGAGGGCGCGAGGACACCGGGAGGGAGAGATGTTGAGCCCCAGAAGACAGAGCTCAGCTTGGTGGGGAACAAAGGCACTGGAAAGCGCCATCTCCCTCGCCCATCCCCCAGCCAAAATCCCAAAGGGAACCAGTTCCCGTCAGGGAACTTGCTTGCACCCCACAAACACCCAATGCTGTGCTTCTGTGGATCCATCCTTCCGACGGGTCTGCCTCCCTCCTGGTGCCGCAGGGTCCCTCCCGAAGTGTACCACCGAAGGCAAAGCGAGCTGAGCCTACCCCTCCTGCCCCTGTGCACCTTTCGGATCCACCCTGGCTAATACGCCAGATCCCATCCAAGCAGCATGACAAGCCTGGCAGTGTGCAAGTAACCCAGACAGAGGCCACACCACTCCACAGTGAGTCCTGCCTCTGGGAGAGGGGAAGATAAGGTACACACCAGTCTGACTGTGGCCCCAACGGTGGGCTGGGGGCAGACATCAGGTGTGACTGCGGCCCCGCCCACCAACACAAGTTACTCCAGACAGCACAGGGGAAGAGCCCTGCAACTCCGCACCACTCCAGGGACTATCCAAAATGACGAAACAGAAGAATTCTCCTCAAAAGAAACTCCAGGAAGTAGCAACAGCTAACAAACTGATCAAAAACGATTTAAGCAATGTAACAGAAAATGAATTTAAAATAATAGTAATAAAATTAATCGCTGGGCTTGAAAAAAGTATAGAGGACAGCAGAGAATCTATTACTACAGAGATCAAGGGACTAAGAAACAGTCAGGAGGAGCTAAAAATGCTATAAATGAGCTACAAAATAAAATGGAGGCAACCACAGCTTGGACTGAAGAGGCAGAGGAGAGAATAGGTGAATTAGAAGATAAAATTATGGAAAAAGAGGAAGCTGAGAAAAAGAGAGATTAAAAAAAATCCAGGAGTATGAGGGGAGAATTAGAGAACTAAGTGACACAATTAAACGTAATAACATACGCATAATTGGCATTCCAGAGGAGGAAGAGAGAGGGAAAGGTGCTGAAGGTGTACTTGAAGAAATCATAGCTGAGAACTTCCCTGAACTGGGGAAGGAAAAAGGCATTGAAATCCAAGAGACACAGAGAACTCCCTTCAGACGTAACCTGAATCGATCTTCTGCATGACATAGCATAGTCAAACTGGCAAAATACAAGGATAAAGAGAAAATTCTGAAAGCAGCTAGGGATAAACATGCTCTAACATATAAAGGGAGATCGATAAGACTAGTTACGGATCTATCTACTGAAACTTGGCAGGCCAGAAAGGAATGGCAGGAAATCTTCAATGTGATGAACAGAAAAAATACGCAGCCCAGAATCCTTTATCCAGCAAATCTGTCATTTAGAATAGAAGGAGAGATAAAGGTCTTCCCAAACAAAAACTGAAGGAATTCATCACCACTAAAGCAGCCCTACAAGAGATCCTAAGGGGGATCCTGGGAGACAAAGTACCAGAGACATCACTACAAGCATGAAACCTACAAACATCACAATGACTCTAAACCTGTATCTTTCTATAATAACAATGAATGTAAATGGCTAAATGCTCCAACCAAAAGACATAGGGTATCAGAATGAATAAAAAAACAAGACCCATCTATTTGCTGTCTACAAGAGACTCATTGTAGACCTGAGGACACCTTCAGATTGAAAGTGAGAGGATGGAGAACTATCTATCATGCTACTGGAAGCCAAAAGAAAACTGGAGTAGCCATACTTATATCAGAAAAACTAGACTTTAAATTATAGGCTGTAACAAGAGATGAACAAGGGCATATATAATAATTACAGGGTCTATCCATCAGGAAGAGCTAACAATTATAAATGTCTATGCGCCGAATACGGGAGACCCCAAATATATAAAAAATTACTCACAAACATAAGCAACCTTATTGATAAGAATGTGGTAATTGCAGGGGACTTTAATACTCCACTTACAACAATGGATAGATCATCTAGACACAGGATCAATAAAGAAACAGGGGCCCTGGATGATACATTGGATCAGATGGACTTGACAGATACATTTAGAACTCTGCATCCCAAAGCAACAGAATATACTTTCTTCTTGAGTGCACATGGAACATTCTCCAAGATAGATCACATAATGGGTCACAAAACAGCCCTTCATAAGTATACAAGAATTGAGATCATACCATGCACACTTTCAGACCACAATGCTATGAAGCTTGAAATCAACCACAGGAAAAAGTCTGGAAAACATCCAAAAGCATGGAGGTTAAGGAACACCCTACTAAAGAATGAATGGGTCAACCAGACAATTAGAGAAGAAATTAAAAAATATATGCAAACAAATGAAAATTAAAAGACAACAATCCAAATGCTTTGGGATGCAGTGAAGGCAGTCCTGAGAGGAAAATACATTGCAATCCAGGCCTATCTCAAGAAACAAGAAAAATCCCAAATACAAAATCTAACAGCACACCTAAAGGAAATAGAAGCAGAACAGCAAAGACACCCCAAACCCAGCAGAAGAAGAGAAAGAATAAAGATCAGAGCAGAAATAAACAATATAGAATCTAAAAAAAAACTGTAGAGCAGATCAACAAAACCAAGAGTTGGTTTTTTGAAAAAATAAACAAAATTGACAAACCTCTAGCCAGGCTTCTCAAAAAGAAAAGAGAGAGGACCCAAATAGATAAAATCATGAATGAAAATGTAACGATTACAACCAATCCCTCAAGAATACAAGCAATTATCAGGGAATACTATGAAAAATTATATGCCAACAAACTAGACAACCTGGAAGAAATGGACAAATTCCTAAGCACCCACACACTTCCAAAACTCAAACAGGAAGAAATAGAAAGCTTGAACAGGCTCATAACCAGTGAAGAAATTGAATCAATTATCAAAAATCTCCCAACAAATAAGAGTCCAGGACCAGATGGCTTCCCAGGGGAATTCTACCAGACATTTAAAGCAGAGATAATACCTATCCTTTCAAACTATTCCAAAAAGTACAAAGGGAAGGAAAACTTCCAGACTCATTCTATGAGGCCAGCATTACTTTGATTCCTAAACCAGACAGAGACTCAGTAAAAAAAGAGAACTACAGGCCAATATCCCCGATGAATATAGATGCAAAAATTCTCAATAAGATACTAGCAAATCGAATTCAACAGCACATAAAAAGAATTATTCACCATGACCAAGTGGGATTCATTCCTGGGATGCAGGGCTGGTTCAACATTCACAAATCAATCAATGTGATACATCACATTAATAAAAGAAAAGATAAGAACCATATGATCCTGTCAATCGATGCAGAAAACGCCTTTGACAAAATTCAGCATCCTTTCTTAATAGAAACCCTCGAGAAAGTCAGGATAGAAGGAACATACTTAAAGATCATAAAAGCCATTTATGAAAAGTCCACAGCTAATATCATCCTCAACGGGGAAAAACTGAGAGCTTTCTCCCTGAGATCAGGAACACGACAGGGATGCCCACTCTCACCGCTGTTGTTTAACATAGTGTTGGAAGTTCTAGCATCAGCAATCAGACAACAAAAGGAAATCAAAGGCATCAAAATTGGCAAAGATGAAGTTAAGCTTTCACTTTTTGCAGATGACATGATATTATATATGGAAAATCCGATAGACTCCACCAAAAGTCTGCTAGAACTGATACATGAATTCAGCAAAGTTGCAGGATACAAAATCAATGTACAGAAATCAGTAGCATTCTTATACACTAATAATGAAGCAACAGAAAGACAAATAAAGAAACTGATCCCATTCACAATTGCACCAAGAAGCATAAAATACCTAGGAATAAATCTAACCAAAGATGTAAAAGATCTGTATGCTGAAAACTATAGAAAGCTTATGAAGGAAATTGAAGAAGATATAAAGAAATGGAAAAACATTCCGTGCTCATGGATTGGAAGAATAAATATCGTTAAAATATCAATACGACGCAAAGCCATCTACACATTCAATGCAATCCCAATCAAAATTGCACCAGCATTCTTCTCGAAGCTAGAACAAGCAATCCTAAAATTCATATGGAACCACAAAAGGCCCCGAATAGCCAAAGTAATTTTGAAGAAGAAGACCAAAGCAGGAGGCATCCCAATCCCAGACTTTAGCCTCTACCACAAAGCTGTAATCATCAAGACAGCATGGTATTGGCACAAAAACAGACACATAGACCAATGGAATAGAAATGAAACCCCAGAACTAGACCTACAAAAGTATGGCCAACTAATCTTTGACAAACCAGGAAAGAATATCCAACGGAAAAAAGACAGTCTCTTTAACAAATGGTTTGGGAGAACTGGACAGCAACATGCAGAAGGATGAAACTAGACCACTTTCTTACACCATTCACAAAAACAAACTCAAAATGGATAAAGGACCTGAATGTGAGACAGGAAACCATCAAAACACTAGAGGAGAAAGCAGGGAAAAAAACCTCTCTGACCTCAGCCGCAGCAATTTCTTACTTGACACATCCCCAAAGGCAAGGGAATTAAAAGCAAAAATGAACTACTGGGACCTCATGAAGATAAAAAGCTTCTGCACAGCAAAGGAAACAATCAACAAAACTAAAAGGCAACCAACGGAATGGGAAAAGATATTTGCAAATGACATATAGGACAAAGGGCTAGTATCCAAAATCTATAAAGAGCTCACCAAACTCCACACCTGAAAAACAAATAATCCAGTGAAGAAATGGGCAGAAAGCATGAATAGACACTTCTCCAAAGAAGACATCCAGATGGCCAACAGGCACATGAAAAGATGCTCAATGTCGCTCTTCATCAGGGAAGTACAAATCAAAACCACACTGAGATATCACCTCACGCCAGTCAGAGTGGCTAAAATGAACAAATCAGGAGACTATAGATGCTGGCGAGGGTGTGGAGAAACGGGAAACCTCTTGCACTGTTGGTAGGAATGCAAACTGGTACAGCCACTCTGGAAAACAGTGTGGAGGTTCCTCAAAAAATTAAAAATAGAATTATCATACAACCCAGTAATTCCACTTCTGGGTAGATAGCCAAATAATTTTGAAGTAGGGTTTCAAAGACACATTTTCACACCCATGTTCATAGTAGCACTATTCACAATAACCAACAGGTGGAAGCAACCTAAATGTTCATTGATGGTTGCACAGATAGAGAAAATGTGGTGTACATATACAATGTGATATTATTCAGCCTTAAAAAGGAAAAAAAAAATCCTACTACATGCTACGACGACATGAATAAACCTTGAGGACATTATGCTAGGTGAAATAAGCCAATCACAAAAAAGACATGTAATTCCACTTATACCACTTATATAAAGTATCTAAAGTAGTTAAATTTATAGAAACAGAAAGTAAAATGGTGGTTACCAGCAGCTGAGGTGAAGGGAAGAAAGGGGACTTCTTTAATGGGTATAGAGTTTCAATTTTGGAAAATGAAAAACTTCTGGAGATCTGTCATACAACAATGTGAATGTACTTAGCAGTACTGAACTGTACATTTCAAAATGATTAAGATCGTAAATGTTATGTTATGCCAGTTTTTTTATCACAGTAAAAAGATGCATAAAAACCATGGACACAAAGTACAAACTGACACATCAGGAGCAGTCTCAGCCCTTAATGTATTTACCATCTAGTGAGCTCCTTGGCAGCATGGACTATGTTTTACTTACTTGTGTGTCCTCAGGACCCTGTAATGTCTGGCATAGAGCAGGCACTCAAGAATTGTCGGCTAGGATGGGGCGCCTGTGTGACTGAGTCGGTTAAACAACTAACTTAGGCTCAGGTCATGATCTCACGGTTCGTGAGTCAAGCCCTGCTTTGGGTGAGGTCGAGCCCCACTTCGGGCTCCACGCTGACAGTTGGGACCCTGCGTGGGATTCTCTCTCTCTCCCTGACTCTCTGCCCTTTGCTCATTCATGCCCTCTCTCTCAAAAATAAGTAAATAAAATAACTATATATAAAGAAATGTTGGCTAAACGAATGAGAAGGTAGAAAGAAATAGGAAAAAGGGAGAGAAAGAGAGAGAGGAGGCCAGAGAATGAAGAGCCCTAAGGCAAAAAAAAAATTATTGTGCTCTATGTGGGACCTGGAGCGGTGGTGTGCCTAGGGCAAGGGGGGTGGCGTGGTCATGGTGTCATATAAAGGTGGCAAATGTGGAAAGCCAAACCTCTGGCCCTAGTGCATGCTACACAATTACTCGTGGGCATGTGTTGAACAGAATCATAGCTTGTTGGAGGGCCAGGAAGAACTGTAAAAATTACAGCCAGCTACCCACTGACAAAGCTTGATACATTCTGATTTAGTTTAAATCAGGGGTGTTGCTTTCGGAGAGAAACGTAATCTCCACCACGCCCTGTTACAACAGACTTCTGATCCACTCCCAAAAGTTGAGGCTCTTAAACCTGCGCATGCGCCAAAAGTTCGGGCGGCAGAGCGAGTGGTGAGTGGTCCCACTCCACCCCCCGCCGAGGGCTATGCCAGTTGGGGACGACAATGCTCCAGCGTGGGACGTAACACAGTGAGGGGCGTGGCCTGGAGGACGCATTACCCTAGCGACCACCACGGTGGCGGCGCAGACTTGACCTAATAGTAGAGCGGAAAAGGTGTGAGTGAAGAGGTGAAACGAAGAGGGCTTGCTGCCCCAGCCCCCCGGCACCCTGGGGGCTGACGGGCGGCCATGGATCTGTACCTCAGCAACTGCTATAAGGCTGCCGAAGCCTCCACCACTAAGGCTGCCGCCAGCAGCCTAGCTGCCGCCAGAGAGCAGTGCGGCACCGTGAGTGGCTGCTAGTGCGGCGTAGTAGTCGTCCTCCTAGCTCCTGGGCGGAGTCTTGGGTCGGCGGGCGGACGGAAGGGGCGGAGACCTCAGCGGAGCGAGCGGGGGAAAGGGGCGGGTGCCTGAAGACTCAGCTTCAGGCTCCCAGGCGGGGCAGCCCTTAGTGGGGAGTGCTGCCTGTGGCCGCGACCAGCGTTGGGTGGGGTCCAGAGAGATGGCTGGCAACTCCTGGAAGATGGGAGGCTTTCCGAGGCGTCAGCAGAGCGGGCTCTTTCAACCCTGAGTGGATGGTTCTTTGGTTTATGTGGAAGTATTAGCCCATTGAAATGTGTGTGAGTAGATTGATCTAAACTAAAAGAATAGGTCTTAAAAAAAAAAAAAAAAAAGACTTTCTCATTGTATCTGACAGGGCTCACAAAAAAAACCCATTCCAGAGGTCGGAGCAGCTAATCTATTGGATCTTCCTCTTGGGGTCAAGCTGCCTGTTATCCCAGGAAGCAACAATGTATTCTACACTACAAATATAAGTGAAAAGGTAAACTGAGTTTTAATAGTGCTTAAGTGATTTTCTTTACTCTTTTTAACTTGCTATTAAACTTGAAATACTTGCTATGATTTTGCTTTGAGTCAACTTCAATTTCACACACAAAGTGAAGGTAAAAGAGTTTAAATGTGTAGTGTCTGAACTTCACTTTAATGATGGAAGGACCCATGATATGCCTCAGCCACCAGTTCATCCTTAGTTCCAAACCAAAGCCTGCGCTCCCAAAGGTCGGGGTCTTTTCTGCCTACCTAAACATATCATGCTAATTCTTAATTCTGTGCCTTTGTCCATCTGGCTCCTGCAACCTGGCATGCACTTTTCTCCCCTCCTTCCTGACCTTCAATTTGAGCCGTCTTTTAAGAGCTACCGGAAGAAGCCTTTTCACAAGTGTCACAACACAGAACTAAGCTTTCCTTAGAATTTACATACCTTTGGTCTGCACTTAGTTATCACTGAATCAGCACTTTTAGTGATTCAGTGTGCTGCACTCACATTGTTACACATTTTAAGTCCTCTGCCTCTGTCCTTAATTTAGGCCAAGCCTGAAGGAAGTTCAGAACTTTTTGGCTGAGGGTGTGCGTTGATCACAATAGCAAAAGGTTTTACAGGAATAATTCTGACATCCTTATTCTTGCACTGTCTAGTATGTCATCAAGGATGAGTAGGGGCTTCTTGGTATTTCGGATACTTTTCTAACATATAGGATTTTTTTAGGTTTTACTGGTAGAAAACAACAGAGTTTCTCTTTTGAAAACGCATAATGTTCTACTAAATATATGTCAATCTCACAGAAATTGACTGAGTCACACTCCCACAAATTAGCTTTCCTAAAACATACTCAAACCCTATTTCACTACTAGTAGTAACATTCCATTTTAGTTTATAACTGTAGCCCTATCTGTTGGTTTTTTTCTTCAGTTATCTTCTATTTGCTATATTTCTATACTGTTCCTGCTGTTCACTTGTTAGCTACTTCTTATTTCCAGGGTTTTTTCCTATACTCAATTATACTGATTATCTCTGTATTATATTGATTACCTCCAAAATATATGCATTTAATCATGATCAAGCACTGCATTCAACTCCCCCGAAGACTAACTTTGTGGGATCTTTGTCTTTTAACAGGATCTCCTCAAGAAAGTAAGACTTTATATTTACACCATTAGGTGTTTTTTTTTTAACTCATTTTACCCTCATCACCACCTTATAAGGTGAAGCTATGATTTATCTAAGGTCACAGGTAGATAGTAGCAGAGTTCAGACCAGAACCACCATCTCCTGACTCAGGGCACAGTTCTTCACCTGATCTTTCAGCTTCCTCAACTGCAGACCACTTAAGCACATCACTACAGAAACAGGGAATTTAAAGGCCTTTCATGTTTTTTTGAAAGCAAATGGAAGGCAAAATTATAGTATCCAACTGTCTTGTTTTCAATCAGATTAAAATGTAACAATGTAACCTACATATCTTTGGCTATGCACTAATCCAAACCTGACAAGTGATCCTATACTTCAACATTTTGATACCAAACTTATTCTCAAGTAATTTGTTTATAAATTAATTTGCTTATTAGTATACTAAGATAGCAACTGTTCACAAACTCCTTAAGTTGCCTTTGTTGTAAAGTTAATAGTAAAAAATTTGCCAATTAACTTAGACATTCTGCTTTCAAGAAAAGATAACCTGTTAAAAGAACAATTTCCATACTTTAAAAATTTTTCCCTGTGACCTCCCACTGGCAGGTAGTGATGTTATAATAGATTCTTCAGTTCAGGGAAACCAATCATTTTAATTGACAATAGAAAACTTAACCCTGGCTTCAACAAATGGATTTGTTTCTTTCTTGATAGGTCAGTAGCCCAGGGTTGGTCAACATATGTCTGTTACCAACAAAAGTCAACATCTAAAAGAAGAAGCTATAACCAATCTGCTAATTGCAGCATTGTTTCAACTGCCATCAACTGCTGATCATTTCTTTTCTAGGAAAGATGTGGGCTTCTTATCTAGTCCCACTGTAAATTAAATCATTGCCCAGAACGATGTCTTTCTTTGCCTTTTTAAGGAAACATTGGTAGTCAGTGAATCCAGTTTCCTGATATAGGTCCCTTAAGAAAGACAAGAGGCTAGCACAATCAAGCAGTCAGAAACTTACAAAGGAAGCTTTTAAATCTAAAAAGAAAGCTAGAACTCTATCATTCCCCTCTTGTCTTACCCCTGCCCACATATGAAGCATCCTACCTGCCTTGCAGGAACTCTTAGGGCGACACATCACTGTTCATTAATTGGACGGAGGTTGAGGCTATCACCTACCTCCAGCCTAAAGACAGCTTTGGTAGAGAAGAGAGAAAGAGAAAGGCAGTGAGATTAACCTAAATCAACCCACTGTCCACATTCCCTCACTTCAGGTTCTGCTTGCATGCTTTATTTTCACTGAACAACCTAGTCAATTCAACAAATTGAGGTTTAAAAGTGCAATTTCATCCATTTTACGTATGTAATACTTTTGAATCTGTGTGTTTGCAGCTTTACCAGCCTTCTTACGACTTTAACCTGACTGATCCTTATTGCCAACTTTTGGAAACCAGCTATAAAAGTCTGCATGATCCACATTTAAAAGCATACTATAAGCGAAAAGATATCCTAAAGAGATTAAAGAAGGGCGGCTACATCACCAACGATAATAAAGTAGGTTGAAGCCTACTTCCTTTTAACTAGCAGAAGTCTAGGGACTTGATAGACACTTGGTTCTGTTCTTCACTAGGAGCTTGTATCAACTTTGGATAGACAGTAAAGAATATTTATTAGAGAACTCAATTACTCAGTATTTGGATTTCCAAATAAGACTACTTGTTGCTACTTGACCTTTTTTCTTTGATAACAGCAAAAGACAAGCACCAAATGATTCAAATATGTAAAGACATCCATACACACATATTTATTTGTGTATTTTCTCCCAGCTGTATTGTAGTGCCTTTCCTCTTGTTCTAAAAGTAATAATGGCACAGTATACCTATCAAGGAATATTTCATATACCTTTTGAGAAGACTAGAGACAAAAACCTAGCAGAAAACAGCATAATGAAATAAATTGGGGGAGGCTATTAAATGTCATTATTATACTGGTGTTTTAATAACAAATTCATTGGGAATAATAAATTTCTGATTATGATGTGAACCATATTATTGAAATAATATTATTTAGATAGATATTTCCTGGTGATACAGCAATTTTAGACACCACTTTCCAATTTGCTACCAAAATGTGTTGTTATTACCCTTGATCCCAAAATTGTTACTAAAATGAATGTTCTTATGACACTTTTCTCTGTAAAGCTTTATGACTGTCACAATTTTCTGTTTATACATTTGGTTTTCAGTTTTGTTTTTATAGGTCATATGTACTTTGAAGGAATTGAATAAGTACAGGCAGTATCTGACTACTTTAAAATTAGACTTTGAAAGAAACTATATAAAAGAACAAGTAAGTTAATACTTAAATTTGTTTTATTTGGGGCCTGTAAAGACAGTTTTTATGTAGGATTTAGGAGAAAGGTTTGGTCCTCTGCAGAATATCCACTTATAATAGCCTGACCTAAAATTATTAAGGTAACAAATCAAATAAGATCTCTAGAGATCTATAAGAAATAAAGATGAGACTTTTGCCTTTAATTTACAGAGAGAAATTTTCACTTATCTTGAATGGAGCCACATTAGACTGAAATGCAGGTTAACAGAATTAACCATTTGTAAAGTACAAGAGGTTTACTAAGCCCTAAACTCAAGAAGGCATACCAAAGGACAGGTTTATTTCCAGCCAGTATAAAGACCTTAATTTTTTTCTCTCTCAGAAAATCATTGAAAAACAAGTAAATAAATTGAATGAAACCAAGAGAGCCTATGACAGTTATGGAAACACACAATTCCAAGAATGGCTGTTACAGGAAGGTACACACGCAACTCCAGACCAAGAGCTGGTAATAAAACACAGGTACGACTGAAGTTAATGCATATTTCGTGGACATACTATAGACCCCAGGAAGTTGTAAAACTACTAGAAATCATTGAAAGCAGGATGAAAAAAAAAAGTATTAGACACTATTTAACCCCCTATAGTTTTCAACATGGAGAGAAAGGAAAAGGAGATTAAGAGGTAACAGGTTTTGGGAACCCTGGTGCCAAGGCTTGGGAGGAGAGTTTCTTCCTGAGAAACTGGAGCCACCAGAAGCCCAAGAGGTGGGCAAAACTGATATTTGAAGAAATCTAAAGTACAAATCCCTAAGCCTGGGAAACCCACATCCATAGTAGCAGAGAGAGAGATGTGTTCAGCATGTTTCTAAATTACATTTAAGGAAAGTACTGCAGGGGCAAAAAGGGAAAGTTCCTATAACTTCAGCTGATGCAAACAGGTGTTGTTCCCCCACCAACTGTGTGTGTTCATTCAGCTATTACCCACACATGTGCACTATTACCATTCAGCGGCCAAACCCATGCCCTAGGAGGCAGAGATGAGTTCTAGTTCTTTCTCTTTGTCCTTTACCAGGGGTGAGGGCCAGTCACCCTTCCCCTGCCTCTTAAATTCCATGGATTCATGTCATGATATGCTAGAATACGTGCTGATCTACCAAAGTCCCAGACTGGTAATGTGCAGATCTGTCTATACATGGAAGGTCATTCAAGGACTTGGAAATTACAGAGAGACCAGTAACCACTTATTTTTTTGGTAATTTTTTAAAGTTTGTTTGTTTGTTTGTTTGTTTGTTTGTTTGTTTAGAGCATACAAGTGGAGGGGCAGAGAGAGAGAGAGAGAGAGGGAGAGAGAATCCCAAGCAGGCTCCATGCTCAGCACGGAGCCCAACACAGGGCTCGATCTCACAACCTCGAGATCATGACCTGAGCCGAAATCAAGATTTGGACACTTAACCAACTGAGCCACCCAGACACCCTTTACCCACTTATTTTTAAAGGAAATTCAAATTGACTTATGTTTTGAAGTTAGTCTTTAAGCTGATTTCAGCTGCCTTTGGAAATTCATGTTCCTCAAACTGCTGAGCTATAAATAATCTCTGTGTAAAATGTTTTTAATCACTCTGCTCCATATTTTGCCATTGTCCCAGCCACAATAAGAGACTTGTATAACAGAGTTTGGTAAAATTAGTATAGCATGGTGAGTTAGTGGATCAGGTGAGCTTAAAGGTCCCTGAAAAACTCTACATTTCCTGTATTTAAGAAACAAAAACAACCCAGAAGGTGGTTTGGGAATATCAAAATAGATAATATCATCATAAGGGAAACACCCAATTTACTTTAACTTATATTTGCACTTTTACTTAGATATTTAGATATGATTAGTAAGGAATTAGACAAGGTTGAGCACACGGCAGAAAAGCAGAGCACATTCCGGATGAAGGAAGAAGAACTACAACATCAGGACCACATTACAAGAAAACTTAGTCTCCGTAGACAAATTGAAGAGGTGAGGAAAACCAAATTTTAAACATTGAAGGGGAAATTTCATATGTTTGTTTCATTGGTAAACATTTTTTAGCAATCCCACCTGAAGCTATTTCAGGTCTAAAAAATAAACCACTATTAAAAATAACAATAATTTAAGGAATAAGCCACTGTTTTTTATCAGTTATAATGGACAAGCTTTCACTTAACATAGTGAGATTGACACCACAAATTATATATCCATTGCATTTCTAGTCATTTTCTGCTCTGAAAGTTCTAGATATTAACTCTAGTGAAAAATTATCATGCCTGTATTCTCTCAAAGTTCAGACAAGCCTATTTATTTCTCTGTCAAAATATATTTAAGAGCAACTGATTACATATGATATACCCCTTAGTCAATAAGAGAAAACCCTCTTGTCAACATCTTTTTAGACCCATCTTTGGAGCCAGGCTTATGCTTGAATTAAGTTTCCAATAGTAAAATAATTATCTTCCTTTTGCCATTCAATTGCATTCGCCAACATATTCCCAATGAAAAGTAGTAAAAGAAGCCCATTCTAAAGCCAATGTAAGATTTTTATTATGGTTGACTCGATTTCTGTAAGGCCCTTGACTTGATCTAATTTGCTTATTGACAAAATACAAAAAAAAAAAGACAATGAAAGAAAACCCTCTGCTAACTACCATAATATTGTGCTCCTTAGGGATGGAAGACAAAAGAAATGCTTCTTCTAACCAAGATTGGAGAAGAAGTAAAAAGAGAAGCCCGAATTGAGGAACAACGTCATAAACTCTGGGAGGAAGCCCACCGGAAGGTAGAGTGAGCTTTTACCAGTAACTTGGGCTATTTGAGAAAAAGCTTTTGCCAATTTTGATAATTAAAGTGTGAATTATCAAAAGTGGCCTAAACTCATGAGGATAGCTATTGATGGAGAGACCCAGTCTGGTCTGAACCTGGACTTCAAGGGTTGGTCTGAAATGGGACCAGTGTCCAGAAAGTGGGCAATGAGTTAAATTGGATCTAGTTGTTACAATATATTCTTGTTGGACAACAAAAGGAAACTCACCCTTACTGCCTTCCTAGCTTTGTACTCATTGTGACTTCAGAAATCTCAAAATAGGAATGAGGGCACCCTTCAAGTAGACCATCATATTTGAAATATCTGTTTTGCATTTCCAGTGGCAAGTTGCTGTTCAATTTTTAAATGTTAAATGTATTTTTTAATATTTAGAAACAAGCACTTCTAGAGAAAAAAATCGCTTATCATTTACAAAAAATGCAAAAGGATGACCTTAAGAGAGAAGGACCAGGGGGAAGTATAAATGAAAACAAAGGACAAGACAAAAGAGAAGGTGAGAGAGAGACAATAAATGATAAAGTCGCTAAGTAGAAGATGCATATCTATATATAAATATGGTGGCTTTATAAAATAAATCTCTATGTGCTTATACAGAGAGGTCACAGGCCCCTTGCAAAGGGAAATCCTAGAAGCCCACATTACCCGTGCCAAGCACTATGCAAGGCACCTCCTAGTTACAGCTCAAGTTGTAAAGAATCTACATACACACACAATATTATTATATATATAAAAAATTCAACGCTTCTATAAAGTGATTCAGTAGACAACACTGCCTGCACTACAGGTTTAAAAAGGAGCCAGTAAAAGGAGACAGTATAAAAAAATACAACAAAGAAGGAGAAAGATACATATATATATATATATATATATATATATATAGACAGAGAGAGAGAGACAGAGAAAAGGAGCAGTAAACGAAAACATTACCAAAAAAAAGAAACAAAGAGGGAGACAAAAATATTTTTATTTATTTTTTAAATGTTTATTATTTTTTAGAGAGAGATGCAGAACATGAGCGGGGGGAGGGGCAGAGAGAGGGGGAGACCCAGAATCTCAAGCAGGCTCCAGACTCTGAGCCGTCAGCACAGAGCCTGACGTGGGGCTCAAACCTGCGAATTGCGAGATCATGACCTGAGCCAAAGTCAAACATTTAACTGACTAGCCATCCCGGCGCCCCAAGAAAAATATTTATAAAAATGGAAGAAAACATTTCAACTCAGGACCAGTAAGATTATACAAAACAGTAAGAGAGCAAACTAGTAAGAGAAAGAGAGAGGGAAAAAGGATTTTTCATTTCCAATTTTTATTTTTTTAGGTTTTTTTAAAGGAGACAAAAGAAGAGACATTTAAAATATACCAAGCACAAAACAGAAATAGATAAAAAGTAAGAACCAAAGGTTAAAAAGGAAGAGGCAGTAAGAAAAAATGGTACAAAAAGAAAAAAATGAAATGAAGAAGAGAAGAAAAGAATGAATAGGAGAGAAAAAGAAAAAAAACTGAACAAAATAAACCAGTAAGAAAACACACACACACACACACACACTAGATGAGGTGGGTGGGAGGAAAACAAAAGCAAAGAAACAAAACAAAAAGACTAGAAGGAGAAAGACAAACAGGCAAAGAAAAAAGTGAAAGAAAGAAGAAACAGATATACAGGGGGGAAATACAGGAACAAAGAGGGAGAAAGAAAGGAAGATGGAGAGGAAAGAAGTTTAAAAAGGATAATTCAGTGGGACAAAGCAGAATAAAAATAGAGTGAGAGACACAGAGTCTCACAGAGACAAAGGAGTTTGACACAGAGAGTCTAGTGAGAGACAAAGGAGTTTGAGTCATCTAAAAAAGTCAGTTCAGAGGCGCCTGCCTGGCTCAGTCGGTAGAGCACATGATTTGATCTTGGGGTCATAAGTTCAAGCCCCACGTTGGGCATAGAGCTTACTTAAAAATTTTTTTTTAAAGAAGTTGGGGTGCCTGATTGGCTCAATTGGTTAAGCCTCCAACTCTTGATTTCAGGTCAGGTCATGATCTCATGGTTTCATGAGTTCGAGCCCCACGTCAGGCTTTGTGCTGGTGGTGTGGAACCACCATTTAAATATTTTAAAATAAATAATAAGTCAATTTAAAAATACATTAAAATTAGGGACACCTGGGTGGCTCAGTCGGTTTAGCGTCTGACTCTTGATCACAGCTCAGGTGATGATCTCACGGTTCGTGAGATAAAATAAACTTTAAAAAAAATTTTTTAAATACTTTAAAATTAGATGGATGGATCAATCAATTCATATATACTTAAATACATACATTCATATACAATTAATTAATATATCCTTACATAAATTCATATACAGATACATAGAACTGATTTTTTAAAATATTTTTAATGCTTATTTTTGAGAGAGAGAGAACAGATGGAGAAGGGGCAAGAGAGAGAAGGAGACACAGAATATGAAGCAGGCTCCAGGCTCTGAGCTGTCAGCATAGGGCCTGATGTGGGGCTCAAACTCACAAACCTTGAGATCATGACCTGAGCCGAAGTCAGACACTTAACTGACTGAGCCACCCAGGTTTCTCAATAGAACTGATTTTTAAAAAGAGAAGCCAGTAATAAAGACAGGACACAAAATAGAGGGAAAAGGGAAGAATAATTTAAAGTAGTGAATATAATGAGAGTAAAACAAATAGGGGACTGAGGCGGGGTGGGATTAAGGGAAGGAAGGGACAGGAAGTAAATATATCTATTAAAAGGGAAGAGTCTGGGGAAAGGAGTAACAAAGAGTGTGAACATGAAAGACAGCATGAGGATGCTGAAAAGGAGAAGCTAGTGAGAAAATTAAGTACAATCATGGACAGGAGGAGGAAATCAAGGTCTAGAAAGAAGAAATTAGTTAACAAATACAGTAAAATAAAATAGATACAGAGATACATAGATATACAAAAGACTGGACTTTAAAAGTACAGTCCACTAAAAAAAGGAGTGTAAGAAAAGATAAATAGGAAGACATGATAGGAAGCAGTTATGACAGCTTAAGATGGGAGGAAAAGATGGAAGGGAGGGAAGGAAAAGGAAAGCAAAGAATTTTGAAAGGGATGAGGGTGGAAACTTGGTAAAAAAAAATAACAAGGTATAAGAGTAAGAGACACAGGAGTTTAAAAGCAGAAGCTACAGTGAAAATAAGTACAATTGAGGAAGGCAGGGAGAGGGAAAAATGTAAAAAGATGTCACTTAAAATAGAGTAAAATAAAGATAGGTAAACTGATGAGACAGTTCAGCAGTAGTGGGGGGGGGGGATGGATGGATGGACAGACCGACAGGATTTCAAATAGAAAAAACCAGTAGTAAGACTGGACAAAAAGAAAACAAAAGGAGAGAGAAGGAAAGAAGTTGTTATAAGGAGCCACTAAAAAGAGAAAGGAAGGGAGGGAGCAAGAAAAAGGAAAGAAGGAAGTAAAGTTTGTATAGGATGAGTCAGTAGGGAAAAGTTATTTGCAAGAGACAGATGTGAGAGTATCAAGGAAGACCAGTAAAATAATCAAGTACAGAGGTGCCTGGGTGGCTCAGTGGGTTAAGCATCTGACTCTTGATTTTGGCTAAGGTCATTATCTTGAGGTTTGTGAGTTCGAGCCCTGCATTGGGCTCTGCACTGACAGTGTAGAGCATGCTTGGGATTTTCTCTCTCTGTCTCTGCCCTTCCCCCATTTGCACTGTCTCTGTCTCTCAGAGATTAATTAATTAATTGATTATTAAATTAATTAATTTAAAAAAAATTAAGTACAATTGTGTAGTGTGCAAGAGATTTAAAAAGTAGAAGACAGTAAAAGAAAGAATGTAAAATAAAGATACAGGGGATTGATAGCCAGATAGATGGCCTGCCAGGTAGGCAGGTGTATAGGTAGAAAGACCTGATTTTAAATAGGAGGAAGCAGCAGTGAAGACAGGACAAAGATGTATAAAGAAATAGGGGAAAGGGGAAAAAAGTTTAAAAAGAGGAGTAGTAAAAAGAGAGTAGAAGAATGGCAGGAAGAAAAGAAAAAGAGGAAAGAGGGGGAAGGAGAAAGAAAAGAGGAACGAACACAGGAAGGTGAGAAAACCAAATGAAGGAACACAGACGGGAAATAGAGAGTGAGTGCGTGAGTGGTTGGGTGGAGATAACAAAGAAGGAAATAAGAGGAAGGAAGAAAGAAATGAGGAAAGGAAGGATGAAAAAGCAGGAGGGGAAAGGAAGGAAAGGAAAGAAAAAGAGGCACTGAAAGAAATGGAGTGAGTAAAGATCTGAAGAAAGGGACGGAAGGCGGAGGAAGTGAAGAATGGAGGGTAGATCTAAAGAGAAGTCAGGTAAAAATAAACGTGGTTAGATAGATGGAAACCAGGTATATAGGCAGACAGGATTTTATGAGGAGGACCTCATACAAAAGACAATATTAAAAGATAACAGGAGAGGGGCGCCTGGGTGGCGCAGTCGGTTAAGCGTCCGACTTCAGCCAGGTCACGATCTCGCGGTCCGTGAGTTCGAGCCCCGCGTCGGGCTCTGGGCTGATGCCTCAGAGCCTGGAGCCTGTTTCCGATTCTGTGTCTCCCTCTCTCTCTGCCCCTCCCCCGTTCATGCTCTGTCTCTCTCTGTCCCAAAAATAAATAAACGTTGAAAAAAAAAATTAAAAGATAACAGGAGAGCGGGCACCTGGGTGGCTCAGTCAGTTAAGCGTCCGACTTCAACTCAGGTCATGATCTCATAGTTCTTGAGTTCAAGCCCCATGCCAGGCCCTGTGCTGACAGCTCAGAGCCTGGAGCCTGCTTTGGATTTTGTGTCTCCCTCTCTCTCTGCCCCTCCCCCACTTGTGCTCTGTCTCTCTGTATTTAAAAAATAAATAAATATTAAAAAAAATTTTAAGATAACAGGAGAGAGTATGAAGGGAAACAAAGTTTATTCATTTTTTAATGTTTTTATTTATTTTTGAAGGAGAGAGACACAGAGCATGAGTGGGGGAGGGGCAGATAGAGAGAGAGACACACAGAATCTGAAGCAGGCTCCAGGCTCTGAGCTGTCAGCACAAGCCCGGAACCCATAAACCATGAGATCATGACCTGAGCCAAAGTCAGACGGTCAACCAACTGAGCTACCTAGGCGCCCTGAAGGGAAAAAAAAAAGTTTACAAGGAGAACCAGTAAAAAAGGAGTATATGAAGAATGGAGGGAAGGAGGGAGTAAAGGAGCAGGAAAAAAGAGAAGAAAGGAAGTGAGGTGGGGACATGAGGAGAGAGGGAAGGCAGGGAAGTAGGGGTGGGGACGGAGGGAGGGAAGGAGGAGACAAGGCAGGGGTGCAGGTTCACCAAAAGAAGGCAAAGCAATCCAGAGGAGGACAGCAAAAGGAGTAAGAAAGAGACCTAGAGACAGTTGATGAAGATCTAAAGGTAGAAGGGAGGGAGGGGGTGTGGAGAGGGAGAGAAGGAAGGCAAGAAAGAGAGGAATATTCTAAAATGGGGTGAGACTAGGAAAATAGTAAAAAGAAGAAAGAATATTAGAGAGACACAGAGAAGTTGAAAAGGAGGAGCTAGTAAAACATGATGTACAGAGTAGAGGACAGAGAGAAAGAGATCTAACAAAAGTCAGATAAAAATAAAAATAAAGATGGAAGGAAGACAGCTAGATGATAGGTAGGTAAATGGTAGATAGATAATAAAAGGTAGAAGACACCAGAGGAGAATATGTGAAAAAGGTAGAATGAGAGAGAAAGAGAGGAGAGAAGAAAAGGAAAATGGTCTGGAAGTGGAACCAGTGCAAAGTGAATAAAGGAAGAATGGGAAGAAGGAAGGAATGAAGGAAGGGGTAAAAAGGTAAGAGGGAGGTAGTGCAGGGAAAATGGGGGCAGTGGGAAGGAGGGAGGGAGAAATGAAGGACAGAGGGTGGGGATGAGGATAGAGATACAAAAGGAATGTAGCAAAGAGAAGGGAGGGAGGGTGAAAGGAAGGAAGACAGAGCAGAAGTAGGAAATAAGGGAAAAAAGACTAAGTTTATGAGCAATGAGTCAGTAGGGGGAAGTGTTAAAGGAGAGAGGGAGACAATGGGAGGGGGAGGAGCCAATAAGTAAAGCAAGTGCATTGTGAATGATGGGGGATTTACAAAGTAGTAGTCAAGTGTATGTCAACTATACTTCAATAAAACACATAAAAGTCAATAAAATACAATGTAATAAATATGGATAGATATCTAGGTAAATGGATGGGTGGGTAGGTGGGTGGATGGATAGATGGGATATACATTGATAGAAAGATAGATAACTAGATAGATAAAACTGATTAGAAAAAGGAGAAACCAATAAAAAGAGTACATAAAAGAGTTAGAAAGGGAAAGAAAAGAAATGGAAAACTTTTTGGACATGGGCCAGTAAATAGAGAGTAAAAGAAGATGGATGGACAGGATAAGATAGAATAGGGCAGGGGAAGATAGGATAGAGCAGGATAGAATAGGATGAGGCAAAATAGGATATAGGATAAGTTAGGGCAGGATAGGATAGGATAGGATAGGATAGGATAGGATAGGATAGGATAGGATAGGATAGGATAGGGCAGGATAAGATAGGGCAGGATAGGATAGGGCAGGATAGGATAGGATAGGATAGGATAGGGCAGGATAAGATAGGGTAGGGTAGAGTAGGGTAGGATAGGATAGGATAGGATAGGATAGGATAGGATAGGGTAGGGTAGGGTAGGGCAGGACAGGATAGGACAGGGCAGGATAAGATAGGGCAAGAGAGGATAGTAGAGCAGGATAGGAGGATGGGCAGGATAGGATAGGGCAGGGAAGAGGAGGGAAAGGAAGCAGAAGGGAGAAGGAAAAGGAATAGAGAGAAAAGAAGTTTTAAAAGGAGAACAAAATAAAGGGCTTTTTTAAAAAAAATGATAGAGGAAATATGTGCAAGAGAAAGTTTTTAAAGGATGAGCCAATAAGAATAGACAATGTGAGAGGAAAGAAAGAATGAAAGTTTATGAAAGAGTCAGTAAGAAAAGCTCATAATTTAGTCCAGTGAAGCAATGAGGTGGTAACACCTGCCTCTGGGATTAAAAAAAAAAAAAAAAAAAAAAAAAAAAATCACTTCAGCAGCTATATTGCTTCCTCCATCTTTAACGGTTAGCTTCTAATTACAGTAGGAAGTTTCAAGTAGGCATCTTTTTTAAATGTTTATTTATTTTTGAGACAGAGACCAAGCAGGGGAGGGTCTAAGAGAGAGAGAGAGAGTGAGAGAATCCGGAATAGGTGGTGTACTCTCAGCATGGAGCCTGACGTAGGGCTCGAACTCATGAACCTTTTGATCATGACTTGAGGCGGAATCAAGAGTCGAATGCTAGGGATGCTTGGGTGGCTCAGTCAGTTGGGCATCCAACTCTTAATTTCAGCTCAGGTCATGATCTTCCAGTTCCGTGAATTCGAGCCCCACATCAGGCTCTGTGCTGACAGGGCAGAGCCTGCTTGGGATTCTGTCTCCCTCTCTGTTCCTCCCCTGCTTGCTCACTCTCTCAAAAATAAACTTTAAGGGGTGCCTGGGTGGCGCAGTCGGTTAAGCGTCCGACTTCAGCCAGGTCACGATCTCGCGGTCCGTGAGTTCGAGCCCCGCGTCAGGCTCTGGGCTGATGGCTCAGAGTCTGGAGCCTGTTTCCGATTCTGTGTCTCCCTCTCTCTCTACCCCTCCCCCGTTCATGCTCTGTCTCTCTCTGTCCCAAAAAAAAATAAATAAACGTTGAAAAAAAAATTAAAAAAAAATAAAAAATTAAAAAATAAACTTTAAAAAAATCTCATAAAGAACGAGTCTAATGCTTAACCAACTGAGCCACTGAGGTACCCCTAAGGTAGGCATCTTAAACAGTGGCCACCTCAAATGGTTTTTAAAAAGGAAAATATTTTTAAAAATATGTTCACAATATCACATAGGAGAATGAAGAGATCTATTTCACATATGAAATAGACTTATACCACTATAATAAGGCCATCATCTTCTATCACATAGACACAAAGGGATGCATATCTTAAAGCTCTAGTGAAAATGCAATCAGCACACATAGTTTGGAATCCTTTTGTCTATCTGAATGATTAGAAACAGTAACTGTAGTCATCTCTTTCACAGCTGAGATATATGTGTACTGTCGCTTGCCCCTGCCAAGCTCTGAGGCACAGCCAAGGAAGATCATGAGCACTCTCACAGCATCTCCAGCATAGTTGTTTGTGCTGTCGTGCATCCCCACACAGAGAAAAGGCCATGTTCTCACTGGGCAGGATGGAGGGATGGAGTTTTTTCCCTTCTCCCAGAAGACAACTCTGCTCAAGTATAGCTTTAACTACACAAGATAATACTGTAAAAGGGATTGCCTTGCCTCCCCATCACATCTGTCTTCTGGTTTCTCAACCTTGCCACTATTGACATTTTGGGCTGGATAATTCTTTGTTGTGGGGGCTGTCCTTTGCATTGTAGAATGTTTAGCAGCATCCCAGGCCTCCACCCCCTAGATGCCAGGTGTGACCCTCCTCTGCCACATTTGTAACAATCACAATGTCTCCAGACATTTCCAAATGTCCACTAAGGGAAAAAATTGCCTCCCATTGAGAACCACTACTTATCCTCTGCAGTTCCTCCTTACAGCCCCATATGTATATTAGCATATAGCTCTCCTTTTATTGGGCATGAAAGAATAAATAGAATCTATCTTGGATAACTGTCATGTGCACTATTAAAAACAAATATTTTCTTGTGTTTCTTTAAGCTCCTTCCCCAGAGATAAAGAAAACAAGTGATAGTACCAGTGGCCAGAAATTACACCAAGGACAAAAACATAATTGAAATTATTTGATTAGAAGTACTAAACTAGTAATTTGTAGAAAGACAGGATTTGGTACTGACCGCATCTGCTTACAATGCAGATAAATCCTCTATCCTATGTTATAAATGATGGATTTTGAGTAATATTTGCCAACAGTGCTACAGACTCTCTTGCTTTCTGGATTAGACTTCCTAATTACTCGCTCAGTTCATGTCACTGCCACCACATGCCCGTGAGCAGGACCGCGCATATTTTGCAGCTGACAAGTCTGCAAGCCCAGTTCAGAGCCCTGCTTCTCCATGGCCCCTGCTCCTGATCTCATTTCTGTATTTTTCCATTACCAACAAGATCCCAAGGCATTGTTTTTTAACCTGTTCCTCACTGGCTCCTACCGCTACTACTGCCAGTCTTCACTCAGCAAGCACTTCTGCCTCCTAGGGAAGCTTTTCCCTGCATCTCATTTGTTTCATTCACCTGGAGAGTCATCCTTGCAGATTGCTGACTGGAGGTGCTACTGATGTTTCTGAAGCCAGCAACCCTAGGGACCTAGTGAGGACCGAGACTCCAACCAACACTCTTTCTCAAAACCCTGCCCTTCCTTAGACTTTGGAATTTTCAGGCCTGAAGTAACTTCTGTCACTTCACTGGCAGTAGAAATATTTTATTCTGCCACTTATTTTTCCTCAGCAGTGGAGCATGCCCTCAGTGTTGCCCACTCTTATTCCCCTGTTCCTTTTAGAACAGCCTGACGGAGTAGCAGTTGTTGTCATTCTCAAATTTCAACCTATTTCTTGAATAGGCTTCTCTAATACATATATGGCTAGCACATTTTGCCAGTGCCTTCCTTCTTTTTGCTTTTGGGCTCAGTCATTGATTTTTCTAACATACTGCCTTTGTGGGGCCCCCATAATGGCCCTGAATTTCATGTAGCCTCCCCCATCTTTCTGCTTCTTTCCAAAAGATGATGTCCAAATGTCTGGGGTAAGAGGTGTGGCTAATGTTCTTATTTCTCTATGTGGCAGCAATATGGGCATCACCTAAACAACTTATTAGAAATGCAGATTCTCAGGCTTTACCCTGGACCTACCGAATTGGAATCTACATTTTCACAAGATCCCCGTGCTTTATATGCACATTGAAGCTTGGGGAACAGTGGCATCTGTGACCTCATGGAGGTGAAATAAAGCCATGGTGCTTAGACGAAATGTCTTCTGCCTCTGGTCTCCAGAGAGAGAGATGTTCTTATCTCTTCTGACATAGTGCTTGACCTATTGACATTCACAGTGGAAGTCAGCCACCAGGGCAGTGACTCATGGTTCGGTCTCACTGAACACAGAGCCCTCTGGCTTTCCCATTCCACCTCAATTCTGGCTGGCTGATCCATAACACTCAGGGTGGGGCCCTCTCACCTCCACCACAGTGACTGCCCTTGGAAAGCTTCCCAGCCAAGAGTGGCTTAAGAAAGCAAAATCTCAAGGGGAAATAGGAAGAGATTGGTAAACAGGTACAAACTTTTAGCTATAAGATGAATAAAGTCTAAAGGTCTAATGGAAAATATGATGACTATAGTTGATTGCACTGTATATAATTGAAATTTGCTAAGAGAGCAGAACTTAAAATGTTTTCAACAACAACAAAATGTAAATATGTGAGGTGATGGATGTGTTAATTAAATGGGGGATCCTTTCACAATATATACATATATCACATCACCATGATGTGTACTTTAGCTATCTTACAATTTTGTATGCCAATTATATATGTCACCAAAGCTGAAATTAAAAACAAAGAAAGAGAGGGAAAGAAGGAAGGGAAGGGAAAGGATACCAACTTCAGAGAAAGGCTTGCTCTGCTTGACCATACTATATTATAGTTTGTGGCCCATGTCCCAGGTGAGGAGAAGGCGGCAGCAGTGGGGGATAGTCTAAGAGATTCCTTCCTAGAACCGTAAGTGGGGAGCAGAGCAATAGTTCTTTTCTCTCTATGCTAACTTCACTTGTCTGAAGCAACCAAGACCCAAAGTAAGAAAAACGTAAGAGCCTCTTCTGATTTCTTTGCTCTCCAGCTTCTCCCACCACCCTTTCACTTTCCCACCATCTCTAAGCTGCTAAAGGAATAGACTTCCCCCACGCAACTTTCCTCAAGTCATATCTTCCTTCTTTCTGAGCCCAGATAGCTCTTCCTGGAGGGCTAGGGTATCTCCCTCCAGTACACTAAAGGAGAGTTATCTGAGCTAAGTATTCCAGTCTGTTGCTATACAAAAATGAAGGTTAAATTTAGGGAAATTCTCGAGACAGTTGCATGGCTTGCAAAGCATACTGTCTTGGCTATGTCATCCTATTTTTGAATGACAGGTGCTGAATATTACTTGGGTCTATATTGTGGCATTCCTCCTGTTAAAAATTCTAACCTCCTCTCCCCTAGTTCCACCCCCAAGCAGGTGGAGTACAAAACTAGGGCAGAGGTCTTGTACTTAGGGAGTCAAAAATGAGAAAATAATAAAAAAATTTTAAAACAGTAGCCCTGTTGTATAATGGCTGTTTCATGCCTGTCAAGCCCCAAAAGGAAACACAACAAGAGATGGGTCTTCAGACCTACATCTGGAAAGTATGCTTACTGTAAAAAAAAAAGTAAAATATAGAAAAATATGTAATATATAGAGTGTAACACCATAATAAATATGGGAAAAAGGCACAAACATTTTACTGAAGACATACAGATGGCGAATAAGCATATGAAAGAGTTGCTTAATATTATTAGTCATTAGGGAAATACAAAGTAAAGCACAATGAGATACCACTATATACCCAGTAAAATAGTTAGAATTTAAATAATTGAATTTACATAAGTGTTTGCAAGGACTTGAATCAGCCAGAACTCTGACACTACAGGTTGGAATGGAAAATGGTAGCTAATGTAAGTTAAACTACCATATGATCCCAGCCATCCCTGTCTTAGATATGTGCCCAAAAGAAGTGAAAATATATGTCCACATAGAGACTCATAGCAGCATTATTCATAATAGCCAAAAAAACTGGAAACAACCTAAATGCCCATCAGTGGGCAAATGGATGAAGTGTAGTATGGAATACTATGTAGTAATAAAAAGGAATAAACCATTGTTACAGGCAACAATATTGATGAATCTCAAAATAAATATGATAAATGAAGGAAGCCAGTCCGAGAAAAAAAAAAGGAGAGAATACATCCTATATGATTCCATTTGTAGCAAACTCTAGAAAATGCAAACAATTATAGTGTCAGCAGATCAGTAGGTTGTCTGGAAGACAGGTAGAAAGAGGGATGAACTATATGGGGAAACAAGGAAACTTTTGGGGGTGGTGGAAATGTTTGTGGTGATGGTTTCAATAGCTTGTATATGTGTCAAAACTGGACAAATGGTGTGTTTTAAATATATGTGGTTTATTGTACTTCAATTGTATTTGGATAAAATTATTTAAAATTATATGATTTCTCTTTCATTTACTTTTAGGACCAGGTCACCGTTCTCTGAGTTTTGTAAAGGTTCCTGCCAAAAACTCATCAGTCTTCATATCTTCTCAGCATGATGTACAGAGAAACAAAGCAGAACAAAAGGTAGAAAGTTGTATGTCTCCGACGCTTTGTATTGATCATTAATTTATCCTGTTAACTATTATTTCTATGGGATATTGTCTTCACTGCCATGGTACTGACTGGTCAGAGATAATGGAGTCCTACACAGAACAGAAGGTTCTGAGTCAGCATCATGTTAAATGTACCATATGGTTTTGCAGAAACTGACTTAAAAACTTGCTGATACTGATAATAGATAATGTTTACTGAGAATTTGCTGTGGGCCTGGGCCTGTGTTAAACTAGAAGGAGGGGAAAAGGGGGAAAACAATTGACATGATACACAGATATGGAAAAGACATCATCACTACTCATGAGGACTCACTATCCAAGGATTAGACACATATAAACAAAAGTCCTTACCATAAAATAAGACGACAGTTTTGATTTGTACAAAATGTTTTGATTTGTACAAAATGTAGTGGGAGCACAGAAGATTTAGAGACTGGTCCTGCCTAGAGAAGTCTTAAAAGGCTTTATTAAAGGAGGGCTTCATTGTATTAGGTCTTGCGATATGAGTGGGATGCTTCCAGATGAATGAGGATATAGTGAGGCAGTATTACGCACTGATGTTAAAGTGTTAAGTGAGAGCATGATAGTGCAAGCCTGCAAAGCCGGGGCAGCGCCAGAGAGGAGACTGAAAGGTAGGTTGCAGCCATTGTTTTGTACACCTCATGGAGAATGGATTTATTGTCTCAGTAGTAGAGAACCGTTGCAGGTTTTTGAGAAGAGATGTGAAATAAGAATGAGATGGGGTTTAAAAAGATATTCTGGGGGCACCTGGCCGGCTCAGTTGGAAAGGCATGCAACTCTTGATCTCCCAGGTCATGAGTTCAAGCCCCACATTGAGTGTAGAGATTACTTAAGTACATACATTTAAAAAGAGAGAGAGAAGTCTTTTTTAAAACTAAAAAACAGGGGCGCCTGGGTGGCGCAGTTGGTTAAGCATCCGACTTCAGCCAGGTCACGATCTCGCGGTCCGGGAGTTCAAGCCCCGTGTCAGGCTCTGGGCTGATGGCTCAGAGCCTGGAGCCTGTTTCCGATTCTGTGTCTCCCTCTCTCTCTGCCCCTCCCCCGTTCATGCTCTGTCTCTCTCTGTCCCAAAAATAAATAAACGTTGAAAAAAAATTAAAAAAAAAAACTAAAAAACAAAAATATAATCTAGTTGAAGTGTGTGAGATAGATGCAGTGTTTGAGAGAGAGGAGATTAGAGGGAATATCATTTTGAGTCTACTGTGATGGTCCAGATAAAAATGATAAGGCCCAAACTAAGGCAGTGGCAGTGAGGGTAAACCATAGGCTACAGATTTAACACATTTCAGAGTCAGACTGTGTCAGGATTTGGTGACTCAATAGATGTGTAGATCCAGAGAGAGGGAGAGGATGATGATGATGGTGATGATGATGATGATGATGATAATGAGGATTTAATTTTTGTATATAGGTTCTCTTGAAGTAGGATGTCTTTTCTCTGTGCTCCCATAGTGCTCAGGCTTACCTCTATGTCAGAAATCACTATACTGTGTCATCTTTTTCTGTCTGTTCGACTGTAAGATGACAAACTTAAGGTTAGGAATTGCATACCTTATGTTAATTCCAAACAATGTGTTCAATCCATTGGATTGGTCCTATCTGAAATAAATGGAGTAACTCTAAGCTTTCTAGTATGGGTCACTGGATGGATAGTTATACCTTTTTTAAAAAGTTTATTTATTTATTTATTTTGAGAGAGAGAGCACATGGGTGGGGCAGAGAGACAGGGAGAGAGAGAAAATCCCAAGCAGGCCCCGCACTGTCAGTGTAGATCCTGACGTGGTGCTCAAACTCACAAACCATGAGATCATGACCTGAGCCCAAATCAAGAGTTGGATGCTTAACCAACTGAGCCAACCATGTGCCCCTGGGTTGTTACATGTTTAACCAAAATATGGAAGACAAAGGAGGAAAAAGTTTGGAAAGATGGGAGTACATGGGCACATGATAAGGTTCATTTGAAGTAGTTAGTTTGGGTACCTATGAGAGATATTCATCAAAGAGGTTGATACTGTGTATTAGCATTGAGACCAGAGCTTAGGAGAGAGGTAGGGGATGGGAAAAAAAGGGGACATACTATATTAATGTGATTGCTCTAGAGCAAGCAAGTCTCTTTTAGAAGCTTAATTACTAATGAATGCTTTTTTCTTGAATATTAACCCATACAGAAACATAAAGAAATGACTAAAACATCACATATTTTAAATGAAGGTAAGAAAATTAACAATATCTATAATTGCTCTGTTGTCTTTCAGTTAAATAGTTTTGTTGTGTAGTTTTCTAAATTATGCCTTTTTACCCCTTATTATAAAATCTGTGATTATTTTGATTAAGGAAGATATAAAAATTATTCATGGTTGTAAATGTTACTATCGAACATTTTTGAGTGATTGCTGGGTGAATAGGCACTTTGGAATCTGCAAACCATGGGGAAGTTAGAATCTCTGCTGTGGCTGCCTATACTGATAGGTAGAGTAAGTTTCTTTTTTTTTTTTTTTTTTTTTTATATATATACCACATTTTATTTTTTTTTTTTTATTTTTTATAATATATGAAATTTATTGTCCAAATTGGTTTCCATAAAACACCCAGTGCTCATCCCAAAAGGTGCCCTCCTCAATACCCATCACCCCCCCTCTCCTCCCTCCCACCCCCCATCAACCCTCAGTTTGTTCTCAGTTTTTAACAGTCTCTTATGCTTTGGCTCTCTCCCACTCTAACCTCTTTTTTTTTTTTTTTTTTTTTTTCCTTTTTTTCCTCCCCCCCCCCCACGGGTTCCTGTTACGTTTCTCAGGGTCCACATAAGAGTGAAACCATATGGTATCTGTCTTTCTCTGTATGGCTTATTTCACTTAGCATCACACTCTCCAGTTCCATCCACGTTGCTACAAAAGGCCATATTTCATTTTTTCTCATTGCCACGTAGTATTCCATTGTGTATATAAACCACAATTTCTTTATCCATTCATCAGTTGATGGACATTTAGGCTCTTTCCATAATTTGGCTATTGTTGAGAGTGCTGCTATGAACATTGGGGTACAAGTGCCCCTATGCATCAGTACTCCTGTATCCCTTGGATAAATTCCCAGCAGTGCTATTGCTGGGTCATTGGGTAGGTCTATTTTTAATTTTCTGAGGAACCTCCACACTGTTTTCCAGAGCGGCTGCACCAATTTGCATTCCCACCAACAGTGCAAGAGGGTTCCCGTTTCTCCACATCCTCTCCAGCATCTAGAGTCTCCTGATTTGTTCATTTTGGCCACTCTGACTGGCGTGAGGTGATACCTGAGTGTGGTTTTGATTTGTATTTCCCTGATAAGGAGCGACGCTGAACATCTTTTCATGTGCCTGTTGGCCATCCGGATGTCTTCTTTAGAGAAGTGTCTATTCATGTTTTCTGCCCATTTCTTCACTGGGTTATTTGTTTTTCGGGTGTGGAGTTTGGTGAGCTCTTTATAGATTCTGGATACTAGCCCTTTGTCCGATATGTCATTTGCAAATATCTTTTCCCATTCCGTTGGTTGCCTTTTAGTTTTGTTGGTTGTTTCCTTTGCTGTGCAGAAGCTTTTTATCTTCATAAGGTCCCAGTAATTCACTTTTGCTTTTAATTCCCTTGCCTTTGGGGATGTGTCGAGTAAGAGATTGCTACGGCTGAGGTCAGAGAGGTCTTTTCCTGCTTTCTCCTCTAAGGTTTTGATGGTTTCCTGTCTCACATTCAGGTCCTTTATCCATTTTGAGTTTATTTTTGTGAATGGTGTGAGAAAGTGGTCTAGTTTCAACCTTCTGCATGTTGCTGTCCAGTTCTCCCAGCACCATTTGTTAAAGAGGCTGTCTTTTTTCCATTGGATGTTCTTTCCTGCTTTGTCAAAGATGAGTTGACCATACGTTTGTGGGTCTAGTTCTGGGGTTTCTATTCTATTCCATTGGTCTATGTGTCTGTTTTTGTGCCAATACCATGCTGTCTTGATGATGACAGCTTTGTAGTAGAGGCTAAAGTCTGGGATTGTGATGCCTCCTGCTTTGGTCTTCTTCTTCAAAATTCCTTTGGCTATTCGGGGCCTTTTGTGGTTCCATATGAATTTTAGGATTGCTTGTTCTAGTTTCGAGAAGAATGCTGGTGCAATTTTGATTGGGATTGCATTGAATGTGTAGATAGCTTTGGGTAGTATTGACATTTTGACAATATTTATTTTTCCAATCCATGAGCAGGGAATGTCTTTCCATTTCTTTAAATCTTCTTCAATTTCCTTCGTAAGCTTTCTATAGTTTTCAGCATACAGATCCTTTACATCTTTGGTTAGATTTATTCCTAGGTATTTTATGCTTCTTGGTGCAATTGTGAATGGGATCAGTTTCTTTATTTGTCTTTCTGTTGCTTCATTGTTAGTGTATAAGAATGCAACTGATTTCTGTACATTGATTTTGTATCCTGCAACTTTGCTGAATTCATGTATCAATTCTAGAAGACTTTTGGTGGAGTCTATCGGATTTTCCATGTATAATATCATGTCATCTGCAAAGAGCGAAAGCTTGACTTCATCTTTGCCAATTTTGATGCCTTTGATTTCCTTTTGTTGTCTGATTGCTGATGCTAGAACTTCCAGCACTATGTTAAACAACAGCGGTGAGAGTGGGCATCCCTGTCGTGTTCCTGATCTCAGGGAAAAAGCTCTCAGTTTTTCCCCGTTGAGGATGATGTTAGCTGTGGGCTTTTCATAAATGGCTTTTATGATCTTTAAGTATGTTCCTTCTATCCCGACTTTCTCAAGGGTTTTTATTAAGAAAGGGTGCTGGATTTTGTCAAAGGCCTTTTCTGCATCGATTGACAGGATCATATGGTTCTTCTCTTTTTTTTTGTTAATGTGATGTATCACGTTGATTGATTTGCGAATGTTGAACCAGCCCTGCATCCCAGGAATGAATCCCACTTGATCATGGTGAATAATTCTTTTTATATGCCGTTGAATTCGATTTGCTAGTATCTTATTGAGAATTTTTGCATCCGTATTCATCAGGGATATTGGCCGGTAGTTCTCTTTTTTTACTGGGTCTCTATCTGGTTTAGGAATCAAAGTAATACTGGCTTCATAGAATGAGTCTGGAAGTTTTCCTTCCCTTTCTATTTCTTGGAATAGCTTGAGAAGGATAGGTATTATCTCTGCTTTAAACGTCTGGTAGAACTCCCCTGGGAAGCCATCTGGTCCTGGACTCTTATTTGTTGGGAGATTTTTAATAACCGATTCAATTTCTTCGCTGGTTATGGGTCTGTTCAAGCTTTCTATTTCCTCCTGGTTGAGTTTTGGAAGAGTGTGGGTGTTCAGGAATTTGTCCATTTCTTCCAGGTTGTCCAATTTGTTGGCATATAATTTTTCATAGTATTCCCTGATAATTGTTTGTATCTCTGAGGGATTGGTTGTAATCATTCCATTTTCATTCATGATTTTATCTATTTGGGTCATCTCCCTTTTCTTTTTGAGAAGCCTGGCTAGAGGTTTGTCAATTTTGTTTATTTTTTCAAAAAACCAACTCTTGGTTTCGTTGATCTGCTCTACAGTTTTTTTAGACTCTATATTGTTTATTTCTGCTCTGATCTTTATTATTTCTCTTCTTCTGCTGGGTTTAGGCTGCCTTTGCTGTTCTGCTTCCATTTCCTTTAGGTGTGCTGTTAGATTTTGTATTTGGGATTTTTCTTGTTTCTTGAGATAGGCCTGGATTGCAATGTATTTTCCTCTCAGGACTGCCTTCGCTGCGTCCCAAAGCGTTTGGATTGTTGTATTTTCATTTTCGTTTGTTTCCATATATTTTTTTATTTCTTCTCTAATTGCCTGGTTGACCCACTCATTCGTTAGTAGGGTGCTCTTTAACCTCCATGCTTTTGGAGGTTTTCCAGACTTTTTTCTGTGGTTGATTTCAAGCTTCATAGCATTGTGGTCTGAAAGTATGCATGGTATAATTTCAATTCTGGTAAACTTATGGAGGGCTGTTTTGTGACCCAGTATATGATCTATCTTGGAGAATGTTCCATGTGCACTCGAGAAGAAAGTATATTCTGTTGCTTTGGGATGCAGAGTTCTAAATATATCTGTCAAGTCCATCTGATCCAATGTCTCATTCAGGGCCCTTGTTTCTTTATTGACCGTGTGTCTAGATGATCTATCCATTTCTGTAAGTGGGGTGTTAAAGTCCCCTGCAATTACCACATTCTTATCAATAAGGTTGCTTACGTTTATGAGTAGTTGTTTTATATATTTGGGGGCTCCGGTATTCGGCGCATAGACATTTATAATTGTTAGCTCTTCCTGATGGATAGACCCTGTAACTATTATATAATGTCCTTCTTCATCTCTTGTTACAGTCTTTAATTTAAAGTCTAGTTTGTCTGATATAAGTATGGCTACTCCAGCTTTCTTTTGGCTTCCAGTAGCATGATAAATAGTTCTCCATCCCCTCACTCTCAATCTAAAGGTGTCCTCAGGTCTAAAATGAGTCTCTTGTAGACAGCAAATAGATGGGTCTTGTTTTTTTATCCATTCTGATACCCTATGTCTTTTGGTTGGCGCATTTAATCCATTTACATTCAGTGTTATTATAGAAAGATATGGGTTTAGAGTCATTGTGATGTCTGTATGTTTTATGCTTGTAGTGATGTCTCTGGTATTTTGTCTCACAGGGTCCCCCTTAGGATCTCTTGTAGGGCTTTTTTAGTGGTGACAAATTCCTTCAGTTTTTGTTTGTTTGGGAAGACCTTTATCTCTCCTTCTATTCTAAATGACAGACTTGCTGGATAAAGGATTCTCGGCTGCATATTTTTTCTGTCTAGCACACTGAAAATCTCGTGCCAATTCTTTCTGGCCTGCCAAGTTTCAAAAGAGAGATCAGTCACGAGTCTTATAGGTCTCCCTTTATATGTGAGGGCACGTTTACCCCTTGCTGCTTTCAGAATTTTCTCTTTATCCTTGTATTTTGCCAGTTTCACTATGATATGTCGTGCAGAAGATCGATTCAGGTTCCGTCTGAAGGGAGTTCTCTGTGCCTCTTGGATTTCAATGGCTTTTTCCTTCCCCAGTTCAGGGAAGTTCTCAGCTATTATTTCTTCAAGTACCCCTTCAGCACCTTTCCCTCTCTCTTCCTCCTCTGGGATACCAATTATGCGTATATTATTTCTTTTTAGTGTATCACTTAGTTCTCTAATTTTCCCCTCATACTCCTGGATTTTTTTATCTCTCTTTCTCTCAGCTTCCTCTTTTTCCATAACTTTATCTTCTAGTTCACCTATTCTCTCCTCTGCCTCTTCAATCCGAGCTGTGGTGGTCTCCATTTTGTTTTGCATTTCATTTAAAGCGTTTTTCAGCTCCTCGTGACTGTTCCTTAGTCCCTTGATCTCTGTAGCAAGGGATTCTCTGCTGTCCTGTATACTGTTTTCAAGCCCGGCGATTAATTTTATGACTATTATTCTAAATTCACTTTCTGTTATATTATTTAAATCCTTTTTGATCAGCTCATTAGCTGTTGTTATTTCCTGGAGATTCTTCTGAGGGGAATTCTTCCGCTTGGTCATTTTGGATAGTCCCTGGCGTGGTGAGGACCTGCAGGGCACTTCCCCTGTGCTGTGGTGTATAACTGGAGTTGGTGGGCGGGGCCGCACTCCGACCTGATGTCTGCCCCCGGCCCACCGCTGGGGCCACAGTCAGACTGGTGTGTGCCTTCTCTTCCCCTCTCCTAGGGGCGGGATTCACTGTGGGGTGGCGTGGCCCGTTTGGGCTACTTGCACACTGCCAGGCTTGTGATGCTGGGGATCTGGCGTATTAGCTGGGGTGGGTAGGCAAGGTGCACAGGGGCAGGAGGGGCAGGCTTAGGTCGCTTCTCCTTAGGTGATCCACTTCAGGAGGGGCCCTGTGGCAGCGGGAGGGAGTCAGATCCGCTGCCGGAGGTTTGGCTCCGCAGAAGCACAGAGTTGGGTTTTTGCGCGGAGCGAGGAAGTTCCCTGGCAGGAACTGGTTCTCTTTGGGATTTTGGCTGGGGGATGGGCGGGGAAGATGGCGCTGGCGAGCGCCTTTGTTCCCCACCAAACTGAGCTCTGTCGTCCGGGGGCTCAGCAGCTCTCCCTCCCTTTGTCCTCCAGCCTTCCCGCTTTCTGAGCAGAGCTGTTAACTTATGACCTCCCAGACGCTAAGTCGCGCTTGCTGTCGGAACACAGTCCGTCAGGCCCCTCCGCTTTTGCAGGCCAGACTCCGGGGCTCTGCTCGGCCGGCGAGCCGCCCCTCCGCCCCGGCTCCCTCCCGCCAGTCCGTGGAGCGCGCACCGCCTCGCCGCCCTTCCTACCCTCTTCCGTGGGCCTCTCGTCTGCGCTTGGCTCCGGCGACTCCGTTCTCTAGAGTAAGTTTCTGAAGTACTGTGATTTGTGCAGATAATTCTCCCTAGGAGAAGGTCTCTAACCTCTAATGCCATCCTTTCTCCCCAGACATAAAAATACATCTAATTTCCCATCTTCTGGCTGAACTAGAGGTTCACTAAGTCTCTGATAGTCTCGGCAAAAGATTCCCATGAATATTCTACACACACACACACACACACACACACACACACACACACACCAAGAACACTACAACATCTCCATCTGGGTGGCCAATTAGCACCTTGAATCCAGCATGCACAAAACCAAATTCATGATCTTCTAGTCACCCCCAAACCTGTTTCTGTTCCTCCTTTTTTTCAGACACAAAGCTGGAGTCACCTTTGACGCTTTCCTATTGCTCATAGTCTACATCCAAAAGTTGTCATTTTGTCCAATTTACAGCCTTTAACTATCTCATAATCTTTCCCTCCTTTCCATTCACAACACCCCTGCCCTTAACAACTGTAATAATTTGCCTCAGTCTCTTTTTCCTCTTGTTAATCTCTCCTACAGTTTGTTGTGAGTGTAATATTCTCAAAATACAGCTTTGAACATATAATTACTCAAAAGTCCTCAGTGGTTCCCCCTTGCCTACTGAATAAAGTGCAAAGCAGTTCATTCTGAGGCAGGGGGAGTGATGGGAGATTAAGCTTGGCAAAGTTATTTAGGAACAGAAGTTAGGGAATTCAGGCTTGTCCCTGATGGTGGTGAAGACACTGGAAGGCATCTTGTATGTGGAGATACTGTCTTTATTTGCATAAATAAATACATCCCTGACTGTGGTAATTCTAGACATTATGGCAGTTCAGCAAGAACTGTATCATTTTTTTTTTCATATTTAAAGGTACCTTTTCTTTCCCCCAGGAATCAAAAGTAGCTCACTTCAAGCTCCAGGTGTTTCTGCTAAAACAAATGGCCCCAGACATTCTGTGCAGGCTATTTTGAAACAAGAGGCAAGTAACATTCCATTTGTCCCAGATACAGACAGAAAAAATGAAGTATGGAATTATTATCAAGATTGGTGTAATACAATTTCATTCATTAAAAGACAATTAACCACCCTATAGTAAGATTTTATAAAAATTGAAATGCAAACCCACAGTAATAATGCTCTGCTACTTCAGACTTCCAAAGCTCATAGCTGTCAATTACACTAGTGTTGTCATACTGTAAGTATAGGGAATATCAGTAACAAGTTGTAAGCTACCAAAAGTGATAAGACCAAGACTTTAAATATGTTAAAAAGATCCAAAATTTGAATGTTATATTTACCTCAATTTTAATAGAGATTTACCAGGAGCAAGTTGAATGTTCCCACTTAGCCCTTAGGTTATAGGCTTCCTAAATGATGAGCTTCAAGAACTTCAAAGTACATACCTGTGCCCTACAGAGAAAGCAACAAATTGGGCTTTGAGAGTCATTTTCTCCCAGTGCTGATGGATTGTGCAGAGAGAGCCATGCTGCCTCACCCTGTCCCCTTTGTGACCAGGGGTCACGTATCTGATGGTGGGAAGTTGGCGGCAGACATTCAGGGTGCAGCCTCTGGTCACAGCATAGATTGCCTTTGCAGACTTCCATATTGTCATTTTAAAAATCAAATCCGCATTGGCTCTGTTAGCCCTGTATTAACTGGCTCAGCTGTTCTAAACAGTTAACATGGTTTAAAAGAGATGTCATCAAGCAGGAAATTCACTAAAGTCTTCCCAAAAGTCTGCCTTCACAACTAAAATAGCAAGTGCCATCATTTGCAGTGTCCTATGTTAAATGCATAGTAAGCAACAGACTCAAATATATAGCTGCTCAAATGTAGCATGTTAGCCACAACATGCTTCTCTCTATAAACAAATATTTATTAAACACCTGCTGTGTACAGGGCACTGTATCACTGTATCAACATCCATAATTAGTATGCTTACTTTCTGAAAAAAAGAAACTTAACTACTCTAAGATAGTTTAGTAGTTGTACATTAGGAATTACTTTTCATTAGTCTCACTATGGAGCCATAAAAAAAAGTATCCCCTGAGTGTAACATGGACAGTAAACTTAATACTGCATACTTTGCCAAAAAAACAGTCGATAAACACATTTAGACTGTCGGTTTTTAAAGTAGGCTTTAAATATATATATATATATATATATATATATGAACATTATGAATACATCAAATGATCACAAAAACCTAATTTACTTTGAGAAATAGCATGACCACTTTTTTTTTTTTAATTTTTTTTTTCCAACGTTTATTTATTTTTGGGACAGAGAGAGACAGAGCATGAACAGGGGAGGGGCAGAGAGAGAGAGGGAGACACAGAATCGGAAACAGGCTCCAGACTCCGAGCCATCAGCCCAGAGCCTGACGCGGGGCTCGAACCCACGGACCGCGAGATCGTGACCTGGCTGAAGTCGGACGCCCAACCGACTGCGCCACCCAGGCGCCCCTAGCATGACCACTTTTATTACAATAGAATATGATACTATTTTCCAACTTTTTTGCCCATTCCATCAGTGTCAGGAAATATACTTCTGGTGGCTTGTGTTTAGCTCTCAGACCTGGGAAAAAATAAAGTCTACTCGGTTGGATTTATCTTTCTGTATAATTATCTAAACAGGTAGAGCTCTTGGCCAAATTAAAGAGTCATATCCTATACATGCAGAAAACCTGCTTTCTGCCTCCCAGCTTTCTAAAATCATGTCCCCTATAGTTTGTTTAAAAACCACACATAATCTTTTTATCTGTTCAATTGATTACCTTCCATGCTGATCAGTGCACTCCTCAGTTAATTTCAGAATACCAATGAATTCTACAAACCTGTAAATTCTGTAATATATAAACCAAATAAAACTTGCATTTTTATTATAAATGGACTTTTAACATTGTTTTCCTAAATTTCTGTATTTTAAATTCTTTTTTTTTTTTCAACGTTTATTTATTTTTGGGACAGAGAGAGACAGAGCATGAATGGGGGAGGGTCAGAGAGAGAGGGAGACACAGAATCGGAAACAGGCTCCAGGCTCTGAGCCATCAGCCCAGAGCCCGACGTGGGGCTCGAACTCACGGACCGCGAGATCGTGACCTGGCTGAAGTCGGACGCTTAACCGACTGCGCCACCCAGGCGCCCCTAAATTTCTGTATTTTAAATGTGAGAAATAGCTGACGTTCAAATTCTTTTAAAACCCCCTTGATGAATTTCATTGTTTTTTTTTCTTGTGGCATATATAGGTGAAATATGCTGATTTTAATGAAGAAAGGGCCAAGAAATCAAGCATTAGCTCTAAGTCAGGTAAACATTAGCAACAGTTATTAAGTAAGTCCTAAAATCTATTAACCTATTCATTCAACTAACATTTATTGAGCTTCTGCTATATGATAAGCATTGTGCTAATTATTACATACATACAAAGTAGAAACTATACAAAGTAGAAAAGCCATGGTCCCTCTCCTGGATTTTACAGTTTAGTGGGGAACACTTATGCCAATAATCACAACCCATTACGATAAGTGTAATAATGCAGGTATGTACATAGTTCAGTGGAAGCATAGGGAAGCCAGGGAAACTTTTATAGAAGCCACAGTTGGGCTGAGACATGAAGGATAAGAAAAATTTTCTAAGCAGACAAATAGAAGGAGAACCTTCCAGGAGAAGGGAATACATTTACTAACATATAGACATTAGAGCATAGTACATTTTTGGAAATAGAAATTTTCTCAGAATTGCTTTATCTAAAAGTTCAAGTTAGAGAATTTCAGGAAATGAAGTTTGACTGGTAGATAAGGGTTAGATCATTGTCTCTGGTAGGCCAGGCAAAGAAATCTACCTTTTATCCTGTTATTCAAGTGCAACTATTGAAGAATATTGGCAGGGTCATAATATAATCAGAATTTGCCTTTTCTAAAAAGGGGAAAAAGAGGGGCGCCTGGGTGGTGGCTCATTTGGTTGAGCGTCCGACTCTTGATTTCAGCTCAGGTCATGATCCCAGAGTTGTGGGATTGAGCCCTGCATGTGGAGCCTGCTCAAGATTCTCTCTCTCTCCCTTTCCCTCCCTCTTTCTGACCCTCTCCTCCACTCACATACTCTCTTAGATAGATAGATAGATAGATAGATAGATAGATAGATAGATAAAGGGATAAAAGAATTAGAGGTGAAGAGACTAGAGGAAATGAGACAATAAAAATAATAGCATTTACTATATGCCAGTTACTATGCTAAATTTGTTATATCCTCTCATTTAGTCCTCCCACCAATTTAATGAGGACAGAAACATTTTTATCTACCATTTTACATATAAGTAAACTAAGTCTCAGAGTGGTAAACTATATTGCCCAAGGTTTCACAGTGTATGTGAAAGGTCTGTCTTACTCAACCAATTCTAGCCACAATGCCATACTGTCTCTTACTACAATTCAAGAGACTATTACAATAGTCCAGGCTAGAAATGAGTCCTGAACAAGGTCAGTGGCAGTGAGGATGAAGAGCTGGGTACATATTTGACTCAAACTAAGGAGGCTGAATGGATGAGATTTGGTTACTGATTGAATACAGGAGATGAAGGAGTTGAAGACAACTCCCAGATTTCTAGACTGGGCAACTAAATGAGTAGTGAATAGTGGTGCCATTCAGTAGACAGGCAGTACAGAAGGATGAACAAGTTTGGAAGAGAAAAAAATTAGTTCAACTTTTTTAGGTAGATTATACTTTCTCCTTTTAATTCCCTCTTTGATTTGAGAGTTATCCATATTTCTTAATTATCAAGAAATTAATATCTTGGGTCACAGTTCTTTTAATTAAATTCAGAGAATATAGCCTGTAAATCTTGTAACAGGTTGAAGTTGTTAAGGTTTTCTTTGTGGCCAAATATGTGATTGCTATTTGAAAGTGCTCCATGGACATACCAAAAAATGTATATTCTGTATTTGCAGGATGTAAGGCTCTAAATGAATATTAAATTACATTTATTGATTGTATGTCTTTACTAATTTTTTTGTCTACTAGACTTTTTTTCTTATTGTCTATTAGATGTGTCCAGCCATTAAAGAGGTATTTTGAAGCTCTACACTATAATTGTATTTTTATCAAATTCCCGTTGCATTTCTAATATGTTTCACATAGGCTCTTCAGGACATTTAATCCACCATATTCATAGAAACCATAGAAGACTTGCTTATTTTTTGTAACAGTCACATTCGTTATCTATTGCTAAGTTTAAAAATCACCCCAAAGCTCAGTGGCTTAAAAAAACAATCAATATTATCCTACAGTTTCTGTGGTTAAGAATACAGGAACAACTTAGCTGCGTGGTTCTGACTCAGGGTCTCACATAAGGTTATGATCAAGATGTCATCCAGGGCTGTTGCAGTCATTTAAAGGCTTGACTGGAACTGGAGGATTCACTTCCAAGATGGCTCACTCACATAGCTGTTGTCAGGAGGTCTCAGTGCCTCACCTTGTGGGCCTCTCCATAGGGCTTCTAGAATATCATGATATGGCATCTGGCTTCCCCCAGAGTGGGTGATCCAAGATAGAGGGGCTGAAACCACAGTATATTTTATAACCTAGTTTCAGTAAGTTATACACCATCATTTCTACCCTGTAGTGTTCATTAGAACCAAGTCACTAAGTCCAATGTACACTCAAGGGGAAGAGAGTTAACCTCCACTTTTTGAAGGGAGTATTAACAAGGAACTTATAGACATACTTTAAAACTACCACAACAGGGGCGTCTGGGTAGCTTATTTGGTTAAGCATCTGACTCTTGGTTTTGGCTCAGGTCATGATCTCACAGTGAGATGGAGCCCCATATTGGGCTCTGCACTAACAGCATGGAACCTTCTTGGGATTCTTTCTCTCTCTCCCTCTCTCTCTCTCTGCTGCTCCCCCGCTCACACTCTCTTACTCTCTAAATAAATAAATACATACATACATACATACATACATACATACATATTTTAAAAAATAAATAAAAGGACTACAACAGTATTATCTTCACACTTAATTTTTCAGGTTTATGCACTATTAATTCTAGCTCCTTCCTTTCCAAAACTGTACACATGCAAAAACATACCCATATACAAAGAAACTCAAGAAGGCACATAGAATTTTAAGTAAACCTTTTAAAACAGATCATTGGAATTTACTGGTTATTCACAATACACTTTATATTTATTAGGAGAAAGGTAAATAGTAATTCACCTTGACTTTGAACTGGCTCTAATTGGTAATACTACTTTCTATTAATCAGAGCCTTGCTTGTCTAAGACTATTTAGTCATGTATGCATATAAGTGACATACACCATTCCAGTATTCCTATGAAGATATTCTACATGAAGACTTGCTTTAGGTATAATTATTCAGAAATATTTTCTAAATTCCACTTATGCAATTTTGCTAGATGTCATGCAAAGACAGTATTTGAGTGGAAAGAGATTATGACTGTTAGACTAATAAACAAACATTGATCCAACATCTATGTTAAAGAATTGATTCAATAAATAAGTATTATTGAGTGTTTACTATATGCCAGGCACTGTAAACCATAGCATAGTAAGTCCTATAAGAGAAGGAAGTATAGGGTGCTTCAGGAGCATTGAAAGAGGATGCCTGTCTATCTAGGCAGATTTCAAGGAAGGCTCTCTGAAAGAGGTGACACAAGCTGAGTGAATCCTAAAAGATGAAGAATTTAAGAGAGGGATACTAGAGTTATAAAGGAAATAGTAAGGGCACAGGCAAAGGGAATTGCATGTTGTTCAGTGTCTCTGGAGCATAGAATACATGTACAATGGTGACCAGAGATGAGGCTGGTGAGGTAGGCAATCACCCCAGATCTTAAAGTATATTTTATGCCTCCCTGGGAGTCGATGGAGGGTTTAAACACAGCAGTGACAGCAGGGAATAAAGACATATTAGTACATGTTTATTACCATTTTACAATCTACACCATTACTTGTGAAAGATACCAACAAGTAATAATTTTCTTTCTCTCTCTGAAAATTCACCTGTAGCTCAAGGAGTCTTTGCTTCTCATGATTCACCAATTAAGTAAGTATCTAGTAAAACTTAATAATGTAATGTGTTATTTTAAATTAACACTTTAATAATTACACAGGAGTGCTGCTTGAGGGCGGATGCTCCCATGGACACCTCAGTTATTGCAGTTCTGCCTGCATTCATTTTTTGCGACCTCTTGGGACTAAGCTAAAATTGTAAAGTTGGCAAAGTTGTGTATGTTCTTTTACCTTCTCTCTAGTCACCACTTTTGTTCTGTGTTCCCCTAACACGCAGGGTCTTCATTCCCCTTTCAGGTAATACTACCTCTTCTTTCCAGGTAGCTTTCCAGGATCTAGATCTATTCTTTTCCCCTCTGCACATTCAAACATACATTACTCGTGCCTTTTGAGGTTATTGGTTTTCTAATGATGATGAATTAGTTTGTCATATAGTATTAATGACTTAATCTGTCACCCCATCTTTAGGATATTTGTACTGTAACCTAAAGTAATGAATCTCTAATGAGGCAAAATCAAGGACAGTGGAGAAAGGTGTTTATTTGGGGGCCTAGGTGCCTTTCAGCCCTCCAATCTTGTGGCCACCTATTCTGCTAAAGTGCTGTTCCCCTCAAACTTGAATATTTTGTGCATATAAAATAACTCCTGGGGCGCCTGGGTGGCTCAGTCGGTTAAGCGTCCGACTTCAGCTCAGGTCACGATCTCAAGGTCCATGAGTTCGAGCCCCGTGTGGGACTCTGGGCTGATGGCTCAGAGCCTGGAGCCTGCTTCCAATTCTGTGTCTCCCTCTCTCTCTCTGCCCCTCCCCCGTTCATGCTCTGTCTCTCTCTGTCTCAAAAATAAATAAATGTTAAAAAATTAAAAAAAAAATAACTCCTGATGGAACACAAATATCCAACACCATCATGTTTTAAACACTCAAACCAAATGAGGTCCAGGATAGGTTTTATAAATTCCAAATTCTGATGAAAATGGTTGGGTAAGGTGAAGCAGCGTGTGGTGGTAAATGGTGTTGACATTCAGAGTAAGCTTCCTAGAAAAAGGATTTTGAGCTTCAGAGTGATGAAGTCAGTTTGTCTGACTTACTGAGTACTCATAAGATGTAAAGATGCTGAAGGAAGGAAACTGACTAGCCCACTATTAGGACAGTTTAAAGAAATAAAGGTGAGGAATAGTGATTATGTAGTTTTAGAAAGTATTCATCCCTGTTCTCATCTTCCTCCTGCCATCCACTATACTAGACTACAGAACTACAGAATCACGTGAGTCTTTTCAAAAGCAAATGCTCTGGGTACCCTTTTGCTAAAAATCTTAGCTCGGCTAAAAGGAAGAACTTTGCTCATGACCTGGAGCTTCTTCCCCATTCTTCTCAAATAGACGGTGTTAAAATACTTTCAGCTATCCCTAGGACAATTCCAGGCCAGAGCACACCAAAACATAGCTAACGACACCATCTGGTCTGGCTCTGCCCATTGCACCCATGTCACATTCCCTTACCTTACAGAGAGGAACACAGGTTCAGGGGCTTGAGCTTAGTCCTCTTTGATGCATCTCATTGCTTCACAAAGCTCAATGCATCAACAGATGCATCACATCTGTTCCACCACTTACCTCTCTCCCTTCTCTTCCTCTCAAATCCTCATTTCTCTGTTTTTCCTAATGCTTAACCAAGGACCATACACAGGAGCCTTAAAATAGAATTAGAAACCAAAGAAATCAGGACAAGAGGAGGGAAATGTGATAAGATCGTGGTGGGGTAGACAGTTGTAATAATTAAGCTTTGCATTTAGATATTGAGCATGTTCTTATGATTGGGATGGAAGATGACAGGAGAAACACAGTAAAGAAGGCAGTGAGTCTTTTACCCTGAAGATTATGCTCAGAAGTCTGTATTTCATTCACTGAATGACAGTCTAATGGCTTTCAGGAGGACTGTGATATTATCAAGTCAGTAACTCTGCTGAACAACTGTGACAGCAGCATGTAGGACAAATGGAAGATACTTAAATCGGTGCCCATTACAGAAGTCCATTAATGATTTGTGGCCTGCACAATGGCCTTCCTTTTGGAGTAGAGACAAGTATGCATCCAAAACATGTTAAATGGGAATTTATGTGCCAAACTTTCTTGGGAGCCTACTATGTTCAGAGTATAGTTCTGGGTATTGGAATACAACGATAAATAAAGCACTACCTCTGACCTCAGTTGTTCTTTACAAAACATCAGGACAAAAGACAGGGAGACTTGAGGAATGCCAGAGAGTGAACTGAGGGAAGGGCAGTGGATAAAATGCCAGGAAAAGGGAAAAGTCAGGAAAAGGGAAGGCCACCCATGGAACCACCCAGTTTTGGCTTTCAGATTAAACCACTGATGTTAGGATACAGAAGTGATGCTTTTAATTCCCACTTAGCCACTGGAATGAGTAAATGGATTTGGCAATAGAATGGACTGTGCATGTGGATGATCAAGAGGTGTAAGCCATCACCTCAAAGCTATGGGTCTGAGATACAAACAGAACACCACCAATTAGATTAAAAATTAGGTATTCAGAGGACTAGGCAGACTAAATTTTATGTTTGTCACATTAATCCTCAAGGGATGGCTGGCCAACCATGTGAAGATATCTTTAAGTTATCTTCTGGACTAAAGCGAGGTTGTACAGAGGAGAAGATCAGAAGCAGAGAGGTATATTTATAGCTTTGTGAAATGGCAAGTTAAACTGTGAAAAAGTGTGCCTTCTCTTTGGGGCTTCTGAAATAATGGTCATTAATATCGCTGCCCTCTTTATTTAAGAAGTAGAAAGTGAGCAGTACAAATGACCTAACCTTTAGACACTTTAATGGCATCAATCTATCGGGGAAAACCACCGAAGACTAGGGAAAAGTAGATGAAATATCATGTCACTCCTGAAATTGTGATGGAACTTTCCAATATGACAGCAGGTTCATTTGCATGCTTCTGTTCATTTGACACCAGTGAGAATCTGATAATTCATTGCAGATTGTAGATTGCATCTGATATTACAACTATTTTTTAGTGGCCTTCTACGAGGCTTCCTCATTTATCTTGTTAGTTTTGTTCTCAGATATTTGCCATTTCCTCTTATCTAAATGCATGCCTTTGGGACAGAAAGCCTGTGGGGACAGAGAGCAACAAATACACAGAACTCACTGGGTTCCACTTGCTGTGTATGGTGTGAGGCAGAGAAAGCAGAAAAGAGTCTGGATGTATTAGGTTGCAGAGGACCTACAAGAAGGAAATTGTGCTGAAGTTGGCCTAAGAAACTGAGTGTCGGAAAAATAAATGAAGCCAAAGGATAGGAACTGTGTCACTGACATCCACATTCATGTTCTAGTTCCATATTGCAAAACGCTCCAAGTCTGAGGATGGGCTATTGCTACCTAACCCTAGCTGAGACCTATAAGTTTTTCTTTTCCCACTAGGAGTCAGGTTGTAATTTCAGAGACTGGCTGTATTTCTCAAAATTGAATTGTAGGCCTTGGAGAAAAAAGTAATTTTGATAACATAAGGGCAGGCCAAGTAAAAATGTAGAGTGCCATTTTTCCTTTAAGGAGGTCAGGAAGAAGAGAGGCAAATGATCTATGTAGGCAGGAAAATATAATATAAATCAAAATTACAGTCTTAGGCCTTGTTTTTTTAAACTTTTTTAGTATTCTATAATTTATATGATTGTGTGGTTCTCTTGCTACAATTTAGTAAAATATATTTTTGGTTCCATGTAGTAGGTGATAATAACGAATTCTGCTGAAAACATAGAATAGATTGCAACAACATGGATGGACCTAGAGAGTATAATTCCAAGTGAAAGAAGGCAGTAAGAGATAGATAAAAACCATATGATTTCACTCATGTAGAATTTAAGAATCAAAACAAATGAGCAAAGGGAAAAAAGGCAAACCAAGAAACAGACTCTTAACTAGAGAGAAGAAACTGATGTTACCAGAAGAGAGATGAAATAGGTGATGGGGATTAAGGAGTGTGCTTGTTGTGGTGAGCACAGGGTGATTAAAATGAAAACTTTTAAAAAAGAGAAAAAAGCACAGGATAGAATATTATGATACTTAGAAAAGGGCTACATCTAATTTGGTATTGCATGTGATCAGAAACCCATTATTTTAATCCACCATTATCAATAATCATCCATGGGTCTTTTTCTACTGTAGTGTGAAAGGGAGGAGACTAGGAGTTTTGAGGAGGTGGGCAGAAAGTGAATTATCTGGAAGCTCTGATCAAGCAGAGCAGGCAGAAAGGACTAGCCCACCCCCTCTCTCTCCAACCCCATACTCTTCCCAACTCACTACAAAACAAACTTGGCTAAGGTGGTTCATGAGTAGTAACTTCAGACAGATGTTAGTTTATGCAGCAGCTGTTTATTATTCTACTGTTTATGCAGCAATTATTCTGCTCCAGAGTAATGGAGCATGTCCTATACCCACAGGCCAGTATCTAAGTAGGAGGCTAAATAGGGGGATTAGACAAAAAATAAAACTTACTCTTTTTTGTGAGTTGCTATGGAGAAAAAAAAATCTCCAAGTACAAAGGAGACAATCTGATTCACTGATTAGGAATTGGGGGGAAAGTTACATAAATTATAAATCAGAAGTAATAAAATCAATCTCTCTTTACTTTTCAGACAACAAAACTATCATAACTGCTGTCAAGTAAAAGTATGTACAATGAAATTCACTGATAAAGCAACATGTTAAGGATATTTTGTAATATGAGATTAGAGAAAAATCTGTGAATCAGACAATGAGCAAAATCATCTGTTGACGTTAGTCAGTTTCCGTCTTTGTCTTCTTCTCTTCCTTGACTTTCACTCTCAGTTAATCTCGAGTTTTGCAGGGGTCCAAAGTTACTGTTATTGGCCCTTTGGGCAGGGGGGCTCAGGAGGATATATTGATGGAGCATTAGGAGCTTTAGTCACTAGGTGAAAAGCATCAAATACCACAAACCCACTCCATAATGGGAAGCCATTAAGGGAAATGCCTTTGCATACTATTAAGATCTGGCTTAGGGCTGAGCATCCTGTCCCTTGGGCATGTGAACCAGGATGCCTAGATCTGTCTCTTAATTTTCCTAGGAGTAAGGAAAATCTTAGGGTCATACTCCATCACAAGAAATACCTGGTCACTTGAGAACTGCAACTTGGACCAGGCCAAGATCAGAGGGTGAATTTGATGAGCCCCAACTCTAGGGCTAGACAGAGGAATCGTGAACATGAGAGAGGTTCAGGGGAGTAGCACACACACACTTTTCACACATACACCTGCTCAATTCAGAAAACAAGCAACAAACACAAAGACATAGACATACTGGCACCAAAAGGATATTTCTTGGTTTAATAGTATAGTGAGAATAAGGTGAAAATCAGATTCTATTTATCACAGTTCACTTCATTATAAGAATGCCCCTATTTTATATACCAAGATTGGAAATGCCTCTTCTCTGCTACCTTATGAGTAATAATGTAGGACGTCTGTACATTTTCTCTGGTATTAAGAAAATAATATATATTGAAATTCTTGGCTCATATGTATTGGAACAGATTTGGACCAATTTAGATCAAGAAGGTAAGTAACTTACCTGTTAATGGTTAGATGTTAGAAGTGTTTGATTTCAGCCATGTTTATGTAAAACAAGTGTTTTTCAACCATATGTTATCATCCCAGACTATGTTTTTCAAACTCAATAGCCATTTTCTAGTGCAAGCAGTAGGTGACAAAGAACGCATTAAGAGAACTAGATAGTGGTGATGTTTGCACGGCATTATGAGTGTGCTTAATGCCACTGAACTTTACACTTTAAAATGGTAAAATGGTACATTTTATGTTATGTGTACTTTATCACAATAAAAAAGCATTAAAATATTTGGGAATTGGGGTGGAAAAACTGGCTTTTCCCTGTAGTGGCTCTCAAACCTCTAATGGATCATGAGAGATATGCTACCTACAACAAGGTGCTAACTTTTCATTGAATGTTGGCCTAAACCCGAACAACCTGGAAGGTAACTTTGGAGGTAATTGGGAGGCAACAACCACATTATAGGGAATCTGGTGCCCAAATGCCAGGATATCAAACAATGCATAGCCAGAATGCCAGGCATCCAGCCTTTGCTGCCGCTGACTTTTATGCACAGCTTTGAAAAATAAGAGTTTCTGTGGAAGGTATGCATTCTTGGTCTAGATGTCTTGAGGGTAACAATAACTTCAAAACAAATACTATTTTATTATAGGCAGGAGGATTTTTATGTTCCCAAAATATATCTTCAATAAGTAGAAGTACCTAAACAAATAGAGTTTTCCAGGTGCAATTTGCATCTGGCCCCAGTCCAGTCTTAGGTGTGACAGTGAGTACAATTAACCATTGAGGAAAATGTCATTCAGTTCTGGTCCTTGGGTTCTACTTCAGCTCATAGTGAAGGACCCCCAACTTCCTCCTACTGCTCAGCCTTCTGGCCCTTTGAGTCTCAGGTGTATCTCAGCCTTTTGGACCTAAATGAATGTGTTTCTTTACTTCTGAGCCATCCTCTGTCTCCCTATCCAAGACAGTTTGCACTGAGAATTCTTTTGTTGAACCCAAACCCTGTTCACTTCCCCTAAATCATCAGTACTAATAGTCAACCATTAATTAAGCCTTAACAAGTAGCTGTAGTCATCAGCATATATAAAAGCACAGTGAACTTTCAGAGGAAGGCAACAACAGGCAGGCCACAGAGCCCACAGGCTGACCACTCCACTGTGGCACTTTTTCACTATTGCCTCATAGCTGAATAGATGCCTACATAAAAAGAGGCTACCTCTGCAAAGGCATATAAATGTTTTGGAGGCAAATTTGTTTTCTGAAATAGTTTGTTAGAGGTAATCTGGTTTGTATTTTTAAGAATTATTTCATGGATCATAAACACAGTCTGTCTTTTTGCCAGAGCATTGGTTTTCTATGAGCTTAGACACCCACCTGGCTATTTTTAAATTTATGTATTTAAGTTCAAGTTACTTAACATACAGTGTTGTACTATTTTCAGAAGTAGGAACCAGTGACTCATCACTTCCTTATAACACCCAGTGCTCATACCAGCAAGTGCCCTCCTTAATGCCCATCACCCACTTAGCCCATGCCCCCACCCGCCTCCCCTCTAGCCACCCTTTTTTTTCTCTGAATTTAAGACTCTCTTATGGTTTGCCTCCCTCTCTATTTTATTTTTCCTTCCCTTCCCTTATGTTTAGCTGTTTTGATTCTTAAATTCCACATGAGTGAAATCATATGATATTTGTCTTTTTCTGACTGACTTATTTCACTTAGCATAATACACTCTAGTTCCAACTCATAAATATGGAGAAAAAACTGAGGGTTACGGGAGGGATTGTGGGAGGGGGGTTGGGCTAAATGGGTAAGGGGCACTAAGGAATCTACTCCTGAAATCATTGTTGCACTATATGCTAACTAATTTGGATGTAAATTTTTAAAAATAAAAAATAAAATTAAAAAAATAGTAGTAAAAATAAAATAAAATGATAATACACTCTAGTTCCATCCATGTTGTTGCAAATCGCAAGATTTCATTCTTTTTGATCACCAAGTAGAATTCCATTGTATATATATACCACATCTCCTTTATCCATTCATCAGTTGATAGACATTTGGGTTCTTTCCATAATTTGGTTATTGTTAATAGCACTGCTATAAACATTGGGGTGCGTGTGCCCCTTCAAATCAGCATTTTTGTATACTTTAGATAAATACCTAGTAGTGCAGCTGCTGTGTTGGACCTGTATTTTTAATTCTTTGAGGAATATCCCTACTGTTTTCCAGAGTGGCTGCACCAGTTTGCATTCCCACCAGCAGTGCAAAAGGGTTCCCCTTTCTCCACATCCTTGCCAACAGCTGTTGTTGCCTGAGTTGTTAATGTTAGCCATTCTGACAGGTGTGAGGTGGTATCTCATTGTCATTTTGATTTGTATTTCTCTGATGATGAGTTATGTTGAGCATATTTTCATGTATCTGTTAGCCATCTGGATGTCTTCTTTGGAAGAGTGTCTATTCATAGCTTCTGCCCATTTCTTCACTGGATTATTTGTGTTTTTGGGTGTTGAGTTTGATAAGTTCTTTATAGATTTTGGATACTAACCCTTTCTCTGATATGTCATTTGCAAATGTATTTTCCCATTCTATAAGTTGCCTTTTAGTTTTGTTGATTGTTTCCTTCACTGTGCAGAAGCTTGTAATCTTGATGAGGTTCCAATAGTTCATTTTTTCTTTTATTTCCCTTGCCTCCAGAGACATGTCTAGTAAGATGTTGCTGTGGCCAAGATCAAAGAGGTTGCTGTCTGTTTTCTCCTCTAGGATTTTGATGGCTTCCTGTCTTACATTTAGGCCTTTTATCCATTTTGAGTTTATTTTTGTGTATGGTGTAAGAAAGTGGTCCAGGTTCATTTTTCTGTGTGTCGCTGTCCAGCTTTCCCAGCACCATTTTCTGAAGAACTTTTTTCCATTGGATACTCTTTTCTGTTTTGTTGAAGATTAGTTGGCCATACAATTGTGGGTCTATTTCTGGGTTCTTTATTCTGTTCCATTGATCTGTGTGTCTGTTTTTGTGCTAGTACCATACTGTCTTGATGACTACAGCTTTATAATACAGCTTGAAGTCTGGAATTGTGATGCCTCTAGCTTTGGTTTTCTTTGTCAACATTACTTTGGCTATTCTGGGTCTTTTCTGGTTCCATACAAATTTTAGGATTGTTTGTTCTAGCTTTGTGAAGAATGCTGGTGTTATTTTGATAGGGATTGCATTAAATGTGTAGATTGCTTTGGGTAGTATAGACATTTTAACAATATTTGTTCTAATCCATGAGCATGGAATATTTTTCCATTTCTTTGTGTCTTCTTCAATTTCTTTCATAAGCTTTCTGTAGTTTTCAACATACAAATCTTTTACATCTTTGCTTAGGTTTATTCCTAGGTATCTTATGGGTTTTCATGCAATTGTAAATGGAATAGATTCCTTGATTTCTCTTTCAGCTGCTTCATTATTGGTGTATAGAAATGCAACCAATTTCTGTACATTGATTTTATATCCTGCGAGTGAATTCACATATCACTTCTAGAAGTATTTTGGTGGAGTCTTTCAGGTTTTCCATGTAGAGCATCATGTCATCTGTGAAAAGTGAAAGTTTGAAAGTTTGAAAGTTTGACTTCTTTGCCAATTTGTATGCCGTTTATTTCTTTTTATTGTCTGATTGCTGAGGCTAGGACGTCCAGTACTATGTGGAACAACAGTGGTGATAGTGAACATTCATGTCGTGTTCCTGACCTTAGGGGAAAAGCTCTCAGTTTTTCCCCATTGAGGATGATATTAGCTATGGGTCTTTCATATATGGCTTTTATAATGTTAAGGTATGTTACTTCTATCCCTACTTTCTTGAGGGTATTTATCAAGAAAGGATGCTGTATTTTTTTCAAATGCTTTTTCTGCATTTATGAAAAGGATCATATGGTTCTTATCCTTTCTTCTATTAATGTGGTTTATCACATTGATTGATTTGCAAATATTGGACCAGCCCTTCAGCCCAGGAATAAATCCCACTTGATCATGGTGAATAATCCTTTTAATGTACTATTGAATTTGCTAGTATCTTGTTAAGAATTTTTGCATCCAGGTTCATTAGGGATATTGGCCTGTAATTCTCCTTTTAGGTGGGGTCTTTGTCTGGTTTTAGAATCGAGGTAATGTGGCCTCATAAGATGAGTTTGGAAGCTTTCCTTACATTTCTGTTTTTTGGAACAGTTTTGAGAAGAATAGGTATTAACTCTTCTTTAATTGTCTGGTAGAATTCCCCTTGTTTGTTGGGAGGAAATACAAGGCCTCTTATTTGTTGGGAGATTTTTGATAACTGATTCGATTTCTATGCCAGTTATGGGCCTGTTCAAATTTTCTATTTCTTCCTGTTTCAGTTTTGGTAGTGTGTGAGTTTCTAGGAATTTGTCCATTTCTTCAAGATAGCCCAATATGTTGGCATATAATTTGTCATAGTATTCTCTTATTACTGTTTTTATTTCCGTGTATTTGCTTGTGATCTCTCCTCTTTAATTCATGATTTATCTATTTGGGTTCTCTCTCTTTCCTTTTTGATAAGTCTGGCTAGGGGTTTATCAATTTTGTTTATTCTTTCAAAAAACCAGCTTTTAGTTTCATTGATCTTTTCTACTGGGGGTTTTTTCCTATGTCATTTTTTTTTCAAAAATTTTTTCAATGTTTTTTTTATTTTTGAGAGAGAGAGTGAGAGACAGAGCATGAGTCGGGGAGGGGCAGAGAGAGAGGGAGACACAGAATATAAAGTAGGCTCCAGGCTCTGAGCTGTCAGCACAAAGCCCAATGCAGGGCTTGGGCTCATGAACCAAGATCATGACCTGAGCCAAAGTCAGACACTCAACTGACTGAGCCATGCATGCACCCCGCCTATGTCATTTATTTCAACTCTAATCTTTATTATCTCCCTTCTTCTGCTGGCTTTAGGCTTTATTTTCTGCTCCATGTGTAGCTCCTTTAGATATAAGGTTAGGTTGTGTATTTGGGACCTTTTTTGCTTCTTGAGATAGGCCTGAATTGCAATGTACTTTCCTCTTAGGATGACTGCCTTTGCTCTATCCCAAAGGGTTCAGACTGTTGTGTTTTCATTTTCATTTCATTACATGTATTTTTTATTTCTTCTTTAATTTCCTGGTTAACCCATTCATTCTTAATTTTTTTTATGTTTATTTATTTTTGAGAGAGATAAAAACAGAGTGTGAGTGGGTTAGGTGCAGAGAGAGGGGGACACAGAATCTGAAGCAGGATTCAGGTTCTGACTGTCAGCACAGAGCCCAATGCAGGGCTAGAACTCACAAACTGCAAGATTATAACCTGAGCTGAAGTCAGACGCCCACCTGACTGAGCCACCCAGATGCCCCACCCATTCATTCTTTAGTAGGATGTTTTTTAGCCTCTATGTATTTTGAGGGCTTTCCAATTTTTTTCTTGTGGTTGATTTGAAGTTTCATAGCATTATGATCTCAAAATATGCATGGTATGAACTTCCTCTTTTTGTATCTGTTGAGGGCTGATTTGTGACCCAGTATGTGATCTATTCTGGAGAATGTCCCATGTGCACTTGAGAAGAATGTGTATTCTGTTGCTTTAGGATGAAATGTTCTGAATATATCTGTTAAGGCCATCTGTCCCAGCCACTTGGCTATTTTTTTAGCCAGGAAGCCATTTATGCTCAGCAATAAATGCTGAAAATCAAAGTTCCAAGTGATTTGAATCAAAGGGAATCTTATTCAAAGAATAGATCGCAGCCACAGAGAATAAACCAACTTGAAATTAGATATTCTAAATAGATGTTTTGCTGTGTTCATCCTATACACCATTGCTGGATTCTAGCTATGCATTCTTTGATATAAGGAATTAAAGGTAGCACCTGTCCCTAAAAGAAATTCATATATGATTTCCCTTGTGTCCTGCTTACCTCCTTTCCAGGTAACTTCAGAAGAACTGAACAATATAATTCATAATATAATGACCTGGGTTGTGGCTGCAGTGACCAGTATATTATACCCAGCCATCACAAAATATGAAGAAAGGTTGCAAAATACTACATACCCATCGTCTGATGACTCTACCTTCTCTTCAAATAGTGCGAGTTGCTGTAGCACATGCAGTGAAATGCTTCTATATGAACTAAGTAAGGAATTTCAGGCAGAGGTCTGTACAGACACAGCTGACAGGTCACTACAGCAACCAGCAGCACCTGTAAGACCATCTTCTGCCCACAAAGAAAGAACAGTTATGGGAAAAACTCATCACAGGAGAAGACAACGTAAAACCTCTGGACCTAAAAATAATGAGACCACTGAATCCCCCAAGATTAAGACCTGCAAATATGATAGTCACCTTTCTGCACTGATTGAAACAGGCACAAAGGAATCTAAAGATGGCTCAGAACACCCACTGTCTACTGATGAAAAAGCAAAAGTTGTAAAGGAGATGCAGGAGTTAAAGAATGTTTTTTTTCTTAATTTTTTTTTCAACGTTTATTTATTTTTGGGACAGAGAGAGACAGAGCATGAACGGGGGAGGGGCAGAGAGAGAGGGAGACACAGAATCGGAAACAGGCTCCAGGCTCTGAGCCATCAGCCCAGAGCCCGACGCGGGGCTCGAACTCAAGGACCGCGAGATCGTGACCTGGCTGAAGTCGGACGCTTAACCGACTGCGCCAACCAGGCGCCCCAAGAATGTTTTTGATAACTTTAAATATCACCTAAAAGAGGAAACTGAGCTGATTTTAGAAAATAAATTTCATGAAATGGTGTCTGAATTAACCCAAACCATCCCCATTCTTTCTTCTGTTACAGCCAAAGCTCTGGTTGACCAAACTGACACTGACAAAGGAGACTTACTCTCCAATGCCAATATCTCCTCAGCAGCTGCTGAAATTATGGAAAGCGTGCTTGAGAAGTTACAGTCTGCAGTTGAGAAAAAATGTATTGAAGTATTTGCACAAGAAAATTTGTCAGTTCACTTTAAATCAGACTTACCAACCAGTGGAGAACATTTCATTTCTCCAGAAGAAAAAACTTCAAAAGCTTCACTGCCTTATACTGTGGAGAACATGAGTGATATTGCAGAGGATATGATTCATGTGATTTTAGAAAAGCTGAGGGCTCTTGCATCTTCTAAGCAAAATGAACTTGCTCATCTTGAAATCACAACTGAATTGGCTTATCAACAACACAGGGAAGATCCAATATATGTGTCCCTTCAAAGAGCCAGTAAAAGGAAATCCAGTGCTGAACCTGATGCAGCCAATTTGATTGGCCAAGAAGAAATACAAAATATAGTGTCAAATATTTTTTCCCACTCCTCTCTGGTTGGTTATATACAGCAAGCAATCAGTACTATATTAAATTATATACGAATTGGACTTAATAATGAAAGGCTCATTGCAACTAAAGAAACAATGATCATCCTTCAGCTACTTGATGATATCTTGGCTCAGCTACATCAGAAACCACCAAAAACAGTTTTCCAAAAGAGAAGACACCCCAACCTAAGTAGTCCTTCTGGTACTGAAGAAAAGCACAGACTCACCAGCACTAGAGTAACTAATGATCCTAGATATGGATGCCTGTTTCCACCTATTAATGTTCTTGGCATGGTTCTTTATTCTGAAGATGAAGATAAAGAAATAGATAAGATTGTGGAAAATGTGCTGATTTCATCTATCAAAGGTGAAAAAGCAAAATTACAAGAACAGCTTCCTGATCACTGGTTAACAAGTGAAAATCCTGATTTAAAGTACAAAAGAAATATGAACTTACCTACAAAGTCTGCTTCTCAAGGCAAAGTAGCATTTCCCGACTGGGGATTAAAGACTGACCTTCCAGTTTTTGATAATAGGGACATTTTTAATGATAATCCATGTTTGAATAATGACCTTTTGCTTCTCGGCCAACATGTAAAGCATCAAACACAAAAAGCCTCAGAAAATATAATTACAAGTATTTTAGCAGAGGTGCTCAAAGACATATCTTCTGGGCCCTCTGGTCACCTAGATTATAAAAATGATAAGGAAGCTTCACTTCTTACCTCAGGAAGCCCACAAGATCAGTCCTTTCAAGACTGGATGAACCAGATGTTCTCTGTGTCAGAAATCCAAAGAGTATCTCAAGAAATTGTAGATGCTGTATTAAAAATACTTTACATAGCTTGTAGTCACATTATCAGTCATTACTCATCAGTGCATGAAAATTCTCTAGATAATGCTGACATACCAAATAAAGAGCCATTAGAAATATGGTTTGAGAGTAAAAGGAAGATGAAACTTTTATCTTTACTTGGCATAGACCCTACAAGAGATCCCTGGTTAGAACCTGAAGAAAGTGAATCAACACCTGAACCTATAGTTCACATTAGTGATAAGATCATCTATACAATTTTTAAGAAGCTAAAATCATTTATGTGTCCAAAATTGCAAAACTGCTTTAAACTAGAAAGCCATGCTGATCATTCAAAGCCTGCACCTGACAGGAAACCATTTCAATCTCACCTTGGTACTTACACAACTAAAGTGGTAAAAATTGTTTTGGATGTAATACAGAAAGAACTGAAATATAATAAGAAAAATCTAAATCTTGGGAAGAGTGGCTCTCCCAAGGACTTTATAGATACAGGAGTTTTTGCTGACTATGAAAAGAAATTAGACTCTGTTGTCACAAGGCTAAATACTGACATTATGATAAATTCATTAGCAACTTGTATTTGTGAGTTGTTAAGTGGAAATACAGGTAAAAGCAATATTATGCTTCCTTCAGATAAGCTAAGGTCTAAAATCTCACATGAAACTGCTGACATTGATCAACAATGTCATTGTCCTTGTATGCAAGAGGAAGTTGACAAATGTACCAGATTGCAAGTGTTAGATAGAATCGGGGATACCTTATATGACATGTTACATGAGCTCATAGGAGACCATCCATGTTCTCCCCCATCTGATGAACAAAATAGAGAGTGGATCAATGAGAATTTGAGGACAACCACTGCACTGCAGTCTAATATTCAGCTCATTTCTCATACAATTCTAGAAGATATCATTAGAAAATTATGTAGTGTTGAAATGGATCACAGTTTCACAAATTCAGAATTTAAAGCTATCACAGAGTATATTGATACTGACAGCCTATCATTTTCTTTGCTTATTGAGGAAATGAGCAGATGCTCTGACATAATCTCCAGCATGGTGTCCAGTATGATCCAGCCAGGTAGCAAAGAGGTGACTAACAACAAGGAAAATACAACTGCCCACAAAACACAGACCACAAAAGTAAAGCATCAAGATAAACTGGAAGTCATGGCTTCAGAGATCTTTGAAATGGTTTTTGCTAAATTGAAAGGGTTTGCCAATAGAAATTTAGAAATTCTGGGCACTACAATCAGTGGAAATAAAAAGAGCAACAAGAGGTACTGGGAAAGTGAAAGTATCAACATTTGTACAAACACACATGAAAGACAATTGCAGTCTGCTTTATATGTGCATGCAAAGAAAGTATCAAGTACTATTTTGAAGGCTATGCAAACAGAATTAAATGTGAGCTTGCCAAATTTTGAAACAGGTATGACCAAGCCACTACAGGAGAAAGAAATGCTTAAGAATCTAGTCAATTTAATTTTAGATGTAGGGCATCCACATAAGTTTAATGAAACTGAACCAGAAGAGCAAGACATTGAAAATTACAGATACAGGCCAACGTATGGAAATTTTCTTCCTGGAGGAGCTGACCCAGAATCTTATCTAGAAGATCTTCCAGATATAGAGAAAGAAAGTGCTGGAGAGGAAAGACCATCAGAAGAAACTAAATCAGAATCTCTTAAGCAATGGTACCTAGAAAGAACATTTAAAAAAATTGAAGTAGAACTCAAAGAGCCAGGAAAGTCCCCAGTTGTGCCCATTATAAGAAATATTTTGAATGAAATTTTTCAGAACCACTTAATTGATCAATTAAATGTGCTTACTCTCTCCCAGTCTCATTTATGGGACATTCCTCCTGCTGGCAGTAAGCCATTTGCTCAAAAATCAATTCAGTCTGTGGATAAAAGAATGGATCTTTTAGTGTCTGAAGCAGATGTAACTGTTGTTGTAGGTAATATTGTTAGAACCATACTTAAAAAACTTTATTCTGCAGCCATGACAGATAGAAATGCAAATGAAAATAGATATAACACTATCACCTGCTTGGCAAATATCTCTTTTCCTGAACATTACAGTGGGGAAAAGGCCTCTGTTCATTCTACCACACTGGACAGAAATCCAGGTACATTTCAGTCCACACTCAGTAGTGGTAAAATAACCAAAATGAATGTAGTTGAAGATATTATACAGTCAGTATTAACAAATCTAGAAATGTTTGCTACTTCCAAAGTAAAAGCTCTCTTTTGTCCTCATATCAATCTCACAGTTCCAATAGCTTTGCCTCTACAGCACAATGAGACTGCTTTAAGCCAACCATGGCTATCAACCAGAGATTCATATTCTGATGATCAATGTTCCTGTTGCTCAGTGGATCATAACAAGTCTGGAGAGACCACCTCAATATGTCACCCGACTGCCTGTAAATTAAATAGATATGCAACAGAAGTGGCTAGACTAATTTTACAAGGAATCAAACAGAAGTTAGATAAAGAAATGGAAAATCCATTCTTAGCTCATAATATTGTGGTTTCTGACAGGAACCCAAGTCAGACTGTCAACACAGTATTAAGTATTATGTCTACTAAAGGTAAATATGAAGAAAACACATTTGACAGAGCGATTGATCTAAGTTGGCCAGAAGATATTGTTGAAAGGCTGTTCAATAAAAGCGATTATCGAAAAAAATTTCAACTTC